>NC_135538.1:95846227-97301227 GCF_045843805.1 Urocitellus parryii
GAAATACAAGGAAAGAAACTATCAAAACATGAAAAGACAGATAAACCTTAAATGCATACTGCTAAATGAAAGAAGCCAATCTGAAAAAGCTACATGCAGTATGATTGCATATTGTATGCCATTTTGAAAAAGGAAAAACTAGGGAGGCAGTAAAAAGATAAGTCATTTTGTTTCCCACAAGGGAGGGAGGAATGAATAGGTGGAACACTCAGATTTTTAGTGCTGTGAAACCCATCTGTGTAATACAGTAATGGAGGATACATGTCATATGTTTATCAGAACCCATGGAATGTACACCAAGAGTGAAACCTAATGTAAACTATGGACTTTAGTTAATATTGATACATCAATAATTCATGAATTATAACAAATTCATGACACTAATGCAAGATGCCAGTAACAGGGGAAAGTGTGTGTGTGTGTGTGTGTGTGTGTGTGTGTGTGTGTGTGTGTAGAAGGTGACAGGTGGGAATTCTCTGTTATCTCTGTTCAATTTCCTGTAAAACCTAAAATATTTATAATAGAAAAACAGGAATGCTGGGTGCAGTGGTGCAGTCCTGTAATCCCAGCCACTAGGGCGGCTGAGGCAGGAGGACTGTAAGTTCAAGGCCAACCTCAGCAATTTAGCAAAACCCCATCTAGCAAAAAAAAACAGGACCGGGATGTAGTTCAGTGATCCTATGTTCAACTCCAGCACCACAAAATAAAATAAAGTGCAAAAATGTAAGATTGCTTTTCATTTGAAAATACATTATAGAATTTTAAAACATTATTTATTTTTTTAACCTTTTTAGAAGTTCTTGTTTTGTGGAATTTACTGATTGAGTTTTAATTTCGACTGTAAGGGCAAAGTAAAGTCCTTGCACTTTGCTATAAACTGACAGAGATCTGTTACTTTATTCAATCATCTTTTCTTGTATGATTCAGAATAAAAATATAACTGTAAAATATAGCCCTATTTAGTGTAGTAAAGTGATAACCGAAGTTTGTCATGATTGTGACTGGTAAAGTAGCTTACCAACTTGGGTCTAGCTCTGGTATAACTAAATTGCCATTTCAAATCAATTTCTAGTTTTGTTTTAATTAAGTTTGTTTCTCCACACGCAGTTTTCACCAAATGCACTTTGTACTGAGCCAGGATAAATTCCTAAAGGAGCCAGTGTATCTCAGCTGCCATGGCTTAGGTTCAGCTGAAACTGAACACAAGAGAAACTTTTCCACTTTTCATAAGTTTTTCCTTGGCTTCTGCATTTTGTATAATGAACCACTGTTTGGAAATTGCCGTGTTATTTTTTAAAAACTAATTTTAATTAATTTTCAAAATGTAATATATCATTAGTTGCATCGTGTTTGGCTTTTTAATTTTTCTTAATGATTCTTAGATTTTTTTCCAACTTAAACATTTTAAATCATGGACAAGATTTCTATAACATAAGATGCTTTTATAGCAACTTACTCAGAGCTGCTTAAGGAAATGAGAATGTCAAAGGAGTTTTTATCTATTGTCTCATATTTTATTTCATTGGACATAAACTAATAAATTTATAAGGTGGTTGAACCCTTTTAAAAATTTCTTTTAAAATTTAATTTGCCTGTTAATATGGGTTACCAACTGTTCTAGCTTCTATATGGTAAATATATGGTTAGTATGAATTTATATCTTTTTTCATTGTGTTATGAATGCTACATATTTATCAATCAGGTTACTCAACCACATTCAAATGAAAGAATTCCCAAATATCATATTTCACAGAAGTTTTAAAGGAAATTAACTTTATTTATACATATAGGTGTGTGTATGTGTGTGTGTGTGTGTGTGTGTGTGTGTATGAAAGCAATTTTATAAAATCAATTTTTTTGTCATCTCTGTAATACAAATGGGAAATTTTGAATAAAAATCATTGGAACTTTTTATGCTACTTAATTTTTTTAACTTTATATAAAAATTGTTTGGAACTGAAAACTGAACACGCACACATATATGGAAATTTCTTCTTTGACTATAGGTTCAATACAATCTGATTCCCCTTAGTGTGTATTTAAACTATGCAGAATCTCTTCATTTTTGTCCAAAGGTCACTTTGTTTTCATCCACACTTTGATAGAAGTTGTGTTCTCATTATAAAAATGTAAATTTTCAATCACATAAAATTGATAAATATATGTATATGATATACATTTTACAGTAAGCCACACATATGAATATATACCATCTTACATGAAGTTTTAGCACATTTTTTAAAAAGATTGGCAATTTTCAGAAATAATTATGCTAAAGCTTTGAATAAATTCAGAATGCTAGACTTAATTACAGACTACGCATAAGTATCAGAGCTCATCCTCTAGGTGGCAGAAGTGTACCAGGAACATTCACAGATAGACTTCTCCCCCTCCCACCCCCCACACCCACACACCTACACACCCACCCTGGGCCTTGAAATTCCTTTCTATAGATACTTCAGAGGAGAGCCTGCTGGGCCTAGGGAGGGCTTGCACTGGCCAGTTATTTTCTTCAGCTGTGTCCATGTGTTGGCACTGAGCTGCTACATTCTTCCAGTGGTGAACAGGCACATCTGCCAGATGCCTGTTACAGTGAGATTCTCCAATCTCTGGCTAACAGGGCTGTCTTATGAGAAGGCAGGGGCACCTGCATGTGAAAAAAGTTATGCTTAGGCTTACTAGTCCTCTGGTGAGTTAAAGAATCCAGGCTTCCTTAGGGTGGCTCCCTGTTTTGTTGATATTAACTACACAACTGAAGTTTTTGCATTTTATTCAGCATTTAAAGAGGAACTAAGAAAAGGTTGTTTTTGTGTGGAATGTTTTAAATAAAAGGGAGAAAGCAGAGACATATTTAGCTTTGAAGACACACATGGACTGAGTTTATTCTTTTTTCCATTGAAAAATTTCTTTAAATATGAGATGATAAACCACAATAAAGTCATGGTTTATATCACTGACATTAGGAAATGAACTGTGAATGTTTTAAAGTAGAGAACTCTGCCGAGCTACTGATTAAACAGAGGTAACTTGGTTAGAAATCAGAATAGTGAGGTATCATCTGAAGCCGGGCTTTCACTGTGATGTGCATGGAAATCCCCTGGATCTAGTTGAAATGCAGATTCTGGTTCAGTAGTTGTGCCAGTTATTTAGCTATTGTCTCTCAACTCCAGACCTGCCCTTTGAGGTTTGCCATTGTCTTGCTGGGACTAGACTCTGCAAATGGCATTTCTGCTTTCCAGCTGGTTCTATGCTGGGTTATTTTAGTAGGGGCTGCTAGAGAGAGACTTCGGAGCCAGAGCAGGGGGAAGGCAGCTGTCTGCCTGCTGCTCTTGTGTGCTTGACCCCAGCAGTGCTCCTTCCGTCCAGCATCAGCAGTTCCTTCCTGTGGTGACATCTTCCAGTTTGTAGTGTTCTCCACACTCTCAGAATAAACTTCATGATGCCCCTCAGAGACCACAGTGCTGGCCAAGAAACTACCACTTCTCAGGGATTCCAACTTCCATCCTTGTTCCCTTAACCCTACAGTTGATAGCTGATTTCTACAGTAGCTACCTCTGTAATATGTTAGAGTTTTATTTGTTTTTAATTACTTAGTTAACAATTTTACACCTAGCTAACAATTTATTTCTTTTGATGCTGGGGATCGAATCCAGGGTCTCACACATGCCAAGCAAGCCCTTTACCACCGAGCAATATAACCAGCCTGTGATGGTATAGATGTGAGGCGTCCCTCAAAAGCTCATGTGTGGGACAAAACAAGAATGTTTAGAGGCTAAATGATTAGATTGTGAGAACTTTAACTAATCAGTGAATTAATCCACTTGTGTGGATTAACTGGGTGTGACTAGAATTAATAAGTCACTGGAGGTAAGGCTTTGGGGTTTACGTTTTGTCTCTGGCGGGCAGAGAGCTCTCTCTCTGCTTCCTGGTTGCCATGTCCTAAGCTACTTTAGTCCACCGTGTCCTTTGCCATGATGTTCTACTTCACCTCAAGTCCAGAACAATGGAGTTGGATGCCTATGGACCGAGAACTCTGAAATTATAAGTCAAAATACATTATTTTCCCCTCTACAGTGTTCTTGTCAGTTATATTGGTCACAGGACAAAAGAAAACCAAAAAACCAAAAAACTGACTAAAACACAGCCCCTAACAATTCTTAATATTAAATTTTCACTCTTTACATAACGGATGTGGTTTCTTCTTCTGCCTGCCCCTTGACTGAAACAGTAGGCCTGGGGTGGCCTCTGAGATTCTGCATTTCTGATAAGCTCACTGGTGACACCCAGCTGCTGTTCTATGAACACACTTTTAGTAGCATTTAATGCTACTCAGGTGTGTAAAGAAATGGCTCTCAATGTTGGATTAAACATTCAGATCACCTGGGAACTTCGTGAAACTATAAATAACTTGATGCCACTCTAAGTTAGAGGATTAGTTGTTTTGAGGTGTAGCCTAATCGTTGGGTTGTTCATAGTTGTCCTAAGTGATTTTAATATGCATCCAGAGTAGAAGATCTCTGTTTTAGAGCAGTGGTTCTCAATCTGGAGAAATTTTGCCCACCTAGGGGACATTTAGTATCTAGTAGGAAGAAGTTAGGGGTGCTACTAATCATCCTATAATGGACAGGAGAGTTCTCACAACAAAGCTGTATTATACCCAAAATATTAATAGTGCCAAGGCTGAGAAAACCTGATCTAGAAAATGTGGCAAGGTCAACTCAGCCCATCTCTGTATCTGTTTGATCATTAATATTTATTCATTCACATGTATTTACTGAGCATCTATGTACTTTTATAGATGTTGGAGACTTCAGAAGGAACTGAGAGCCAGGTATTATTAGACAACCTTAGCAGAGAGAAGATAGTCCCATCATGTGCTTCTTGGGTAAAGATATATGGTTTATTGGTTACTTATTTTAGGTCCTAGGAGTTAACTGTAGTTTGAGGCTTGCCAGTGTATGTATGACCTGTTAGGGGTCACTCAGAACACTGCAGATGTTATGAACTGTCCCATTGTGTATTGCCTGCAGAATCTGATGTCAATATCAAGAATGGAAGTTCAAAAATGGAGAAAAAGGGGGGCTGAGGCAGGCAGATTGGAACACCAACATGGGTCTTGCTGGGCTAAAACCAAGAAGTCAGCCTCAGCAATTTAGGGAGGTCCTTAGTAATTTATTGAAACCCTGTCTCAAAATAAAAAAAGTAAATAGGGGATGGGGATGTGGCTTAGTTAAGTGCTCCCGGGGTTCAATTCCTGGTACAAAAAAAAAAAAAAAAAAGGAGAAAGCTAACATAATTTCTGTGAATCTTTCCTTTTAGCTGCTAGTGTGGTACTCAATGCAAATCCTCAATAATTGAGGAATGGATTAATTCAGTAAGAATGAATAAGTGAATGTAATAATGACAAATAATTGGTACTGAGTGGGCCTGCACATGTACTTGGGGCTTTGGTACAAATCACTTTTAACCTTTTGAGGAAAAATTTATCTCCATTTTTAAAGTTACTAGGATTAAGACTTGTAGAGTATAAGTAAAATTCAAATTGATATAATGTCTAAGATTCAAAGTTTATATCATTTCAGAAAGTGGTATCTGTAGATACGTTGTGTTAAGAATACTAAGAATTTTATTTCAACAGTGAACTTGTGTAACTTACAGTGCTGCAGGCACTGTGATGAAATGCAGAGCTGTGAATGATTGCTGATGAGAACTGATGATGCTCTGTTGCACTGTCCTGGGTCAGCACCTCCAGTGCTGTCAGCATGGTGTTTTGATTTCTGTACATCCCCAGGTTTGGGAGCTGGGAGTGGTAGCTGGTCATTAAGATGCTGATTCTCAGATAGCTGGCCTCCTGGTTTACTTGGCTCTTAACTTGAACATTACACCAAACTCTAAATTAGAGGCTGAGTGACTGTCATGAGCACCTGCCTCTTCAGCTGTTCTTTAGGCTGTTTTACTGGCTCTTGTCTTCCTTTGGCTCTCAAATGTGAGTATGGTATGCAAACAAGGACAGTTTTCAGAGCCAGAAAATGCTGTCATTTAAAAATTCACCCATCCCTTGAGCATGATTGTAGCAGCCATTCTGATGATTTCACTAATATCATAACCAATTTCCTCTGTTACTAGTACTTAAAACACACCAGAACAATGTTTGCTTATATCCTCTAGGGCAGTGTTTTCAAACCAAGGTGCTGTGTGTGAATCCCTTGGTGGGTCATGCAATCAAATTGCCAGCATATCCTTTTTAAAGAATGAAATAAACTTGAATCATATAGAAAATATTGGAGACTATTCCCTGCAGTAAGGCAAATGTTATTTCATGTATGTTTGTTGCATTAATATGTTTGAATAGAGGTCATTATTGGTTTCCTATTGTTACTGGAACAAATTACCAAATACTTAGATGCTTAGAACAACACAGATGCATTACCTCATAGTTCTCTAGATTGGAACACCAAGATGGGTCTTGCTGGGCTAAAACCAAGAAGTCAGCTGTTGCATTTATCTGGAGGCTCTAGGGGAGAAGTCTTCCAGTTTTTGGAGGCTGCTGCATTCTCTGGCTTGTGACTTCTTCCTCCACCTTCAAAGCCAGTGATGATGACTGAGCCCTTGTCACTTGCATTGCTCTGACCTCCTCTTCTCACCTCCTTTTCCACTATGGAGCTGGTGATTACATTGGGTCTACCCAGATGATCCAGTAGCGTGTGTCTCAAAATCAGTGGATTAGCCAGGTGACCTAACACACTCACAGGCTCTGAAGACTAGGATGTATTTTGGGAGCTATTATATTCTTCTAAACAAAGGGACACAATATAAAAGAGTTTGACAAATATAGCTCTATGATAGATTCTCCTGCTTCCAATATGCCAAGGAGGCCTGAAGGGCTTATAGGGAGTCATAGGTGAGATTCAGTGTCAAGCTTTCTATGTCTTTAAGCTTCCTTCTGAGGACTGATTGTTTTTGGTTTGTATTAACATGGAGATACATCCACAGACCTGAATGTCAGCAGTGATCCTGTCACTTTCCATTTACTGTTTTTCCTAAGAACAATTAGTAGGATACATGGAACCCTAGGGTCAAATAAGAATTATCTTTAAATCAAGTAAAAGCCAAGAACAGAACAAGATAATCCTACTCTTTTTAGAAAAGAAAATCCAAACTGTGCCTTGATATCATTCCATCCCTGTGAACATTCTTTTCATCTCATTTCATGAGAACTGTTAGTTTAAAGCCCTTCTCACCCTCACATAACCCTTTATAGTGTGTGTGCCCAAGGATCAGGAGCTTTGGGTATCACACAACTCTATGAGATGAGTAGGGGTTATTATCCAGTTTTCAGTTGGAAAAACATGATACTGAGCTATTTAAATAAGGTCAAATGGTTAGTAAATATAGGTGTACCAGTTTATAAATTGAATAAATATTTGGAGTTAACTTGCTTTGTTGAAAATTAATACAAGTTAAACTCAATGGGAATTGCTATAAGAATTGAAAAAGGTAGATGACATGGTTTCAGCCTCATGGGGCTTGGAATCTTATTTGGGAGATAAGTATACATATGTGTGCATGTGTGAGTGTGTGTACTTGTTTATGTGTGTGCATGCTGTTATGTATGCATGTATATGTGTAACTGAATGTTGATGTAGCAAAGTGCTTAAGTGCACAGAGCTTTAAATCAAATGGACCTCAGTCCATAATTTTGAATATACTCTATGTAACAAGATTTAAACAGGAAATATTTAAATCTTGCACAAAATCACACTATAGCTGAGTTAGTAGCCTAAACACAAGGATGACTTCTGATTAGCCAGTTGATAAAGACTTACCAAGGGAGACTTTAAGTCTTTTGGCTTTTTTTTTGATTTTTCTGTTTCCTGAAACAGATTGAGCTAGTAAAAACCACAGTTAATTAATTATCAGTAAAAAAGACTTGGGAAAAAGAAAAAAAATCAGCATTACTGTTCCCTTTCTGTGGGAGAGTAGAAATGGGAATAATGTACAGACAGAAGAAAACAGTAAACAAATTGTGATTTGGAGATTAGCAAATGTTATTGACAAGAGTCTATCTTCAGGATAATGAGTTGGTGGGCTGAGGAAGAAGGGGAAGCTGTTCAAAGATGGGAAAAAAACTTGGATTTGCTTGGCAGAGATCAGGGAGCCCCAGGAGGGTAGTGGCTGAGAAAATTTTCATTTAGATATTACATTACAAAAGTTTACTTGAGATGACTGTATAGCAGTTTAATACATGTCATGTTTTTGGCATGTTTTCTCATCTTAACAAATACATACACACTTCTGTGATGGAATTGTTTTACTTCATCACATTTTCCAAGAAGAAAATAATTTATGTTGTATGAGGAAAATTGATCAGGACAAATTCTACCCTCAGAGTTCTCTATCCTTGGGACAGTTGGATTTTGGAATCTTTTCTAGGCCTCAATTATATGAAGTTAGTGTAAAAAAAAAAGAGCATAAGAGCCTACCATCTTTGCTAACTAATTGCTCTTTTAGAAGAAGCTACTGAAGATATTGATTAAAAGCTGGAAAACCTTAGTGGTGATTTCAGTGACATAGAATCCTTTTCACTAAGTTCTATTCTGCGCCAGGCTAGATGCAAGGTAGAAAGGAAAGAGAAGATGATGGAGTACAGATATAGCAGTGAATAATGCTTTCCACACAAAAAGCACATGACAAAGGGGTAAATGAATGAGCAAGTCCCTGCCATGAACTGATTCAGTTTTTTGGGGAGAGCAGAGAGAGGCACTAAATAAACAGAGTACAGAAAGGGAAGCACTTTAATAGATACTAGATAAGTTGTTCTTATGATTTGGCTGCCCATACAAATCACAAATATCACCCTAAGTGAATCTGATTTAGTTGATTTAAAGCAAAGAGAAAGGTTGAGGGAAAACTGTGTGCACAGACCTGGGAACTTGGAAAAGGAAGGCCATGTGGAGAAGCATGAGTGACTAAGTCGGTGAAGTGTAGGGCAAACTGATCCTAGCCAGAATTTGGGTAGCATGGTTGAGTTCAGCTCATGGAAGGCCTGGGTTGCCATAGTAGTCAGATGGATTTTATTACGTAGCCATCTGGGAGCTGCAAAGGAATTGTAAGGAAGAACATAATTAGATTTATGCTTTAGAATGGTAATTCTGGCGAATGTGCAAGGCAGCGATGGGGAGAGGAAGACATTGCCCCTAGGAGGCTGTTGCACTAATCCAGGTCAATAAAGGCTTTAGCATTGGGGATAGAGAGGAAAAGGTGCATTTGATAGGCCTGCTGGGAGAGACGCACACAGCCTAGCTAATTTATAGCTGGCTTAGACTGATGAGGCCAAAAGAGGACCTAAGGCAATAGTAGGTCTTTTTCACTGTGCTCTCAAGTATGAAGAGAACTACTTTTCTTCTTTCGTTCTTTTTCTTTTCTTCTCTTTTCTTTCTTTCTTTTTTTTTTTTTTTTTTTGAGATGGGTCTTGTGATGTTGCTCAGGCTGGCCTTTAAAAGGAGCTCCTCCTGCCTCAGCCTCTGTTGTAACTGGGATTCCAGGAGAATGCTACAGCACCTGGTATGAAGAGCCAATTTTAACATTTATTAAAGTTCTGTAGACATCCACATTCTAGTAAGTACAGCTTGGTTTCTATTGATTGAGAAATCATTCCATACAAAATGATTGACAGGTTTGCTCCCAGGTTGCCACCACTGCATGTTTGTGTATCTAGAGACATAATCCCATTTCTACCTACCTACCTCCCTGAGACTGGATCCCTTTTATTGGAATCTCTGAGTTATGGCACATTCTTCAGATAGATTCTTTTAAAAAATATATTTTTTAAAGTTGTAGATGGACACAATATCTTTATTTTATTTATTGTTATGTGGTGCTGAGAATAGAACCCAGCACCTCACATGTGCTAGACAAGTGCTCTACCACTGAGCCACAACCCTAGCCCCTCTTCAGCCAGATTTATTTAAAAAACTGAATCCTCCTACAGATGGCTACTCAGGTTGGTGGCACTTATGTATGCTTTTTATTCATTCATCTCTTTGAGATGTTGTTGTTTTCTTGTTTGTATTCCTCTTGAATAAGAATGATGACTCCCAACATCACACAAATTTTTCTTTTCTTTCTTGAACCCAGGGGCACTCTACCATTAGGATTACAGGCAGGCACCACCACAGCCAGCACACTGATTTTTTTCCATCACAGGATATCAGTGACAGAAATGACTTACTTCTGGTCTATGCCTTCATTTTTTTTCTTTTTTAAAAATAGCACATGTTCACTGTAAATACTTACAAGATGTTGGAAATTTTAAGAAGAAATAAGAATTATTCTTAATAAAGCTCTTTCATACTGTTAATATCTTGATATATTTCAAGTATACATTTGGTCCATGCTTACACTTATTTGGAAAGAAGTTTTCCTACTGACATTTTAGTGTTAGTTTTTTTTTTATCTTAATCTTGGATTATAAGCCTTTCTTTGCATTGAATACTTGTAAAAATTAATGACTGTATATGGATTTTAAATATTTTTTGACCACATTTTTATGTCAGACTTTGTATTTTTCACATTCATAAATAACACTGCAATGGGAACCGATACATAAATCATTTTACAAGCCTCGATTTTCTTAGATAGAATCTTAAAAGAGGGATTACTGGGTAAAAGTGTATTTACTTTTGTGAATATTTTATGCAGATTGCTAAATTAATTTTCAAAAATTTGGGGTAATTTATTGGGTGTTAGAATGTATTATACATATTTCTATGACATCTCATAATTGTAATAGAATTTCATTCTGATTTACATAAAAACATTTTAAATGAGTAGGATTAATCCAAATAACCGCACCAAAGCTGAGAAAGCCATGGGAACATAATAGTAATTAAGAAGACCATTGAAAAAAATAAAATTTAGGTCTCAGAGTTCATTAACTGAAGTGATCCTTCAGTAGGTTTCAATATGGTTTTGGGTGGCAGCAGATTTTACTTACTGGGTAAGAAATGATGGGTTTTATTGGAAGTAATTTGTCATCCAGGTGCATCTTGCTTTGCAAGATAATGAAAACAAACCTATACGTTCTTGGAAGCCTTTCCATATCGAAAGTCATTTGAGGAAGAAGTGTCTGGATCTGGTTTATATAATACAATACACAAGCAAAGCATCTGGAAGATGTCTTCATGCTGTGCAATGTTCTGCGTGCTGGTCTGACCACAGAGGAGCTTTCCCATCATAGGCTTGTGATGGGTAAACTTCGAATCATTTATATGTTGTATCTGGCAGCCAGAACTCTTCTGTCTGACTGCACATGTTTCATAATAATGGAACAATAGAAATGTGGCTCTAGTCTTTGTACCTTTGTTTATAATTTTCTTTTTCTGGGAATATTTGTTCTAAAATTATTTTCTCTTATGAAAAAAAATATGTGTAAGAAAAGTAAATGTTAAAATTAAAAATGAAATTGATGACCATTCCGCAACAAGAACTAATATCTAGTTGACTCCAGTTTAAAACTTTTCAATATTTTTTTAATTTTTTCCATTCTGTCAAAATCCACATAATACCTTCAGTTGTAACATAATTCTGATGTTAAGCAATACAAAGGCTTTCTGAGGTGTTTGTCTAGCCTGGGAACACAAGCTTTTATGTTTGACTCCAACCATCAGTTGAACACTTGACATTTGAAGACACCAAAAATGTTTACGATGGAAATTTACTGTTCAGAAAATAGCAATCCTAAAAGCCCATTCTTTTAAAAAATATTTATCTATTTATTTATTTACTCATTTTATATATGACAGTGGAATGCATTATAATTCTTATTACACATATAGAGCACAATTTTTCATATCTCTGGTTGTATACAAAGTATATTCACACCAATTCATGTCTTCATACTTGTATTTTGGATAATAATGATCATCACATTCCATCATCATTTCTAACCCCATGCCCCCTACTTTCCCCTCCCACCCCTCTACTCTATCTAGAGTTCCTCTATTCCTCCTATGCTCCCGCTCCCTATTCCACTATGAATCAGCCTCCTTATATCAAAGAAAACATTCGGTATTTGGGATAGGCTAACTTCACTTAGCATTATCTTCTCTAACTCCATCCATTTACCTGCAAATGCTATGATTTTATTCGCTTTTATTGCTGAGTAATATTCCATGGTGTATATATGCCACATTTTTTAATCCATTCATCTATTGAAGGGCATCTGGGTTGGTTCCATAGTTTAGCTATTGTGAATTGTGCTGCTATAAACATTGATGTGGCTGTGTCCCTGTACTATGCTGTTTTTAAGTCCTTTGGGTATAGACTAAGGAGAGGAATAGCTGGGTCAAATGGTGGTTCCATTCCCAATTTTCCAAGAAATCTCCATACTGCTTTCCATATTGGCTGCACCAGTTTGCAGTCCCACCAGCAGTTTTTGAGTGTACCTTTTCCCCCACATCCTACCAACACTTTTGTTGTTTGCCTTCATAATAGCTGCCATTCTGACTGGAGTGAGATGAAATCTTAGAGTGGTTTTGATTTGCATTTCTCTAATTGCTAGCAACAATGAACATTTTTTCATATATTTGTTGATTGATTGTATATCATCATCTGAGAAGTGTCTGTTCAGGTCCTTGGCCCATTTATTGATTTGGTTATTTGTTTTTTTGGTGTTTAGCTTTTTGAGTTCTTTACATACCCTAGAGATTAGTGCTCCATCTGATGTGTGAGAGGTAAAAATTTGCTCCCAAGATGTAGGCTCTCTATTCAATTTTAATTCTGTGTATCCAAGAGCAAGGTAGATCTTTCCATCTTCTAAGGTCTTCTTTGCTGAGAAGAAACTTTTTAGTTTGAATCCATCCCATTTATTGATTCTTGATTTTAATTCTTGTGCTATAGAAGTCTTATTAAGGAAGTTGGGGCCTAATCCCACATGATGGAGATTAGGGCCTACTTTTTCTTCTATTAGACACTGGGTCTCTGGTTTTATTCCTAAGTCCTTGAGCCACTTTGAGTTGAGTTTTGTGCATGGTGAGAGATAGGATTTAATTTCATTTTGTTGCATATGGATTTCCAATTTTCCCAGCACCATTTGTTGAAGAGGCTATGTTTTCTCTAATGCATGTTTTTGGCACCTTTGTTAAATATAAGATAGTTGTAATTTTGTGGGTTAGTCTCTGTGTCCTCTCTTCTGTACCATTGGTCTACCTGTCTGTTTTGGTGCCAATACCATGCTGTTTTTGTTACTATTGATCTGTAGTATAATTTAAGGTCTGGTAGAGTAATGCCACCTGCTTCACTTTTCCTGCTAAGGATTGCTTTAGCTATTCTGGGTCTCTTATTTTTCCAGATGAATTTCATGATTGCTTTCTTTTTTCTATGAAGAATGTCATTGGGATTTTGATCGGAATTGCATTAAATATGTATTGTGCTTTTGGAAGTATGGTCATTTTGATAATATTAATTCTGCTTATCCAAGAGCAAGGTAGATCTTTCCATCTTCTAAGGTCTTCTTTGACTTCTTTCTTTAGGATTCTGTAATTCTCATTATATAGATCTTTTACCTCTTTTGTTAAGTTTATTCCCAAGTATTTAATTTTTTGAGGCTATTGTAAATGGGGTAGTTTTCCTCATTTCCATTTCTGAGGATTTTTTACTGATATACAGAAATGTCTTTGATTTATGGGTGTTGATTTTATATCCTGCTACTTTGCTGAATTCATTTATTAGTTCTAGAAATTTTCTGGTGGAACTTTTAGGGTCTTCTAGGTATAGAATTATATATATCATCAGCAAATAGGGCCAATTTGAGCTCTTCTTTTCCTATATGTTTCATTTTGATTTCTTTCATCTGTCTAATTGCTCTGGCCAGTGTTTCAAGAACTATGTTAAGTAGAAGTGGTGAAAGAGGGCATCCCTGTCTTGTTCCAGTTTTTAGAGGGAATTTCAATTTTTCTCCATTTAGAATCATGTTGGCCTAGGGCTTAGCATAAATAGCCTTTATGATGTTGAGATATATTCCTATTATCCCTAGTTTTTCTAGTGTTTTGAACATAAAGGGATGCTGTATTTTGTCAAATGCTTTTTCTGCTCCTAATGAGATAATCATATGATTCTTAATCTTTAAGTCTATTGATATGATGAATTACATTTATTGATTTCTGTATGTTGAACCAACCTTGAAGCCCTGGGATGAATCCTATTTGATCATGGTGCATGATTATTTTGATATGTTTTTGTATTTCATTCGCCAGAATTTTATTGAGGATTTTTGCACCTATGTTCATTAGAGATATTGGTCTGAAGTTTTCTTTCTTTGATGTGTCTTTGCCTGGTTTTGGAATCAGGGTAATATTGGCCTCATAGAATGAGTTTGGAAGTGCTCCCTCTTTTTCTTTTCCCTGAATAACATTGAAGAGTTCAGGCATTAGTTCTTCTTTAAAGTTCTTGTAGAAGTCAGCTGTGTATCCATCGGGTCCTGGTCTTTTCTTGGTTGGTAGACTTTTGATGGCATCTGCTATTTTGTCACTTGAAATTGATCTGTTTAAATTGTGTATATCATCCTGATTCAATTTGGGCAAATTATATAAAATTTGTCAATGCCTTCAATATTTTCTGTTTTATTGGAGTACAAATTTTCAAAATAATGTCTAATTTTCTCCTGTTTTTTCTGTAGTATCCATCATGATATTACCTTTTTCATCACATATATTAGTAATTTGAGTTTTCTCTCTCCTTCTCTTCCTTAGCATGGCTAAGGGTCTGTCAATATTATTTATTTTTTCAAAGAACCAACTTTTTGTTTTGTCAATTTTATCAATTATTTCCTTTGTTTCAATTTCATTGATTTCAGCTCTGATTTTAATTATTTCCTATATTCTGCTGCTTTTGGTGTTGATTTGCTCTTCTTTTTCTAGGGCTTTGAGATGTAATGTTAAGTTGTTTATTTGTTGACTTTTTCTTCTTTTAAGGAATGAACACCATGCAATGAACTTTCCTCTTAGAACTGCTTTCATAGTGTCCCAGAAATTTCGATATGTTGTATCTGTGTTCTCATTGACTCTAAAAATTTTTTAATCTCCTCCTTGATGTCTTCTGCAACCCATTGTTCATTCAGTATCATATTATTTAGTCTTCAGGTGTTGGAGTGGATTTTATTTCTTATTTTATCATTTATTTCTAATTTCATTTCATTATTATCTGACAGAATGCAGGGTAGTATCTCTACTTTTTAATATTTGCTAAAAGTTGCTTTGTGGCATAGTATATGATCTATTTTAGAGAAGGATCCATGTGCTGCTGAGAAGAATGTGTATTCTCTCCTTGAAGGATGAAATATTCTATATATGACAGTTAAGTCTAAGTTATTGATTGTATTATTGAGTTCTATAGTTTCTTTGTTCAGCTTTTGTTTGGAAGATCTATCTAGTAATTAAAGAGGTGTGTTAAAATCACCCAGAATTATTGTGTTGTGGTCTATTTGACTCTCGAACTTGAGAAGAGTTTGTTTGATGGACATAGTTGCTCCATTATTTGGGAAATATATATTTATAATTGTTAAGTCTTTTTGGTGTATGGTTCCCTTGAGCAGTATGCAGTGTCCATCTTTATACTTTTTGATTGACTTTAGTTTGAAGTCTATGTTATTTGATATGAAAATGGAAACCCCTGCTTGCTTCTGCAGTCCATGTGAGTTGCATGATTTTTCCCAACCCTTCACCTTCAGTCTGGGGATGTCTTTTCCTAGGAGATGAGTCTCTTGGAGGCAGCATATTGCTTTTTTTAAATTATCATTATTCCAATCTGCTAGTCTATGACTTTTGATTGGTGAGTTTAGGCCATTAACCTTCAGGGTTATTATTAAGACGTTGTTTTCCCAGCCAATTTTGTTTATTTTGGTATTTAACTTGACTTGGTTTCTCCTCTGATTAGATTTTCATTTAGTGTAATACCTCTCTTTGCTGATTTTCATCATTATTTTTCATTTCATCTTCTTGGAATATTTTGCTGAGGATGTTCTGTAGTGCAGGCTTTCTAATTGTAAATTCTTTTAACTTTTGTTTATCATGGAAGGTTTTTATTTCATCATCAAATCTAAAGCTTAGTTTTGCTGGATAAAATATTATTGGTTGATGTATATTGTTCCATGATCTCCTGGCTTTGAGGGTCTGGGTTGAAAAATCTGCTGAGATACGAATTTGTTTCCCCCTATATGTGATCTGATTCTTCTTTCTTGCAGCTTTTAAGATTCTATCTTTATTCTGTATGTTAGGCATTTTCATTATAATGTACCTTGGTGTAGATCTCTTGTAATTTTGTACATTTGGTGTCCTGTAAGCCTCTTGTATTTGGTTTTCCAATTTGTTCTTCATGCTTGGGAAATTTTCTGATATTATCTCACTGAAGAGATTGTGCATTTCTTTGGTTTGAAACTCTGCCTTCCTCTATCCCAATAAGTCTTATATTTGGTCTTTTGATGCTGTCCCATAACTTTTGTATGTTCTGTTCATGGTTTCTTACTATCTTCACTGTGTGATCAACTTTATTTTTCAGATTGTGTACTTTGTCTTCACTATCTGGTGTCCTTTCTTCTAAGTGATCTAGTCTTTTTGTTATGCTTTCTATTGTTTTTTTTTAATTTGATTTATTATCCTTCATTTCAAGGATTTCTGAGTGTCTTTTTTTCTTCAGAGTCTCTATCTCTTTTTTAAAGTAATCTTTTGCTACCTGTATTTGCTCTCTTATCTCTTTGTTGGAGTGATCAATTTTTTGCTGGTATTTGCTCATTTAGGTCATTCTTTAATTCACAGATCATTTTAATTATGAATCTTCTGAACTCCTTTTCTGACATTTCATCAACTGCACTATTTATGGGTTCTTTTATTATAGTTTCCTTGTTTGTTTGGGGCACTTTCCTCTCTTGTTTTTTTCATGATGTCTACGTGTCTTCCTTTTTTGAAGTGTGGATCTGAGATATTATAGTTTCTTCTCTATATTCTTGTAGTGCTCACGAGGTTGTCTGTACCTCACCTTATTGTTGGGCTTCCAGACCCTACTGGTGTCCCTCAGTGTATGCTACTGCATCTAAGGCTGGTGGTAGCAATAGCAGAGGTAACTTGAGATAATAGTTAAGGTGTCCCACGATGGAAACAATGTCTTAGAGAGATGGGGTTGCAAGAGTGGCCCTCACACTACCTTTAGGATGCCTGCTCTGAGATGCAGCTGCTTGTAGGCCCTGTCTACTGTCAAAAAGTTAGGGACTACTGCGTGGGGAAGGCTATGGAAATGACTTCAGTGTCCCAAGAGAAAAGTGGGTTAAGCTTAGGCTCTAAGGTAGGGAGGCAAACTCGGACCTACTCTGGACCTGGGTCCTGGGCAAGTCAGTGTGGACAGATCTGGGCTGGGCCTGACTCCTGCAGTCATCTGCTGGATCCAAGGGGTGGTCCTGTGCCAGAGGCTAGGCTCTGGAGGATGTTTGCCCTGCTGGTGGAGGAGTGGAACAGGGCCTACTGTGAGCCTGCGTCCTGCGCAGGCTGGTGTCCTAAAAGCCCATTCTTGACACATTACTTCCTAGGACAACACTTATTCAGTATTGAAGAAAATTTTCTGAGTTTCTAGTATTCAATGTATTTCCTTTTTGGACTCCCAGAATAGTTTTTCCATGCTTTCCTTGTGACAATTAACTTTTTCCTGTGGTACTAGAATTATTTCACTTAGGCTCTACCTCTTATGTCCTGGAGCCACCTGATGACACACCTGTGCTCATTTAATGCCAGGATCAAGTACTTCTGGTATTTCTTATGTTTTTCAAGCTGAGATCTAGAGGCAACCCCTCAACTCACAGGCACTGAAGGTGCTGCTCCAAGTTAGCCACATGAAATTAACTGAGATAAAAAGAGATTGACAAATTCATATAGTATTGATAAAACATTAATTTGCTATATAATGAGGAAGATATCAACAGAATGTAATACTTCATTTTTTATCAGAATTGGAAAGTATTCTTGAAGTCTAAATCTCTCATAACAGTTTGTGTTTTGCGGGGTTGAGATGACAATGGTGGTTGGGGTGATGTTAACAGTTTCTTTCTCACTTTTCTTTTTTTTTACCATGGTAAATACACACAAAATAGAAAAAAAGAAATCATTTTCATTATTCTCACACCATTTTAACTATGCATGAATTAAATGTGAACTGGTTTTGCCGGGCATGCCTGGAATCTCAGCAGCTTGGGAGGCTGAAACAGGAGAATTACAAGTTCAAAGCCAGCCTCAGCAACTTAGCGAGGCCCTAAGCAACTTATTAAGATCCTGCCTCAAAATAAAAAAAAAATAATAAAAATAAAAAAAGAGGCTGGGCATGTGGCTCAGTGGTTGAGTACCCCTAACTTTAATTCCTATATGCCCCCCAAATAAATAAATAATAAATAATAAATAAAATAAAAATAAAAATAGTGAAATGGCTTTGTATACTGTAACTTTCTATCATTTAATATTATTATTAAAATGCAAAAATTTCTTTGTTTTTCTTTTTCTGTCAGACCTAATGTGCCAGGCAGTGGTCCTACTTTGTAATCCTTCCCAACTAGGAATACAGGGTACATGAAGGCTGAGGGATGATGGAAGGCTGATGATGAGCTGTAAGGACCATAGGGCAGTATGAGAAAATAGAAAGGACACTGACTTTCTACTCAGACAGGTTTGGGTAAGTGTCTTAATCCTCTTAGCCTCAGTTTTCCCGCTTGTAAGATGATGATAATAATAAAATTTCTTTTATACATGATATCATGTGGTGAAATTCCTCACTTGGAAACACAATCTGCAAGCCACAAATGTTTCCATCTTTCTTCCTTTCTTATATGCTAATAGCCTTTGATTGAGCTTCTCTGTTAGCAATTCATTTGCCATTAGTTATCATCACATCCTAGACAGATGAGCCTTTTAGAGCAGGGATGGATGTCTAGTGGGTCAGGTCAGTGCCAGGCTGGGAATAGAGGCATCATAAGCATCAGTTTTACTGAGCTGCATTCAATTGTGTGAAAGAATCCATGATAATATCAGGAATTTGGAGAGGAGTTAAGAAATTTGGAAGGAAATAATAGAGCAACAACAGCCTGGTCCTGTGCCATCTATCCAAACTTATTTCTTGCTAGTTCAGGACTTAGTCCATACTTATTAAATGAATGACATTAATATAAGAACATTTATACATGAACCTCACAGGAAAGCTTTGTAGAACTGAGATTAGGTGACCTGCTGAGTGCTTGGCACATATTGGACACAATAAACATTCATTGATTCAGTAAGAAAATGATGAAATAGCTGGGTGAGGTGATGCATGCCTTTTATCCCAGCTACTCAAGAGGCTGAGGCAGGAGGATCACAAGTTTGAGGCTGGCCTGGGCAACTTGGCAAGATAATATTTTGAAATAAAATTTTAAAATTAAAAGGGCTGAGGATGTAACTCAGTGAGAAAGTACCCAGTATGGGGAGAGAGGGAGGGAGGAAGAGAGAGAGAGAGAGAGAGAGAGAGAGAGAGAGAGAGAGAGAGAGAGAGAGAGAGAGAGAGAGAGAGAGAAGAAGAAGAAGAAGAAGAAGAAGAAGAAGAAGAAGAAGAAGAAGAAGAAGAAGAAGAAGAAGAAGAAGAAGAAGAAGAGGAGGAGGAGAAGAGAGAAATAGAAGATTAGAAGCTACACAATTCGTGGATGGTAGTAAGAGTAAAAAGTAGATTATTTGAAAAGTAATGTATGTAGCATAAGATGGTAACCATTTATATAACCATCTACATTGTGTGTATTTGTGTATGATGAAATAAGGAAAAGGGGGAGGAAATATGTTCATATGAGCCACTGAGGGAATTAAGTAATTTATCAGGTTTGGTTTCTTTTCATTGCTGTATTAAACATTGGCTTAGGTTACTGAAGGTTGGTGGTCTAAGAGATAAAGGAAAAAGTTATCATCTGACTCATAGCTGAGATACAAACTATCACTGGAGGATGAAAGAAATGATGTCGCTATGTTCTTGCTAGTATGTTTTTTCTGGTTCACCTACTGACAGAGTCTTGCATTTGATTTTTGAACAATTAATTAAATAAATGCAACTTTTATTTCACACTTGAGGTTTCTGAATGACCCTTAAGTATTTCCAGTATTTTTTCCTGCACAATCCTGTAGTTATCAAATCTGGTAATGGGAACTGAATGGTCCTCATGAGGGCTATATCAGAAAGGAGTGGTTACTGCTTGATTGCCAAGAGAAAAATAATCCCATTCTCTGCTGTTGCTATCACTGCTCTAGGAACTGTAGGGGGCCCAGGCAAAGATGTCTAGCAGCCAACAGCACTGCAAACAAAACCTTGAATCTACCACCTTACCCTCATTTTACCTTTCTTGGTTCCTAGCTCTGACTAAATAAACAATTTAATTCTCATGCATGAGCATAATTTATCTCAGGATTAGGGAGTTAGAGTATCTTATTACCATTTTAAGAGGGAAAGTATTCAGAGAGGTGGTATTTGGATATTTAGCAATGTGTTTAGCTGGGTACCTGGAGGTCAGGTTTTATCATTCACCAAGGCATGATGTGACATGGGGAAGATGCTAACATCCCTGAGCTGAGGTTTCTTCATCGGATTGTGACCATCCTACTATTTAGCCAAAGGACTGTTCTAGAAATCACAGAGAACAGATGTAAAAGGACTTTGTAAAAGTACACATTGCTGTATGAATGCATAAATATGCTCATTTTATATTGTAACATTTTGATGAAGGGGAAAAAAGGAATGGGGAGAGGTAAGCCTCTCAGCCATTATAAGGAGTTTGGCCCATTGTGGAAAGGGTGGGGGATGCAGACTCCTCAATAGACAATATATAATGAAACAGTGAGCCTAAAGAATGACATTCTTATGGAACTGAGCTTCCTTTTCTCTCCTCTCCAACCCCCTACTGCCAAACCTCCTGCTCCCTCTTGGCATCTACACCGGGATGTGTCAGCTGGAATGCCTTTGAGATCATTAAGTATAGCCCCCAGGCAGCTATTTCATGGTTGTTCAAACATCCCACCATTTATTTTAGTCTATTCTCATAAACTGAATAAAGTGGGTCTAAAGCTCAAGGGAGAGGAGACTGGTGGTAGTTCTATGGGAAAGGGAAGATGAGAG
Organism: Urocitellus parryii; assembly: GCF_045843805.1. Classification (NCBI taxonomy): domain Eukaryota; kingdom Metazoa; phylum Chordata; class Mammalia; order Rodentia; family Sciuridae; genus Urocitellus; species Urocitellus parryii. Next base: position 95,867,387 of record NC_135538.1, read on the forward strand.
TCTCTGGCCCTGTTTCAGGTCTGTTTGCCAAGTCAGAAATATACAAAAAAAAAAAAAATTCCAATCTAAGTGGCACAAAATATTCCGTTGTTTTGAAATAAAGTCCAGATTTGAAGGAAATCATTTGCCACTTCTAACAGTATTATTATTATTTTTAATGCTCCAACAAAGAAAAGATACTCCATCAGTCTTTAATTTTGACCAAAAATATGTAAAAACTTATGAGAATTAACAAATTATAATTTAAGTAGGATTTCTGCTGCTTTGTGTAATTATTGCAAATATCATTCCATTGTCAGGAATATAAATGTAAGTTCTCCTGACCACCTTTATGTCTCACCTGTATCCACTAGCTAGTATGGACATTTTTATAGTTTACATATTTACCCTTTACTTATTTAGTATTCTCTAGTTTTAACAGGGGTATTTACTATCCAAGATGAATAAGGACATTTAAACAATCTACTCACACAGTTGAAAAATGTCTACAGGAGTTGGTATATTTTTACAGATAACTGATCTTAACAGAAATGACTACTTAGAGCTTATGGTTAGATTTTAATGCATATTTAGTAATAATAATATTCCTTGATTAAATGACAATACCTACTACAGCTATGATAACTGCTGTAATGAATAAATCTCTAAATGTATAATGGTTCAAGAATTGAAGAATTCAACTTCTTAATCACATGAAGTCCCAAACCAGCAATATTTTTTTCTTTCTTTATTTTATTTGTTTTAATTAGTTATACATAACAGCAAAATGCATTTTGGCACATCATACATAAAATGGAGTATAACTTTTCATTCTTCTGGGTGTACATGTTGAAGAATTCCACTGGTTGTGTACTCACATATGCACATAGGGTAATAATGTCCAATTCATTCTACTATCCTTATTTCCCACACACCCCTCCCCTAACTTCACTCCCCTCTGCCTAATCCAAAATATACCTATTTCCCCTAGCTCCCTCCCCTTATTGTGAATTAGCATTCGCATATCAGAGAAAACATTTGGCCTTTGGTTTTTTGGATTTGGTTTATTTCACTTAGCATGATATTCTCTACTTCCATCCATTTACCTGCAAATGCCATAATTTTATTCTTTTTAAGACTGAGTAATATTTCATTGTGTATATGTATCACATTTTCCTTATCCATTTATCTGTTGAAGAGCATCTAAGCTGATTCCACAGTTTGGCTATTGTGAGTTGAGCTGCTATAAACATCAATGTGGCATGTAAACTAGCAATCTTGACAGGGATTTCTCTTCCAAACTGAGACTGGTTACTCAAGTTTCTTCCACCTGAGGCTCTTCATTTTCCATCTTCCATCTTTCCCATGTTTATGGGCTCATCTCTATGAAATCAGTGAAAAGAGAAAGAACATGGAGGATGATATACATGTTCTTTATGTGGACCTGGAAATGGAACATTCTATTGGATGAACTCGGGTTGTGTCCCCAGGAGGAGGAGGAAGCAGATTTGATGAACTAGACTCTGCTGTACTCCCTTAAACACTGCCTAGCACACTGTTAGCTTTCAAAGACTGAAAAACTGTGCCTGAGTCAGTGTGAGCTCTCAATGGTTAACCATTGATAAAGAAATGGCAAAATTATTTCCTTTTCTTGGACATAGTTTGAGGTTGATAATCTTCATCAAATGTATTTATTTATTTATTTATTTTTGCACCTATGATCACTAGGCAAGTGCTCTACCACTGAATTACACCTCTAGCTTTCAAATACATTCTTTAAAGAATAAAAATAATTCTTAAATGAGATTAGAAAACTACTTTCAAGGTCCTTTATTAATTTTCTTTAAAAGAGCTATGAACAAAATTTCCCTCTCTTTCTCTTTCTCTCTTTCTATCTCCTAGTAAATATTTCAGGTTTTGCAGGCTGTATAGTCTCTGATGCCACATAGTCACTGTCACAATTACTCAACTGTGCTGTTTTAGTGTGAAAGTAGCTCTGGAAAATATGTAAACAAATGACCATGGCTGTGTTCCAATAAAACTTTATTTACAAATAGAGGCAATTGTCTGGATTTGGTCCATGATTGTCAACACCTGGTCTAGAATGTTCAGTACTTTCTGAAAAGATTACACTTTCTAATTTTATATTAGATGTCTATGACATTTATAAAGCTGTTTTCTCTTTACAGAGTTTGGAATTTTACTTCTGCTTTGATTTTTGATGGGAAGAATGATCATGACCTGAGATAACTTTGACTAATGCACAATGTTTTTTTCATCCGCATAAATGAAATCATAAATTATAGTTGCGTTGTCATATTTTGTTAGGCCACAGGCCTGTAAGAGCTATTGGTTTACTCATAAAAGTGCTGGGATTGAGTTTTCAGGAACTTCTAAAGAAGGATTCATAAGCTTTTCTTATTAATCTTTAGTAAAACTTTAGTTGTGAATTTGTATTTGCTTATTTTTTCTTCTCATAAATAGATGGAATTTAATTTTCTTACTTGAAAAGCTTTTGCTCTGTAAGACTCCAGGTAGCATTAATCTTTTTGTTCTTTGTTTTCAAACTATTTAGGAGGATGTCATTTCCTAACATGTTTCTCTCAGCAAGTATTGTAAAAAACAACAACAACAAAAAACCCTCTTGCACCTGGAAGAAGCACATAAAGAAGTCTAATTAAATGATGTATGTAGACGGAAGCACACAGCCCAGTCCACTGAATCAAGATGGTGTGACTTGTCATTAGTGGGAACTATGGGCTTCTTGCATTTGTCTTTGCAACACATGTTTTTGAACTAGACATTAAACTTATCATACTTTGTAGCTGGGGTGAATCATTTTCTGTCCTTGGACCAGGCCCTTCTGGTAAGTGAGGTAGGGAAGAAGGAAGGGAAAAGAAGAAGGAACAGAGTTTCTTCCATACTTGGCTTTGTTGTATGCTGGTCCCCCCAACCTCTTCAGTGGACTAATACTGACCAGACCCTGTGACTCATGAGCAAAACACATCTAAATTCTGCCTCCTCATAAAGAAACTTGCACACATTCTACTACTTCTTCCAACCTCCCACTATCAGCTGCCCTGCTGAGCCTACTCCAAGGTTCTTGTGCCTTGGGGCTCCCATCAAGAGTTGAAGGACATCCACTTGGCCCATGAAAAACTCACACATTCTTGATTTTCCAAATAACTTGCTGTCTATTCTATTGGCCCTGGCTTAGATCTGCCATCCTATCCAACTCTCTTCTTCTCCTGCTGAAACAACCATGGTGGGAAACCCACAAGACCTTTGTGTAAGATGCCATTCACAGTGGTAGGAAATTCCAGTCTCCCTTTCTTGCATGCACCTTGAATTTCTTATAGTCTCCCCTGCACTGGTTTGGGAGAGGTATCTCCTCTTTCCTGTGATTAGAGGATTTGTATTTATATAAATATAAATAAAATACAAATATAAATTTGTAAGTTATGCAAACAAAATTTTCTGGTGAGACAATATAGGATGAAAAGAAGAGAGTGTCTAGGATTGTGACATTGAATGGTTTGATGGAAAGGAATAAGCATTCCAAGGGGAATGATGAGGAGTTGCCACAGGAAAACCAGGACATGGTTTCCAAAGAGGACAAGATTCTGAAACCTGGGAGAGGGCATAGGAAAAGGAGTACGTGACTAAAGAGTGATTTTTGCTTACTCTATTTGTGTTGCTTCTACTGATGCATGAGGGCATTAACCAAATGGAAATGGAAGCATTATGGATTTCTTTTCTTGTGGATTTGTTTGGAATGTTCATGTTGCTAAATAAAAAATATATGTCAGCAATTTGCTTCCCATGTATGATATAATCATTCCAGGGAGACTTCATTTATCATAAAGACAATACATTATGTATCACAAGGAAAACATAAACAGAGATTACCCTAGGAAGGAATGTAATTTTATTCTTTACACTTGTAAAAAAATCTTTGTGTGGGTATGTGTGAGGATGATTCCCTTTCTAGAGCCAATATTATCATTTTCTGTATTCTAAGCGTTTCTTATTCTCTTATTTTGTGTGCTGAGTTAATGGTCAAATACGAGGGAATTGTTTAAATAGCTGTCTGAATTTTATGAAGCTTACTATAGAATGTCAAACCGCTGTTTTCTGTTTCTCTTGATAGAAAACAAGAACACAGTTTCATCTTAAGACATAGAGACTTGGGAAACAACAAAATGGAACTTTTGTCTAGAACAGAATGAGTACCTGGGTGCTCCTACAGTATAAAGTGAAACACAGCTTGAGAGATTCGTGGGGATATTCTAGGGCATACTGTTGGCTTTCCTGGCTGCAAACACTGAAATTTCTTTTGTGATGAACAGAGTTCTTGATTTTTCTTCAACTTCAGCAACACGTACACCTGGAACTTGGAAAGCTTCCAAAATTTCATATGTACTTTTAAAGTTCTCCCATTTCAATCCTCCCTGGAGTAAAACCACAATCTCCAAATATGCCCATTGTATATCATTGCATCAGACTTTTCTCTAAATCTGGAAAATCTTGCTTAAATGTCATTTCTGCCATGGAACCTTCCATAGGACTTCAATAAAATGTAATCTTTCCTTCCTATTAACTTATTTGGCCATTTTTGAAATATAACTTACTTATTCTTTCTTTATTCATTCAACAGATATGTATTGAGTGCTTGCTGGGTATTAGACTCTATATTTGAGTTAGGTGCTGGGGAAAAAGCAGTTCTTGCTTAAATGGAGTCTGTGTTCTTACAGCAGTGTAGTGGTTGGGTCTGCATATTTTAGGGCCAATACTCCTAGATTTGCATCATGATTATGTCCCTTTCTAGCTGTGCAATCTTGTTCGAAAATTATTATTTCTGTGCACTAGTTTTTTATCTGAAAATGGAAATAAATTAAGACCCTCTGAAAAGCTTTGGGTTTGGGTTCTGTGCCACCCTAGAGCCATGTCCTTACCTTGCTTTCCAGATGGAACAGTTCTTGTAACATCTTGTACTTCCTGTTGGCACAAAGCCAGGCTGCTGCCACTACTGGAGACCCAGGACTTCAGGAGGGCGGCTCCTGGTCTAATTAGAGATGGGATGGACTTTACAGAGTCATAGGAGTATGTTTCTGCCTCTCTGAGTCTCTTGATTTCCTGTGAACACACAGCTTTTTAAAAAGCTGGGGCCAGCTCTGTATCTCAGTCCCTTACATGAGTCCTTCTGTTCCCGACTCAGTGCTCTCTTCTTCCTCTCCTGCCTCCCTGAGACTGTCCCTCTGACACAGGGTAGTATGTATGCAATTAGCTCGGGCTGTTTTGTAGGGGGCTCAGACTGAGAAACGACTTCACTGGCTTATTGTACTAATTAAATATAAAGGCTCAGAATAGTACTTGGCATAGAATAAAAAATAAATGGTAGCATATATTGTGGGAAAAGTGAGAACACAGGGGAGGGTCTAGGTTGAGGGAAGGAGGCTGCTTAAGAATTCTCAGAAGAAATGTAGTCTTAGCCAAGATCTTACAGCTGAATAGGACTTAGCCAGTACAGGATTTGTGGGTGGGGCACACAGGGATATGACAGGCAGAGGAAAGAGGTTTGAAAATCTAGGGATGAGAAAGAGCATAGGTTTGAGGAATTAGGTGCAGTAAGAACTGAAATTCATATTCATGATATTCAATTGTTACCTCATTCTACAGGTGGCAGAGATAGTAGAGTGTATTAAATCTGACCCTTTTGCTTTTGATATTTCCTAGTCTTCTTGAAGTTTTGGATAATGAAATGTAAGGGAAGTGGCATGTGTCACCTCTGGGCTGAGACAGAGTCAAGTCCATCTTCTTCCTCTGCTGTAAGACATGTTTCAGATAGGTGGGATACAACTTGGTAGAGCTATCATCACCTAATTCCTCAAGTAACTGGATGGGTGCTGATGTGCCAGCAGTGAGAATGAGAAATAATCTGATACCAAACTCACCAGAATTTTGAGATGACTTGTTATTGGAGTATAATCTGTCTCAGTCAGTTTGGGCTACTATAACAAAATACCTCATACTGGGTAGCTTATAAACAGAAATTTATTTCCTATAATTCTAGCAGCTGGGAAATCTACAATCCAGGCACCTTGTGAGGGTTTGTTGTCTAGGCCAATAATGAAGCCTTCTTGCTACATCCACATGGTGGAAGAGGAAAGGAGCAATCCTTTGGGCTTTCTAAGGGCACTAATGCTATTCACAGGGGCTCTTAGTCTAATTATATAATCATTATTAGACCCTCATGGTCTAATAATCTCCCCAAAGGGTCTGCCTCCAAAAACCATCACCATGGATGATAAATTTAGGGGAACACAAACATCCAGACTATAGCACTGGCTTATCCTGACTAATACAATTACTAATCTTTCGAACTACAGTGGTAGCTTCTAGATCAGGGCCATGAAAAGGGTGAGGCAAGAGAGGAGCCTAGTGTACAAAAGTGAAGGAAGAGCTTCCTGTCTGTGTTGTGTGAATGAGTACCCGATGACCAAAGCAGGTGAGGAAGGGGAAGGCTGGGGATGAGGCCTGAGGGGCCACTTGGAAGACCACAGAAAGTTGCTAAAAATTGGGTTTGTAGTGGATTTATTGTCAACTCCTAATTTTCTATAAAAAGTGAAGGCAAACAAACTTCAAGAAAACCAATAGCCAGAGAAATTCATTGAGACATTAAAACTTGCCTTTCAAATAAGTGATATTACACTTGAATATGCAGGAAAAGAATGAAGAGACCGGGAGTCACCTTTAGAGATTGTGTGTGTGTGTGTGCGCGCACGTGCAAGCACATGTGCACACATGTGTAATTGAAAACAAAATTGTATTCCAAAAAAAAAGAAGGCTTCTTTAACAAAAAAACGTGTTGTCATGTCCCACTTTTTAAATAATCCTCACCAGAGATTCAACATTGTCTGTAATTATATAATAGCACCTTACTACTTTACTGAATTATTTCCATTTAAGAGTTTTCTCTTTGAATCAAGTCCAGGTTTATAGAAGAAGCTCCTTATCAGTTTTAGAGTTATTTCTTCTTTCTTTTTTTTCTTTTTTTCCCCTTTCTTGTCTTTTTTCATTGTGGTACTGGAGATTGAACCCAGGGACACTCTACAACTGATTTATACCCCCTTTCCCCACCTCTCCACTCCCCTTTTTTGAAGCAGGGTTTGCCATGTTGCTGAGGCTGGCCGTGAACTTGCTAATCCTCCTGTCTCATCTTCATAAGTAGCTGGGTTAACAATAGTGCACCACCTCACCCACCTAGAGATATTTTTTGAGGGAGGATAAAACCAATTTAGCTTATACCTAGATTCCAGAATACTGTACTAAAGTGAACTTATTATTTGTTTTCCACTCTTTATCTTTTTACTCTTGTTGAATCTAAAACATGGTGTGTGTGTGTGTGTGTGTGTGTGTGTGTGTGTGTGTGTGTTGGTAGTGGGTCACGTCAACATTTTGGGTTAATGTTAGAAATTATGTCATGCCTTTTCTCTTCAATAAAGAGACTTATCTGAAAATGCCCGGAATGAATCCAGATATCATATTGTGGCTAGTATCTGAAATATGCTGAACCGACCATGTGTTTCCTTAAGCTCTAGTTATAATGGGGCACATATTTGAGATATGAAATAATTGGTTTTGTGAACGATATCCTAAGCAGCAGCAATATTCCTTTGCAGACTGACTGTAGAAAATTGCTTTGGGGAAAAGTATGTGTTTTTCTAACAAGATATTAATTGAATTAAAGCTTCATGCATAACTTTCCCTGGTGATTGGATATTTGAAAGATACTGCCAAAAGAGAAACAATGAGATGCATTCAGAGGAGACCATATATTGGATATGCTCAATTCTTAGAAAAATAAATGCAGGAACATCTAATCTCATCACAGTTGGATACATATGTTTTTGCTGATGGAATGTAGTTTTCTAAAAATGTCAGCTGTGTGTGTCTTATAAATACAGAAAACATATGCTAATTTTTGGAAGCAGCCAAGGAAAGCTATGGTTTTTTAGTTCAAATTGAAATACATAATTGGTGAGTGAGCATTTGGCAATGATTGGAATGTGCTAGAATGGTAGCACCTGTAGCATGGAGTCCGAGATGGTTGGAAGGAAAAGCAGGAGGGAGTGGAGCAGAAGGGAGTTGAAGGCACTTAGTAGTCTATGTAGAAATTGAAACAGCACCAATGTTAGAGCAGCAGGGATACAGTAGGCTGTAGTCCAGATCAGGTGGCTTTTAGCACTTGAGATCATGACAGTCTAATACAGAAAGATTTGAGGGATGCTAGGTGTATTGGTCCACTCTCTTCTCATCCCAAACCAGACTTCTATTGGTCAGGTCAGGGTATCCCCAAGATTGTCATTTTGGGAACACTGCTTCTGCTGAATGTTTCTGTGTTCCTATTAAAATAGGAGTGAGTGAGGGGTGTTGAAAATAATTTTGGGAAACAATGAATTAAACAAAGTTGAGTATCTTTGCTTTTCTACTTGGCAGAACCTTTAATATGATAACATGAATCATGAGTCTCAAGTAATACTATGTTGTATGGAGCATCTCTGAAAATGATCTGATTACAGCTCTTGCCTTTTTGCTTGCCATATCTCAGGGGATAAGTGTTTATAAAACAGACTTAGGAAATCCTGGCTCATATGGCTGAAAATTGCTTGTCAGCTAATTATTCATTTGAGTCAAGACAGTAAGATTCCAAAACTCCTTTTAAAATAAATATAAAAATATTTCTGGAGATCCTACAGAGTGAACCATTATCAGTTAAAAACACTGCCTGACTCAACAAGGGATTGGTTCCTTGTTAATTGATGGTGAGCTGACAGGTTAGTGGAAATGAAGGAAGTGAGTGCCTGTGGGCTTAGGTGGGCGGGAAGACACAACACTGCATTTGAAGTGCTGCAATAAGCACAGTTGGAAATCCTGGGTGGTTAGAGATGTTACAGTGATTAAGAGGGGAAGAACAGTGTGGCTTGCATGGTAACTGGGGAGAGGCTAAGGGTACCAAATAAGAAAGCTCAGGACTGGGAGGGAAATAAAAGAGCAAGAGAGAAAGACTCTTATTTTGGGGATTAGATGTAAGCATTTGATTTTAAGAAGTGTGTATCTCTAAAAATAAATGAACTGTTAGCTCCTGTTTGAAAAAAAATGGTGTTGTTTAAAAGTTATTGCTAAACAACAGTGTGAGCATTGTCAAGAATTTCGGAAAGTTCAAAGTTTCTGAGTAATGTCTAAAGAATGAGAAAGAAATGAATTTTTAAGCCAAAAATGTCCTCTAAAATATTATTGATCATAAATAACATGTAGTTAATTGTAAATAACTCTAAAAATATAAAAGTTAAAGAATAAAAGAAAATCATTCACATTATCCATAATCTCAATTCAGGAATAACAACTATAAGTTGTCAAAAGGTATGGATATTTTAGGCGTATTATCTTCTAGTCTTTTTTTCTCATTAGATAAATTGACCAATTAATGAACACAAAATTTTAATGACAATATTACAGTGTAACTCAGGGTTCAACAAATCTGCCTTGCTACCTGTTTTTGTAAAACTCACAAGATAAAATGGTTTTTAAGTTTTTTTAATTTTTGAAAAAAAAGGATTATTTAATGGTATTTGAAAATTACATGAATTCCAATCTCAGTGTTCATTAATAAAGTTTTATTGAAACACAGTGATAAACCCCCTCCCTCTTTAAAATATTTTCTGTGGCTGCTTTCACACTACAATGGCAAAGTAGTAGTGGTGAAAGAGACAGGGTAGTCTCCAAAGTCTAAAGTATTATTTGGGTCTTTGCTTACCCTGGATTTACTCAATCCATAATCTTGAGGCTTTGTTTTTTTCTCCCCTACTTTTTGTTCGTTCATTATAAATAATATTTTAATCAATATCTTGCATATAATTTTTGTCTACTTTTCTGATTACTCTATTACTTTGTCAAAGGGTATGGGTATTTTAAGACTGTTGATGCATAATGCCAAATTTCTTCCCAGAAAGCTCAACCTAAATTATACTCCCACCAGAAGCATAGGAGAGCTACAAAGATTTCCCTTTGGCAATACAAAATCCATATTTCCTTGCCTTAAACTACTTCAGGTTTAATTATAGAACAAAGTGTCAATCCTGTCTATTGTCACTAGTGATGAGGATTTTCTGGGGGAATAGGTTTCATATGCTTTAAAATTTTTCTCTCTGTCTCCTTTTAATACATCCCTCAATGTATTCAGCTTCTACTCTTGATGCATCTTCTTGTGAGACTTCGTTGAACTTGCTTATTCATGGGCTATCACAGTGTCTAATACAGAAATATCTCTGGATTATGGGGAACATAAGATTCATCAGAGTTTACATTTCACTCCATGTATATCTGAGATTATGATGCCTTTGTCCATTTACATGAATTTACTTGTATTGTAAATGACAGACTTTAGAAAATTCTGATAATATGCCAACACTTATTTCTCCTTGAATTTGAAAGGATATTTGCTGTATTAACAGTGAAGAATGGTTAATTTCTTCTGCATGTGGGACTTTAACTTATGTGGGCCACACCCTTGAGAAGGGCCAACTGACACTGTTTTAAAGTTTATTTGGTTGACAGAGTGAGAGAATATATATATATATATATATATATATATATATATATATATATATATATTCTTATATATGTTAAGTATAAATTTACCCTCCCTAAGTGAAACTAATTTATATTAAATAGGGTACAGTTCTGAATCTCTTCCTGTTTGAAACTTCACTTTTGACACTGCACAAAAATTATATCTTAATCCTGATTCTAAATACTTGCTTATCAAGTTTTCAAATATCTAACTTGAAAGTAATTTATAACTTTGCAAATTCTTCTATTCCTAAGGATTTTTTTTTAAAGAAACTGACATAAAACATCCTTTTACCTGGAATTTTCACCTAGAACTTCTTGAAATTATTATACACCCTATTAGGATTTTAAAGCAAAATATTGTTGTTCATGAATGTACACTTTTCCTCCTTGACCACATTCCATATCCACCAGAAATAAAGGGGCTGGATCTGGAAGCTCTATAAAACTGTCCTTAGATTAAGTTTTCCAAGTTCCTAAAGAAGAGCACTGTGAGAGTAACTGGGGTTGAGAAGTGTTATGAGAACTTTGAATTGGTTTTAGTAATTTTAGTGTTGACCTTAGGTTAGTTGTCATTTGGGGAACCTCATTCTTTTTTTAAAATTTTTATTGTTGGTTGTTCAAAACATTACATAGTTCTTGACATATCATATTTCACACTTTGATTCAAGTGGGTTATGAACTCCCATTTTTACCCCGTATACAGATTGCAGAATCACATCGGTTACACATCCACTGATTTACATATTGCCATACTAGTGTCTGTTGTATTCTGCTGCCTTTCCTATCCTCTACTATCCTCCCTCCCCTCTCCTCCCCTCCCATCTTCTCTCTCTACTCCATCTACTGTAATTGATTTCTCCCCTTTGTTTTTTTTTCTTCCCTTTCCCCTCCCTTCCTCTTGTATGTAATTTTGTATAACCATGAGGGTCTCCTTCTATTTCCATGCAATTTCCCTTCTCTCTCTCTTTCCCTTCCACCTCTAGTCCCTGTTTAATGTTAATCTTCTTCTCATGCTCTTCCTCCCTACTCTGTTCTTTGTTACTCTCCTTATATCAAAGAAGACATTTGGTATTTGTTTTTTAGGGATTGGCTAGATTCACTTAGCATAATCTGCTCTAATGCCATCCATTTCCCTGCAAATTCCATGATTTTGTCATTTTTTAATGCAGAGTAATACTCCATTGTGTATAAATGTTGCATTTTTTTTTATCCATTCGTCTATTGAAGGGCATCTAGGTTGGTTTGGGGAACCTCATTCTTGTATTCTGTAACTATTTGATGGGTTAAAGTCTTTACTAAAAATACTTGATAGTCTCTTAAATTTCCATAGGGGAAAAAAATCAGAATAATTCAGAGGGAAGTTCTAGCTGTGTCCTCTTACACTTGTAGACTTCAACAGTCCCTTGATGAGAACCCTGGTTGAGGATCTTCCTCCAGCAGAGCTAAGCAGACCATTCAGAGTGGTTGACTTTCAGGTCTGGAAGAAGCCTCCAGAGACCATCCTGTGCAGTCCCATGCTCTCAGACACCAGTCACAGTGAGAGGTGGCACTGGGATCCTTTGGAGCCTTGTCTATCAGGTATGTTGTGGCTTTCCTGAGACCATGCTGCAAGGCTTTATCTGACTCAGCTTTCTGAAATGTTGAGAGCAAGGTTGCATCTTTTTTTTTGCACACAAATTCTAGCAGATGCCTCTATCTTCAGCAGGAGGACTGCTCTTCTAATAACTTGGCATCTTTGAAAGTCTGATGTGTAACCAGCCAAAGCATTAGTCCCTGACCTCTGCTGACACTGGAGGCTTCCTTAGCATGCTTTCAGCTGGGGGAAACTCATTGGCAGAGCAGGAGAGAAGTATCTTCCTCCCTGTTTCTTACTACAGGATGTAATGCATTCAGGTAGCCTAAGTTATGAAGATGAGTTCTAGAGAGAGCATTGGAGTTTTTAAAAAGGCATGTTTATTTATTTATTTTTTAATATGAGCTTCACAGTGCTCTCTGCAGTTTGGGGCAAAATTCATACAAATATACAGCACTCCCTCTCTGCAACAATGATTCAGCCTTGAAGGTTAGGAAAGAAAAATTTTATGCCCAGAATTAAAAAAAGAAAGTTATGAATCCAGAAGGTAGTTATTTAACTAGCTGTGATTTGCACAATATGAGAAGTCAAAATGTGCAAGTTGTAATATATGATTGTAATTATGACTTGACTAACTCCATAGAGATTTGAGTACTTTAGAGCTGGAAAGAGACTATCATTTCATCCATCATCCTAATTTTTCATATGACATGATTAAGTCTCTCTTAAATCTGGTCAAAGTGACCTTTATAAAAATGGTATTTGGAAATAAAAAAATAAAATTTAAGGAAATGATGAACCATTACCTGGGGAAAAAGTACCATTTGGATAATTTCTTTTTTAAACAAGCAGCATACTGTAGGATGTTTACTCCAAGTGGTCATTACAGATTTCCTGCATGAATTATTACTCAGGGACCTGTGCACTGCTGGAAGAAATATGAAAGGATTGTTAAGAGAATAATCAGAGTAATTAAAATAGGATCTTTAAGGAAAGTTAAAGAGCTGGCATTGCTATAGTTTTTTATTTTTATTACTTTTTTACAATGCTGGGATCAAACCCAGGGCCGTGCTCAACCTAGGTAAGAGCTCTACAACTGAGCTATAGCCCTATTCCCATATTATAATTTTTAGAAAAATATATTACCTAGTCTCAAAATATTCAAATATTTCCCATTTTCACACACACACACACACACACACACACACACACACACACACATACACACATACATGCACACACATATATCTAGTTAATGGAACTTGTGAACAATTATTTTGTTACATATTGATTTGTTAACTTTGAAGTTAATTTAAATTTGGCTTTTAAAATCTATCCTATCCTGTCACTATTTTTATAAAGAATTCTGGGGAAAAGATAAGTACCATATGATTTCACTCATATGTGGAATGAAAAAAGTTGACCTCAGAAGCTGAGAGTGAGTGGAATGGTGGTCACCAGAGGCTGGAAGGGTTAGAGAGGGGACAGGAAGAGGTTGTTCAATGCATACTAATATATATTTAGGGAGGAGCAAGATGTGCTCTTGAACATTATGATGACTATAGACAACAATAATGTACTGCACATTTCAAAAATCTAGAAGAATCAATTTTGAAAATTTCAGCATAAAAAAGTAGTAAGTTTTTGAGAAGACAGATATGCTTAACCTAATTTAAAGATGTTTAAATGCATATATGTATTGAAACAATACAAGGTTCCCTATCAGTAGGGAAGTATAATTTTGATGTTTTTATTTATCAGTTAAAAAAAACAAGTTAAAAAGAAAGAATTCTTAGAGCCAAGTGTGGTGGCACACACTTGTAATTCTAGCAGTTCATAAGCATGAGGCAGGAGGATCACAAATTCAAAGCCAGTCTCAGAAACTTAGTGAGGCCCTAAGCAACTTAGTGAGACAATGTCTCTAAATAAAAAATATAAAAATCAAAAGGGATGAGAATGTGACTCAGTGGTTAAGTGCCCATGGGTTCAATCCCTGGTACCAAAAAAAAAAAAAAAAAAAATTCTTGGGAACTCATTAATAGAAGTCTATTCTCAAGTTTTAACTGTGACTCAAAGGAAAACCAGTACTTAACATGTTCTTTCAATTTAGACATAACATTTCAATCATAAATGAATTAGCCAGCAAAGAACATATCTTCCTTCTGCTTTTGAAGATCCCTAGGTCTAAGTGACTTGACTGAGAGAGAAACCTTCTGCTGTCTTCCCTCTTTACTGGGTTTACCACGATGAGCAGCTTCTCAAGTTTCTGCACGAAGATGCCTAAGAAGAAACCATTTCCATAGCTAGTTAGAAATAAGGGTTTCTCATTTTTTTATGTTCTCTTTTAAACGTGAGGAAAGATGAATTTGCCATTTGGTCCTAAGATAAAAATATAAGAAATGCTACCGAACCCCTAGGGGATATGATTTCATTCAGTGGTCTCTTGGCCAGAACAACTTCAGACTCTGAAATTTAGAAGAAAGAATTCATAAAATGGAAAAATTCATGTCTGACTGCACTTCAATTGTGTATTTATGACATTTTTCCCCCAATCTATACCTTCCAATTTGGGTTCTCACGTATGAATCCAAAGACATGCCTTCAGAAATAAGTCCTGCAGATCATTCAAGCAACTTAGAAATCTATTTCCTAGATCTTTTAGGAACTTTTAAAAGAACTTTTGAAAAATATTCATTACTGATGCCATGTTTGTTTAGGCTTTGATATTTAGCATTAAAAATAACAGGTTTCAGCAGGATTTAAGATAGCAAAAGACTTTATGTCAAGGTTCTATTAAAGAGCTTTTTTTAATCTTTAGAGCTCTTCTGGTTGAGAGTAACAGCAAGCTAGTTCAAATGAGCTTTTTGAAAACAGGGATTTATTGGCTCACAAAAGGGAAAAATCCGAAAGTAGGCCTGTAATGTCTGAATGTGGATGCTGAAATGATGTTGGTAACTTGTTTTCTCTCTTTTTGCAGTTCTGCTTTTCTCCCTATCGACTTGTTTATCATTCAGGATTTTTTCTAGGAGGATCCAGGCTTACATAATTTTTAGAGCTCATAGTCTAAGGAAATAATAAGAGAAAAACTCTCTTTCCCTTCCTTCTAAATCCTAGAGAAGCCTCTAACTGGCTCAATTTGGGTCATGTGTCCATCCCTAAACTAGTCTTTGTGCACGTTTACATGAGAGCCCAAAGCAAGGACATTAGAATAATTCTGAAAAATCATGGACCTCTGTGCTGTGATGTTTCTGGAAACAGCACCCCAAGGTTTGTTGTTGAGCAGTGAGCATCTGAGATTACTTCTAAATTATTTCTAAGGTAGGGATATTAGAAGGCATTTAGATAGAATATACTTATGGGCTTTCTGATTCATCCATCTAGCTGGATGTGCTTACAATCCAAGGACTTACATGTTGAGAGACAGAGATGACCTCAGAAGTTAGTTCTAAAGAAGCCCTAAGGGACACATTGTCCCTTGCTTTGTTGTCCCTGCTTTGTCTTGTTTTGTCTGTCTACCTAGCATTAGTAGATATTCTATTGCTATAAACTGTTTTCCAATTTTTCTGTGAGCTACCCATATATTTCCAGAGGATTTGTTTTGTGTATAAATTAGACAGAAACTGTTTCTCTGCTTGCAACCAGAAAGCTCTAATTGATATGGAAATATGGGCTAGAAGTGGGGACTGCAAGTCACAGAGCTTACCATGCAAAATTATCTAGGCAAGGGAAGATGAAAGGCAGAGAATGAGCCTCTATCCAGGGCTGGGAAGTCGGCCATCATCATTATGTAATAAAGGAAAAGCTTATTACACTTTAGCCTGTAGTGACTTGGGATGCAGATCATTTGAATCTTTCAGGGACACAGAAGGAAAATGTGAAGATATTGAAGTTTCTTGGCTACATCTTTTTGTCTTCAATAGGATCCTAGAAGAAACTGTTAGACTCAAGCTGAAGCTGATTCTAAAAGTAAAGAAGGAAGGAAAAAAAAAAAAAAGAGGGAGAAACTTTCTGATTGCAGCCTGCAAAATAAGATAGCTTAGAGCCTGATACTCTATCTAGCCTGGGATAGTTGGAAAAGACAAATTCTGAAGTTAGTGTGATCAAAAGTAGCAAGGTCGAGCTGGGGTTGTGGCTCAGTGGTAGAGCACTTGCCTAGCATGTGTGAGGCACTAGGTTCGATCCTCAGCATCACACACACACACACACACACACACACACACACACACACAAAATTAAAATTATTATGTCCATCTACAACTAAAAAAAAAAGTCAAGAGGGAAACACAGAAGGAAATAAGATTGCTACCTTGTATAAACCACCTGTGACTTCTTACTCCCTTCATATATGCTCTTGTTGTAAGTTTTAGTTATTTTCATTTATCTAGTATTGTTAGAAGAAAGGGTGAGGACATTAAAAGATTTGCTTGCGATGGCTGTTCTTGCAAATCTAGAAAGAGCATATAAGAACAGCCTGTCCTGTGAATAGTCATTATTTTAGGACAATTTTAGTTATTTATTCCCCAGATTAGACTTCATCCACTAGAATAGAATTTTCATGAGAGAGGGCAGGGGCTAGTTTTGGGCTAATATACCTCAAATCTAGCCTTATGCTTGGAATAACATTGATTTATTCAGTATATGGTATAGATTCTTATTATCCCTTGTTTTTGTCTCATTTGGTTCATTCACTTGTTAATTTTTTTAATTGTTTCCCTTGAGATATAATGGTGAGTAATAGATTTGGCCCCTGCTCCAAATACTTCTGGCTTTTATTTAGTTATAGCTGCAAGGCTCAGATTCACAGGTGGTAGATTGATTAAATGTGCTGTAGTTGTGAATTTGAGATTTAAAATGCAATAATAGAGCTGTAAGATAGGTTTATTCTTCTGGAGAAGAGGAAGAATTATAATCGTGAGCTGAGAAACTGAGCCCTGAAAAATCAAGTCAGAGGCATTTATAAGAGTAATTTATCAATTACAGCCAATCTTTTTATAACACAGCTCCTGCTATGTTGATATCCTAGTTTTGGATGAGACAGAGATGAGAGTGAGGAATGAAGTGAGAGATTCATGATCTCTTCTATCAGAATTTTTGGGCCAATGACTTAGATCTTTGTAATTGAGAGGGGAGAAGCAGTATTACAGATTTGGGTACAATAGTATAGTAGTTCAAGAATTGGGAAATTCTTCTTGGCAAACCTATTCTTTTCCCTAATTTGTAAATCTAAACATTTAGACACATATGTTCTGGGAATATAATAATTAAATAACATTAATCACATATAAAAAAGACACTATCTATTAAAATGAATAGCTCAGGAAATCTCTCCGGACCATCTGGGCTAAGGTCATGGTATTAATTTTCTATTATTGAATAACAAATTTACTACAAACTTAGAAGTTTAAAATATCACAAACGACTTACATCACAGTTTCTACAATTGAGAAGTCTGGGCGTGATGGCATAGGTTGCTTACTGGGTTGAAATCAAAGTGTTGCCCAGGGCTGTTATTCTTGTTTAGGCTCAGAGTCATCTTCAAAACTCTCAGTTTTTGACAGAATTCATTTCTTTACCACTGAGGTCTCTATTTTTCTAGCTGTTAGCCTGGAATTGTTCTTAGATCCTGGAGGCTGCCCACAGGTCCTTGCCTTGACCTCCTTATGCAGTTCACAACATGCATAGCTGCTTTATTCCAGGTCAGCCTGTGCATGTTCCTCTCCTAACATCCTCTTTTGTGAGGGAACTCTATTTTTAAAGGGCTCAGGGAATCTGGTCAAATCCATCCACATAGTCTCCCTACCTTAATGTTAATTGATTATAGAACTTAATTACATCTGCAAGATCTCTTCTCAGCAGCTACTTTGATTAATGCCTTTAAAAAAAGTTCTTCTTGTTCTTTTTAATTAAGGCTGTTGTCTCAAAGGATGTTAGCACTGCCTATTTTGGGGATGGGAAAGATGAAATCAAACAATGATTGTGCCAGACACATTTTTAAAAATATTGTGAAAAATTGAAAACTAGAGTAGTTCTCTGGAGAGCCATGATGGAATTTAAAGGAATGTTCTACAGCTGAGTTAAAACCAGTGCATTTCATATCTCCTCATTTGTTTTATTTTTACTGACACATAAATTAAACACCATAAAAGCAATCCACTTAAAGGTTAACAAATTAGTGTTTTTTTTACTGAAATATAATTCACATACCATAAATTTTACCACTTTAAATGAAAAATTCACCAGTTGTTAGCATATTCAACATTGTGTAACTGTCACCAGTGTCTTATTGCAGAACATTTTCATCACCCACAAAGTAAAACCCCATCCCAACCAACAGTCACTCCCAATTTCCTTTCCCTCAGCCCCTGGAAACCACTACTTTATGTCTTTATGGATTTGCCTATTCTGCCCAATTACATGGATGGAATCATAAAGTGTGTGTGTGTGTGTGTGTGTGTGTGTGTGTGTATGTGTGTGTGTATGTGTGTGTGTGTGTGTTTGTGACTAGCTTTTCTCATTTAACGTTTCAAGGGTTTGTTTTTATTGTGGCATTTCACACTTTTCTAGCAAAACCATGTTGCTTTGTGTGGATGTATCCCATTTTGCTTATTCATTCAATAGCTGATGGACATTTGGATCATTACCATCATTAACTATTATGAAATAATGTAGATGTGAACATTCATAAGTAATTGT
Source organism: Urocitellus parryii (assembly GCF_045843805.1). Lineage (NCBI taxonomy): Eukaryota > Metazoa > Chordata > Mammalia > Rodentia > Sciuridae > Urocitellus > Urocitellus parryii. The sequence goes on from NC_135538.1 coordinate 95,886,267, forward strand.
TAGAATAGATACAGTCTGTTTTGAGTTCTCTTGGCTGTATATTTAGAAGTGAAATTGCTAGATCATATAGTAATTCTGGGTTTAACATTGTAGAAAATGTCCAAACTGTTTTCTGAAGTAGCTGAACCATTTTTATAATCCCACTTAGAATATATTAAGTGTTCCAATTTCAACACATTCTTGTTAACTCTTATTGTTTGCCTTTTTTATTTAGCCATTCTAGTGAGTTGAAGTTTATCTGCTTTTGGGTTTGATTTGCATTTCCCTAGTGGCTAATGATACTCAGCAGTCTTTCATGTGTTTATTGATTATTAGTATCTTCTTTGGAGAAATGTCTATTTACATCCTTTGCCCATTAAAAATAATATTTTTATACGTTCTTTTTATACCATACATACATGGAGATACCTTTCCAGTTTTGTGATTGTACGTGATTTGGAGTTACACTGGTCACGTATTCATACAAGAACATAGGGAAGTTATGTCTGATTCATTCTACCCTCTTTTCTATTCCCATCTTCCCCTCTCTCCATTCCCTTTATTTCCTTTTGTCTAATCCAGTGAACTTATATTTCCCTCCTCCCCAATTTATTGTGAGTTAGCATCAGCATATCAGAGAGAACATTTGGCCCTTGGTATTTTGGGATTGGCTTATTTCACTTAGCATAATCGTCTCCAATTTCATCTATTTACCAGCAAATGCCATAATTTTATTCTTCTTTTTGGTTGAATAATATTCCATTGTGAATATGTACCACATTTTCTTTATCCATTCATCTGTTGAAGCTTTGCCCATTTTTAATTTGGTTGTCTTGTTGCAGTGAAAGAAGTCTTCATATATCTGAATGCAAGGATCTTATTGAATGTGTATTGCAAATATTTTTCTCAATTGGTAGGCTGTCATATTTGAGGCAAAAACATTTTTAATTTTGATGAAGTCCAACTCATTTTTCTCTTTAATTGCTTGGAATTTAGTTATCACATCTAGGCATCCATTGCCAAACCCAAAGCAATTCACTTCCATCATATTTGCATAATAATAGAACTTAACATGAATGAATGGTAGGAATGATAATCATTTCAAAATGTTCTTATGTGACTTGAATTTAATGAAATTCTTATTGAAGGAAAGCATATGTGTGTGTGTGTGTGTGTGTGTGTGTGTGTGTGTGTGTGTGAAGGTTTTTCCAGAGTGAGAAATTAATTCACACATTGATTCAGCCAGTATTTATTGAGTATCTCCTATACTTCAGGTATTCTTTGTGCAGATGGTAAAATTGGCAACAAGTCCATCAATTCCTTGCCCTCATAGACCTTATCTTGAGTTGGATGTGAAGCAAGAAAACAACAAACATAAAATTAAAACAAAAAATCAGAGAGTAATAAGTGATCTGGTGAAAAAGTGGGCTTGGGGATGGAAATGCTTATGGGAGTTCCATTTTGATAGGACATGCAGGAAGGACTCACTTGGTGATATTTGAGTAGAGAACCAAATAAAAAGAAGCAGAGAGCTATGATAAGGTCTGGGACAGAGCTTTGGAGGCAGAAAAAATACCAGGTGAGACTGCCTTAATGTGTGTATGACAGAGCAAGCAAGCCCTATCTGCGGGGAGTTGCCTCTTTTCTGCTTTCCTACTAGTTCCTCATTCTGCCTCTCTTTCAGGGTTTTCTCATCCTTCTTGGACGTCCTTGTTCAACTTCACTGTCATTCCCCAATCCTGCATATTCTGGTCCTAGCAGGATTTGAACTGACTGTGTCTCTAGCAGAGTTAACAGTAACAGTTCTCACTTCCAGATCCAGATCCCAAACCCCACCCTCTGGCAGTCGCCCCGCCAAGGGGGCGGGTGGGGCGCGTGAACCTTATCTCCCCGGCTCCGCCTCCAGGGGGCTGAGGAGTTTCTGAGCCGGGGCTCTCGGCACCGGCTGCTGCAGAGAGACGGGACTCCAGGCGGAGTGCTGCCAACCGGATTCAGCCCAGGTTTTCCCCGGTCCGGGCTTGTCACTGCCTGGGACACCTGGTCCCTCTGGCGCACCACGCAGCTGGCTGTGACTGCAACCCTGAACCTGGACACTCGCACCAGGTAAGGCAACACCACCGTCTCCCCTTTTCTAGCCAGAGTGACGTCTAGGGGAGTTCGGGCTGACCCTCCCGGGACTGCAATTTGATTTGTTACGTGACGCGAGGGTGCAGTCCCCCCCACCCCACCCCGGTGCCGAGGCAGGGGGTGAACTGTCCGGTAAAATTCCTGCCCAGGCTGAAGGCTGGGAGAGGTCAGGCTCTGTCTTGCAAATTTCCCTTATGTTCATAAACCTCGGGAGGTTACCTGGGAGCGGATTTCTGCCTCAGAGTTTGGCCTCTGAGATAACATACAGTGATTAACTCCTGGAAGCTCATCCCCACTCTGCCTTGGTCTTCTTGGAAGTGTCCCTAGCTCGCCTGGGAGCGCCACGCTGAGCATCCAGGACAGTGGGTCTGGGTCTGTGTGGTGTGGACCAGAGATTCTTTTACTTAACAAACAATCAAAAAACCCCTTTAAATATATATTATTGGTTGTACATATTGTGAACAATATGACATCTAAGAGCTATCTTTAGCAACCTTAAAGATAAGGTTACTGTACAAGTAGACTTATTCCTGGAGGTTTTTTTTTTTTTTTTTTTTTAATGTTGCTTAATTGACACCCCTAACCAGTTAACCATAATCTCTGGGGGTGGGACTATGGGTATCAGCATAAAGAAACAAAACAAAAAACCCAAACGGCTCTCAGATTTCAACCTGCAGTGGAGAGTTTAGGAAGAAGTGAGTGAAAGCAGTGTGGTCTCTGGGCTGTAAGCACCACCTGGGAACTTTCTGATGTACAAAATCTAGGGCGCTGGCTCCACCCACTGAATCTGAATCTCTGGGGTTGGGGCCAGCAATCTGTTTCAATAAACCCTCTAGCTGATGCTAGTGCTTGCAGTTTGAGAACTCTGGGTTGGATTTCAGTTAGGGTAAGGGCAGACACCTGTAAATTCCCCTCTCTAGAGGAAAGAAGAAAGAGACTACTTTCCAGAAAACCTTAGGTATCATCAGTAGGGTTTTGCCTAGGCTAAAAACAAAACCGGAACTTTGTAGGCTCCAATAAAGGACCATAAAAGAACCATAATTTCTAGTAATTTTTACATTGTAGAGTTTGCATACTTTATTTTGAAGAGAGATTTTTTTTTTCCCTTTTCCAAGAGCTAAAATAAAACCAAGATGAAACACAGATGAGTCTTCTAGTTGTAATAACATGAGTCTTTGGCTCCTGATGAGATAATCCTAGATCATCCCTGTCATCAGTGCACATTACAGGCATTCATATATAGGACTTTTTTCTCCCTAAAGTAGTTGGGGGTTTGAGGGATTAACTTCATTCTCATATAAGTGAAAGAAAATTCAGCGATGCAGTCTCTGGATTATTCAAACGGATCTCTCTCTTTCTCTTTCTCAATAGAGATCTGAAATTTCAAAATTTTGGCTTAAAAAACTCTAGCTGTTCTAAGCCATTAATACAGAAATAGAATGACTTTGCAAATGGGCTTAAAAGGATTAGAAAATCTGACATTGGATAAGAAAATCTAGACTAGGTAAAACTCCAGTCCCAGCCCGTGTGTGCTGTAGTGAACATGGTGCTCACTGTACCAAGACTTTCTGTACAGAGAATATTTATTTTACAAGCTGTGATTTTCTACGCCAATTTGTCACTGAGGTATACACATTTGTTAAGGAACAGGTACTAAGCTTATGTTTAGAGAATGGGGGAAGTGTAGGTAGGGGATAGGATCAGAAGCCTTGTTTTAAGACAGACCCAGGTTCAAACCTGCTCTTTTACTTCTCCATGCTCTTGAATGCTTGCATAATTTTCCTCATTTATAAAAGAGGGACTGGAAGTGTCGTATAACACTTACTCTTACTTTTCACATTGTTATCAGAGTTAAATGAAGTAATAATTCTAAAGTGTCTAGAATAATATATTAAATATTTGTTAGCTGAAAATACACAAAACATGTATACTCAAAACTAAGAGCAAAAAACTAACCTGTAAATATCAAATTTAAAAATTTGTTGATACATGATCAGATTTTTGTATTTATATGAGGCCTTAGAGTGGAATTTACAATTTTTCCTTTCTACCAGAAAGTGAATATATGGACATCCTCAAATAATCTTTCCAATTATGTTGGGTGTTTTATATGGAACTTTCTAAAAAAAAATTTCAGCAGTTTAGCTTCAAATCAATAGCCTAGTCTTTTTCTAGTTACTGACTATGGTAAGGATTTGACTTCTGGTGGAGCTTATACTCTATTAACTTTCACATTTTTAAAGAGTTTTAAAATCTGACTTTTCAGAATACTATTTTTATATATATATATAAAAGTAAGCCATGAGAAAGCATGTAAAAGTAACAGGGTGCAATCTCCAAGGTTAGGAGTACTGCCTGCTGTTCCTTAGCTCTTGACAGAATACATGAAACCTTATCCAGCTTCATCAATGTTTGTTCAAGAAAATAGAAAAATGAGGACACAGAACAAGGACAAGCCTAAACTGGTAAAAAGGATAGGTGAAGTAATTGAAGAGTCCTTTTCTTCCTCAACTGCAATCATTTCAAAGTGCTTTGAACTATGTACACACAAAATCTACACCTTTTACATTATTAGACTGGAAGATCATCTCTATGATCTTCTTAGGACCAAAAAGCTCTAGTGAGAAATATTTATGGTATTTAATCCAAAAAATAAGTTTCAATTCTCTTAAATTTCTGTGATAAGTATAATATCAGATGCCTGAAAATGTCTTTTTAATGTCTTGTATCTTTAAGTGCAAGAATATAAGTTGCCCATTCCCTATCCTGTGTGACTTCTGGTAGACTAGACAGAGAGCAAGTGCCAGCCCCTAAGTATCTTAGTAAATGTTCTACTCAAGAAATCAAGTCATTAGGATATTTTAAAAATTACAATTTAATGTTATAAATATGTATACATATACACAAAACCAAAAACCTAAACCAAAATCCTAACTCCCAAACACCAAAATGAAAACAAGTTGAATGGAATTAGAATTGGATGTTATTAAATTAAATGTAATTACAGCTTACTGTAAGTAGGGTATTCTATTTGGCTTGCTATGAAATAACTTTTAAAAGAAAGATTAGAGAAACATCTGTTGATGGGGAAAAAAGAAGGCATGTGGAAGCAAATTCAAACTCAGTAATCAAATTAAGTGTTCTGGATAATTTAACTGAAAAGCTAAGAGAGTTTGATGTCGCAATTCAGAGTGATAGATGTGGCAACCCTGCTTGCAGTAAGTGAGTGGCCAATTAGAAATGATCAATACTGCATTGCCTCATGGTGACGTTACAATCCTCCACTGGTAGGCACAAGTGCCAGAGCAGATACAATCATCTAGAAGTCAGCTTAATTAGGTTTGGTTTACATAACCTGGCTCACTTAGAAATGTTTTGATGAGCATTACCTGGAATTCATTTAGGTTCACTTCAGAGTTCTATTTGTTCCATCATGCATGGTTTTACTATTAAGGCCAATCTTGAAACTCTTGTGAGCAAAACACATCACAGGAAATGGATATGTGTTTGTATTTTATATTTATTGTTTTTGGATTATATTTCTCAGCATGCGATAGTAAGTCTTTAGCTCCATTCATTATCATTTTTGTGAGAAACAAAGTTGAAATGTTTATTTCTGGCATGTGGTTCAATCTCACACAAAGAAAATTAGCCATGGGGGCTGAGTTCCCCAATTTTCTGCACATACCCGTGGTTAAAGACACACACTGTGTCCAGACTGTCTAGCTCTGAATCCTGGCCCTGTCACTAGTTGTTTGAGTTTGGAGAAGTTACATAATTGGGGTTATAGGACCCACCTCAGAGAGTTGTTATGAGGAGAAAGCTTCTTAAGATACCGCCTGTCTCATAGAAAATGCTTAATTAGAATCTACTGATATTTTACTCTGGACACTAAGGAATGGTTTAAACTGAAGCTCTCTTTTTAAGCTCTCCTTTCTCTTTTTACCTCTGAAACTGGGACCCTCAAAGCAAATAGGAATTGAGGTTATTAACACATATATGTTCATTTCATGGTTTTTATGTTTCAGCTAGTGGAAGAATTTGTGTCAGAATAAATGACATACTTGAAGGTTCTCAGAAACTAGTACAACATTTTGAACAACATTGCTAAAAGGTCCCAGGTGAAGTTGCTACTACTGACTAGAGACCACACACTGAGAATCATGGTTTTGATCCACCTTCCCAGATCAACTGGGCACTTGAGATCTATTTTTTTTTTTTTTTGTAAAGACTACTCTGTATTAGAATGTTTTGCAATTTTATTGTGAAATGGAGTAGTCATACTTTTTATAAAGAGAGGCCTTTGTAAAATGTCTGTACATTAGCTATATCCACAGGATTCCTGTGTATTCATACAATTTTTAGAATGGGAAAGGGCATTAGTATTTGTGTAATGTAAGTGGGGAAACAGACTTGGAGATATTCTCAGAGCTAATAATAGTTATTGGTGGCATTGATTAACAACTCAAATTTGCTGTGTTCTGCTCAGTATGTTTTTCATTCAACTATTTAGCCTTCTGAAATATTGGATAATGTTGACAAAGAGGCACAAAATCCATGTTGTAGAGTACTATCAGAAAACTGTAGAATTCTACTGCCTGTCACACTTATCCTGGTTTGATTTCAGGAATATTTATTTAAAAGATTTCCTTAATCATAAAGCAGTGTCAGCAATAATTACAACATCAAGAAAATACATTTATTGCATCCATCGTGAAAACGATAATTTGCTCACTATAGTTTCTCTTTTCAAAGGATTCCATTTAGTTTTTTTCTCTTTGTTGTTAATGTGGCATTTTGGTTTTTATTAAGGAAATGCAGAGATATCTTTGAAAATTTCAGGAAACTCTGAGAATTTTCTCAAGTCCAAGTTTGGTGACCTCCTGGGCCTCCTGCCAGCTGCCTGTGTTTGATGCAGCAGTGTTTTTATTTTGACTTATTTTGATCTAGGTCAAATTGGCCAAGGTTGCAGCACTGCATTACCTATTAATCATTCATTTATACAGTTCTTGGTGTCAAGAAGAAAATTAAGAACCAAAAACATTTTTTTTAAAAAAAATTTGGTAAATCAAAGCAAAAAGAAGTTCTAATGAAGTTTAAGCTTTATGAAAACTTCATTCTTCTGAAAACATTATTTGAAAACTTATTTTTTATGCTTTTATTATGTAACTACTAAATAAAAACTAACACTTAAAGTATTTAATTATATTTTTATGGTAAAATTTCAAATCTATAGGCGGTTAAGTTATTTAAACAACTTCCTGGAATATAGACTTAACATGTTAAACCTTCTGTGTATTTGTTACTTTATTAGGAAGAGAGAGTTTGATTCCACTCATAGGGTGTGTCTAAGTATGTGTTTTGCAGTGGCACCCAGAAGAAGATAGAATATTCCAGATAAGACAGGGAGGAACATTCCTGGTAAGTGTTCAGCCATTCATCAAATAGCTAGTAAGTGCTTACCAAGTATCTGGCTATAGATACTTAGATAAAGGGAATTCAGAAGAAAAGTTGCTAAGTTCCATCTAGTGAATCTGTTCATAGTCAATTGGCAACTCTGCTTTTGAAAATGGAAAACTCCTTTCAGTTTATTATGTAAAATAACATTTTATAAATATCCCCAGTTGAAAAAAAAATGAATAAGGCAAGAATAGTTCTGATTTAAATATAGAAAAGTCAACAAGCATAGCACAATGGATGTCTTACTTGATTTCTTCTCAATCTGTTTTTGACTATCAATTGCAATTATGCCACGTATCAATTGTTGGGATTCAATATAATTTGAAAGAGTATCTTGGCACAAAGTGGAGAGATCATCCAAGACAGGTATTTCGAAGAAGGTGAATAACCAGGGTTCTGCAAATGAAGGAACTCTTTGCTCTTTCCCTTAGAAAGTCAGTTTTTCCTTTTGGCACTCTGCTTTGCAATCATTCGATGGCTCCTTTACTTTTCTCTCACTGTTTAAACCACTGGTTAGCTAATACCTGTGGGCTAAGGTTTGGAAGAGAAACCTTGAAAGAATGTGAGATAGAACTTGCACAGCAGGGATGACTTGTGACTTGATTAGCTTGGGCCACTGAAACAACATACTATGGAGTATATGGCTGAAAATCTAGCCAGAATTGCAGGGCTTTTAAAAAGTTTTTCTTAATTAAAAAGCAGCAACAGCAATTGAATTCTCATAGAAATTTAGTTCTCACAGTTCTGGAGACTTGAAGTCTTAAGATCGAGGTGCTGATATGTGAAGGTCCTGGTGAGTACTCTTTTCCTTGCTTGCAGACAGCTTTTTACTGTGTGCTCACATGGCGGAGAGAAAGCAACAAGCTCTTTTCTGTCTCTTTTTGTATGGGAATGGTCCATCCTAAGGGCTCCACCATTATAATCTGATTATTTCCCAAAGCTGTCTCTCAAGTACCATTGCACCAGGGAGTTAAGGGTCCAACATATGAATTTGAGGGTGTGGGACACATTTCAGATCATAGTAACATAATGATTGTCTTAACTAGAGGGGTGTAGACAGTGTTCCTACTTTGGTTCCTATGGACTGAACAAAAAGCAGGCGAAAAGGGAAGGTGAAATGCAGAGAGTTCTTAATGGCAAGTGGAAGTACATGGAACCCAATTTAAATTCTTGCATAGTTAGATAGCTATAATCTAAATTATATATCATTTCTATATTACCATTCAATAACAGTAATGTAAATGTAGTAAGTGCCAAATACACAGACATTCTCATTATTTTAAAGAAGATCCTGGGCCAGGAAATGGTTTCTTAGCCCAGCCTTTTCCCAACTTATTGAAAAGTTGGTAACTTAGAAAAGCCTGGGAGAGCTGCACATGTATGACTGTACAAGATTCCCTTTATTTTGCTGTTTGCATATTTTTCCCTTTCCTTGGTTAGAAGCACCATTAAAGGCCATCATGGGCCATGTAAAAGTTGTATCTTAGGGCATCTGTCTGTAGAGTTTAGGTCAATGTCAAGTAGCATATCCTTTAAGAAGTTAGTCCACTGAGAAATGTAGAATTTATTCCTTCCTAAGATTCCTATTGACTTATGTTGCAGTGTGTTTCATGCTATTATAACAAAATACCTGAGGCTGGGTGACTCATAAAGAACAGAAATTTATTTTCTCATAGTTCTCTAGTCTATAAAATCCAAAGTCAAGGTACCAGCAGGTTTGGTTGTCTCGTGAGTTCTGTTCTCTATTTCCAAGAGTGTACCTTGTCTTGGAATCTTCAGGAGGGGAGGGAAGACATCTCCTTATGTGGCATTAGGCAGAAGAACAAACTAGCTGAAAGCCATGTAAAGCCTCCCATTCATGAGAGAAGCCCTTCTGGTCTAATTGCCTCTTAAATGTATTTCCTCTTAATACTAACACTTGATAACTCCTGACTTGGAGGGAACATATTCAAACCAGAGAAGCATGTTTCTTGCACATGTACTGAAGACAAATGTTACTGTGAATGTTGAATAATAAAATAGCTGATATTTTTCTTTCAAAAAAGTCACAAGATCTTTTTCATGGTGCCTAAACAGATTTCTCTTTGACTTCCATGTGGGAATTATATAAAAGTGTTTTCCATTGGTCCTTTCAACACTTGAAAAAAATGCTGATTCTAAATTATGGGCTTTTTGAGGGAAATCATATTTATATGAGTAATCAAATTATATTTTTGAGCTCTAAATTGTATGGTTCCCAATATGTTAACAGTTGTATTTGGGTGATGATATGATAGATTTTGTTTTTCTAGTTTTCTTTTTTCTGTATTTTTAAATACTCTTGCATTGCTTTTATAATGAAGAAATGGATATGTAGTTACATGCTTTGTAGATGAAAACATTTGGAATTCGAATTTTGAATTTACATACATATAAGAGGTAAAGACTGTCAGAGTGTAATTAATTCATGTTCCTGTAATTCATAAAGTACATATTGTACCAGATTTACTTCTAAATATAGTGTACGCAAATTAGAGATAGCAATGTTTGACTAAAATGAAACAAGACTTTTTTTTTAAAAAAGCAGTAAATATTACTTCTTATGAATGCCCAAAGAATATTATGTACTCAAATAAAACCAGGCCATGTCAGGTCATAATTAAGACATGGATGACCATACCTATATGACCTTATAAATGCTATTTGACCTTTGAAAGCTTAATTTGCCATCAAGTGATAAATCACAGGAGCTACTTTATAGTGTAGCTGGGAGCATTAAAGAAAACAATATGCATAAACTCTCTGGTGTGATGCTTGGTGACAGAAAATACTCAAATAAGCTCAAATTAATTACTTGTAAGCTTTGTCACACTTAGGTTTGGACACCTGTCTTTTGGAAAGCTTGTTGCTTCTTTAGATGAGAATAACTTTATATACCTGGGTCACGGACCAGATACAAATTCAGATCCCAGCCATTATTCACCTTGTTGTGGGAGAGAAGAAAGTGAGGATGCAGGGGGAGCTGCTGTTTGAAGCTGGTAATGCATGTGCAGCTCTAATAGAGGCTTTTGAGACTGACTTCATGAGACTATAAGTATGGGTCTAAGGCTGTTACCCTTAGCTGCAGGGCCCAGTTTTGGAAGACCACTGTAGTGGTTGTATGGGATTGAGGATATCTTCAGGTCTCACTTGTAGTTCACGTAGTTTGTCATGAGCTCTTGAATTTAGCAATAGTAGAGTTCTTTTTGGTTAGGGTCATAGCCCTGATCACAACTTTATGAAAATTAGAAGGCTTTACTCTGGGCAGATGTGGCCTTGGGTTTCAGTGTATATTGTCTCTTCAGCCAGGTGCCTTCATGCTGCTGCATTAGTCCATCCATTTAGTCAGCCCTTTCCATACATCAGACTAGGTGCTAGGTATGCAGCAATTAATAAGACATAATCCCTGTTCTCACAGACTCATAGACTCTTAAGTCAACTTCCCCATAGATGCCTTGATCTGTCATTGTCATTCCACCATGTTCTTCACCAAAATCAGCTGATGTGTATAGTAGAGTACTTTGAAGAGGTTGTTGATTGCCTCCACACTCATAATGTGAAAGTTTATAGTTGGAGTCTGTGGTCAGATCTATGGTCTCTTCAGATCTATGTGGGGTCTCTGTATTTAATGTGCCTAAATTTTTGCACAATATTTATACCAAATATGTAGTCTATTAATGAAAAACCAAAATCATCGTAAATAGAATTGAATGAGACTCAAGAGAAGTAAGCCATGGAGAGTCCAAGGAAAATCAGAATCAATTGTTTTTTAGACTACACATCTCAGATCACTTAAAAAAAAGTGTGAATATTTTTGATCTCCAATTCATTCTAAATTAGTTAATTAAATGAATGTCTGGCCTGTTACCTACATAGAAAGAATAGTTAGAGCCATGTGTGCATCTGTGTTTCTTTAACTGTGTCTCTAAATACTTTTAATTTTTAGCTGGGTAGTGTAATTTCACAGTAGACATTTTTGGCCAGACCTAATGTTATTAAATAAGCTCAAATGATTTAATAAGTGTGTGCATTTTGAATGTTTCTACACCATTTTGGATGTGGTTGCTAAATTGAATTCCAAATCTCCCTTTCAGTATTCTGCCATATTTTGGAGTTTTGGACCTAAAATATCCTAAGTGAGACTAGGGAAGCAATTATAATTTTAAATTTTCAAGCTTGATTTAAATACTAATGAATTAAATGAAAACTGAATGTGTAAGTAAATTTCCTCTTTATTCATTATTTGATTCTATCCCCAAAGATAAGCCTTTATCATAAGAAGAAAAAACCTTTTACTTCTTATTTTCATTGTTTTAGAATGCCAATCCCTTTGGGGAGGTGAATAATTTTCCCTTGGGGGTGTCCTTAGGACTCCATTTATAGCTGAAAACTTTCCAAGCTGCACTGAGGAAGAGATGTAGCATGCAAGAGATTGCTACTGTTATTTTAGAATTTAGATTTCCAGATTTTCCTCTTTTTTTGTCTTTCAAAATCTTTCTTCTCCTAAGATTTTTGGTTTTTCAAGCCATCTGCAGATATGTTCTAAGGGAATGGGGGAAAGGAAAAAGGCATTTTCTGTTATCTGCAAAAGCTTTAAGAATGGATTTTGGCTTTTGTAACTATTTTTCTCATTAGAGAGTTAGGAAGTTTTAAGTGAAAAAAAAAAAAAAAAGGAATTCAGATGTAGTAAGAAGGTGGCATACAGGAATGCCCAAAGAAGCTGTTGCTGTATATTTCATCACTTCTACAGCAAGTAGATGTTGATAATTATAAGAATATTGAATATGTGCTATCTAAAAAACCAAACAAGCAACGAATCAGCAAGTTTCTTTTCAGTGGCTAGTAGGTAGGGAGTGGAGACATGAGATCATGGTCCCAGGTGCTTTATGATGTAGTTGTGAGGTGGACTACTTCAAATAAAACTTTTTAGGAAGCACAATAATACTTTGTGTAATGAAGCACCGAATGGTCTAACAGTGGAGGTAAGCACTGTGGATGAAATGATCTGTTTTTGCCATAACTGACTTCATGAGGGCACCAGGGTATGAAGCAGCATCTTGAAGCATGATTCGATTGGGCAAATGTTTCAGATTAGACACATTGTAGTTTATATAAATCATGAGGCTGGAAAGAATCTTACAAATAATTGTTGTTTGTAATGCAAGTATTTTATCTGAATAATTCTTGATGTTCTGACCCCTGCCTGTAACATACCTAATGAGTACACATTTTATGCCAGACCCTGTCAGTGATGGGAAGTGCTTCGTTTTAGGGGCATCCCCATCTATTAAAACTTCTTCCCCTTAAATTAGACCCTGAACTTCCTTCCTGGAGTTTCCAAACTTTGGATCTAATTCTGTGCTCTGGGAGAGGCAGGAAGAAGCTAATTTCATTTCTGTATGGCAGTCTTACCAGCATTTGAAGACAACTAACATTTTTGCCCCAAGGGGAGCATCATCACATCCTGAAATTACTTTTTTTTTTTTTTTTTTGAGGAGGTTTGGAGTCATATCTCCATTTTGGTTGGCTTTCCCTGGACAAATTCAGTTTTCATTCTTTTGGCCTGGGGCTGGTGCCACAGCTCAGTGGCAGAGTATATGCTTAGCATGGGCAACACCCTGGCACTTCCAAAGAGAGGTAGAAAAAAGAAAATTATTCTCTTGAACCATTGGTTGATGAGTAGAAGGGGTGTAGTCCTGTTCTTTTCTCAGTTTAACATAAGACCAAACGAATTGTTGGCAGTCAGTTCTCACTAATGGCTTCAGTTTGCCATCAACTAAGACCTTCTGGTTTACTCAGACCTGTTAAGTCATTTGATTCCTTATCCAGCATTCTACAGTTCAGATTCTGGATCCCAGAAATTAATGTGTGTTTCTCTTGGATTTTGATTTGTTGCAATGAACCCACTATTCATTCAGTTGAGATCATTTTTAACCCCAAATCTTTTGTTCAGTCACATAGATAAGCTGTTCTTTGTCTGGAAATTTAATTTGCTGTCATCATCGCCCTCACTCCCACTGGAGAGGGTAAATGGCAGAGTTGTAAACATATCATTAGGAACCTCCTATCAGGCTGAAATTGGGTGTTAACTCTCCACTGGGGAGACATTTAATTAGTTTTACATGTGATTTACTTTTCCATTCATTTTTGAATTATCATGGGCACAGTATTCTGATGCTAGCCTAGTACTCCTCTCAAAGAAGTATAGGTTAGTTTGATTGATTTTTTGGGTACTTGGCTAACATTGCATGTTGTTCAGTGAATCATTCTTCTGTAAATTTTTTAAGTGTTCCCTACCAGTTGTGAGGTTTAAATTTTTTAACAATCAGAAAGGCCACAACAACCATCAGAGTGGGCACAGGCCCAGTGAGAATGTATGTGAGCACACACTCCACATAACAACACTGGCTTACCAGCTGGGTATGGGCTGTGTTCACAACTGACCCCCCAGCTTGTAGTTTTACTCAAGGTATATCTTTCATTGTTAGTTATCTTTTCCTTTTGCCTTATTTCTTTCCCTAGTGTATTGTATCAAGTGGGCTTGATATAACTTGTCTGATGGGAATGGAAGATTTGTGGGTCAAGTAGCAAACAAGATTGAACTGCTGGTTCAATCTATGGAACCAGGAGTTCTTGAGTAAGAGTTGTCACTGAAACAGTAGAGCATGCTGTATTTTCTGGATGAGAGGCAGTGGTCATTTAGCTAAGAACACGTTTGTTAATAGGATGCTAAAAAGAAAAAGATGGAAAGAAAATGACCCATCAAGAGAAAGGACAGCTGTAAAAAGATGAATATGAAAAATCACAAGAGTGATTCTCAAGCAGTGTGAAGTAAGGAGTGAGTGTGGGGGTGAGACAGGCCACTGATTCGGGAAGTGAGGAGGTCATTAATAGCTAGGTGAGCATTTCCATTCGCCATAGGGATGGAAGTGTACTTTTATTATATTTTAGATAATGTGAATGGTGAGCTTTTGAAGCTGTAAGAGGTGCACAATAATTGATTGAGAAGTATGGTCAATGGAGAACAAGAGAGAAAAATATATAGGACAAAGAAGATTTAAGCAAAGGAAACTTAACCTTTCTGCCCATCTAGTTGCCATTTCAATTTTGTTATAAAATGTTTCTTTATTTAAAGAAGATGTCATAATGAATGAGCAACTTACTCTTTAGTGCTGTGTCCTTGCTTGGTACTTGGAAAAATCTTTTTGGCTCAGTTATTCAAGTGCTGATTAGTTTATGGAGTATCTACCAAGAGAAATACAAAGATCTGTGCTCTTCCAACTTGGAAAAAAATCATTCCTGTTCATCTATATGTGTGAAGGGGGAGGAATTTGGAATATAAAGGGAAAAGAGGAGGCTCAGTCCAGGTTGAGAACCCCTTATTTGAGATACTTGGGACCAGAATTATGGATTTTGGATTTTTTGAATTTTTGAATATGGTTTATCATGGGGATTGGATCCAGACTTAACACAGAATTCATGAGTGTTTTATATACACCTTATACACACAGTTCAAAGGTAATTTTATGCAATATCTTTAGTGTGCCCGTGTTTTGACTGTGACCCATAACAAAAGGGGAGGTGCAGAAAGTTTTCACTTGTACCATCAAGTTGGAGCTCAAACAGTTTAGAAATTTTGAGCACTTTGTAGTTCATATTTTTTAATTAGAGATGCTCAAACTGTGTAAGAACCCACTGGAGAAGTGCTAGAGCTTTCTGATGCCCAGTGATGTACATCTGTAATCCTAGTGACTTTGGAGGCTGAGGCAGGAGGATGGTAAATTCAAAGCTATCCTCAGCAACTCCGTGAAGCCCTGTCTCAAAATAACAAAATAACAATAGCAACAAAAGGCTGGGGATGTAGTTCAGTTGTAAAGCACTCCTGGACAATCCCTAGTACCAACAAAGAAAAATAAAAAAAAAAAAGAAAAAGTTTTCTGTGTATCATTGCGAATGAATTTCAAATAAATCCTTCCAAATAGTTCTAGGCTGTGATTATGCTTCATTTTAGCCTTCTTCAGAACCTGAGCTAGGGCTCCCTTCCTTCCTAAAGCATGTCTTGCATTTATTTTATAAGTTGGTATTCCTATTTTAAAAAGTGTAAATAATGGAGTTTTAACTCAGTCTTAAAAAAGAATGAAACAATGGCATTTGCTGGTAAATGGATAGAAATGGAGAAAATCATGCTGAGTGAAAAAGCCAGACTCAAGAAAATCAAGGGTCGAATGTTTTCTCTCTCATATGTGAAAACTAGAGCAAAATAAGGGAAAGGAGGAGGTCAGGGAGGAGATAAAATATCATAAAGATAGAGGCAAAATCAGAGGAGTAGAAGAAGGAGAACTAGTGTGAAGAGGGAAGGAAGGGAAAGGGAAAAATATGGAATGAATATAACAAAACAAAATCGTGTTATATCCATATGTAAACATACCAAAGGGAATTTCACTTTATGTATATATAGAAGAAAGAAGTTTAGTAGAGGAAGGAGAATAAGGGTAGGGAGTGGGGGAGGAAAGATAAGAGAACGGAGATTGAAATTAAACTCTTTGCATGTATGATTTTGTCAAAATGAACCCCAATACTATGTATATACATGTATAATTATAAGGCTCTAATTTAAAGAGTGTTAAGACTCAGGTTTATAATGTCTTATTTGGGTTTTCAACTTCTTCGTAAAGAAGACACACACAATTTCTGGGAGGGCAGGCACAGTATCTGTCAGGAGCAGATGTTAATTGTTAACTTGGATGCATGGGGAACTCTAAGTTCTTCAGAAGGGTTCCTGTAGAGCTGGACCAGATGCATCAATTCCCATATCGCCAGCAAGTGTGTCCAGTCTCAGAACATACATTTTATTTCTAGAATGCTGTTATTTTTTTCAGTAACAAATTCAGATTGAAGTTTACTTTGAGAAGGTTGTTGGGGGAAGGTGGTAAATTTTTTTCATTTTGTCATTCTATCCTACAACTAATTCGTAGTTTTCATCCTCTAGTAATTGTTTTGGTGAGGGTGAATGATAATGAATTTTTGAGTTCTTTAGTATCTAGAAGTTTAAAATGTTTAAAAGTGCATATTTGTTTGGCTAGGCCCTGAACTATTTTCCTGAAGAATTTTCAAAGTTTGTCTCATTTCTTTTTTGGCTCATTTTTGTCATAAGTAATCTCTAGACAATCTCAATTACATTTCTTTTATGTGTCTTCTACCTTCTCCTCCCCCATATACATGGAAACTCATTTGATTTTTGCTTTATTTAACTTATGATTTTTCACCAAAATGCGTCTAAAATAAGTCTTTTTTGCTATTCAAGCAGTTTGGTATTTGTGAGACTCTTACTGTCTAAAGATTCAAATGTTTACTTGGCAGTGAAAACTTTTCTTTTACCCGTTTCCTCATTATTTCTCCATATGCTTAGTTTTTTCTTCAGAAATTTCTTTTTAAACATTTTGTAAAATCTAAACTTTTGCATTATAATCTGGCAGAATTCTTCAACTTGATTTTTCTATATAACTTTCCCCATTCAACTATGTGCATTATTAATTTTTTTTAATTTTCCAAGATACTAATTGCTTCTTTCCTTTTTAATGCATCAATAGTCTTACATATATCTAATTATATTAATTGCATTTAACTAATTGCACTTTTTTTTTTTTACTATTATGCTTCTATGAGAGTCAGTTATTAAAGTTGCTGAGTTTAAAGTCTTCCTCCATGATGCTGGATTTTACTGAATACTTGTTCACTCTTATTTGTACATGCCCATCAATATGTTTGCAATTTCCTATTTAATACTATGTGGATATTTTTTTTTCTGTTCACTATAGCTTGTCCCCAGTGACTGGTGTTAGGCAGTGTACTAATGTCTTCTCTTCTGACCATGACTCCTTCTTGCTCCTCTTGGGTTTGGCTAGGCAGGGAAGCTATCTGAGGCTCATTTTGCCAGTGCAGACTCCTGCGTACAAGTGGGAAGAGTTGTATAACACCTAAGAGGCCCCTCTTCTTCCTCATTTCTGTAAATCATTTCCTTCTCAATCTTATAGGCATCTAATTCTGCCGGGGTAATTTTTCTCCTCCTGCTTTGAATCCCTTTTCTTTAGGCTCTGAGTAACACTGTTCTTTTGATGCTCTAACAATATAGGTCATGGGGTTGTGAAGTTATCATGTTCAGTGTTAATCCGACAATATTCAAAATCACCTGTAATTATAGAAAGGGCTGAAAATCATTTTGGTGTTTGCTTTGTCATTGGTGGTATGAAGTGAACATTTTGGATCAAGTAATATGGGGACCATTTGAATCATTCCCTTGGACCACTGGGTCATATGACTCTGGGGAATCTTGTTCGCAAGTTATTATGAAAAGCAATCGGATGATGTAGTAAAAAAGAGCATCTTCTTTTGGATAAAATCTTACATATTGGAATTCTGAGACCACACTTGGAACTTGCTCTAAAAATGTCAGTTTTCCAGGATTAACAAAGTCCAATGCAGCTGTTTCTGTTTTAAACCATTGAATAAAAAAAAGTCTACATAACAGAATGTAACCAACTAACTTGAGTGAGAAATGAAGCATGAGGGTTTCTCATTTCATGAGTTTCTCACATTGTAGGAGACAAATTTGATAATAATAATGTTATTGTCTTGAATTTATGTGTTGTTATCCCTTTTAGGGCTTTTTTAGTAAAAATTTTTATGCATAATTAATGACACCATCAATGCCTATCATTTATTCTCTTTATCCCACTAGGTCTAACAGAGTATTCTTCCCATTTTCTAAGGCGTTAACCAAAATATTTACTAGGTCTATTTAATATTTAATATTTGTCTAGGTCTCTCGAGTTGGTTTTTCCTAGGATATTTTCATTATTTACTCAGCTTGAAGTGTAGTGCTATCAATTTATAGAATTCCAGGTATAATTCCATTAGCATATGAGGATTAACATGTCCAATGCCCAATTGTACACCCCCACTCCACCTCTCTAGCATTTAAGGCTCTTGTACTAATTCTCTCTTGGCATACCACTTGGTCAATGGTCAAAATTCAGCTCTGGTATTTGTTTGCTAATTTTTTTAATGTGTTGAGAACAATATGAAATTGTTTAGTATATCTCACATTTTAGGACTCAAAACCACACTGTAGGCATGCTGTTGGAGTTATGTAATGCTTATTATTTAAGAGGAGAAATTTCATGGGCTTATTTTTTTGTCTGGAAGTGTGAAAGAGAGAGATGGAGAGAGAGAGAGAGAGAGAGAGAGAGAGAAGAAGAAGAAGATAAGGAGACAGGATGAATATGAATGAGCTGTATGAACTTAGAGCTCTGAATGGAATAGAAATGTGACAAGTGCAATTTTGATTATAAAATGTTAATTTATAGAAGATTCCTTCATTATGAATTAAGTTGTAATCTATTTCAGAATAATGGAAAGAAATGACTTTTTTATCATTTTATAAAGCTAATTATTGACCTTGAATTTAATGGTATAAATAATTAATAAAGTATTCAAGAGAGAAGGACTAGAGCAATTGGAAATGGACCAATCCTCAAGCTCATTCATCTCCTTTCTCCCAGGTTTTACAGAGGAGATACTGAAGTCCAGTTGGGCTTGTTTTCTTGCTCAACTTCCTGCACTGTTGTGTCTTTATGGCCTTGTTGGGCCTGGAGTATAGTCTGACCCCCAGTACAATTCTAGCTGAATAACACCAGGAAGGAACCCCATATTGTGACTCATCATTTTTTTAACAAGTTGCTGTTGTTGAATTGAATGTAATCTTTCCTTAATTAACAAATGCAGGATGTTCATCATTTTTCCATACCAGAGCTTCCTTTTATATGGTAAAAAATTGCACACTAGCTTATTTTTGAGGATGGTCTTTTTATTTTCCATTCTTTTAAACACAGTTAGTCATGACTTATTTGGTTCTCTTGAATGTCAGGATGGTAGATTATATTAGTTCCCATTGACTCTTTTTTTCCTCAGGAAACCTCATCTGACATTCTAGTTAATGGCATTGGAGTCATCTGGGAGGTAAAAGAAGATTGTACCATGTGAGAGCTTTGTTATTCTTGGCTCTTTAGCAAGCGTTTAATTTTTTATGTTTTTGGGGCTGGGCATGAAAACCTGGGGCTTCATGCATGCTAAGCATATGCTCTACCACTGTGAGCTACACACCCCGCTCATAGCCAACATTTTTTCAGCACAAAAAAAAACACTGGCTTTTGAACTGGCAGTGCTATGAAGAATAGGTTGGAAAAAACATGGCCATGTGTTTGAGGGTGGTATTGGAAACATTGAAATTGGTTGAAACTCTTGTGTTTAAATAAACAGTTGTAGATGTTTCATAGAGATGATTGTGTTAAGATAAATTCATTTTGAAATGAGAAATGTGAAACTAAATTTATAAGTGTATTTTACTCATAAACAAACATATAGAATGAACATATTTCAGATGTGAATTTTATTGGTTGAAGATAAGTAATAAGAGTATTGAAAATTGTAGTTAGTAAGCCTGTGACAAGGAGTTAGAAATAATAGGTATTTTATAACTAAATATGGTTTTGAAATGTGTTTTATTTCCTTAAATATTAAAAAGCATAAGTAAGCATGATAAAAATTAACACCCTACAAAACATGATAATGACAATAGCAAAAAAAAATTACATTACCATTCATCTGGTTAAGGATGCCATTTAAATTAATAGAAAAATAGTATATATTCCTAACAGGCTCTACAGAATTAAGGAAACCCTATTTGGGAACTGGAAAGTTTTTACTTTAGGAGAAACAAAAAGCAATGGTACTCTTAATAGTTGGAAGATGCTAAAATCAAAATTGCATCATTGATTTCTTGATTGAATACGCATGATAGTAAAGAAAGGAGTAAAACTTGGACTTAGTTCTCTCAGATTGACACCATGGAAGGTGACCAATTTTCCCCATTTCTCATGGTAGGTAGTCAGAGGACATTGGACTTGAAGAACCTGGTCTGGGAATTGTTTTGTTTCTGTGGGTCTGACTTAGTCAAGGCTCCTTTAGAACAATGGCTTTCAAATCATTTTTTTTAAAAATAGAACTCACAGTAAGAAACAGATTTTAGATTGTAATACATATGCATTTATATAAAAAACTGTTTCATGATATATATTTACCATTTATATATGCACTGTGTTCTGTCCTTTCCCCTCCCATTCCATTCTATTAAGCCATATTGGTCATTGCCCCATAAACTGACTTCACAATCTATTAAAGAATTATGATTTACATTTTTAACAGTACTGCTGTAAAAATCCCCCATAGTTTTATTTTTGGTTGTTAGTGGTAGAGGGGAAATGAATTTTAACTTATATGTGATCTTGCTTAGTTCTGTTTGATAAGTACATTTCCATTACATGGTAGGCTCATATATTTTGGCCCAGTTACATTTCTGGATGGAATAATTTAATTTTCAGGTAGACCTGTCAGAGCTCTTTAATTCTGCTATGGCAAATGGCTTAGCTCCTCAGACTAAAATGAAGGACATGAAGGAGAGCCACTAGCTAGCTCCTAGTGGAGCAAAACATAAATCATTGCTGTTTTGATACTCAGCAATTTTTTAATATATTTGTTACTCAGCATAATCTAACCTATATGATCAGCATAGGATAATTCAGTTATGTTTTTTTGCTGGTCATAGAGCGTATTCTTTTAAAATGTTAACTTTACCTAAAACATATACAAATTTTAAAATGTTTATTATGTCTGATTCTAAAATAATACATAATCTCTAAAGAAGACTTGGAAACAAAAAGAAATTACATCCCATAATGCTATTATCTGGTGGTAATGATTTTTATATTTATATGAATGTCATTTTTATTTTTATTTTACATTTATATATATGGCTTACTATGTAGTTTTGCATTTTAATTTTCTCCTTACTTGTACTTATGAAATGTCACTAAGTATTCTTGTGTCACATGAGTTTTGTGCTTCTATAGTACTCAATAATGTGGATGAACTGACAATTACTTATTTTTGTACTGTTAACATATTTGATTTTTTTTAATATAAAGAGTTTTGATGGGTCAAAATCTGAACCTCTGCTACTCAAAGACAAATAGTAAGCCAGACCAGGGTCTGCTCACTCTGCTTAGCATCAGTGTCTCCCCCGGAATCTTCCAATCCTGGCATACGAGTCCATATATTCAGCTGCCAAGTAAACATTTCCATACATGAATACTTTATATGAAACTCACACATAATTGTCCAAAACCTAAGAAGTTTATTTTATTTTTTCTTACTCTACTCTCCAACCAATAAATTTGGTTTTCCTTCTGAGTTCTTTTTCCCAGGAAAGAGATCACTAGATGTCCAAGCCAAAGGCTAGAGTTGTTCTCATTCCTACCCCATACTCTATTCTACCACACCATGCAACCATCAACCTCTGGCCTGTTTGAACTCTGGAATATCTGTCACCTCTGTTTCTGTGCTTTCTGCACTACATCTAGCCCTTCCTGCCTCTCACCTAGACTGCCTCCATGCATGGTCTCTCAGACCATTATCTCTATTGCTACTTTCTAAAACTTGAACCAGAATATGTCACCTCTGCTTAAACTTCTCCTGTAGTGAGCTTTAAGGACAAAGCCCAGTACTTGTCACTGACAGAAAAGGCCCTTCATGCTGCTGCCTGACTACCTTCCCCGCCACTTATCCCCTTTAACACCACTTCTACTCCCTCCATCCACAGGGACTTCACTGCAGACCTGCTGCTTCTCTGAGCTCATTGTATTCTTTTATGTTTCCAAGTGCTTACAAAGACTTTTTTTCCAGTCCTGTTAAGGAAATCAAGTAGGTCCCTTCTTCTCCTTTAAGTCACAGTTCAAACTGCCTCCTCTTGGAAAGTCACCCTCTTCCCTCTGCCAGACATGAATTAGGTACTCTTTGAGATCTCCTTGAACCTGTGTCTACCTTTGTTAATAGCTCTACTAACGTGTTAAAGTTGTGTAATTGATATCTTCCCTCCAAAAATTCTATACTTGTTGAGGCCATTACTGGACCTTTCTAGACTCACATCTGCAATACTTAGTACATTAGAGAATAGTAGCTAACTGTAAATACTGTTGAATGTGGATGAATAGACAAATAATAGTGGTAGTCATTCATGTATTTTATCTCAGAGATTTCTCTGTCTTCTCTCTCTCTCTCTCTCTCTCTCTCTCTCTTTCTCTCTCTTTCTCTTCCTCCCTCCCTCTCTCTTCCTCCCTTCCTTTCTCTCTTCTTCCCTCTCCCTCCTTCCCTCTCTCTCTCTCTCTCTCCCTCCCTCCAAACAACAGAGCTTCATGTATTCCTGTTATCAAAACCAGCTGTCAAGACTAGGATCTGAAATACATTTACTCTCAAGTATAATAACTGATAACACTGTATGTCTCCCAAGGGGCTTTTCATTTTACAAAGATAGAATTCTTTATCTAAAGGAAGGAATCTTTATTGGTAGAATTTTAGGCTTAACAATCACACGAGATTAGTTTTAGTTGGAGGTTGGAGATGGGACTTGAGAAATTTTCTCTTTGCTCCAAATTAATACCCCATAGGGTCTGCCTAAATATGAGGCCAATTCTGTGCTTCTGGCTCACAGAATGGACTAGCATGTCATATTACACAGCACATTCATTTTTGTTTCTATTACGCAGCACAGATCATATGAACTTCACATCTGGTAAACATTTTCACATAGAATGTGCAGCTGCCAGGAATTGTGGTTTCCTGGTACATCCCAGTAACTCCGAGTCGGGGTCACAAAACCAACATTGCAGTTTTGGTGATCTGGAACTGTACTGTTTTTAGTTTTTGAAAAGTTACTCCCTTAAGAAGATTCTCCATGTCACCATTATAGACTTGGAAAAAGACTTGGGTTATTCAAAGTCCATTATAGTCTTGTGTGCTCCCCTTCAGATGCCATCCTACAGGGATGAGAATCTTTTCTGCTTCTTAAATATCTCTGCAGAAAGTGTGCACAAACCTTGTTTTTCAGTTTGGTCTCATTAAAATTTTCATTGTCATCCCAACTTAACTCCTGCCTCATTTAGTTTTGTCACTTTGTTCTGTGCTTTTCGGCAGGGCAAAACATCTGCTTTTCGTATAAACTTTAATGCTGCAGATACCAAGCCGTGCATTGTATCATAAAAGCAAACCAAACACTACCACCACCACATAAATACTTCAAGATAATTGAGTTAGGAAAGTGGGGTTTTCTGAACACAGTGTGAGTCAAAGCAGACCTGCTAGTTGGCAGCTGCCTCTAGTAGAAAGCTGACAATCTGGTATTTGCTTATATTCTCAACGTCCTCTGTGAATTCTTTCCTGAAAAGCCAGATAACATTAGTATCATTGAGGAATTGGTTTATTTTCTATGCTTTAATTCAAAAGACTTTAAAGTATAGAGCATGTATTTGCCTTTTCCCTTTGGAATTATGAAGAAAAGGGACAAATATCTTTCTTTAAAAGTTGAATCATTTAATCGATGGTTCATATATATTAAATGATGAAGAACATTTTGAAAAAATTACCTTGCTCTAGTTCTAGAAAGGAGTAGTAGAATATTCCTGATTCTTAGGTGAAGAAAGCCAAGTGACTTACCTTGGCTTAAACTTGACCATAAATATTGCCCTGTTGGGGATTTTACTATGCCTGACTGTTGTTTTCCTTTTTCAATGGCATATGCTGATAAGATTTGTACTGTTAGTTTTAAAGACTAAAACTCAAGACATTAAGATTCTTTAAACAATTTTGCTTATTATTTTTGCTGTTGATTTTGGGGAATAATATTTGAAATAAGATGAAAAAATGGTATTACAAAGCAATAGGTATAAATACTGATTATATATAATAAGTACAAGGTGCTCTGTTAAATTTAAAGTCTGTGAGTATAATTAAAAATTTCAAAATATTGCCTGTGATCCACATCGGTGGCACAGCTTTGCCATTTGAAGTCCTTTTCTCTGAAAAGATATTTTCATGCCCAAGTCCTTACCAGATTCTTTCCTCGTGTAGATTTTTTTTTTCTTTTCATCAAGTACCTGAAAACAGCACATCCTTTGGCCAGGAATAATCTGAAAATTTATCACATGGCAACCTTTAGGAAGTGAAAATGTCAGACCTTTGCTGTTAGAGGAGCGCTCTGGAGTTTTCATGTCACCAGTTATTGCATGTTCTTAACTAGCTATGTAAGGCTTTCAGGATGTCTTACTGAAGAACTGGTAGAAGCCACCAAGAATGAATATCTAAAAGTGTTCAGAAATTTTGAGTCATTCTGCAGCAGGTGTTCAGAATCAATGATCAGTTGACCAAGTGGTAGATAGTTTTTTGATAGCTGAGGGTCTCAGACTAATGGAAAGAAGTGATCATTTGGAACAGTTGTTTGCTTTAATAGAAGCCTTATTACAAGTTGTACAATGTTAAAGGAAGATGGAATATTTTAAGGGATTTGGGGAGAGGGGTAGCAATTTAAAATCTGTGGCTTTAGAGGAGTCAGTGGTGTTTAAACTAATTTACTGGTTAAAGTGATTATTTTTTGAACTTTGAGAAAAGAGAAAACTTTTTCTGACTTTTTCCATCTCCTGGAGGGTCAGGACTTTGTTTTTCTTTCCATGTATATTGACTTATGTTTTAGTTTTATGTTACAAGTTATGTTGCATGTGTCTTGCTCAAGAGCAGACACATGCATTTAGAGAGAGGCAGAAAAAGTGGTTGGTGTGATTTGGGTCACTTGTTCTGATAGGTCAAGCAGTACTTTTTGTTAAATAATGGAGTTTAATTAAATGGAGTACTTTCCAACTATAATATTTCAGCATAGTTGCCCAAATGAAACCTAATATATCATTATTTTCATCATATGTCTCATTTTGTTGTGATTTTTCCAGTAAGAGACTTGGTAAAGTAGAACAATGTCAGGAAAAAGCCTACACTGTCATTGTTTTTATGTTTTGATTCAGCTAAATCTGCTGATTTTTAGAAACACAATCCTATTCTTTAGTATTACATATGATTTTAAAAATTAGTTTGTCTCGCACATTCAAAAAGGAGATTAAGATTTGTTAAGTAGCAATACTGACTGATATATGGTATATAAATATCAGGATGGGAAGTATTAAAATCAGTATATATTTTTGTTTTAATTGTATTTAGCAAGAAGTATAGACTAGAACATACATTTTTGCTAAAGAACACTGTAGACCTCCATACTAAGTAGTAAAGTTCTGTTATACATGGTGATTTGTACTTTTTATTTAACATAAGAATTTTTATGTTAAGAACTGCAAAGAGTCAGCTTTTATCATACTTGCAAGTTAACAAGTTCATCTTCCACAGTTTTATAGATGCTGGCAGGCAGGAGACTCTTGGGACTGAGACAAAGGACTTTATTACTCACAACAGATGCATTGAACTTCATGTTTGTGTTGGTTGCTTTTCCCATCAAGTCCTATGGGGATGGGGGTGATATGGAGGACCCAGGTGGATGTTGTGTACCAATGTGTATGTGTCACAGCTAAAGAACTCTAAGCTCAAGAAATCCCTAATCTTATAAAAAGGTTCTGGCAAATCTCTTCAGTGTTTGTACTAGAGGAAGAAATCATCTTTATTACACCACTTGGGAAACAAGTTTGTCCTCCTCTCAGAAGAGCAATGCTATCCATCTCCCAAGGCCATATGGGATGTGTCTCCACATCCCTGGGAAGGTAGTCTGGAGTATGAGCTGATTCAAGATACACAGAAGCCAGGCAGAATTATCTTCCAACACCTTGCAGGTGAAGAATCAACTAAGATTGAAATTTTTAAACATATTACATGATTAATTAATTAAGTTCTCATAAGATGGAAAATTTTTTGATGAATATTAACATGAACCATGGTGAATTTTTTTACTCTGGTAATTTCTAAAGATATTACATTCCTGGGCATCTTTGATGTGTCAGTAGTTTACCATGAATGCATTATGCAAATATAGTTCTATATTAAGTTTTAATGTTTTTTTTTTAAATTAGAATTATTTCCTTATTAAAAACAAATATAATAGCTGCAATTATCATTAGAAACCAATTACTGGTGGTCTCTGTAAGACTGAATGAACATTGTAAAGCAATTACACAAATCAAGCACTGAATTCTCAGAATAATTTATTTTTATTTTAAAAATTTAATGGTTCAGTTATTTGGAAAAGCAAATAAATAAATGTTTCAATGATTTATGTTATAGAATAAAGAATGTTGCTTAGGGCATGAATAAAATATGAAATAAGAAAGCACAGACCCTTCACTACCTATTAGAACACTTTTTAAAATTGTGCTTGTTTTTTAATTGGTGCATAATAATTATACAAACTAATGGGTTTCATTGTGGCATATATGTACATGCACATAACATACTTTGATCAGTTGTGTTCACCGGTATCTCCTCTTGCCTGCCCCTCTTTCCTTACCCTTATCTTTATGCTCTACCCTAATGCTCTCCTCTCTAATTTTTCCCTTTTTTTAAAATCTTCCACATGAGAGAGATCCTTGACTTTCTGAGTCTGATTTATTTTCCTTAACATGATACTCTCCAGTTGCACCTGTTTTCTTGCAGATTACCTAATTTCATTCTCTTTGTGATGGAGTAAACTCCATTATGCACATATAACGCATTTTCTTTATTCATTCATCTCTTGACAGATACCTAGGCTGGTTCCATTACTTGGCTATTGTGAATTGTGTGCTGCAGTAAACATGGATATGCATATATTGCTGTGGTGTGCTGACCTTCATTCTTTTGGGTAAATACTGAGGAGTGGTATAGCTGGACCAAATTCTACTCATTCCTAGTGTTTTGAGAAAGCTTCCTACTGATTTGCATAGTGGCTGTGCTAATTTACATTTTTACCAACCACTGTATCTATAAACATAATACATGATATAATTAGAATTAAGGATATAAATCAGATTATCTCAATAGATGCAACAAAAAAGAAAGAAAGAAAAAAGAAAGCCATCAACAAATTTCAACACCCATTCATGATGAAAACCCTGAAGAAAAAAAGGATAGAACAAACTTACCTTAACATCATAAGGACTATATATGGCCAACCCCAAACTAATGTCACAAAGAATGGGGAAAAACTGAAAACATTTTCACTAGTTAGCAAAAAGACCAGGGTACCCATTCTCACCACTCAGTGTAGTACTTTAGTGGGAACAATTAGGCAAGGGAAGAATAATTCTCATTGGAGAGGGCATGGTAATAATAAAAAGCAAAGAATATAGAAAGAAAACATGTTACTTACTTTCTACTTACTAATGTTCCTGCCAATTACTGTCAGCTTGTCTTCAAATGGAGCACAACTAATGCAAGGACTAATTATCATAGAAAATAACATTGGCAGGACTAGTGTTTATCCCAGAAGTGAGTGGTCCCACATGCAACACCAGTTTAGCCAGTATTCCAAAGATTTTTTTTAAGTTTTTTTTTTATTATTATTCTGAATAGACTAAGGGTCTCTCTTCCCCTGGTATTCACCTTGTCATCATTTAATAAAAAATGAATATACACAAGTGACTCACATGGTATCTCAATATAGGAGTAAAAATGAAAGGCTAGTAAAAGCCAAGGGCATACAATTAGTCTACTCACTGAAAATCACAGGATAAGCTTTTGGCTGTAGGAATCCAAGTGTTCTGATGTATGTGATCTGCTTTGAAATTCTCCCAACACCTCCATAGGAGTTTCTTTCTTTGAAAAATTAGAGCTAAGCTGAATGAAAATATGTCCAATTGACAATCATGAAAATTCTCTGGGCCAAAAGCCAAAGAATCCTTTTGTACATGATTTTTTTTCTGAAACTTAAATGTAACCAGATGAATTTTCTTTTAGTACTATCTTATCCAACTGATTTAAATGAATGATTTGTCTTTTAATAGGCAATCTGCATTTCATCATAGAGATGGATTGGATATCGTAAATTTAATTACTCCCTAGAGAAGCAGTTCTTCTTTTACACTATAGTCTTTGAATTTACTAAAGACTCAGAATATATAACAAATTCATTATAAGTTTGGGATCTTTGTAGAGCTTTGCAGATGTATGAATTGAAAAACATGAAAAATATAGTGACTATTATTATGTGAGTGAAGTATAACAGAATTCCTCAACAGTATTGTTATTTGCCTCCTGTTTTACAATTAATTGTCTATGAGTCTAAAGTAAATAAAGAACATTTTAAAAGGACTATATTGTTCATGGCCAAGGAATAAAGATAAGATATAAACCATGAACTTGCATGCATTTCTTGATTTACTTTTAAATTGGTTTTTGAGAATACCTGATGTACTATTTCCAAAGCATTTCAATTCTTAAATAAAGGCAATATCCTCAAAACACTGATAGTGGAATAACAGAGCTTCTTGCAAGCCTGAAGCCTGAAACAGAAAGCTAACAAGCAAATTCAAGTCTTCTAAACACATGGATTCTTTTTATCTTATTAATTTATTTTGGGGGCAAAGAATATGAACTTGTTCCTGGTATGAAATCTAAAACAAACTTCAAATTTAGTTTTTTTTTTTCATTAAAGTCTACTTTCCAGTCCTGAGACAAACCTTTATTGACTGAATCAGTGATTTTTTTTGTTGTTGTTGGGGAAAGTTTGTGCCCTGGCAGCATTTGGCCATACCTGGGAATATATTTGTCTGTTACAACTGGAGAGGGTGCTGCTAGCATCTGTTGGGTGAAAACCAGGGATGCTGCAAACATCCTGAAATGCACAAGACAGATGCCACAATAAAGAGTTTCAAATGTCAATAGTTGGGAAACCTTGGCTGTGTACATAGCACTGGTTTTATGCATTAAGAAGAATTACAAAATGTGAATTCACGAGAGGCAGATTTTACCTTAAGAACTTTATCAATTACTCAGTTTTAAAGAAGAATGAAATTATGGCATTTTCTGGTAAATGGATGGAATTGGAGAATATCATGCTCAGCAAAATAAGCCAATCCCCCAAAACTAAAGGCCAAATGTTTTCTCTGATATGCAGATGCTAATTCACAATAAGGGAAGGGAGACTAGGGGAGAATGGAGTTACCTTAGATTGAGTAGAGGGGAGTGAAGGGAGGGGAGGAGTAGGAATATGGGGATAGGAAGGATAGTAGAATGAAACAGACATTATTACCATATGTATATATATGGCTCCATATATGTATGTATGTGTGTGTGTGTATGTATATGTGTATATACATATATATATATATATATATATATATATACACTGTGATTCTACAACATGTATACTCAGAAAAATGAGAAATTATACCCAATCTATGTATGATATATCAAAGTGCATGAAGTCATTCTACTGTCATGTATAACTAAATAAAACACATAAACATTAATTTAAAAAAAAAAGAACTTTATCAAGTTGTGTAGTGGGAAGCAGAGGTCATATGATCTCAAAGGAACTTCACCAAAACTTCCTGTTTTGCTTTTGTATGACTAGTTTCCTTTAAATCTCTTTGAGCCTCACTGTGCTCATGTAAGATGGAGCTAACATGGTAGTTTCAATTTCAAAGGCTTGTTGTATCAAATATTGTATGTAATTACTTAGTCCAGTGCCTGGTCTATGTTATATCAATAAAAATGAGCTATTATTTAGAGTTCTATCAGGAAAAACCATGTACGGTTAAAATTATCTAAAGATGAAATAGGTTGTTTAGAGGGTAGAGGTAGCAAGTTTTCTCTTCCTGGATGAGTTTGAGTAGAGTGTTGGAAAACATGTTTCTTCCAACTCTGAGGGCTACATGGTATTCTTCTTTTATTTTTTTAAAAAATTTATAGTTGTAGATAGACAGCATGCCTTTATTTGTTTAATTTTTTATATGATGCTAAGGATAGAACCCAGTGTTTCACACATGCTAGGCAAGAACTCTGTCACTGAGCTACAGCCCTAGCCCTCCATCCTTCTTAGTTATACAAATCCGTTCCTAAATAAAATTCAAAATACTGATCCTTTTCAAGTCTTTAGTAATGAAGAAATTTTAGGTAGGATTGACAGGAAGTGAGCATATATGACAATGATAATACTCAGTAATATTAAACTTGCTCTGTGGATTGATACTAAGATGTTTGTAAAATTTTGCATACTTGCTCCCTTGGTTCCCTCTGCTAACCAGCACTAACTTATTTGCCTGGATCCCCCGCAGATTATTTTCTGTAACTGCTGCACCAAAATTCTTTGTTTATCTCTTGTGTTCACAAATGTAGCCATGGCTGGCGACTATTTACCTATCAAGACATTTATTGAACACTTCTTTGTCAGTGAGGTGCAGGGTGCTGTGCACATGTTTTATCATTTCACAGGCAGGCAATAAATGCTGAGTGAATACATAAAAAATTATATTAAAAATAAAGAAATATTGATTGAACTTCTACTAAGTATTAGATAATAACATAGTCTAGCTATTATTAAACATCCAAAAATGTAAAATATACCTTTAACTTGTTGGGTAAAGAGGATGTATTTATAATAACTTTTCTCCACACAGTTAAGTGCCTTGAAAGCGATTATTACATTTTCCTAACACCTACATGCTGATCAAGTATTCAATAAATATCAGGTATTCAGTAAGTCAGGTACTCAATAAATGTTTGCCCTCCAAATGAATAAAGTGCCATTCAGTGGATGGATGGGTGATATATTCATCCTGAGAAAAATGCTACTTGATAAAATGTTGTCTTTATTGCATAATGAAGTGGAGTTTATCTTGATAACATCACAAAGGATGGGTATGCTTTGATTATGCAATGGAATTTTTACTGCAATCTTTGCTAATGACTTTTATAAACCAAATCATATTTTTTTATCTTACATAATTTTTATTTGTAAAACCTTTCACCACTCTGGCTTTATATCAATCTGTCATGTAAGTTGACTTTCAAGGCAGGATTATAATGTGAACAATACCTCTCCTCCAGAAGAATTTTTCTGAGAGTAAAGTGTCATTTTTATGACCCTGTCACTAATCTAATCATTCATTTACTCTCTTGAAGGATTTACATATATAACTGGACCAGTTTATTTTTTTCTTCTCAACTTACATATAAAGACTTAAAAGTGTGCTTGAAATAGAGACAGCACTCTTGGAAGAATTTTGGGGTTTTACTTCTGAAAATAGTATAATGCCAAGATTTAAAACAAGTAGGAAACAGTAATCACTGCTTCAAAAACTCTAAACAAGTATGTCCATACTACATTCCACAAGAAGAGAAGAAACATGATAATTCAGAAGTTAAAAGGCATTTCAAGAAATTATCACAACCCTCATTTTCAAAGTGAGTACATAAATTATTTAAAAATGATATACATATGATAGAAACCACAGACAGTTATATATTGGGTATTTTCTCTATGTTTAAAGTGAATAAGGGATATGTTTTATTTCCATCTAAAAGGGAGCTATTGTTTTGCAAATCTATAGCAATATCAGTTCATGGTGATCTTATTATGCTGTTAAGGAAAAGCATTTGATTTTAAGCAGTGTAAAGAAATGTATCAAGAACAAAACAGTGATATGTTTAACAACTTCTATGAGCTTAATTCTGATATTTTTCTTTCTTTTTTTAATAAAGTCTTTTTATGCCTGGAAATACTATTAGAAAACCATCATGAGTATAAGAATATCAAATATTTGTATTTTCTCTATACTTCATAAACAAGGTACCTCAGAATATTTTCTGACAAGCTAGTTTCTCTAAACACTTTTAAAGCATAGCTGTTTAAAAAGGTACTGAATTGTTTTCACATAGTACATAGTGCAGATCAAGAAATGAGGATCCTTTGGTAGCACATAATTTTTAATACTCAGTATTTTGCATGTCACAGAATGAGAAACTCCTGACCTTTCATTTTCACAGGTAGTCCCCCTGACAGTGGGCTGGATTAGAACTGGCTTCCTATCTCCTTTTTACATATGCCACCAGCTCTCAGAAGACTCTGTTACCAGGAACATCACATACCTGGTGCT
The DNA here is from genome assembly GCF_045843805.1 of Urocitellus parryii. NCBI lineage: Eukaryota > Metazoa > Chordata > Mammalia > Rodentia > Sciuridae > Urocitellus > Urocitellus parryii. Next base: position 95,918,864 of record NC_135538.1, read on the forward strand.
TTGCAGAGTGAGGATTGCAGCTGCGGTGCTTCTGCCCAGTGTTGAGGAACATGGCCGGGGTTAGGGGAGTAGTTTCTTGAGGCTTCTGGAATACTGAATGTGGTTAAACTGAGTGCTGATTTATAGAGGTTGTTTCTAGAGCAGTAACATTAAACCTTTTTCCCATTTAAGGGAGGCAGTGTGTTAGATTGGAGAGAACGTAGTTTGTTGACGAGTTGACCTAAGTTTGCTGTTGGCCATGTCATTACAGTATATTTATTGCTTAGAATATTTAACTTCATTAGTTATCAGCTTCTATCTGTTAAACAATATAGTTGGGTTGAAAGGACTTTCTGGTACCTTTCAGTCTTCTGGTTCATGTTTCTTAAGGACTATTCTCTTTGTTTTTCTCTTCACAGGGAAGGTTCTTGCTCTTTAAATGTATTTACCATGTACTCTGCTGAGTCTCTGAGGAAATTCTTGGTTGTCACTGCTGTGGAGGGTGTTATAGTTTGGAAGGTTCTGTTCTAACCTGGGGTTTATGTGAGATTAAAGCCTTGACTTAATTGGTAGTTTGGCTTCACATGACCTAGAAATTGGACCCCACCAAGGGTTGTCCTTCTTATTCTCTTGTCCATTATATAGACAGTGGATACCATTCAATAAAACACATATAGAGTCCTTTATAGAAATCTCAATTCAATAGAAAAGCTAACAACATGATTTAGTTACATTTGAGAGTATCATTTCTTCTTATTTTGAAACTTAAAATATTTTATAATTAACATCCAAATTCTACAACTTAAGTTAATGTGTGGATTGTTCGTATTTATGTAATGATTTATACATTTGAAGAGTACATACCACCAAATATGACATGTTGGCTTAATACAGGAATCAGTTTTAAGTTGATTGGAGTATGTAATCAGTACTCACCTTCTAAATTTATAAATTTACTTCTTATGTACTTAATAACCTTGTTATTATAAAAATAAAAAATATTGAGGTAGATGATCTCAAAATTTTTCATTGTTTAAAAAAATGCTAGCAGGTGTGGAAAAATCCAGCTCACCCCTCAGGCGTTAAGAAGTTTTGGCCTGGGTCAAAGATGTGTGTTAAGAAAATATAGCTTCAAGCTTTCACAGGTGTTTAGAGAAAAGAATTGAACTGGACTTTTGATCAGAGGCTGTGACTAACACTGACCTAACCTTGCTGTGTACAACTCGTGAGTCTAACATCTGCATGATATTGACCCTAATCAAAGTCTCTGATGATGAGTCCAGTGGGAATTATTTGGATAACAGAACAGAGTAAAAGGAGAGAGAATAGGATTCTCAGCACCTATGTTATCTTACTATGAATTTGGGTTTAAAAGACTTCCTTTGTCAAAAATAAAAGTCATGCATGTGTGTGAGCAGATGAAAGGTATCTTTTTTGCTGTTTATATATTTGGTTGTATCACCCTTTGGTTTTATTTGGTTTACCATTTCAAAGCTAAAATATGAATTTCCTAAAATATTCTCCAAAAATAATAATGTTGGTCTTCTTGTGGAGTTGGATGGTATCTGGATTGGCTTGGTTGTTTGGAACATAGTCACTAACACAGCAATAGATCCCCCAAGTCCCAGTGGACTATATAGCATTCCACAACCACATTCTGTACACTTTGTTCTAGCCAGTCATTCCACTGATGTGTGGTTCTAAGAGAAGTCATCTCAGAATGTACAGATGGAGGGCTGGCGATGTAGCACAGTGGTAAAGCGCTTGCTTAGCATGAGGGACGCCCTGGGTTTGAGCCCCCAGCACAACAAAATAATTCAAAATCAAAGAGCAGATGAATTACAATAAATCTATCACCATTGTGAAAAAAATGAAAGTATCTTACTAATGATGTGTGAGCCTTTAAAATATTTAATGGATTGCCTACAACACATGAATTATTATGGATGAGAATTAGTGATTTAAACCCAGTCTTTGAGGGACTCATGGGTAATTAGTCAGAAAATTGGGAACTACCCACATACACATGAATGTATGTACTGTACAAGAAAGTGATCAACAACTGCTTAAAATTTTCTGATAACATACTGTGAGCATTCAGGAGAGGAGGATTGCTTTACACTACAGCAATCACTTGCTTTTCACCAAATCCTGATGTTAAAAACATTAAGGGAAAAGGAATAAAATGCTTTTAAATTTAGTTATTATAGAAGTTTGAGACTATGCAAAGGGCTTTCATGCCATTTCAGGTGGCATTAACAATAGCCCTTCAAGACAAAAGGGGTAGATTTATCTAAACCCCATCCCCCCCCCCTTTTTTTTTCAGAAAGAAGGGACAGTAAGATTCAGAAAGACTGAAGAAACTTAAGTATACAGCGATTGTTGGATTGAGAATTTAAACCTGTTTCGCTGAAAACCTGTACTATGCAAGGTGTGCAGCAGTGTGTAAGGAAAGTACAAAAGAACCTGCATTTGGGCAAATATCCAAAAATGTTTCCATCTTGATGTATAGGCAGTTGCACTGCCAGGTCAGGTTGGTGGACGCTTCTAAAGGTAGAGGGTGTGAGTCAATAGAGGAAGGGGTGCAAAGAGAATATGAAATATTGTATCACCTGTGTTCTTTTAAAATCCACCGAGATAAAAGAGGGTAGAGGAGATGAGCAGCCACCCAAGTTCTCAGAGAAAGTTACTGCAGTGAAAGTTACTGAGTGAAGATTTAGCAGAAGGCGAGGGAATAGAGGGAATTAGATGAAGACCTAGCTCCCAAAGCTTGGTAGTGACAGGAAAGAAAGTAACATGCAAGTAGGAGTTGAGACAAGAATAATGCATTAAACATTAATCATAATTTTTTCAGTTTTGTTATCATCACATGGATAAAACTTGATTGGGAGACAATTATACTGCACATGATGAATTAATGAACAAAGGTTGTATGACTGACAGTTTTAGTTCAGAGTTGATTATTCAGGTTCATATTTGCTATTCTTTGACTCTTGTGTCTGAAAATAGTGAGTCATACAAAAGAGAGTCACATGAAACAAATTCAAAGGCTGGAGTCAATCTCTATACAACAATGATGTAGTTAAAGGAAAAAGCTTTAATAGATTTAAAATATAAGGCAAAATGTTTAAATAAATCATAAATAAAAATCAGAAACATTTTGGTGTCTTATTTTTGCTTTGCTTACCAATCATATGCCATGAAAGGATCTCTAATTTGGAAAAAACCATAATTCTAAAAAAATGGTAGCCTTGATTGTCTGGGCTAAGATGTTGAGTCTATTTTGGTTATCGTGATTCAATAAAAACTTTTAAATCCACACTCTGCTAATCTGTAAGAGAGGAAGTCCTTGTCCCTGTTGGTGCTCCAATGTTGGAATCAGAGGACAACCATATTCTAGATTTTGTTTATTCTGGCACAATCTGGTTAATTGGATTTGTTTCTAATTTAAATGATACTTTTGCCAAGTGAAGTTGGTAATGATTAGAGAAATTTAAAAATATGTCTTTAATCCAGTGAGATGCTTCCAATGCATTTAGCTATCATTTGAAAATTATATTCATGATATGATATATAATTTTTTCTTTTAGTTACCAAATCTATTTTTATAGTTGAAGTACACCCAAATTGCCAACTTAAGTTGGACTGCAAGAACAAGTTCAGGGTTCCCATGGAAACATGATTTCATCCCATCTATGAAAACCCATTTTGTTTTTTCTCCTTTATCATGGAACTTGAAACTCTGCAGTGTTTTTCCTGTGATTTCTTTTCCAAGAAAAATAAAACAGGTTTTCAACGGGACAAATATTCACATTTAGCTCATTAAAGCTTAACTCCAAGGGACATTTTTATTTAGGGAAATAAACTGTATCTGTAGTCTAAAATATTTCCTATTTAAGTACTGCTATGAGTTTTATTATATTTGTTTTGTATTTTTAAACACTTTGGACACTCTCCAGTCACATTATTCTAAGCTACACTGAAATTACTTCATAGTTCTAATATCATTATTTAGTGTTCAGTTGACTTAGGGAAAAAAGGGGCTATGACAACTTCAGTTTTATTTTCTCCCATGCCTACTCCAAAGCCAGACACAGGTAGATTTTCAGTACATGTTTATCATTTACTTAATGATACAGCCAATATTTATGAAACTTCTATAGACTTGGCACTGTTAAGGGCTTTGTGGGATACAAAAGATGCTTTCCATTCTGCAAAGTAAGGATCTGTGTAAATGCTTGTTACTTATTATTTAATCTTACAATAGCCTGAGCATTATTATCCATTTAACCTTTACAATAGTCCTAGAAGGGTTGTTGTGCCCTACTAATTCTACATATGAAATAACTGTGCCTAACCAAGGTTAAATAAGTGGCCCACAAGGGTGATTAGAGGGCAAAGGTTGAATACTAGCCCAGCATTGGCAGTATACCCAGTTGGAGACAGAATTCTCTGCACATAAAACAATTATTGGTGAATTACTAGAGATTACTGGCTGTGAGGAGTTCAAAGAAAAGTGAAGCAATGAGAGTAATTGTGGATAATATAAATAGAAGGATTATTACATGGTGAGCACTAAACCATTTCTTTAATTAACACACTGTATTTTACCCACTAGTATAGATATCTTGGCTCTTGTTAAGTGTTTAAAATTTGTTATTGTTTATTTCTTAAAAAGGGCATGGGATGGCATAAATATACTTTTGTTTTAAAACAATGGTGAAAATATGTGAAATTTGATTTTACTGTGAAACACAGGTTCATAGAATGTCAGACTTGTTCATGTTTATCACATTTAATAGAAAAGAAAACCAAGTCCAAGAGAACAGTCCCAGTGAGTCTTTTTCTTTCTTGCTTAAATCTATATGATGGCAGAATTAAACTAATCTCACTTTTCCAATGTCCAGTCTAATATTCTATAAGCCACAAAGCACTTTCACTCATTGATTTATAGTACATAAGTATGTATTGATAAATAAAAATACTTGTAATAATTTTTGTTTATATATCATTTATTTCTCATATTCTAATAATCTATTATAGAAACATCTTACTGTAGAAACCATGCATTTCACTCTATAGAAATTAATTTTAGAGATTATGAGCACTTTAAGTGCATTACTACATTGGGTGATAATGGTCCACATTTCCACATTGCATATTTTCTGTGCCCTTTATATTGTAGTATTTTGGTTCATCATCATTGACTCCAACTTATAGTTTTCTGCCACAGTCTGGCTGGGCACAAAATCACGAGCCACTCAAACAGGAACAAACTTTATTTTTGAAACTCCTGCCAATGCCTGTATGCTCCCGGGAAATATGCTGACCCACACAGTCGGCCCAGACACACACCCCAACAGGAAATCCCTCCTCCGGAATTCCCTCCTACCGTGCTTCCCCAGCCAATGGGAAATCTCCAGGAGAGCAGGCAGAGGTGGACAGCAGGGGTCTAATATCCATTTGAATGCAGATCTTAACGTAATCATATCATCTCAATGGCTTGCTGGTGTCACCTTTCAACCAAAAATGCCATGCATCATTTTTACTTGGCTATGGCTCTTAGCAGTTTTCCCCTAGCTCTTCTCTTGGGTTTTTATGTATGTACTGTGCATTTTTATTTTCAGAGTTTAGTTGTCTTTCTTTAATGGAAAGAATTTTAATTTCAGAAAAATAATTATAATACTATTTAAATACTGTCTTTATCAATATGCTATTAGTCTAACATTAGAGTTTCTCCTATAAACTTAAAACACCTGAGGTTAGGGGCAGGTACTGTATTTGTAGCAAAACTATGCTATGAAACACTAAGTGGTTTCATAATCACAGTAAGAAGACTATTATTTGGCAAGGGGTTGTCTTCATTTCTGATAAGTGGTTAACATAACATACAACATTGGTGGTCATCCCATGACAGTGATGATAATGTAAAATAGAAAAACGATGATACAGATCTTTTAAAATGAACCCAAGTACACAGTTCATATCAATTATGTGAAACCCCAAAGCACCATAAAGCATTACCAGGAAGCCTTTTAATGTATCATAAGTACAGTTTGAATATAAAAAATATTCATGAAAGAGTTCTAATTCTACTTGTCCTCTTGGTGTTAAGAATGCTTTAAGAGTAAATGATTCAGTTAGACTAAGTCTCTTACACTTTCAAGGAAATTTGAATTGATGGTCACCTTTTTCTCTTGTGTCCATTTGACAGTTTCACAATCTTTTGAAACATACCAAACTTGATTAGAAACATCACAGAAAACTCCTCACATAATACTTAGAATTTCTAATATAGTTACATTTATTGAATTTTGATAAAATTGGTACAGATTGAGGTATTTTCTTTATGCAGTCTTAAGTTCTACTTTAAACTAGAGACTGATAGAAGAGGCAAGTTAACAATAGTTTGAATTTTTAAAAATGATGCAGTGGAATGGCATTTGATATTTTAAAAATAGTGACAATTGCAGTAATAATTTATATATTACATGTTCAAATGTCATCTCCTTCCCTGATTAGCTTTCTCTTGCCCCCAGTTTGGCGAATTAGTCTAGAAATAACTGCAAACCAGATAAGGTTTTGTTTTGTTTTGAACTGGGACAAATATTGCACTATAACTATAGTGCTTTTCTCTCTGCCATCTCTATTTACAGTATTATCATGCATGCTCTTTGAAAATACTGATGCTATTAGCTGCACCTTAGAGTTTTGTGTCTGATATTATTTTTTAAAGTAACTCCAGCTGTTAAAAAGATTTAAAATAAGAAAAATACAAATTCGATTACAAAACAACCATTGGTATAAAACTCATATATCAAATAAACTGGGTTCACTGTTTCATTGTTATTAAAAAATGAAAGTTTGTATTATGGAGACAAAATCCTGTTGATTAGATGTTACAAATATTTTCTTCCATCGTGTGACCTGTCTTTTATTATTCTGAGAATCTTTTATCCTTTGATTAAGAACCTAAAACAGAACACAAACTTCATGCTAGTATCACACACAAAGAATTTTTTAAAATGGTGAATATCACCAGTCCATGTTTAATTTTATCTGATTGTCTCAAATATATGTACTTACAGTTGATGATTTGAATCAGGATCCCCTGAAATGTCCCCAATTACTTGCAATTGACTGCTCTCTTATGTCCCCTTAATCTTTTTTAGTGCCATCTACTTGTTAAATAATTGTAAAGTTTTCCACTTTATATATTCCATTGTTCATCTTCCTGGTGTCATTTAACACATTCCTGAATTTCTTATCATAGGATAGCTATAGAGACTTGAGTAAATTCATTAGGTCCCACTTTTTATTGGTAAAAATGATTCAGGTAGTGATGTGTTTCTCCTTTTATATCATACCAGGATCATTGTATGTCTATTATAATTCAACAGTGTTTAAGTCTATCAGTAGGTGCAGGTGCAGCCCAGCCTAATGCATGTGTTGTAAATTTTCTCTCTAATCTTTGCCCTAAGAATACTAGAAGGCACTAGTGACCCTTACCTGGATCTAATTATTTCATTAGGGTTGTAAGATGTGATTTTCAAATTCTATTCTTCTGTTTTTTATTATTGTTACACTTGTTAGTACATTAATTATACAATTAATGAGATTCACTGTGACATTTCCATGCATGCATATATTGTACACTGATCATGTTCCTTCTATCTGCTTCCTAGACCTGCTTCGTTCTCGTGACATCCTCATTTTAAAAATTAATTAATTAATTAATTTTAGTTTCAATATTTAAGAGAAAACTCGATACCTTTGTTTTTCTATCTAGCTTGTTTTGCTTAACAAGAAGTTAACATTGTGCGTATATAATGTACTTTATCCATTCAGCTGTTGAGGGACCTCTATGCCTATTCTATATCTTGGCTATTTATTTATTTTTGCCTCTTTGCCAGAATAATTAGGGGTATGCAGGTATCTGATTTACATTCTGACTTTATTTCATTTGGATATAAACCCAGTAGTGAGATAGTTAGATTATAGGTATAATTTTAGTTTTTTTGAGAAGACCTTGATACTGATTTCTATAATGGCTATACTATTTACATTCCTACCAATAGTTTTTCTCTACATCCTCACCAACATTTGCTTTTTATTTTCTTTCTTGATAATAGCTATTCTGATTGGAGTGAGATAGAAAAATCATCGTGGTTTTGATTTGCATCTCCTTGATTTGTAATGTCAGGCATTTTTCCCCCCATACATTTATTGGTCATTTGTAATTCTTCTATTGAGAAGTGTCTGTTCATTTCATTTGTCCATTTCTTGATTGGATTACTATGTCTTTTTTGTTAAGATGTTTTAGTTTCTTTATTCTGGATATTAATCCTTTGTCAGATAAGTAGCTGGCAAAGATTTCCTTCTATTCTGTGGACTGTCCCTTCACTCTGTTGATGGTTTCCATTACTGCACTTTTTAATTTGATGTAATTCTATTTGTCTACTTGTCAATTCTTGCTTTTGTTTCCTGTGCTTTTTGAGTCCTATTCAGGGAATTGTTTCCTGTGCCAGTATTTTGAAGTATTTCACCTGTTTTCCTCTAGTAGTTTCAGACTTTCAAGTCTGACATTAAGGTCTTTAATCCATTTTGTGTTGGTTTTTATATAGGGCGAAAGATAGGGTTCTAGTTTTTTGGTTTTTTTTTTTTCGTGTGGATATCCAGTTTTCCCAGCACCATTTGTGGAAGAGGCTTTCCTTTCTCCCATATATATTTTCATTACCTTTGTTGAGAATCAGTTGCCTGTAGATAGATGCATGGATTTATTTTGGGGTGCTCTACTCTGTCCATTGGTCTATGTCTGTTTTTATGTGAATTCTATGTTGTTTTGAAATCAGGTATTGTGATATTCTCTTCTCTCAGAATTGCTTTGGCTCTTCAGGGGTTTTTTTGGTGTGTGCTTCTATATGAATATTAGGATTATTTTTTCTAGTTCTGTGAAGAATGTCATTTGTATTTTGATGGGGATTTCATTCAGTTTGTGGGTCACTTTGGGTAAAATGTTATTTTAATAATATTAATTCTTCCTATTCTTTCCACCTTTTAGTGTTTTCTTCAATTTCTTTCTTCCTTTTTTGTATAATTTCTATTGCAGCAGCCTTTTTGTTTCCTTAGTTGGGTTTATTCCTAGGTATTTTGTATTGTGATTGTGATTACTTTTCTGATTGTTTTCTTAGCAAGTTTATTATTGGTGTAAAAATTGGTGAAAAACTACCGAACTGTGTGTGTGTTTGTGTGTGTGTGTGTATGTATGTGTGTGGTGCTGGGGATCAATCCCATGGTTCTATTGTAAGGCAAGCACTCTGCCACTGAGTCACATTCATAGCCCAAGCTACTGATTTTTATATGTTGATCTTGTATCCTGCTAGTTTACTAAATTTGTTTATCAGATCTAATAGTCTCTTGCTGGAGTATTTATGATTTCCTATGCACACACAGGAATCATATCATCCACACACAGGGATAATTTAACTTCCTTCTTTCCTATTTATATACTTTTTATCTTTTCTCTCTTGCCTAACTCCTCTGACTAAAATTTCTAGTATTATATTAAATAAAAGTGGTGAGAGTGGATCTTAGAGGGAATGATTTCATTTTTCCTCACTCAGTATGATATTGGTTTTGGTTTTGTCATGTATAGGCTTTGATATTTTGAGGTATGATACTTTTATATCTAATATTTTCAGGGGTCTTAGGAAGGAATGCAGGATTTTATCAAAATTTTTTTCTGCCATCTATTGAGATGATCATGTGATCTTTATCCTTGACTCTATTTATGTGCTTATTATGTTTATTGATTTGCATATATTGAACTATTCTGACATTTTTGGAATACAACCAACTTGATCATGGAATATGATTTTTTTAAAATGTGCTGTTGATTGGGATTTGCAATCATTGTTTTTTTTTTTTTTTTTTGAGGGTTTTTCCATCTATGTTCATTGGAGATTTTATTGTGTCTTTGTTTAGTTTTGGTAACAGGTTAGGCTGGATTCATAGAATGAGTTTAGAAGCATTTCTCCCCTTTCTACTTTATGGAACAGTTTGAGAAGAATTGGCATTATTTCTTTAAAAGTTTGCCAGAATTCATCCATGAAGCCATCTGGTCCTGAGGTTTTCTTCATTGGGAGAGATTTTTTTTTTATTACTGATTCATTCTCATTATCTCTTGTTGAACCACTTAGGTTTTTTATATTCTTATAGTTAAATTTTGGTAGTTCATATGTGTACAGAAATTTGTTGATTTCTTCTAGATTTTCCTATTTATTGGCAATAGTTTTTCAAATTATTCCTTAAAGATCTTTTGAGGGGCTGAGGTTGTGGCTGAGTGGTAGAGCGCTCGCCTAGCACATTCGAGGCCCTGGGTTTGGTCCTCAGCACCTTATAAAAATAAGTAAATAAAATAAAGGTATTGTGTCAAAAAAAATGCTAAACATGTGGTTCCCTCTTCTTATTTGTGCCCCAGCAACCTTCAAATATGACCCATCATTTTAAAATACATTTATCATTGTGAACATGTACCTTTAATAAGTTGTTAATTTTAAAGTATTGTAATTATTTTTAAAATGATCAAATTATTTTATCTTTAATAAGTGGAATCTCTTCAAATTGGCTCTTGCATCCTTTTAAACTAATCTCAATAAGCTTTTGAGTATTTTCATGGTTTTAGAATGAGAAAATTTCCCTGTTTCAAGTCTCAGGTGCCTTGATCTAGAATCTGGTATTTTCCAAAGAAGCTTGTTCCTTTGAATGGAAATGGTATTTAATATCATTAACTGGGATGCCAGAGTTGCTTATTAATCATTTTATCCATTTGAATAATAGGACATAATGAACATAAAATTCTCATTCCCATCAATTTCCTTTCATCTACTTTTCTTTCCTCTGTACCACTTATTTTGGATTTATTATTTTGTACTATTATTTAACTCTTTACCTACTTTCATTATTTTTAAATAGGCAAAGCAAATCCAGCTATCACTTCTGTGTCTTACTATTCAGAATTCTTTTCCTGTATCATGGATGAATTGGGATTAAATTGTTAGAGAAAAAAATTGGAACTGAGTTAGATGTTTAAAATTTCATTAGTTTTCCCATTGGGAATCAATGTCTATTTTTTCTGATACTTTATCATGAAAATTTGGAGTTGAATTAAGATAAAATAAGAAATTAGGCTAACACATATTAATATAAGAGGAATTTAGGAATAGAAACAAAGACTACATTTATAAGCACAGTTTGAAATTACCAACAGAATCCCATGGCCTATTTTTAGTGGGTTTGCTGGCACAGGGAAATAAAATACACTCCATGTTCCTTGGCTATCTTCTACTAGTCTTATTTTAAGTGGTTACACAGACATGTATATTCTTTTGTTGTTTGAATATTTAGAAGTTGCTATGGCCAGATTGGGTTTTAAGCTAGCTACCCTCCAAACTCCAGGAAACCAGATTTCTGCAGTTCTCTTTTGAGTGGCTTTATTAGATACTATGTAACATACTCTACAAACATATCAAGAAAGCATTCATCAACTGCAGTGTGAGAGCAAATTCTGGAACTAGCAGTTTAGCAGAGAGACTTCACTGTAGATAGAGAAGTGCAAGATAAGGAAGTCATCAGTGGGATAAAGCTAAGGGGACTGATAGACGAGAGAAGGTGGAAATGAAAAGGATGCAGTTAAGGCAACATCTTTTGAGTGTTAGTAGTGTGCCTGGTACTGTTTAGGCAACAAGTATGCAGTGATGAAAAAAGAATGACAAGGTCTTGTCCTTATGGGTCATCCATTTAATAATAGAAAGATGGATGTGTGCCCTTGTCTATTTTGATGTGAGCTTCTGTCCATTTGTTTTATCTGAATAGGAACCAGTTCTCTTAATACAGTTATGAAAAATGCTGTGATTCTTTTCTCCAGAAAAATGACAGTTCCTTTTAGTTATACACAATGTTAGGATTCATTTTAGCATAAGTATACAAGCATGGAATATAATTTGCTCTAATTCATTCCCAGTACTTCCCCTTTTTCTCCCCTCTTCTCTCCTTAGTTCCCTACCCTCTGCTGATTTTTTTCTGCTATTTATTTATAGTTTTTTAAATTAAATAATTGCATGACACCTGTATAATACTTTTTTATCCCTGAATTTTTGCATGAATATGCTTTAATCATCTCATTATATGATGTAGATTTTTAAAAATATAATTTTCTTTGCACACAGTATGAAGATGATTCAGTTCTCTGTTATCTAGATTGAAAGTTCAATCTTTTGTTTGCGTATCAACTTTGATTGTGGTTAGTAAAATTAATGTTTGGGGGATTACATTTTTACCCTTAATATTTTCAATAAGAAATTGATCATTCTGTTTCAAACATGATATTTAAGAATATTTAATAACAGAGAAAACTTTTTAAAAAGCTAACTTAAAATGAATGATTTATTCTCATTAATTTTTAAAATAAACTACAAATGTAACAATTTTATCAAATAGCATTTTGGTTATAATTCTGTATGTGTCTTATCCCAGAATTTGCTGTCATTTATAAAATTTAAATGTCATTATGTATTTAATGACTTCTATTTATTGAAAGCTCACATATTGTTAAGCCCTTTTCTTTGTGCTTTCCAAATTTACCTGATTGCCTTATCTCAGTCTGTTATGGTTTTGGATGTGAGGTGTCCCCCAAAAGCTTATGTGTGAGATAATGCAAGAACATTTAGAGTAGAAATGACCAAGTTATAAGAGCTTTAACCCAATCAGTGACTTAATCCCCTGATGCAGATTCACTGTGATAACTGAAGGCGAGTAGGGTGTGGCTGGAGGAATGGGGGCATTCCTGGAATACTTATTTGTATCTGATGAGTGGAGATCTCTCTCCCTGCTTTCTGATCATCATGTGAACTACTTTCCTCCTCCATAATCTTCCACCATGATATTCTGCCTACCTGGAGCCCTAAGGAATGAATCCAGCTGTCTATGGATTGAGACCTCTGAAACTGCAAGCCCCCAAATAAATGTTACCTACTCTAAAATTTTTCTTGTCAGGTCTTTTAGTAACAGTAGTAAAAAAATTGATTAAATCACAGTATTATGGAACAAATATATCTCCATTTAAAAATTATTTTGGCGACTATAGAACATGAAAATAGCCAAAATTTACTATTTAAACACTTATAATAAAGGTTTTAGAAATCCCTTGCTCCACATGTTCATACGGCAGAAGCACAAGTTTTAATTTCTTTTAACTTTTTCCTGGTAATTACTGTATAGTTTGAAATAGCATGTTTTTACTCATTCTCTGATGTATCAGTTTTATATGATAGCTGTTAATTTTCAATGTAATTAGTGAAGATTTCTCTTACACCCATTCTATTTCTTTTATCCTGCTCATCCAACGCATCACTTTTAAGTCAATAATTGGTTACATTATTATAATTACATAAATATATTTCACTAATCAGCTGAGTATTTCTTTCTTGAATAGTTTTTGTTGTTTTTAATTCATAATTGCCTTTTTTTTCTCTTGCTCTTTCTGCTACCCACAGATTTTTAATCTCCTCAGCACCCGACTCTCTTGTTTTAAATATTCTCTTATGTGTTCTCTTAGTCCCTGCTGCAGTTTTTTTTCTTCTTCTTCATGTAATATTCAATAACAGAATTCCTCCATTTCTTCATGGAGGAAATCCATCTTCTATGGTTTCCTTTTAGATATGGTGCTCTCTTCACTTGTGACCTGAGTATGATTCTTCATGTCTTGGAAAAACTTTTTGCTGCTCTTCTGGCTTAAGTCCAGTGTTTTCTGTATGGTATTCCTTTCTTTTCCCTGGTTTACATGTGTTTTGAAATAGAAATGTGTCTTTTTTATTGTTGTTTTTAGATACACATGATAGTAATGTGTATTTTGACATATTATACATACATGTTGTGCAACCCATTATAATTTTGATCCCATTCTCTTGGTTGAACAGGATGTGGAGTTATGTTGGTCATGTATTCATTCATATGTGAATAAAGAAAAGTTATGTCAGATTCATTCTTCTGTCTTTCCTATTCCTATCTTCCTTCCCCTTCCCTTCATTCCCCTTTGTCTAGTCCAATTTACTTCTATACTTCCTCTCCCTACCCTCCCTTGTTATAGGTTTGCATCCACATATCAGAGAGAGCATTCAATCTTTTGAGTTTTAGGGACTGGCTTATTTCACTTGGCATGATATTCTCCATCTCCATCCATTTACCGACAAATGCCATCATTTCATTCTTCTTTTTAGCTGAGTAATCTTCCATTGTGTACATATGCCACATTTTCTTTATCCATTCATCTGTTGAAGGGCACCTAGGTTGGTTTCATAGCTTAGCTATTGTGAATTGAGTTGATATAAACATTGATGTGGTTGTGTCACTGTGGTATGCTGTTTTTAAGTCCTTTAGGAATAAAGTGAGGAGTGGGACAGCTGGGTCAAATGGTGGTTCCATTCCAAGTTTTCTGAGGAATCTCCATACTGCTTTCCATAGTGGTTGCACCAATTTGCAGTCTTATCAGCAATATATGAATGAAACTTTTCCCCCACATTCTCACCAAATTTATAGTTACTTGTATTCTTGATAATTGTCATTCATATTGGAGTGAAATGGAATCTCAGTGTAGTTTTAATTTGCATTTCTCTAATTGCTGGAGATGTTGAACATTTTTTATATATTTGTTGACCTATTACATTTCTTCTGTAAAGTGCCTGTTCAGTTCCTTAGCCCATTTATTACTATTATTTTTTATTGGTGTTAAGTTTTTTGAGTTCTTTGTATATCTTGGAGATTAATGCTCTATCTGAAATGCATGTGGTAAAAATTTTCTCCCATTCTGTTCCAATATCATGTTCCAATGATATTCTTCATAGAAATAGAAAAACAGTCATGAAATTCATTTGGAAAAATAAGAGGCCCAGAATATCCAAAGCAGTCCTTAGCAAGAAAAGTAATGAAATCAGCATCACCATACTAGGTTTTAATTATACTACAGAGCTATAGTGACAAAAATGGCATGGTTTTGGCACAAAAAGAATTGAAGACTAATGGAACAGAATAGAAGCCACAGAGACATACCACATAAATACAGTTATCTCATACCAGACAAAGGTACTCTAAACATACATTGGAGAAAAGATAGCCTCTTCACAAATGGTTCTGGGAAAACTGGAAATACATATGTAGTAGGTTGAAATTGTACAACTTGCACAAAACTCAAAGTGGATTGAGGACCTTGGCATTAGACCAGAGAAACTCTGCCTACAAGAAGAAAAAGTAAGCCCAACTCTTCATCATATTAGCTCAGGAATTGACTTCCTCAACAAGACTCCTAAAGCACAAGAAATAAAATCAAGAATCAATAAATGGGATGGCATCAAACTAAAAACGTTCTTCACAGCAAAGGAAATGATCAGTAACATAAACAGAGAATGTATCTTTAGATATCTTTTTAAAGTCTCATTTTCAGATTGTAAAGTTTCTAAGCCGTTATGTGAAAACTTGTCTGTTTCTTGATCTCTTTGGGAATATATCTCATGGCAAAGTTTTATGAAATATGAACAACTCAGGTTTCTCTTCCCCCATCAGATTTTTTAGGGTGTGTGTGTGTGTGTGTGTGTGTGTGTGTGTGTGTATGCATGAGACTGAGAGAGAGACAAAGAGAGAGAGATCTTTGTATTTTTAGCATTTAAGACAATGTATAAAATAATAGTTTCCTTGAATCTGTTAACCTATCTTTAAAATGGGAGCTATATTTATCTGTCCTTTCTATTATGCTGGGTGCTTGTTTAGAGAATTTCAATAACAAATGTCAGTTTTCAATTAACCATAAATTGTTATACATATGTAAGATGATGTGATTAATTACATATTTTTGCACATGATTTGGCCTATGTCATTCCAGAAGTTATAAATATCATTCAGTTGTTTTAACAATAACTCAAACTAAATTCTATAAACATACATATGTTAATTAGTTATTTATTTTTTCTTTTACCAGGTTGTCAGCATTTTACCCTTCTAAATTTTATTGTCTTAATCAATACTTCCAGTACATTAATATGGGAATATATAACTCTACACTGGTATTGGAGCATTAATCTCCAATACCAGATAGTGTGTGTGTGAGTCAAAGAGCAGGGACTAGAATTTGTTTCCCTATCTTTAACTGTTTTATGATTTAGTTTCAAGACAAAGCCTGTAAATAAGCATGAGTAAGTGTCTCATAAGTGGACTATTTTTAGTTTTAACTCTGATTTGAAGGTTTTAAAGCCAACCATAGCAACTAAATTTTGAGATGTCCTTTTTGCTGACAGTCCCTCATTTTGAAGGATTTTATTGCATTTCTAGTGGCTCCTCATACTAATTCTCTTGCTTTGCTGATTTACTAAAAGATAGTAATGGAAAAAGGAGAAGGAATGCTTTAGTTTGTAGCAACTATTCTGAAAAGTTTTTTCATATATATTTATTTTGACATTAATGAAGTATTAACAGTGATGGACTGTTGAGAGCCACAGCCAAAGGGGCCCCAACAAACTTTCAGACTGCCAGCTGATGATTGGCTCACAGTGGCCCCAGCAACTTCTAGCTGATTGGCTCCTCTGCGGTGATGCTCATTGAGCTGTTTCCCCACCCTTTCAGACTGCCAGCTGATGATTGGTTCACAGCGGCCCCAGCAACTTCTAGCTGATTGGCTCCTCTGCGGTGATGCTCATTGGGCTGTTTCCCTGCCCTTTCAGACTATGGAGCTGCTCATTGGGGGACTTTTTTGGCTCCGCCCACACGACCCAGCCAATCTGCCTCAAGAGCAGGAGGAGTGGGGGAGGTTGAGAGGCTTGTAGGAAGCCGGTGGTGGCAGTTGGGCTCTGAAGGTTTTTCCTGAGGAGCTGTTTTGTTTGGCGTGTGTGGTTCTAAAAATAAAGTTTGTTTCTTTTGACAAGTGGCTCCTGATTGTGCCCAGCCAGACTGCGGCAATGGACAGTGGAATGTAACACCTAAGATAAGGACATGGAAGAGATGAAAAGCAAAAGAGGACAATAATTAGTGAGTTCATCTGTTTATTTCCTGGTTACCCTGAAAATAAAATAATTTTTAAGCTTTATAGAGCTCTTTGATCTTGAATGTGGGATGATACACTTAACTTGAACACCAGATCATAATACACCCATGCTGAAAGCCCTCTGATGAACTTATTTTGTATTAAGGGGAGGCATTCTACACCAAATGTGCTCCATGACTGAACCTGCTCCAGGTTCTTACCCTCATGGTTCACTGACCTGTTCCTAGAACAAGCAGAACTGACTCCATCAATGGAAGAGAGTTTGGCCTCAGATCCCCTCAAGCAAGGCTTCTTTATGCTACTCCAGTGTAAGCTCAAAGGTCACCTTTTTTGAAGAGGCACACCTTTACCTCCAAATTTAAGGGAGCCCTCCCCTTCTCCTGGCCCCTAGTTCTACATTAGTGTTTTGATTTCTTTATAACACTTAGTACTATTTGAAGTTATTTCACTCAATTATGTGTTTAATCTCTAACACAGTAGTATTTTATCTCTGAATTCCTAGCAGCTAAAGAAGTGTCTGTCATGTAATAGTCACTTAAATGTTTATTGTTGAGAAAATGTAGGAGAAATAGCTCTGGACTCAGAGACCCTCACTTTAAGTTCTAGCCTCTTGTTTAGAGTGCATGCAAAAAGTTTTGTTACACAGGTAAACCCTATTTTTCTCTATATTTCCCAAGATTAAATGAGCTAGTGTTGTTTCAAAGAAATTTTAAACTAAATTTTCATTATCACAATAATCCTGTGAGGACAAAGAATATGAATCCTTATTTCCATAGTTGAAAGGAAGATTACAGATCACTGGGTTTTCCTCATTTTTTAAAAAAAGTACAGTACTAGTGTACCCTTTCCCCACATCCTCATCAACATTTATTGTTGCATGTATTCTTATACACTGCTCCTGGGACTGCAAATTGGTGCGACCGCTATGGAAAGCAGTATGGAGATTCCTCAGAAAACTTGGAATGGAACCACCATTTGACCCAGCTATCCCACTCCTCAGTTTATACCCAAAGAAGTTAAAATCAGCATACTACAGGGACACAGCCACATCAATGTTTATAGTAGCTCAATTCACAATAGCTAATCTTGGAACCAACCTAGGTATCCTTCAACAGAGGAATGGATAAAGAAACTGTGGTATATATACACAATGAAATATTAACTCAGCCTTAAAGAAGAATGAAATGATGGCATTTGTCAGTAAATGGATGGAGCTGGAGAATACCAAACTAAGTGAAATAAGCCAATTTCCCCCAAACTAAAGGCCGAATGTTTTCTCTGATATGCGGATGCTAATTCACAATAGGCAGGGGGACTAGTGAAGAATAGAGTTACTTTGGATTAGGCAGAGGGAAGTGAAGGGAAGGGAGATGGGGTATGGGGGTAGGAAGATAGTAAAATGAATTGGATATTATTACTCTATGTGCATGTATGACTACATGACAGGTGGGATTCTATATCATGTACAGCCAGAAGAATGAGAAGTTGTATTCCATTTATGTATGATGTGTCAAAGTGCATTCCACTGTCATGTATAACTAATTACAACAAATGAAAACATTTACAATACTATAAGAAGGATGTTCTTTAAATTCTGGTTAATTAACAGCTGTGTTAAATCTAATAGTTGGATTTCCTGATGTGTATGTATCCTCATGTATATTTTCTATTGACAGGTAATCTCAGTTTAAATTCCTACGTTTTAAAATTCTGGTAAAAGTAATTTTCTCTCTTTTCAGAACCACTAAGAACTTTATAAGCAGCATAATAAAGTTAAATTTTCCAAAACCAAATTCTATGTTTAAGATGGTACATATGTTCTATATTCTTTAGCAGCCTATCCATTATAAGTGAGGCAAGCAACTATGTAATTTACACTGTTAAAAACACAACTATAATAAGCACCACCACAACCAGGTTCTGAACAGCTCTGGAGGCAGAGTAGACCCAGGCATCTGGTGAACTTGGCACTGTGCCTGTGTCTCTGTGATAGCACTTCCCATAAGCGACTGTGAGAAGAGCTAGCAAGGGTCAGATCTGTTGTCTCTACCAGGATCTCTCAGCAAAATGTCATCTTGTCCTTATATATGTTTAGGGCCATTTCAGTTGGGGAGGAAAAAAAAAAGGGGGAACCCGTGTTCTAATCAGTAGTCTCATTCTTGAGGGAATCCATTATATCTCAGCCTGCTTGACTCTTGCCAACATAGTTATTTTAAATTCCTATCAAGACAGTATTTAATCACACATAATCCAAAGCCTTGTGAAAAGCAGAAAGCAGAATTTAGACAAAGTGACTCATTTTCATTTCTTTCTGAGAATGTAGATGAGCTGAGCTATCCTGTCCCTGAATGGAGTTGAACTAGACCTGACAGCTGACAGCAGGACTCTTTCCTCTTCCACTTCCTTCACCCCTCCACATGCCACTGCCTTCTGACTGCACTGTGGGCTTTGACAGTTTGTTTTTTTTTTCTCCCTTATTTTTATTTTTACTTGTATAAGGTTAAACATTTTTCTTCAGCTCTTTGTGGTATAACTGATAAATAAGCTTGTATATATTTAAGGCACACAGCATATTCTTTTGAAATACTTACACATTATGATTATCACAATCAAGCTATCATGTCCTTAACTTTGCCTAGGCTTTATTTTTTTGTATGCTGAGGACACTTGAGAGTTACTCTCTTAGCAAATTTTCAGTATACAATAAATTATTATTAACTATGGTTACCATGTTTCACCTTAGGTCTTCAAAATTGATTCATCTTACAACTGAAAACTTGTACCTTTTAACTACCTACCCCTTCTTTCCCCCACTTCTGGGTTTCAGTTAGCCACCATTCTAGTCTCTGTTATGAGTTTGACTTTTTTTTTTTAAGTTATACATATATGTGAGATCCTATCAGCAGGATCAGAGTCACCCAGCCCCTGTTATGATGGAAAAGTCCCCAGCTATGAAGCAAACCCACTGATCAGACTGTGCATAAGATCTCTAGGTGATTTTCAGATATTTTAGTGTTTGAGAAAAGAGGTTGCTAAAGGTTACCCAGCCACTCTGAGTAAGAATACTTTAGCATTTTTTGTTTGTAGAAATTCTTTTTTAGGCTACTAGCTGACTTCTCTACCAAGGGAATAGAACCATAGAAGTTTTCCTTAGTTATCATTTGTGCATTGTCTTATGCAAGAATTTCTAGAACTTCGAGGAATGTTGGCCTATGGGGAGCAGTATTTATTCTTAAACAATGCTTGGGTCTTGCCCAATAACCTGAAGCTATCAGGTCAGTCTAGGCATCAGTGTTTAACAAGTTAACCAGGATTCAAGTCAATGCTCAAATCTGTTAAGTAGAACTTTATATGAACTGTACATAAGCACATAGACAATGAAATGTCTGTAAACATTTATGAAACCAATTTGTTTCAATGATTAACATTATAATAACATACCTTTAATGTATTTTCTGTCTTCTATTTCAATTGCTGTTGATCCTGAGTATAACAACATTAAGGAATTAACATTAGCCCAAGAATTCTAATCAATTTGATATTATATAGAAACACTGGGGATAATTTTGATAGAAGAACCATAACTAAATTTTGAGACTTTTGAGGATGAAGTTAGACAATATTTGATATTCTTTGCCATGAAATAGCATATTCTGGTTATGGCCTACCAAAAATGTCTCTCATGTATATTTTTCAACCTTTATAGCTCTTTGTGTAGAGGACTCGGTCTCATTTGACAGTAATTCTTTTGGATAGATTGCTTTTCATTGTGGTATCATTTACAGATGTTGACCATACAAATATCAAACATCTAGTTTAATGGACTTACACAATTTTATGTACCTGAATATTGATGCCATAAGAAGATATTTCTATCACCAGCAAGTTTACTTGTACTATTTTCCAGTTATTTTCTGCTAGCCAAGGCAACCATTACTTGATATCTAATATTATAGGTTAGTTTTGCCTATTTGGGGACTTCATTAACTGGAATCATACTGAATGTATTCTTTGGTGTCTGGTTTAATTAATGAAATAGAAGATATTTAAAACTAATTCACATTGTTTGATAGTTCATTTTTTATTACTGAGTAGTATTCCATTGTCTGAATGTGTTATACAACTTGTTTCTAGCATTCGAGTTATGTTTAGTTTGGGAATATTATGGATAAATTACTGTAAAACATTATTAAACCTTTTTTTTCTATATGTATACTTGCTATTTCATTTTTCTAGGTTATACATTTAGCATGAAAGAACTTCTGGCCATAGTTTGTAAGAAACTGTACCTAAAAATTTTGTGAAGTAATTACATCAGTTTTCACCAGTAACATGAGTTCTAGTTTCTCCAAAAATCCTTTTATACATTTGATATTGTCAATCTTTTTCTTCTAGCCAGTTTTGTCGGTATGAAAGACATCTTGTTCTGTTTTTAATATATATTTCCCTAATGATTAATGATGATGGATGTCACTTAATGTGTATTAGACATTTCTGTATCATATTTATACTATGCTTGTTAAAGACCTTTTGCCAATTCAAAAAAAATAGGTTGTTTTTCTTTTAGAAGAAAAAAACTTTGTAGAATTTATATATGTATATTTGTGTTTATTTATATGTATCTTATATAAAATCTGGATATGTATCCTTTTTCATAAGCATTTAACCTGAATATTGGCTTACATTTTTTTTTTATTGGTCGTTCATAACATTACATAGTTCTTAATACATCATATTACATGGTTTGATTCAAGTGGATTATGAACTCCCGCTTTTACCCCGTATACAAATTGCTGTATCACATCAGTTACCCTTCCATTGATTGACATATTGCCTTTCTAGTGTCTGATGTATTCTGCTGTCTGTCCTATTGTCTACTATCCCCCCTCCCCTCCCCTCCCCTCCCCTCCCCTCCCCTTTTCTCTCTCTACCCCTTCTACTGTAAATCATGTCTTCCATTTGTATTCTCTTGACTTACCCCTCCTTACCTCTTATATGACATTTTGTATAACCCTGAGGATCGCCTTCCATTTCCATGCAATTTCCCTTCTCACTCCCTTTCCCTCCCACCTCTCATCCCTGTTTACTGTAAATATTCTTCTCAAGCTCTTCGTCCCTACCCTGTCCTTGTTTACACCCCTTATATCAAAGGAGTCATTTGGTATTTGTTTTTTAAAGATTGACTAGCTTCACTTAGCATAATCTGCTCTAATGCCATCCATTTCCCTCCAAATTCTATAATTTTGTCATTTTTTAATGCAGAGTAATACTCCATAGTGTATAAATGCCACATTTTTTTTTTATCCATTCATCTATTGAAGGGCATCTAGGCTGGTTCCACAGTCTTGCTATCGTGAATTGAGCTGCTATGAACATCGATGTAGCAGTGTCCCTGTAGCATGCTCTTGTTAGGGCTTTAGGGAATAGACCGAGAAGGGGAATAGCTGGGTCAAATGGTGGTTCCATTCCCAGCTTTCCAAGAAATCTCCATACTGCTTTCCAAATTGGCTGCACCAATTTGCAGTCCCACCAGCAATGAACAAGAGTGCCCTTTTCCCGGAATCCTCTCCAGCACTTATTGTTGTTTGACTTCCTAATGGCTGCCAGTCTTACTGGAGTGAGATGGTATCTTAGGGTAGTTTTGATTTGCATTTCTCTGACTGCTAGCGATGGTGAGCATTTTTTCATGTACTTGTTGATTGATTGTATGTCCTCCTCTGAGAATTGTCTGTTCAGGTCCTTGGCCCATTTATTGATTGGGTTATTTGCTATCTTATTGTCTAATTTTTTGAGTTCTTTGTATATTCTGGTTATTAGGGCTCTATCTGAAGTGTGTGGAGTAAAGATTTGTTCCCAGGATGTAGGCTCCCTATTTATCTCTCTTATTGTTTCTTTTGCTGAGAAAAAACTTTTTAGTTTGAGTAAGTCCCATTTGTTGATTCTATTTGTTAACTCTAGCGCTATGGGTGTCCTATTGAGGAATTTGGAGCCCGATCCCACAGCGTGTAGATCATAACCAACTTTTTCTTCTATCAGATGCCGTGTCTCTGATTTAATATCAAGCTCCTTGATCCATTTTGAGTTAACTTTTGTGCACGGCGAGAGATAGGGATTCAGATTCATTTTGGTGCAAATGGATTTCCAGTTTTCCCAGCACCATTTGTTGAAGATGCTATCCTTCCTCCATTGCATGCTTTTAGCCCCTTTATCAAAAATAAGATAGTTGTAGTTTTGTGGATTGGTTACTGTGTCCTCTATTCTGTACCATTGGTCCACCCGCCTGTTTTGGTACCAGTACCATGCTGTTTTTGTTACTATTGCTCTGTAGTATAGTTTGAAGTCTGGTATCGCTATACCGCCTGATTCACACTTCCTGCTTAGTATTGTTTTTGCTATTCTGGGTCTTTTATTATTCCATATGAATTTCATGATTCTTTTATCTATTTCTACAAGATATGCTGTTGGGATTTTGATTGGCATTGCATTGAACTTATAGAGAACTTTTGGTAATATCGCCATTTTGATGATGTTAGTTCTGCCTATCCATGAGCAGGGTATGTTTTTCCATCTTCTAAGGTCTTCTTCTATGTCTTTCTTTAGGGTTCTGTAATTTTCATTGTATAAATCTTTCACCTCTTTTGTTAGGTTGATTCCCAAGTATTTTATTTTTTGGGGGGATATTGTGAATGGAGTAGTTGTCCTCATTTCCGTTTCAGAGGATTTGTCGCTGATATACAGGAATGCCTTTGATTTATGCGTGTTGATCTTATATCCTGCCACTTTGCTGAATTCATTTATTAGCTCTAATAGCTTCTTTGTAGACCCTTTTGGGTCTGCTAGGTATAGAATCATATCATCTGCAAATAGTGATAATTTAAGTTCTTCTTTTCCTATTTTTATGCCTTTAATTTCTTTTGACTGTCTAATTGCTCTGGCCAGTGTTTCGAGGACTATGTTGAACAGAAGTGGTGAGAGAGGGCATCCCTGTCTTGTACCAGATCTTAGAGGGAATGCCTTCAATTTTTCTCCATTCAGAATGATGCTGGCCTGTGGCTTATCATAGATTGCTTTTACAATGTTGAGGTATGATCCTGTTATCCCTAATTTTTCTAGCGTTTTGAACATAAAGGGATGCTGTACTTTGTCAAATGCTTTTTCTGCATCTATTGAGATGATCATATGGTTCTTATTTTTAAGTCTATTGATGTGGTGAATAACATTTATTGATTTCCGTATATTAAACCAGCCTTGCATCCCAGGGATGAATCCTACTTGATCATGATGTATAATTTTTTTGATATGTATTTGAATCCGATTCGCCAGAATTTTATTGAGGATTTTTGCGTCAAGGTTCATTAGAGATATTGGTCTGTAGTTTTCCTTCTTTGATGTGTCTTTGTCTGGTTTCGGAATCAGGGTGATGTTGTAGTGCCTTTGGAAAAAATAGAAATGTTTAATTTTGGTAAAATCTCATGCACCCATTTAAAAATATTTGCTAAGATTTGTTTCCTAAGAAATACTTGCCTAATTCTAAGGTCAGGAAGATGTTTTCTTCTGAGAAGCCTTATAGCTTTAGCTTTTGTATTTGGAACTACACTCCATCTATTTTTTTCTGTAGAGAATAAGCTGGGGTCAAGGTTCATTTTATTCAGTTGACCCAACACAATGTTATTGAAAACACTTTCCTATTCAATTACCTTGGCACCTTTGTTCAAAATAGATTGACCATGTAAGTGTGGGTCTATTACTGAGCACTGTTGTGCTCCATTCTACATCTGTTCTTATACCAATACCACACTTTCTTAATTGTTGTGGTTTTATACTAAGTCAAAATCAGATTATGTAAATTCTCCAATTTAGTTCTTCTAAATCGAGACTGTTCTTTCAAAACCATTTGCATTTTCTGTAAATTTTAGAATAAATTTT
Source organism: Urocitellus parryii (assembly GCF_045843805.1). Classification (NCBI taxonomy): domain Eukaryota; kingdom Metazoa; phylum Chordata; class Mammalia; order Rodentia; family Sciuridae; genus Urocitellus; species Urocitellus parryii. The sequence goes on from NC_135538.1 coordinate 95,943,855, forward strand.
AAACTTCTTTTTTGGGATTTTATTGAATGTATAATTTGAGGAGAATGGAAATTGTATGGATACATGAATATGAATCATTACATTTATTTAGTTATTAAAATTTCAACAGTGTTAGATCTCTCACATTTTTAATTAGCCATATTTATAGGTTTGTGATACTTTTAATACTATTAAAAACAGTATTAAATTTTTCTTCCAATTTTGTGGTTGGTTTATCTTTTTACTGAAAAAAATAAAACAAACATTAATCATGTCTTATGACCTTACTGAATTAACTCATTAGTTCTACTAGTCTTTTGGTAGAATCAAAAGATTTTTCTTTTCTTTCTTTTTTTCCAGGACTAGGCTTGAGCCCAGGGCCTCACACATGGCAGGCAAGCACTGTATGACTGAGCTACATCTCTATCCCCTTTTATTTTATTTTTAAGACAGGGTCTCACTAAGTTGCCTTGGCTGGCCCTGAACTTGTGATCCTTCTGCCTCACCCACCCAAGTAGGTGGGATTATATGTGTGTGCTACCAGGACAACCTGTCCAAAGAATTTTCTGTGTAGATAATCATATGCTTGAAAATAAGATCAGTTGTATTTTTTCTTTTATAATCTTCACATCTTTTATTTCTCATTTTTGCCTATGGCCCCAACCAGGACTCCCTATACATTGTTAAAATAGACGTGGTATGAGAATATATCTTTAACTACTGATTTTTGGGACAAATTACTCAATATTTTACCTCTTAATATGCTGTTTCTTTAGATTTTTCATAGAAGGCATTTATCACATTAAGTTTCTTTTTATTGCTGAAAGTTTTGTCATGAGTAAGTATTAAATTTTGTTAAATGTTTGCTGCACAAATCAGAATGCACCTATGATTTTTTTTAGTCCTTTAGTAAATTATATATGTTCAGTTTTAAGTTTTAATCATATCTCTGTGATAAATTTTACTTGGGCATTATTGTATATATTGCTAAACTTGATTTGCTTATTTTTACATCTATGATCATGAAGAATAGTAGACTACAGTTTTCTTCTATTTGACCAGTTTTCAATTTAGGGTTAAGTTGGCCTTATGATAAAAAAGTTGGGGAAAGTTCAGCCTTCTGCTATTTTTATTTAATTTCACTCAATGATTTTGATTTTAACCATTTAAATAAATGTTTGAAATAAATTATTCACAAAGCTATCTAAACCTGTAGTTTTCTTCCTGGAATGGTTTTAATTAAAAAATTCAACTCTTGAATTTGGTTCGATTATCAACTGAATAAAATGAACCTGATCAAAAAACCTTTCTAAAAATAAACTCTAGGTCCAGATAGCCTCACCAGTATTTTCTAATTTAACATCATTTGGTCAAGGAACATAATCTGTGTGATTTTAATTTTTTTTGGAATGTCCCGCCCCCCCAGCATATGGTCTTTTTTGGTGACTAACCCATTGGCATTTCAAAAATATGTGTATTTTGCTATCATTAGAGAGAACGTTCTACAGATGGAAATGAGGTGAAGATAATTGATAATGTTCAAATCTTCTGTGCCATTACTGTATTCTTGGTCTAATGTAATATTTGGTGAGTCCTGAATGTTAAAACTTCATGTTATGTTTTCAGTGGTCTATTTCTTTATTTTTTTCATATTTTTCTCCAAATAATCAGATGTTTTAATATTAGATATCCACATATTTAGGATTTTTATAGTTTCTGATTGCCAATTCTTGACTGTGAAATATCAATCTAAAATTCTTGTTGCTGTCCCCTGTGTATTATAATGTAATTTCCTCCCCTCTAACCAAATTTAGAAATTTTCTTTTGTTTTGATTTTCAGTTGATTGATTATGATGTATCTAGATGTGACTCATTTTGTTTCTTGCTTGGGATTTGTTGAACTTTTTGGATTTGAGATGGTAGCTTAGAAAATTTTTGGCCATATCTTTTCAAACTTTTTTTATTACCCTTTTTCTCTCTGAAGAAAATTTAATTACTGTATGCTAAATAAAAAGCATTTGGTATTGTCTCACAAATTTCAGATGCTCTATTCCTTTTATCATTATTATTATTTTTTCTTCTTAGGGTTTCATTTTTGGATAATTTATGCTGACTTGTCTTCAAGTTACTGATATTGCACTCTGGTATATGCAGGTAAGTCTGTTGAGTGAATTCTTCTCTGATGTATTTTTCATTGCAAGTATTTCTGCTTGGACCTTTTAAAATAATTGTCATCTCTCTTCTGAATTTCCCATAGCTCTGCATGTTGTTCATTTTCTTCACTGGATCCTTTAACATACTTATCATAGCTATTTTACAAACCCCATTTGGTACTTCTGATATTTAGATAATCTCTGCGTTTGAGAATACAGAATGTTTTTTGCCCAAGAAATCAAAATTTCATAATCTTGGGACAAAGGGGATTTCTTTCGGCTTGTCTGTAGTTTTTAGCTCTTCAGATTTCTGGAGTTGTTTTTCTAATCCTTTTGGCTGTCTGCTTTTTGAGCTCTCTCTCCTTGCTGTAGTGCAGGACTGAAGGGCCTTAGAGGGATTCCTCTCTGTCTTTTTGCTCCTACTACAGATTTCAGCAGACCTCTGCTTTGTATTTGAGGAAATCTCTGGTCATCTGCACAGTGGGAGGATGGGAGAGGGCCTCTGTGGGCTATTCTAACTTCTAAACAGTCCATGTACTTCCCATCTACTCTGCGTTTAGCTTAGGCTCATGGGGAATGCATGCTGCATGAGGACTTATTCTTTCTGTCACTGGGGCTTCCCAGGATTAGAATCTGAATTCCACTCTGACATACCAATTTTGACTGATTTCTCTCATGCTTTGTCAAACTCCTTCTCTTCTGGAGGATTCTCTGTCAGGAATGAAAGCAGTAACTTCTGGACTTTCGTTCATTTTGGTTTCTTTAAATCCTCTTCTTGCTTCTGGGTTAAAGATTGCGGGTCTGTGGTTTATCTGGTGTGTTCTCATGATTGTAATGATGATATCCTAAAATTTTCCACATTTTAGCCAGAAATGAAGTCCTTGAACTAATGTTTAGAAGGTATATTAAGGTCAAATAAATGAGTGTTTATGAATCAGATAAAATATTTCTTAATGTTTACAATTAATATCTCATTTTCTACATTAATTTATCTCCATTTTATCATATAGATATCTTTACCAGGTACCTTGTACTATTTGTTATAAATGCAAATTCATATTTAAAGGAATATTTGCTACCATTTAGGTATTAAAAAGAACATAAAAATGTTTCACAGGATTTATGGAAAGGAGAATTTCTAATAAAAATTTGGAACAAAGCTCAAAATTTTAGACAGAGCTTATACTTTTCCAAGACGATTATGAATTAAAAGATTTATCATGGTCTTCCTCAGCCCCTATTGATTGTCTTCCTGCATTAAAATATTTAAATTTTGTCTATTTTATACCCATCTAAATTCTAAAGTCATGAAGTTAATTTAAATTTAAATGTACAATAATTGCATGTTTATCTTCATTTATCTAATACATTTAATTTTTTTTTGTCATTTCAGGAATCCTAAAACCAAAATATTAAATTGAAAACAAACATGGCTCATCACATTACATTTCTTTGGATAGTTCTTGTTCTGCTTCTTCAGAATTTTGTATTAGCTGAAGATGGGGAAATAAGATCAAGTAAGAGCTTTCAGCATTGTCTCTTTTTGTTATCAACAGATTTTGATTCTGTAAATCAAATATTGGGAGTTCAAGGAGTAGTTTTAAGGATCTTATACTTATTGTCTTTGATTCTGTAATTCCCTAAGATAAATGAATTGCTATGTAGCTGAGAGAAAGAGCTTCCCTCAGAGGTAGTTTGGAAGTTACTCTGTGCTAATACCTTATCCTCATAATGCACTGGGCTTTGGAATACCCAGTCTGGTTTGGAGTCCATGTTTAGCAACCTCTGAGCTTTGCCGATATGGAGATAAAGCACATGCTTCTTAGGTGATCACCAGGACTGAATGGGATAATGATGCATGTAAATGGCTCAGTACAGTGACATCTCAGTTAATGGTGACCATGTTCTTATTGCCTGGGAGCAAGCTTGCATTAGAGACAAAGAATTGTAATAATTGTGGTTCTGCTACAGAGGCCATTTTGTATAGATAACATACTTTTTTTAAGAGTTTAGTTATGTTCACATTTAAAAACTCATAAATACCCAACTATATATTAATTAGTTTCTATAATAGTTACATCATATGTTTTGACAGCTTGATTCAATTTGACTTCAAATTTATTAAAACAATAATAATTAATGTTTAATTCCCCCAAGTATTCTACAAGATAGATAACCTGTCTACATTTTGAGGGTGAAAAGAGACCTTTATAATTTAGGTGGCTTAGTGCCTTTCAGCTGGTTAGAGCAGTAACTGGTATTTGAACTATACTTTTGATTTTCAATTCCATTCCTTTCCTATGACACTACTCATCTCTCTAAAGGGGAGGTCTATTGTACTTTGGGGTTTATAAATGCCAAACTTGCTTTAGTATTCATGGTTTTGGCTAACCTTACAGCTATGAAATACATACTCTGTGGCTCCAACAGGAGAGGGGTAAGGAGGGCCAAGAACAACCAACCTTGTAAGATCTTTGTCAGGTGGCACACAAACACTAGCAGGTTCAGACAGTGAGTCTTGGTATTTAAGAAGAGTCAACATTGAAGAACTCTGAAAACACATCTTTCCTATCCTCTTGGTTCCCCCCCAACCCCCAAAAAACTACTAGAAGCATAACTTTTAATGCCAATCAGGCTTCCAAAACTAACAGAAGAATGGCATTCTCTTGGGCTTTCAAATTTGCCTCTAGGCAAAATTCCATTCCTGTGGTCCCTGCCCTGAACTTTGACAGAGGTTGATGGAGTTGGCTCTGTTACACCCTTCTGAGGGCACCACCACCTGCAGAATACAGGTTACAAATAATGTCATAATCACTGTTGAATTTTTGTGACAAATCCACATAATGACAACTTTTTGTAACTTCTTGGCTGTTGCATATAATTCACCTCACAGTAGTCTATTTTTGACTTCTATGAGTGAGTTAAGATAATTGTAAAGTTGGAGCTTCTTCCTGTGAGCCTTGTCAACATCCCAAGTATGCAAGTAGATATAGATAAAGTAAGGGAAGGGAGGGAAGATAAGTCAACAGAATAGGAAATCTAGAGTTTAACTTATTACTAAGGAGACAGGGAAATACTAAGAATACTTATTTTCACAAATTAATTTTTCTTTAGTACCTACTTTACAATTATGGTAGCTTATTTGCAAGTATTTGCAGAAAATAAATCATCTTTATTTTAACTTTAAATTGGGAATCTGATCTCTACTTAATGGAAACTATTAATATGAGTAAAATCAAAAGACTTAAATTTACTATCATAGTACTCTGACTTCTCATTTCATCCTTTTCAACTCATTATCTCCAGGGAGATGTGATTTCCCCCATGCTAAATGCAAATGTGGCAAATATAAACAAAAATGAATTTAAAACCACATATCATGGGACATAAAATGATAGCTATTTTTGCTTCATTGAGTGCAGAAATTCTAAAAGGACAAACCAAATTGGCTGTTCCTATCCATGCAGTCTGGCCATTCCCAACTTTTAGGATTACTTAAACTAACCAGTTTGTCTTTTAGTTTGTTTCTGTGTCATCTCTGGGCCTTTGTACTTGCTGTTCCTTTTGATTAGAATATTCTCTTCTTCACCTAGTTAAAACACTCATATCTCATATTGCCTATCAGCTTTCCCATAAAACCTTTCCTGATCTCTACAATTAGTTTGCGGTCCGCTCTTCAGTGATCTCTTAATTCTTTTTACTTTCTTAAACCAGCCAGCTTTCTGTCGTACTAGACTATGAGCTTTTTGATAGATTTTATGTGCCTTTAGCATAAATCAGGTACCTGCAATCATCAGGTACTGAAAGAACAAAATAGGGTTAGAGGCTTACTGTTGTACACTATAGAGTTAAGATTTTTTCTTTCCACAACTGCTTATAATTTGTCTAGCTATAACTTGCACCAAAAAACTTTTTTTTCCCTAATAGAACTTTAAGATTATATATTTTTCCTGGTTATCTCAAAATAAAAATGTATACAGAGAAAGAAATGGTTTCATACCCTTGAATATAGATTCATTTAAGCTGATGTTTTGCCACATTATTGGCTGAAGATGAGAGATCAAACATTTGGACACCAGTTTTAGATGTAGTTCAAGTGTTGACTGCTTTGGTGATTTTGTTCCATTTAACTTTTACCAACAAGAATAGTATGAAATTATATTAGCTAGTTGAGTCAAAGTTGGCAGAAAATTTGTTTTTATTTTTCTCCTATTCCTTGGTTTATATTTTACAAATGTTCAAGTTTAGCATTAACCTTAACATGTTTAATTCATTACTTAAGACAAGCAAAGATGTTAGCCAAAACTTCATGTATCTAAGGACACTTTTTGTTTTTTTATATAACAAATGCATTCTGATGGTTTCCCTTTTTCCTTAGGTTGCCGTACGGCTCCAACAGATTTAGTTTTCATCTTAGATGGCTCTTACAGTGTGGGCCCAGAAAACTTTGAAATAGTGAAAAAGTGGCTTGTTAATATCACAAAAAACTTTGACATAGGACCCAAGTTTATTCAGGTTGGAGTGGTTCAGTATAGCGACTACCCTGTGCTGGAGATTCCCCTGGGAAGTTATGCTTCAGGAGAGAATTTGATAGCAGCCATGGAGTCTATCCACTACTTAGGAGGAAACACGAGGACTGGAAAGGCCATCCAGTTTGCACTGGATTACCTTTTTGCCAAATCCTCACGATTTCTGACCAAGATAGCAGTGGTGCTTACGGATGGCAAATCCCAAGACGAAGTCAAGGATGCAGCAGAAGCAGCAAGAGACAATAAAATAACACTGTTTGCCATCGGCGTTGGATCAGAAACAGAAGATGCAGAACTCAGAGCCATTGCCAACAAGCCTTCCTCAACATATGTGTTCTATGTGGAGGACTATATCGCCATATCCAAAATAAGGGAAATAATGAAGCAAAAGCTTTGTGAAGGTAAGCCCTACTGTAATTTGGCAACATTTCATAATTGCAATTTCTTACATCTTGATATATAATTTTGCTCATTAACACTGGTGTAGCTTTAGGTAATGACATGTTATTTATTTATGTTAGAGATGAGGTGAGCACAGATTTCTGTTTTATATTCTGGATAAATATTGCTTTTATAAACAGTTACATTTTGATAAAATCTAAATATAGAAGCCTGATGTTTTTTTACATTTATTTTCCCTTTCAATTATAGTACATCTACTATGGGGATGGGATAAAATAAACAAAATTAAAAATAAGAATTAAATCAACTGCTTTATATAAAATTACTGCTAAAGAGTTTTCCTATATTTTTCATTCCAGTCTGTTTCCTTTTGTTCCTCAATGTGTCTTAGAGTTTATTTGTCTACCTAAAACAGGACACTATTTTATATATAATTTCATACTCTATTTTTATGCTATTACTTTGTCTAATAATTTTCTTAATCTTTTAACATGATAACAGAACATCTTCTACTGAAGCTTATTTAGTAATTTTCCAGTTTTATAAACTTAGCTTATTTGTAAATATTGTCAACATAAATAATAACAGTGAATTTCTTGTACATAATTCTGAATGGGAATTTCTCATTTCTTCAGGTAAAAAGGGTCAAATTACTGACATTTAAAAATATCAGGGGAAATGTTAAACATTGCACTTAAGAAAGGCTTAAATTCTTTCTTCATGGGACATTTGGAAATAAAGTACTTAACAGTGATTCTGCATCATTCCACAAAATCTAACTTCATGTTATGATAACTGCATGGTATGAGAAAGCTTCAGTTTTTGGTAAACATTAATCCTGTCAGGGCACAGATATGTCTATGTTTGGATTATTTGGCGAGAATAATATCTTTTGAGTTTCTATAGGCATTGAATATTCCATGTACTTCAGAAGTAACACTAATGTGAAAAGAAAAATTTTTCTCATTTTCCATAGACTCCAAAAGTATTGGTTCACATTTGATGGAAAAAATTGCTATGTTTGTGGTTAGGAAACAAATTATGCCATAGCTATTCTATTTTCTTCATATTTGTTTAGTGGAAATAGTGGAGAAAAACAATTAAAAATTTTTCTTTACAATAATTAGCAAAGTATAGAAAATCAAGCATCTTCCCTAATCACACTTTGAAGAAAGGGGCTACATCAAGCATATGCGGTCATCACTGTGTTAATGAGCTGCAGTAATACTGGGCTGATTCTTTTTTATTTTTTTAAAGAATTTAATTTTTCAGTTGTAGATAGACACAATACTTTTACTTTGCTTATTTATATTTTTATGGGGTGCTGAAGATGGAACCCAGTGCCTCACACATGCTAGATGAACACTCCACAACTGAGCCACAACCCCAGCCCCTGGGTTGATTCTTATCATCTTTGGGTTGATATCTTTAATAGCTTGTCAGATTAGTTAGAATACTTTTATTTTGAAGCCAGGCATATTTCATTATTAAAATAGACTTTTCATGGATAAACTTATCTGTTTTTAATCCTAAAATATAAATTTAACTGATAAAATACATCTGTTCAGTATTCAGAGGCTTTTTCTGTAGATATGTATTTTGGTAAATACGTTCTTTTTAACAAACTCTAATTACACATTAAAGGGTTGCTATTGCTCTGCTTAAAATGGGGTAAAAAGGTCTTTTAGCTCAAATGTACAATCTACAAAAAAAAAAAAAAAGAATTTGAAATCTTGCCCAATATTACTTCATCCACACTCAAAGAAAGAATATAAGTAATATCTGTGTCTATTCAGTTTCATGTATGTGCTGTACAATAGTCATCTTACAAAATGTAGTTTTTGAAGTTATGCTTATGGAATATATGGGTTTTCTGGCACTTGACTTTTTGTACCAATTAGATTATGGTTAATGCTCTAAATTAAGGCATTCTTGTCTTTGAGAATTTCAAGTCATGCAATTTGTATTTGAATCCTTTGACCAATTCATATTTCCATGGCAAAGAATCCAGCTGTACTCAGTATTGAAGGTTACTATTTCCTAGTACTGTTCACTTTATACTTTATGGTTGCTTCAGAATGAACAAAGTATTATTTGCCTGTTTTTTTTTTTTTTTTGCCTCACAATTCATTTCATCTTCAAGGACCCACTGTTTCCCTGGAGGAATTGCCTCCAGTATTTTCCTTGTATCAGGGCCACCATTTTTTTAAATGGGCAATTGTTTATGCCTAAAAGTTGTCTTATTACTACTAGTACTGCCACTATGTTACTTCTCCTGTCTCCTCTTCCTTCCCTTTCTCAGGAAAAAAAAACCATATAACATGAGATATACCTTACTAATAAGTTTTAAGTATATAGTACTGTGAACCTTGTACAGTGTCATAAGAACAGATTTAGGAATTTTTCATCTTTCCTGACTGAAACTTGATATCGCTTGAACAATTTTTCCATTTCCTCAAACCATGGACAACCACCACTTTTCATTTTGCTTCTGTAAGTTTGCCTACTTTAGATTCATTCTCACAGGTAGCATCATGCAGCCTTTGTCCTGTGACTAGCTTATTTTACTTAGCGTAATATCTTTCAAGTTCATCCACATAGTCTCATACGATAGGCTTTCTTTTTATGACCGAATACTCTTTCACTGTATTTGTACACCATGATTTGTTTTGTTTATTTTTTATCTGTTCCTCCATCCTTGGTCATTTAGGTTGCTTTCACCTCTTGGCTATTGTGAATCATGCAGCAGTGAAACTGGGTACACAGATATCTTTTGATAATTCTGTTAATTTCTTTTAGATAAATTCAAATGTAGGATGGTTGGATCATGTTGGTAGTTCCATTTTATATTTTTAGGAGTCATCATACTCTCTTCCATACAGCTAACAGTGTGCAAGAGGTTCAACGCCTCAATATCCTTGTCAACACTTGTTATTTTCTGCTAATCATTTTGGAAATGGCCATCCTAACATATGTGAGGTGATACCTCACAATAGTTTTGATTTCCTGAGGGCTAGGGATGTTGAGCATCTTTTCATTTACCTGTTAGTCTCGTGTAGGTCATGTTTGCAAAACCATCCATTCAAATCTTTCACCCATTTTTAATAGGGTTTTTAGAAAATATCAAGTTGTAGAACTTCCTTATTTATTTTGGATATTAACCAATCATGAGATATCTAGTTGGCAAGTAATTTTTTCCATTTTGCATGTTTTCTTTCCACCCTTTTCATTGTTTCCTTTGCTGCACAGACCTTTTCAATTGATGTCATCCCATTTTGTCTATCGTTTCTTTGGTGCCTATGCTTTTGGTGTTAATGCAAGAAGTCATTTTCAAGACCAGTGCTTCAGTCAGCTTTTTGTTGTTCTGACCAAAGGACCTGAGAAGAACAATTTTAGAGGAGGGAAAGTTTATTTGGGGCTCGTGGTTTCAGAGATCTCAGTCCACAGAAGGCTGACTCAGTTCCTTGGGCTTGAGGTGAGGCAGTATATCATGATGGAAGGATGTGGCAGAGGAAGGTGGCTCAAGCCATCACATCAGGAAGCAGAGAGAGAACTCCCTCACCAAGAACAAAATATATGCCCCAAAGGCGAGCCCCCCCAGTGAACCACCTCCTCTAACTATACCCTACCTGACTACAGTTACCACCAGTTAACCTCATCAATGGATTAATGCACTGATTAGGTTAAGGCTCTCATAACCCATTCATTTCACCTCTGAATGTTCTAGTGTTGTCTCACCATGAGCTTTTAGGGGATACCTCATATCTAAACCATAACAACCAGGGTTATAAAGCTATTTCTCTTTGTTTTCTTCCAAGAGTTTTATAATTTTAGGTCTTATGATAAATCCATTCTGAGTTGATTTTTGTGGGTTGGTGTAAGAAAGTGGTCCAGGTTTATTCTTTTATGTGTGGATATCTAGTTTCCCCAGGAGCAGTGGTTGAGGAGATGATTCCTTCCTTCCTCATTGTGTAGTCTTGACACCCATGTCAAAGATCATTATATACACGTGTGTGTTTCTGGGCCCACTCATCTGTTTCACTGGTCTTTATATCTGTCATCATTTCAATTCCATACTGTTTTGATTACTATAGCCTTATTTGATGATATGAAACCAAAAAGATTTTTCAATATATTTGGGCTATTCATGTTCCTTTGTGATTCCACATGGATTTTAGGGCTTTTCTAATCTGTGTAAAAAAACATTCTATTATCATTTTAATAATGATTGCATTGAATATGTAGATAGCTTTTGGTAGTATGAACATTTTAACAATGTTAAGTCTTTAGTCCATGAACATTGGATTGTACCATGTTATTTGTACCCTTCAGTAATGTTTTATAGTTTTCAACGTATAGGTCTTAATCTTCTTTGGTTAAGTTTATTTTTAAGTATTTTAATTTTTGATGCTGTTGTTAATTGAATTGTTTTCTTAATTTCTTCTTTGAATGATTTGATGATAGTGTATAAAAACCATTTTTTTTTAATGTTGAGCTTGTATCTTACACCTTTGCCAGGAGAGGTAGCAGTAGTATCTTTAGGGTTTTCTGTTTTTAATGTTATTTTAATTATACAAATATGGGATACAGTGATAATTTGATATGTGTGTACAGTGTGTAATCAAATCAGGGTAGTTAACGTTTTTGTCTCAAATATTTTTAAACATTGTTAATTAATATGTAACAACTGTACTTATTTACAGGGTACAATGTGAAATTTCAATACATCTAAACAATGTGTACAGATCAAGTAAGGATAATTAAGATTCCATCTCCATATGTTGTTTTGCCTTAAGAACCTTTGAGCTTTTCAATTCTAGCTATTGTGAGCTATAGGCCTTCTACTGTAGTCTAGAACACTCGAACTTATTCTATCTAATTGTGATTTGCTACCTATTTATCACCATTTCTCTATTCTTCCTTCTCTCCATCCTTTACAATCTCTAATAATCACTATGTTATGCATTCAAATCTATCATTAAATCTTTTAAAAATGTTCACATAAAAGAGAGAACAATCAATATTTGTCTTACTGTATCTGATTTATTTCACTTAATCTAGTGTCTTTCAGTTCCATACATTTTGCTGTACTGATAGAGTATCATTGGTTTTTATGGATACATAATATTCCATTGTGGTATGTGTGTTTGTGTGCACACACATGCATATATATACACACACCACATTTTCTTTATCCATTCATCCATTGATGGGCATTTAGGTTCCTTTTTCATATCTTAGCTATTGTGAATAATACAGCAATAAACCTGAGCATACAGGTGTTTCTTTGATACACTGTTATAATTTCCTTTGGATGCACACACCCTCCCACCCCACCACATACTTACACTCCCAGAAGTGTGATAGCTGGATCATATGGTAGATCCGTTTTTCAGGGTTTTCTATATGTAAGATTATGTGAGCTACAAACAGAGATAATTTTACTTCTTCTTTTTTTTTAGTTGGATTTTTTTTTTTAAATTTTCTTGTGCCTAATTGCTTTCACTAATATTATTTTGAATAGAAGTGGTAAGAGTGGACATCCTTGTTTTGTGCCAGATCTTAGAGAAAAATCTTTCAATGTTTCGCTATTGAATATAAGGTTGGCTATGAAATTTTCACATATGGGCTTCAATATGCTGAGGTACATTCCCTAAATACCTAATTTGTTAACATTCTTTATCACTAAAGGATGTTGAATTTTGTCAAATGATTTTACTGTATCTGCCTTGAACTTGGGATTCTCTCACTTTAATCTACCTGAGTAGCTGACTTTACAGTTGTGTGCCCCATGCCTTGGCCTCTCCCATCCTGGTAGGGGCTGCTGAAGTAATTCAGTTGCCGAGGATGTTTTCATCTTTATTTAGTGATATTAGCCTATAGTTTTCTTTTGGTGTTTTTTCCCCCCTTCAGTAAAAGGATAAAGCAAGTCTCATATTAAGTGAAAGAATTTGAAAGGATTGGAATTAATTCTTCTTTAAATGTTTGAAAGTATTCATCAGCGAAGGCATCAAGTCCTAGGCTTTTTTCTTTGTTGGGAGGTTTTGATTACTGATTCTATCTCATTATAAGGCATAGATCTCTTCGTATGTTTTATTTTTTCTTAATTCAGTTTCAGCATGTTTTATTTTTCTAGGAATTTATTTATTTCTAGAATATCCAATTTGTTTACACATATTTCTTCATAGTGGTCTTTATAATCTCTTTTATTTTTGTTACATCAGTTGTTGTGTATCACTTTCATTTCTGATTTTTGTCTTTTTTTTACTTTGTTAATCTAGATAAAGGATTTGCCAATTTCATTGATTTATTTAAATAAAATAACCTTTAGTTTATTGACTTTTGTATTGTTTTTCTATTCTCTGTTTCATTTATTTCTGTTCTAGTTTAGTTTCTTTCTTTTAACTTTGGGCTTAGTTTATTCCTCTTTTTCTAGATCTTTGAGATTTATAAAGTTATGTTGCTTATTTGAGATCTTTATTTTTTTGGTAGGTATTTATTATTACAAACTTGACCTTGGTACTATTTTGCTACATCCCATAAGTTTTAATATGTTGTGTTTTGTTTTCATTTGTCTCCAGATATTTTCTAATTTCCCCTTTGATTCTTCTTTGGCCCAATGGTTGTTCAAGAATGTGTTGTTTAATTTCCACATATATTGAATTTTCCAGTTTTCCTCCTGCTATTAATTTATAGTTTCATTCCATTGTGGTTGGAAAATGTACTGGTACGCATTCATTCTTATTAAATTTAAGACTTGTTTTGAGATCTACCATGTGACACAATGGAGAATGTTTCATATGTATTTGAGAACAGTATGTGTTCTGCTGCTGTTGAGTAGATAGTTCTGTAAATATCTGTTATTTCCATTTGTCTATACTATTGTTCCAGTGCTTTGTTTCCTTATTGAGTTTTTGCTAGGATGTTCTAATCATTGAAAGTGGAATGTTGAAATCTCACAGTAATATTATGTTGCTGTCTACCTCTCCCTTCAATTTAGTCAATATTTGCTTCATAAATTCAAGTGATGTAATGTTGGGTATTTATATGTTTATAATTATTGTTTCATTCTGATGAATTAATAACATTATTATATCTTTTTTTAAACTAAATATATATATATACATATATATATATATGTATATATATATTTCTTATAAATGTGGCTCCTCTGTTCTCTTTGTTTACCATTCACGTGGGATAGTTTTTCCATTTCCTCACTTACTACATGTTATCCTTAAATCTAAAATGAATTTCTTGAAGACAGGATATTGTTGAATTAATTTCTTTCTTTCTCTTTCTTTCTTTCTTTCTTTCTTTCTTGTCCATTGAATCTCTCTATTTTGACTGAGGTGTTCATCCCTTTACACTTAAAGTAATTCATAATAGCTATTATTTTCATACTATATCCTTTATAGTATATTTATAGACTATAACTGAAAGTGACTTGTGTACCACATTTTAACTATTGCATTAATCTGTATTTATCTATACATTTACCTTTGGTAGCAAGTTTCGTTTTCTTATGCTTTTGTGGTGTTCAATGTGAAGAACTGCCTTTATTTTTCTTGTAAGGCAGGTGTAGTGGTGATATACTCTCTCAACTTTTGTTTACCTGGGAAAATTTGTTTTTTTCTCTTTCAATTTTGAAGAACAATTTTGCTGGATATAGTATTTTTGGTTGGTGGGTTTTTGTCTATCTATACTTGGAATATATCATCCGATACTCATCTGTCCTTCAAGATTTCTTCTTAGGAATTTGGAGATAGTCTTATGGAAGTTTTCCTTTATATGACAAATCACGATTGTCCTGCTGCTTTATAAATTCTCTGTCTTTGACTAATGATAATTTGATCTTAGGGTGTCTTAGTGTGGACGTTTCTGGGTTTCCTTAGCTGGAGTTCTTCTGGATATCCATTTTCTTACCCAGAATTAGAAAAATTTCAGCTGTTATTGAATCAACAAAACTTGCTGGTTCTTTCTCATTTTCTTTTCTATCTGAGATTCCTATAATGCTGTATTGATTTGCTTAGAGGAATTCTGTAAGTCCCTTAATTTAAATTGATTTTTTACCTTTTCTTATTCTTTCTTATTTATATATCTTTGGCTAGATAATTTCAAATAACCTGCCCTTGAGTTTATGGCTTCTTTTTCTTTCTTCTTCAATAAGTTGGCTATTGAAACCCTGTAGTAAACTTTTCAGTTCAGTTATATTTCTCAGCTTCTACATATCTGCTTGGTTTCTCTTTGTATTTCCATTCTCTTAGTTTATATTCTCATTTTGTTTATGTGTTATTTTTTCAAATGATATAACATCCTTATGATGGTCATTTTGAGTTCTTTTTCAAGTTATTTACATACTTTCATATTTTTAGGATTAGTATATGGAGATTTACCCTTTTCCTTTGTGCCATGCTTCTCTCTGTCTCTCTGTCTCTCTCTCTCTCTCTCTCTCTCTCTCTCTCTCTCTCTCTCTCTGTATTTTAGCTTTGTTTTAGGATCCAAACATTTGCTAGAAACAGTCACATGACCAGTCTTTATAGGTTGGCTTTGTACAGGAGAGGATCCTTATCAATCAGCTGGCTAGACATTCTGAAGGACCTCAAAAACCTTTTCTTTTTTAAATGGGATGCAGTTTCTGTAAGTCTATTTCTGTTTTCCCTTTCTGACTATCTGTCTCTCTGTTTCTGTATGTTATTTTGAGACTGGATCTCATCATGTTGCCCAGGCTAGTCTCAAATTCCTGAACTCAAATGTTACTCCCATCTCAACCTCTTAGTAACTGGTATTATGGTCATATCCCATTGCACCAGGCTTGTACACACAACTTCTCAATTAGAGAGATCTACTGTTTTCAAAAACTCCTTCCCTTTAGTGTACATCATGGCACTGCACGTTCTCTGGTTCTGTAGTCACAGCTATTCAGTTCATCCTTGTTCTCAGCCTTCACTAATCATCCAAATTTTGTTTGCTCCCAGCAGTCCCCTTAGGCAAGATAGATATTAGTCCTTCAGGTAGCCCTTCAAAAAGTCAGAACACAAGTTGCATGCTCTACCCCTTTTCCTTTCTTTTTTGAGTGATGCCTCATACTGTGAACCTTTTTCTAATTACACTGAATTGTGCTATCCACTGCAAGATACACCCTATTTTCTTTGTTCTTAGTGTCCCCCAGGCACCTAAAGTATTCTAGGTCTGTCAGCACTCCAAATAAGACAAGATCAAAAACCAGTTCCCCAGGGAGTCCTCTGAAAAGTACAAGCATCAGAGGCTCACTTCACTCTTCTTCAAGGAAGAAGATGTGCATTCCTGGATCTATTTCATATCCACTTAGAGGATGGTCTGACATGAACAAAGTGAAATATCTCCTTACCTATCTCAGCTGGCTGTTCCTGGCTTTGTGCTCACCCAGGTTTCTGCAACATCCTAACTGGATTCTGCAATTCCTCTAAAGGTATTTTGATCTGTAAATCATTGTTAAACTGGTGCTTATTTTGAGTAATATGAGGTGGAACTTGATACTATACCATCTTGCTTATGTAACTTTTCTGTTTCTTCTTCAAGTTAACCAGGCATGGGTTTGATAGAACAGACTGAGGAAAGAGAAAAAAAACTGTAATTTTCCCTTATTCCCTGAAAGTTCCCTTCCTTCTGTGTCTTCAAGGGTTTCTGACTATCAGTGGTTGGAATTATTGAGTTTCAGGGCCCATATGTTGATGGCATGTGTTGAACTCGGCCATGTGCAGATGAAAGTGGTGAAAGTTCAGGCTGTAGGAAACTGCTTTTGTGTGCTCACTGTTTTGCTTTCTGCTGCCCCACGTTTAGATGATACAGGAAATTTATGTATTTTTTTCAAAGAGTATATGATATTCCCTTGTGTATTAGGGCCAGAGAACAGAAGACAGGGCCATGTGCAGATGAAAGTGATGAAAGTTCAGGCTGTAGGAAACTGCTTTTGTGTGCTCACTGTTTTGCTTTCTGCTGCCCCACGTTTGGATGATAAGGAAATTTATGTATTTTTTTCAAAGAGTATATGATATTCCCTTGTGTATTAGGGCCAGAGAACAGAAGACAGGTGTAGTTCTTACTCCAATTAGCCATACAACTTTTAACTTTGAGTAAGCCTCATTTTTTTCATTCTGTGAAGCAAGAAGACTGGACTAGATGGGCATTTCTCTGTTATTTGTTATCAGAACTCTATGCAAATTACTCCCTTTATTACTTGTTTATAGTATGTTGCTCATTGGTAAGAGCTTTTCAGTTTTTAAGCCCAATGTTTTATGGTAAAATGTCCGCTTTCACAAGGATAAAACCGCCATTCTCTCATGGCAAATGAGAAGGATTGAGAGAGAAAGAGGAGGAGTTGGAGAGGGAGCACAGGAAGGAGAGAGAGAAACAATGCCTGCTTGAGTGAACCCTTGTTCTCCTTCATCCTCAGTAAACTTTGGGGTTTTTCATCTCTTCCATGTTTTTTTACCTTGAGGTGATTTAACTTGTACTTTTGATTTCTTTTCCTTTATTCAAAATTTACTTGTGCTTCTTGTTGTTATTTTATTGGAGATTGCTCAATAATTTTATCATTTAATTCAAGACTTATAATACTTACTAAATGTGCATTGATATATTACCCTACCCTACTTAGTTCAATTTGCAATTCAATAAAAGTCCTAAGGGGTATGGGTATACTTAGCAGGGACTATGGCCAGGATGATTGAAATTTTTGTGGAGGTGGCAAGTATTTTAGCTCCCATGATTTCATGATGAATTTATCTAATCCCACTTGAGCCTGATTCCTTTCTTTTCTGCCCCTCCAGCACTAGTATTCATCAATTTCCACCCACTGAGCTGAGAGCAAGGGTGAAACTTGATAGATAGGCTAGATACTTTTGATAAAGTATTTCATAAAAGCTCATTAATTATTTAGAGAATCTCTTTGTATTCTATTTCTATATTAAAAGAATCAAATTATAATCTGAATTTAGGGTAACTTAAATTTTCAGGGATGTGTAAATTCCAAAACATGAATTTTCCCTGATATGAAATATGATGGAGCAATAGTTCTAAATAAGGAAATAACAGCTTTATTATGCATGAAAATTAATGTTTGGACATTCATAGGAAAATATACAAATTAGAACATACAAACCTTGCTGTTAGTGTTTATAATTGGATCAAGATGCATCTATATTAATATCTAGTTAATTAATGCTAAAAGAAAAAAGAAAACTTTTTTATTATGAACATAGAAGGACATATGAATAGCATAGTCTAAACTCTTTTCTTTCTCTGAAATATTATGTGTAATAACTATAACCTAATTGCACATACTTTTATCTCTCTTAAGTGTGAGTGGAATTACTTGTGAGTTAGAATAGTTGTACAACCACTTTAGGAAAGTATTTGGCACTGTTTACTAGGGCTAAGCACACACATACTCTATGAAGCAGCAACTTGACTCCTAAGTACTTTTCTGTGGAAAATTAAGCTCATATGTCCACCAAAAGATGTGTTCTTGAATGTGTGATCAGTTTTAGATTTGTAATAGTCAAACACTGAAAACAACTCAAAGACTTCCCACAGGAAAGTGGAGGCATGCATCTTAGGACATTTCATACTACATAGCAACAACAACAAAAAAGAATAAACTACTGAGAAGTACTGCACCATGGATGGTTTTAGACATTGTTCTGAGTAAAGCAAGTCAGATATCCTGTTTTTTTTTCCCCCTATGAATCTGAGGCCTGTGGCTACACAGTATCCTAGTCATCTCTGGAGTCAGCCTAGGTCTGAGTTTGATTCCTTATTTTGCCAACATCACTTTGTTGCAGTGGGAGCTTGGGTGAAGTGACCACGTCAGCAGAAGCACAGGGACATGTGAATAGAGGTGCTTGGATGTCTAGTTAAAACAAAAAACCCACAACCCCTACTTCTTTAAAGCCTAAACAATAGTTTTTGTGTTCAAATTATATATACTGAATATCCAACAAAAGTTCTGCCAATTCAAATTAAAAATGAAAGAGAAAAGGAGTAAAGAATGAGGTAAGGGAATTTGATAATACTGCTGGCTGGATATGTGTAAAGAAAAGACAAAGCACATTATCTTTTACCCATAACAGTCAAACAAAAGAAAGGGTAACCTCAAAAGCTGTCACTGTATAATCATTTTAAAATGAAAAAGGTTGATATCCAAATCGACAAAACCCAAACAAGTTATTTTACTATTGTGTTAGCTTTTAAAATTATATTCTACTTAACTATTTTCTAAGCCAAGGATGAATTTCCATTTCTTACATTTTATCTTTTCGTCAATAAAATAACATAATCTATTGTTAGTGAGGTGATGTACAAAAGATTTTTATTTTCTGGTTTGTGCACAAGTTGTACTACAGGCTAGTTGGAGCCTATTGTAACCACTGACTTAACACTGAATGGAATGTTATAAAAATCTATGCTTACTATATTGTATTGTTGCTGCTTGTGCATTTGGAAGACACTTCCTCAGATGAGGGACAGTTTAGTCCAAGGCATCAGAGATTTCAAGGCACTAGGGTTATTTGCTAGTAAAAGAAGATGAGGTCATTCAATCTGGAATGAGAAAATAAATTGTATGAATCTTGGTCTGCCTTTTTTGATATTTATCTAATATTTAGTAAGTGGATTGCTTTTGGGATAATTTATTTTGCTCTTGCTAGTATTATTTTTGATTGTTCTGTCTGGACTCCAGATATACAGTCTTTGTGTTTCTGTGCATGGCAGGATTTTAAATAAAACACATTCCTTATGACTCCAGCAAGACCAGAGTACTTAGATATCACTAAGCTCTGAGATTTAACAGAAAAGCCAGAGTGTAAAATAAATAAGGAAATCTTCTCATCACCAAAGCATTCTGATTCTTAATGGTCTCTGAACAAATTAGTGTAAAATGAAATTATAACTTTAGTCTATTAGGGATTCATTTGTGAATTTAGACCTTTGTTCCCCACCCCTACCTTGTTTCTTGCTTTAAACTAACTTGGTTTATCTAAGATGTCCTATGTTACAGGTTATCATTATCCCTTATAGGCTCGTAAAATCCACATCACTAGTTTTTATTGTATTATGATGCCTTTCCCATCCTTAATGCTACAGAAGAGGGTGATAATCTCAAGGTAATCACCTTTTGCTCCATACTGCAAACTTAAACATATTGTTGCCCTTGAAACATTCCATTAAATATCCCTGTTGCATTTTTGTCATAATTTTATCCACCTTCTGGGGAAAAAAAGACAACTGAAACATCATTCTCGGATGTCTAAAACAATTTCATATTTTCTCATGTTTGTATACTCATATTCTTACATTCTGTAGTGTTTTTCCCTTGATATTTCTTTTCTTGTGGGAAAAGTTCATGAGTAACCAGTTTTTACTGCTTTTGCTTTTATAGAATCTGTCTGTCCAACACGAATTCCTGTGGCAGCTCGCGATGAGAAGGGTTTTGATATTCTTTTAGGTTTGGGTGTAAAGAAAAAGGTTAAGAAAAGAATTCAGCTCTCACCAACAAAGATAAAAGGATATGAAATAACATCGAAAGTTGATTTATCAGAATTTACAAGGTAAACGTTATATGTTAATACAACTTAAAAATTATATACACACATGCTATACACACACACACACACACACACACACTATGTGTATATATATATTTGCAGAGGTACTGAGAATTCTTTAAACTGA
Source organism: Urocitellus parryii (assembly GCF_045843805.1). Classification (NCBI taxonomy): domain Eukaryota; kingdom Metazoa; phylum Chordata; class Mammalia; order Rodentia; family Sciuridae; genus Urocitellus; species Urocitellus parryii. The sequence goes on from NC_135538.1 coordinate 95,964,631, forward strand.
TGCATGTTCTTCTCTTTCTAGCAATGTTTTCCCAGAAGGTCTTCCTCCATCCTATGTATTTGTTTCTACTCAGAGATTTAAAGTCAAGAAAGTGTGGGATTTATGGAGAATATTAACCATTGATGGAAAACCACAAATAGCAGTTACCTTAAATGGTGTGGACAAAACTTTATCATTTACAACAACCAGTGTAATTAATGGCTCACAAGTGGCTACCTTCACTGACCCTCAAGTTAAGGTAAAGAGCCCAGGTGTGATTATGGTGTTCATAATCATGGGGGAACATCATTAGGATTGTGTGTGTTGGGTGAGGATTGTAGTTTTAACATGGCTAAAAGATGTTGACTTCATATTTTAAAATTTTGTTAGTTATGAAACACCACCAAAGAGGAAGGAAATTTGTTTCTAAATCAGTATGAGGACAAAGAGTGGGGGAAAATTAGCATATTTCATATTCCTATTACTGGGTGTCAGGAACATTTAAAGATAATAACCATCCAGTGAAGAAGCTATCACTGCCATTTTGTAGACAAAAACAGAAACAACAACAACAAAAAACAATGTTCAAGGTTAAGTGTGCCCTCAAAGAAAAACAGCTACTTTGTGGTTTAGATATGCACTCCTGTGAGACAATGCAATAAGATTCAGAGATGAAAATGATCAGATTATGAGAGTTTTAACCCAATCAGTGGATTAGTCCACTGACATTGATTAGCTGAGTAGAAACTGTAGGCAGTTAAGGTGTACTGGAAGAAGCAGGTGACTGGGGGCATGCCTTTAAGGTTTATCTTTTCTTCATGGTGCGTGAAGCTCTCTCTCTCTGCTTCCTGATTGCCTTCTTCTGAGCTGTTTCCCTTGGTTGTACCCTTCTGCTATGATGTTCTGCCTCACCTTGGGACCAGAGATAAGGGGTCAGCCATCTGTGGATTGAAACCTATGAAATCATGAGCCCCCAAATAAACTTTCCCTCCTTTACATTGTTCTTGTCAGGTCTTTGGTCATAGTGATGAAAATGATGACTAAAACAGCTCATTAAGAATTGAATTTAAATATGGTCAATATCAAAGTCCATGTTGGACTGTTTTATATTGCCATGTCCTATGAGTTGATGAGAATAGAATTTATTTTAATCAGGAGTACATTTTATTTCCCCCAAAGGAATATATATTTAATAAATGAAAAATGTTTATTTTCTAAGTCATGTGTGCATAATACAGATGCAATGATAAAAACAATTAAGTTTTGCTCATTATTATAATTATGATAGCCTAAAGTTATATTATACAATTTAGGAAATGTGCTTGGTTACATATGAATATTTTACATTTGGACAATTTTTACATTCAATTACTATATTAAATTTAAAATTTTGTGGTCTGCTTTCCTTATTAAAACCAAGGTGCTAGATTCTTTATTAAAAAAAAAACCTAATAATCTGTCTATCCAATATGAATTCCTGTGGCAGCTTTAAGGAGCTTTTTTTATAATGGAATATTCAAATAATTTGTATTAAATTGAAGTATAAAGCACAAAATATGGGAAAATCATGGTAAATGACATGGTTTGGGGATTAGATCTTGGAAAATATTTAGGATTTTTGATGGGGAGAGATGTAAGAGAACATTGAGACAATGGTTTGGCATTGACTAGCCAAATGCAGTTTTTATTTAGAGAATGGCATGTTTTGAGTATAAAATGCATGAATGAAAAGGCTAGCAAGGTATGAGCCCAATTTGTGAGGATCCTGGAAAGCCATACAATTTGGTTTGGATTTTATTCAGTGAACAACAGGGTTCCGTGCAAAGATCTTGATCATAGGTGTTTCATGGTCAAAGCAATCCTTCTTTTTTGTTCCCCAAACAATGTTTTCAGCTTTATCCTGCAATTATGTCTGATACTTGAAGTAAAGAAATGGATAAGATGGAGCTTCTCCTCTAACACAACTTTACTGAGAGAAATTAATTATAGTGGAGATATGCAGGGTGGCTTGGAGAGGGAAAAGTCAGAAATATGTTAGAAAACAAAGCAAGATAACCACAAGCCTAAATTATGGCAGTTAGAATGAAAATAGAGAGGTGAATTTGAGTAATTTTTAAGAGAAATAGTTGATATAATTGTATCTGGTGAGTTTTTACAACTCAGAGAAAGAAACATGTTTTAGAAAAGGAGAGTATTATCATGCAAGGGAACTATTTGGGAGTGGAAGAAGTTTGGGGGACAGTTCATTTTGTAACACACTCCATTAAATTGGTTGTGAGATACCCTTGCAAGATTATTCTACTGAGTTTTAGAATTTGGGGGCCTATGTGTAGGAGAGAGGTCCACGCTATTGATGTAGATATTGGAGTTACTACATAGAAATAATGTTTGGCTTGTAGGTATGGATGAGGTAGTCAGAGGGCAGAATGAAAGATATCAAGGACAGACCTGTGAGGGTTGCTCTCTTTATAGGGCAGGTTGAGGAAAAAGAACCCTCAAAGTGATAAAGAATGAACAACAGAAGAGAATAAAATGAAGATGGCCAAGATTCTTTCAGTTATGGAAATTGAGTGAGAATATCGAGAGAACTGGACTAACTGTGGGATGAGGAATGAGAGGAGCCATTTGGATTCAGAGATCAAGATCTCATTAGTGACTATGAGGGAGTTGTTTCAGTAAATTGTTTGGCAAAACTACATTGGTATATGTAAGAGGAACTCAGGTAGGAATTAAGAGAAGAGTTGGTGGATAGCATATGGGGTCCAGCTTAGAGCAGGGTGAATAGTATATAATACAGAAAATCAGCATGATTCAGACTTTCTTAACAATGGTTCTAAGTAGGAAGACAGTGAAAGATAGTTAAGGGTTTTATTTGTGAATCTTTCATATTTTCTTCTCATAGACATTATTTGATGAAGGCTGGCATCAAATTCGTCTCTTAGTAACAGAGCAAGATGTAACTCTGTTTATTGATGATCAACAAATTGACAATAAGCCCTTACATCCAGCTTTAGGGATTTTCATCAGTGGGCAAACCCAAATTGGAAAATACTCTGGGAAAGAAGAAACTGTTCAGGTAGTATAATAATGATTTATTTTTTACATTGGATAAAATCAAATTTCTGCTGTCCTCTCTCTAGTATTTACTAAATCAACCTTATTAGACTTAATTGTGAATTCTCTTTAAATACTTAATTGAAATATGGTCAGTTCATGGGTGAAATTTTGTGATCATATGTGTATATTAGAATGCAAAATTTGACTTCATCTATTTTATTTAAAAAATCTTAGAAAAATAATCCCCTGGGCAGAGGATAGAATTCTAGGAAACATTAATTTCATATTTCCCAGGAGAAGCAGTTCAAATAATGGATTTGGAATGGGGAATATGTTTAGAGCTGTAAGTGAGAACTATAAAAATTTCTTTGCAGCTGTGAAGATAAAATTAGATTAATACATGTCAGAGTCCTTCACAAACAAAACTATTGCTTAAAAATAAAGTGATTGTGTTTTGTGCAGTTCATGCTTTTAAAAGTTTTATTTTTACTTTTATTACAGCTATTTAGAGTCTGTGTTTGGGTTAATAGTTTGTAGTTAAAAAACATCTCTGGGAAAATCTTTAATTGGTAAGAGTATTTCCCTCCCGCTTTGTTTCTGTTACAGGAAGACTCTGTCATTTTCAAATGTGTGATTACTCACACTGTCACTATGTATTAATGCTTTAAGTCAAATTGTAGTAAATATTTACACAGTAACTGGTGCATTACATCCCAGCAACTGAGTCTCTAAACCCAGAATGGCCTCTGGAGGTTACCCCTATATGATCTGGAATGTTGTAGAGATTTAGGGTAAATACAAAAAAACCTGGGAAAGGTTTTAAGTAGCTTAGGAAATACTTTCTAGACTAGTTCTCAATACAGGGATATTTAAAAAAGCTTCACTGGGTTCCTGAAGAAAATCAGATTTGTTCTTTGTGCTTAGGGTGCATCACATCTTTATAATATATGTTGGGTATTCAACCTCTGTGTTTTTATTGTTTTACTAAATGCTGGGATCTAAACCTTATCAAATGACCAACCATAGCAGCAGTTTCTACATATTTGAGTTGCTTTTATAAAACAGTTAGCTCATGCCTCAACTTTAACTATACTATATTTATATTCCTAGTTTGATGTCCAAAAGTTGCGAATCTACTGTGACCCAGAGCAGAACAACCGCGAGACAGCATGTGAGATTCCTGGATTTGTAAGTGAGATGGGTTATTTTTTTTCTCCCAAGTGTTGCTTTAGTACTTTCAAAAAAATAAATGAAAAGTAGATAATGCCCAAAACTTATTTAATATGTAGAGTTAATCTTTATTATCAAAGTTAAATAGAGCGATACATAGTTTGAAGTTCACAACTGAAATAAATTATAATGTGTCACTGTGCAAGTATGAATGAAAACACCAGTAAGTGATTTCTCCCCACATCAATTTTTACTGTGATTATTCCAGTGCTCAGATAAAGCAGAACTACACCTGCTCCAAAGACTTAGATTGCTTCGTATAAATATCAGTGCGTAAAGAACATTTTTCTACTTAATTAAACATAAGACAAAACATTCCAAACTATATATTTCTGATGAGTAGGAAATAAATTTCCTGTTCACTAGCATATTTTCTGAACTTATAATGAATGATTTTATTTTTGTTGTTGCTACCTCAGTAAGGTTTCCTTATGGTTCTAGAATTTAAGGGAATTTCCTATTTATTTAGTCATTTTTATTAATGGGTTAGAAAGGAAAATGATTATAAGCTAAAACTTTATAGTGTATGACTCTGTGTGTGTGTGTGTGTGTGTGTGTGTGTGTAATCCATCCCTTTTTGCCCTAAGCAAAAAATTGTGAATTATTTTAATGGAAAAACATACAATGCTGGACAACTTTTTGACAATGTGGATTCTCAGTGAGGTTTGGACTGTCCATGATTCTTTTAATTTTCATAGTTGTGCTATCATAATTTATTTCTCTAACAAACCATGTAATGAGACCACATATAAAGAAGAGTTGAGAACATCGAGCAGCACATTTAAAGGATCTATAATAAAATCAAATATGGAACTTTTGAGAAATGACTCATTCTTAGGTTTTCTAGATTAGCAATCATTTAAATACTATAGTTTTATTTTTAGATACTTATAACTTGGAATATAAATCTCTCCTAAAATATTTGAAGTCATGGCATTTGAGAGTTTATTGTATGTACTGATCTAATTTTGTTACTGTTTGGAAAGATTATATTAACCTATTTAAAATTGTGTGATACTCAGCAATAAGTTGAGAAGCTCTTCTACAGTAAAATGAATAAAATTTTAATGGAAGCAGTTATCTTTGGCTTCTTTTTTCTGTGTTTTAAATAATTTCCAGATAGTTCAGTACAGCTTCTGAATATCACCTTAAGGTATTTTTGTTCTTACATGGTCATTATATCAAGAAGCTTCAGTGCTTTGATTTTTGCCTTCCACTCTTCGCCTATATTTTCTTTTATCCTTTATAGATGTAGCAGAAACCTGTGTAGACAAGTACATTTTAGGATAGGTGTAAGCAAATGTTTTATCTCTAGATTTGACACTTTGTATTGGGACAACAAACTACCTGTAAATGACAAAGATAATTTAGAAATACAATTAAAAACCTATTTTAAAACACATGTGTTGTTTTTCTTTCAGAATGGAGAGGTAGGCTTGGCTATTTTTATTCTCCTTAAGGTAATGTTTGTGTTGTGGGACCAGTTAGCTTCCTCTCTTCAGCTGTAAGTATATTAGACAAATAGAACCCATTTTATATAATTTCAATGTACTTCTTATTGATAGTTTTTTTTGTGATTTGGAATTTCTTAGAAGATTGAGCTAAATAAAATTGGAAAGTAACTATATCTTTACCATTTTACATATGGATACATACACATACATATGTGTGTATATAGAGATAAAGCTAGTTCTATCTATATCAATATTTAGCTGTCTATCTTTCTTTCTACATTTGTTGATTAGTTCCATTTTTGTCTTTGCAGTGCCTTAATGGTCCCAGTGACGTAGGTTCAACTCCAGCTCCCTGTATCTGTCCTCCAGGAAATCCAGGACTACAAGGCCCCAAAGTGAGTAATACAAACCATACTGTTTTTTGTTAAAAGTCAGTATTGCTCAAAGGCAGAAATTCTTAATTGCCATTGACCCCATTGTGAAGTTCCCTCCTCCTGCCTTACAACTGTTAAAAACCTGAGTATTAGTGTGGTTTCTAAAAAGTGTATTCTATCTGGAACTGTGCTTTGAAACTAAAACTGATCCCACTGACACACATTAAACTGAGGTCACATTATTGTTTTTTTTTCCCAAATACTGCTATTAGAGCCCAAGAATGATATTTCCTTCCAACCTGGTTAAAAAATAAATGAATAAAAAACAGCTGTTAAGTTATGCTTTAAATTTTTAAATGTCTAATTTGCCAAAATGATTTTCATATGAAAAACTTGAAGTAAAAATGTTTGACTTGACTTTAATATTGTTTAATGTCTAATTCTATAAATGGAGGCATATGTATTTATTTCATTTAAACTTACAGTAATTAATTTTGGAGAATATTTTTGTGGTCCAATTGTACTTAATTATTTACATACATACGTATATATACATATTCATATCCTTGGAGCTATCTTGTGCAGGGTTGTAGCTAGTTACTTTTTACATAACAGTATGTTCTGATATATTCCTATTCTATTAAATATGAATGCTACTAAGTTGATGCTTATTATAGTATCACTTAGATATATGCTAAGATCCTAAGAAATTGTCCACTCTAGATAAATTTTGTGCATTTAATATTATTTAAAAATAACTCCTTACATAACATAAAAATGATATATAATTTCAAAAAGGTCTAATTCTATAGACAAAAAGAACGTTTGTGTGTTTTGATACCTTCTTACTTGAAGTGACCATACTAATTTTTGTTTAATACGAATTACAAGGTTCATTTGGACTGAATTTTAAGATTGTCTTAATACAATGGCTAGTTTTCAAACTACTGATGTAATTTATTTCTAAAAAATTTATTGGTTCATATTAATTAAAAGAATGGTAGATTTCATTGTGGCATATTCATACATTCATATAAAAATTCGATCCATTTCACTACCCAGCATGTGATCTAAAATCATTAATTTCTTCCCATCTTTTTTTTTTGCGTGTTTTTCCATCATTTCCATGCCTGTCTGTTGAACTTAAGAAATAAATGTAGTTTAAGAAATATATGTTCAATAACTCATTCCAAATAAACATCTATTTGACTTGGAATTTGCAGTACATACCATGTAAATAGTTTATTATTGTCATTTATTTTTAGATTGCATTTAAGAAAGTTAACCCAAGTGTTCATTAGTTAAAGTTACTACATATTGTTTAGGATGCTGTGATGTAAGAGAGAAACACCTACCCTTATTAGAAGAAGACACTTTGTAAGACAGATGAGTATGTTGTACCAGAAGATTCTTTATTGAAAATATTTTTATAGCTATTCACCTTGGAATATCATACATAAAATAGTTTGATTCTCCAGAGATATAATGGGGAAATCATAAACCCATTATGTCTAGCCTTTCAATAGTCCTTTCCTGCCTCTCAGGGAGGCTCAGGCCACCTCCATGGACTGTAAGGGGCTGCCTGCCATTAGAGAGGCACTTGAAGACTCTGATGTTTTTGAATAATTAATTTCTGAACTAATAGGTACCTCTTAGTATAACTTAATTTTATATTTTCACAGCCAATTTTTTAGCACACCATTGTCTTATCTGGTCAAGCCTTTAATTTCCAGTTTTTCCAAGTTTCACATGTTTTTCATTTTCATTCTCTTTTCTTAGTCATGATCTATCCCCATTGCCACCTACTACTTTAAGTGAAATTGCAGTTTCCACCACTCTTGAAATTGGCTTGCCTTCTTGATCTGCTTTCCATTTTGTTCAGGAAATCTGGCAGGATTACAGGAACGAACACACACACACACACACACACACACACACACACTTCCATTCTTTTAGGGCTTTTTTTCCCCTGGAGGTTGTTCCTTACCCAGGTCAGGGACCTATATGTGAAAAACAGAAACCCCTAGCAACATTTGAGTTGCACATCTTTTAGAGATTTTTTAGCTTTCAATATCAGTCTGGTTTTTATTAGTTCAACAGAGCCCAAACTAAAGCAGGTAAGATGATTGTATTTTAGAGTTCACTGAAACTTATTGGCTATTTTTGTTAGATGGTTTCTGGAAAATTTTGCCTGTGTCCATCAAACAGAGTCACCTGTGAGAAGCAGATCTAGCCTTTCTATTAGCCAGAAATAGGGTTCTGGGAGCAGAGTTCATCATGAGACTGAAACAGAGGAGGAATTCCTGGGTAAATAGGAGGATAAACACTTATTTAAGATAAAGAAATTTGTCTACTTAAAGCTCTGTCAATTTCTGAAAAATATCCCAACCCTGTTGCAAAAACAGGTTCAAGTGATTATGGCACTCCACACTTATCATGGCATTATAACTTTTCATCAAGCATCAAAAAATACACCTGTCTTTGGACATTTGGCCCATTAATTTCAAATAAAGAGAATGAGTAAATTAATAGGATAATCGATTTATTAGGATAATTCTTACACACAAGCACTTCTTTTGTTTACAGTGAAGGTTAATAAGAAGGAAATTCTCCTTGGAATTCTAATGTTAGGCACAGTGCTTAATAGTTATAATTTTTTATTGAATGAATTATGGGATCATTGAAAAAATAAGATTCCCCCAGTCCCCCCAGTTATCCTATATGAACTGTCTCTGTTCTGCACAAAAGCTGAGGCATCCCCAGTATGCAAGTGACTTCCTTTCAGATGCCCTATACATGTAAATGATACTTCTTTTCCTATTCCACAGCAATAGAAACATTTGTGAAAGTAACCTCCTCGAATTTGTTCTAACTTAAACGTTAAAATTCGTTCAGAAGTGGAAAGAAAGCATTTTCCCTTCTTTTCCAGGTTAGAATAATTTCTTAATGACATCTTTGCTTAGAAATATCACTTTTGCTATAACCATCTTCCTGCTGAGGCTTTTGTTTCACCCTAATAATTCTATCAATTAGAGATTCATTTGGACTATTGAAGTTCCAAAGTCTCTTTGAAAATTTCAGGGGCCACTGGACATCAACATTCTTATGCTAATCTTTATAGACTTGAGTGAATTCTTTGTAACCTGAAGAATGGATTTCTTGAGTGCCAAGGAAGGGAAAACACTGGTTGTGGAGAATGGTAAAAATCAGTTTTAGGTCACATATTCCCAAGGAGGCCAGAGTGGCCTGGAGGCTTAAGGATTTTTGAGAAGAAGGCTTATAAACATGGTTAAGGGCTTTGTTTCAGATGCACAACTTGAAACATCAGCTTACTTCTGCAAGCACAACTCCATTTCTTACATTAATGGTTCATGTTTATACTTCATAAGTGGCCTTATCCAGAGATGTTTCAGCTTAGTCTGTGATGGTTCCACTCCTGTCAACAACTTAAAAATCCTATGGCCACAAATTCAGTTCAGCATAAGTAAGTATTCCTTTTCAGTGGAGCACATATTTTTAAAATTCAAAATGTGCAAATGTTTCAAGTAAACTAGAAGAAAAAGGATTGGGAAATTTAGTCACAGTTGTATAATAGTAAGTCATATGTCTAATTTAATGTATTTGGAATTTTTTTCAAGTTAAAGTGGTCCATATGTCTGATCAACATATGCATTTGATCATGTGAGCAGGAATAATAGTGTTTAGGAGTATAGACTGTGGAGTTGAATTGGTTGGGTTTGAATGTCATCTCTGCCATGGCTGTGTGACCTTGGCAGATTACCTAACCTCCGTGGGCCTCAGTTTCCCTAGGTAGAAAAGTGAAAAAATCAAAGTACCTTCTTCATAGGATTATTATGAGGGTTAGCTAATTTAATGTATGTAAATCTTTAAAGCAGTGCTCAGTATATAATAAGCAATAAACAAAGGTTAGGTTTTTGCTTTAATAGTAATAAAATAGAATTTTATTTTAATTGGTCTTCTTGCTAATCAGTTAAATAGTTTGGGTTTTATTTTATTCTTTAAGTTATATGGGAACAACTCTAAACCTACCTGAACTTTTGCAAATAATTCAGTGAGGGAAAAAGTCAAAATTATCCATCAGATTTACCAGCAATAATACAATCTACTAAAGAGATTAATTTCCCTCATGCTGGTGTTGATCACTGTTATAATCATAGATAGATCCTTAGATCCGGTCTGACTGGATCTATCATGTGGGTGATATTTTCTCTTTGAGAACTTAGGTTTCATCAATTTAAATCATTATTAATATGTTTTATATTTTTATGCAGCATAAAATCAAATGAGTGGCTTTTCTTCTTGTGCCAAAATTTATTTCAGCTCACCATAATAACGATTAAACTTTCCAAATCCTTTTGATTTCCCAGGTTTTGCTGGTAGTTAATATTCTGCAATGTAAGTGGGTTGTTGACAGATTTGATTTTTAATAAATCAGTCAGAAAATATAACTCTACTTGATACCCAGCATTGCATAAAAAAAATAGAAATTATAGACTTTCTTTTCATGGAGCCTAAATCCAGAGGATAAATGAAGATTAACCAAGGGAAAACTTTGAGAAGACACAAGGTGTGAAAAAGTGATGTGATATAAGAGCTGCCATACTATTTCAATAGGAAAAGAGAGAAAGACACCAGGAGAAAATAGTGACATGGACACTTCAATGTCAGAGAAGTTTGTCTTATTGATGCCTAAGTGGAAAAGGAAGAAAATCTTTTTTCCCAACAGAAAGTTAAGTTGGAATTTGTTGAAAGGCAGGAAGTCCACTCTGAACACGGGTCAGGACGGTTGGTCCAGAGTCTGGAAGCTAGAGTGAACCTTTTCAAATAAGAGAAATTCTAAATCCCTAGAGACCCAGAAAGTTGCTCCCTAACACACAGCCAGAACTGCAAGTCCTTGAATTAGAATTACAAATCGTCTTTCCTCCTGGATTTATAGCTCTTCTCTCTCTGTTTGAAAAATGACATTTCCTTCTTCTCAGCCTTTCCTCTTGCTAAGCCTTTGGAAGGGCCACTGGTAAGTGAATAGCCCATCCCTTCTTTATGGGTTCCTGAACAGAGTTCACATAGTTCTTTCCATCTTTCCTGTTATGTTTCAGGAACATGCCTCTGTAGCCAGGAGTCCAAAGTAGTTTTCAGATCAGCAAATTTGGCTCTATAAAAGTAGTCTTAATTGCCAGAGTCCTGTGTGGATGATTTCTTGATTAAAAACAAGGAAGAGTTATTATTGAATGGAATTAGTCCCCTTTGCAGAAGTTTACTGATACTGATGGCAGAGACTTCATATTTTCCAGAAGAATGTCCCATATGGACTTCATGGACTCAGAGATGGACGAATATTACTTTTGAAGTATTTCTTAGATTTAAGTTGGAAAGCACTTTCGCCTCACAAGGAAATGGTTCTTTCATGCTATATTTCATGGTTGGTGACCATCTGGATGATCAGTACTGGCATAGGATAACATGCTGGACTTCTATAGAATGTGCTGGCCTCACTACTATGTGGAAAGGCACAGTGTTCTTGCAAGATCTCACGTTTGTGAGGACAAAGTCATTTCTTAATTTCTTAGGTATTACATGAACTGAAGGACTATGAAGATTGGGACTGAGTTGTCTGACCAGGGCCCTGTTTTCATGAACATATTCAAAGTTTGGAGTTTTGACATTTTTCTCAAATGTGATATAGGCAGAGTATTACATTACATTTGACACCATTGAAAGAAATGACTGCCATTAAGCTTTAAACTTGAGTCCCATGTGTGAGATCACATGGATTTGGACATTTTTTAAAAATTAGGTATTGGGGATTGAACCCAGGGGTGCTTTACCACTATGCTATATTTTCAGCCCTTTTTAAAATTTTGAGACAGGGTGTCACTAAGTTGCCTATACTGGCCTTGAACTTGCAATCCTCCTGCCTCAGCCTCCTGAATGTTATTTATTACAGGCATGTGCTAGGCTTGTGGACTGTTCTTTAAGTAATTATTTTATGAACTGAATTATTACATTATAGTGTATTGGTATCTGGGATGCAACATTCATAACAGAGTTAAATTTATAGTCAAATATTGCCATCGTGAAAAACATTTGCTGTGGCACTTTGCAATCTGTTCAAAATCCAAAAAAAATGTATCCTCCCATAAATGTTGACATTTTGCTCCAGGAAAAAATATTTCACTTGTTATACCCAGCATTCTCACAGAAATAAGTCATTTAGTTTTATATAATTAAGACATTATTTTTTGAGGTAGGTATTTAAAATTAAGCATAATTTTCTTAAGTCTATTTTGAAATGTCTTCTTTAAAAAAAAAAATCTACAAAATGCTTCAAATAATAGAACTGACTTCAAATCTTTATTGGCCCTGACTGCAGCAATGTGGTTGGATGTTTTGTATTGAGAAACTTTTTTTTTTCCCCCTGTCTAGGGTGACCCTGGACTGCCTGGGAATCCTGGCTACCCTGGACAACCTGGTCAAGATGGTAAGCCTGTGAGTACTGAAAGCTTAGTCATCTCCAGTACTGGGATTATAGTGTCAAAGTAAAAATTTCACTGGGTACAGCTAAACAGGCAAAGATGACTTTATTCAAGACTACTGCCCTCGGGGAGAGAGAACTGGCTCAATGCTGCTGAAACAAAGGGAGAGAGAGGTTTTAAATGCTGGGCATGCTAGTAGAAAAGTACTGGAGGACTTAGAAGGAAGGTAGGGTTTTGAGGTGGAACACATTGAGTTATTCCTCAGTTTTTCAAATATTTTCTTCCGTGATTAGCCCATCTGTATTTGCTTCTATTTGGCACCCATTAAAGATAGTCTCCAGCTTTGCAAGATCAGGATGCTGTCTTCCCTGAGGATGATATAAAAGGATGGCAAGGAGGTCCTTGAGAAGCCATTCCTAGGTTGTAAAACTAGTAAGAAGCTATTAAAAATATTTGTATTTCAAAGAGAGGCCTAATGTTGAATCATTCTAAAGTAAATGCTTTAAGAAAAGCAAAGTCAGGTAGAATAAGAAAGATAGCGACCTAAATTTAGTCAAAGTGAGGGAAACATTACAGTCAGTGTGGCCAAAGAAGCAACATTGTTGACATAGGGTTGCCTGGGGATCAGATTTGATGAAGTCCCTTAGAGTGCTTTGTAGCTACAGATGGTGTGTGAGTGCAGGCCTAGAGCAGGCATTGTGCTCCTCTGTGCTGTTCTAGACACTTCATGATCCTATTTCATGATTATATACATCTTTACTACAATGAAAAATATTGACCAGGGACTTTCAGTATCATAATAAATCCTTTCGTCTTTTCTTTTTATGTATATGGAAGTTTTCAACTTAAAAGTCTTTTCAAAGGTGATGTTATTTTTTAAGAATATATTCACTGAAGCACACTTATAATCTGATTAAATAAATAATATTATCTAAGATTCTAAGAGAAATTTAGGGACACAGAAAGGGAATTAAATCAACTTTAAAGCATTTTATGCAATATTTATAGATAAGTCATCTGTCATCATGTTTGCAGAAGTAAATAAATATCAAGAATTAGCTTTGGAATATTAAAAAATAGTTTTCACCAAGAAATATTTCTCCTGAGAGACTTTATCATGAAGGAGTGGGAAGGTTTGTACTGTGAGTCAATAGTTTTCAGGAAGTCAGGCTTATTGACAAATTCCTGCAATCCTAATGTCTTGAGAGGCTAAGGCAGTAGGATTGCAAGTTCAGAGCCAGCCTCAGCAACTTAGTGATACCATAAGCAACTTAGTGAGACTCTGTCCCAAAATAAAAAAGGCTGGGGTTATGACTCAGTGGTTAAGCACCCCTGAGTTCAAATCTTGGTATAAAAATGGTGATGATGATGATGATTATGGTGGTGGTGGTGGTGGTGATGATGTTCAATGAAAGAGCCAGAGGCCTAATGCTGAATCATTAAGACTCCTATCATCAGGAGAGTTACTTAAGTCCCTGAGAAAAGTTTGCTAATGGATTTAATACAAAAACAGAACAAGACAAACAAGAACAACAACATAAAAGAAACTAGGCAACCTTTGAAACTGTGTTAATATACTGAGGCCTTTGACCCCAGCATTGCATGGGAAGGGCTTAGATAGTAGGTGAGCCCCTCTAGAGATGTAATAGGTAATAAAGGAATGGTCATTGGGAACTGCTGTATGATTGAAACTGTGCTGCTCAGCTGACCGTGGGGGTTTATTCTGAGTCTGATGGCAACCAGGGATTTTGAGAAAGGAAGTGACTTAACTGGGTTTACAACTTCAAAGGATAAATATGAATATTACCTGGAGAGTAGCTTACATGGGGGCAGGTGTGAAAGGAGGGAGATCATGTGGAGATTATTTTATGATTCTAAGTAAGAGGTAAGAGTAGTGGACTAGAATGATGTGGCAGAAGAGAGAAGTAGTCAGATTCTGACTAATCATCTCATTTAAAGCTGACCAAAGTGCCAACAAATTTATATGTTGGGTATGGAAGAAAGAGAGATGTTGAAGAAGTCACAAAGGATTTTAGTTTGAGTAACTGGGTGAATTGTGGTGTCATATACTGCCCTGGGCAAGGCTGTGGGAGATGTAACTTTTGTGGGGAGAATCAAGAATGCATTTTTGGACAATTGGAGAATCCAGTTGTGAGTCACCATATAGCTGTATTCAAGGTCATGGGAGCAAATGAAGTCATTTCGGGAATGAATTCAGACAGAGAAGACAAGGGGACAGTGGACAGGGTATAGGGCTTAGAGGAGCAAGAGGCAGAGGATCAGCCAAGGAAATAGGAAGCACTGATCAGTGATTCAGGAGGAAAACCAGGAGAGTATGGCATCCTGAGGGGTGGAAGCATTTCAAGAAGGGAGTGTTCAGTTATGTCATTGTTGTCAAGAGGTCAGAAAAAGTTGGGGCTTATGATTAGACTGTTGAATTTGCTATATAGACGTTACTAAAGGCCTTGATAACGGTGCTTCTGGTAGGATGGTACAAAAGATGGAATGGAAGAGATTCATGGGAAGAGTAGGAGATGAAATGGTAACTGAGTATAAATGTTTCTCCTAAGGATATAAAGGGGAGCAGAGAAATGGAGCAGTAGAATGGGAATGACGTAGGATGAGAGCAGATTTTTTTTTTAAGGTGGGTGGGGGTGTTGTAGCAGTTTTATCATGATGACAATGAGGTAAAAAGAAAAAAATGGGAGATTTGAGAGATATTTGTAGGAAAATGAGTAGATAAGAGGGCATTAGCTTCAGTTAGGAAACAAAAGTTTCACCTTGATAAGAGGATGGACAGTTAAACTTTTCTGTGGGTACAGAAAGAGCTAGAATATGTATTTTGGGGAAATACATAGAAAATGTATTTTGAGAAAAATTATCAGATTACTTATATTGAATTCAATTCAATTAAAATAGAAACCTAACATCTTTGCTTTTGAATTTATCTTTAGCTTCTGTTTTTTGGCAACATTGCCTTGGAATTTCTGTTTTAATCCAGCCTTTATTCACTTCAACCTAAGCTGTCTTTATGACCTTGTGCATTTTCTCACTGCAGTTCCTCGTCCCACTAAGATACTTCTCTGAGGTCCTATGTGAGTTCTGCCCTAATCACACTTGGGTGAGATGACTTTTATAAATATGAGCCCTCCTGCCTGGAGATCCCTTTCCTGGGCTCTACTGTTTTTATGACTGGCAGCTGAGGTGATGAACCAAATCCAAAACAGGTAGACTTTACAGGCTGGCATGTCAACTGTCAACACTACATAATGTTGTGGCACATCCCTGACAGCACTGGTAAATTATTTCAGCTATTGTTTTTTTCAGGGATAAGAAAATCCTAGGCAATGATGGAAGGTGAGTGCTGATGAGGCCCTCCATGGGTTATCAGCCCTGTTTGCTTTAAACATTTTTTTAAAAATCTTTCCTTGAATGAAGTGCTAGGGATTAATTATAGTTAGCTTCATATAATAAACTTGGATATTACTCTATAATCTGATTTAAGATATAGAAGACTTATTTCCTCATCTAATTAAGCACCTGTGTAGACATGTTTTGAATATATGTATATGTGTATAATTTTATGTTAGGTATATCTGTGCAGTATCTGATAGTAAAATCAAAGAATAAAAGCAAGCAACTGTGGTGAGCAGAATCATGGTCCCCTGCATGTTCACATCTCAAATTTCAATACTCATGAAAATGTTATCTTTTATGGCAGAAGATGTTGTGCAGATGTGATTAATTTAAGGATATTGAGATGGAATCATTTTGAACTATCTGGATGTTCCAGTGTAGTCACAGGTTCTTTAAAGAAGAAAGCAGCAGTGTGAATCAGGGAAGGGTTTTTGATGATGATGATGATGGAAGCAGAGATCAGAATGAGGTGCCCAGGAGACAAGAGATCAAAAGAAGCTTCCAGAGTCTGGAAAAGAGAAGGGATGGATTCTCCCTTAGAGCTTTCAGAAGGAGCAAAGCCCTACTGACACCTTGATTTAGCCCCCTAAGACCTCTTTCAGACTTCTGACCTCTAGAACTATAAAATAATAAGTTTGTGTTGTTTTAAGCCACTATGTTTGGGTTAATTTGTTATAGCACCAATAAGAAACTGAGATATCAACCCAAATCCTGTTTTCCCCTAAGTCTGACTTTGTCTTAAATTCTCCCCACCCCGCCCCCATTTCTCTCTCTCTCTCTCTGCAGGAGATGTGAGATTGGGTGGCCAAGCAGGAAGAGAAAGCAAGCCTGTGAGCCAGAACAGCTGAGGGTCATTAGAGTGTGTCCAGGGCCAGCACCCAGCTGGAGTGGGAAGGTGTGGGTGGAGCCTCTGGCTGGCTCTTGAAGCCATCTGGACCAAGGAAACTTGGATGGAACAGTTTGCAGGGAATTCTGCTTTGTTTGGATTTGGTTCTGTACAATCCCCCTCAATAAGCAATTTGAGTCTCTTTCACACATTATAACCAGGCCAAGTCAATTGAAGCTTTAAATAGTAAATTATTCCACTCTGGAGAAACACTAATTTTCATAAGGAAAGTGCATTCAACCAAAATTTTAAGAGTGATTTCCAATCCTTCCATTTCTTTCTCACTTCTCTTTCAATCCACTAACTTCTATAGTTCAGTGTCTGAGCATATTAATATTTATTCTTTTACTATGACAAAAGGAAAAATGGGGAAAATATTTATATAGTCTGCTAGGTAATTCAGGGTGGTACTACTAAAGACATTATACTGATAGGACATTGATTGTTAAAGAAGGCCATATGTGGAAACACAAATAGGACTAGTTTAAGATTTTGTAAGAGTTTATATTTTAAAAGTGCTTGTTTCTGTTTTCTGTCATTATTGGTAATTCTTCATGAAGTACTTTATTTAAAAAACAAAAAAGCCCTAACTAGTAATTGGGTAAATCTGGGGCTGTATTGGTGTTTACAGAGTTGCTTTGCTTTTATGGTCTTCAGTTCCTTCATCCAGGAAATGAGATGATAATGCCTGGTAAGCACTAGTTTCTCTCTCAGCCTGAGTTTTTTAAGTCCATGAAGTCTATCATATTTCTAAGATATAAAGATGAGATAGTTGAGGCCATAGAATACTGGAAATGATTTTCCATATCAGTGGTCTTAAGAAGTGAGTTGGGGAGAATGACAGCACAGTGCTATCAGCAGACAAAACAGTGGGTTGGTCAGTAAATGATACCCAGTGGTTCAGTACCCCCTTTGCCTTGCCCTCTTCAAATGTGCCTCTGTGTAGGCTAGAGATACCAGAGATCCCAGCTTCCATGAAGAATTGACTCTTACAGAAGGGATAGGAGAGGTGGGGAAGTGAAAAAAAATCATATGACTTGTTAAAGTATAAAGTGCATTTGGGAGAAGGTTAGTAGGAAATGAATTTGGATAGGTAGGACAGAGAAGGGAGGGAAGAGCACATAAATCAGACCATTGTGATAATATTGGCTTTTAGTTGGTGTGAGTTTCAGACCCACTCATACAGAGAAGTGACGTGATCTAAATTATTTTTTAAAAGAAATTATTCTGGCTTCTGGGTTGACAATAGATTTTTTTAGAGTGACAAGAGCAAAGGCAGGGAGACCAGCCAGGAAGTTCCTGCAGCACTCCAGGAGTGAGGCAATGGCCATCAGGGTCAGGGTGGTGGCACTGAGGTGAAGAGTACTGCTCCTGTCCCTGGGGTGTTTTGAAGTGAGAGGCCACAATATTTGCCGCTATGTTGGATATAGTTTGGAGAGGAAGAGGGAAGTCAGGGAAAGCTAATGGGGTGTGGGAGAATGGGGAAGCCATTACTGGGTGAGGGAGTTATGAGTGGTAGGGAATGTGTTGAATCGATATATTAGACATTCTAGTAGAAATTTTGAGGTTGCAAGTGAATAGAGGAAGTCTGACATTCAGGGTGAGATCCCTTTCTTGCAAAGTGTCTTTTCTTGTCCTTTGTCTGTTTTCTGCAGTGACTATTGAGTTTTTCTATAAACCTGTAAGAGCTTTTTTGATGCTTTGAGAAAATTAATACTATATTATATGTTGTATGTATTTATTTTGACTATGCATTGGCTTATAGTTTTGTTTTAATTTGTAGAAATGAAAAATTCCCAGAATCACATATTTTCTGTTTTTGTTTCTGCTAGTGTTATTTTTTTGGAACATTATGTACTATACTATATGTTCATTTACTTTAATTTAACTGTATTATGATTTTAATGACTTTTAGTTTTTTATTGGGAATTTATTTTAGTATTTGGGGTGACATGAAGTTCCCAAAAGACTTGGGGAATTTGGACAACTGGCTATTCTAACATAGTGAAATCTAACCGCAGTAAATATGTGGCTCCTACTTGTCCCATGAGCTGTTATTTAACTAAGGTGAAAATGGGATCCACATATGTAATGGGGTTGCCTAATAGGCAGATGCAGGTTTTGGCACAGGTAGTAGACATGTAACAGGTACAGTGAGAAGGATGACAGTCTTGCCTCTGGCACACTGGATTTGATTCAGAATTCTACAGAGACATGCAGGAACTGAAATTATTCAGAAGAGGGTAACTGGGAGAGTTCAAGAGTTCAGAAGACAGTCTGTGAGGGAAGAGTTCTTGTGCTTCAGGTGTTAGACCAAACAAAAGATGCTGCTTCCAAATATTCAGGAAATCATGCTTTCAGACCCTTAACTTAATAAGGTGCCAACTGTGGGCCCAACAGTTTAAGGGCTATAGAGAGTAGGGAGCTGAGTGCCATAAAGATTAAAGAAGTGGAAGATGAGATACATCAAGATGAAGGCCAAAGGAATGGCCATTATTTAATTTGAAGATTATAAGAGGCAGTGTAATCATGAAATGTATGAAACATCCTTCTAAAGAGAAGAGTGTCTGCCTGAACCTCCTTCATTTCAATCTAGGTTCCTTAGCAGAAAGATCTATTGTCTCACTTTCTTCCATTGCCATTTAATTCTCTTCCTATTTCCCTCCCTCTCCCTCCTTTTCCTCCCTTTCCTTTCTTTCCTCTTTTTCTTCCCTTTCCTTTCTCCCTCTCCCTCATCTCTCTCTCCTTTCTTCCCTCTCTCCTCATGAGTCTCAATGATAAACTAAAAGGTGAACCATTTTCCTTGAATGAATTATTCTATAGTATACTCGGGCACTTTATTTCCCTTTTCTACAATAAAATATTATTTAAAACTTGTGTCTTCACCCAATACAGTGGAGCTCACCTGTAATCCTAGCTACTCAGGAGGCTGAGACAGGAGGACTGCAATTCCAGGCCACCTGGGCAACTTAGAACTTTTCTCAAAATGAAAAGGGCTGGGGCTGTGTAGCTCAGGGGCAGAGTGCCCTGAGTTCAGTCTCCACTACCAAAGGGAAGAAAACTCCCTGCCCAAACCAGTCTTACGTCTTCTTAAGGCTTTGGGCAAAGCTAATTACCTGACTAGCTAATCCATTCTTTTCCTCACTTTCCTTCTATAAAAATCATGTGGCTATTTCCCTGTTTGTTTCCCAGGTTGATTACTTACATTTTACATATCGTTCGTAGTATATATAATATGATAATGTATTTACACCTTATATACACACATTACTGCCATTTGTATATTAAGCTCTTCAAGAAATTCTTCAGTGACACAAGTAGCATATATGATGTTAAAGATAAGTTCTTATGTTGTGTCATCTTTTGATTGCTACCCGCCTGACTGCAGGGCTATGGCAGAAGCTATTTCTACCATTACAGCACTCAGTAGTGACAACTGGTTGGACTCAATATTCATTTGTTTGTTTGCTTACTTGTTCACTCATTTACTCATATGCCCTGTATGTATTGGTATTTACTGTGTTCCTGGCACTCTTCTAGGCCAAGGGAATAGAGTGGTAAACAAAACAAACAAATAAAAACCTCTGATATTTTGAAGCTCACATTCCATTGTGCAGAAACAGAAAATAAACACACACACACACACACACACCACATGCACAATCATATGGTGTTGAATTCTGTGGAAAAAGACATCATAGGGCCATAACAGGTGGAATGTGTGCTATTGAAACCTCCCTTTGAATATGAAAAATTCAGGTTGTAAAATAAGAATTATTAAAAATGGTATCAGCTACCTTAAAAAGGGTTGTGCATTCTTGGCCAGGCTTAGTGGTACATATCTGTAATTCCAGCTACTTGGGAGGCTGAGGCAGGATGATCAAAGGTGTGAGGCCAGTCTGGGAAACTTATCAAGACTCAAAAGAAAATAAAAAGGATTGGGGATATAGCTCCGTTGTAGAACACTTGGCTAGTATGTGCAAGGTCCTGGATTCAATCCTTTGTACAGATGGGGGAAATCAAGGTTGTGCATTCTTCTTTTTAAGGAAGCTTATTATAACTTTAAGTGTAACCTTACTTAGAGAATGAAGCACTTCAATAAAGTTAAATTAATTCTACAGGTCTTAGAACTTAGCTTTCTCTGCAGAGATTATTTCTCAAAGATAGACAGTGCTTTTCATTTCAAGGCAAGTTGTTATTCATCATTCATACACCTTTCCTTAGGGAAGACAGAATAAGATTTAGAAATTTCCTTTATAGCAAATGCAGTTTGCTTTAATTTGAAGTAGAAATTCTATTTAGTTCACAATAGTATATAGCTTCTCACTGTCAAATATATTTTTATGTTAGTCTATGAAGTATTTTTGTTTTTGTGCTACTTTATACTTTGCTACCAATTCAACTATATTTTCCTCCAGCGTGCCTCTCTTCATCATTGGTATCATCAGCAGTGACATGTCAGTGACAGAGACCTGGGCATCATTTCACAACTGCAGAATCCGTACCTCCCTCAACCTGTCATCATCTTAGAACTCATACAACTGAGTTGCCTCATGTTGAGCCTCCTACTCTTTCTTCCCTGCAGGAGGCTCCCATCTGGTGTCCATGGCTATCCCTTATCCCCTCTGATCTCCTCCACAGTGTAGCAAGGGATCTTTTCAGAGCTTAGTATGATTGTGTGATCCTCCTTTGTTAAAATGACTTTAGTGGCTTGGATAAAGATCATAGTCCTTAAAACTCACAAGCCACACAGGTAACCTCCACTCTATTATTTCAGACTTCCTTAGCTTGCTGTCTTTCTAGCTCTGTGGACCTGGTTTATCCTATCTTGCCACATGGTATGTTGAAGGGCTTCCTCTTGTGAATTGTTCTTCATTTTCTATTCCTTTGAGCTTGTTTATTAGCAAAGCATCCTCTTACTGCTTATGCTTCACCTCCCACTGCATCACAGTTTTCCTTAAAACTTAGCTTAGGTATAATTGTTACATATATTCATTTGTTTGTTTGCTTACATATTCATTCATTTACTCATATACTCTGTATGTATTGGTCTGTTATTTAATTTGAGTAATTAGTTAAATCATATCAAACACTTATCTAATAATTGAGTTAGCTAACAAAGAAACTAGTTTTTATGTTAGTTATACTTGGAAAGACAAAGATATTTTAATTTTCTTGGAGTTCCATTGCATAGAGCTACAAAGTATGCCAGACAAGAAGACCCCCTGAGGACATTAAAAGTACACACTTGATTTTTGTTACCTAGTTGCCCTGACTCCCTACCAAAGAGTATCTGTTGGAATTTTGGAAAAATTTGAAGAAAATTATGTAATAAAATAAGCTTGAAATCACATTCTTTCATTTTTAAAAGAAGGGTGAGATCAAAATAATTTCTCTGGAATTTGTTCTCATTTTAAGTTTATAATATTAAAGGAAAATAATTTATCCTCCTCACTACTTTGAAAATTTAGTTTAAGTAGATATTGTGTGTAATGATAAGAATTAGGCTTAGAAAAAATGGTGACCCAGGCACATTTGGAGATTTTGTTTTCTTTAATATCCATTTCAATGCTATATATATTTCCTGGAGCAATGCAACTATGAATCATGGAAGAAAACTAAATTGATTCTGTATCCTTAAACCCTACAATTTGGCAGTGAGAATTTTTTTTTCCCTAAAATATGACTCATTTACAAAGAGACCGAACATGGAAAAGACCTAAGTGCTGTCAGAAATCTTGTGGGTGGGGGTGGGGGTGGGGTGAGTATTTGGATCTGCTAATAATTACAAAATTGCAAAATTAATATCAGAATATGATAGGAAAGATGCGATTGTAAATGAAACACAGAAACTCATGTTTTCAGAAAACAAAAGCTCAGACTATAGAAAAAGCTTATGATTTTTCCTATTTTAGGGTACTTTTCTTGTTTTAGTGTGCCCTACTATGAGTCAACCAATGTTTTATTCCTTTCTCCTCTTGGAAATTGTTGTGCACTTCCCTGTTAACCTTTATTTTCCTGATTTTTCGCCCAAAATGTGTCTCTCTGAATTTTGTCCAGTTTCTGTTGGAGTTTTGCCTTGGGATCCCCCAGGTTGGATGTGGTTATGGTTTTCTTTATTTTGTTACTAAGCATGTTTCCTCTCACTTCTAAAATAATCTTTGAATTTATTTCTGCAGCTAAGATTTCAGAGATGCATCTCATTGTGAGTTTAAAGAAGACATATCCCACAACACTCTCATATTGTGGGAAATGCTTATTATTCTTACATTGCATTTCCTCCCCAAACAGACAAGCAGCTGTCATGAAACACACTGAGACCATGTTTGTATGTTCAGCATAGTTCTGTGTAAATGTGGAAAGGGCTTAAATCAGAATGAGGATGTCAGGACTTTTGGTTCCCAAAGCACTAAAGATGGCTGTTAAACTTATAGAGTAACATTCTGCAAAAGTGTTCTTGTGGCTTTGGACCTTAGTCATTGAGTCTGAAGAAAAGAAATACTCACTGATTGAATTCCTAATATATGCCAGACATCTTCACCTGTGACTACACTTTACTTCTTTTCAAAAGTGAAGTGGGTATTATTATTGTATCTTGTGGTATAAAACCAAGCCTTTGGTAGTCCAAGTGGCTTAGCCAAAATCCCATAAAAAGTAAAGGGAGGAGCAAAAATTCAGCCCAAGGTCTTTTCCAATTTCAAAATTCATTGTCTTTCCACTTCACTGTGTTGCCTCCCAGGATTTGGGGATTTGATGACTCTGTCTGAGGTCACATGATGAGTCAGAGGTAAGCTGGGAAAAAGTTTGGGGCATCTCCACATTTTTTTATCCCATTATAAAAGGATGCATCCTCTATATCAAATACATCCAATCAACCTACTCAAAGAGGGGAGACAGAATAGCAGCTTTGGCTCTATAATAAAATATTAATTTTCTTAAAAGTCATAAAGCAGATATGACATTTGATTTAACTTTTGGAAAAATCTGAAAGAAAAAATAGTTCATTAAATGTGAACTTTGCAGATGACCAACCATTTTGATCAATAGCCAATCTCCTTGGTAACTTTCTTTTGAGGAATTTTATGAACATTCCTTTCCTCTGGGCATTCACAATTGTAAACAGTTTAAAAAGAGTCTGGAAAAATGGACCTCTGTGAATCTGATGAGTCATTCTAGAATGGTCAGATCTGATGCCCTCTGAAGCATTTTCTGATAAAGGTTGTTCCCACTGGCTCTGCCAGGTTACTAACTATATAACTTCAGGCCAGTTACTTAACTTTCTGTGCCTTCCTTTCCTAATCTGAAAATGGGTATACTGTAAAATCTACATTAAAGAATGGTTTTGTGGATTGATAGATAGAAAGTATTCTGTGTAGAAATGATAAATGTGATATAAATCATTGCTGTTCTCTCCCTGCCCACCCATTATAAGAGCCTGTTGTAAATCATGTTGGATTATCCAGAGAACACATAGAGGTCATTTAAGGAATTGAAAGTCATTCTAAGTGGTGGCATTTATAAGTAATCTAGTTCTTCTCATTGATAGCAGTGACAGTCATATCTTATTCCAAAGTGGCAGAAGGAAGGAAATTCAGGGAGAACAAAAGGGATAGAGAGGTCTGAGCAAGTTCTAGGAATGTGGACTTTCTTCTTTCTTTTGACTGATCTTTAAAACATGAACTACAGTGTATTACTAAATTTTATACTGTAAACTACACAAATGTAACACAAAGAGATTTTACGTGCTTGTATATAGCGTGGATAACCATAAGATAAATTTTTCCAATGTTTGATCAACAAAAATATACCTAACAATGTGTTCAATGCTGTAAATACAGAGATGAGTTGGACTTAGTTCATCATCTCAAGGGGATACATAATCCCTGACACTGAAACACTGCCAGTCCAAAGAGCAGATGGTGGGCTTGAAAATTGCTGGTTGCCTTGTATAGAGTATGGAAAAGTTGATTATGAGGCCAATTATTGTCTGGTGAAGTGAAATATTTGAGGATTTGACAAAGAGACTTGAGAAAATTTTGAATTTGAGAAATCATGGAGAAAACATAATAATATACCTTGTGAGGAATTGAATAGGATATGAAGGAGAAGATGGTGGTTGCTAATAAAAATTCAATAGTCATTTTCATTCTGGAAGTGACTGAAAAAGCAGTTTATAAGACAGGAAATGTAAATCTGTTTAAAGGGAGATTAACATAATAATAACATAAGATCGAATTTTCCAAGATGACCATTATTATTATTGTTACAGCCAGCAAAGACTATTAGGAGGGATATTTGAAAATATGAGTAGAAAAGCCGGGAATTATAATGTCTCTAAAATTATAGTTAAGATTGTACTGACAAGTGAGTGGGTGACTGTGAAGGCTAGAATATAGACTCATGAATACCACATGGAATTGAAGCTTTTGGATTTAAGAATGGAGATGTGCTTGGAAACTGAATGAGATATCTGTTAATACTATTGACCATGGCTACTTGTGTCCAAACAGAGAAGAAAAAAAATCAGAAGTTGACAGAGTACTAAATGTCTTTGTAAAGTGGTCCAAATTAACCTGATGTGGACCCCAGGAAACCTAAATAAATATTCAGGGTTCTCAAGATTGTGAAAACATTAGTTTCCCAGTGCTGAGTGAAGATGAATCATTTGCTTCTGTCTGAAAGAGTTGTGCTGTTTTACCAAGGGTCCAGTTTTTGGAGGGTCA
Source organism: Urocitellus parryii (assembly GCF_045843805.1). Classification (NCBI taxonomy): domain Eukaryota; kingdom Metazoa; phylum Chordata; class Mammalia; order Rodentia; family Sciuridae; genus Urocitellus; species Urocitellus parryii. The sequence goes on from NC_135538.1 coordinate 95,990,245, forward strand.
TGTAAGAAGCAGTGGAGTTAAAAGTGACTCCTCTCTTCTCCCACCCTTAGCAGACAATTGTTTTGGGGATTGAGGGGGAACATTTTACAGCCACATTCCTGGGTTTAACAGTGGCTTTATAAACTGAGTAATCCAAAGGTAGTTATAGACTTAATATAAAGAATAACATTCATCAAGATTTACTTAATTCCAAGGATTAATAGATTACCATTAATCAGGCAGTTTCAAAAGTAGTTTACATGTGTCTAACCCTCTAACATTCTTAGGTGTTTTTCTCTTAAATGTGTCGAATGTGCTTCTAACATGCAGAACATTTCTTTGGGAGCTCTGTATTTGTAGAACATTGACTTGGTGTTTCCATGCCAAAATCTTCTTTTGAATTGAAGAATCTGTGGATATTTTTTTATTGATCTAGAGAAATTTAAAACCTTTTTCTATATGTTTTTCAAAGGATTTCATTAATATTGGAGGTTATGCATGCTTTATTAAGTGTTTTATACTTTGCTATTTTATGCTTTGCTATATAAGTTTTAAGTATGAGAAACCTAAGAATGAATAGTAAATGTAAAGCTATTCTTTGTAAACACGATGAAATATCAATTATTTGTTTCTTTTTATTTAGGGATATCAGGGAATCTCAGGATCACCAGGTGTTCCAGGACCTCCAGGAATGCAAGTATGTGATCCATTTTTACACAGTTTATAAATCTCACTTTTAGTGAACCAAAGACATAATTAACAGAATTTAATTTTGTGGTTAATTTAGGGCTCTCGAGGACTACCAGGTTACAAAGGAGAACCAGGGAGAGATGGCCAAAAGGTAAATACACGTAAATAAAAGTGGAGTCAGTAGTTTTGTCATTCAAAATTGAAAAAGAATTATCTATAATGGTTCCATGTGTAGTGTTGGTGAATTTGTCAGTGGCCATTGGCCAATAGAGCTCACAGAAGGCTTTTGTCACTAGATGACCACCATCAGATGCAAGTTGGCATTGCCCAGATAACATGTTCTCTTCCTGTGATTGAGCTCCCTTTTCAGAGGGGAATGAAGCACATATCAGTGTAATGTGTTATTGTGTTAGCCTTAGGCAGCCCAGTCCTGCATGTCTAGTTCCATTTATCTGGCAAGTGGTCTACTGGCTTAGCCTTACCTGACTTCTCCTGTAGGTTATTGATGGGTATACACATTTCAATTACTGCCTCTGTTTACAACTCTGAGATTCACTGTGTTTCCCATTGAAGTACATGTTCTTTAAATCTGTTAGTACCTTCCCATGGGCAAAGTCAATGCCTATTGGCCCTGGTAGCTTGTCCATGCTCAAGATATGTATTTGTATTTGTTTGAATTCCTGTGTTGATTGTTAGTTTAATTCCTAGAACACAATCTCATTTTAAGTTTTTAGGGAGGCATTCTGCTATTTGATCTAGATAAAAACCCTATAGTAATCTTCTCATGCCAACTTTGCAAATTGCTTACCTTTGGAATATAAAGTGCATAACATGCACATCTCAGAAACACTGATCTAAACTTTACCCATTTTATGTTTTGATGGTTGCATAACATCACAACTATTTAAAATGTATCTCTTGAGTCTGATGGCTCAGCTATTTTCAGGGTATTTGGTTTGGGGAAAGTTATTTAATGTCTTCAAATCTTATTTTCTTTATTGACAAAATGGGAATTTCTTTATAGGTTTATTGGGAGAATTAAGCAAGTATGGTTACTGGCTTAGGGATTTTTTAATACAAATGATGGTTTTATTGTTCTGTTTTGTTTATCAAGTAACATGATTATAGATGGGATATAGTACAGGTTAGGCTGGCATGGGTTAAAGCAGTAACGAAATCACATAGAAAGATTAGTGACTGGAAAAAAAACAGAAAAAAAAAAAGATGAAATAGGTAAAGGCAGGTTTATAATATGTAGAGAAATAGAGTAGGTAAAGCAATAGCAATAGTTTACCTAATTCCCAAAGCAGAAGTATTAAGTCCTGTTGTCCACAGAGGTGACCTTGGTCATCCATGTGTCCTTTTAGCCCCTGAGCAATTTCTACCAGTTTCATATGATAGAGGAAACTTTAGAGACAGTATAGAAAAGGACAGACAACAGAAATGGAAAGTGTCTTACATATTCATGCTCTGGGGGCGTCATGAAGCAGCTCAACCTCTTTCAGATGAACAGGGATTCCATTTGGAAGTTGAGGATACATATTCTGAGGAACCCAGGTACAAGCCACCTCTTCTGTGTTCTAGTTGAAAGGATCATTGTTCTCTTTACATTCTCACAAATCATCTGATGGGGATGGGGATGTGCTGTTTTACCAACGGTTCAGGGGGATGGGATGTAAAAAAAATATGCATGTATCTGAGTATTTATTATGCATGTATCTGATATTTATGAATGAATGAAAAAATGACTTACTTTTTCCTTTAGTGGAGTTTTAGGGATCAAATATATGTATTTATTTGTACATCTTAGAAGGACTTGAGCAAAATTTTTATAGGAATAAATGTGCCTTATTTAAAAATAAAATAGCAATAATAATTGTACCATAGCATCTTTAACTGCTCTACTGTTTTGGGTCATTGGTCTAACTTAAATACAGATGCATAAATTTTACAAAATCATATGTTCTACAGGAGAAGAGAAGACAAGAAAGATGTGGTTGATGCAGGGGCCTTTGTTTTCAGACCAGTAATGTTTTCATTCAGATTTGCTTGTTTTATGAAGTTCATTGTTGAAATTAAACTCTGATTTGACAGACTGAGACTAAAATCATCATGTGCGACTTCCAGGTTTCCTCCTCATGTTCCATGGGACTTCTGAGAATTCATTACCCAGAGTTAAATAATTTGCTAACTTAGTAAAAGACTTTCCCTTTTTTGTTCCTTTTTAACATGGTTTCTTGATTTTAAGAAATGGAAAGGTTAAAAAGTATAACCCTGAGACGTATCTGTCTTGTGGTAATTTAGGAGATGTTTCCTACCTAGGTATTACACTAGTGGCCATTGGGAGGTTGTTCCACATGATACTGTTCTCCATTAGGATATTTTCCCAGAATAATTTCCATTTTGTGGCTTTTCTCTGAAGATTCTCACAGTACAAGTTTCTACTTGGAGATAATTAACATTAGATGCACTTTATTTTTTCTGTCCTTAACTGTTTTTTTCCCCACATATCAGACAATAGAATGTAGATTTTTAAGGAATTTTTCTCCTTGAACTTACAAAGTCAAAAGGAGTACTTATTCAGCAAATGATCTTTAATTGGTAACTTTTTTTTATTACAGCTTTGAAGCTGTTTTTTTTAAAGCTAAAAGATACTTTAAATACTTTTTCATCCTTAAGGATATGTAACATGTTTAAAGTGTGTGGAGAAATATGTTTGTTAAAACTTATATTAAGCTGTGATGGTTAATTGATATGCATTCATGAGTTTTCAGATTAAGCACAGACAGACTCAATTTTGGAGAGGCAGGAAGTATTGATAATTTATTTTTATTTTTTGTCTATCCAACAAGCTCATTTCTTTTTTTTTTCTGGGCTTAATAAATAAAATGTTAATTATATCTAAGGTATTATTATTAAATAAATTATTTTATTTTCTTTGTTAGTGTTTTTAACGTCAAAGTCTCCCTTTAAAACTTCACCTTCCTGTTGTCCATGCCAGGGTGTCATGTGATGGGGGACCCTGTCCTCCTCAAGCAGGTCTCCTACCTCTGGGTTTCTAACACTGAGATACTGAGTGGTTTTCAAGGTGTTTGTTCCTGGTATTTAGTCAGTCATAGTCAAGGAACTCCCAATGTATATTTTGAGAGAATAATAATAAAAAGCCAAGTGAAACGTTTGTTAGGGATGGTATGATAAAATTTAGTATATTAGTGATATTAGTTATTGAGTTTTTCTGAAGACAAAAAAAATAGTTTCTGAAATTAAAGCTAATAATGGTAAATGAGGAAAAAGTAGTCAGAAGTAGCTTAACAAAGTTGCCTCCTTATTTTACTTTCTCAAAAAAAGTTAGTCTACGGATGGAGCTTTCTGATAGCACCACACTACAGAAACTAGGGTCTGTGTGCATGAGTGTGTGTGCGTGTGTATGTGCCACACATACACATGTGGCAATAAGGGATTTAAAGTAGTTGCAGGTTATAGGTCGAGCTCTGAATTCAGACTGCTTAACTCCCAAGTCATGCTTTTTAATCTCTTTAAGTCTGTTTTATCATGTGGACAGTGGAAGCTACAGGGTTACTTTATTACTGGAACCACCATTCTTCTGATGATAATTTTGGAAATATCTTTGATTTATCCTTTATTCTTTCTTTTAAATGTTGACGTTCCTTGTCTAAAACAATCAGACAGGATTTCCCTAAACTTCCTTCCAGTTCTATTGGCACTCTTCCCTGTGTGTGTACCTCCATTCAGCTTTCCTGTCTGTTGACAGGTAAACTGTCCTTGCAGAGCCCACAAGCCCTATTGTTCTCCACTTCTTTGTGTTATTAGTTAGCCTTCTCTTCTATATCATTAATTTTTTTTTTCTTTTCTAGTTAGATTTTCTCAATAAACCAAAGGGTGACCCATGTGAAACCAAATAAACAGATTCCCCTTTCCTCCCACCATATAACCTCTGTGGCTATTACTCCATTTTTTTCTCAATGGAATGTAAGTATCCCAAAATCTTTGCATTTGTTTTCTGCACTTCCTAATCTCTCTTTCTTGCTGTAACCCCTTCTGGTGGGATTTTATCAAAACTATCTGCTGCATATCTAGATCACCAGTCTCCTAGCTTTGAAATCCAGTGGTCAGTCTTGTTCAGTTATCTTTGTCTTGTTATTTTTGTATCTTTGCAACATTTGACACACACAGTTGACTATCCTCTCCTTTTGGAAGCATTTCTTCTCTTGGCTTTTAGGATGCCACATGCTCTTAGATTTTTCTCCTTGCCCACTTTTTGTGTTTACTTATTGCTTTTTACTCCTGTATTCACTCTCAAAATGTTGGGAGTTTCCAGGGTTCAGCCCTATTTCCTTCCTCAATAGAGTTTATTATGTTGATAAGTATAAACTCATGTGAATATAAATCTAGATATTAATTATGTAAAAATAGATATATTTTATGACCGTAGTTATAAAATAATTAATACATTGATATAACAATATAAAAATACTAAATATATTGGATAAATACACAAACATACATATATTTATACAATCTGTTTTCTTTTTTCTATTTGTATTGGAGATTGAACCCAGGGTCCCTTTACCACTCAACTGCATTTCTAGCCGTTTTTATTTTTCATTTTGAGAGAGAGACTCACTAACTTTCTAAGACTGGCCTTGAAGTTGAGATCATCCTTCCTCACTCAGCCTCCTGAGTCACTGGGATAAGAGATGTGGGCCACCATGCCCAATTCACGATCTGTTTTCTAAAATATTTTGCTTCGTCTGAATCTAGAGAATCCTTAATAATTGACATTACAACTAGGGATTTTCAGAAAAAAATTGCTTTTAATAAAAGTAATAGTACCATAATTTCCCTTTTTCAAAGATAATTCCTCCCTCAGAGACTTTTCTCCCGAACAGCACTGGCTTTGTGCTCCATAAATATTCTCTGATATTTGGCTTTGTTGATTGAGCATGTCTCCTGTATATGTGGGGCTGATTTTTTTTTTGCAACTTCTGTGGCCACTTTTGCAAAGTGCCGATTATTTCCTGATCTTTCACTCTTTCTTCTTTTAAGGCTACATAATGGATTCAGAATCTTAGTTTATTATAAAAGAATTATTAATTCCATGTTCTGCCTCATTTGTTGGCATTTATTCCTCTTCTGCCCTGGTTTCTTTTCTCTACTGGTATTATTAAGAAACTTAACATTTTTATTGAATTTCACAGTGTACTTCAGATTTTGTTAGTTCTAAATTCAATTTTGCATCTTCAGTTTGGGTGAGTCTGTTACAGGGTCATTGAAAACCTATGACAGTGACTCCATAACAGCAGCTTGGGGGGCTATTTTTCTGTAGACCTGAATAGTCCAATGTAATTCCCAAACCCTAGGGAATATCCATCACTGTGTTAGAGAAAGGAAATATTTTAGTTGAATTAAACATTTTCCTGCTAGTCACTTAGGATTTGTCTTTTTATCTGACATAAGAAGGAGCCACAGATTTGTGCAAGACTTGATGTATTGAGTACATGAAAGATTTTACTATTGTTTATGCTTTTATTCCTACATGTTTTGTTTGGTATTTTCTGTGTGCACTTCTTATCATATTTTGTCCTTACAAAAGTCTTATAATATTAGTAAATAAAGCCATATTTATATGACTTTTTTATGTAAATTGCAAGGCAAATTACCTCTATTTCACAATTTGGAAAAGTAAGAAATGAAGATTTTGAATAATTTGTCTAAAGTTACTGAAATATCAAAGTGTTGAAATAAATTTCTAAATTTTGGCCAGAATAGCTTTTCTCACTGTGACTTGTGCCCTTGCACTCTATTAGCCTATGATAGAAATCTCTGAATGCCTGACAGTTGCCCAGAATACAGCTGGGGAGAGAACTTGACAGGTGAGAACTGACATTGTGCTGACTGTGCCAAAAGAGAGTATTTATTGCCTAAACCTCTCTTGAGGAAATAGGGATCATTCCCTTAATCATACGATATCAAACTTTTAAATTGCAAAACCTGTGCACTAAAAGGTTGTCCCATATTTACATAGGAATTATATCTCTATGCTACTAAATAAAGCATTATGTAAATATAAAATAAAACCCACCCCAAAAGACAATTTAAAAGAATGAGATTTTAAAATTACTTGTTTCATGTTCTCTTCTCTGACTATCCAAATAAATAATTTTGACTTGACTTTGAAGACCATGACTCTAGATGAACTTAATAGATGGACAGACTCATTAGCCATGAAAAGTTTGAAAGCTACCTATGGGAGATGGAAGCATCTCGAATTTTCCTTGACTTTAATCTCTTATAAACTCAGATGGGATCTTGAGCATCGACCCCAAAAGCACCTGTTTTGTTCAGTTTTCTTTGAGCACTCATGAATGTTTACTATATTTAGGGGAATGAAAATATTTTGTATATTCAGCAAATAATCATTAGTCATATCAGGGCATTATCCAGGATAGAGTAGATTATGCAAAAGTGAAAAGCAAACCCCAAATGTCCATGTCCTAAAAAATAAATGTTTATTACTCATCAAACTACACATTTATCATCAGTAATGAGGAATTCCCCTGTATTTGTATGGAGGCTTAGGCTAGCAGATGTTTCATCATCTAGATTATAAAATGGTAGCCAGTGCACAGAGAATCAAACACTAGCTCTTCAACCACTTTCATTCCTCCTTAGTTAACCTGAGAAAGTTGTGCAGACCACATCAGCATCAAGAGATATCTCCAATATGCCATGAGGTAGAGGCAATCTAGAGATTGGTAAAAACAAAAAAGTCATTTCTTTTTGATTATTTTTTAAAATTGTAGATGGGCATGATTTATTTTTATGTGGTGCTGAGGATTGAATCCAGTGTCTCACACGTGCAAAGCAAGTGCTCTACCACAACTCCAGACCAGTAGTAATCATTTCTACAAAGAAAAATAGCAGTGAACCAAAGATGAATTCCTTCATCAAACAGGGTGATGTCAAATAAAGGATGTAACCCAATCAAAGTAACTATTTTACGATAGTCAGTGTTAAGTGCCAAAGAGGAGAGTCAAATAAAGCTCTCTATAGTTTAGAGGTAAGATGAATAATTAAAAATACATCATAAAAAATCATAAAGAAGAGGCTTATAATAATTACATAGTACAGGGACTGTTCTTAGCCAGTTTAAGAAATCTCTAACCTAGAGATGCTTTGGTCCTTATCTTTACTTATTTTATATCTTTAACAAAACTAAGGACCATCTTTGTTTATTTTCTCAGTAAGTTTTTCTTAGTATATCTATAGAAAAAATTCCCTAAGGTGGAATTGATTTTTGGAGCAAAGGGTTAATTAAATTCATAGTTAAACTTTGATACAAATTGCCTATTTACCCTTAAGGAAGTCCTTATTCCCCAACACATGTTTGAAAATGTCTTTCCTCACGCTCTTATCATCATTATATTTCATTTTAGTTTCTTTTACCCATTTAAGTTTAAAATGGTAATGGTGCTCTCTTTCTCTGCTTTCTGATCATCATGTGAGCTGCTTCCCTCCACTATTCTCTTCCACCATGATGTTCTGCCTCACTTTGAGCCCTGAGGAATGGAGCCTGTTGTCTGTGGATTGAGACCTCTGAAACCATGAGCCCCCAAATAAACTTTTCCTCCTCTACAATTGTTCTTATCAGATCTTTTAGTCACAGCAGTGAAAAAAGTTGACTAAAAGAGAAATTGAGAAGTGGGATTGTTGCTGTGACTGACTTGACCATATGGTTCAGAAGTGTTTTGAGCTTTTTGGAATTGGTGGGAGGAATTTTGAGATATTTAGTAGTGCAAGATGAAAATGTTTTAGGTTGTTGTATGCAGAGCTTAATGGTTGATTTAGGTGGGAATTCAGAAGATCAGAATGCCAATAGAACTCTAGACAGTGAAAACAGGGCTCAAGAGGGTTTAGAGGAAAAGGAGCACACTGTTGGTAATTGGACTAGAGGCCATTTGTGTTATATTCTGAGAAGTTGTCTGCATTTTGCTCATATCCTGAGACTTTCTGTGAAGCTGACTTTAAAAGCAATGGATTTCTTAATCTGGTGGAAGAACTATCTAGGCAGCATAGCATTCAGGCAATGGCATGGATATTGCTGGCAGCTGTTAGCCAAGTTATTGTGATAATCCAGAGCAGAAAGTAGAGCAGAAAGATTTTTAAAACTTGGACTTGAAAGGTGAGAGTAAAACTGGATTTAAGGAAGTTGTAGTTGTTAAAGACAAAACAGCTAAAGAAATGCTAAAAACTTGGCTAAGAAAGATGGCTTGAGGCATCTCAGGAGCTGGCAAGACCACACCCATTTCAGACTCAAGGAAATTAAAGTAAAAATTCTATTGAGAAGAGAGCACAAGAGGGCTAGGAAGTTTTTTTCAATGTGCTCAGCCACCCAGGCACTCAGAGACTAATACAACCAGGGTTCCTGAAGGCTTGGCTACTGCTTGAAATGGCAGCAGAAGTTGGCATCAACAATGTGGTTTTGCAGGAATGCAGGATACTAGTGTTAGAAGATCGTGGAGGCTTCCCCCAATATTTCTTAGGAAGGCCTGAGAGTCCAGGAAAAGTGCAGGGGGGTTGGAGTCCCTGCAGGTAGCCCTTTAGCAGGTGATGTGTAGAGATTTGAGCAGGAAGCTGAAGCTGCAGTTGAGACCCCTGAGATTACAAAATGCCAGTAACTTGAGACATCATCCTAGGAAAGCTGTAGGAATTGAATAGAGACAAACCAACAGAAAGGCCAATTGAGCTGTAACCAACATGGTCATAGGAGTGTAGCTATATAAGCCCTTTGGAGAGAATATCATCATACCATGTGCCCCAGATGCTGAACATGGAGCTACAGGATTTCAGTCTTGCTTTGGTCCTATTACTTCTTTTTATGTCCCCAATTTTGTGAATGGAAATATTTACTTCCTACCATTATATATTAGATACTTGTAAATTGCTTTTAATTTGTTAGGTGCTCACAATGCAAGATTGCCTTGAACCTCAGAGAAGACTTTGGGCTTGACCTTTGAGCAATTTCTGAACTGTTGAGGCCATGGGGACTATTGGGAATGGACTAAATGTATTTTGCATTGTCAGATGAGTTTGAGCTTTTGGGGGTCAGGGTAGAATATTTGGATGTGAGGTGTCTCTGAAAAGCTCATGTCTGAGACAATGCAAGAAGGTTCAGAGTAGAAATGATTGGGCTGTGAGAGTCTTAAGCCAATCAGTGAATTAATCCCCTGATGGGGTTTAACAGACAGGTAACTGAAGTGGTTGGGTGTGGCTGGAGGAGGTGGTAATTGGGGGTGTGGCTTTGGGGTGTATATTTATATCTGATGAGTGGAGTTTCTCTCTCTCTCTGCTTCATGTGAGCTGCTTCCATCTGCCATACTCTTCTGCCATGTTGTTCAGCCTTACCTCAAGTCCCGAGGAATGGAGCATGTTAATGTACATTGAGACCTCTGAAACCCAAACAAACTTTTCCTCCTCAAAATAAAATAAAATAATACTGGTTTGACTTTCATTTCTTTATTAGTAAGATATATTACCAAAATCTGTGACTTGGGGACAGATTATGTTTTGTTTATGTTTTATTTCATATTGGGCTATTATCTATAAAATTGATTTTATATACATTTCAGAAATTGTTTATAGATGTGAAAATACTTTCCTGGTTTACATAAATTTTATGTTTTGATTAATTTTTTCAATTTTAACTATACAGAAATATTTTAATTTTTATGTATACATAGAAAATGTTTTTGTTTTATGTCTATATGGAAAGGTTCCACATTATAGAATTTTGAATATAATAATTCATTAAATTATTTTTGGAATTTTATTATTTTTAACCTTTAAACTTTTAGATTTTAGAGTAAAATTAGATAAGCATTTATATTTTCTCTTTTTTTCCTTAATGGATAGCCAGTTACCACAACAATATTTATGGAATATCACTTTTCCTCCACTTATTTGAAAAACCATCTTTACAATTTCATTTGGTTTGGTGTTTTTGGCTTTCCATTCTGTTCCATAGACCTGTCTACATCTTTTCCACTGCCAAATTGTTTTAATTATTGTCACTTAATAATATGATTTCATATTGGCAGGATTGGTCCTTCCTGATCATTTTTTTATAATCAAAAGTTTCCTGGCTATTCTTGAATGTTTTTTTTTCCAGATAAAGCTCAGTATATTTCCTGCAGCTTCTTAGACTTTCTATTCATATTTTAATTAATATTTCTTTAACTTATGGATTAATTTTGGAGAGATTGACATCTTTTCATTACTTTTTCTATTTATGATTATGGATTATCTTTCTTTAGCTTTACTCTTGAAAACTTGATATAATAATATTAAGTGTGTTTTAAGTGATTGTTAACATTGCTTTGTTTAGGTTTATAATACTAGAAATTACTAGAAAATTTTTTTACATTTTTTGTTCCTATTATAAAGGGAGCCATTCTTAATATATATATAGTATATGAAAGCTATTTAGTTTTGTGTACTTATGTTTGATAACACCAACTAATTGACCTTCCTTATTTATTATGTCTGGGTATTAGGTATATTGGCATATTAGATGTATAATTTTTAAAAAGATGCTTTGTTTTTATTTTATTTTTATTCATTTATTTTTGTATGTTGTCTAAATTAACTGGCTAGTTCAGAAATACATTAAAACTCATGCTGATACTGGGTAACTTTTTCTTGCATTCCAAACAGGCATCCATCCATGCAGATGATATTTTTGGTAGTAAAACACACCCAGCAGGGAATACACATTGTATATATTTACAATTTTGTATCTTTGGCTTTTGTTTGTAACCATTAGTGCCGCAGTCTGGCTGGGCACTGGCCGGTTAGCTCAGTTGGTTAGAGCTTGGTGCTGATAACACCAAGGTCGTGGGTTCCATCTCCATATGGGCCACCAATTGCCGCAGTCTGGCTGGGCACAAAATCAGAGCCACTCAAGCAGGAACAAACTTTATTTCTGAAACTCCCACCAATGCCACATGCTTTCCCGGGAAATATGCAGAAACACACACACAGCGTTCTCCTGGGCCACACTACACCAATAGGAAGGTCCCTCCTCCGGAAATCCCTCCTACCGCATTTCCCCAACCAATGGGAACTCTCTGGGAGTCCCACTAGAGCTCCAAAGTAGCAGGCCCAGGCAGACAGCAGGGGTCTAATATCCAATTGAATGCAGATCTTAACATAATCATATCATCTCAATGGCTTGCTGGCATCACCTTTCAACCAAAAATGCCATGTGTCATTCCTACTTGGCTATGGCTCTCAGCACATTAGTATCAGCCAAAAATCTATTTCAGTCATGTCTCTCTCTCTCCACTTAATGATAATAGGTGACTTAAATTTATTAGGCATCCACTATACTCTCTATTCCTTTTCCTTGAGCCATATTGTCAGGATTGAAAGGCTTCATTGGATCCACTTTTACTGATTTGCAGATTTCAAGGGTGATGTTTATAGCCACATCCTTGATTCAATCTTTCCCATGGACTGAGTTTTAATTGGAAATTTTATTTTTTTATATTTTTTATATTCATTTTTTAGTTGTACATAATACCTTTAATTTGTTTGTTTATTTTTATGTGGTGTTGAGGATTGAACGCAGGGCCTTGTGCATGCCAGATGAGTGCTCTACCACTGAGCCACAACCCCAGCTCATGGAAATTTTATTTTTAAAGGCATTTTCCAGTTTAATTGTTTACCTGTTAGAGATGTGAAAAGAAATTTCAGTATCTCCCAGTTGTATTTTTTGACATAATCTGTTCCTTTCACTTACTGCTCACAAACTGGCCAGTTCTTTTCTGAGTTCATCTTTTTTAAAAAAATAGTTCCCTGTCAAATACAGCCAATAAAAATCAGTTCAAAATCCCAACATCCTGTTTCTCAGTTGTTCACCTTTCCCTGTAAGTTCTCCATGCACATGGAAGCATGATTGTGTCTTGTGAGGCCTCCTATGGAGTGGCTGGCATAACAGATGATTATAAGCCAGAAGGGCACGATGGTATAAAACATCAGGACACTGCAAATGAAAGCTAGATCTATAAGCTTTGTGAGGGGAAAAAACACCCCCTGCCCCTGGCCTCTCAAATGAGAAGCAGAAAGTCTTCAGACATCTCCTTAATGGCATTTCAGCCAACAACAGAATGGAGCAAAGCCTTCAAAAGTCTGAAAAGAATTCAGAATTATGCTTCTAAATGTAATTTATCAATTATGTAAATGAATAATCTACAGACATTTTTAGAGGCTTAAGATCTCAGAATTTTATTTCCCATGAATTACTTCTCAAGAAGCCATAGGGTTTTTGGCTCCCCTAAACAAGGAAGGAAACACAAATATAAAAACAGAGAATCCACACCCAGTAAAGAGACAGCTCTAAGAGAGACTGATTGAAGGATGTGAAATTTTCAATGTAATATGAGTACATTTAGGAGTGATTTTGACAATTTGAGGGAGTTTGGGATTGGATATAGCAATAAGTTTATGGGAAATTAAGCAATAAAACAGGCAGTTTTGGGCTCTAGGAAAAAATAAACATTTGGGCAAGAGAAGGCAAGTAATCAGAGTATATTGCTTAGCTGTGAACATTAGTATAATATATACTGACACTTAACCAAAGCTTTAGGAGTACATTAAGAGGATCTGTGCCTGTTAGAAGTGTAGATAGGGAGCGGTGTTGGGTTGTTTGAGAACTTAACCATCTTAATTCACAGATAATATATTTAAAATGTATAAAAATTAAAATGTATGTAAATATGGTTTGGCATAGTTGTAGTAGAATACAATACCTTTATTTTATTTATTCATTTATATATGATGCTGAGGATTGAAACCAGGGCCTCACATGTGCTTGCCAAACCATATTTATATACATTTTACAGAAATTTAGAGTAAAAAGTTGCTTTTAGAGGGTTGCCTTCTATAAGACTTGAACAACTATAGTACTCTTCAAATCCTGTGAGTGAATAGCCTTTTATATTTGTAGATATTGTGTCACCTCCTGCTCTCTCTCTCTCTCCACCTGACAATCATAGAGTATAATCCAATGATTGTATGTAGTGTCTTACTTTTCTCAGATAAAACTGAACCTGACCTTAATCTTGTCATGACAGTCCTTGTTTTTGCTCTTCTTTGTGTCTTCATAGTTAAGACTTTAATGTTTTTATTAATGCATAATAGTTATACATAATAATAGGGTTCTTCTTGACATAGTCATTAATACATAAAATAAAATTCACTCCATATTAAACCTCAGTGTTTCCCTTTTTGTGGCCTTTCCCCCTCCCAATGCCCTTCCTCTACTCTGTTTATCTGTCTTCTATTAGTTTATTGTTTTCTTTTTAATTGGTGCATTATAGATACATATAAAAGTGGAATTCGTTGTGATATATTCATATATGCCCATAGTATAGTTTGCCCATATTCATTGTGCTGTTTTTTTCCCCTTCCTATTCCTCTTCCCTCTACCTTGTTTCCCTTTTACCTGTTCATGGTTCTTTATTCTATTTTCATGGGAATCCTCCATTAAAAAAAAATTCTGTATTTCTCTCTTGCTTCCACATATGAGAGAATGCCTTCATCCAACCCTTGACTTTCTCAGTCTAGCTTATTTCATTCAGTGTGATGTTCTCCAGTTCCATCCATTTACCAGCAAATGATATTTCATTCTTCTTTGTGGCTGACTCCATTATATATGAATATATATCACATTTTCTTTATCCATTTGTCTGTTAGCATGCACTTGGGCTAGTTCCACAACTTGGCTATGGTGAATTGCACTGCTATAAACGTGTGGGCAAGTATCATTATTGTGTGCTGATTTTAGTTCTTTTGAATAAATTCTGAGGAGTGGGATGACTGAGTCATATGGTGGGTCCACTATTAGTCTTTTGAAGAATCTCCATAGTCTTCTCCAATGTGATTGTACTAATTTGCAGTCCCACCAATAATGTATGAGTATACCTTTTCCCCCACATACTCACCAGCAATTATTATTATTTGTATTTTTGATGATTGCCATTCTGAGTGGGGGGAGATGAAATCTCTGTAATTTTGATTTGCATTTCCCTTATTGCTAGGGATGTTGAACATCTTTTCATATTTCTGTTGGCCATTTGTATTTTACTGAGAAATGCCTGTTTAGTTTATTTGCCCATTTATTGACTGGTTGTTCTAAAACTTTTGATGTTAAGTTCTTTTGAGTTAATTATATATTCTGGGTATTAATGCCCCATTGGAAGAGATATTTTCAAAGATTTTTTCCCATTCTTTATGCTCTGTCTTCACATTCTTAATTGTTTCCTTTGCTGTACAGAAGCTTTTTAATTTGAAGTCATCTCATTTATTGATTCTTGCTTTTATTTCTTGAGCTTTGGGAATCTCATTAGGGAAGTCCGTGCCTGTATCCACATGTTGGAGTGCTGACTCTGCTTTCTTCTAGCAGTTACAGTGTTTCTTGTCTAATTCTTAGGTCTTTGATACACTTTGAGTTGGATTTTTGTGCAGAGTGAGAGATATGGATCTAGTTCTATCCTCCTACACAGGGAAATCCAGTTTTCCCAGCACATTTGTTAAAAATGCTGTCTTTTTCTCCAACATGTTTTAGGCACCTCAAGGATCAGACTGTTTGTATGTGGATTTGTCTTTGTGTCTTCCGTCTATTCCATTATCCTTCAGGCCTTTAAAAAAAATGCTAATATCATGCTGCTTTTGTTTCTGTAGTTCTGTAGTATAATATGAGATTAGGAATTATGATGCCTCCAACATCACTCCTTTTCCTCAGTATTGCTTTGTCTGTTCTTTCATTTTTCCATATGAATTTTAGGACTTTTCCCCCTAGTTTTGTGAAGAACGTCATTGGTATTTTGATGGGAACTGAACTGAAACTATAGACCACTTGTGGTAATATGACCATTTTCACAATATCAATTCTGCCTATCCATGAGTGTGGGTAATTTTTCCATCCTCCTAGTTTTTTTTAATATTTATTTTTTAGTTGTAGTTGAACACAATACCTTTATTGTATTTATTCATTTATATGTGATGCTGAGGATTGAAACCAGGGCCTCACATGTGCTAGGAAAGCAGTCTACCACTGAGCCACAACCCCAGAGCCCCCTCCTAGGTTTTTTGTTTGTTTGTTTGTTTTTGCAATTTCTATAGTTTTTATTGTAGAGGTTTTTCACCTGCTTGGTTGGCAACTCACTAAGGGTAGAGGTAGGATTGCTGATGAGGTTCCTGTAGCTCCCAAATTCTTCTTTCTATGATTATAAATGATACACAGAAAAATGAGAACTAATTTTTCATAGAGTTAGGGTTCGATGAACATGAGAATTTAAATGTTTGTAGACTTATTTCCAATCAATTTTGATAAGGGTAATGTTGAAGTATGTATAATCCTGCTTAGGCTGAAGCATTTTTTCTTTAATTAACAAAATGTTTTTCTTTAGTTAATTTCAGTATTATTTTCAGGGTGACCGTGGACTTCCCGGTTTTCCTGGGCTTCATGGAATGCCAGGATCAAAGGTTGAAAACATTTATTCCTTTTTAATACAGCAATACCATATTTTTATTTTATATTATAAATATAATATAAAATATATATTTTATATTATAAATATATTATATATAGATGCTCATATATAAGTAAAGACAAGTATGTTAAAATAAATGATTAAGATTAATATAGTGGCTTACATAAAAATCTAAAAAAATTCTCCTTAAAGTTTTTAGTTATGACTGTGTAATACACTATTTAAAATTGATAACAAGTTTACTATACACAAGTTCTTTTAAATGTAAGCCCTAAACTGTAAGCCCTATTATAGTACCAATTGGGCTTATGAAGCCTGGAAAATAGGACTTTTGTAAACAAACTATAAATTATTTTATTTTTATTTATTTTGATGTTGACATATTAAACGCTGTTATTTATAATGTGTTTTTTCTTCATAAAGGAAATACTCCTATTACTCTAAAATTTAATATTTATATATGTTTTTCCTTTAGGGTGAAATGGGCCCCAAAGGAGATAAAGGATCCCCTGGATTTTATGGCAAAAAGGGAAGTATAGATCACAAAGTATCAATATTGAACTTTTAATGTAAGGGAAATACCAAACTTGAATTGCATTCCCAGCCCAAAATTAGAGCAATTACCTCTGTTCACTCTTCTGAGGGACTTCTTTTAAATGTAGAAAGGAAAAAAGTGGGGATTATATCTGATGACTGCAATAATGGTGCTGTATAAAAATCCATTGTTATTGGTCACTGTGAACTTCAAAAAATATTTACAGTGAATGATTTCTTTAGAAGCAGTGTCTGCTAAAAACATATCCATTCAGAATTAACGTTATATACCTTCCTGTATCCATACACTGAAGGAAGTTTGTTTTTTCCATGCATTTAAAATACCATTACTTAAAAATTTATCAAGAGATAGTTGCAATGTCTATATGCTTATGATAAAAATTCTGCATATTAACATTTTCAGTGTCTTAGAGGTAAACTTTTTTTTACCTGGGTAAAAACTTAACACTGGGATGGTTAAAATTATGCTTTGCCAACAGTTGTAGAGTCAACACAATCTGCAGTTCCACTAATTCTGCCACTATGTACTGAAATTAACTTGTAAGCTTTCCTAAATAAATTTGAGTTAGAGCTTGAACATATTATTGTCAAGACTGTTTTTTAAGTGTTCTTTTTTAAATGCAGGGTGCAAAAGGTGAAAAGGGGAATGCTGGTTTTCCTGGCCTTCCTGGACGTGCTGTGAGTTTCATAGAAAATTGTTCTTGAGTATTTTTGCTTTAAATAAAAAGTAAAGTAGGGCTGGGGTTGGGGCTCAGTGGTAGAGTGCTTCCCTAGCATGTGTGAGGCACTGGGATTGATTCTCAGCACTGCATATAAATAAATAAATAAATAAATAAATAAATATCCATCAACAGATTTTTTAAAAAATAGAGTATGTCTGCTTTAAAAGAAAAAAAATAGTATAAAAATATGCTAAAACACATGTATTTATTTTTTAGGGAGAACCAGGAAGACATGGAAAAGATGGATTAATGGGTATTCCTGGTTTCAAGGTATTTAGCAAAATAAACAAAATGAAAAAGTTTTTGTACCTGTGAATGAACATTAGAAGAATGTGCCAATATTAGAAATTTTTATATACAGCATTGGGGTAAAATTAAAGAACTAAAACTATTTTTAGTCTAATGTAAAAATGATACTAAATTTCCCTTGAGTGCATTGTGAATTCTCATGTCTTAGAAATAAAATCACAGAATATTTTTTCATTAACTAATTTATTTTAATTAGGTATATATGATGGCAGAATGCATTTTGATTCATTGTACACAATTGTAGCACAACTTTACATTTCTATGGTTGCACACTATATAGCCTCACACCATATGTGCAGTCATACATGTACCTAGGTTAATGATGTTCATCTCATTCCACCATCTTTCCTGACCCTCTGTACCCTCCCTTCCCTCCTTCCCCTTTGCCCAGTCAAAATTCCTCCATTTTTTCCATGTTTCCACTCTCCCGTAGAGTCTGGCTGGAGGGAGGGGGTCATTGGGGGCTTAGGGGTGTGACTTTGGGGTATATACTTTATATGGCGAGTGGAGTGCAGTGTGTGTGTGTGTGTGTCTGTCTGTCTCTCTGTCTCTGTCTCTCTCTCTCTCTCTCTCTGTCCCCCACCATCCCTCCCTATATACTCTCCCTCCCTCCCTCCTTCCCTCTCTCCTTGGGAGTGGTGACTGGATTAGCATCCTTGAGCCGTCCTGAAACACAGGCAATACCTGTTCTGGGAACTTCCAGTGTGAAGGTGCTGATTTAAGATTGTTCAGTTGCTATGGTGATGCCCTGTTCAATAGAAGATTCTGTTTCAGCCACAGAGCTATCAGTTCTTGACCTTGAGGTTCAGACACCAGCTGCCTGGGTGTAGAAAGTCATGGGTGCAAGTTGATAATCATAATTGGGCTGCTCATACTTATGACCTTTGTTCTACTTGTTTTGAAGAAACTTTCTCACAATAACCCTTTTAATGATAAAACCTATAAAATAAACATGCTGAGTTTGTTCTGGGTCACTATCTTCCTACCAGGGATTTGAGTGAACCACTCAATCCCAGCTTTTTATTTGTGTATTTGTTTGTCTTTTCTTCATCCCCTCATGGAGACTCCCTCATCCAGTACCTGAATTAATGACCATGCAAATTGCACCCCTCTTTCTACCTATATCTCTCTCCTAATCAGTCATAATATGAACTGCTTTCCTTCACCCCACTCTTCCGCCATGATATGATGTTCTGCCCCATTGTAAGCCTCAAGGAGTGGAATCAGCTATCTATAGACTGAGATGTCTGAAACCATGATCTCTCAAATAAACTTTTCCTCCTAAAAAACCCCACAAATATTAAAAAGTTGAGCATCTTTGATAAACCATTCAGATTGGTTTATTTAGTGGGTTGGGGCAGAAGATCTTAGCTCTATCTCCCAAGGGATTAAAGGAAGAAATTTTATGCTTAAGTCTGAAAACTAATTATCATTTGTGTGATATGGTATGAGTATGGGAGAATTAGAGCAAGAGGGATCTGTAGAGTATTAATCATTCCTCTTTCCTGAGAAAACTCAAAAGCCCATGTCCCATTATGGTGGGTTAGCACCATCATATATTATTACATAAAGAAACCTTTTACTAGCCATTTATCAAATAGAAATGAACTTTTCTATGGTGTAGCTTGTTAGATAAAAGGATATATGTGTATATGTATTCAGTCCATGTATCTGGAATACACAAACAGCTGATAATATTTCAGGGTATAGATATATTATTGTGTCTAACATGTTGAGGTCATCTCACTCTTTTTTTTAACATTTTGTAGTTGTTGATGAATCTTTAATTTAATTTATTTATTTACATGCAGTGCTAAGAATCGAACCCAGTGCCTCATACATGCTAGGCAAGTGCTCTACCACTGAGCCACAACCCCAGCCCCATCACTCTTGATATGTGACATTTAGGACATGTTATGTTTTCTAATTTTTTATAATATTAGTTTATAAATTTAGGTTTATAGATTATTTTGAATTAATTTTATTCATATGGTGTGAGACAAAAGACAAAGTTCTTTATTTCTACACGTGGAGATCCAGTTCTTCTAATAATATTTATTGAAACCTATTATTTCCCATTGAGTTACATTAACACTTTCACCATATATCAATTGATTGATATATGTGTGAAATTATCTTCAGATTCTCTTATCTGTTCCATTAATTTATATCTCTGACTTTCCTTAACATCATACTAATTTTATTTTCCTTGTCTTTCACTAATATAAGTCATATATCATAATTATAATTAAGGTTTAAAATCAGGTTAATACTATAAATTTATTTTTCTTTTTAAATGCAATAGTGGATTAGTAGATAATTTAGATCCATGAAAAATTTAAATTTTATCATTAGCTTATACAATTTTACAAAACAAAAACAAACAAGCCTTCTGGAATTTGTTTAATTTGTTAAATAAATTTTGGTATAATTTGGAATAATTTTAGAGTTGAAAAATTGCAAATACAGTATAGAGAGTTCTTTTATACCTTTTACCTACTTTCTCCTGATGTTAATATCTTATGTAACTGTGGTACATTTGTCAAAACCAAGAAACCAGTGCTGGCACTAAACTCCATACTTTATTTGAGTTTCATGAGTTTCCTTAAAACATTAGGTTTTCCACTAATGTCCTTTTTCTGTTCTAGAATTCAATCCAGGATATCACATTGCATTAATTTCTCATGCCTCTTTATTCATCTCTGATCTGTGACAGTTTGACAGTCACAGTCATGTTTTGGTTTTTATGACTGACAGTTATGAAGAGTATTGGTTAGGTACTTTGCAGAACGTCATTTGAGTTGGGATTGCCTGATATTCTTTTCATGACTAGACTGAGATTATGGTTAGTTTGGGAAAAAAATAACAGAGATGAAGTGTCCTTCTTATCCTGTGGGAGCATACATGCTAGACACATGATTATTCACTGACGACCTACCTCAGTCACTTGGTTAAGATGAGTACTTGCCAGGTTTCTCTACTTTTTTCTATCTTCTACCCTTTGGAAGCAACTCAACAAATTCAGTCTTCATTTAAGGGATGGGATGAGAATTAGCCTCCAACTCTTACAGTGGGAGTATCTTCACATTTATACATTTGTTCAGAATTGCTATTTTAACAATATTGTGCTTTCGAGTCAATAAACATGGTATGTGAGTCTATTATGTAGGCTTTCTTTACTTTTTCTCAGCAAAATTTTATAGTTTTTATAAGTGTACAGATCTTTTATATGTCTTTTATTAAACTCATACCAATTTTATTATATTTTTCACAATATTGTGAATAGATTTTTTTATATGTCTTTATTTTATTTGTTTATTTTTATGTGGTGCTGAGAATTTAACCTGGTGCCTCACACGTACAAGGCAAGCATTCCACCACTGAACTACAACCCCAGTCCCTGTTAATAGATTTTTAAAAATTTATTTCTAGTTTGCTTGTTACTAGTATATTAGAATAATATTTTAGACTATTAATCATATATCTTGCAAACTTGCTAAACTCACTTATTAACAAACTTGCTAAACTCACAATGGTTTTCATTGCATATTCCTTTGCTTTTATTACTGCATAGATGATAATATTTTTGCAAATAAGGGCAAATTTCTTTTTCTGTACTAATTTACATGAATTTATTTATTTTGATAGTTTTGTTACACCAGGCCCTCTAATGCAATATCAAATAGGAGTTTGATGCTTGTTTTTGAAGTTAAGTGGAGAACCTTCAGTCCTTAACCACAGAGTTGTTCTTGATTTGACAAAGAAACTTCATCAGGTTGAGGAGATTTCTTTTTATTTCTAGTCTCTTGAGAGTTTTGTTTTGTTTTTTGAAAATCATGGTGTTAAATTTTGTTAAAATTTTTTCTTCTTCTTTTACTACTTTCGTGTGTTGACTATGTTTTTTCCTCCTATTAATATGGTAAATAATAGTAATTGATTTTTTTTGTAACTCTGATCTTGTTTTATTGGAATAAACTCCAGTTGGTCAACTTATGTTACTGTTTTTATATATTGATGGGTTAAATTTACTAATATTTTATTAAGACCTTTTATTTTTGTGTTCATGAAGGGTATTGGTCAGTAGTTTTCCTGTGATATTTTATCTGGCATTATAATCAAAGTAATTCTGGTTTCTATTTTCTGGAAGAGTTTATGTAGGATTGGTGTCATTTCGTCTTCTGATGTGTAGTACAATTCATGAATGGAGCCATCTGGGCCTGGCCTTTTTGTATGTGTAAAGAATATATTAATTACTAATTAAATGTCTTTACTAAATACAAAGCTGTTTAGATTTTCTCTTTTTTCTTAAATATATTTTGGTAGTTTGTGCTTTTTAAGGAATTTCTCTTTTACTAATTTTCAACTTCATTGACATACTATATTATTAATTAACATTGCCTGTTCATGCCCTCTTATGTAGGGTTTGGAAGTGATGTTCTATATTTTATTTCTGACATGATTTGTGAAAGGATTTCTCATTGATACTTATAACTAAAGTCAAGCACACAGTGTTTTTCTTCATCTTCCCCTCTGTTATTTGAGACTGATGATTTTTTTTTATTCTTAGATAACTTTCCCTTATATTTTTGTGTGGAAATTGATCTGCTTACAAGTATTTTCTTTCTCATAAGGCCAATAATCCTAAACTTACTTTTCTTGGAAAATTCGCAATCCATCATTTTTCAGGTGATTTTTATATAATGTGAAAATTCCTCTCCAATATTTTTTTTAAAGTTTCTTTTGCAACAATGATTATTCACCCTTTTGCCATTATTTACTATGAATACATACCTTCATTCTCTACTTTTATCTTGAAGATATGTTCTTGTTTGTCTATTATGCTGACTTATTCAAATATCTAACATGGAATTTAATTATTGACCTTAAGGAATTTTTTTTAACTTTTATCCTATCTTTTTCTTTTTTCTTACAGTTTTCCTAGATCTTACAATTGACAGTTGAATACATTTATTTTCATTTATTATTACTTTTTAATCTAAGTAGTTATATTATAAATGTTTTTCTGATTATTGCTTTAATTCTATCCTCTTGATTCTGACATACAAAATCTTCATAAATGTTAAATTTTAGAAATTCTGCAATTTTTATTTGTTTTTCCTAAGAGTTATTTAAAGAGTTTAAAATATTTTTTAGGTTGGAGGCCTTTTAGTTTGACCTGTTGCCAATTTCTTGTTTTATTGCACTGTATCAGAGAATGTTATTTGTAATAGTTCTTCTGTATAAAAGACTTATTTTTTTTCTTTGACTCATTGTATGTTCAATTTTCAGGAATGTTTCCTGTGCATAAGAGAAGGTAAACCTCTATTTTCAGAGTGTGAATCTCAATATACATTCGTAAGATCTTCCTTATTGAATATTTTCTTTAGATCTTTAATATAATTTTTTGTTTATGACGTGTCCTATTATTAGTTCCTTTTTGTCTATTTCTCTTTCCATCTTCTATTCAGGAATGTGGTTTCTGTTTTTTGTTGCACAGATACTCAGAACTATTATTTCTTCATTTTCAATTGTGGCATTAGCATTATAAATATCGTTTTTGTCTCCTTTAGCTTTCTTTCTACCTTTTTTTTATGCCAGGATTATGCCTTCTTCTTTCTGGTGGTTTTTATTTTTATTTGCTTGCTATACCTTTGCCCATCTTGAGCTTTAACTTCTTCAGTAACTTTGTTTTAATTGTGTTGCTTATATTCAGCACAGAATTTGTCTTTACTTTGTAAAGCAACCTGTTTTTTTTTTCTTTTAATAGATTGTCTATTTTTATTCATTGACTGATATGTTTACTGTTATCACTGGGATAATATTTATGCTATAATCTTGTTATGCTTAGTAGGTGCATTGTACTGCATTTACTGTTTCTTTCTCAATGTGATAAGTTGCCCTTTTTTTTTGCTTTTAGTTTCTTGAGTATGTAGGAAGATTTGTTTTTGTGGTAGTGATATACTGAATCTTTTTCAAGAATTCTCTGTACTGATTCTTTTTCAAGTCATTTCACATGTGCATTTCAGATTCCCTTAGGCTCCTTTTAGCCTTACTTCAGCATCTACTCTTTGTTGTGTTAAACTTAAATTATACCTCATTTATGTGGCATTAATGAACTCGTTCTGTTTCTATTTCTCCTTCCCCTTATCTTTTTCCTCTTATCTGTTTAATTATCGTACTTCAACTTCGTCAGATCATATAATATAAACTATTTTTCCATTCTTCCCACTGTCATTTTAGACTTGCAATTAATTTTCCTTAGTGTTCATTACCGGCATCCTTGCCAATATTTTATAAGCATCATTTGAATTTGGTGAAGTTTCTCCTCTAGTATATTCCTTAGAGCTTGTGCATACAGTAATTCATCAATTCGTCTATTTTAACATGTCTTTCTATATCCTTGTTCCTTGAATAATAACTTAGCCAACTATAAAATTATTGTCTTACTGTTTCTCACTGTTTTTTTTCATTCATTTCTTGTAAATGTTGCTCCATTGCTTCCACATACATTGCTGATGTCAATCTAATTGTCTTTCCTTAGCAGGTGACTTTGTCTTTTGCATGGAAGTCCAAAGGGGTGAAAAACACCACTTACACATTTAAAGTCTAATAGCATAAGTATATCTTAAAATTAAGAATTTTAATTACTCCAAAACCCTTTTTAAAGTTATAGTTAAAAAAAATTTTTTTTAAAAATTCTAGAACAGTCTAACAATTCTTTTAAATCATTTTGGTTTATGTCTGTAGGATTTGAATTATATTGAGATTTCTTTGTCTTCTACCTCTATCATTTTCGGATTCTTTTTATGTTTTTAAATATTGTCCTCTTTTTTGGTTATGTTTAGTTTTCTACTTGGTGTCTTTTTAAACTTTAAGTTAAATTTCTTCTCCTATAATTTTTAATAATTTATCACATTCATCATATCTAAGATGATTATTTTTTCAATTATTTATTTAGTTAGTTATGACACTAAGAATAGAACCCATAGATGCTCTACCACTGAGCTACATCCCCAGCCATTTTTTACTTTTTATTTTGAGACAGTCTTGCTAAATTGCCTAGGCTGGCCTTGAATTTGCAATCCTCCTGCCTCAACCTCCCCAGTTGTGGGCATTGCAGTGTGTGAACTTGGTTTTATTTTCTTTTCTGATTTTGATTCTTAATTTCCATTTTCCTTTTTTCTCCATTTTTATTCTAAGTTTTTGGATTCTAATTTTTTCAATAGCTGAAAATGCTTCTATATTTGCTAATCTAGGTTTTAGCGTTTGTTGAACTTTTCTTCTGCTTTCTGTTTTTTTATATAAGAGAAATTTACTAAAATGTTTTGATTTTCATTTTCTGTTTTTTCTCTTAGTTATTCCTTTTAATTTCTTTTTCTTGCATATTGTCTTCCAACTCTTCTTCAGTTTAAAATATCCTATGCCTGGCAATAATACGGCAAGTATAAAAGTTGGGTGACTTATTAGGCTTCTTAGTTCTAGTGTCTCCTTTTTTATTTATAGTAGTAAAGTTAGCATTTTCTGTATTCAGTGAAAGTATTTATTGGAATGATTGGGCATGCTTTTTGTTGGGAAGGTGTAGATGGAACAATAATGACTTCAAAGTAGTTTCCTGTGATACTTCCAATAGAAGATGCCCAGTAAACAGATCCCATGAAAGAGCTCCCTCTCATTTTGAGAAGGGGAAGGAACAGGACACTGAACAAAGTTGGAAGGGATTATTTTAGATGAGGAACACCTGTACATGGCAATAAAAGAGAGGCACAGATGGTTACATGTGTAGGTAGTATGGTGGTTTGATGGCAGGGTGTTTTAATCCTTTTTTTTTTTTTTAAGTACGTGTTCTCACCTATTGAAAAGGGAACAAAGAGCATTGTTGATTTTTGAGAACTTTTTATATAGCAGAAACTTCTTTTATATATATGTGGAAAATGTGACAGAGAAACGATGAAGCAAATACAAAACTTTCATCAAAGTCTAGTTTAAGCTGTGTGATTTTAATGCTATTTCCCTCCATCCCTAGAACAGGGAAAGGTCTGAGGCAGCCTTCAGTTTGGTTTACTCAACATTGGAATATGCATAAGCAGTTACAGTGGCTGAACAATTAGGTGTAAAGGAGTAAGAACTTAAGAACTTTAGAGAGTGGTTCAAATAATGAAATTCGTTTTTTAAGTTGGAAATGAAACTAAATGATTGGAAAAGACAGAATGCAACAAAAGATATATGCATTTTTTAAATATTTACTTAATGCCTGGCTCTTTCCCCAATATAAAAAAAAATTAGGGAAGAGGGGTACTGAGCATTGAGCCCAGGGGCACTTTACCACTGGGTTATATACTCAGTTATTTTTATTTTGAGACAGTGTCTCACGATTTTGCTCAGGCTGACCTCAAACTTGCAATCCTTCTGCCTCAGCCTCCTGGGTAACTGGGATTGCACATGTTGTCTACCACACCCAGTTTTCCCCATTACTTTATATGATTTTTCTCATTAATATCATGAGTCATTTTGAGTTATAAGGGAAAAATATTTTTATCTTCTTATAGATGAGAAATCCAAGTAACGGAGAGATTAAATAACTTGTCTAAGATCACGTAGTCATCATTTAATAACCAATAAAAATTCCTTTCACCAAATTATTGAAAAATCATGTTACATCCAAATATTCTTCCTCAAATATAGAAAATAATGATAAACTGGTGATTCCATTATTTTATGACATTGAAACTAGATTAATATAAGGACTAATCTAATTCTTAAAATATTCCTTTTTCCTAATTTATTATGGCAAACCATAACATTTTCAAATATGAAACCAATATATGCTATTTGAAAACAATGTAACCTAAAACAAATCAGGAGTAAAGGATTTTTAAAACCCTAACTTTCTTGATGTCAGTGGATCTGGCCTTCTATGGCTGGAGCTATGCAAAGCACTTTCATAAAAGCTCTATTCCATTTTTCTAAAAAAAAATTGGTGAAGTTGGGATTTCCAGTGGTATTTAATATATGAATTCATGTTCAGTGAGATTAAAGGATTTTGTCTGATATGCACAGTTGGTTTCATGGCAGAGTGAGAATCCCAGTCCTGGTTTCGGTGCAACCCTCTGCAGGATTCCTTCCACACATCTTGTCTGTGTTTATTTGGTTAGCCCAGAGAAGCTTCCCTAGCCTAACATCTTCAGTATATCCTTAGGCATGCTCAAGATTTGTTTACATACTAAGAAAAAACTATGCAGTGAGATCAAAGTAAAAATAAAGCATTTCCTTAATAGAAAGTTAAGATCTTCCTCCCATTGTATTATCATGATAAATAAACCATACCTTCCACCTGATTTTGAGGATTGCAATGACTGTGATCTAAATTACTCTCTTCTTTTATTCTTTTTATTATATATTATTCTTTTATTTTTGTGGGTAAGTACCAAAGACCACAGTATGAAAAGAAATACATATGCAGTGCCAGTTTCACATGTCTGTTTTGGGTTAAAGCTCCTTTTTTAAAATAACTGGTCTGTTGTAGAATAAATCATCTTAGATATTAGCTATAGAAATTAGACTGAGGGAAAATGTTAAACATGACAGTTTCTCAATTATTTTATTTCAAAAAGGAAGTTAATGGCAGAATAGAAAAATAAGTCAGAGGTGGAACTGCGATTTATGTTTTTTTCCATAAACCAAACAAACTGACTTGTACCAGGTTTTCCACATCATGAAATCAGTCAAATATTCAGGTTAAGTTCTGGGTGTAATACTGAATTTCTCAGGCTAGTTATGTATTACATTTTTATTTTAGGGGAAGTGGCCAAATTATCTTTTCATCTCCTAATGAAACATTGTTAAAATACATTATTAAAAGAATGAAGATATTCTTCCTAGGTAAAGATCACTGGCTATTGCCATATAATAACTAATCTTCATAATTTTCCAACAGCAAATGCTGTAACTCTATCCACAAGTATTTTTTGTTTGTTTGTTTCTTTTGTCCCCTTGAAATGGAGCACTTAAGAATCATTAGTCAATTGCTCCTTCCTTGTTATGCTCTAGTGATTGTAAGGAAGAGAGGATATAGTCTCATATTATGTTTTGGGCTATTTCAAGCATGGTAGGCGATTAAAAAAAAAACATGTAAGATAAGTTTCTTGCCTTTAACAAATGCAAATCAGGAAAACAGCACTCATGTAAACAAGACTCCTGCTGAACAATCTGGCCATCATAACACTTAGCACCAAATGTATAGCTATACAATGCAACAGTTGTTCATAAAAGACAGGAATTTATGAGATCAAAAGGCATCTGTAAGTCTCCATCTTGAAATTTGTTGTGAAATAAATCATCTTAGATATTAGCTATAGAAATTAGACTGAGGACCAGAGCTATAGCTCTCAAATTGTGGTCCCAAGGCCAGCAGTATTAGTACCTCCTGCAAATAGAAATTTTTCCTTTCAAAGAAGTTCCCCTGTGGAGAAAGAAATTAGTGAGTCAGATCTAGCTGGTCTGAGGGCCATATTTGAAAACCAGTGACTTGAATGATTCTTCCTTATTGTTGATAAAGTTGAGTTCAGATAAAGATATTGTATCATTCCTCTATAGTATTTAGAACCTTTTATGATCCTTTTCTCTAATTTTTCAGGCATTTAAAAACTAGAGCTCTCAAACTAAATAGAGTCAACATACTCTCTTACTTTGTCTGAAATTTTCATAAGCTTTTCTATGAGACCACTGGACCCAAAGGGAAACATTCTTTGCTGCTTTTGTCCTCAACTGTCATCTGGTGTTTGTAAATAAAAGTGGAACAGATAAAATATTTGGCTTTGGTTGATATCTCACTGTGCTAATGAAATGTAAGAATTCATAGAAGTGAGAGAATCATAGTTTATACAAGGTGATACGTTTAAATTTTCTTCTAAGTGCTGATTATGTCTGTTAAGTTTGCTTCATTTTCTATAATTTGGGGGAAAATAGAAAGTAGATCTATGAAAATAAAATTGTAATATGCTTCTGTTCATATGTTCTGAGGCTCTTTCTACCTTAATCCTGTTTCAGTGCAGGTGTCTGAGACGTTTGTAAGAACAATGCTTTAGTTCTTCTTAATCTCATTCACTCAGGATGCAATGTTCTCTCTATTGTGAAATAGGTGTGGAATAACTGCCAACAGGGAACTTAGCCTGTGATGCAGTACTTGCTTGGACAGAAGCAAAACATGGCTCTTACTATTAGTTTTATACATTCTAGATGTTGGAGTATCTATTTCATAAAGCTCCTCTACTACTCTAATTTTATTCAGGCAATTTAGGTTTATTAATCTGTGGGTGCTATGTGTTTAGGATTATATTCAGCTAATGCTTATTGTTTTATAAGATAGGGTGTTAGATTATTTATATATGTTAGCAATTGATTCATGTGGGAGATGTTTTAGCATAATAGAAGGTAGATATAAAATAAAATGCTTAAATATCTGAGCATAATAATGTAAAGATATATAACTGAAGAGTATTAAAAAGTATTGACGGTTATCTAAAAAATATACATTTTAGATATTTATTTTGAATAGGTGAATACCAAATTAATGGGGCCAGATAATTTCAAGTAATAACTTATAAGTAACTCCATTTATAATACAAATTTTATTTAGATTTTAAAATGCAACTCTTGGAAGGCAGCATCAAATTAGGTCTAGTAGGATGACCATTTTTAAAGTAAAGATTAAAATCAAGGTAAACATGAAAAGGACCAATATAGAACATTGGTCACATTCACATTGAAGATAAGAATATCAATCCTCCTAATAATACTAATAATTGCTAAATAGGCTCACAGTTATTTCATAACTCAACTATCTGTCACATGTATAAATTTTTGATGTTTATATTGTCACTTTATGAACTTTTTAAAGGTTATTTGATGTCAGGAAAAGTTATTAATAATTCAGAAGTAATTCTTATTTTCATCTGTGTCTAGCATGCTGTAGTATGTAATTTTTAACATATAATAATATTTTAGTAAATGAACTTAAAAATGGAATTTTCCTTTTATTAAATCATTTACAGGGAGAAGCAGGATCCCCAGGTGCACCAGGGCAGGATGGACCACGGGGAGAGCCTGTGAGTACCTTCTTGACAGGTCATGAAATCCTATTTCATGATATTTAATTTTTCCCCCTAGATGTCCTGTTCTTATTCACTGAGTTCCAGAGTTTGGATGTTGTAGAAGGGTTTGTGGAACACTGTACCATACTGAAAGGTTGAATCCTCTTTCATAAACCAGGAAGAATGTTGCATGGGGTATGAATCATGACCACAAATGCTCAGGCCCAGATAAGCCATTGGTAAACATCATGGTCTTTTCTTTAGTCAGTGTTGCTTTGCCACATGTCTGCTTTTTCATAGTAGGCTCTTGGGGATTGTATCTTCAATAAAAGGAGTGCAGAGACATAATTAAGAGAGTACTGACTGAATTCTAGCTTTTTAGCAAGTATCCTAGATAACTCTTAACTTCAGATGGGTTTTGGAAATACAGATTGCTGGCCCCTTTATTCCTAAAACTCGTGGCCAACACTTAAATACTAGTAGATTTCATTTTAATCATCAAAGATATCTGTCCTCCAGGAATTCACATCTGCTTTGGGGGGACCTAGGTCAAGAAGTAAAATGAAGGCTAGATATTATTTATCTAGCATTTATCACAAAGTGTTTAGTTGGGAGTTCAGAGTCTAAATGTAGATAAGATCTAGATGGAGAGAGAAATCACCAAGATGTCTTAAACAAGGAAGAGGGATTGATTACTCTTGGAATTACTCAGATTTCACTGAATTCTCATTTTTGGATATTGTATTGCACTGGATCCAGTTCTATACAGAGCTACTGCCTTTATGAAGCATATAATCTAATTTGGAAAATTGAAATAAAGGATGCAAATGACAGCCAACTTAAGGCTGTTTGTCATCAGTGTTGTGTATCAACTTGACAGGGACCCAAAGACCAGGGTTTAAAATCTAATCTCTGCCATGTTCCAGCTGTGTAAGTCAAGTTCACATCTCTTAATACCTTCCTTTTCATCTAAATTGTGCTTACAATGCCCTCTTCATAGGAGTTGTTGTGAGTCTTATGTAGGACCCCCCCTCCCCACCAAATTGTGAAAACATTATACAAATTCATGGGGTCAGTGCTAAGCGTACTGCATCTTGGATGGTTGAGAAATTTTTACCAAGGATTTGGGGCTAGGTTTGGTCATGAAAGGATGGCTGTAATGGAAGGTAGAGAGAGCACTAATATGAGTGAAAGCACACAGGTACAATGGTTACAGATGTGCCTAAGCAACCATGAAATCATCTTAATAAGGTCCTAAGGCTGTAGAGAAGGGTCCAGCTTGGGTAGTAGGAAAACTACAAAGGTAGATTGGACTGTCTACTTGATTTAGGAGAGAGAGCATCCAAATTACTCCTGCCACTACCCCATCTAAGAAGCATTAGAAGTAGTTTATGAGTTTTTCATCCATACAGTGGATGTGCAGAAAGAGACTAGAATGAGAGCAACAATTCCTGGGCTATTTTGACAGACTAGGCCTGAGGTACAAGGCCTCAACCAGAGTGTTAACAGGAAGAGTGAGTGCACTCAGTGTACCTGAGCCTTAATCATCATTATTGAAGATAAAACTTAGGACTTGCTACCTGAATATGAGCTTGGGTGAGACTATTATGTTCTTCCCCGCCCCCAGAAATAGTATGAAGAGAAAGAGACAAAGAGAAGCAGATACAGAGATAGACAGGGGAGTGGGTTGCTGAGAACCAGGTTATAGTCTATGAAGCAACCATGTTCTAAATGTGGGTTAGTTATTTGGAATCTGCAGTTCATTTTCCCATAGAAATAATGCTATAATGGGAAGACTGACCAGTAAATCTATGTAAGCCATAATGTAATATAAGGAGAATGCATGTACTTTGAAAATAAAAAAAAATTTCAATCATTTTTAATAAAACCAGAAAAGAGAAAAGAATATTAAATGGGAAATGAGGGTGATTAGGGCTGCTTCCTTCCCTCCGGCTGCCCATACCTCACTTTCAGCCAGAAGCTGACCTGGTCTGCATGTGTTCTTGCCCTGCATGCTCCCACTTTTTTTTTTTTTTCCGATTTTACGTTTTTGCTTCTTTTCTTCCTTTCTACCAACATTTGCTGCATTCTTCTAATGTTTGAGTGAGAATCACAGGGACTGCCTCTAGCAGGCTTCCAGCCTAGTGGGAATAACAGATGGTCAAAGGATAAACAAAACAGAAATGAAATGAGGATTTTCAAAAAGATAGGCCAACAAGTGGCTAAGGCAGGAAATGATCAGAATGGGGTAGTGGCTATTTAGATGCAATCTCTCTAAACCAAGTAGACAGAAAACTAAGAGTTACTGAGTGAGATTCTTAGCAACTCTCTCAGGCCACTTACCAGATGGGAAGGCAGGAGCAGGATCCCTTATCCTTTTCCTCCAGCTCCTCTCTCTCCAGGTGAATGACAAAAAGGCAGTCAGATTTCCTAAGCCAGGAACCAGAGTCTATTGGGAAAGTGATGAATAGATGATGCATCTAAAATTTGCCAATGTCTGGCTATAATCCTTCTGGTCTGTAATCACTTCCAAATAAGAATGTGTAGCATTGTAAGCTATTCTGTTATTTTGACAATTCGTTGAGACATGGTTGTTAGAAATGTTATGCCGCAAAAAAAAATGATCTTTGTCATTTGTGGAAAGGTTTTGAAAACAAATGAACAAAACCCTCTAATGTTTATTTGTTTTGTGATGCAAAGAAATGAAGACTCCAGTTCCTGTGAATACTGGTTTTAAGGATTTGTAATGAATGATTTGGCCCGATTCAAAAGGACATGTCCAATATATTTGTTGTGCAATGTGGCAGCCAAGAAAATTAATGGAGCTTAAATTGGAAGGACAGAAGCTCTTAGAAAATACTTTAAAGCTAATTAAACATAGCTTATGGCAGTGTGATAGTGATTCATTTCTGTAAGCAGATTGATACATAGGAACACTATCTCCTGGAATTCAAACTGAGGGCAAAGAATTTATTTCATTGGGAAATGATTACATGGCTTTAAATTACAAGTCATTCACACTCCAGTTCTTTGGATTTTAAGGCTAGTATCGATCATTCCTAAAACCAATTCAATCCTAAAAGCAATGCACTTTATAAATAGCAATTTATACCCATTTAACTTCAATCCAGTTAACTACAACCTAAATTTGAACACTTGCTACTTTAATTATAATTGGCTTCAGCTTTGAATTACTATGTTTAAGGATCACATCAGTTATCAGTTATTCATTCAAAAAGCATTTACTGAGTACCTACTTTGTACTAGATATTATACTAACTCAGGAGAATGTGAAGATTAGACTCTACCTTCAAAAAGTCAGAGGAGCCAATAGATGACAACCTGGCATGGATGCTATGAAACAAGGCACAGGGTCTTGAAAAATTGTAGAAGATGTGCATAACTCTATATGTAGTTGGGGGTGTCACTGAAAGGGATGTGTTCTTTCTATAAAATAATACCTTTAATAGATAAAATTCACGTACAGTGTAGTTGATATATTTACATTGTACATGGTACATTCCAAAGTTTGGAAGATAAATAGGAGTTGTCTAGCTGTGTTAAGTTGGCAAGGCAGGAGCATATAGCATGTTCCAAAACAGAAGTAAAAGAAGGCATGATACTCTGAGAAGAGCTGATGCTAGTTCAGGCTAACTGGGTTCACAGAGTGGAAGGGATAGAAGTAAATGAAGTTGTCGGGGCAGGCATAAGTCAGATCATGAAGGGATTTTGTCTGAGTCAATTGGTGTTAAGTCTCCAAATAAAGTTGGGAGCCACCCAAAGGTTTTATGTAGGGAAGTGGGTTGATCAGGTTTAAGTTTTAGAAAAATCCCAACAGCAAATAAGAAGGCAGGGTGGGTCAAGAGAGGAGAAAGCCTGGCAGCAGTCTAGCTGAACACTGTCACCTTTAGTACCAACAAAGGCAAGAACTTTCAGAATTGGGAGTGAGAAAATGGATTGATTTGAAATGGACTAAAGCAGGGCTTGAGACCATCTTAGTGCATGGCTGAAGGCAGAGAAACACAAAGCAATAAACAGAATAGAACAAGAAGAATAGCTTTAGCCAAGGATCACTTAAGGCATTTTGAAATGGAACATATCTAGATAATAATAAAAATATTTGAACAGGTAATCTATATCTTTGAGTAGTTATAACGAACAGATTCATTAAAAATGAGTATTTATAAAATTTTTAATAATAGCAGACCACATGCCTGTAACCTCAGCACTTGGGAGGCTCAGGAGCATGGATCACTTGAATCCAGGAGTTTGAGACCAGCCTAGCCAACATAGTGAGACCTCATTTAAAAAATAAATACATAATGTAGTTCAATGTAATTCAACAGCCTCTCCGCATGGCTCATCCTGTGGATTTGGTAGTTTCTTAGCCAGTCCCCACAAATGCATGAGCTAGTTCTTTACAGTAGATCTCTGGACTGTAGTTGTGTTAGAAAGCATTGGTGAATATTTAGCCAAGGAGATTTCCAAGCAAAGTGATGAAGGTATGGTTTGATTTCTTTTTGCTGCTTATAGTAAAGTGTGAGGAGAAAAGGGCAAGTTGAGGAAAAAACTTGGGCAAAGAAGAACAACCACTTGATGATTTGGGAATGTTTTAACTTATCCCCATTGTAGAAGTTATCAAAATTGGTAGATTTGCTGTTAGAAAAGCATGCTGGTGGAAAGGCTAAGAACATGAGTGAACAAACTTCTACTGGTCCTAAATAGATAAGGAGTATACCTCCTCTATTGACTCAACCATCGCAGTAGAATTCCTGTAGAAGAATTTGACATTCACAATAATGAGTTGAAACTTTGGGGGCTATTGGGTTGAGGTAGATTTGAATCTTTAGGGTCAGAGGGTGAACTGTGTTAGTTTGAAAATTGTACACCCCACTTAAGATATCATGTCCTTATCCCTGAAACCTGATGATATTACCTTATTTGGAAGAAAGTGTCTTTGTAGATATGATTAAATCAAGTATCTTATCTAATTGCATGAATCCCCATGAAAGATACAGGAAAACCACACATTTTAAGAATTGGACTGAATGGTGTAGAGACAGGACAAATTAAGGAAGGTTACTGAATTCCCCAAATTCTGAAGGCAGGAAAAAAAATCATATAAACTACTCAGCTGTTCATATGTATTACCCTTCAAGAAAAACAGTGACTCCAAGATGGGAGTCACAGGCACAGTGGTCAGATCCTTATTCCTAGAGTACCATCTTCAAGCCTTAAAATCTGAGGGAATTTTCCCTGCTCGATGTTAAAATTGCTAGGAACCAGTGACTCTTTCCTCCTTCCATTTTTCTTCTTTTGGAATAGGGATGTCTATAACTGTCGTCCTATACTATTTCAACATTGTATTTTGGAAGTAAATAACTTGCTTTCTAGTGTATAGGTTCACAAATGGAAAGGGGACTTTGTTCCAGTACGTATCATGCCCTTACCTGATTTATAAAATGAAACAAATCTTATTTGAGCTGATTTTGTTTAGATAAGAATTTGAACTTCACAAGAAGGAGTTGAGACTTTGGGGGCTATTGGGTTGAGGTAGATTTGAATCTTTAGGGTCAGAGGGTGAACTTTGTTAGTTTGAAAATTGTATACCCCACTTAAGATATCATGTCCTTACCCCTGAAACCTGATAATATTACCTTACTTGGAAGAAAGTGTCTTTGTAGATATGATTAAATGAAGTACCTTATAATAGGGAGATTATACTGGCTTATCCCAGTGGACCCTAAGTATAATCAGATCATAGATGTCCCTCTGAGAATGAGACAAGGGAAATTTTCACACATAAAAGAGGAATAGTCAATATGATCATGGTAGCTGAGATTGGAGTGAATGATGTACTCACGAGACATGGCATATTGTTAGCCACCAGAATTTGAAAGACTAAGTAATAGGTTCTTCTTCAGAGCCTCTGAGGGAGTGCAGCACTGTTAAGACTTTGAATGTAGACTTCTGGACTTCTAAATTGTAAGTGAATAAAATCTATTATTTTTAATCTACCAAATGTATGGCAATCTTACAGCAGCCATTAGGAAACTAATACATTGGCTTTTCATATAGTCTAATCCGTAACAATCATTTTATGCAACCAACTTGTATAAACATGCATATGAATATGTATTACAAGCTCTTTTTTTCTGGTGGCAGGCAGGTACCGGGGATTGAACTCAGGAGCACTCAACCTCTGAACCACATCCACAGCCTATTTTTTTTTTTTGGTATTTTATTTAGAGACTTAACCATCCCAGTAGAATTCCTGTAGAACAGCCTCTTATCTAATTGCATGAATCCCCATGAGAGATACAGGAAAACTACACATTTTTAAGAATTGGACTGAATGGTGTGGAGACAAGACAAATTAAGCAAGGTTGTTGGATTCCCCAAATACAACTGAGTTGCTTAGTGCCTCACTTTTGCTGAGGCTGGCTTTGAACTTGAAATCGTCCTGCCTCAGCCTCCCCAGCTGCTGGGATTATGGGTGTGTGCTACCACACCCAGCTGTGTATTGCAAACTCTTGTTAGGCCATATATTTATCAAAAACATTGGGTTTACTAAACCAGGTATGCTGGCAAGCTGAGGCAGGAGACTTGCTTGAGACAAGCTGGGCAACATAGTGAGGCCCTGCCTCAAAGAAAACAACAAAAACATCAGGTTTACAGCAAGTCAAAAAACAACTTGGTTTAAATGACAATTTGTTTAAAAGCAAGACTCTGTGGTCACCAATATTATGTGCACCATCAATTTTGCTAAATTAATATGTATTTTTAAAAAAATCTCTCCATTTTTAATTTCTGTATATTTACCTTATTGTATTTAGTAATTTTTTGCACAAATTTTATTGTAGTATTCTTGATATTGCAAAGTTGATATTATTTAAATGTATAACTTTTAATATATTAAGTATATAAATCACAATTAAGAAATATAATAATGTGTGAATATATTCCAAAAAGGATCTACATGGACAAATATCATGGGGTTTAGTCAACTTTCAGTTGCTTTGAGTTTCACTCCCCCAGTGGGTCTTTGATGTCTATTGTTACTTAACTGTATCTTATTTGCTCCCATAAGCATTTTTTTTTAAAGATGCTAAGCTTGCCAGACTATGTTTTAACTTTATATCAAGGAATAAAGGACAATCAAGTTGTTTAAAAAAAATCTTCAAATACTGGAAGTGTGTTTTCCTGACTTTTCACAAAATCAGCCTGATTTTGTCTTGAACAGCTCAATAGATGGTTAGAATCCAGCAACATGAAGGCAGCAGTAAACCCAATGTACCACTAAGTGAAAAAAAAATATTAAATAAAGAACACTCATTTTTAACTAAACTAACTTTTAACCAAAAGAAGAACTTTCATTCAACTAAATCAACTTTTGGACCAAATTACCATGTTTACCAAATTTGCTTGGGCCTATTGATGCCAATCAAATTACCACAGTAACAGAATTTCTGTTGTTAATTCATCATAGATATTCTTGTCCTGGTGTTCTTCCTTGTTGTATAACATTTTTATACAACAAGTTTAACATTTTTAATCAGGCAATCTGGGCTAAATACTTGCTCATTCTCTGCTCACCAGCTAGACCCTTTTGGGCAGGGAGCCTTTTGACTCATGGTGAAGATTTGTAGGCAGGGATTCAGTTTCTCTGTCTGAGCTGAGACCCTTGGAGCTCCGTGAGGATAAAGGATGCATGTTTTCTGGATCTGTGAAGGTGAGTTTATAATTCTTAATTAAATCCTTAATAGATGTTTTGCCTTCTTATTATGGAAATGTTTGTTGTCTCATGTTTCCCAGAACAAACAGATGAATTTCACTACAGCATATTTGAGAACAGGAGCTCATGGAGTCTTTTGTTGTTTCCTTTCCTCATGCCTTTCAAATTCTTGCTAACCCACATGTTATGGTTGTCTCTATGGTGTAATGTTGACTGCTAAACTGGTCCAAGTCATCATTTACTTAAGAGACAAGTAGATCTTTTGTTTAATCACCTTTTCTGTGATCTGATTATTTGACATATTATTTTTTATGTATAAAGCCAGAAAACATTCATAAAATTATTGGGGAAAGTTAATGTAGAATTGCCATAGTGATTTCCCATGTGGGGCAATCTACTTATTAAAATTAGTAATGTAGAGATGGTTATTTGTTTTTTATTAAATTGGGAAGAAAGGTAAAGGGAGTACACCCCATAGTTCTATTGTTGTTCTTATTAGATGTGTAGTTGTATGGTATGATTTTTAAATCTTTTGTACAGATTTGTAATACATTTTTCCACCCTTCTTTCAGGCTCTGGGTATGGCACATCCTCGGTATGTGTTGAATGAACCAACTTTATTGTGAAACTCATATCTGGTCTTAGGAATTTCACATAGCACTTGGTGCGAAGACAAACCACAACTTACATGATATGATATATAAAAATTTACTTCTCTTTACCATTGTAATAATCCCTGGCTAGTTATATTGATTATTTGTTTTAAACCAGATTGAGAATAACTCTTAGGATGCATTTTGAAATAGGCTTTATCTAAACTAAGTTATGTGAACTTCAACTTAACTATAGCAGTAATTAAATGTGCAAGCAGTATCTGTAGCTTTTTCATCTCCCCAAATATGACATTTGTTGTTGTAATAACTGTGAAAATATATTGTTTTATTTAATCATATCAAGCAAATGTTGGCCATTGTCTGTACAAGTTAATAAAGCCCCACCAGGTTTAATTATGGATTTGTCTGATTCTTTCCTATCTAAAATAATGTAAATATTATTGGCATAGTAAAACTGAACTATCATCAAAAAACTTTATACAACAATATTATGGGCTTTGAATTTAGAAACTCTGTGACACTGATTTTTTTTGCATTCTGAAGATATATTTTTGAATATCATAAGTTGAAGAAATCACTAAGTATTAAAACATTTTATTTATTAAAACATATTTATTTGAAAATTTATCTTTTCAGGGTAACTGTTTGTAATTGGAAAGTTTTATTGAGCCCTGAAATTACAAGAGGAATAAGTGCCAAATTCTTAGCTCTTTCTCTTGAAGAAAGTACTTCTTAATGATAGTGTTTTCCTTCTCTAAGAAATACTGATGCCTTTGGGTAACACAGTATACTTAGGGATGTGTGAAACTTATTTGCATGAAAGTTAATCAAGTGTGTTACTCTCTCAGGTCACAGCAATTGAGTTGTATTAAGATCTACCCACACAAATCTTTGAGTCTACAGCAGCCTTTCTTTTTGTTGATCTAAGTTTCTTTACCAAACAACGGCCATAACCTTTAAAGCCTTTACTTTTTTATTTTGAAAGTCCAACATTTTGAAAAAAATTTTTGGAAGACTTATATGTGAGGGAAAAAATTCTTTGAAAATTTGATTAGAAAATTGTGAGGGCCATTTTTATTATATAAATTATTACATCTTATTATATTAATTACTTGCATGAATTTATTTTTTAATCATTGTACCTTTTATCTATGTAAGTACTCAAAAAATACAGAAATTATGCTGTGAATTTTAAAGTTGGCCATCACTAACCTCAATCCCATTCCTATAAGTTACAACTGCTATCCTTTTAACAAGATTATTTCCAAACTTTTTTGAACATATAAATACATGAACAAAAATACATACATATATGTTTCTTCTTTTTTTGTACCAGGGCTTGAGCCCAGGGCCACCTAAACACTGAACCACATCCCCAGCCCTTTTAATTCTATTATTTTTTAAATTTGGAAACAGGGTCTAGCTAAGTTGCTTAGGAACTCACTAAGTTACTGAGGCTGGCTTTGAACTTGTGATCCTCCTGCCTCAGCCTCCCAGCTGCTGGGATTACAGGTATACACCATTGCACCCAGCCATACACATTTCTTAAAGAAAAACATCGATGTCACTGAAAATTTTGACTCTATGATATGGACATTTTATTATTTCAGGCTATAAGACAAAATATAAAATCTCATTTCATTTTATCTATAGCATGGTTGTATTTTGTCCCATTGATGATATATATACTCTCACATACTTATGCCAAAGTTTTCCCTGAAAGATATATACTTATGGGGGAATTGCTAGTTTAAAACATAGACTATGCTTTATTTCTTAATTTAAGCAGAATTGTCTAATATTTCCCTAAATATAATATTTATATTTATTATTTATTCAGATTCTGGTTTACAAAGTTCTATTCCAAGGTGATTGAGAGATACTCCGCAAATACTATATGAAAAGTTTGGAGAAGATATATTTTTAGTATCTTGTAACATGATTTTGAATGTTTCTTCTCTAAGTTATTAACATAGTAATCAATAATGAGCATAGTGTATTATATGGATTTATTACTTTTTTCTCTTCCCACATTTTTTATTGGTGCATTATAGTTGTACATACTGATGGGAATTGTTACATATAAGTACATGCACACAACATACAAAGGAGGGGGGAAGTGCAGGGTGAGGGACAGTGATATTGGATTTATTTCTTAATGTCGAACTCTCCTTATATTTTGAAACAAACCCTACTTGGTCCTGATTGGTCTAATTAGTATTATATGATTTACATGTTATGGTGAATCCATTTGCATTTATATTAACAAATCGATTTGTAGATTTCTCTTGGAGGTATTCTTTTTTTTTTAGTGGTTTTGGTATTAGTAGCCTCATAATTTGAGTTTAGATTATCATCCATCTTTTTAAGAGAGTTTAAATTGCATAGAAACCGTCTGACCCTTTGATATTAGACATTTTTGTGGTAGGCAAAATAATGGCACCCTCTCCTCTCCTGCAAAAAGATATGCACATCATAATCTTTGGAACTTGTAAATATGTTGCCTTATGTGGAAAAGGATTTTGCAGATGTGATTAACATGAATGACCTTGAGAGAGGGGATATTTTCCTGGTTTGTCTGAGTAGATCCAATCTACTCATAAATGATTAAAACTGGAAAAATGCAGAAGAGGAATGTGTCAAAAAAATGTAACTTGAGAAGAACTTGATGCCCCATTGCGGACTTTGAAGATGGAGCAGTGGGACAATAAGTATAAGGGGGTATGGCAGCCTCTGTAAGCTGGGAATGGCCCTCAGTTTATAGACAACAAGAAGTGGGGTCCTTGACCCCACAACTGTAAGGAACTGATTTATACCAATAGCCAGAGTGGTCAGGAAACTAAACTGCCTCTTGCCTACAGACTCCAGAAGGTAGCACAGCCCTGCTGACTCCTTCAACTTCTGACTCATACAATTGTAAGACAGTAAATTGTGTGTTTTTAAGTCACTAAATGTAGGGGTTTGTTTTTTTTTTTTTTAAATGGATCAACAGAAAATTAGTGTAATTTCCATTTTCTTTTAACCTTTCTATTTCTAGTTAGTGCTCATTAGTCTATCTTATTTTTCATATAGGAAGATGGGGCTATCTACTACATAAACACAATAAAATCCACTATGGACTCAAACAATTAAGCAGTGCAAGGATTTTAATGGATTAACAAATATACTTGATAATGTGAGATTATAAGTAAAAATGCCCAGAAGATATAAAAAATATATCTAATTTTCAAAAATTTATACATTCACTTTTTACTGTATAAATTAAGGTTAAAATTCATTCATTAGTTTATTTTCTTCATCAAACTGCCTTCACCCTGCATTTGGTGTTTTAAAGTATTTTGTGTTTGATAATGTCTATCTTATTGGAGATTTTAAATAATTAGTACAGTTTTTAGATTTTTCAGGAAAATGGTGTGTAACTGCTCTTCCACAATTGAGTCAGCTATAAAGGCCTCTGAAAAATCCATTTTTGGTTTTCATCTTAGTGAAAAGTTCTCTGTGATTTGTTTTTTAAAATTGTGAACTGTCTTTTTCAGGTTTCAGAAGGGTGAGCCCATTTTACAACAGTTCTGATATTATTTGGAATTATTTTCTTTCAAAATGGTATCAATTTTCAGTGTTTTGTTGGTCTCCTTGTACATATTCCTTGTAACTCATTGATGTTTTTCGCATGTATTTCCTTTTACTGACTGACACAAAGAGGCAGGTGATTTTTGTTGACTTTTTGGGCTTGGGACAGTGACATGATTTTCCCATGATGTGGCAGTGCATGCACTATCCGCCAGGCTCTTAATCCTGTCCTTTCCTTTATGGGTGGTTCTTTGCCTTCTCTGGGTTTTTAGATACATTATTTTAGGTTAGGGAACATTTGTATTTTTTGCCTTGACCTTAACAATAGCAGTTATGTAACAGTAGCATTGTTTAGACTATCTTCTTGGTATTTAAAAATTGTAGAACTGCCTTTAGGTGTGGAAGAGTCATGCCAAAACTGGAAGTAACTTCACAATATACAAATAGCCTTTCCTTCCTATGATATCCTTGGCCTCTTCCTACAACATATAATGTCAAATTGGTGACACTTTATGGTGTATATAAACATAAGTAGCCTCAAAATGTTGACAATTTGGGGCCAGTTCTATGTGAGTCCTGACCTATGGACTGGAGTAAATTCATCCAGATTATTCCCCCCCCCTCTTAATTAGAGCATAATGTGGGAGTAGTAAAACCAGCAATCTCTTTATTAAGGGTTTATTGCAAGTACTTGTATGTTGGTTTCTTTTAGGTCTGGCAACTGTGATTGTGAGTTGCTTCT
The DNA here is from genome assembly GCF_045843805.1 of Urocitellus parryii. NCBI lineage: Eukaryota > Metazoa > Chordata > Mammalia > Rodentia > Sciuridae > Urocitellus > Urocitellus parryii. The sequence goes on from NC_135538.1 coordinate 96,032,825, forward strand.
CTTTATAGTTATCTTACCACAGAGCAATCTGTTGTGTATCATTCATAATGTTCTGTCAGTTACTGTGGAAATAAAGGAATTGAAAAATACTGTGCGGCTCAACTACACACATATTTCAAAAATATAAATTATATTCTTCTGAACAAGTGGTGATGAAATTATTAAATATTTACAAAGCAGAAATCATTGCAGTAGTATTCTATAATCAAAGTCACCCACACATAGAAAGGCAAAACAGTGCTGAGCAATGTTGGCTTGTTGGCGCCCCCCAGTGGAAAATGGTAGATTGCCAGAGTCATCTGTGTACTATGGAAACCTGGGAAAAGGAGAGTGGGAAAGGCAAAGTGGAAAGGTCACACACACACACACACACACAGAGTTACCCTCAAAATGGAGAAAGAGGGGGCTGGGGTTGTAGCTCAGTAGTAGAGCACGTGTAGAGCATGTGTGAGGCCCTGTGTTCGATCACCACATAAAACTAAAAGAAACAAAAATAAAGGAAGTGTGTCCATCTACAACTAAATATATATTTTTTAAAAATGGAGAACCAAATTTTGAGACATGGGAAAGATTGACTTCATTTATTTCACAATTTTTAAAGGTTAGGGAGGAGCTATGAAGACAGTTATAAAATTGGTTCATTCTAGTGCCAGCACTGAGCTAGGACTTTACCTGTGAAAAGTTAACTGAGAGAATGTACCAGCCCTATGTGGTAAATTCTGTTGTTTTCCCCATGTATAAAATGGGGTTGCCGAGGAGACATGACAGCTAAGTGTCACTTAGCTGGGTCCAGCAGCCACTGGGAAATGGGTTGACTGAGTCCAGCATCTACACACTTAACAGCTTCATTCTTTCCTACTATACACTTTATTAATAATCATTTTCTAATCTTTTCATCTAACTAGAATGAGGCTTGCAACATATGTCCTTTTCCTTTATTGGCTCCTTAGTAATGAATCAATCACTTCTTGATGCAAAGAATAAAACATGCAATATGTTTCTAATGTTTTGATAACTGCAATATTAAGTATCTCTACCAGTGTGTAGAAAAGCTAAATACCATCAATGGATTATATCTGTTTTACTGGATTGAAAATATTACATTATTTAAAGCAAGTTTGATCTAAGATGGTTCAATATCAGGAATAAGATAAATACATCATTGCATGAGAGAAAGTATCATGTGATATTTTGTCTTTTCTAAGTAATCCATAGTGGACACATTATCTTCATTATAAAAACAGCTTCTAGAAAATAGAGGGCAGCCTGTTCTAAAATACATGTTTCTATTCTCAATAACTTATTTGGTACATAGTAATGGTTTAAATGGTTACAGAGAAGCTTCTAGAAATGTTCTCTTGTCAACATTCTTTCACCACAGCAATATGCAGATTTTCCAGTTGACTTTCTGCTCTTCTTCAAACCCAGACTGCAATCAGAGTAATGGAGGAAACATGCCCATTTTTTCTTACCAAATAAAATACTTGTTTTTTTCTATACTTAAACATTTTCACAGTTGTCTGGACCCAAAACCACACAGGCTGAAAGTAAAATATAAAATAATTTTCTTGGAAAAACATTTGGTCTATGAAGTAATTGTCATTAAATACTTTTGGATTAACGAACTGGTTTTAAATGATATTTCTGGTAATATAAATCTGGCAAAGTCTTGTATATTTCAGTACACATATTTGGAACCCAGGAAAATATTACCTTGGAGAGTTTTATTAACTAATATAGCTCTAAATAATTTCAGTTCTCCTGAAATTCTCTCTTAGCAATATTCTACTTTCTTATATTAGTTTTGCCAAAATTTGCTTAAATAATCTTTACATTGTTTTAATATATAATATTTTATACTTGGTGTTTTAAAAATAAGTAATATTTTAGCATATTTCTTATAGAAAATATTCTGACTTAATTTCTGTGAAATGTATATTATTTTTTGTGAGGACGGACAATAAGGGAATTTTTTTTCTAATCTGGAATCTTCCACAAATAATCTCAATACCTGATATGTTGAAATGATTTAAGGTGTGTGGCTATGTGCTAATGTAAAAGAAGTTCGATATTAGGAGAAATCAGATAAAAAGAGTGTCAAATCCCTGGAAAGAACTGTAGGGAAATGGGTTCTCAAGAGCTCCTGGCAGGTGGAAGTCAGGGTACTGTTCTTGGATACTTGGGCATAACTATAGTTCCTCATAGATGTGAAGAGACTGACTTTGGATGTAGAATCAGCAGTAGAGTCAGGTTATATATAAGTTATATATTATATAAGTAATCACTATTAATATCATAGATGGTGTAAGGGCACAGATATCTGAATAGTGATGGTAATCCTAAGTAGTAAAGTACTGTAGGTGGCAAGGAATTCAGCTGGTCATGTCTGACAGTATCATGGACAACTGTTTGTCCCCTTTAGGGATTCTGGGGTCAGGGGACATCTCATTGAAGCAATTGCACTTATTTTCCAGTGTAGAACAGCATATAGTCACTTTGCTCCTGATAATATTTTACAGACAGATTTTTAATTCAATTCAGAACTTAGTCTAAGCTTACAGTAAATTTCATGTGTGGATGTGTTATGTATGTGTATTTGGGAAGAGTGGCTTCTCAACCAATCGTGGCCTTATTTTGAACCATGTTTTTGATAATTGATTGTATAGAAAATATGCATTTTCTGTCTTAGAAGAACTGAATTCATTTCCATCTGTTTTCCTTAAAACTCAATGATTTTATTTTATTTTATGTTTTAAAAAGCTTTGGGGACATAATGTATTCATGCTTCCTAATGTTTAAAATTTCAATTTACATTTTTTATTCTCTAGTATGTTTATAAAGATTTGTTTTGTCAATAATATTTTGAGCCCCTATTGATAGGCATTACTGAGATACAAGTTTTGTTCTCAGTTGAGGGTGTAGTGAAATGGAAAATAAATTGAGATGAAGAGCATCAAATTGTGAAAGGAATTTACCTGAATTCCAAGTTCAGATTCTAAAACTAGAATTATGTGCTTGTACCTTGCATTACAGTTATGGCTAAACATGGGTCAGTATTCCATTCAAAAACTCAAGATGTGAAAAAAAGCAAAATAATGGCAGACTCTCCATGTAGAAGTAGTTGATCATATGGATACTGGTGACTCTCCACCTGTCCTCAATTATTGGAGAGTGCTGCTGTTCTTTGAAAGCTTTGATGATGCAGAGGTTTTTCAAAGACATTTTAATGGGTTCTAAATTCCTTGTCATTTAATTTTCCTATTCTGCCAGAGAGTCAATATGTATTTATAAAAATAAATGTTAATCATTTCAACTGGAGTGTCATCAGGTAAGGAGCTAAGAGAAGTGAATGAGAAAAGAAAATTGATTATAACATCATCTTTGTTTTGTGTGACAAATAGTCATTTTGAGTAAATGCACTGAAAGACTTAATGATTGCTTTCCCACTAATAAATATGCTAAATCCATCTTTATATATGTAACATTATTATCCTTTGAATCTTGCTAGAGAACTTGTACTTTTAGGCTGAGCCATATAAAATAATTCTTTGTGCTTCTTTCTTTCTGTCTGCAAACTGGTGCAGAGACTTCATGATTGCACCAGCAGGGATCATAAGGAGAGCTTACTATGGGTGTTTTGAGACTCAGGTTGGAGGAAGTAATTTTATTTCATTAATTTTTAAGGCTGAGATTGGGAGTGCCTTGAGAACTGTTGTACTGAATCTGAACTCCTATCTATTGACAGTGTTTCTTGCATTAACTATTTTAAATAATTAAGATGTGTTCAAATGAAATTTCCTTTTTATCGTTTGTGTTGGTCTGAAAGAAGAACCAAGATTTAATTCCTTGCAGTTTTTTTCTTTCTAAAAGTCTTTATTTCAAGGTTTAACCATTAATAGATATTCACCTAATGCTGAATCACATAAATTTTTTCTTATCCAAAATTGGATTATTGCAGATAACACTTTTATACTGTAATATGGATGATAAAAGTTTTCAATTATGCATTATTTACAAATTTACATATTTATACATATTTTACAGATACACATGCTTGCAAGTTACATAAAATTTCAATTATGACTGATTCTTCTTTATTGATGCAGTCTGTAATTTTTAAATTAAAATCTGCTTTTTTTTTTTTTTTTTTTAGGGAATCCCAGGATTTCCTGGAAACCAAGGATTAATGGGCCAAAAGGCAAGTATTAATGATTTGGAAGGAGAGGTCCTGGATCTGCTTATTAAGACTGAAGAGGCGATGCTTGCCTTCACACAGAATATATATTTACAACATTTATGACAACAGCCAGCAATTCAAATATGATGTCATTTCAGAAGCTCTTTTGTGATGTATATAGATAATATTAATTAGGATTTACCCATATGTGTGTTGTTTACTTGATTACTTCTCTATCTTGTGCTTTAAGACAACATTTTTGGGATAATTTTATTCTTCCTGAACTGTGTCGTTAGCTGTTCCTATGCAAAAATATCTTGGAAGTAAACTTTTCAGCTTTTATTTAAGTATAAATTTCCTTTTTTTACTTAGTTTTGAGAGATAAATTTGTATAGTATTTCAACCCAAAGTTGACTATTATTTTTTTTAATAAATTGAGGTTTTCCTTCCATTGTCTCCTGATCTCCATTGTTAATTAACACCATAAAAATTTGCTATCATTTTAACTATCATTCTTTTGTAAATGATCTATTCCTTCCTTTTGGATTCTTTCGAGGTATTTTATTTATTTTTAGTGTTATGAAACTCGCTACAAGTGGACTTCTCTATATTCATCCTGCTGGAAATTCAGTTTTCTTCCTGGCTTTATGAAATAATTTCTGTTAATTCTTGAAAAATTCAGCTGTTATCTTCATATTACCTCTATTCTCTCTGTTCTCTATTTCTGGAATATCTTTTTAAATTTTATTTTTGTAGTTGGAGATGGACACAATGCCTTTATTTATTTGTTTATTTTTATGTGTTGCTGAGGATGGAAGCCAGTGCCTCACACATGCTAGGCAAGTGCTCTGCCACTGAGCTACAGCCCCAGCCCTCTGAAATATCTTATTCCTTCTTATTTTATACTCTATCTCGTAATACCATCTTCAATTTTCATTCTTCTAATTTTGTCTTGTGTTCTGGTTGAATGTTTCTGAATATGTGTTTTACTTTACCTATTTTTCCTTTGCTGAGTTGAATCTTTTTAAAACCAACATTTTTTTTTTTTAATTTAGAAGCAATCGTATTTTTAACTTGTAGGAGCTCTAATTTTTCAAACCATATCTTTTTGTTCTTGATAGTCTCATTATATTTTCAGTCCTGATAGTTTTTCATGATTATATATTTTTTTTTAATTTTTAAAGATCTCATATGTAGTTTTAAATTCTAATATTTATACTTGGTTTGTTATTCCCTCTAGGTTGTGTGACTTGCTGTCCCCTGTTTCTTTACTGTTGATTGTGAGCTCATTGCTTTATTTTTATCTGGAGGGAGTCCTGTCAGCCTTGCTGGGAAATGGGGCGCTGTCACCTGGTAGCCTCAGATAGCATTTTAGTCCATTTTGAAATTTCAAGGTTGTCATGGCTATTGAGATTTCTGTTTCCTCCCCATATCTGGCTCACATTGTTTCCCAATAGCTGAGCATGCACCTTAACCACTCATCCTTTTGTGTTTGATTTCTTCATAGTTCCAAATCCATACTAAATATAGCTTCAACCATATATTTTATTAACATCAGAGATATTTGAATAGTTCCCCAACTGCTTAGAAGACAAGCACTCTCTCTTGGAGGATGTCCTTTGCAACATTTTTGGTCTGAATTTAGAGAGTCCCTCAGTGTCTAGTCGGTCACAATACCAAAAGTTGAAATCTAAATCCTGTTCTTTTTATAATCCTTGTTTTTCTTAAAATAATTTTCATTCACTATCATAGCACTTAAACTCTAAAATAAGAAAATTTTCACTTGATTGTTTTTCTTGTCTCACCTTACCAACTGTCAGCTACTAGGTCTGCCTTTGGTAGAATGGCAAGTGTCACTCCAAATTTCACAATGAAATTATAAGACAGCGATTATGCAGAATCTAGCCCCAGGTCTCTAAGGTGTTAAATCCCTGGTATTTCTGCTTTACCTGGCTATAGTATCAAATTAGAATGACTAATATTGAATTTTCATTTTGTAGTGCTTTGGTAGAAAATTTCTGAGAATAAATTATTGATACACAAGGTTTAAAAAATAGTCTGTATTTGATTTTTAGGGAGAAATTGGACCTCCAGGACCACTAGGAAAAAAAGGAGCTCCAGGGATACCAGTAGGTCAAAATTGTTATCATGATGGTGTTTAAAATGTTGTTACTAAGTAACAGGAGTTTATATTTTGGAGTTCATGAAACTAGATAAGATACAACAATGAGATTTTTGAAGTCCACAAATTCCATCCATTTGTATTTAAAATATTATAGATTTCCATTTTTCTTGAGGTGTCAAGATTTCTTTAGACTCTCAAAGAGTTGGCCACTTTAAGGTCAAAGTCAGGATTGGTAATGCTTGTTTGTAATCCTAGCAACCTGGGAGTCTGAGACAGGATGATTGTAAGTTTGATGCCAGCCAGGGAAACTTAGTGAGACACCACCTCAAAATAAAATAAAAATCTTAGGATGTGACAGAGAATCCCAGTAAAACAAACAAACAAACAAAAAAAATAAAATAAAATAAAACACACACACACACATACACACACACACCATTTAATTAAAAAACAAATATCAGGACCATTACTGTAGAAAAATCAGAAAACAAATGTGCTAGGTATTCATTAAAAAATAATACTATCTGGGCACAGTGGCACATACCTGTAATCCCAGCGACTTGGGAGGCTGAGGCAGGAGGATTGCAAGTTCAAAGCCAGCCTTAGCAAAACCAAGGCACTAAGCAACTCAGTGAGACCCTGTCTCTAAATAAAATACAAAACAGGGTTGGAGATGTGGCTTAGTGTTCAAGTGCCTCTGAGTTCAATCCTTGGTAACCCCTGCTCCCCAAAAAAAGAGTACTAAGAATCATGAAAAAGTATAAAACTCAATGAATATTCTTTTTTCATTTTTAATAATTTATTAAAAAATTAATGAAAGAAGAGGTCATATGCAAAGGTTTCTAAACCAGTGAAGAAATTGTTTTAGAATTTTCAGGAATATAAGAAACATGAGTTTTATATTGAAAATTATGAAAATTCAATTATGTATGCAAGATTCCAGAGAAATTGTAAGTTTATTGCTAGACATGATATTGATCTTTAATTTATGATACAAACTGCCTCTAATAGCTTTTTATTCAAGTAAAACAGATCATTTTCGCATTTGAAATTGATGACTTTAAATTATAAAAAAATAGATAAATTAAAAACCAGACATTTGACTTAGGGAATGAAAGATTTGGTGAATTTTGTATGCTAGAGTAAATAAGGAAAATGTCTATTAAGTGTGCATTCAAATTTTAAGAAGACTTAAAGAAGTATCTTTCCTTCAAAATATAATACATCTTCCTCTACTTTCACCCATCACTACCAGGTTATATATTAAAATAATCAATTAAATTTAGTTATTAGTAAAAACTATCTAGAAAAATGGAGGAATTGACTAGTGTCCATTGACCTCAAGAATAGCTATGTATAACATTTCTAATATTTGGCACACTTGCTATGAACTAGCAAATTTCATGTTTTGTAGTGGCAATAACATTGTAAGTTGACAGCAAAGCATTGTAGTGTCATGGTGTTTTTATTATGAACATACTGAAATTATGCTTTCTAATATTTGAAATTTTTCCACATCACGTTTCCTTTACCAAATGTTTGTATGTGTGCATGCATGTATATCTATTTATAGTGTGTATGTATGTGTGCATATATATATATATTTGTGTGTGTTATCATATAATTTCTATATAATAGTAAAGTAGACTCTAAATTAAGTAAGATCCTACTTGCCAAAGTAGTTATCATTGTCTTGTTTTGAACCAAATGGTTAGATAAAAATGTGGCAATTTTGTAACTTGAGGAAAGATTATTATAGTCAGAAAATATATTACATTATAATTCTCTTAAAATATTGTTCAGGATAATAGAAGTTTTAAGCAATGTTGATTGAGATGATACCTATGAAGAAAACTACTTCTTAGCCATCATGATAAATTGAACAGTTTGAAAAAATAAACATTTCCTCACATAAAGATTTCTTTGCTCTTTTTTGGTCTTTTGGACATCAGCATTGTAAGGGCTCTGCTAGCCTTCATTCTGTCTTGCGGTTTGATTTTTTTATTTTTTGTTTGAAGGTACTACATTAGGATTTAGTGGATTAATTATGAGAATGTGGAATGTGGAAATGCATTTACTATTTTAAAGTATTTTTCTCTAAATCACTTTTGAAATTCCCTCTTTAAAATGTAGGGCTTGATGGGAAGCAGTGGCTCACCAGGTCAGCCTGGCACACCAGGACTGAAGGTAGGTATGATGAGGGTCATAAGATTGAGAGCTTATGGGATCACAGTGACCATTTATAACTTCAGTAACAATTTTAACTATGTTGATTCTGTTATGAATGTGGTTTTAATTCTACAAACACTCACTTGTAAGAATGAAACCTAAGACAAAAGCTCAGCATTTGAAACAGGCTGAAATAAATCAGGTCAGGCTTAAGCTGGAGATGGGGCAGGGTCCCTCATCAGTTGATTTCTGCTTCCTTTTAGGTGTTTTAGGGAGCATTGAGGAATGCTTAGAGCTTATTGGAGCTTGGAGATAAAGGCACCAACCCCAAGAGCATTCATAGTTATGACTGAGCAAGGCTCTTATCAGTTTTCTAGTCTTCTTTTTGATATTTTTATTTATTGGGATGCATATGGATTTTTAATAAATTTTGTTCAAACACATACTCCCTTATTCCTGTGGTTACGATAACATTTTATCTTTCAGATTTTTTTTTAAAAAAAAGTAAGGTAAGCTTAACAAATACATTTAGAATATCAGATTAGATTATCCTTAAGGTAAAACTGGAACTCTTTAATGTAACAGTTTGACCAATCTGTAAATATAGAGTCTTGTGTTAAGAGACCTATTTCCCCCTTTGTTTTGGATTTAGCTTATGGACAGTTTACCAACCTCTGTGTGAACTTGTAACTGCCAGTTTTGTCAATGAAATGCTTGTTAACTATGCCTTCCATATTGTCTAGAAGTTCTAAGGTGGGACAAAAAAAAGCTGTATACATAAGAGCAAGAATAAACTAAGTTTTTTTCTGGCTAACCTCAGGAAACCATCTCCAACTGTTTAGTGAATAGATTTGAAGATAACTTTCCAAAAAGAAGTGATGAAGTAGCTGTTTTGGAAGCCTTTGGCCAGACAGGGTTCCAGGGGAAAAGACCCTGGCATACCAGATAAGGAGATGATCTAAATCTAGTCTATTTTTAATTTCTAAAATATTTAAAGAAAAAGAAAATATTGAAATGTTATGAGAGTCCAATGATACAGGAAAAGTAGCTCCTCCTTTATTTGTGGTGAATCCTGTGGATGTTTGGAGTATCATGAGTCCTAGCAGCTGTAGATGTCAGAATTAGTATAAAACCCTTGAATGAATGGGCTGGCTAAGTAGAAGTTCTATATAGGTAAGGAGGATATAGAGTAGTTTAATACCTCTTAATAACTGGATCGCTGTGGTCTCTCCCATTGTCTTCTGAATGCCCTAATTCTTAAGATTGCAGCCTGACATTTCATCATCTTTTTACTGGCTGCATTACACTATTGGCTCACACTGAGCTGAAGGTCTGTAAAACCTGCAGGATTTTCTATAAAAAGACTTTAGAACAATGTTTTATTTTAGCATCCACTATTTGAGTAAATGCTGGATCTATAGGCAATTAGCTGGGTTAGCAAGTAGCTGTTTGCTCACATTTGTTTATTTTTACATGATTTTCTAATAGTTGTTTTCCCACGTCTTGCACTTATGCAATTATTTTGTTAGAGACAAAGATGTTAAAATTATACCTACTAGTATTTTCAGTGAAACATTTCAACTTCTCTTCATATAATCTCCTAGATCAAGTATTGAAAACACTTTTGCAAAGAACAAGATATTTAATAGTTTTGGCTTTGAGGGTCATATTGTCTCTATTGCAGTGACTCAGTTTTGCTGTTGAAATATGTAGCATCCATGGGTAATATAGAAATGAATGAGTTTGGAATATGACTGTGTTCTGGTATAACTTTATTTCAAAAACATGTGTTTGGCTAGATTTAGCTCAGTTAACTGAATTGTATATTAGCATATTACTGAGAATTTTATCAACTGTTTATCAATTCTGTACCTTCAGTAGCATTGGTAGAAGTTCTAGCTAGAGTGTGACAAAAACACTATTAAATAGTGTATGGATGAGGCTGACACTCTAGTTGATCTTCAGAAATCTTCCAATTCAGATTACAATTCCTCTTTTAAAAATATTCATTAATACTTATTAGCCTACTTTTCCATACTAGTATATACTTAAGTTTTTTAACATTAAATAAATTATATTAAGATATATTGGCATAATCAAATCTTGTAACTTTGGACAAGTCTTGTCACCTCTGTGAATTTTAACTAATCATCTGTAAAATTAGAAATTTTAAGAAACCATTGTTTTATGGTTCCATGATATTATGCTTAAATGCCTAAATTAAATCCAAATATTACATTCATGTGTTTCTTACCATGAGTTGTCTAGAAAACATTTTAAAAGTTGTAAGTTTTCTTTACTTATTAGTGAACCCAAGTTGGTGCTGAGTGATCATTCCTTCCCCTGTTAGAGGTCACACTAATCTGTTTAATTAGGAGCTTTTGTCAGACATGGGCTTGTGATTTTGGGTATCCAAGTGTTTGAAAACCATAACTATATTTGACAATCTCACCTTATTAGCCAGCAGATTTGTGTTTTGTTTTGTTTTTCTAACTCTCTCACTGTTCTCTTTTCCTATATTATACCTTTGCTCTGTCAATTTGGTCTTGCTTTCCAAATTTTCATCTGTTAGGACTTCATCAGAATCCTCAAAAAGAAACTAAACATTTTCTGATTCATATTTCTTGAAACAAACAAACACCCATTGCATATTTGAAGCTACGTTTCTTTTCTTCAGTTGCATATTGAAGGTGAGTCCTACTGAAAAAGAGAAACAAGACAAGGATTAGGATTCTCATCCCAGGAGATGCTGTTGAAGTTCATGGCTCCCACCTGTGAGGTGTGGAGACTCAGCTAAAGATTTTCTTCTCTTACCCTATACTTGGAGCTACCAGCTTTAGCACTTGCTTCTAAACAACCTTATAAATATGCAGGCTCAGTAATTTGCTTAAATGAATTTCTCTTAATAAATGAGTTTCTCTTAATTTATAGCATCTGTTTCAAGCAATTGGAAAGCTGAAAATATAAAGCTTATTTTAAATATATTCTTTTAAATGTCTGTATCAGATTATTGTGACTATGTTTTTTTTAATTCAAATGTTTTTGATGCATTAATAGGGAAGCAAAGGTGAGCCTGGACTTCAAGGGATACCTGGACCTTCTGGGCCCAAGGTAATTGTTGTTTGATGCATTTGGAATATTTTCAAAGAAATTATACACTCCATGTATTAATTAAGAAGATTATCATTTTATCACTTAAAAATGTACTTGAATTTAAGAATTACCTATATTACAAAATTAATATACATGAAAGGAAATGGCCAATATAGGATTTCATTTTTATTTTTTAGATACTGTATCCTTGGGTAATAAAGACATGAAATAAACTTAGGCTTATTTTTTTTCTAGAAATGATATGTTATACCCTAATGAGAATATACTTTTCTAATCCAAAGAATGCAACTTTCTTAAGTGGTTGACTCTCACAAATGCTTTCATTTTCTTCAAGCCAAATGATTTATGTTTATTTCAATAGAATTTAAAATTCTTCAGTCTTTAAAAATCTAGAGCAATATTTAATGTCCCAGGAGTAGACACAATGAGCAAAGAGAATACAACTTAGGGCCTGGGGATGTAGCTCAGTGGTAGAGCCCTTGTCTTGCATGTGTGAGGCTCTGGATTCTATCGCAGCACCAATAAAGACAGGCAGACAGACAGACAGACAGACAGACAGACAGACACACACACACACACACACACACACAGAGAGAGAGAGAGAGAGAGAACGAACTTTGTTTTCATAAAAGAGTGAACCATAGTAAAGTGATAGTTTGAGACTAATGACAACAAAACCTCACGAAGCATGTTCAGGATCATGTTTTCTCACACATATATTTTAAATATTGTCAATTTTTTTTACAAATCCTTATTTCAGAAAGGAAAATCTCTACAGGATGATGGGGAATGGAGAAATTGAGTTAACTCATATATAATATTTCCTGTACCGAAAACAGTTCATGAATTTATTTCTAAGACAATAACATTCCATATCTATAAAGAACAAAATATAAACTTGCATAAATTTATGTACAAGAATGTTTGTCCCAACAATATAAAAAAAACCATTAAAACTATAATGCAAATAGTATGAATTTTATTAAATAAAATAGTAAATTAAGAAAGTTGAATATTCTTCTGTAATCAAAAACTTTTTAAAAGTATGTAATGTAACATAAACAGCTTCATAATACTAATATGTTTGAAGGTTAAAAGACATAAAATTATGCATATTTAGTGAGCACATTTTGTTAGCTAAACTATATGTAGTGAGTTGGAATGAAGTAAAAATAACGAAGTAAAAATAGTGTGTAATGAACTTTTCAATAACTTCTTGTTATTTGATTTGTAACAAAAAAGTTTCTTTTTAAGTAGCAATATGAGAAAAAGCAATCTTAAAGACTAGAAGAAGGTTATAGTAAACTTATAGTAAAAAAATACCTGTTTATTATTTTTATTAAATTATTATTTAGTTCATTGTTATTGTTATGAAGTATAATAAAAATAGCACATATTTACAAAATTTTAAAATATGAGTGCTATCAATTTTTTCAACTGACAAAGATAGGAAATATACAGAAAATTTTATTGGGATACCAATAAACTTTTCATTCTTTACAATTTCTGTGGTAATAAGTCTGTCCACCCATTTTTTAACTATGTATCTTAAATTTGAAATGTTACAAAGAGATAAAAGCAGTGGTGTTTTTCACAAGCAGATCTGTGATAGTCACAGAATTTCTGTTTCCTAGGGAGAACCAGGAGCGAGGGGTCTCCCAGGGGAACCTGGATACACGGGCCTACCAGGAATTCAAGGAAAAACGGTATGCACTGTTTAGGATTTATACATCTCTTTTATTTAGTCACATTCATTTAAGTTTTCCTCTCATAAAATTGGCATACAGGGCTGATTATGTTTGTAATGAGATGCCTCCTTCCATCTCTGGTCTGTGTGGAATGTGTTCAGTCCCATGCTTTGGCATCTCTCCCCTGTAAGGGCATTATCTCTGATATGAAGACCTGAGAAGAAGCATGCAAATTAGAAAATATAAACATACCATTAAAAATTTGAGATTTTTTTTTTTTTGCAGTCAATTCAAATGACCCAGGAATTTGCTTTTATTCAACATCTGGCACTATTGGGCTGGGGATATAGTTCAGTTGGTAGAGGGCTTGCCTTGCATATACAAAGCCATGGGTTCAATTCCCCAGCACTATAAAACAAACAAATAAACAAACAAAAAAAAAAAAAACATGTGCCATTCTTACCAAAACTGGGACAGAATTCTGAGAGGGTAAAAATTACAACTACAATATTTGACCATGAAGTTCCTGTTTATAACTCTGTTACATAGAGTTTCACTGAAAATTATTGTAAAGGGTTTAAAAAACAAATCATCTATCTCATTTTAAATGTTTTGATGAGGTGCAACAGTAACACTAAGTGTCCTCCCACTCCTCTCCCTCTTTCTCTCATTTTGGTCAAGTAAAGGAATTCTGAATCATGAATCTGTCTAAAAACCATTATTTTGGGGAAGGCATTCAGCAACGATTCAGCATGTGCCAAAGGAGTTCATGCTCATGAAAATTCAGTATTTCAGATTAAAAGTAAATATATTGTTATTCTGGAAAGACACAAACCCTTACATATGTCTCCATCTCCCTGGTGATTTCAGTTTTCTACCATTTCATTTTGGTCTCCCTTTTGTATAATCTACTTTGCCTCTAGAGTATGACACACGCTTCTTGACCTTTCTGTTCCAATGGGCAGAAGGCATCCTTTGCTAAGACAGGGTTGACCCCTCATTAAATGTTAGTGGATGTTAAATAAATCTTTGGTGAATGTATGTTTGGACTTGAGAGAATTTTTCTTATTCAAAAATGTGTCATTAAAAAGAAAACCTTTTTTTTTTTTTTTTTTGTAAACTCTCAACTCTGATTAAATAGGATGATGAGGTAGAAACAAAATTTGGAAACAGTGTCCCTTCAACTTGGGTCAATTACTTACCTTTCCTGATAGCAGTTTCATATCTATGAAATGAGGGCATTGTACCAATCGGTCTCTTATTTCCCTTCTAGTTGAGAAATTGTGAAACTTATTATTATGGAATATGAATTTTCCTTCAAAAGCCCATTTGAAGTATTTGTTTTCTAAAATATCATTTAAACAGCAGCATGTTTTACTTTGTCATTGTTTCCTATAAACTTGTGGCTACTATTAGTTTAATGGAAGATTTTCAGTTTGATTTTATAAAACAATGTTTGTCAAAATAAGCCCTCTTCTGTTATTTTGTTTAACCTCAAACTATGAACAATATAGAGAAATGTTCTTCCTGGTAAAATAATGTAGGAGAACAAGAGTGTTCTTCCAAAATATAATTTTAGCATAGTATGGTTTTACTGTCTCCCAAAATAATTGGATCCTGAGTTAGCTTCTGTATATGAAAGCACTATTAGAATTTGCTAAAGAAAAACATGCTCATTTTAAAAGATATAAAATGTGCTAGATTATAATATACATTAACTGCTTTTTTTGCAGGGGGACAAAGGAAATCAAGGAGAAAAAGGCAGTCAGGTATGTTGCTTTATTTTTGTTTGTTTTGGGCATAGTAATAAAATGAGGACTTTGTCCTGTTAAATTCTTTTAAAGGTTTTACAGTTTCTTCCTGTTTCACCATCAATTTCTGATTGTTCAATCCTATCTTTCTCCTTTTGCTACTGAGTTTCTCAGACAACATCTAAATTTGTTCTGGTAGAAAACTTAAGAACAAAATGATTCAACAAGATATAAGAGAGATTTTATTATGTGCTTCTGACACCAATTGATTTAGATATTCATAATGTGCATACTTTATGGCAAAAAATTTTGATGAGAAACCACTAGTACCAAGTTAGAAAGTTATGTTCAAGCAAATATGTGGAGGGAGAATTATACTAGAAAATGATATTACACTTAAGAAAACCAGGCGCTTTAGAAAGACATTCAGTTTTAGGTATCCTGGCAACAAAGGCAAAGAAGAGCCCTGCTTCTACTTTAGAAGACAAGGATAGTTCCACCTTAATTAAGTAAGTGACTGTAGAGTGTTTTTTTTTTTTAAATTTCATTAACTAAAGAAAGACACATGAATAGGAAGCCCTTAGCTGAGTCAATGATATATTTTTCTGACATAAATTGTATCTATTGTTTTTTAAATTTTATAAATTTTAAAAATGATACTTAAAACAAAAAAAATTTTGAAACAGTTCACAAATATAAAATCATGGAGACATAGGAAGAAATTTCAAATTGAAGTAATAATTGTTACAGTCTGTTAAATTCGTAGTCTTAATAGTCTTTTCTCATAAATTTATTCTTCATAACATGTATGAAATCTTGTAGGGTGGCATGACAAAATTCAGGGATTTTCCCAGTTTATTTTTTTAACTGAAAAATCTTCAAGTATGATTATAATTACCTTAAGTTAACCTTAAAATTTGTAGTGAGGTAAATTTTTAGTGTCTCTGGGTTCCAGACCTGCATGTTCCAGTGGCCTTCTTGGTATTACATTTGGATGCCCCAAATTCAACTTGTACAAAATTAAATTTGTTGTCTTTCCCCATCAACCACTTCCTGCTCCTTATACTTTGTCACAGTAGTTGGTACCACCACACAACCACCTCCTCACCCTCACAAAAACGTTGTAGATTGACCCCCAACCTTCTTTCTCTCTTTTCACATTCAGTCGTTCAATCAGCTATGAACTACCCCTTGAATGTGGTCCCTTTTTGCTGTCCCCACTGTCCTAATGATTTCTTGTTGGGGGTCCTGGGTTACTGTGATGTTTTCCTAAATGCTCTCTTGAGCCCCATGGACACTCTTCCTCCTGTACTTTCATCAACATGCAGTACCTACATCATGCACCTGCTTAGGAATCCTTTAACAGTGCCCCACACATTAAAGATAGTCTATCCCATAAAGTTCCTCCTGGTTTGATGGAATCTTCTTTTGCAAAGGTTTTTTTTTTTTTTCTTCTTGTGTCTCTGCCCCCTATTATCTATTCTTGCTCAGCTGCTTTAACCAAAAGGAGCTGCTTGCTCTGCCCTTTGCCTTATCTCTCAATCTCACTCTTCACTCCTTTCCTTAAATGGCTGCCTCTCACTTATCCTTCCAGGTTGTACTCAAGGATGAGTCACGTTCCCTCCCTTCTCAAATGTCCCTTCCTAAATTCCCAGCCCAGATATTTAACTATATATTGTATACTTATCAGGCACTATTTTTCTCATTCTTGATGTAAGTGCCTACCTTCTCACCACACATTTGTGACACCTTTGTTTCACCATCCCTACATGCCAACAAATAGGTGCTCCTCAATAAATATTGGGAATTCACTTCTATAAGGAAATGAATGTCGATAGGCAAGAATGATTAAAAATTTTAGTCACTATATCATTCATTGTTATATTATTAGTCATTAATCTTCTTAGAAACTACTAATTAGCCAGGTGTGGGGCTGTACACCTGTAATCCCAGCAGTTCTGGAGGCTGAGGCAGGAGCATTTCCAGTTCAAAGCCAACCTCAGCAAAAACAAGGTGCAAAGCAACTCAGTGAGAACCTGTCTCTAAATAAAATACAAAATAGGGATGGGAATGTGGCTCAGTGGTCAAGTGCCTCTGAGTTTAATCCCCAGTACCCCCCACCACACAAAAAAAAGGAAACTACTAATTATTTTGTCTAATGTAGGGTTGTAGTGCTTGAATCTGGCATAATGTCTTATTTTGATATCAAAAATATTTATTTAATAGAGAAATGTGGTTTTAGCTTTTTAATTTTTCTTTTATTTGTTCTGCTTTAAAGATTTTTTTCAAATGTTGTCTTACTAAAATATAATAGTACATTTTTAATTTTTTAAAGAAAAATTTAAAAGTAGTTAAAACTAAGTATATGTTTGTCATTGAAGTTATTAAAATGTTAACATCCATTGGATTTTAAAACTCTTCTCATGCTCTGTGGATGATAGAGTTCTTGCCTATTATGTGCAAGGCTCTAAGTTCAATCCCCAATACAAAACAAAAACTAAACAACCGTTTTCTTGTACAATATCCTCATTTTTTGAAATTATTTATATGTTCCCTCAAAATCAGTAGTTTGTTCCTTCTATCCATTTAACCATTAGCTTTAGATTAACTGCTTCTCACTTATTTTTTTCTCTGATTAACCAACTTTCCTATTAATTTATACATATTTGTATCACTGCTTTTGTGATATTTCTTTGAGACTTCAGGATAATGTATAACATATTGCAGATGTGATCATATCATATGTATAAACTAATCATTAATGTTTATTAAATTTTAAAGGGACAGAAAGGAGAAACTGGAAGACAAGGGATTCCTGGGCAACAGGTATTTTTGTTTTTCTTTCACAAAAAATGAAATAACGAGCCACGTAACTGGGCCATGCTGAGAGAAGTTTAGTTTGAAGTAATAATGAGTGAGGCAAGCATAGATGTAACACACTTTAAGCATAGAAGGATGGAACTGCTGGGTGGTAGTGGTAATAATGATTTTGTTGTATATTTTCATTTTCTAATCCTGATAACAGTAGTGGCTGTGAACTTTGGCTTATAGTGTTCCCCCCCCCCCAACTCTGGCTAAATTATTGACTAAAAGTAGAAAATTTCACCTGTTTCTTTGGGTAATCCTGTTACTGACCAGAGGCAGCTGGCAGAACAATGGCCATATCTCCATATTTGCCATTTAATCTTTTCTTCTTTAAATGTTTATAGTTGGGGGCACACATGGGGCACACTTGTTTCCCTGCAGTTTTCTCAGAGAGATAATTTACTACTCCAGAGACTTACTAAAATGCTCTCCCTAGGGACTGTGTCGTGAAACAAATATAGAAGAAGTTGCTCTGCTTCTCCCCTGACTGAACCCTTCTCATTAGGTAATGCTCCAGTGAGATGCCATGTGGCACATAAGATCAGTCAGAGCCAAAAGCACGGAAGTGATTAATACTTATATAGCATGTTTGCTGCTGTAGTGCTATAACTTCAGTGTCAGTTCAATTCCAGCTTGAACTGGACTGAAAGGGCAAGCTGTATTTGTGAGTCTTCCCATGAGGTGGACCTCTTGCTCTGAATGTGGGTAGAAGAAAGATAGAGCAATTATACCAGCTCTATAGATAGGGTAATAAAACTATAGCAGTATCTGCAGGGACAGGGCTCTCTGGGTCCCTCACTTGGAGGAATATGATGGTCCACAGAATAGTGTTTGAAGATACACACACACACACACACACAGGCTGGACACTATGGTGCACACCTGCAATCTGAGTGACTCTGGAGGCTAAGGCAAAAGGATCACCAATTTCAAGGCCAGCCTCAGCAACTTAGTGAGACCCTGTCTCAAAAAGGGATAGGGATGTAACTCAGTGGTAAAATGTTTCTGGGTTCAATTCTTAGTAAAACACACACACACACACACACACACACACACACACACACACACTCATCATACACAATTATATTAGTTTGTCTGTAATATAGAATGGAGGTAAGTGCTACATTTTAAGAATTTAGAAGCTAACAGTAGGATCAAAAGCCACTGAAAAGAAATTGAGTGTGCCTATGTAAAATTAAAAGAAAGATCTCTTAATTTTTGTGCTCCTCAATTTGACTCAAACTCAACTGATGACACACCCAGCTCTATCTTTATTCCCCTCCCTGGCAAGACAGAGTGAGCCCTCCGAGTATCTAGAAATAGCTGTTCTCAAAGGATCTCTACCCCTTATTCATTCAAGCTCCACAGCCCAGGGACTCACACCAAAAATTCTTATTAACAGTAACTCTGAATGGAAGGATATGTTCTTTGAAATTCAAGATCAAATAGCTAGTTACTGGCTTATAGGAGGTTTTTCCTCCAAGGTCCCATTAACTTTATTTTTTGTTTTCCTACTTCTCAAGGAAAATAATGTGTTCTCTCCCCTAAGACAGGATTCGGATTCCCCAGAAAGCTTCTGCCCTGGGTTTATTGGAAGCTTCATTTCCCACTGCCAGGAACTGAGTCTCCTTTGAGCACCAGGTGTCAGAGTTGCTATTGCTTTTCCATAGCCAAATAGCTATCCCAACTTCTTCATATAAACAGTCTTAGTTACCTGTCATTTTACCAAATGCTGCATATGTGTGATTTTTAGGCCCCCGTTTTATGAATGAAGTCCAAGTAAACATTTTTTTCTCACGAAATCATCTTAATGGATTCTCTGGTGACAGGTGTTTCCAGTTTCAGCTCTAATTTATTTCTCATCCCTACAATTTACTATTTGTCTGTCCTCTTACATTGACTCCAGTGTGTATGTAGGATTTTGTCTGATAGCAATCACTTCTGCAACTTCAGAAACAAGCCTTAATATTTAAAGAATGGCCTTACAGGGAGTGTTTTGTTCATTTATAGGTTGAGTGTCCCTCAGCTAAAACACTTGGGACCAAGTATAATTCAGATTTCAGATGTTTTTTAAATTTTGGAATATTTGCATATTACATCATGAGCTATCTTCGGGATGCGACCCAGGTCTAAACATGAAACTCATTTATGTTTCATATACACCTTACATAGTGTTTTAAAGTTTCCATTTGTGGCATCATATCAGTGTGCAAAAAATTTCAAATTTTGGAGTATCTCAGATGTTGAAATTCTCAGATTACTTAACCTATAATAGATTTTTATATGAAAACTAAATTTAATTTGGTGGTTTTATGCTCACATTTTAATATGCAAATCTTTACCATTTCTTTCCTAACAAACATTGACTTTATATAATTTTTTTCTTCCCTTTGTTTGATTTAAATATCCATGCCTAAAGAACATGAAAATAAATCAAAAGGTACATCCCAACTCAAACTTCATCATGTGAAATGTTATATATTAAATTTAATATTAAATTGGTTAACATAGATTTTTAATTTTCACAAAGTAAAAATATGAAATTCTCCTTGTCTATGTGAAAGCTGTATTTCTTTCCCTGAACTGATGGTGGGTAATTTTGAAACCTGTGTATATAGTGAATTTTAAAAATAAAAAATTTGAATTCTTCTGATAATTTGTACCATCTAATATGTCATTGGAATGAATATGTGAAAGAGATAAGTGGGAAAGAATTTAATAGAGCCATCCATATGTATCTGGTAATTAGAAGGATGAATGAATAGCCCCCCAGCCACTGCTATGATAAATTATTAACAGAATAATAACTATTTCTGAAATTACTAGAAATTAAATTTATTAAGAGATATGCACATATTCAGTAATCACAGATTTTTTCTATATATTTAAAAATTGCTTATAAATATTTACTAAATACTTTTCACCATTTAAACATAAAGGGTGGTGTTTCTTTGTTTTTAAGCCCAGCACCATAGTGTCCAGCCAGTAAAAATGCTATATTGTATATAATAATACCTCTCTAATCTCTTAATTACCAGTAATGAGTGGTTTAGGCACTGGAGAAATAGGCATTTTCTCTCTAATAACTTTTTTAAAAAATTGTTCTTTGTATATATACATGACAGTAGAGTGTATTATGACATATATACCATGGAGTAACTCTTATCACTTTAATAGTATCTTTAATTCATCCCTTATCAATTGTACTCAACCAAAATTTAATTTTAAGAACATAAACTTGGGAAAATAGATTACCTGTCTGAATCACAGACTAAAAAGAACATACCTTATATTTAATCTCAGTTGAGTTTTAATTTTCTTTAAAATAATAATCATTTAAAATCCATTACAATCCTATTCTAATCTTCATGATTTGCTCTATAGCATATCAAAATATTAATATCTGATGGTGAAAAATTAATACAAATCAAAAATTTTGTATTATTCAGATAACATATTTTTTAGTCACTAGCCTTCTTTAAAAAGGCAATAATGATTTCTTATGTCCATTCATGACACTAATTCTATCAATCAATAGTTTCCAAACTGAAAATCAAAGTTTGATTAAATATGTGGTAAAGGTGCTTGTCATATTACTAGTATGGTAGGTTTACACATTTATTAGTTTTTTTCCTGTTTTCAAAGGGAATTCAAGGCCATCATGGTGCAAAAGGAGAGGTATGTTTCTTCAAATATGGTCTTTGCTCAGCCTTCATTGTTTGGGTTTACAGTACTGTAAATATCTAGATTTTGGTGTTGTAAATAGAAAATATCTTCTATAGTCTTCAGTAGAAGCTCTTAGTTGGTGGTTTTTAAAATATAGACATTTATCCCTGACTAAACTGTGAGCCCCTGAGAGCAAAAGTCATGTATGTTTATGATTTAAATATCCCTGATACATAGTGGATATTCACCTGGAACATAGTGGATAAGTGTTTATTAAAATAGTAAAATAAAA
This sequence comes from Urocitellus parryii, assembly GCF_045843805.1. Classification (NCBI taxonomy): domain Eukaryota; kingdom Metazoa; phylum Chordata; class Mammalia; order Rodentia; family Sciuridae; genus Urocitellus; species Urocitellus parryii. Next base: position 96,054,672 of record NC_135538.1, read on the forward strand.
AAAAGAATGTGGACATTTATACTGACTTGGGTGTAAATTGTCATAGAGTTGAGAAAATCATCAATTATTATTCACAACTGGGATCTGCATTTTTCTATGAAAAGTAGTGTGCATCTCTGTATTTATCTACTTACTAGAATGGAAGTGCCTTGGGACAGGACCATGTCATGTCATTGTTATAACTCTGTTGCTGTACAATATGCTCAGTAAATAGTGCATATTTTTGAGTTGCCTAGCTGGATGTGGATGTGTGGATAAATGACAGTTCAGATGGTATGAAATTTCTTTCCTGGTCAATGATGATATTTTCTCCATAATTTGTATCTGTATACATGCATATAAATAAATATGTGTTTGTGTGTGTGTGTGTGTGTGTGTGTCTATATATATATATATATATATATATGTATATATATATATATATATATATGTCATAGCCTTTATGACTTTTATGATGCAGTTGTGCCTTCTGAAATACTTAAAAGGAATTTCTAAAGATTTACTTTGGCTTTAGAGAGGTGAAAAGGGAGAACCTGGAATCAGAGGTGCCATTGGACCTAAAGGAGAATCTGGGGTGGATGGCCTGATGGGGCCTGTGGGTCCTAAGGGGCAGCGTGGAGAATCGGGTCCTCAGGGACCTCCAGGATTGGATGGAAAGCCTGTACGTATTCTGCTTCTTTCAGTGTTTGTGTATTTTTGTTGCTTTTTATGCTACACCTACATTTTATAACCCAAGATATTTTGATGCAGGGAAGAGAATTTTCAGAACAGTTTATTCGTCAAGTTTGCACTGATGTGTTAAGAGGTAAGTCTCAAACATAGTTTTTAATAACTTCTTTCAAAGTGCAAAAATAATCCATATTCTTAGTAGAAATTGTGGAAGACATAACCAAAATAAAGAAGAAAATAGACATTTATAAGACTTGCTATGGGCTTTTGGTATGGATATATTTATAAAGATGAAATATTAAATGTATTTGTTGTATTTATTATTATTTCATCATTAATTAAATTATTAACACACATCATGACAAATCAATGCCTAAATATTTTGAATATCTATAATTTGCCAATTTTTGAGCAGGAGGAACACTCTTTCTTTCTGCCCTATTTTAAGCAGTTGGTATGATAAAATTTTTGAATAGAATAATGACTATTTCTGTAAATTACTAGAAATTAAATTTATTGAGATATGCTCATAGTCAGTAATCTCAGATTTTGTTCCATTCATTTAAAAATTGCTTAGAAATAGTATTAACTCCTATTCACCATTTAAACATAAAGGGTGGTATTTCTTTGTTTTTAAGCTCAGCTACCAGTCTTACTTCAGAGTGGCAGAATTCAAAATTGTGATCGCTGCCAATCTCAGCGTGGTTCCCCAGGTGTTCCTGGGCCACCTGGTCCCATAGGCCCTGAAGGTCCCCGAGGATTTCCTGGTTTGCCAGGAAGAGATGGTGTTCCTGGACTAATAGGTGCCCCTGGACGTCCTGGTGCCAGAGGACTAAAAGGTACTTAATTTGTTTGAGTAAGAAAATGAACAATAAGGGGGCATTTTAAAATTTAAACCCCATTATTTACCTAGTAGGTAAAAGTTCATTTTTATTTTCATAATGGAAAAATATTTTGAAAACCCTTAAGCCTTTAAATAATTTGTCAACTGTGTTAAAGAGCAATTATTCTATTTATTGAAGCAATATTCTGTCAGAGAGGTTAAAATTGTGAACATGTGAAGGTACAGATGTTGACAATACATTTAGAAATTTTAATTGAGTTTAATAAAGTCTTTAAAAGAAAATCATAGCCTGGTGTGGTGGCACACACCTGTAATCCCAGTGGCTCAAGAGGTTGAGGTAGGAGGATCATGAATTCAAAGCCAGCCTCAGCAAAAGCAATGTGCTAAGCAACTCAGTGAGACCCTGTCTCTGAATAAAATACAAAATGGGGCTGGGGATGTGGCTCAGTGGTCAAGTGCCCCTGAGTTCAATCCCTGGTACCAAAAAAAAAAAAAAAAAAGACTCACAGACACTATTTCCTTTATTTTGACTTTGGTGCTTTCTGTACTGTTATCTTATTCAGAATTCTTGTTTCTATTACAGGAAAAATTATCTTTTGCCTCCAATATCTCACAATTTACTTCTTTGCCTTTGAAATTTTATGTGAAATGTTGTTTGATACTTCTAACCTATTTATTTAATATTATATGAACAATTTGAACATTTCATGAAAGTAATAAAAAGCAATTGCAATAAACAAATGATGATAAACCATTGAGTTTTCTCAATATTTAATTCCCATTATATCTTTCATCTACACTGCTGATTAGTTTTGAAAATTTTACTTCATAAATTATGTTTTCCATTAGTAAAAAAAAAGATGACAGACTATATTTGAATAGATAATTTTCTTTCAATGTGTATGTTATCAGCTTTGAGAGAAACATTCTAGAAGGGTGTGATTTTACAGAAAAATCATCTTACTCACATGTTTAACTCTCTGCAGGCCTACCAGGGAGAAATGGGGCAAAGGGGAGCCAAGGGTTTGGGTATCCTGGAGAGCAAGGTCCTCCTGGTCCCCCAGGTAAGAACTGGGGTGTGCTCCTAAGTGTTGCTGTACTGTGTTTTTTGTTGTTGTTGTTGTTTGTTTGTTTGTGTTTTGTTTTTGCTTGGTTGGTTGGTTTTTTGAGGTGGGGTCTCCCTAAGTTGCCCAGGCTGGCCGTGAAATCCAGAGCTCAAGTAATCTTCCTACCTCAACCTTCCAATTAGCTGGGGCTACATGTATGCACCACCACATCTAGCTTGTTGCATGTTTTGTTTTAAGAAAAATCATCATAAAACTATGTCAAATAATTTGAAGCCAAGACTTTCTTTAATCATTTATAGTTGAAACATTGAGGTTTTGTCATGCATGCTTCTGGAATTTTGTCATGCATATCTTTCATCCATGAATCATTTAGGATTATCTGTTGCTTGGACTCCTTGGAAGGTCTAGAGTGGTTTCATTCACCTCTGCCTAGCTGATGTGTAAGGCTGTTTAGTCTTTATGAATCTTGGGGAAGCAAAATAATGCTAAAAGCTGAGTCTCAAGTAACCTCTGTTATCTGTGCTATTTAGCTTTACTGTGCCTCAGTTACCTTTTTCATAAAGTGCATTACGACATTATTGGAAAACTACATGAATTAATGTACGCGGTGCTTTTAGAACAGTGCATAGCAATCAGACTTGTGCTTTCCATAAGTGTTTACTATTACTCTTATTTTAGATAATTCATGAAACTTTTGAGTATAACAAATGATTTAATACTATTTATCTAAAGCACTTAGGACTTTACCTACAATCAGGGTTAAGCGCTAAGTAAATTTTTATCAATAGTAATAGCAGGAAGTAGAGTAGTAGGAAGTGCTCCCAATTACTCTGCTCTGTCCCTTAATCTGAATATTTTGTTTTTATTTTGAATCATCATTTTAGAAAACCAGTATCCTAAGTTAACTCTCCTTGGATATATTAAACGAACTAGCCAAGCTATTGTTGATAAATTACTGTTTGTAATACCTGTATACTATGATAATGGCAATGTATTTACATATGAAATCTTATATGATTTAAATAGGCACTTTTACTGCAAATAAGACACAAAATGACTTCATTAAGCTTTGGCTTACTTATATATCACCTGCCAATTTAGTATCATATTGATAAAAGACTGAAAGGAAGAAATATGTTCCAACAATCCACAAATCAGAAGGGTAAAATGTTCACTCAGTGTCTTAATTTGTAATATGATTAGGCTTAGCCAATTTTTACAAAAGTTGATATTTACTTTTTTAAGGTTCTTTTGAAAGTGAGAAGCTTGTAGAGAATTAGTGCAAATATGTAAAATGTTCAAAGAATTATTTTTCAGTTTAAATTTCTTGCAGAATCATCGACTTCCCCATCAAAACCCAAGTGCCCTATTCACTTGTTGCTCATGTCCTATCTCAGGTCCTGAGGGTCCTCCTGGAATAAGCAAAGAAGGTCCTCAAGGAGACCCAGGAATCCCTGGCAAGGATGGAGATCATGGGAAGCCTGGAATCCAAGGGCAGCCAGGCCCCCCGGGGATCTGTGATCCATCCCTGTGTTTTAGTGTGATTGTCGGAAGAGATCCCTTTAGAAAAGGACCCAACTATTAGTCTGATGCCTCATTCAGCAACCTAGGCATGGTGCTTTTCTTTTGTGGTCTTTTACATCTCAGGAAGATAACCAGCAGTAATCCCTTGAAGAGTAACTAAAGTACCTCGGTGTTTTTATTATTTTTTTTCCTTAAGGAAAATTATATAAAAGGTCACATACTGATTTAAAAGGCTCTGCAATAATTTGGAGCCTTGAAATTAGTAGCATTAATTAAGTCTCAAGGGTTTCTTGTGAAGTCCATTTGTTTTAATCAAAGTTGAATATAAAAATCCACCATTGCCTGTTAACCAGTCCATTTGTCACTGTGAAATACTTCACATTCATTCTCCATGCAGGGGACGTTTGAGTTTGTGCTTGTGTGTATTTCATGTTGCATATCATAGCTCATGTGTCATATTAGCCAAGATGTATCTGGTCATTGGAAACAAGATCAGGGCTGATATTCATCTAGGATAGATGGTTCGATTGGTCCTCTGTATCCATGAATTTAACTAACAGTGAGTTGAAAATATTGTTTTTTTAATTGTGTCAGTACTGAACATGCATAGACTTTTTCCTTGTCATTATTCCCTAAACAATACAATATAATAACTATTTACATAGCATTTATCTTGTGTTAGGTATTATAAGTAATCTAGAGATGATTATTTAAAGTACATGGGAGGATGTGCATGGCTATGTCCAAATACTATGCCATTTTATAAAAGGGACTTAAGTATCTGTGGATTTGGTATCCGTGGGGCGTTGGTAGAAGTCCTGGAACCAACCCCCTAAAGATACTGTGGTAGGACTGTGTTGTCACATGAGTCATTTAATTTGGTGTCTGTGCTTATTGGTTAGGGTCAGTGGACTACTTGTTGTTCAGTGTTTTTAATATCACCTCTGAATACATTTAATGTGTTTCTTATTTCACTTTCAAACTCCAAAATCAGATCCATGATAATGCTAAGAAAGTGTACTGCTTACATTTGAATGGTCCAAATTAACTAACATTAAAAATATTTTAAAAGAAATGTTTCAGTGTATAATATATTCAAAGGAAACATCACTTCAGAAGTACTAAGAAGACTTCATACTTACTGATTAATTGAAATGTTTGCTGTATGCCTTCATTTTTCATTTCACTTATATGTGTATGTTCATATATGTTAATTTTCATTTCAGCAAAGCTAAAGGGAATAAATGCTGTAGTTGAAAGATTATTCCATAAAAAGATTATTCCATAAATCTTAGTGTGTTTTCATATCTTTAGTACACTTCAAACTATTACAAACAGTCTTTGTGTACTGTACTTAATGCTTTTGTAAGGAACAGAATTGAGATATTTTGTCTTTGTCATGCTCAAAATTTTGTTATATTCTTGTTATCAGAGTACAATAAAGTTTTGTATGAGCCTGAGTGTGGTCTTTTTTAAAATAAATAAATTTACATATATATTTAAATATATAATATAAATAAATAAATATACATATATAATATAAATATACATATATAAATATATTTTAGCTGATTGTTGAGTACCTTATCCATATTCAGGATGACTTACATATCATTTCACTTACTAAATTGCTTACCCTATCCTCAAAATTATGGGCTCATCTGAAAGAAGAACCTACAAATTGAGTTGATATGATACTTGCCCCAAAAGATGGAGCACAGCCTCCTTTCCCAGTCATGGCCTTTGATCAGTGTTTAGCTACATCTATGTGCAGATTACACTACTTTGATGAGGACTTTGGAGGAGATTAAAGTCCATGTATTTCAGTAAGCGCATGAGCATGAGGCTATTTGTATGTTTTCTCTCCAGCAAAGCCCAAATACCTGCTTAGGCCTAACAATCCTACTACCCTGTTCTAATTATGGCCTTTGCTTCTAAGACCTTGTAGAGAAACAAGATAGTTGGTATCATGCTGTCATTCAAATAGCATTTACCCTTGACTATTAAGTGTTAGGCACTGTACCTGGCATAGATGGCAATAGAGATAGAATGTGGCCTGAGGAACACATGTCTAATGAAACACAGGTAAGTAATTAGGTGATTCAAATGCATTAATTCTAAAAAAGAAGTGCTATAGAAAAGTATAAGATGATATTATGGACTCAATTGCACTCTCCCTTCATATGTTGAAGTCCTGTTGAAATCCTAACTTTCAATGTAACTATTTAGAGACAATTAAGATTAAGTGAGATCTTTAGGATATGGTCCTAACCAGATAAGATGGGATTGGTGGTTATAAAAAGAGCTTGCCTTCCTCCCTCACCTGTTCTCTCCCCTCATCATGGAAGTACAAAGTCCAAAAGCCTCTCTCTAATCTGAGAGAGAGCCCTCACTAGAAACCAAACATGCTGCCACCCTGATTTTGAAATTCTAGCTTCTGGAACTGTGTGAAAGTAAAGTTCTTTTGCTTAAGTCACCCAGTCTGTGGTACTTTTTTATGGCATTCCAAGCCAACTGATGCAAGTGCCTTTGGGGAAACCTTCTCTAAAGAAGAGGATTATAAATAGAGATTTAAAAGTTTAGGAGTCATTAGCATAATCAAATCTTATAAAGATAGTGAAAATGAGAATAGCCTAGAGGATCAGCACAAGCATGAGGAATTCTAAGAAGAAGAAAACCTATGGGATATAAATCATATCTTCTTTTAGTATCTCTGTTTTTTAAATTGGTGTATCATGAACTATTTCTGTCAATTATCATGGCATATTTTATGTCTCAAAATATTTTTCCTATGGTCAAAATTTAGACCCACCCACAAAGCACCTATTTTTAAAAACGTGTAAGTGAATAATTTTGTCCTACAAAGTCATTTCTGCACCATAGTATTTCCTCAGCACTATATTACATGCAGCACCTTTTAATTCATGTTGTCATCAAAGGCATGGCTTCTGGGCTGGAGTGTAGCTCAGTAGTAGGGTTCTTGTCTATCATACATGAGACCCTGGGTTCTATCCTCATCATGGCAGCCACAACCACAATCACAGCAGCATGGCTTCCATAGTGAGACTGCCTGGGTTCAAATTCCTACTTTGTTTCCAACTGTGAGTCTTCAGAAAATTCATGGAACTCATTGTGTTTCAATTTCTCTACATGTTGAATAGGGAAATATTAATAATACCTTATCACACTAAGAGGATTAAATGAGATTAAATGAAGGAAATTTATCAGTGGAGTAAAATAACACAATTTACCAGAACCATACAGACAGTATGGAGTTAGCAGATCCCCAAAGTGAAACATTAAAACACTTATTCAAAAACTTTTACATGTGTAACTGATGCTGAGTAAAGTTAAACTAATTCATCATCATTCAGAATAAAACTGTGTCTGAAGAATAATTCTCAGTAAAGGCTAGTTTGTCTTTGGTATTTAGAACTTTACTAGGTACTCACTTTCATTTCCAAAATGAAGACAGTTTTACTTTGAATGGAGCTGGAACTCATTCTTGATCTCCAGCAGAGGGCAGCAAAACACATAAATCCACCCCCACCCCAGCTCCCCAAGCTCATTGTATTAATCACAGAAGTTATCACTATGCATTTTCTCATTTTTCAAAAGTATGGTTAGGGTTATATCCTTAATAGTTATTCCAAGGAAGAAAAAATAACTTTTCATACTAAATTATAGTAGATGATGCATTTATATTTGTATGCCCTGTCTGCTTTACCTTTGTGTGATTCTGTTAAAATACTCTGGTGATTGATAACTAGAATGTTAGAGGAGATATTCAAAGGTCACTCCTGGTAACAGTCACGAACCTGGCCCACTGGAACGATTTCACCTGTGTTGAGGATGAGGGAGGGAAACTGTCCATAATATCATCTCGCTATTTTAGCTAACTGTTGAAGGACCTGCTTCCTTGCCGTGGTAAGATAGGTTGCATCAAATGTCAACACAAGAGACCATCTCTGTGCCTGAAGCACTGAGAGCCTGCTGTTTGAGGATCCTAGGCAGCAGGAGGAGAAGCACAAATAGAACTTCAAATTTAGAGTCTTTTCTGTAGTTGTAAATGGAAAGAGTAAAAATCAACCCATACATTAGTTACATTAGTTAAATTGAGCTGCAAAGGTTTCTCTTTGGAATGTTTTAACAAATGTTCCTGTTAAAAGTTCCATGGAAATTTTAATTTTGCCCCAAATGACACATTTGAAGTAAGGAACATTACTGTAATGATAGCCCACTAAATTATTCCTGGCTTATACTTTCCCCAAAAAATATTTCCAAAGAGGAATTTTGAATAAATAGACATCAAAAGCCCTATGTTGATATTTCAGATAAAACAACAACTTGCAATAGAAACTGAAGGATCATTCTGAATAAGAATTGAGAAGAAGTAAAGTGTTTTCCATAATTTATCCAATTCAGCTGCCATTTCAAAATAATATAGTTTTTAAAAATCACACTTAGAAAGTATCTATAGTTCCTATTGACATCCAAAGTAAAATTAATTATGGCATTTATCATTTTGGGGGAAAAAATGGTAAAAGTAGTTCTGTGTCATGTGATCTAGAGTGACTCTTAAAACTTCCCTGAATCATTTTTTTTTTAATCTATAAAAGGTTTAACTTACTCTGTTTTTAAACCCTGGCTGTACTTTAGAATTTCTTAGGTAGTTTCTAAGAAATTCCCTTAGTTGGGCCCAGAGGTTCTGACATAATTGGTTTGCTTTCCAGGCAGAGGAAATAACTTCTGCAAAGATCTTAAGCCAGTGCCCAGTTCAATAGGAGGGAAAGTCCTTCTGTATTTTCAAGTTTTAGAACGCTGATGGTGTGGCATGGCAAAAGATAAGCATAAAGACACTGGGAATAGGAAAAGGAACAGAAAAGGAAAGAAGAGATGTCAAAAAAGTTTGCAAGATTTGAAGGAGGAAATAGTAAGAAGAGATTTGCCTTCTAGATGGATCACTTTGGTTGCAGGGAAAACAGATGAAACTAGGGGAGACTCTTCATTACAGTGGCATTAGGGATAGTGGTGAAAAAATAGAGGCAAAACAGAAGCAGAGAGGATGGTAGGAAAAAAAAAAACCACTTCAATTTATCCTACTAAGATCTCGGATAACTTTCATAATGTACTCACAACTTCCCGCTTCCATGACTCCAGGAAGGTGAAGCTTATTAATATGATACCACTAGTTACTGGGGACCAGTTCTGTACCCTCCCATGTTGAAGTATAACATTAGAGAAGCACGCCAAGGCAAGAATATAAAGCGAGGCTTATTTAAAAAGGGGTAACATAGACTTATTCCAGGAGGGAGAAGGGAGCCATAGCTGGTATCCTGGTAGCCCAAGAAGCTGTGTTTGTCTTTTTATATGTCCTAGGCTATCTTTGTTCTCCTGATCTCTTTTCCTTATCTTTGTCCTTCCTGCATACATGAGTAGGCCCAGGAGATGGTCAGTGGGATGGCCAAAAGGTGAGAAGAAGATGGACTGGGGAAGGGCTGGATGGAGCCCAGGACACATTAATTAACAATGTTATAACTCCCTATAGGGACAGGTTACTTTAGCATGGGTTAGAGCAGGGATAGGTTCTTGATAAAGGTGAAGGAAGGGCTCTGAAGGAATTAACATTTCAATCCCTCCGTTTTCTGGATCTGACCCTTGCCTATCTGCCTGCCTAATTCTGGCTTCAGTTACAGAATGTGAAACTAATATGTTGACCAAAACTTTAAGATTTGTCCTATGGTTGGCCATAGGATTAACTTATTTACAGAGCTCCGGGCTGCATCTTTTTAGGGACCGCCTCTGAAGATGCTATGATCTGAAATGCAAAAGTATTCATTTTGATCTTCCCCTGGGGCAAAACATGCCAGACTATTTTCTGACTACCTCTGATGGTGACCAGAAGTCTCTTTTCTCTGGTCTTATTCACATCACATTTTATTGATTGCAAGGCATCTGTTTCTCTTTCTACAAGAATCCTGAGGATTCAAGAGAATATTATTTTGCTCATGCTAAGATCCTTTAGGAACACCTAGTGGTAAAAGTGTGTGGCATTTGTCAATCTCACCTGTGTGAAGGATGTGATGGATGGGCTTTCTAATTAGGAGACTAAGTTGGATGAGAAGCTGAATATTTATGTAATGGGTGTCATCTTGGCTGGAAATGCTCAGTAAATCAAATTGACTACTTAAGATAAAAGGAAACAATTCAATCTCCCGAGACCATTATTTAAATATTAGGAGGAAATACCTAAGTCCTTAAACCGGAAATGGTAAATAGAAGTTTTTAGAGCCAAAAAGCAGTGATTTTAAGTGGTTGCCTGGAGGAATAAAAAAGCTTAGATGTGATTTTCCTTGCCTTAAGGACAAAGTGGTAAGAATAAGAAGCTGGGGAGTAGAGGAGAAGTTTTGAGTGTGTGGAGGGGGTGGATTTAGAAAAATGAATCTAGGTTGCTTCCACAGACTTGCTATTGTGAATTGTGCTGCTATGAACATCGATGTAGCAGTGTCCCTGTAGCATGCTCTTTTTAGGTCTTTAGGGAATAGACCCAGAAGGGGAATAGCTGGTGGATAAAAAAAAAAAAATGTGGCATTTATACACAATGGAGTATTACTCTGCATTAAAAAATGACAAAATCATAGAATTTGGAAGGAAATGGATGGCATTAGAGCAGATTATGCTAAGTGAAGCTAGCCAATCCCTAAAAAACAAATGCCAAATGTCTTCTTTGATATAAGGAGAGTAACTAAGAACAGAGTAGGGAAGAAGAGCATGAGAAGAAGACTAACATTAAACAGGGGTGAGAGGTGGGAGGGAAAGGGAGAGAGAAGGGAAATTGCATGGAAATGGAAGCAGACCCTCAGGGTTATACAAAATTACATACAAGAGGAAGTGAGGGGAAAGGGAAAAATAATACAAGGGGGAGAAATGAATTACAGTAGAGGGGGTAGAGAGAGAAGAGGGGAGGGGAGGGGAGGGGAGGGGGGATAGTAGAGGATAGGAAAGGCAGCAGAATACAACAGACATGAGTATGGCAATATATAAATCAATGGAAGTGTAACTGATGTGATTCTGCAATCTGTATAAGGGGTAAAAATGGGAGTTCATAACCCACTTGAATCAAAGTGTGAAATATGATATATCAAGAACTATGTAATGTTTTGAAGAACCAATAAAAAAAAAGAAAAATGAATCTATTTGAAACTGATTTTTTCCATAGTGATTTTGGAACAACAAACTTGAATTCATAACTCTAATAATGCTTTTATTAATCTCAGAATCAGCTATATAAAATATGTAAATTTATGCATCTTGCATACTTAAGAAACTCAGGAGCAGATTTTTCTTGGTTACATAGGAAGAGGGAAACAGCAAGGATTCAAACATAAGTCCTATCCCCAAAGATTAGGTCATCTGTATTTTCTTTTCTTTTGAGAGTTAAAAGCAAAGTGAATTTTTTTCATTTTATCATTGGTGCATTAAAGTTGTACATAATGGTGGCATTTGTTGTCACATATTCATACATGTATCCCAGGTGCCTTTCCTCTATTCTGACCTTCCTTTGATATTCTTGAGATCCCTCCTCTAAACTTTCCAAACTTTCTCTTTTTTTTTTTTTCCTCTGTAGGTAAGTAAATTTTTGTGAGAGGTTTTACTCCCCTGTTTAGGTCATTCCCTACTCTTTCCCATGATAAATTTAATAATACATTTTTTTCAATAAATCTCTAAGCTTACCTAAATAATTATTAAAAAGAGGTACGACTTGGGTGACAGTGTCAAATTCACACATCAGTTTATGGTTACTTCTTAGCAGGCTCTTAGTGGAAACCTCTTTCTCTGGTCATGTGGTCAAAGAGAAACATTTCCTGATGGGAGACTAAGAAATGTATGGAATAACTCCTTCTAAATGACTAGTCAACAAGTGATAGCAATTTAGAGAAGTATTACATGTCATTTCAGAAATACCATCAAAAACTTGTTCTCAAAGTTCATTTAACTTTTGTATTGAAAATAATTCTTTGGATAATTGAGCCTTGGAGGATTGCTCAGTACTTACAGAAGAAAACAGTTCTTTAGTTGATCACAATTGAGGGGCAAAAATTAAAAGGGGGAGCTTGTTTAGTAGGAAGTGGCTCCCTAGAAACAGCACATCCTTGAAGGTAATTTGTAGAGGCTTAAACCTGGCTGGGAACTGTGCTTCTGGTATTATTCAGAAATGATTGAGTGAGAACACAGAACAGTAGTGGTTGGGGTTTGGATGGTTTCATAATGGAGAATAGATTTTCACAACAGTAATCTTGATGTTTCAAAGATGAACCTCCTTATGTTCACACCTTGAAAGACTGATATCTGGGCAATATTCTCCCATTCTACTTTAATTATGAGTCAAAGGAAATCATAAATCTAGTTCAGTGTAAAATTAGGAGACCAGAGGAAAGAATCAGAGTGGGATGGTTGAGGATTGTATTTATCATGGATCTTGTAAATTAACTTTTCATTTTTAGATGCAAAGAATTAATGCTAATTAGCATTTTCAAATGCAGAAGAGTTAATGTGGAAGAAAAGAAGTCTTTGGTTAAAGATGGTATTTGTTGGATAAAAAGAAAGAATATAAAGAATCAAACATAAATTTTTGGATTCATCCTCTTTAAAATTTTAGAGATATCTAAAATCATTTCTAATCTATTTACTCAAGGATCCCCTGGATGATATTCTTAATTTAAGAAATCTTACTTTTCCTTTTTAACTTCTCCAGGTTTGGGGAGAGGCCCTACTCTGTCTTTCATTTAACTTGCAAAGGCTCCTCACACCTTGCCAAGGGTTGAGGAGTGAGGAAGATTTTTTAAGTGATCATAGGAATGAGTGGCACCCACCTAGGCAGAGGGGGAAAAGACAGGTGGCTCTAATTATGCTGATGCCACATTATTCCATGATTCTGTTGTTCATTTCAAGGCAAACTAGTTAAAATTTGGGGTCATAACTTCACATAAAAAAATGATCACTTTCTCTAAAAACACCCTGAGGGTAAAAGAGATGAATGCAGCTGCCTGTCCCCATGAAATGTTAATGGGCCCCTTCAGGTTGCAAGGGTCCTAGGAGCCTGGAAGGAAAGAAACAGTGGACTGTTGTTGAGTCCTGTCAAGAAAAATGCCACCTTTGGAAGTCACAACCTACATTAAGGACAACAATGACTCAATCGATTAAGTAACTTTAAATAATATTTGGAAGCCATCTCCTTTAGTATTCAGAGCTTCCTTAGGAGTAAATGAACACACTGAGATTCATGCTACTAGACAGTGATGAATCCAGAATTCAAACCCAGATCCACCTGGGTGGATGTTTCTAGTCTTAATATAACCAAAATGGGTTTGCTCTCTAGTTTATGTTGCAATTCAGTGTTTACTTGGCACTAGAGGCCAACTAATCATTTCATAGCTATGTTCATCTGAAAGAAATGTTCACTGCCTGAAATTCATCATTCAGTCATCTGTCAAAGAGGGAGATGCTTCGTTGCTGCATTTCATTTTTTTTTTCTGTCCTTCAGAATGTCATTTGCAAATTTCAAAGTGATTCTTCCAATTTGGGGACTTTTCCTAAGTCTTCCACTGACATCCTATACAATCTCCCATGATACGATTTTTGTGTTTTGGCAGAGTACTGGGGGTTGAACTCAGGGGAACTCGACCACTGAACCACATCCCCAGCCCTACTTTTTTTTTTTTTTTTTTGTATTTTATTTAGAGAGAGGGTCTCACTAAGTTGCTGTGCCTTGCTTTTGCTGAGGCTGGCTTTGAACTCATGATACTCCTGCCTCTGCCTCCTGAGCCACTGGGATTACAAGCATGTGCCATGGCACCTGGCTATGATTTTTGTTTTTAACCATGTATTACAATTGCTCTTTGTTACACTCTCCTGAGAGACGGAGATCCTGTTAAAGGCAAGCCTCATGCAATATGAAAATATGTTTTGCAGACTTCCTTTTGCCAAGGCTTAATATTTGATTATTTTTTGACCTGTATTTGTGAGTATAAAGATCATATAAAGGTGGGTATGTAATGGCTATAGTCCTAAGATGTTGGTGAATCAATAAACCAAAAATTTTAGAAGAGAACCTAGTACAGAGTAATAAATGTTAGCTATCATTAGTATAACTTTCTGATGATTGGCTTTTTCTATTAAGATCCTACGCTTGTGTGAAGAATAAGATATAGGAACCAAAATGTCTTTTACATGACAGTGTTTGTACAGACCTCCCACCATTTCCTAGCTGTGTGACCTTGAACTTAATTGTGATAAGTCCCAATATTCTCATCCTTGAAAGGGGAATGAATGGCAATAACATCTTAGAGGATTTTTAAAAATGTGATGATTTAATAACATCTTGTTATGTTCACCAATGGAGCTAGGGGTCTGAGGTTAACCACCAATATGTCATTTGTGGCTAATTGCTAAAGTATTGGGACAAGTTTGCCTCATACAATGATGAGACCTCATCTCTGAACTCTGATTCTAAACTCTTTTTGTGTGGTCCTCCATATAATGGAATAAGAGAATCGTCTACATTGGAATACTCCACCATTACCTATCAGGAAACTCACTACTAGAATGCTGTCATCCCTAAGGGTAGCCCCACCATGACCCCAGATCAGCCAGGGATCTGCTCCCTTTATACAGTGACTGAACAGGCCTCCTGACATCTAGATTGTGGCTTCTGTGGTTGTTTTTGGCAGGACCACAATTTGTTGCTCTGTTCCTCTGCTTCCTGAAATATGTGATAACATTTTCCTCAATAAATTCATCTAACTTGAAAAAGACTCTGTAGAGTCAAACCTCATTATCCTGAGAATTGCAGCTAATTCTTATTTTTTAGGGCTTTTGGGGTGCACTTTGTAAATAATTACTCCTATTTCATGCATTCACTCATTAAATATGCTCATTCAATAACTCCATGGAAGAAAAATAAAAGCATTTACTTTCTTCTGTGATTCTGGCAAAACTGATTTACTATTTGAATGAAACTATTTCTATATAAGAACAATACACTCAAAAATGTTTTTCCATTGTTAAATTAGTAAAAAATAAAATGTGCTGTGATGTCTTTGTTAGCATTTCTAAATCTTACATCGTTTTACAGTAAGTAGAAAACCAAGGCTCTAAGAATTTTAAGCACCAAGCCTAATTTAATACCCTGAAAACACTGAAGATTAAGGAAAAATCAGGGATGCAGGTAATAGGAAAAAAATACATACAACATTTGGAAAATCATAATTCAATTTCATTTTTTGAATATTCTTCTAATTTAATATTGGCTAAGGGCTGACAGTGTTATCTAATTGTCAGTGGAAGGATGTGGTTTTCTGGTGCCAAACTCTGCATTCCACAAGACAGACTGCCAATGAGATTAGAAGCATTTGTTGAATATTAGAGATTCTTGCCTCTTGGCATGGATAATAAAGAGAAATATTTGAATACATGACTTTTTATGCCGAGTATTATCTAATTTCTTCATTGAAAATCAGCAAAGAAACATTCTTCCCCAAATGTGTATTTACATGAAAATCTGTCTAAATGCCTGTGAAGTGAAATTTGTACAAAATGTTACTCAGGGGAAAGAAAATAATGATGGCAAAAACAATAATGATGATGCTTTTGTACTTCCGATTGCACAAAAGATACTTCAAATAAAAATAAATAAATTCAAATAAATCAAATAACTATCTTCCCCTGTCCCCATTTCACAATTTTGATGTAAGCTGGAATTGGTCTAAATTCTATTTTTTTCTACCTCCCGCCTTTCTCCTTCTTTCTTCTTGATAATATCAAGCCCCAAATAAAACGCAAAACTTAATTTTGTTTAATGCATATATTTCATAAATATAATTGACTAGCTTTTAAAAAATCAACTTTATTGAGGCTTAATTTATATTCAATAAAATTATTCTATAAGAATATGTTTGTCAGGTTTTGACATACATATGCACCCATGAAACCACAACCACATTTAGAACATTTCCATCAAGTCCATAAAAGTTCCCAGTACCCTTCCCCTGCTACAGCCAACCACTGACCTGCTTTCTGTCACTATAGATTAGATTTTATTTTCTAGAGTTCTATAAACATAGAATCATACTTTATGTATTCTTTAATTTCTCACTTCTTTCATTCAGTTGTTTTGAGAGTCATCCATGATCTTGTGTATATCAATAATTTATTCCTGTTCTATTGCCAAGTAGTATTCTTTTGCATGACTATATTTCCATTTGATTATTTGTTCACCTGTTTATGGACACATGGATTATTTCCAGTGTGGGCTATTCTAAGTAACACTGCTATGAACATTCATTTATAATTCTTTGTGAGGAAATACGTTTTCATTTATCCTGAGAATATAAGTGTATTCTTAATTTTGTAAGTAACTGTATTTTCTAGATCATGCCTTTTGATATATGTTGCAAATAAAGTCTGTGGTATGCATTTTTATTTTCGTAAAGTAATCTTTTAAAGAGTAGGCATTTAAACATTTTAAATAGTATGATTTTACCATCTTTTATTAATTTGTACTTTTTGTTTTCTAGTTAAGACATCTTTGTATATGCTGAGATTGTGGAGATTTCCCCTTTATTTTCTGCTAGAATATCATGGTCAAATAGAAATTTGTGCAATGATGAAAAACTTATTCAAATCGGTAGCCAACAGTCACACATAATTGCCAAGTTCTCATAATTGCCAATATGCCTACTGCAACTATGGAACTAAATTTTTAATATAATTTATTGGAATTTAAATAGCCACATATATCTAATGACAATTGAACAACACAGATCTAGACATTTTTATATTTGTTTATTTTTTACCAAAAAAGAGCTACCAGTATTGTTTGTTGAAAACACTGTTATTACTTTAGTATTTTTATCAAAAATCACCTTATCGTGAATGTTGAGTATGCTTATGTTTTATCAGTGTTTAGTACTGTACATTTATAGTTATAATTACTTGATCATAAATGTGGAATATGTTTCCCCATACCAATATCATACTTCTTTGATTACTAGAGCTGCCTAGTAAACAAAACTTTGCTTCCTAAATTGTTTTACATTACCACAAAAATGCAAAAAACAGTTTCTACAAAAAGATTAATTTATACAAAAAAAGCCTATTGATTTTTTTTATATATTGACTCTGTCCTGTAACCTTTTAAAATGCATTTGTTATTTGCTACTTTAGTTGTTATTTATTACTTTAGTTCAAGTAGATTTTGTATAATTTGAAAGAACCAGATATTATACATATAAATTTTCTGTTTTTTTCCCATTTGTATTTTATTAGTTTCTACTCTTACCTTCAATTTTGCCTTCACTGACTTAGGATTTAATTTCTTCTTTTCTAGTTTCTTAGGGTAGATACTGTTTACTTGACTTTTTATATTTCCAATTTTCTAATAGAAGCATTTAATGCCAACAATTTTTCTTTAAACCTTGCTTTAGCTCCATTCTACATTTTGATAATACTGATGTCTAAATTTCTATTAAGTTCAAAATGTTTTATAATTCCACTTATGATTTCCTCTTTGACAAAAGGCTCAACTAAGCTGTTAATTTATGCATATTTGGATATATTTCAGATACCTTTCTGTTATTGATTTCTAATTTAATTTCATTTTCTAAAAACAAATTCTATTAATTCTTTTCAAATTAATGAGACATTTTATGAAGCAGTGTATGATCTGGACTTATATTATTTGTAACTAAAAAGAATGTATGCTTTATTGTGATTAGATGGCATGTTCTATAAGTAAGAAAATATTGGTTAATAGTATTGTTTATTTTATTTTGTTCTTAATGATTTTTCTGTCTACTTATTTTCTCAGTTGCTTAGGGAGGAGTATAGAAATCATTTATAGTTGTGGATTTGTCTTTATTTTTAGTTTTATCAGTTTTTACTTCAATTATTTTATAGCTCTCTTAGAGGATGCATCTGCTTCTAGGAATATTATGTTTCCTTGATGAACTGACCCCTTCCTCACTATAAACACTGCTCTTATCCCTGACAACCACTCTTTTTCTGAAACAAACTTTGCCCACATTAATATGGACACCCTAGCATTCTGGTGAAAAGAGTTTGCAGGATAATATTTTTGCTGTCCTGTGATATTTATCTTATCTACATCTTTATATCAAAAGTGAATTTCCTGTAGGTAGTGAAACCAGTCTTGAAAATCAGAATCGGGTCCTGGTTCCCAGGTGTTGAAGATTGAACACCTGAGGAATGCTAAAGCAAGAGTGAAAAGTTTCATTTAAAGGATAGAACAGAGAGGGACACACACACACACACACACACACACACACACACACACACACCACAAACAGACAGGGAGACTGACTGACTCCTCTAGAGAGAAGGGGGTCGAGAGCTGGTGCCCAAGGGCGTGGGGGTGTCTTGCCCCTTTTATAGATTCCAGGTTTCTTTTTTTCTAGTGCCCCTTCCTCCTATTCTGTCTATGTAGTGACCAAAAGGGAAGAAAGTCAGAGCTGTCCTTTCCCTATTTTCCATAGCTGCCCAAAAAGTCAAGAAAGGAGCCACCCAGGTGGGTATACATTATCAGCTTCTTGCTGGGAGGAACAATTCACTAGAGGCAGGTGACCTTGGCAACAGGTGAGGAAGAGGGGGAAGTGTTCTGGAAGTATTAACATTCCATTTCCTTTTGAACCAGCCCCCATCTTCCCAATCCAACAGGATCATCTATCTACACTGCCTGCCTGTCCTTTTGTCCTGGTCTCCCTAGCATGTAGACGAATCTTGCTTTGTGTTCAGTGTGCCAATTTCTGTTTTTACTTGGAGTGTTTTGACTAGGGGCTAGCAAACATTTTCAGTAAAAAGTCAGATAGTAAATGGTTTAATCTTTCCAGGCCAACTAGTCTCTCCTGGAATCTAGTGAACTTTAACACTAGTGTGAAAGCAGATGTAGAAAAGCCATGAATAAATGAGGATAGCTACGTGTTCTGATATGAATTTATTTACAAAGCAGGTAGCAGGTTGGATTTGGCCTATGGGTCAAAGTTTTCCAACTACTGGTTTGGATTACTTATATTTAAAGTATTATTAATATGGTTGAGTATATAAGTATTATTTAGATTCATTTTCATTTTATTCCAACTGTTCCTTATACTTCTCCACACTTATTCTTGCTTTCTGATGAACTGAATGTATTTTAATACTCCATTTCATCTCCAATTTTGAGTTATTAGCTATGTTTATGTACTTTGTTTTTGTATAGCACTTCTAGGGTTTACAATATGCATATTTATCAGAGTACACCTTAAAATAATATTATGCCACTTAACATACAGTGAGTGTACTTCCTTTATCCTCCTCATTCTATGTACTACTGTCATACATTTCCCCCTGCATATTGGAGATGAAGCCCAGGGCCTCATGCCTGCTAAGCATGTACTCTACCTCTAAGCTATACCCCAGCCCATTTAAAGGTGCTTTAACCCCCATTTATGCATTGTTATTATTTTTTGTTTTAAATGGTCACTATTATTTTAAATAACTTAAAATGAGAAAATAGAATTTACCCATATGTTAATCATTTCTGGAACTCTTAATTCCTTTGTATAGGTTTAGTTTTCCATCATCTTGCTCTTCTTTCCATCTGAAGAACTTTCTCTAATGTATTTTGTGTGCAAGTTTGTTGGTGAGAACAATTGGCTCGCATATTTCTGAGGAATCTGTAATTGCTTGATCTTTGTTCTTTTGTTTGCAACATCTCTTTTTTTTCTCACTGCTTTTTAATAGTTTTTCTTTAATAAGTGATTTTAAGAAATTTTATTAAACATTTTTTTGTATGTTTGTCTATTATATGAAAGAGTATGTATACCCAAATTTATCTTGAGACTTACTTGTGTAGTGAATTCATTCTTAAGGTCTTGGTGAAGTAATCTTCGGAAATAGCAGTGGTCTTTAAAAAAATGATTTAAAGATGTTAATATATATAATGCTAATCTGTATTTTCTTTGCTTTTTTAAAAATTAAGGCAAAGAAAAGACTATATCCTGTGTCATTTATACTTATCTTTAAAAATTATGTCCTTTATTCTATATTTAAGATAGAAAAAAAGCCCAAGCAAATTCATTATATAGTTATTTATTTTAGAAATATTGGAAAGTTAATATTAGAAAAAACTAACCAGTAACATGTTTATAGACAGTTTGAAAATATGTAATTGAATATTTAGACAACATAATAGATCTCAAAAAGTTTCTACATAGTAAAGCAACAATGGAAAAGCAATAAAAAATATTGTCCAAATGACTAACCAATTATATTAGCAAGACAGAGAAGCTCATAAAGCATAATAAGGATATTGCAATCCCAAATTAATGAAAAATGTAAGAACACAAAAGATTCCTTAGAACAATAAAAAAATTCCATATATATATGTGTATATATATGAAATCTAATATCAAATCCGATAGAACTCTGATGATCATGTTTAAAAAATGGGCAGTCAGGGATAGGAAATAGGAGAGGGATTCAATTGTTCCTTTGTGGGTGACTTTTTGAAAGATATGTAGGACATGTCTCAGATTTTCTTCTGCAATGAGCCCTGCAAGTGCCAATCCCATACCAACCTGGCCAACCCTCGGATCTAAATCTTGCCATGCCCGCCCTTCCTCCCCAGAATTTGCACTCTTTGCCAACCCAGTTTCTGGTTCAGCTCCCCCAAGTCACAGCCTGGCTACATTCTGATAATCTCTGTACTTATGTCTAGCAGAGCTCATTCCCACATGTGAAGAAGAGGTGGTTTTCTTCAAAGGATAAATATGGTAACACATTACATAGCAGGTTATAAACTCATAAACTCATAAAACTCAATATTCCACCTGAGATGATGCAAAAGGGTTGTGAGTCTTCAAGTTGGAATGAACTGTGAAGAAATTCTAGAGTATTCAGATACAATCATCTCTTACTATAGCACCCTTCAGGACCACTTCTAAGTGCAGTGTAGAAGAGCCAGATTTTTATACAACTATTTTAATGTTAGAGGGAAGAGGGTGGGGGTGAATTGAATAGTAGTTAGGAAAGAAAAAGGGGGAAACTAACATTTATACAGGAGTCATTTCAAAACATCAGATGAAGCCCCATATTGTTTGTGGACTTCAGTAGAGAGCATAGGCGTTGGCTGAACTTTGAAATGAGGACAATGGGTATCTTAATGTTGTTGCAAGCACCACAACACTGTATTTCAATCAGTGTGTGGGGAGAGTGGTGAAATGGTCTTGGATGTGGCTTTGACTGGAAAGAATGATCATAGTCCATCGCAGAAGGCCACAGCTCCCAGTGTTTATAACCACCAAACATATCAAGTGTTGAAAACTCAGCCTCATGAGCTTCAGAGTACAATTGCTTCATTTTAAATTCAAAGTTCAATGTGGATATCTACAGTTTCTGCAAAGAAAGAAAAGAAACAGGTTATAAAATACTTGTATTTGTTGAAAACAGTCTGTCAAAGAGAAGGTATATTTGAGAGGAAAGTGTTATCGGTATATGTAGATAAATCTCACTTTACAAAGGAAGTTCACAACCCCATGAACTAAATATGACAAGGTTTATTTTTAAACATCATTTTAGAGAAAGGTGCTGAAGAATTAAAGGCATTGACTTCTCCAATGTCAGAGAACATGCTACAACTTTTATCTCTTAATTCCCAATGCAACATATTTTCTGTGTGTTCATGTCAAATATCCTTTAATAATCCTGCTTAAATCCATTTTATTTTTCATAGTTTATGAACAGATGCAGCATACATATTGTAGACTCTGCATTTGAACAATACAAATTTAATAAATTTCTTAGAATGGTTTGGCATACACATGCACATTAATTCTGGAATTAATCCCTTTTTCTCAATTGTGAAATTTGTTATGTCATTCTTTTTTAAATATCAGGATTATAGCATACTTAATTTTTATTGATATATTTCAAACAATGTAACATATTTGTGTGAACTTTGAATCTGTCCACCCTGGAGATTACAAGTATTTTTTAACTTGGGTTTTCAAGTTATGAGAACCTTGGCCCACCTTCTGTAGCTCTGTATTTCAATAAACAGTTCAGAATAATCATAATATTGAGGGAAGATCATATTTGGAACAAATTTTACTGTAGCTTCTGCTTTCACAGAAAATGCATTCACAATTCCTCTGAAAAGCATATAATTCCTTAGGTTTTCAGAACAAAATTAAAACATAATATAAATAGAGCTTGAAGATTAGATGAAAAGATAAAAGTTAATTATTTATTTCATTTTTTATCCTTGTTTGGATCTTTATTCAAATGTATGAGTCGAAACATAGCAAGATAACTTTGAAACAACTGGGGAATTAGAATATGAATTGTTACTTAAAACTATTAATTTGTTAAACCTAATGATGGCACATGGTGTCTGTGCTTCAAAAAAATGCATATTTAGCTGGGTGTGGTAGTACACTTCTGTAATCCTGGTGGATCAGGAGGTTGAGGCAGGAGGATGGCAAGTTGAGGCCAGCCACAGGAACTTAGTGAGGTCCA
Organism: Urocitellus parryii; assembly: GCF_045843805.1. Classification (NCBI taxonomy): domain Eukaryota; kingdom Metazoa; phylum Chordata; class Mammalia; order Rodentia; family Sciuridae; genus Urocitellus; species Urocitellus parryii. The sequence goes on from NC_135538.1 coordinate 96,077,349, forward strand.
AAGCAACTTAGTGAGACATTATCTCAAAATAAAAAACAAAAATGGCTGGGATGTGACTCAGTGGTTAAATGCCCCTGGGTTCCATCTGGTACAAAACAAAAACAAAAACAAACAAAACAAAAAAATATATATTTAAAGGTGCAGACTAAAGTATGATAAAATAAATTCAGGTTGCAACAATGTTGATGATTATTAACGTTTGCATGATCGATACATAAGTCTTTATAATATCCTTTCTTTTATGTTTGAAAATGTCTATAATACAAAACTTTTTATAAAAGAGAAAATAATGAACAGGGGTAGCAACTAGAACATATAAAAGGTTGCAAAAGCACAAAGGGAGAGAAGGGATGGCCTCACTGGAAAGGTGTTGTTATAGCAAAGATGAGAGGGGGTATGAGGAGACAACTATGTGGTTCTCTGGTGAAGAATGTTCCAGGCAGAAGTAGGAGCTAGAGCAGAACTGCAAGGTAGAAGTATGCATGTCATGTTCAGGAAGAGGCTGGAAGAGAATGTGCAATGCATAGAATAATGGGAAGTGGCATTAACAGGAGTGGGTAGGGATGAGGGTATAGCTCAGTTGGCAGAGTGCTTGCCTTGCATACACAAGGCCCTGGGTTCAATCCTCAGCACCACAAAAAAAAAAAAAAAAAAGGATGGGTAGGGAGGACAGGAAGTACATTCCGCGTTGTGTCCCACAAGGAATTCATATAAAAATAACAAAATGGCATACCTCTAAGCCAGGAGGGAAAACAGGCAACCCACTAGGAATAAAAAAAAAAAATGTTTGAAAGACTTGGAACAGTACTTCATAGAAAGGAAATGGCCCATAAAAGCAAGAAAAGATATTCTAGTCCGTTAGGCATCAGAGAATGCAAATTAAAACCATAACACTATACCACTGTACTCCTACAATGCTATGATGTGTTGGTTCCCACAAAACTCATGTTGAAATTTAGTTCCTCTTGTGAGATATTAAGAGGTGGAACTCAGTAGACCTTTAAGTGATTAGATGACAAACTAGTGGATTAATAGGTTACCTGGAGAGGGGTGTGTAGTAAAAAATAGTTTGGTTCTGTCTCTTGTCCCTCTCACCATGTGATGCCCTGTGCTAGCTCAGGACTCCTCAGAGTTCTTACCAGCAAGAAGACCCTCACCAGATCAGACATTTATTCTTTACATAGTAGCCGATTTGAGATAATTAGTTATAGTGCCAGAAAACAGACTGAGACACACAGAAAGACTGAAATTTAAAAGGCAGACTAAAGTAGATGGTCCAGAAGAAAAGAACCCTCATGCTGGTGTTGGGTGTTTAAATTGGTACTCACTATAGTATCTGCTAGAATTAAAAATACACGGACCTTATAAATCAGAAATTCTATCTCTAGGTATATGTCCAACAAAAAAAGGATGTGTTCATCAAAAGACCTTAATGAGAATATTCAGAGAAGTACTATTAATATCACCAAGCTGAGAACTAACTACCCAATTGCCTAGGAATAGTAAGATGAATAAACAAATTGTGTTGTAGTCAGACAATACAGGATTTAGAATAAAAAAGTAACTGTTAATAAATAAATCTCAAAAAAATATTGAGCAAAGGAAGCATACACAAAGGATTTAACACTGCATGGTTCTATTTATGTAAAGTTCAAAAACAAACAAAACAAATCCATGCTGTTAGAAAACAGAATGTGGGTGACCATTGTGAAGGAAATGGCAACAGAACGGAAGGGGAGCTGGTAGTGTTTTGTATCTCAGAATGGATGCTCATTACACAGGTGGTTTCAGTTTCTAAATAGTCACCAAGCTGTCCACTGATCACTTTTGCACTTTCCTGTGTCTAGATTATACTTCGATAAATAGCTCCTTAAAGTCATGTAGGAGCATCCTGGCTCACCCTCTGCCATACCAGTACCAAGTCCAGCATCTAGAACCCACTACCCATGCTGAATAGAAGAGATATGCAGCTTGGTCAAAAGAAAAGAGTAGACAGTGGAATGAATCTGACTTAACTTTCCTATGTACATATCTAAATCCAACACAGTGAATCTTTACATCATGAACAACCATAAGCCTGGGATCCTAATTTTAGAATAAGATGTACTCCATGTTTGTATAATCATGTCAAAATATACTCTACTATGATGTATAACTGAAAAGAACGACAACAACTGTTGAGAGCCACTGGTGAAATGTGTGTGGACCAGATTGGCATGGAAGCCCACTCAGTGGGAAAGTCTGGTATCGGGGAGCTTAGCAGTGGCAATTCTGCTGTAAGATGACCCCAGTTCATGGGAACTCCCACCCAGCTCTGCCAAAGGTCTTGTACTGATCTGGAGATGGGGTGACCTGCTGCAACCACACAGCCTCTCTGAGATAGGTGTAGCCTGCCAAGATGCTAATCAACTGGTTCAGTGCAAGACATTGAAAGGTGAGTGACTCCCCTGAGACGGAAATGCAACCCAGAGATTTTACTGGGAAGAAAGGAGAGGAAGAGAGCAGCAGCCTAAGCCTGCAAGCTTCAGCTTAAGAAGGGTTGCCTAGGCGACTTGGCTGGTGCTGATCAGGAACAGGCAAGCGGACACTGTGTCCCACAGAGATTGGTCAAGAAAACTTTGACTTTGGAGCCCTTCAGCTTGGCACCCTTTGGAGAGGAGGGGGAGGGGTAAGGGATTAAGTCATGTTCTTCTCCAGAGACAGAAACTTAACTTCAGCGGGAGAAACCTGATGGGGGAAGTAAAACCAAAAGGCAAGGTCTCCCACACACCCAACAGACATCATGAAGCAAGACTCCACCCCTGAAGCTTTATTCCTGCCTTTGATGTACCCCTTAAATAAAAGCACCAGAGCCATTTTCTAATTGTTCAGCTGGAACTCCTGTGTAGGCTGGACCTATCATGCACTCCATGCTTTTAAAAACTAATTCTGACTTTGTATTATTTCTTCATTAATTATTTCAGATTTTACTTTCTCAGGTGGCTTATCCTCTCCTGTGCAGGAAAAATTACCTTGGCAAGAGGCTGGACAGCTCACAATAAACAACAACAAAAACCTAGAAAGAGTAGAAACTTTGTTTTCTCAACCTGTGGCTATAGCCTGGATACACAAAGACATTGAAATGAAGATAATGAGTTCCTTGACTGATGGAAAGAGGAACTTACTCCAAAGAAACTGAGCAAAAGAATGAATCAGGAATGAAAATGTGATAAAAGCTGTCTTTCTCTCAGCTTTAAAGATATTAATGATATACATAAAAATAAATAAATAAAATAAAGGCATTAAAAAAGATATATATGTTATTGTATCTTATGCAATAGGACACTTCTGTATACCTTCATAATACCAGTTAGACATTGGCATCATTTTGGGTCTAACTGCTCAGGGTTTAAAGAAAAAGGAATTATACATTGTAAGTGTAGTCAAGATGAGCTACACTTTATAAAGCCAAAATTTATAACAGTTTTTCAAACTGGAAATGAAAATGCCAAGAAATGGCTTCCAGTTTTAATTTGCAATAGAATATTGATGACTCAACCCTACAAAAACGAAAGCAAGTTTGGAATCTCAATACGGGTTTTTTAAAGAGGAAAGCATTCTTGAGGACAAAATGTAAGGAAAGCACTGTGGCTCATCCCCAGACTTTATAGCTTCCTGCTCATTGCTGTGCCCTTGCCTGGGAGTTTCAAGCTCCCATTTGCTGGGCTAAGGTTGTCCTTTGTGCTCAAGAAGTTGGTTTTCAGTGACTTTCAGGAAGAGAGTTAGCTTGTTTCCTCCTTGGCATCCTGGGGGTTTTGTCTATTTAGTCTGTTATTATTTTTTTCTCTTTTCTTTGTTTCTTTACTTTGATTTTTTCCCATCTTACTCCTTTTTATTTATCTTTTCTCCTTATTTTTTAATTGTATTTCTTATCTTTTAATTTTCACTTTTTCCCTTTCCTCCACTTTTTTATTTTTATTATTTTTCTCATTTAATTTTCTTTTCTTTTTGGTCTGGCATTGTCCATTATAAAGATCAGTTGGTCAGTGGATTTGGAAGTGATTTTCTTTCAAACATTTTGGTCCAGGTTTTTTATGAGTATTTCCTGATCATAAGCAGACCTTTGGACACCTTGACTCCAGACCCAGAGGCTAACATGTGGCATTGTCTCTCAACCTGCCATGTATGCTGAGGAACAGACCCCATCTGGGCAGCTGCCAGCTTTGTGAGAGCATCACCAACAGTAAGTTTGCCAAGGAGGAGATGCCTGGTATGTCCTAAGTGTTCTTAACATAAGAAAATTCCTATGAGTGGCAGCTTAAGAATTCTACCTTGCTAAGGAAGGTGCTAATGGAAGAAACATGGTTGTTGTTGTTGTTTTTTTTTTTTTTTTTTTTTTTTTTTTTTTTTTTTTTTTTTTTTTGAGTATCTAGTGGCTCCCAGCAATAGGAAAGAAAAAGAGGCTTGAGCTAAACTCACCTGACACCTGACAGTGTCCTTTGTGGAATACTGCCACCAGAAGTTTATTTTTCTGAGACTTAAAAGCAGAAATCCTGCTCTTGGATGCTGACATGAAAATCAAGATTGCAAACTTTGTTTTCAGCAAGGAATCTTTCTTTTGTCAACCAGGCAGATCTCTTCTGTGGTAGTACTCCTAATGCTAATGTACAATGTTCCCAGGGCAAAAAAAAGTAGATGAATTCTTGGGTTCTGCTAACCAATGTACATAGAAACTCATGTTGAAATTTAATACCCATTATGAAATATTAAGAGGCAAGAGGTGAATAGAGATTTTGCCTCAAGAATGGACTAATCCATTTATGACATTACTCAATTAATAAATTAATGTGTTATCTCAAGAGTGGGTCTGCTATTAAAATCAGGTGTGTTATATCACATGCTACCTCAAGTCACTACCAGCAAGAAAACCATCATTAGGTGTGTCCCTTCAACCTTGGATGGGAAACATAAGCTAAAATAGACCTCTTTTCTTTACAGATTCTCAGTGTGTGGAATTGGTATTAGCAACAGAAAACAGACTAAGACACCCACTTTAAATAAAAATATACATATAGATTAAAAGCAAATGGACAGAGAAAGACATGCTATATTAACACTAATCAAATGAAAGTGTGAGTATCTATAATAATTTCAGACAGTGCAAGAAAGGAATCAGTGATAAAGAGATATAATGAAAAAAAGGGTCACTTCTCCAAGAAGATGTAACCATCTTTAATGCATATGCACCTAATAACAGGGCACAAAAATATGTAAAGCAAAAACTGACCAAACTACATGGATAAATTGATGTCAACTATTACAGCTTGGGACATCAGTACTTCTCTATCAGAAATCAGCAGATTCAGCAGGCAGAAAATCAGGATAAAGTTGAATACAACATCATCATTAATCATTTTGGACAGCTGTGTGTAATGGATTTCTGTAGACAACTTAATGCAATAACAGCAGGATATACATTCTTTTCAAGTTCACATGGAACATGCACCAAGATAAACCATATCTAGGTTTTAAAACCTGAACAAACTTAAAAGTTTTAATAGACATCTAACAATATCTAATTTTAGAACACAAAGGCATTTAACTAAACATTAATAATAGAAAGATAGCTGGAAAAAGAAACTTAGAGATTAAAAAGCACATTTCTAATTAATACATGGATCAATGAAGAAATTTCAAGAGAAATTTAAAAATGTTTTGATAACTAAACATTAAAATATAACTTATTGAAATTTGTGGGATGAAGTGAGGATAGTGCTTAGAAATTTATAGAATTGCATTAATGTATTAGAAAAGATTAAAAACCTAAAATCAACCATCTAAATTTACACATTAGGATATTTGAAAGAAAAAAAACAAATTAAATCTAAAGTGACCAGAAGAAAAGAAGTAGTAAGAATTAGAGGAAACAAAAAAACAAACAAAAAAGCAACAACACAAAAACAATGAAATTTAAACAAGAAATCAATAGAGAAAAATCAATGAACCGGAAGCTTGAGCTTTAAGAAGACCAATACAATTAATAGGCCTCTATTTAGGCTAAGGGGAAAAAAAGAGGACTTAAATTACTAATATTAGAAAATAAAGAGAATATGTTACTACATATCCCTTGGACATTAAAATGATATAAAGAAATACTATGAATAGCACTATGCCCACAAATTTTATAACCTAGATAAAATGGACCAATTCTTTAAAAGACACAGTGTGCAAAAACTCACGGAAGAAGAAACAGCCGATCTTAACAGAACTATATCTACAATGAAAATTGAGTCAACAGAAAGCATTAGGCCCAGGTGTCATCACTGACAAATTCACTGAATATTAGAGGAAGAAATTTTTCTATTTCTCTACAATCGCTTTCAGAAGATATAAGTAGAGGGAATGCTTCCTAATTCATTCTAGGAGGCTAGGATTATCTTAATATCAAAAGCAGAAAAAGATACTACAAGAAAATAAAACTACATACCAATATCACTCATGGACATGGGTACAAAACTACTCAACAAAATATTAACAAATTGAAAACAATGGTCTATAAAAAGAATTATACACCACAAAATTTCTGTGCCTTTTATTCAATTTTGCTATGAAGGTATAACAGCTCTAAATAGAGTCCATTAATAAAACAAAGGAAACAAAGAACTTCTGGACTCTTGTGTTTAAGATGGCATAATCTCTTTATCTATGTTTGTTTCCTACAAGACCATAAACTCCCAGGAGAGAGAGATATGGAATGTTCCATTTTTCATTTCCTGCTGAAAGGCTTCTTTCTGTAGGCAGATCAAGCCCTTTGTGTCTTTGGTTCAATTTTTAATCCTATTCACCACCTTTGATAATCTCTGCTTAATGGTAACATGTTTTAAAAGAGTGAATCACTCTTATGAATTGGAATGGTGGGTGAGTATCAGCAGGAGATATTTTGTCTTTGCTTTTGTCTTGTTCCCTTATGCCATGAGTTAAGGGCAACCAAAGTGCAATGAGATGCCAAATGCACAGTTTCTTCACTGGGAATTAATTTATACCAGACTACATGGCAGTTTGCCATTGCTTCTTTTCTTTCCTTTTTAAAAGTGGAAAAAAACTGGGCGTGGAGGCACATGCCAGCAATCCCCAGCTACTTGGAGGCAGAGACAGTAGGACTGCAAATTTGAGGCCAGGCTGAACAAAATAGCAAGACCCTGTCTCCAAAAAAAAAAAAAAAAAAAAAGTGAGGATGTAGTCCAGTGGTAGAGTGCCCCCTGGATTCAATCCCTAGTTTTCTGTCCCAACACATAAAGTGGAGAATAGAGCCACTGGAATCATTTCTCTAACAGGGGCATTTAAAGTGCTAGAACTCTGTTATTTCAATAGTTTGCTTTTGAATGTGTCTGTAACATTAGCTTCCCTACTCAGAGCCATAAGTTTTCCATTTCTTTTCTACCAAATTTTCCTGGTTGGGTTTTTCACTCTTGATATTTGGCTGTTTTTTGTTCTCATAAAGGATACAAATTTTGCAAACTCCTGTTACTCAATTTTTTTCTAAAGATATCCATAATATATTTTATTTATAAATCTTCATCTTGGTCCTATTCCAACTTCTGAATTACACCATGATTTCCATAAGTGATGTCTTTGTATATTATGTCTGTGTATTTTCTAACAAGGCATTTGGTTGTTATTTAATGTCTCACCAACCTGTAATTGAAATCGAAATTTTTAACTGAAAGCTTATTATCTTCAGCTAATTGGGCTGTGTGACCTGTGCTGGGTTCACAAGAGCTGGCTACATCAATAACTAAGAAAACGGCAAAAAAGCATGCAAAACATAAAAATACCTTTTGTGGGGATTAGGGATGGCTCTTGAGACCTGTGGGGTCCTCTGGAAAGAGAGTATGCACCTGGATTGTCTTTATGTTTATAGGGGGGACACACAAAAGGAGGTTCGATGGAATGTTCTTTCCAAATAAGGCAAGGGGTTAGGTTTCAGAGGCTTGAGTCTAGCTTCATGATGTCTTGTAGTTAGTAGATTGATTGACATCTTGGCAAGTCACCCATCTCCCGTGCTGTGTGGGAACACAGGCAGAGCAGGAGGAAAGGGCACACATGCCTTGCATAGCCCAAAGAGCACTCATAGACAGGCCAGTCCTATGCTCAAATGTGCATAGCTCACACAAAAAAACCCATGAATGGCTCATAACAGCTTATTTTGCCCCTAGGAGGGAAATCTTTGGTGCAAATTTTCTTAACAGGGGGCTTGTTATAGCACCAGTGTGTTATAGGGACTTGTACTGAATAGAAAGTGCCAGACATAATTTTTAAAAGTATTATTGTAGTTGACATCATCAGGTCAACATGTTGGTCATAAAATTACAAGATGGTTGTCATGAGTGGCTTTTGGAAAGATGTTTAGGCTGAACATCATTTATGGATCAAGAGGCCTCCCATTTTTTCTTATTTGTCTCAGTGGAAAAGTGCAAAGGCACCTGAAATGTGGTCTGTCTAGAGACCCTGTTGGAAAAGACCTATTGCATTTTGGTTTTGCTGATACCTAAGCATACACCATATTACATGTGAGTGTCCTTTCTGCCCTTAGCTCAAAAGTTGCCATATGCTCTATAGAGTGAATTACACACTTTAAAATACATACATTTTTGGGCTGGGGATGTGGCTCAAGCGGTAGCGTGCTCGCCTGGCATGCCTGCGGCCCGGGTTCGAACCTCAGCACCACATACAAAGATGTTGTGTCCACCGAAAACTAAAAATTAAATATTAAAATTCTCTCTCTCTCTCTCTTTAAAAAAAATACATACATTTTGTTGATGATATATATGTCAGCAATGAATTACAGAGTGGAAAGAAAAAAAGAACGAGGAATTAGGTAACTTGGTATGATCCTAGTTTTCCAACATGTCACTTCAGACAATTAAACTGTAATGTGAAACTATGTTGATTGTGAAGATTAAGTGAACAGGAGTTTCCCTTTAGGACTCAGTAAAATGACTAATAGGTGTTTAATAAACTTAATGTAAGTATTAGTGTTGATTGTATTACAGTCTTTCTTATAACTCTATGACTAAGTTCTGCCCATGGAGAATGGTCAGAAGGAGTTGTATGTAGGCTATTTACATTGTGCTTATGAACGGAAAGAAGCTCTGTGGTACCCTTTTCCTGAACTTCATCCTGGACATGTGGTACAGGTGTGTCATTCCCGCCCTGAACAATTCACCATTACGAGGCAGAGAAATAAATTGCAAATTTATCCATTATTACTTTAGATCTCTGTAATATACTACAAAATCTATATTATAATAAATATCAAAATGACTACCAAAGTATTTGGTCTGTGTATATACAAATAATGCTATTTTTAATTTTATACAAACCATACTATTTTTCTCACATGAAGTATAATAGAATGTGTACATATGCTTTAATATAGGTATTAATTTTGTTTAGTTTGCATATGATACAAAAGACTTGGTGTCTACATATCTATAGCTTGTTATTCAATATAACACACTCTCTATATAATATTTTATGAGCATTTTTTAGCTGCTAAATTTGTGATAATTTATTTCATCATCAAAATGAAGCTGATATAGATATACAGAATATCTTTCTGGTTCATCAATCATTGTAGGCTTAAGAGAAAATGACATCAGGCAATAAATGGAATTTTGGCTCAAAATCATGTCACACTGGGTCTATCAGCTGTACAAATTCAGCCTTCCAATATTTATCCTATTTAGGTGTATTCTTAGGCTAGATATCAATAAATTTCCAAAATGGCATAAACACTATTATGGAAGAATATTCCAGTGGTAGCTATTGAAATGATATTATCTTTATATCAAAATATAAACCAAAGAAGTACTACATCTCTAGGAAATTATAGGGATTAGTTCCACTTCCAAATACTTGAAAAACTCAGGTGTAGTTATCCTTATTACAGGCTCATTTAGCTCACCGATTTTGCTTGGACCTTGGAAAATACGACTTGTGCTTGTTAGCTTAACAGAGTGGTCACTCTACTGCAGATGTAGTCTCTTTACCAGAGCAAATCAAATCAGCCTCTGGTATTTGAAATGGAGAAATCGATCTAGATAATGATGCCTCCTCCCCCATTTCAATAATTGGACTTGAAAGAGTTATCTTTTTTTCTGGCAGAAATAACAGTACACCTTAAATGTCAACAGGGATAGGGTCTCTTAGCACAACTCCAGGTGTAATCATTGCTCTAGTTTCAAAATTCTGATTTCAGAAGAACACTGAAACAAGGGAGGCTAAGGCTTATAAATGAACCCTTGGTAATGAACCCTTGGATTGAATTGTACTCTAATCCAGCATCACATTTTATGTTATAAAGCACTGAGATTGATGAAGTCTACCTGGTTTAGAGGATGCTATAATTTGGATCTGGGATGTTCTCTACATTCCTGGGCCTTAAAGGCTTGGTCCCCAGTCATGGTGCTATTGGGAAGAGATGAAGTTTTTAGAAGGTGGGTATAGTGGGGGGCTTTAGGTCACTGGTGGCATGTCCACAAATAAAATTGTGAGACCTTGGTCTCTTTCTCTTTCTTCTTCATATGCTGATCATAAGGTGAGCAGCTTTGCTCTACCATGTGCTCCTTACCATGATGTGCTGCATTGCCACAGAGCTAAAAGCAATTGGGTCAACGGATCCTGAAGTAAGATCTCTGAAACTTTGAAGTGAAATAACTTTTTCCCTTTAAAAGATCATTATCTCAGGTATTTTGTGACAATAATCAAAAGCTGACTAACAGATGGTATAGTTCCTGGCACATATCCAGATTGACCTACATGAAGAACTTCACAAGGTTTAAATATATTTGATGTCTAGAAGAGAAGCATTTGAGCTTCAAGAAAGTTTGCCATAAATTTTAATCAGATTTTTAACCTGAAACTATTCTTTTTAGAGAAACATGGAAGTTCATGCCAACATGTATTAAAGAAAATCTTCCCGATCTCTTTCCAGTGTCCTGATTACACTACTTTTGTCCTATAGTAGGATAAGGAAACATTGCTTAAATAGTTTAATTTTACTTACCTATGACATATCTATGTCTGATTTCACCATCAATCTGAATATTTGTAATAAAAAGTTTTCATAACTCCATAGGATGTTCTTTTATAAAAGCTGTCAAGGTACTGACACTACTAAGTTCCTAGGTTTTAGCAGCAGAAACCAATCCTGACGTCACCTTCCTCCTTACCCCAACTCCCGTCCTGCCAGAATAACCATTGTATTCTCTGGAGGACTGTAAACCGAAGTTAGAATGTTAGTATAATAACTTTGCTCTTGTTGGAGCACAAACTCTGATGTTGATATGCCTTTCTGACCACCATATTTTTAGCATTTCCTCCAACAAAATACATCCATGCAGTTCATAGATTCAGAACTGAGCAATGTGAGGAGGTGGCCACATTTTAAGGAAGTGACTCAGTGTAGCAGATACCCAACTGTGCAGCCCAGATCTTCCTTCTTCAAGATTAAGATCCTCATCTTGGAGTTCCAGGAGAGTCACAGCTGCTAGCTCTCAACGGAATTTGTCTCCAGTCTTTGATCTCAGAGAACAGCCAAAAAAAAAAAAAAAAAAAAGGCTGCCTTTGGTTGCTCCCCAGAGGAAGTTTGTATCCAATGTCTAATCAATTCTGGGAATCCAAACTTGTGCTTCTAAATCTGGGACAACTCTGGTGTCCAGATTTCCCTGGAAAAGGATTGGCCTAAGCTTCTGTATCTTCTCTCATTCCTGATAACTTCCTGTATAGAAATCTCTGCCTCAAAGCCTGCTTCTTCATAACCTGGCCTAAGACATTTGGCTAGTACAGTGGTGGTGTTCCATCATTGTAAGGAGAAGAAGTCTTGGAATTTATAACACCTGGTCCCAGACATTGTTGGGGTTTTCATTTTCATCTTTATTAATTTTTATTCTAATTGTCCACATGAGGTGCTCTGGATCACAGACAGACTTATTTATTACTTTACAATAAAAGGTCACATTTTGTGATTCTCCCCTATCCTCAATCCTCACCTCTGGAATTATGATGAAAGCCAGGTAGAAAAATCTAATATTATGCATAGCTGGACACTCCATTGGTGAGAGACAGAAAAATAGATTCTCTCCTTATAATCAAGAAAAAGAGAGTAGTAACTTTTCCTCTCTCTCCTAAAAGGAAAGAGAATACCTTTTGCTGTATGGACATGGGTGGAAAGGATCCTGGATTCTCACTCTTACCTCTGGAATGCACACAGGGGCCATATATGTGTCTCCCTGGCTTTTATGACCTACAGATGTTGCCAACATCCTAGGACTCATTTTCTCCTAAAACGTAAACACATGCCTCAGAGTTAGCAAATCTCTCTGGAGTTCTTTTACTATGCTTTCAGTTGTAAATTAACTTCCCAACATTTGCTCTTATCCCAGAATTCCAAGTTTCCAGAAAATTTATTTGAAAAGCCCAAACAGAGCAAAAACACATAATATTTCCTCTATATGCCATAGCATCACAATTGATTAGAAGATTAGATATTTTCACTAGAGAAGTTTTGGTGATGTGATTGAAATGGGCAGTTTCACAGTCTGCCTTTCCAAGAAACCTGGAGAGTCTATGAACCATATAATATTCTACTATATGTATTTTTTCTTCTTAAATTAAGTTTTTTTTGTGTTTGCAGTTAATGTAGCTTATACAAATCTATGAAACTTGTAAATAAAGCAATTTATCATATATGGAAACATACATATTTAGTCAAACTATGAAAACTTGTGAAAATAGTAGACGTCAAATTCAGGACTGCCTGGTGGTGATGATCTTGGATGTTGGAGAAAGGGAGAACATTGACTGCTAAAGAATACATAGGGGGTGGTGCTGGGGTTGTGACTCAGTGGTAGATCGCTCACCTAGCATGGGTGGGGCACTGGCTTCGATCCTCAACACCACATAAAAATTAAATAAAGGTATTGTGTCCAACTACAACTAAAAACAACAGCAACTAAAGAATACATGGGAGGCTGGAGTTGTGCTTCAGTGGTAGCGTGTTTGCCTAGCATGCATGAGGCACTGGGTTCGATCATCAGCACCAAATAAAAATAAAAATAAAGATATTGTGTCCACCTAAGAATTTAAAAAATAAATATTTTAAAAATTACATGGAAATCATAATCATAATGGTAACTTTTTTTAATTGTAAGAGCGAGGGTTAGGGTTACTTTTTATCATTTATGTTCATCTAGATTTAAATTTATATACATGACATTGTGTAATGCATTTTAACATCTGCAGAAGATCCTTGGTACAAAACTTAAGCTGCTACAATAAAGTGGCTCCCAAATACTGTGACTTAAAGAAAAAAAAATAATTATTCTCCTGATATGTAACAATTATTGGAGAAATAATCTAGATTCAGAATCTAGATTATTGGGGAATTTCAAATCCAGCTCTTTAGGGACTCATCTCTTTCTCCTTAGTATTCCCTCTTTCCCCAAGATGTTGTCCTTATTTGCATGCTGAACCCTGGGGTCATAGGTGTGTGTATGTCCCAGCTTACAGGAAGAGAGAAAAGATTATGAATGTCCACTGTTAAAAGAAAACCAAGACCAGGAAATGGCTCCTGTCTCCTCTGTTTGCATTGCAGTAAAGAGAATGGAGTGCAGAAGGCAGACCATACTGTCACATATCCTGGGGAGTGCATTTCCGGCTTGGTGACTTGCCCAGCTTATTTCTTGTGGTAGAAGAAAGAGGGGATGGATTTTGTTGAAAACTACCCATCTCTTCCAAAGGAACTTTATCAAAATCTGTACAAAGAATGATTTAATAAGATTTAAGGACCTGAATAAAATTTTCTTCCCTGCTCACAAAAAATATAGATCACCATTTACTCTTACTTCAAGGGTAAAATTCTGCATCTTAGAATAACTCTAGAGAATATGTCTTTTCTAGCTCTCAGTGGGTTCAAATACTTCATGTAACAACATACGTAAGCCTTAAAAGGAAAAGTTTTAAAAGCTTTCAAAACTCTGTTAATTCTTTGCCACTATTTATCAACATCCTATATGAGGAAACTTAGTTGTCTAATGCATGAATCTCTCTCTGCTCTATTTAGCTTGGTCTAAATTTCCCCTTTCTATTAAGTGTTCTCATTTGCCTTTTTATAACAAAGAATGAAGAGGAGAGACAATTATTTTCTTTCTATGTATTAGAACTTGTGTTGATCTTCTCTCAACTTAGGAAAGGGTTACAGGCAATAGTGCTTCTAAATGATTCCCTCTAACTCTCTAATCCTGATTCCTATCCATGCTTAAATAAAAGTACTGGCTTGTGGAAGTAGAATTTCAGCTACTCTATAAATTATTTTGTGCATTTAACACAGATTTTCCATTTGGATATTTTTGTTTTCACAAAATATGGTCTGATAAGTTGACAGCCTGTGATTAGGCTGAAGTTTGGTTGCTGTGATTGGCGGAGACTCAGATATTTGTTATAAAAGGAAAACCCTAAAAGGATTTCAGTTAGCTTATGTACTAAGTTAGCTTGCATTTCCCTGTGTGAGGACTCAAAGTGCACAGTAATCTGTAGGTCAAATTTAGTTTAGTTCAATTTTGGTTTAAGGTACCTTGCCATTATCACTAGTTTTTATTTCCTTTTATATCTTGATATTCGTTTTTTCTAATAAACACATCTTTTTCCTTTTTTATGTTTGGGCTTAAAAATACTGATAGATTCAGAGTTTTAAAAGTTATCTATTATTAATAGTGTCTTACAAAATTTTATGTGTGGAATATAATCCTTGATAGTTAAGGGAGTAGGTAGGATCTTAAGCAGGTCTCTAAAGTATACATAATATTTTATGTTGCAATGTCATGAGACTTATTTATGGGGTTTTTCTAGCTACTGGTGGGAAAACAATAAGCAATGATTTCTTCTTGGAACACCTTGATGTTTTGTTTTAATAAATTCAAGAGTGTATTGTAAATATTATCTAGTGAGCACAATTGTTAACACCTTTTGAATCAGATTTTATGATAGTCCTGAATTATTTCTTTGTACTCAATTCTATAAAAATGCTAAGTTGAGCCATATCTTCACAATGCTTTTATGTTACTCATAATCTTAAAAGTGTGTATACCTTAAGGTACATAAGTATAATGAACATGGATTTAAAATTATATAACTGGGAAGAGTCATAGACATGATATCATCCAACCTTAATGATCTGGAAGCAGAAAAAAAAGAAAAATTGCATAGTTGGTTAGATGTGGGCAACATTACTTAGGGATATCACATGCATACCACTTCCCCACACCCCCAAAACATACTTCTTCTATACTTATCTACAGCAAATAGTGCTTAATAGTACTTTTCTTGCTGAACCCAGATGTGGCCCATAACTCATTCTGAGCAAAGTGTTCAGGGAAATAAATTCGAGTTGTTTGAAATTGATTCTTAACTTGAAGCTATTTGCCAGCCCCACGTTAGTACTTTGTCTCTTGAATTCCATTCTAGAATCTTTATATTTATAGCATTATAATTTTCACTATTATACAAAAGACTTATATATTTTATTCCAGATTCCACATTTTATACGATCTAATAACTTTCATTGTATTTATCTAATTCACATTTTCCCAAACATAATTATTTTATTAAAATTTTAAGAGATTTTTTTCTTAAATAGTAGTCATAAAATTCAGATTCCTTATTTATTTTCATGTGTCAATTATTGTCTTTGAATTATTTTTGTTCTTGAATTATTCTAATAATGGATTTCTTAACTAAGCAGATATTCTAAAAACTGTAGTCTGTAAGTAAAGTGCATTTCCAAAATTGTGAGATACTGATGATAAAAATACATATTCATATACTTTAAAAATATTCCTGGACTGAAAATATTGTTAACATCTCCTGTTTTCAAAATGCACTGCGTATTTTATACCTTTTTAGAATATGTTAATAGATACACTATCAAAAAACATTTAAGGCAATGGCTACTGACTCAGAAAAATATTACAAAATTGAATCCACCTACAAGAGGATATAGTGCCAAATTCTACCATGCATCTATACATAAAACTTCCTATAAGGGTTTTGCCACAATTAAGAGCAAAATTTAGATCTTAATGGTTATGTCTGTATGCAGCTTGAGGGATTAAAAATAAAAAAGGAGGGGTTGAAATATTTCAGAGTTTCTCCATTGTTCTTTGCTATGATTTTGGTACATTTTGTACATTTTGTAAATAGATTGAATTCAATTCCAGGAAGAAAAAATACACAAAAAAACAATCTTTCATCTCATTCCAATCTTATAGGTCAGTTTCCCCATTTCTTGTGATAATAAATACATATTGAAGACAAAGAAAGCAGCTATCAAAATTTCCATGCTCTCACCATCCAGCCAGGAATGCCTGATAACTGGATTCCAGTCTCTCTGTTCAGGTTTACTGCTGCCCCCTGGTGTCCTAAATGAGCATGGACCTTTTGAATACAATTAATGTCTAACTCAGACCCAAATCATAAGTAGCTAGGAGCCTGAAATTAATTTTTCTTTATTAGATTGTGAATGATTTGTGTGCATGGTTAATTGTATTGATGGGTGATGCAGTATTAAATAAGCAGAGTAAGTAATAATACAGGCTTATACCTTTCTATTATGCCAATTTTTTTTTTTTTCTAAATGTGTTATCTGAGTTTTTCTTGGATCCATGCATCTCTTCAACTTGGCTGATTTATGACATTTAATGTGACTGGGTTTCCAGAATTTATAAGGTAAGTGCTCCATTTTTAGCCCTTATATCTCAGTGTGC
This sequence comes from Urocitellus parryii, assembly GCF_045843805.1. NCBI lineage: Eukaryota > Metazoa > Chordata > Mammalia > Rodentia > Sciuridae > Urocitellus > Urocitellus parryii. The sequence continues at coordinate 96,094,151 of NC_135538.1, forward strand.
CCCTCTACTTGGAAGGGTGGCAGTAGGGTAGATACTGCTTTCTCACTTGTGCTTTTTCATTTCTTATACTGAGTTATTTGGCTATAAAGATTAGAACTTCAAGGGATGTTAGCAATAATTCTATGCAATCTCTTTATTTTACAGCTAGATAAATGGATTTTTATCCCATTCTTTATTTTTGTCTCTTGAAAGACGGAAGATACTTCTGTACTTTTCATATTATTCTCTCAAAACTGTTTGAAAATAATTTCAATTATTCTCCACTTTCAGCTCAATTGCCATTGATTACTTTATCTAACCACTGTTTCATGATTGAGATTTATTAATATAAAAAAATTGTTCACAAATTTAATCTAACTCTTTCCTTAATATAAAATAAAGCCATTAAGAAAACTGGGACTTTCCTAAAGACATTCTTGATTTAGAGAAATGTGGTTATGGGGCTATACATTTCTGTAACTATTATCTTATACCTGAATTCTGATCAAAATCGTGGGATGGGTAAATTTCAAAGTTTTGTTGTTGTTGTTGTTTGGTCTAAAGCTATCGAAGATTGCTTAAAATTCATCCAGTTTCCATTCCCATAATTACACTCTAGGTAACAGGAGTCCCTCAACCTTTTTTTCTAGATTGGCTCTGGTAATATGACTTACCTTTACCCTATTAAATCCTTAGGAGACAAATTCTGAATGACCTAATTTAGGTCACAATTAATAGTGTGGCCAGCATACCTGGTCTCTTAGCCCTAAAATGCTTCCTGGATATTCACACCTATTAGTTATTCTAAGAAAAGAATGAATTAAGCACATGCAACCCCAATATTAGTTGTCTATTGCTATGCAAAAAAAATTGCTACAACATTGTGATATAAAATAACAAGTATTTGTTATAGTACAATTTTGGGGGGGTCAGGAGTCTGGATGTGACTGCACTGAGTTCTGTTTTGGGGTCTCTCAGGAGGCAAGAGTGGAGACTTATCTGAAGGTTCAGCTGCAGAAGGATCTACTTGCTGGTGGAGACACTGGCAAAGTTTGGTTTCTCAAGTGTTTTTGAATTGAAGGTCTTTGTTCTTAGTCAACTGTAGGCTGTTCCCTGCCATGTGAATCTCTCCAACATGGCCCCTTACTTCATTGAAGTATGTAAACAAGGAATAAGTAAGTCAGCTGGCAAGACAGAAGTCATTATCTTATTTAACCTAATCGTGGAAATTATAATCATTTAACTGATGATTCTTCATCACCATTGACATATTTTTCTTAGTTAAAAACAAGTCAGAGTTTCTATCTAACTCATAGAGAGGATTACTCAAGAGTGAATGCAAGGAAGTAGAGATTACTGGTGGTTGGTTCCTCCACACTTCTTATAAGCACTGTTAATTAACCAGAAAGACATCAAAGTTTGTTTGGGAAGTATCATATATCAGGCACTGTGCTAGATGTTGGAAGATTTTAAAAAGGACAAGTTTTCTGCCATGGTCCCAATAAACTGTGGTCTCGCATATGAAATTTGAACAGTTTTAAAATTATATAGAGATATTTGACTAGACCATGTATTCCTCTGATTAAAACCTTTCAATTGCTTCATATTGTTCTAGGATTAAAATATAATTTCTAATAATGGCTCAGAAGGGCCTATGTTATTTAGTCTTTTCCTACTTTGACTTTGAAATTCCATCTTCAAGTTTTCACTATGTTCTACTCATCTTGGTTTTTATCGTATCCTAGGGCATGTGCGTGTTTGAAAATGTTTTTTAAAAAATTTAAAAAATGATGTAATTGAATTCCTACCACTAAAACCTCAATCACACAAAGAATGCTTTGCTTTAAACAATATAATTTTGTACTGCAACCTCTAAGATAAACTAGTTGTCAAAATGTACCCTTTGGTAATGAACTGCATTGAATCGTTTTATAAGACTGTTAATTGTGCATCAGTTGATTGTTGAATGAAAGCAGCTTTCCAAAGATAAATGTTTTGATTTAGAGAGGTAACTCAACTAGACCTCAGAGTGCTTGGAATACTCTGGAAGAGTCTTTATAGGTTATGTATACTAATCTCATGTATTTATTGTTTTGGGTTTTTGTTTTGTTTTATCTCATTTTTCCTGCATCACATAACGTCTTTTTACTGAGAAACCACCGAAGAAATTCTCTTGTCCCAGCAGAATATTCTCCTCAGAAATTCTTTTTAGTTCATCTTATGGACACCTAGTAATTGTGCAACTCATCAGAATCCTGTGTTGCTCTGTCAAAAGAACTTTTCCAGTCACAACTAAAAATTATATTCACAGTCCAAACTACATATTCTGATTTGAAAGTCCATAGTCTTTCTTTTATATGGAATTTACATGTTTTTTTTCCTAAATCCTTCTCTTTACCTTAGAGTTCACCCAAATCAATAAGAAATTCCTACATTATAGTTTAGAGTCCATCAAACTAAGACCATGATCTATTTAGGGTTCTGGAATATTTGGGGTGACACATTGTTTCACTTAAATATTTTCTCCAGTTATTTTCTTGCTATTTTGATATGAAGCATCTGATCCCAGAATTATGAACAGGTAGGTTAGATAAAAAAAAAAAAAAATCTCCCCTTTTCCCCTCCCCTCTTTTTCTTCTCTCCCTCCTACCCTTTCTTTAGTTTCCCCTCTACCATTCATTATATAGGTGATATTTTTGTTGTACTCATGTTCAAGGTAGAATGCATAAACTTTGAGCAAAATCTAAAACAAAATCTTAGGCTACATCATAAAGGAGTTGGCAAATTATACACACATTTATGGTTCTCTTTCCTTTTCCACATAAGTGACTATGTTGCAAGGGAATATTTTATATGTGTCTCCTGGTATAGAAGGAGAGAAGAGAGAAGGGAAAGGAAAAGAAAAGAATGACTTCATAATTAGCCTGAGGATATAGGATTACTTAGTGTGAATTACATAGGGAGAAGTGCTTTCAGTCAAGTGAAAAGCAAGTTAGAATTGGATTTAGTTACACGTTTTAGGTCTCTAAGGGACTTGACTTTTACTTATGTTGTTTAAAGATGATTGCTCTCTGGTTGAGTCAAATTGAGGCCAAAAGAACAAAGGTTCCCCTGGTTCTCCTGAAAGTGTTGAGATTTATTTCTCTGGGGTGGCCTAAGTGAGTAGTGATTCATTCCAACAAATCATCCTGTTTTCATTTGGAGATTAATATGTTACAATATAACACAGAAAGAAAACTGGAGGAAATAGTAATGATATATTTTGAGAACCATCTTACCATAAAATAAATTGAAAACATAGGGCTTGTTATATATTTGGATATAAAGAGAATAATATGAGATTACCTAAAGGAATAATTTTGAAACCTAGGCTAGGGTGTTACAGAATTATAGTACTTTTATTTCTCATAGATTTACGAGAAACCACCAGAGGAGTTACATTAGGATTAACAATCTGTGTTATATGGATTTTCATTTTTATTGTTAGGATTTATTTACATCAGTCCCATCCTGTTAAATGTGATTTGTTCATTTATTCATTCAGTTAATTCAATAAATGTTTATTGTGTGCAAAATATGTGCTAGGTGCTCAGAAAAGAAAGACACATAAATTGTGGCATCCTGCTGCAAGGAATTTATAGACCATTGAGATTGTAAGTCATTTAGAAGACTTGCTCCTCCTCCTCATCCTTCCTCTTCTGAGCCTGTGCCAGGAGTAGAGAAAAATAAAGATAAAACAAGATTTAATGCTATTTTGCCAGACATGTTTGTAGTGTAATCCACTCATATGTTCATTGTTCCCCCAGAAATCATTCAATTCTCTATTTATATATTTGGACCAGGTACTTCCCATTTCTCCTCCCCCTATCTATTCTCAGCATGGAATTTTTCCTCCCTGATTTTTGTCTTCCTCAAGCTGGGTTTTACCATTGGGAAGCCCCAGTAAATGAGATGGAAGCAAGGGAGTGGGCCCAGGGTTTGGATCCCTTCCTCCTTAGTTAAGGACCCTGGGGCAGTGTCTTTGCACGGAAGGTCAATGTTCTCCAGGCAGATTACTCTCCAATTTCCTGTTCTATTAGCTGCTCAGGGGTCTGGGAACACTGATGCAATGAGCTCTGAGTAATCAGCTCCAAGGGCTGCCTAGGCCTGTGGTTCCCCTCTGCCTGTACTTTCAAAAATATTTCCTTTGTAAGTGAATGCTCCTAGAATTTCTCTATTTCGAATATTAGGACTATGATTATTGCAGTGTTTTCTTCAGTTATCTTACATCTTATTCATTTATTTGATTCCTACCTTGTCAAGAAAAAAATATGTGCTATTTTTGTTTGAAATATGAAATTATTATTTTCATACTATCTGAAACTCAATTAACACAAACAAATCTGTTTCATCAAAATAATATTCCTTTCTTAAACAAATAAGTGTTTTCTCACTTATTTTTGTCTACTTTATAATGATTATTGGTATAAACAACTGAAATACAGGTTAAAATGAGATGGATAAACTTGTGCCTTAAAAATATTTAATTTATCTTGGGCTTTTGGCATTTCTTCATCTTGATTTGTTTTCTTTTCCATTCTTCAAACACAAATGAAATAATACTACTTTCATTTTATATTTTAATATTATTATGGTCTTCTCTGACTTTAAATGGAGCTATTCTCACAGTCCGACAAATTTGGCAAGGTTTCTTAAAATAAATAGAAGTAACACTGCTTGACCAACAGGTGTTTTGTTATCCTCAAAGGCTCAATTAAGTGACTGAGTTAAGAGTTCAAATGAAGTTTAGCAAACTTGCTTCAGTCTGGAGAACATTTTTGTTAAGATGGCTCAACTAATATTTCTGACAATTAAGAGTAAGCCATGTTAGATTAAATAACTTTAACTATCATGTATTATAAATGTTAATACATTCATTTATGTCTATTTTATGAACTGTTCTGTTATGCTTGTGAATAGATTAGGGTTTATAGTCAGCAGAATTAGCATGTATTCTGTTTTTCTCAAAACGAGACCTTTCAGTTCTGTAATGTAATGCCTAACTTTTCTCCTGGCCCCAAAGCTATAGATCATTAAAGCTATTTAAATGGCATTCTTAACTTAGAATCTATGACCTCTGGGCTATAGTCCCAGGTAGAGTAGGTAGGTTCTGAGGTACATAATAGGGGTTTCACAAAGCCCAGCATCTTATTTGGAAAATTTGTATTTGTTACACATTTCTATTTTTTTCTGGGAAGAAGGTCCAAACCTTTAGAGGAATTTAAAAGAGGTTAAGGCCTACTAGTTTAGTTTTTGTTTATCATGTTGTATTTTATCATTGCTCTCAATAATCAGGAACCTTACCTAAGGGTGACTCGATAGTCCTCCCTACATGAAGACAGGCATATGACTAGTTTGGTGGATAGAATATAGGTGAATGTGATTTGTGCCATGACTAGGAAGAAGCTTCCAGTACTCTCTAATTTACCTGTGCCATCAAACTAGGTAGAGGCTTCCCCATCAGAGTGAGTCTTATGTAGGAACAATAAATATCTTTTAAGGATTTTCTTTATGTTTGCAGTAAAAACTATGCTAACTGGTAAGTATGATTATACATATTTTCTAAAGTAGACTAAATCTCCCTGTGCCAAGGTTAAACAATAAGTCAGTTAAATTTTTATTCATTTGTTTTCTGTGCTATTTTACCACAATGCCTTGTATATTACAACCTAGGATTACCCCAGCATAGGCTTTTCCTCTTGCAAAAGCATTATATGAATTCTTTCTTATTCAAATGAATTCAAATACTTCTGTTTCTGACCTAAAAGGAGTAACAGGAACCAAATTTACCTACCCTTCAAATAATATTAAGAAAAAAAAAGACAAAAATAAAAGTTTTCAAGACACTGGACAAGGGATAGTGGTCCCTGAGAAAACAAAAACAAATGAGGTGACTCCCACCTGACAAAAATCCTTTAATGATTCATTAACCTACTAACATTTAAAGTTGCAAATTCATTTAGCTCATAAAATAGGAAGTTTCCCCATAAGCAATCTTTTGGCTAGCCTCATCAATGAAAACCAGAAAGTGATTTAAACACATGTTGGTTTAATACTAAAATAGCTGAAGTCATCTATTCTGCAGCCAAATAATTTACAATTGGCTGAAGAGTAAGAAAAATTACACTCAGATGACAATTAAATAGCTTCTGAGTATGAGTGATCTTTAAGGATTCTAACTTGACACTTCCACATAAGTTGGCTTTTAAAATTCAGTTTGTATCTTGTTATGAGCATTGTATTTGGGAACTCCAATTTAAGCCTAATATTAACATATAACAATTCTGCTATAAAAAGAATTAAAAAAATTCATTCACAATAATTAAAAATTTTTATGACCCTGAGTTTCTAATAGGAAATGACCCTTATAGTTTTCTACATATTTGAGATCATCAGTTGGTATTTTTATTTAGAAAATCACAAAAATAGAAAATATGGGGTATTTTAATATTTAAAATTTGCTCTCAAACATGAATATATAGAGAGAAGTGTTTTTAAAGAACATAACATAATTTTGAATTGAAAGTTATTTTAGAAGAGGAAGATCTCCATACTGGGACGGACCTAAGGCAGGAGTGGGTGGAATGTGAAACATTTCACTAGATTATATTCCCAGGTCTGCTGCCAGCTGTTTCTAAGGCTTGGAGCAAAGCAACTAATTTAGCTCTGGTTTTGTTTTCCCACCCTTAAAAAATTGTGGAAGCTTCTCCAAACTGGAAAATTCTATAGTGTTAGAAACAACTGAAATAGCTTTGCAAAAAATAAAATGTAGTTGTCATCAACATCAAAATATTGCACAGCTTTCAACAATAACAAATATAAATACAAAGAGAGGTATTCACATATCTGTACACCTTAGCCATCCTGGACATACTACATCCTTTATAAACATATAATGTGAGATATGAATAGAATGCATCTAAAATATCAGAGTAATTTAAAACCACGTTACCATTTTATTAGATTACGTGTGAATTTATGTGAATTACATTTGTCTGATCATAATTTTGTTTCTCCCTCATTATTGTTCTATTTCCAGTAACAGATACCGCAGGACATTTCTGTTTGATGACCTTTGAGTCTCACATCTTCATGCCTTGATGCTTGATGAGCTGAAGCAATAGGACAGTTCCTAGAAACCAAGCCTACCCTGAGGTGGTTAAAGGGTATTTAACTATACATGAAAATCACTGCAAAATATGTGACTGTATCCCTCCGAATTAAAGCTAATGGAAACTTCAACTGGAAATCTTCTTAATCTGACCTCCCCCAGGTACTAATGATGCCTCCAATGCTATTCAGTGTAAGGAGAGAGATGATGATGAGGAGATCCTTGTGGAAAGAAACAGGATCTTACCTGGTTGCAGTTAAATTATCAAAAACCTATCACCATGTAAATACATTGCTAAAGTCCCTTCCAGAACCTTGAAAGAGACTCACACACATTAAAGATCCTGAAGTGTATTTCAGCTTTGCTAGTGTCATAAATATATTTTGGGTAGTTAACTTTGTAAATGGCAGAATTTGAAATTCCAGGTTCGAAATCCATATGACCCTGAACTGTTGGGGTGCAATCTCCTAGAAAATCAAGACCAAGACAATTTAAATTGCTTTGCACAATGCTAGGAGTGATACTCATCCTGGGATATACTAAGCAATTAATTACCTGGTTATTAAGTTAATTATCTTATTTTATTCCTCAATCTTAAAGTGTATAATTTTATAAAGCTAACAGTTGTACATTTTGTAATCCAATGGAATCCTTCATTCATTACAATCAGTAAAAGGGAATTTGTGATTTGTACGTGCCAGAGTAGACATTTTTTTCAGTGTTAATTTGTATTTGTGCACTGTGGCTCATATTAGACATTAGAAGATCTTCTTGGTCTTCTATTTATGGATTTCTTAATACCAAACCATGAATGTCCAACAGATATTTTCATGTTTGACTGTGGATTAAATAGTTAGGTCATTATCATTAGGATGTTTTGCAAAAGAGTTTAAAAATTACATTTAAGACTGACTGAGGATCTTGATTTTGGAAAGTCCTGGAGCCTTTTAAAAATAAAACCACTTATATTTGTTCTCAAACATTGTAAGTGATTTTCACTTTTTTAAAAGTTTCACACTTGAGCTGGAGTTGTAGCTCAGTGATAGAGCATTTGCCTAGCATGTGTGAGGCACTGGGTTCGATCCTCAGCACCACATAAAAATAAAATAAGTAAAATGAAAGTATTGTGTCCATAGACAAGTAAAAATATTTTTTAAAGTTTCACACCTTTGAGAAAATCATAAAGATATTAATAATAAAATGTATATGCTATTAATCTGGTTAGTAATTATTTTAATCCATTTATGCCTGATATTTCTAATTTCTTCTTTCTTTCTCTTTCTTTTTTTCTTTCTTTTCCCTCCCTCCTTCCCTCCTTCTCTCTCTCTTTTCCTCCCTTCCTTTCTTTCTTTCTTTCTTTCTTTCTTTCTTTCTTTCTTTCTTTCTTTTTGTAGAAATTATCTTCTGTTAGGCAGATTTAACTTGCATTGGCCTTTGTCAATTAACCATCCTTTAATTCAAAAGAAGCTAATTCTCTAGGAAATGACTGGCCTGTCTGAATTTGTTATAAATAAGTGTTTCAATTCTCTGGAAGTGATTGTTTCAGTTCATGTATTTTGAGCAGTTTCCAATACCAAATTATTATAAATCTGTTATCTGTTATTACCCAAGATTTTCAAATGTATTTTGAAATGAGATATACTTGCATAAGTTCATTGGGTATTCTGTTTATTAAAATAATTGATTTGTCTGATATTTATTTATCATGATTTAATATTCTTTAAGTGGTGTTCAAAAATAGCAAAAGGACAAGTATCAAAGGTATAGTGGGAATATTGTTCTTGTTTCTTTGTGGGACAACTCTTGGGCCAGTTTTGCAACAGAATCTTCTGGGAATTAGGGAGTCATTAATCCTTCAAACTAGGATGTCAGAATGCTCAGAAAACACCTCACATGCACAAGACCTTTATAAACTTCCCTGATTACAAAGGACTTTCAGGGATTTTTGTTCAATATGTGAGGGAATGGTAACTTAATTATGATACTCCTGGGAATAAATTTGTATTCACTCATCACTCAGGCGGCAGATTCCAAGGAATCTTTATAGTTTTGTTTGACCAAATGTTCAACCCTAAAAGGTCAAAGTGTATCAAATCATATAATACCCCATATGAACTCAGCATAGGAATTCATTATATAGGACAAGCTTCCTCAAAAACCTTACCTTTAGCCTGTACATCTTAAGGGGGTTCTTAGCACTGATGATGATAGTGAGAATTGAGAAAAATTGGCAATTTGAATGAGTATTTATTTTTTCATATCACCAAAGTCAGATGGTTTGTTTTCTCATGGAAAATTGCTTTGCAAACATTTCTGCTCTGGGAATGGGTTTGGAATTCACACACCAAGGTTAATACAGAATGATTTGGAAAGCATTAAAGTTATTTAAAATACATGATAGAAGTCATGCTGTGGGAATAAAAAATGTGTAATCATACCTCTCTCCGTAATCATATCTTAGTAGAAGTAGTTGATGTCCATTCCTCGAATACAGTTTCGGTTTTCCTAAATTCAAAACTGGTCAATTAAGATTCATTCTGGGAAATATCAAGAGCAAGGTAGCAATTTTACCTTAGAAAATATAAAACCATCAGCAGTATTTACTAAAATGAACAAAATTTGATACAAAAATAAATTTGATTTGATCAAATTAGATGGCATTAGCTCTCCAGTTTAGAAAAATCAGTACAACATTCTCCCTTCCTTTCTTACCATCCAATCCCAAGCTATAAAAGAGTAAAAAGAAAAGAATTGAGCATTTAACCGAAGGAACACTACAAGATATCAGTAGAAGTCAATATCCACTTGTAAAAGTAGCAAACTCATATATGTTTGTGGTAGACAATTTAGAAAATAAAGTACCAAAAATGATCAAAAATCATCCCATTTAAACCATGAACCAGAGAAAACCACTGATAATACTGATGTAGAAATTTGTAGATATTTGTGTGCAAAGGTGTATGAAAATTTAGTTGTTTTGCAAATGTTTGTGCATGCATCTGAGAATGCTGGCTTTTAACACACTGTCATATTATTTTTATATTATTATTTGAAAAATTAAGCCTAGGAGAACAGATGATTTGCTGTTTTGTTTACTGATGTATCCTAGTGCCTGCCACAATGTAGACTATTTTCTTTAGTAGAGCTTTCCTCTGAAAGGATGATGGAGGGTTGGATCCCATCTCCGAGGCCATCTGCTAGGCCACTGTGAATGGCTCAGGAAAAAAAAAAATTCTATAATAACTCAAGCCACTGAGGTGAGAAATATTTTCTTTTTGTGGACTATTGGGGAAATCATTCTTTTAGCTTGTTGGTGCAAATGAGGAAGACTATAGCTATGGGAACTGCTGGTGGTCCCATGGAATATGGGGAGTCAACTTCAGGGCACTGCAATCACTGTAGAAAGCAGAAGGGAGTGATGGAAAAAACCTGGGCTTTAATATACTTGACCAGCTACACTTGAAACTTGACCTAAACTTTTAAGATTCCTGAGCCAAAAAATTCCTTCCTTATTCTAAAAAGGGCTTAAATTTTTGATTAGTTATCATATAAAGATCCTGATATTTTGAATGTCCCTTGCAGTATGTAAAAGGATCATTTTCCCACACCTTACTCATTATTGGTTATCATTATAATTTGGCTGGTTTCATAGGAATCACATTCTATCTCATTTTGATTGTTTCTTCAATTGCTAGGGATATAGTATATTTTGCATATGTTTGTAGCACTATTTAATTCTGTTTTCCTGGTTCTATTTCCCTCTAAATGATTTCAATTACCTGGGTTCCATAAGATACATTAGCATCTTCTGTTTTTAAAAAAATATATATTTTTTTGAATGAATCTTTTAATTTATATTTAGACAAAGTTGCAAAAATATTGCAGAGAGTTTTTATGTACTTTCTACTTTCCTTTCCCTAAGAATAAATCTCATATAACCATCATATATTTGTCATAACTAAGAAATAAATATCAATGCAAATATCAACCAACTTGTTTGGGTTTCAGAAGTATTTTCAGTAACGTCCTTTTTCTGTTCCAGGATCCAGCCCAAATGATATTTGGACCAGTTGACCTTTTTAGTTAACTATTCTCTAAAGCCATTCAAATTTCATGCAACTAACTTTTACTTGCTTGAGTCTGTCATGATAATAGAAAGTACTTTGTGATCCTTTACCTAAGAAAATTTGGAGAAGAGCTCTGTATGGTAATGCTTTCAATAGTTTTGTTATTACTGTCTATAATAATGCTCAGCATGTATGTGGAATGATACAGAGAAATCCAGCTGTATTGGGGCAGTAGGTAAACTAAAGCTGGAGATACAAGATGAATAAAGTACTTTCTGAGGTTCTTGTCAGAGCTGGATTCCCTTTGGAATGAGGACTGGACTTTCAACCTAGAAAGTATACTGTGTACAATCCTGGAAATGTTACCTAACAACCATCGTTGGGATTTTTGTTTATATTATCACTTTATTCAGCATTCAAAACGTCACAAGCTTAACCAGAAACTCAAACTCCCTCCTCCCAAACTGTTTTTCCCCCTTCTTAGTAAACAGATCATCTTCTACCCTACTGGAAGCCCAGTTCAAAATATAGGAGTCATTCCTCATTGTCCTCTTCCCCATTCCCTGCATTTAATTCATCCACAGATCTTCTCAGCCGACTTTCTAAGCTATACTCACATTGATCCACTCTCTGTATTTCCTCTATTACAATCCTAGTTCAGGCCATTGTCACCTCTTCTTTGAATTAACTAAAAAAGCTTCTTAACTATCCTTTCTGATTCTACCTTTTTCCTTTTTATCTACCACTGTATTGTAGCTGGAATAATATGTTAAAATGTAAATTATATTTTGGTTTCAACTTCTTGCTTAAAAACCTCTGATGATTTCTCATTTTGCTTGCATAAAAACTTTATCTCCTTATTGGTGACTGGAAAACACTACAATATCTCAGTCCTGAAAACTTCCTAATTTCATCTTTTATTGTTTTTACCCTCACATAGGATGCCCCAGCCACACTGGCTTTTGAACTGCTTTTCAAAATACTCAGCTTGCTACAGCCTTAGGGTCTCATGTACTTGGGATTCTCTCTGAATAGAATGTTTCCATCAGGTGGATTCAAGGCTGAGTTTTTCTTGTTAATTCTCACTTTCAGTTTAAAGAGACCTTTCCAATTTAAAATCTTACTGGTGTACATATTTGTATATTTATTTGCTCATGGTCTGTCTCTGGGTTTGGTTGGTTTGTTTTTGGTGCTGGTGATTGAACTCATGGCCTTGCATATGCTAAGCATGCATTCTTCCACTGAGCTCTATCCTCAGCCCCTCAGTGTCTGTCTTCTGTCTCTGGATTATAAACCGCATAACAGCAAGAATGGTTATCACCTTTATCCATATCTATGAATTCATGGTACAATGAGCAAAACACAACAGGCATTTAATAAATGCTTGTTGACTTACTGAGAAAAAAGAGAAAATGTGCCAATATAGGTATTTGAGAACAATTCTGGGAAAGTTGAAACAAAAAAAGGAGAGAAAAATAAAATATATGCATATACAAAGAAGGCCTGATTATTGAATTTTTTCATGACAACTTTGAAATTACCTAAATTGCTAACTTATGGCAATTTATGGACTTCTCTTTTATGGGAAGACTCACATTTTCCAAGACTGTATCAGTTGTAGACAAACAAGCAATTGCTAAGTGGTTCAGTTCCAGAAACCACTCTTTGTTAATCTGGAATTAGGGAGGTGTGTATGTATATGGAAAAAATGCATGCTTTTGAGACTGTGGGTTTTGGTCAGCTCAGGCAGCTGGGGTTAGGTCCAGTGCCCCAAACCTGTAATTAGAATACTGTAATCCTTCTATTAGCATTTATTTTAGGTAGGAACCATAGTGGAATATGTTTGTAGTATTCCATCTATAATATATTTTGGATGTTATTCATTTCTTTTCTGGGTAATATTGCTTCAGTTCAATTGTTTATTCACCATTTTAATGTAGAAAAATAAATTTCATTCCTTACTAATTAATTATTTATATTCTTTGAGGTTCCAAACAATACTTAATGCTATTTTCCCTGTTGCTCTAGTCTTCATAAAACATACACACATGTGTGTGTGTGTGCAAGTGCAAATTTATTATTTCTGGTGGAAGGTCACTTTTGAAGTTACTGTCATAGGTTGAATGAGGGTTATTCTTATTGCTTCTGATAATCAGAAAATGTTATTCACTACAGTGGCATCTTTAACATATTTCTATTTCCATGAACCTCAATAGTTACAGTAATTGTGTTTGAGATGGCTTTGGATATAGAGAAGATGTTGGTCTGAAGATGTTCTCTGTCTCATAAGGCAGGAGAGCATGTGTCAATTAAGAAGAATGTTCTTATCACTGCAGTGCTATCAGCCCATACTACAGTACATAGGGTAATGATCTATTAAAACATCCTCTCTAAGCTTTGCCTTTGAATGCTTTTTAGCACATTCACTGAGAAGAACTGAAATTGCACTACTACAGGTTTCAAGATCCCAGACAGCAGATTAATCAAGTCAAAGAACCAAGTTGGTTTTGTCTTCTCTCCTTTCCTCCCTCTAACAGATAATGCAGCAGCTACCAGGGCCTGTGCAAGGCACTGACAATATTGGATGAAAAAAATAGAAATATTTTCTGCCCTGATGTAGCTTACAGACAACAGGAAGAATTTGGCATTAATCACAGAATCGTATGGGCCCCTTACCACAACCTAAGAAAAATGTTATGAAAGACAACTGATCCACTCTTAGAGAGGAAGGCTCTGGTGTGTCCAGAGGTGGCAAAATGGTCTTTCCTAGGAATTTGTCATTTGCCTGAAGTGTGAATAGGAGTTATCAGGTCAATAGAATGGTATGCAATGGGGTAGACAGTAAGGGGTGTGGGAAATGTGGAGAAATTTCCAGGCAGAGAATGGCATGTGTATTAGCTCTTGAGTGAGGAATGCATAGTCTAAGACCTTAAAGTGAGCTGTGACCCCAGAAAAAGACAGTGAGAGGGAGATGGAGGTAGAGAAGGCATTCCATAGAGGAATCTGGGAGGCATAGAGATGAATCAGAGAAAGCATGGGGTGTTGGGGCTGGGGAAATGGGGAGGAAGCATGCACAGATATACTGGAGAAATGATTGTCCAGTGGGTACTCTATTTTGCCTAAGACCAGCCTAACACTTAGTCCCATGAGATATTCTAAAATGCTCAGATACGTTCCTTCAAGTCCATAATCTCAGACTAATCATGAAAAAACATCAGACACCCCGCCACTTCTGGGTTCATGAGCTCCCTCCCATCTGCTTCATCCCACACTCAGTTATTCCTTTTACTCCTCCTGTTTATATAGCCCTGAGACGGAGGTGAAAGAGCTGAATATCGCTCCAGGGCTGAAAAAGTAGAGAGTTACCACCAGGACAAGAAGGGAAGGCTGATAAAGTGGAGGTTAGAACTGCCCTGTTTACCCTTCTAAGTTTTCAGGAGGCACTTTTCAGGAAGTATCTCTGTGTGCAAGATAGGGGCTTTGACTACCACTCTGTGTGCTCTAATTATCTATGTCATCCATCCTTTAAGTGACAAAGCTCCTCTCCTTTATCACCCTCCTCTGAGCCCTCTTATGGACTAACCTCAACCCTGGTCTTTGAAGACTTGACAAAACACTAATTGAGTTTCTGACATCTCAAGGATCTGTCATCTGGGAATAACCCTATCATCCATTATAGTGCCCACCTGGGCAAATCAAAGGCTGTGGAGAAACTCAAGCTTGTCAGCAAACATCTGAAAACAGGGCCCCGTCTCCCTTCTGGGAGAGCAGGAGCCTGCCTTCTGAAAGCAGCAGTTGGTAACCCAGGTGGGTTTCACAAAGACCAGCTCTCATGTAGTTTTTTTGCTTCCTTGACACCACTGAACTTCTGGAACCTTCTCTTTTGTCTTAAACTCTTCAATAAGTCACCTCTTTACAAATTGAAGTTGATTAAAATCACTCATTATCATTTAAAAAAAAAAAAAACATCAGGCAAACATAAACTGTTCAGGTTTCTATTGACAAGTACTATGTAAACTGTCAAGGTCATCCTTCAAAAGCACCAGAGGCACATGACAAACAAGGGTAGTGGTATCTTGTTTGAAATCCTGGAAGAGAAAAATGACATGAGGGTAAAACTAAGGGAATCTGAACAAAGTATAGATGGTAATGAGTAATAAAATATCCATATTGGTTCATTAATTATAATAATATACCATAATAATGCAAAATTTTAACAATAGGGAAAACTGCTTATAGGGCATGTGCAAACTCCATTGTCTTGCATCTTTTATGTAAATATAAATTATTCTAAAGTAAAAAGTTTGCTAAGTCTTTATATCTCAGAAAACATATTTTGAGAGTTTTTAAATGTTAGCAACTCAAATCTCCAAATTTTACATGCTCAAATTTTGTACTTTAAAGATCAGATTAATAATTCTATGTAAGATTATATCACGGACCCTTTTTTCTTGAATGAATTACATCTCTGCTATACATCCTGCATTTATTAAAATAATATTACTTAAAGTTTGCATTCTAGTCATGCTAAACCATTTTAGTTCTCTCACTGAGCAGGGCTATCTATACTCTTTGGTTTATCCTTTTATCAGAACATACTTTGGCCTTTTCTGGGACAGAATAATTCCTGTGTCTCCATCTATACTCTCTTCTAGTGAGGTTTCTTCCTGGAAGCCATCCTGGATTTCCTCAGATAGGGGTGGATTCCATGTTCCCCTCATAGCCTCTTGTACCTTACTCTATCACAGAACAAGTCACACTTTCTGGGGGCTAGCAGTTTCCTATCTGTAAGCTTCTCCAGGAAGGGGACCCATGTCTTATTCTACTTTATATTTCTAATGTCAGTCATAATTCCCACAACTGGTAGACACTGTGAAATAGTTTGGTTGAGTGACTAACTTTGCCAGTGTTGGTAATTCTTTTCGGATGCCTTGAATCATA
Organism: Urocitellus parryii; assembly: GCF_045843805.1. Taxonomy (NCBI): domain Eukaryota; kingdom Metazoa; phylum Chordata; class Mammalia; order Rodentia; family Sciuridae; genus Urocitellus; species Urocitellus parryii. The sequence goes on from NC_135538.1 coordinate 96,110,288, forward strand.
TCACAAGTACTATATAAGTAAGCAAGAATAAGCAAAAACCTATCTCTTGTTCACTGTGATGAGATGCAGTGACAAGAAGGTTTTGGTGACAGTAAAACCAGATGGCTCCTATCAGATGTTTCAGTTGGCATCCTGGGCATCATATCACAATAAATGGATTTTGGTCTCTTTCTTCCTAAATGAAATAAACAGATATAACTGAATCATAAATCACTACTTTCTACTCCCCTGGATGGAAATTGAGGACAAGGGTATTTGGCAAAGAAGTTTATTGAGGACTTGGTAGAACAATTATCTCCTAGCTTCTTCTTTTTCTAAGGGATCCACCCTTGAGAAGTACAATTCTTTCTCTACTTAATAATGTGACTCACTGTATCAGAGGGGGCCAGGGTACCTCCCAAATTTTCAAGCAACCAAGAGGCAACTGGGAAACTATTTTGTATGCTTCCTTCTGGGTCCAAGCTGTAGTATCTGATAATTTGTCTTTGACCTAGAGATGTATGCCCTTTGTTCCATAGGTCTATCTATATGTAGGCATTCAATCAAAGGATCTTAAAGGCCCTGTGGAACTTGAAGCACCAGCTGGATTTTGCTCCAATTCACATAGTATTCCTTTTGGAAAAGAAGGATTTGTTTCTCATTAGTTAGATTGCTGAGCTCCTCCTGGGCCCCAGGCCCAGAGTATTAAAAGGATGGAATAAATCAGATTTAGAGTGCTCTGCTAGTAAGATGGGAGTAGGTAGAGAGAGTGGTTGGATATAATGTTACTTCATTTTGTGTTGCTTCCCCAAAATACCTGAAGCTTTTAGCTCAATATTTGGGAGGCTAAAATTCCAAAACTGTGTGGCCCATCTGGTGAGGGCCTGTAACTGTATCATAGCATGGCAGATAGCATCACAAAGTAGATGAAAGAAAGAAAGGGGGGAGATCACAAGGCTAAGCAAGAAGGTGGGAAGGGGCCAGGCTTACTCTTTTGTAACAACCTACCTTTGTGCAAATTCATTCCTGTGTGGTCTCACCCTCTCCAGAATCAACCCTTTCAGGAGGGCTGTCATGATCTGGTAGCCTTTCACTAGGCCCCACTTCTTCTAGGTCTTGCCACGTTTTAATGCTGTTAAATTGGTACCACGCTTCAGCATGGATGGATGGGGATAAACCACTTCCAACCATAGCACATGCCATAAGCAAAAATTTTATTTTCCAAAAAACGGAATGGCCTGTCTCACAGGGGAGCTGAGAAGGAGTTATTTTGGAGAATACACACAGCACTTGAGGAGGGCGAAGCTTTTAATTTCTTAGTGTTTTCCACTTGTATGTTAAAAAGTCTCATATTGAATTTACAGCTGTGTTGTCTCTCTCTATAGACAGCAGCAGGATGAATGTGCATAGGAGAAGCAGGATGTAAACTGCTCCACCAGCAATGGCTGGAGCCATGTGAGAGGGAAGAAGAGGACCACAAGGATCAGGGTGAGGGGGTTCTTGAAGACTATGCCAGAGGACGGTGACTCTGGAAAAAGGTGACAAGGGATGTTTGAATCAGACCGATAATTAACCCATTAATGTCCATGTGGGCATAAATGAACACTAAACCCTCATTGCTTATTAATCTATTCACAGGAAAATAAATTAAAGTCAAAAGCATCTAAAAAAAATCTCTGGGCAGCCTATATTTCTTTTGACTTCCTTTAGGTTTCTTATATTAGCTTCTGATTTGGCACTACCAAATTTACCTATCAACTTATTCCTTACTGCTTAGAAATCTTAATTGTCTGGATGTCTGGTTAATGAATTGAGACTTCATTTATCACATTTATATTTTAATAAACTGATTAAATAATGATGAAAAAGCCATATTTTAACTGGTACCACTTGGGATGGCTCTTGGCAGTTGGTATCAAGAAGGATCTGGAAAAAAACTAAGGTGAGTGATCATGCTTGGGTTTGCAATGGGGACAGTCTTCCAAATGATATTTTTATTTTATTATTAATTTATATCTTATTTTAGATGTAGTCTCTCCTATCAAGATGGAAATCTTGATCTGCAATTTTTTCCTCCTTCTCTTCTCCAGGGATGAAGCCTTGAAAACCTGGATACTGCCTGCCACTTGCTCTCTTCCCACCTCCCATTCTTTGTTCAGCCAGGCACACTCTGAGCTCAACCTGACAGTCATTAACATGACTTTCTCCAAGGTCATACATGACCTCCTGATGGTCAAACCTAGACAGTGTTGCACATGACTTCTCTGCTCCATTGACATCAAGGATTGTTGTATTTATTGCATCTTTTCTGTAGTTCTGTTCTCCTGGTCCTTTTTCTTCCTATCTGATCACTCTCAGTTATCTTCTTCCCTTTTATCCCTTTGTAAGTTGCTTTTACTTCCTGAAATGCTGACATTGGCTGTTTTAGCTTCATACTATATCCATTTCCCTGGGTGGCCTGTTTGCCTGTGTTGTCAGCTGTACACAGATGCCTCCAAACACAGGATCTAGTCAAAACTTTCCCCTGACATCTCCTCTAAAATTTCTAACTGCCTTTTAGACATTTACACATGAGCATTACCCAGGTCCTCATTATAACTTCCTCTTCATAGAATTTATCATTCTCCACAAATCCATTCACCTTCTTGAATTCCTAGTTTCAATTGATAATACTGCTGCTACTCAACAATCCCTAAACCAGAATGGTACACGAAGCCATTTATTTCCCGACACCTTCAACATCCAATCTGTCATTAATTCAAGTTGGGTTTACTTCTATGCATTTTTCTCTGAATTTAAAAAACTGTGCAAATAGCATATAACTATTGTTAAAGATTATATGAACTAGAAATATAAGGAGCAAAAAAAGAAAATGTTTTTTATTCATCAAATATTTATTGTTACTATAAACTGGGTTTTATCCATGTACAGAAGAAACAACTGATGAGAAATATATAGTCCCTATGTTCAGAGTTCTCATTCATATAGAATATCTTCCAATTTCATGTAGGTCTTCAGCAATATGGATGGATAAGCAGTGCCTGACATGTTAATATGGATAATTCAATATTGACAGCATTTCTACAAATATTATATAAGTATTATATGTGTGTGTATTTATACTATTAGCACTAGAATTAAGTTTTGTGATCATTTAGAAATTAAATTAATAATCTGTTGTTATTCTTATATGAATTTCACATCCAATATAAGTGTAAGTGTGCTTCATTTAAACATTGCCGAGTTCCATTACTGAGAGTGCACTGCCCTCTGGTGGTTAAAACACAGGTTTTTGGTTGTTTTGGGTTTGTGGGGAGAGTGGTTGTCCCAAGTTTCCCTAGAAAGGAATGATCTGTGGGTCTTTATTGGGATTTTTGACATCATGAATTTTCCCATCCAGAGCTGATTTTCCACTAGTTACCTTTTCATGCAAAACAAGTCGAACTAAATCAAGAGCATGAAGAGAAAGTGTACAGAATGGGAGAAAATCTTTGCCACCCAAACCTCAGATAGAGACATTAGTTTAATATGCAAAGAATTTGAAAAGCTTAACACCAAAAAGCTAATAATCCAATCAATAAACAGGCAAAGGAACTAAACAGACCTTCTCAAAAGAAGAAATATGAGTGGTCAACAAATATATGAAAAAATGTTTAACATCTCTAGCAATTAGAGAAATGCAAATTAAAACTACACTGAGATTTTACCTCATTCCAGTCAGAATGGCAGTTATCAAGAATACAAACAATAATAAGTGTTGGCGAGGATGTCGGGGGAAAGGCACATTCATGCATTGCTGGTAGGACTGCAAATTGGTGCAGAATGGAGATTCCTTAGAAAACTTGAAATGGAACCACCACTTGGCCTGGTTATCCCACTCCTCTGTTTATACACCAAGGACTTAAAATCAACATACTACAGTGATACAGTCACATCAATGTTTATAGCAGCTCAATTCACATTTGCTGAATTGAACCAATGTAAGTGCCCTTCAACAGAGGAATGGATAAAGAAAGTGTGGTATATATACACAATGAGTATTACTCAGAATTAAAGATGAATGACTTTATGACATTGGCCAGTAAATGGAAGGATCTGGAGACTATCATGATAAGTGAAATAAGCCAATCCCAAAATATCAAAAGTCAAATGTTCTTTCTGATATGTGAATGCTAACACACAACAAGGCTGGAGGGGAAAGGAAGAATAGAAGTTCAGTGGGTTAAACAAAGGGGAATAAAGATAAGAGGTGGGGATATAAATAGGAAGGAGAGTCACAAACTTTCTGACATAGTACATGTATGAATACACCACAGTGAATCTCAACATCATATACATGTTTATATAAGTATGTAAAAATGACTCTGCTGTCATGTATAACTAAAAAGAACAAATAAAAATAAATCACGTTAGTCTTTACAAGAAGACATTTTTACAGGTTTGAGTATATAAGAGAGAAAATATATCAATGGCAAATAGTATAATGATGGGATTAGAAACAAAGAGAAAAATTTGCAAGAACAGAAGGCAAGAGCAGAAATTTCTCTATTTTGTAATCAATAGACTAAAAATGAAAATAGAAATGCAAGATTATTTGTCACATATCAGACTGACCAAAAAGAAAGATTGGCCAAGTGCTGAGGCCTGTTTGGGAAATGGTGATCTCTAACTACTGAAGGAAGATTGAAGCAGAACCAACTTGTTTAATGGATTGCTGTGGCTTGGCTGTGAGGTGTCCCCCAAAAGCTCATGTGTGAGATAATGCAAGGTTTAGAGTAGAAATGATTGGGTTATGACAGCCTCAACCCAATCAGTGACTTAATTCCCTAATGGGATTAATTAAGTATTAACTGAAGATGGGTAGAGTATAGATGGAGGAGGTGGGTCATTGGGGCTATGGATTTGGTGTATATATATTCTTTTATATTTAATTAATTAATTCATTAATTAATTAATTTTATTTGTTAGTTGTCAATAGGCCTTTATTTTATTTGTTTAAATGTAGTACTGAGAATCAAACCCACTGCCTCACACATTCGAGGTAAGCGCTCTATCACTGAGCCACAACTGAGCCCCCTGGGGGTATATATTTTGTATCTGGCAAGTGGAGTCTCTGCTTTCTGTGAGCTGCTTCTCTCATCCACATTCTTCTGCCATGATGTTGTTCTTCATCTTGAGCCTGAGGAACGGAGTCAGCTGTCTATAGACTCAGAACTCAGAAGCCATGAGACCTCAAATAAACTTCCTCCTACAATTGTTCTGATCAGATCTTTTAGTCACAATATCGAAAAATCTGACAAAAACAAGGGTCTTAAGTCATTTTATGTTAACAGTACAAAATGTGAACATAATTTGAACATAGCAGTTTCAATTATGATAATTTTCCAGGAATGTTAATCACAAAATTGAGCCCAAAAAATACACTTTTAAAAAATTTTATCCTAATTTGTTATATATGACAGCAGAATGTATTTCAATTCATATTACACTTATATAGCACAACTTATATAGCACAATTTTTCAAATCTCTAGTTGTACACAATTTAGACTCATACCATTTGTGTCTTCATACATGTACTTAGAGTAATAATGTCCATTTCATTCCACTGCCTTTCCTACCCCCATGCACCCTCCCTTTCCCTCCCTCACCTTTGTCTTATCTAGAGTTTCTATATTCCCCCCATGCTCCCCCTGACCATACCCACAATGAGTTAGCATCCTTATATCAGAGAAAACATTTGGCATTTGTTTTTTTCGGATTGATTTATTTAGCATGATATTCTCCAACTCCATTTACCTGAAAATGCCATGATTTTATTCTCTTTTAATGCTGAGTAATATTCCTTTGTGTATATATACCACATTTTCTTTATCCATTCATCTACTGAAGGGCACCTAGATTGGTTTCATAGTTTAGCTATTGTGAATCAATATAAACATTGATATGTCTGTGTCCCTGTACTATGCTGTTTTAAAGTCCTTTGGGTATTTACCAACGAGTGGGATAGCTAGGTCAAAAGGTGGTTCCATTCCCAGTTTTCCAAGGAATCTCCATACTGCTTTCCATATTGGCTGCACCAATTTGTAGTCCCACCACAATGTGAGTGTGCCTTTCCCCCCACATTCTTACCAATACTTATTGCTGTTTGTCTTCTTAATAGCTGCCACTATGACTGGAGTGAGATGAAATCTTAGAGTAGTTTTGATTTTCATTTCTCTAATTGTTAAGAGATGTTGACACTTTTTCATATATTTGTTTATTGATTGTCTATAATCTTATGAGAAGTGTTTGTTCAGTTCCTTGATTGGGTTATTTGTTTTTTTTTGGTGTTAAGATTTCTTTTTTAGTTCTTTATATATCCTAGAGATTAGTGCTCTTGATGTGTGTGTGGTAAAAATTTGATCCTATTCTGTAGTCTCTCTATTCACCTCACTGATTGTTTCTTTTGCTGAAAAGAAGCTTTTAAGTTTGAATCCATCCCAATTATTGATAGTCGATTTTAATTCTTGTGCTATAGGAGTCTTATTAAGGAAGTCAGGGCCTAATTCGACATGATGAAGATTTGGGCCTACTTTTTCCTCTATTAGGCACAGAGTATCTGGTTTAATTCCTAGGTTCTTGATCCACTTTGAGATGTGTGCATGGTGAGAGAGAGGGGTTTAATTTCATTTTGTTGCATATGGATTTCCAGTTTTCCCAGCACCATTTGTTGAAGAGGCTATATTTTCTCCAGTATATGTTTTTGGAACCTTTGTTTAATATAAGATAACTGTAATTATGTGGGCTAGTCTCTGTGTCCTCTATTCTGTACCATTGGTCTACAAGTCTATTTCGGTGCCAATACCATGTCATTTTTGTTACTTTTGCTCTGTAGAGTAGTTTAAGATTCCACCTGCTTCACTCTTCTTGCTAAGGATTGCTGTACGTATTCTGGGTCTCTTATTTTTCCAGGTGAATTTCATGACTGCTTTTTCTATTTTTATGAGGAATGTCATTGGGATTTTGACTGGAATTACATTAAATCTGTATAGTGCTTTTGGTAGTATGGTCATTTTAACAATATTAATTCTGCCTATCCAAAAACAAGGGAGATCTTTCCACCTTCTAAGGTCTTATTTAATTTTTTTCTTTAGCATTCTGTAGCTTTTATTGTAGAGGTCTTTCACCTCTTTTGTTTAATTGATTCCCAAGTATTTTATTTATTTATTTATTGAGACTATTATAAATGGGGTAGTTTTCCTCATTTCCATTTCTGAGGGTTTGTCACTGATATACAGAAATGCCTTTGATTATGGGTGTTGATTTTATATCCTGCTACTTTGCTGAATTCATTTATTAGTTCTAAAAGTTTTTCTGTGGAATTTTTTGGGTCTTCTAGGTATTGAATAATATCATCGGCAAATGGTGCTAATTTGAGTTCTTCTTTTCCTATGTGTATCCCTTTAATTTCTTTCATCTTTCTAATTGCTCTGGCCAGTGTTTCAAGAATTCTGTTAAATGGAAGTGGTGAAAGATGGCATTCTTGTCTTGTTCCCGTTTTTAGAGGGAATGCTTTCAATTAAAAAATATACTTTTAAAGTATATATGATGGGATGGTTAATTTATATATCATCTTTATTTTCTTTTTAAATGTCTTTATGAATTAATATAAATTTTCTTTATTATTTCAATGAATCTGTGTCCACAAGTTTAAGGCAGTTACCATATATTATTGTTTTGCCCAAGCTTCTAACATAATGGCTTTCATATGGAAATTCCCTAGTAGATATGTGATTTACTGCTTAGATGAAAGCTAAAACACCATTTTGAATCAAGGAAAAATAAATCTTTGACTAATAGATTTCACTCTAGTGTTAATTTAGTCCTATACCATTCCATCAGGTAGAAATCCTACACCCTGGATTCTGCTATCAATCAGTGTTTTCTCACTAAAAGAAATCATTGATGAAACTTAATTTTGTGGCTAAGTTTATAATTTCTAGGCTAGGATGGCCTGCATTTCTTGCTTTTTTTGTCCATTTTATGTGGGGTTCACATTTTTAGTTCACTTCTTGATTCTGAGAATTTATTGGCAAGGCAGAAAGAATCCCAGTCTTTATGTTGAATCTGATACACTTACTCAGCATATAGGTTTTGTTATATTATTCCTGGTGAAGATTTTTGTCTCCATTATATTTCTCTGCACAATCCTGGATGATAGTTTCATAGTGAAATAAAGACTGTGATGCTGACAAGGTATATGCATTATACCTCTTATCTGTATCTTCTTAGAGTCAGAAGCCCTCCTATTGTGAGGCAATGAAGTACTTAAAACTCTCTTTAGAAGTTTGGGTGACACCCAATAAGGATCTCCTTGGGGGAGTACCATTACACTTTCTTTGGAATATGATTATATTCTTATCTCCCTGGTAGCAAGAAAGTTTAATGATTTCATGCCAAAACTCACATGGTCAGCCTATATATGGAGCTCGTGTGTGTGTGTGTGTGTGTGTGTGTGTGTGTGTGTTTCTTGTTTTTCTGTGTATCAGTGTGTAAGTATATACAAACTTGGGGAATTATTTATTTGAAGAAGGACTTACTGAGCATACAGCTATAACCAGTCTGCATCATGTGTTTCTGCTTCCAAATAAGTTCCTTCTATTCTGAGACTTAGTGAATCATATTCACCTGGGAGTCAGTAAGGAAAAAAAAATTCAGGAAGCTTCACAGAGTGCTCAATCAATTGCACCTAAGTAAATCCTCGTAGTTCCTCACTGTTCTTTCTGATTAAAATTTTCTGGGGAAAGAAGGTGCCTTCCCCTGTAGTTTTGCTGGGTATATATTCTTTGCTGTAAGTTCATTTTACTACCAAAGGAAGAGTATTGCTTCTTTATTGGGGAGGAGGTTTCTTTTTACCTCAAGACTTATGAAAATCTGTTAGCTATTTTGAGATTCTCCCTTAATAAATCTATCTTGTCTTTTGAGGAAAGAAATTTTAGATCCTTTAGAGGAGCAATTCATGATATTTACTTAAAGTTTAGATAAATATACACTGTGGCCAGTTGATTTCCTTTTTCAGAATCTGAATATAAAGGTATGAATGTAATTGAGAACTTAGAGGCATGAGCAATAATATTTAATATTTTTTTGTGATGGCAAAGCAAAGATGAGAGGAATCAATGTAAAAGTCTATCAATAGGGGAATGAATAAATTTTTTCATAGAATGTGGAATACCATAAAACTATTAAAATGGAAGTTACAAAAGCATATATAAACTGACTTGACATGTTATCTATATTTATATGTTGTGAAGTGAAAAAAAAAGAGTTAAAATATTTATTTACTAATAAACTACTTGACCTAATAAATGGGTTTAGTAAGATTTCAGGATACAAAAATAAATGTGCAAAAATTAATTGCATTTCTTATACACCAGCAACAAACGATCTTAAAATGAAATTGAGAAAATAATCACAATAGCATCAAAAAGAAAAAAAAAAGTACTTGGGAATAAATTTACTAAAATACGTTTAGGACTTACACACTAAAAACTAAAAAATAAAGTTGAAAAAAATTAAAGAAGGTCTAAATAAATGGAAAAGTTTTGTGAGCTCATATACTGAAAGACTTAAAATTGGTAAAATAGCAATTTCCTAAAATTGATCTACAGATTCAGTACATTCCCTCCCAGAATCCCAGACCAAAAGCATGTGCCCTCTAGCTTCATAGGGTTGAGCACTGATGGGTCTGGGTCTTGTGGCAGCAGTACCATAGTCTCAGTGCTGTGAGATGTGGATGATTACTTCTCCAGAACCTAATAGACAAGCACAAGTGGGACCAGAGATTTTGACTTCAGTGGCTAAGGTCCTAAATCTCTGGAAGATGGAGGAGAACTTCCCTAGGCATAGGCAGGTAACCTTTGGCTTGTGGCACTGGTATCCTGCTTTTAGAGGTGTAGGATGTGGAGACTTTCCCCTAAAATGAGGCTTATGATGTTAATAGTCACAGTCCTAGAGTTGCAAGGCAGAGATGGGTCCTTTCTCTTATTTCCAGGACAAGCTTGAATGAGATCGCGGCTCTTTGTACTAGCAGCTGCAGTTTCAAGGCAGTGGGCTGGGAAGTAGACCTTGTCTAGTCAGGCTGGGTGAACACAGGCATTTCCAAGGCGCTGGGGACAATGGTACCTGTATTCCTGGAGCTACAAGTCTTGACTAGAACTTTTTCTAGCTTCCAGTGGACAGGTGCCAGCAAAAGTTGGGACTCTGCAACTTAGCTACAAACCCAAGGTGCAAAAGAGAACTTCCCTAATTCCCACTAGGACAAGCATGGATGGGACTCAAGCTTGTGACTATGACAGCCTCTGGTCCTGAAACTTCAGGATGTTGAGGGGGACTTTTTCACCCAATGAGGCACACTGACTGGAGCCTTCTGTCGAGGTCCAGATGCTATCCCCTAAGGCAGGATGATATCTAGCAGTGACTGTTGTAGTGGCTTGGATTCTGTAGTTTGAGGAAGACCCAGTGTATTCTTACTTGGAGTACAGCAGCCAGTCTTAAACCAGCCAGGTCCCCAAAGTGGATTACAAGTCTGTAAGGATTATAAGGAATTCTGTAGTTAGGACTGTCCTTTGCTATGATTGGTGTTGACACTTTTCAGAGTTTGCCTTTTCCCCCTGCAGTGCCCTCCTCTCTCAGGGAGCCACAGTTGAAAGTTGCAATTTGCTTTGGTCTTTTCTTTAGATAACCTTTCTGAATGTGCTTGTAGGGTTCCTGTCACTTCCCTCCTATTTTCCAGTGTTCTCCCTCAGTTGTCTTGCAACACAATTATTCCTTTGTTGCCCTGGCTTTCTTCTCAGTAGCAGGTAGAAAGTACCTCCATTCAACCATCTCTGCTGCTCTATCACAGTGTATTTAGAAAGATAATCTCATAAATAAATAATTATGGTAGAAAGTGAAATGAAGAGGTCTGTACAAAACTCACAGCCCAGAAAATCAAAAGAAGATTTGGACACAAAAATGTATTTGTTTGAAGTACACAAAAAGGAAAGCACTAAATCATTGTATTTGCCCATTAACACAAAGTTGATTGTTTATTTAGTAAGAACCTTCCAATCATTTATGAAAAAATTATGAGGCTTAAAGTACTTGAGCTTAGATTCTGAAACAGTAACATAATTTTAAAAGAAGAGATCTTATTTTAATCCTATGTTTTCAATTCTATTTTTTAAAAAATCCAATGCTGTGGCATCATAAACAAAAGTGATATTTTCTATTTTTCTTTAATGGTACCCCAGAATAAAATATAGTCACTCTAAAGTGTACACTGAAGTTGCCTTTGAGAAAAAAAAATGCATTTATATTTTTTTAGAGTAGCACCTCATATTACATAGCTATATTTTGCAGCCTGATCTTCCCCACCCCTTCTACTTTCATTCATACTGAAGAGGCATATGATCATCTTGCTGCCAGGGTTCTTGGCTAATGTGATCGTGGAAGCTCTTTATAATTTAGAGTTATGTTTATTTGTATAAACTTCCTATTTCCTTTTCTGGTGTTATGGGCCAGGCTATATAGGCAATAACCAAACAGACTCCATTTTACTCTGAGACACAATGTCATGTAAGAAATGCTTCTCGTGTGGGAAAGCCCCACCTCTGTACTCATTAATAGTTACCTAGCATAACATACTTGGCAACACAAAATAGCAATTCTTATACAATGTAAAATTGTTCTCTTTGCTTTCCATATGTCTTGGGCAATGTAGCTTGACAGAGATTAATTGTCTAGACATTAGTAACCATTCTCTAACTTGTACTCAACTAGGATCATTTCGACCCACTTTCTTTCTGCTTGCTTGCTGCTATGCCAACCTGGAAAGTTGTGGGAAATGTGTACCCATTGCATTGTCTCATTAACTGCCCAATTCAGCTTCTGTACTTGCTTTCTTACATTGGCTAAACCCCCAAACATCCCTTTTGTGATTTTTTGGCTTAAAATGAGGCCATCTGAAGGCAGGCATGCCACTCTATCTCGTTCTTTGGAGAGCAGAGTGTCTGCCACTGTCCAGCAAAAAAGGCTGAATTGGAATGGCAATGTGTGGTCTGAGAATTATTTGAGGGTCTCGGTATCAGTATAACATTGGATGATAAGCGCCTTGATGTTCAGAACTCTTTCCAATTGGTTGCATCAGCCAGAATCCTGTGTAGTTGCTATGGAATCAGGTGTTCTGTAGTTATGGATTCATAAATTATCTGCTACTAATTTAGAAAACTTGAATTACTGAAATTTATATCCCTCCTCAATGACAAACTTTGACTTAGAGATGTTTTTTCTGAAATACTTGGAAAAATTATGCAGAATCTAAATCACTTTGTGTACACACGCCAGTGAAGTCATTCCTCCAGGCCCATAAAAGTGCCTGCTATCATTAGCTAGAATGTCTTAGTACTTCAAATTTTAAAATTTTAGCACTTTAGAAATTGTTTTTGATTGTCACCTAACAATTATTTAATTGTTTAAATACTTTCCCAATAATTAAGCATTCTTGTCATCATGTAGCACCAAAAACGCAATGCCTTAAAAAACTGGGTGGAACTATTCTTTAAAATCCAGACTCTAGCTTTGGAAATAACTTTTTAAAAAATCAACTAAGCTTAATCAACATTCAACAGATACATAACTGGAATTTTAAAAAGACAATGCCTTGCTTTGGAAATACACTCACTTACTGTATTTCTTCAAGTGTAAGATGCTCTTGACCAAAACTGGCAACATTCTTTAGTGTACCACTAAGAGGAAAAAGACATTGTCAGTTAAACAACGATTCTATATTTTTTTTTATCTCTTAGAGTTTTTATATTATACTACTTTGTAATTACTAGACATAGATGTTTATGTGATATTACACTGTTGTGTTTCCATGACTTCCTGAGTATATGGTAACATTTTGGGGGGGTACTGGGGATCTTAACCCAAGGATGCTTAATCACTGAGCCATATTCCCAGTTCTTCTGTTTTTTTTTTTTTTTTTTTGAATCAGAGTCTCACTAAGTTGCTTAGGACCTTGCTAAATTGTAGAGGCTGGTGTTGAACCTAAGATTCTCATATCTCAGCTTCCTGAGCTGCTGTGTCTCACCACAATGGCATGGGGACATTTTATTCACTACTAAATCATAACACAACTGTCTAAGGGCATTTTGTGGTGATTAAACTCAGTATGCCTATCCAAAATGCAGGAAACTATTCATATTAAGACAAAATATCTATTAGCAAGTTTGTGCATAATTAGGCATAATAATTACATTGGGATGCCATCAGAACAACACCAAATTTAAGATGGCAGATCAGGAAACCAATTTCAGAGGTCATTTAACATTTTATAGTGAAATAATTTGAATTTAGAATCAATGAAATACAGTGTCTTTAACTTTTCCTGTGTTAGCTTGAGTTTTAGGTGACAATCAAAATCTCTGAGTTTGGGGATCATTTCCCATAGCAATGTCCATTTATACTGTTCTTTTGAGATCCCTTGTTTCCAACCTAATCAAGAAGAAATCTTTAATTTGCTTTTCCAGTACTGCTGAGCAGCAATAAAAATCCACATTATAGACTCTGACCCAAATATTTCTTTCAACCCATATGACTAAAGAAGAAATGAAGAGACCAACCACTGAGTTTAAGCATCCTATGGCTAGATTCTTTCCAATTGGAGAATTTTAAACTTTGCTCTCCAAAAGAATAAAATGTGTCCCAAACTGCAAATCATCCTCCTTGTTTTGTACTTACATTTTATGTTCCTTGTCTTAGTAGCATCTATGAAACAATTTGATGTCTGAGACGTGTCTTGCTTCCACCAGTGATGGAACATGGTGGCCATCTCTCTCCTATGATGGAGGTTTATCGGAATAAAAACATAATGCCTGAAGGGATTATAATTTCCTTAATCCTGTCAGATGATTCCAGGTTAGCACCAACAGTAGGGTTCAAGAAAAGTTATGTTTTCTAAAGCTCTTCTGGGAAAGACACTTAAAACTTAACTTACCCCAAAATGAACGCATTATTTTTCTTCTAATCTTTTGATACTCTGGGTGCTCTCTTGGGGGTTGAGAGCAATTACCATTGAGTTATCCAAGCCTGAAACCAGAACCAGAAACATTTGTAGACTTGCCCTCTCTAAATCTTTGTCCCAGATCTTATTATTAATCAATTGTCTATCTCCCATTCTTGACTTTCAACTTGGGAAGGATAGACACAGTTATTATCTGCTTATCTTTGCAATACAATCCCTCATGAATAGTATGTATTTTGTTAATACCACAAATGAAAATTCACTTGTTTTTGTGTTGAGCAAATAAACTTGGTTAACATTAGTTGATTGAGGTTGAAGTGAAAGTTGAATTTTAATCTCCTGTTTCAAAGGTTTTATTTTGACTTATTTTGTATCTTAATAAGGCAAAAATCATGTAGGGTACCTAACAAGATATAAATAATATACAAGATTTTAGAATCAAAAGCAAGTTTAGAAATACTTTCCAACTTACAGGATAAAGCAAACAATTTTTCATTTGCAGTTTTAAAAAAAAGGAGCAGTGAGGTAGTTTGCCGCAGTCTGGCTGGGCACAATTCAGGAGCCACTTATCAAGCAGAAACAAACTTTATTTTTAGAACACACATGCCACACCACACAAGCTCTTCAGGAATTCCCTCAGAGCCCAACTGCCACCACTGGCTTCCCACAAGCCTCTCAACCCCCCCACTCCTCCTGCTCTTGAGGCAGATTGGCTGGGTCGCATGGGTGGAGCCAAAAAAAGTCCCCCAAAGAGCTGCTCTGTGGTCTGAAAGGGTGGGGAAACAACCCAATGAGCATCACAGCAGAGGAGCCAATCATCAGCTGGCAGCTGGAAGTTTGCTGGCAGCTGGAAGTTTGCTGGGGCCCCTTCGGCTGTGGCTCTCAACAGTAGTTGATTGGGCCCTGAATAGAACTGACTTCCTTTGTGTCACCCCAGAGTCAAGTGTTGATAACAGAACATCTTTATATACAAATTAAAAATTATTAGGTAGAAATTATGCTCTGATAAAAAGCTCAAATTTTGACTGGCTAAGTTAATGTTATGAACATTTCAATATTGCAATTCAAAGAGGATAAGTCCAGGTTTCTTTTCTGGGACATTAAAAAGTACTTTTGAGGATATTCAAGAATATAATAGGTGAAATAGCAGGAAAAAGTTATAGAAAAAGTTATATAGTCTTCCATTTGTTACTTTTGACAAGCTAACCCAAGTAATAAGAGGTAAGGTAGTTTTTCTAATAATGCATGCCTCTCTAGTTATAATTGAGTTAATCTGTTCTCATCTCCAGCACGTTAGCTGCCAAGGATTTTAATAATCACAATGCACAGGAGGATTCAGAAAGCTATATCCTGTTAAGTTGGTTAATGAAGTAAAGTGTTAGGAGATATGTTTTCTCAAGTGGGAAAAACACTTGGCAAACTTTCTTTGGTTAGGATATGACATTTGTTTGTTTATTATTTTTTAAAGAACTACATAGAAGAAATCTTATCATCTCTTTACCTGCTGTATTTTAGTCTTTCTTTGCTGGTATCAATAGTAGTTTACTAAAAATGTACTCATCAATCGAAGACAATTTGGACAATAAAGGAGCAAGGAGTATTTTGATACCTGTTGAGATGCCCCTGCAAAAAGCTCATGTACAAGATTGTTTAGAGTCTTAACCCAGTCTGTAAATTAATCCCCACCATGGGATTAATTGAGTGGTAAATGTAGGTGGGTAGGGTGTGGCTGGAGGAGGTAAGTACTGGGTGCATGGCTTTGGTATATGTTTTGTATTTGGTATATATTTTGAATCCGCTTCTTGATCATCATATGAGCTGCTTTTCTCCACTGTATTCTTCCACCATGTTGTTCTGCCTCACCTCGAGCCCCAAAGAATGGAGCTGGCTGTCTATGGATTGAGCCCTCTGAAACTGTGAGTCCCTAAAAAACTTTACCTCCTCTAAAATTGTTCTTCTCAGGTCTTTTAATTACAGCAGCCAAAAAGGCTGACTAAAATAGAAACTGATACTGAGAAATAGGGATGTTGCTGTGACTAACCTGACTGTGTGGTTCATAAGCCTTTGGAGCTTTATTGGAATTGGTGGGAGGAATTCTAAAATGTTCAGCTGTGCAAGCTGGAAATGCTTTAGGTTGTTGTAAGCAGAGCTTAATGGCCGATTCTGGTGGGAGCTCAGAAGACCAGAATGCCAATAGGACTCTAGACAGTGAAGACAGGGCTCAAGCGGGTTTCGAGAAAAAGGAGGGCGACTATTGATAATTGGACTAGAGGACATTTGTATTGTGTTCTGGCTGAGTAGTTGTCTGCATTTTGCTCATGTTCTGAGACTGTCCATGAGGATGATTTTAAAAGTGATGGACTTCTTAATCTGGAAAATAAATATCTAGGAAGCATAGCATTCAGGCAGTGGCATTGATATTGCTGGTGGCTTTAGCCAAATTTATTGTGATAATCAGGAGCAGAAAGCAGAGCAGAAAGATTTGAAAAACTTGGGCTTGAAAGGTAGGGGTAAAACTGAGGCTAAGAAAGTTGCAGTTAAAGACATTACTGCCACTAAAGAAATGCTAAAGACTTTGCCAGTAAGAAAGACAATAAGAAAAATGGCTTGAGGGTAGTATCTCAGGAATTGGTAAGATCGTATCCATCTCAGACTCAAAGAACTAAAAAATTCTCTTGAGAAGAGACCAGTGGGGTACCCTTCTTTCACAGGGGGCCCAGGAAATTTTTTTCAACATGCTTAGCCATCCAGACACTCAGAGGTTGCTGCAGCCAGGCTTGACTACTGCTCGAGATGGCAGCAGACCTTGGCATCAACCACATGGTGCTGGTTCTGCAGGAATGCAGAAAGCTGGAGTTAGGGGGTCATGGAGGCTTCAACCAAGATTTCAAAGGAAGGACAGGCAAAGTGCAGCAAGGTCAGAGAGTCCTTGAGGTAGCCCCTGAGAGGGCAAAACATGGAAATGTGAGGAAGAAGCCAAAGCTGCAGTGGAGATCCTTCAAGATTAAGGAATGACAGTAACACGGGACATCATTTTAGGAAAGCTGCAGGAATTGAGCGGAGACAAGCCAACAGGACACAAGTGTGGAGCTACACAAGCCCTTTGAATAGAACTTCATTGTGCCATGAGCTCCAGATGCTGGACTTGGAGCTATAGGACTTGTTTGCCCAGCTGCCTTTCATCTTCTTTCTATAACCCTATTTTAGTGAATGAAAATGTTTACTCTGTACCTTATATATTGGATACTTATAAATCACCTTTGCTTTTATTGGAGCTCATGATTACAAGGTTGCCCTGAATCTCAGAAGAGTCTTTTGGTCTTAAACTTTTGGGCAATCATGAAACTTTTGAGACTATGGGGACTCTTGGAAATGGACTAAATGTATTTTTTTCTGATGAGATGGTCATAAGGTTTGGGGGGCTGGGGGTGAAAGGGTTGTAATTTGGATGTGAAGTACCCCCTAAAAGCTCATGTGTGAGACAATGCAAGAAGGTTTAGAGGAGAAATGATTATTTTTTGAGAATCTTAACCCAATTGGCAAATCAATCCCCATGATGGGATTAACTGAGAGGTAACTGAAAGTGGGTAGGGTGTAGCTGGAAGAGGTGGGTCCTTGGTGGCCTGGCTTTGTTATATATTTTGTATATATATTTTTCATATATTTTCTCTCTATTTTTTTTTATCATACATAAGCTGCTTTCTTTCACCATGTTGTTCTGCCTCACCTAGAGCCCCAAGGAATGGAGCCGGCAGTCTATGAACTAAGACCATTGAAACCGTGAGCCCCTAAATAAACTTTTCCTCCTCTAAAATTGTTCTTTTCAGGTCTCTTAGTCACAGCAGTGAAAAATCTGACTAAAACAATACCAATGGAATCTCTACTAAAGTACCACGTGTTCTGGTGTCTAGACTTACATATTTCAACAATCTCATTGGGTAGGTATTAGTATTTTCACTTTAGAGATGAGAAAGACGAGGCTTATGAATGTTGAATAAATTAGAAGCTAGGATACAAGGTGAAACAGTCCACATCCAACTGCAGGTTTGTCTCAATTCAAAGCTCATTTTCTAACCACTCCCTTTTTGCCACTTTTCATTCTACCACTGCCCCATGGAATGCTTTACTTTATGTTCTATCTTGGATTTTGGTTTGGTGCATGGATAATGGCATCTACAGAACATCATAACATAAAATGAGTTTTTCTTGCTATTATAAATAATGTTTTCTACTACAAGAGTAAATCAGTAAAAAAAAAAAAAAAAAATTGATCAGGTGCCCTCTCCCTGGTCCACCACTGCTGCTCCTTCTTCTTCTGCAGCTCCTGGAGCTGCTTGTGTGCTCTTTGATGCGGACCTGGTACCTCTTTTGTGAAGTGGCAGCTGAGGAGACTCCGGCAGTCTCCATGGCCCATGAAAAGCCCAAGGAAGGAGTCAAGACTGAGAACAATGATCATATTAATTTGAAAGTGGCGGTGCACTTTAATATTAAGACCACTTAGTAAACAAATGAAAGTACATAGTGAATGATAGGATTTGTCGATGAGGCAGATCATATTCTGATTTGATTGGGAGCCAATTAATGAAACAGGCACACCTGTACAGTTGTAAATAGAGGATGAAGATACAATTGATGTGTTCCTGCAGCAGACAGGAGGTGTCTACTAAAAAGAGAACCTGCTACTTTACTCCAGAACTCTGTTCTTATAGACCAAGAATACATTCTCAATTAGAAAACTGCAATTTGATTCCACCACATCCTGACTACTACAGCATAGTTTTCTCTATTCTTTCATTTTCCCCTTCCCATTTTTTATTGTATATAAAGTAACTGATGTATGTGCACAAGCATACTGCATTTTTTTAAACTAAAAAGCCAATGATATGTTTTGATTGACATCAAATGGAGATGGGATGGGGAAAAATACTAGTTCTGTGAAAATATCCCCTTTCTCCATTAGTGGTAAGCTCATTCAGCCTTATCTTTATATTCCAGTAAGTTATTTTGCTCTCACTGTTTTAGCAAAAAACAAACAACAACAACAAAAAACCTGAACAACATAAAAATCCTTGCTTACCTTATTCAATTGGAGAATTTTAATGTTTTTCATTATAAAACCAAGCACAATTTTATAACTTTTTTGTACATAGCTGTGACATGTAGGGTTAAGTAGGAGTAAATTACTCCTTAAAAAAAATTCCTAGATAGTTTTCCCTTCAAGTCAAGTGTCTTGTTGTTCAAATAAACTTCTTGTTTAAAATGAAAAAAAAAATCGATCAGGTAGAATTGTTCTTCCTTGATGATTGCTGTTCTTATTGGAATGAGATGGAATCTCAATGTAGTTTAGATTTGCATTCCCTGATGGCCAAAGATGCTGGACGTTTTTTTCAAATCAAAATGAAAATGTACTTCTTAATCTGTGCATTTATTGAATAGATTATTTGATTTTTTGGTATTGAGTTTTTTAGTTCTTTATATATTCTGGATATTAATCCTCTGTGAGACAAGTAGCTGTCAAAGGTTTTCTCCCATTTTATAGTCTTCATTTTATCTATTAGTTGTTTCCTTTACCATACAGAAATTTTAATCTGATGACATTTCATTTATTGATTCTTGGTTTTATTTCCTGAGATATAGGAGTCCTATTCCGAAAGTCATTGTTGTACTTATGTGTTGGAATGCTGACCTCATGTTTCTTCTAGGAGTTGGGAAATCTTATACCTTGGCCTTGGATTCAATTTTAGTTGACTTTTATATGGGGCAAAAGATAGAGATCTAGTTTCATTCTTTTATGTATGACTATCTAGTTTTCCTAGAACCATTTGTTAAAGAGGTGTCTATTCTCATACACATATTTCTGTTGCCTTTGTTGAGAATCAGATGACTGTAGCTATATAGGTTTGTCTCAGTATCATCTATTCCATTCCATTAATCTGTGCTTCTGCTTTTATGCCAGTATCATACTTTTTTTTTATTACTGTGACTCAGTAATATTATTTGGGATCTGGTACTGTGATGCTTCCAGCATTGCTCTTTTTGCTCAAGTTCATTTTGGGTCTTTTATTTTTCCCCATGAATTTTAGGATTTTTTCCCTAGTTTTGTAAAGAATGCTTTTGGTATTTTTATGGGGATTGCATTGCATCTTTTCATCACTTTTGGTAGTATGGAGATTTTAATTATATAAATTTCACCTATCCATGGACATGAGAAATCATTCCATGCTCTGGTGTCTTTTCAATAATTTTTATTGTAGAGGTATTTAACCTCTTTGCTTAGGATTATTCCTAGGTATTTTACTTTTTAAAAGGCATTGTGAATGGAATTATTTCCCCGATGTCTTTGTTACTTGGTGTATAGAAATACAATTGATTTTTGTGTGTTGATTTTGTATCCTGCTACTTTCTGAATTTGTTTATTAGATCTAGAAGTCTTATGATGCAGCCTTCAAGGTCTTCTAAATGTAGGATCATATTACCTGCTGATATGGATAATTTGACTTATTCCTTTCGTATTTGTTTCCCATTTATTTTTCTCTTGCCTAATTATTCTGGCTAAAATAATCAAGAATACAATAACAATATATGCTGGTAAGTGCTGGGGGAAAAAGAACTCTTATACATTGTTGGTGAGAATGTAAATTGATACAGCCACTATGGAAAATAATATGGCAGTTTCTAAAAAACTAAAAATTTAACTACCATATGATCCAGATATAGAAGTCCTTAGTATTTATCCAGAAGAATTAAAGTCAGCATACTTTAGAAATACATTTGTATCCTTGTGTATCACAGCACAATTCACAATAAACAAGTTGTAGAACCAGTCCAGGATTCCATCAATAAAAAAAGATGCATAAAGAAAATTTGGTATGTGTACACAATAAAGTGTTATACAGTCATACAGAAGAATGAAATTTTCAGGAAAACATGGATCCAAAAAACATCAGGTTAAGCAAAATGAGCCAGAATCAGAAAGACAAGTGTCATACATTCTCTCTCATATGTGGAAGCCAAGGATGAAAAGAAAGAAAGAAAAAAGGGATGTCATGTAAGTAAAGGAGACCATCGGGGTAGAGAAAGGGATAAGAAGGATGGTTGAGGGAAAGGGAAAGGGAGGTATTAGGGAATGAAATTGCTCAAATTATGTTATATGTATATAAAACTATACCACAATGAAATTTGCTGCTTTGTATTTTGAATATACACCAATAAAATAAATAATTCTTCCTATTTGCCCCAAAATTTAATGAAGTTTTATTGTATACAAAACTAATAGACAAAATTTTATAAGTGGTTAAAATAAAAATAATTATTTTTTGAATTGTTTATTAGATCTAGAAGTCTTCTGATGCAGCCTTCAAGGTCTTCTAAATGAATAGGTTTTTTCAAAAGTTTAATCCAGAGCAGCATGATATACCCATACAAATAAGTAATTAGGAGCACTAAAGGAATACCACTTGGATTTTAGTATATGCATCTCTTGTATGCATCCAAGAAAAATAAAGAGTAAATGTAGTCGACATTACTTCTCCTTCACCTTTAGTTCTTCCCTATCTCCAAGGGATCTATCAAGGCTACTAGCAAAGGTTTCCCTGGTCCTTTGAGCTCATCATTCAGTTTCATGGTTAGCAACCAAATGGGGCAGTTTATGTATCTGCTTCATTATTACAGAGCTAGCTGCAACTTGATCAGAATGGAAATTTATTTCTTTTTCTAGGGCAGCAAATGGATAAAACATCATCTAATTTAAATCAGGAGAAAAATTAATTTAAAAAAGTCATCAGAAACCAGAAAGAATAATATATCAAATGACAAATTCAAAACCATTTATCTAAGACTGAGAAGATATTAGTAACATGCTTAATCATGATTTGTATAATTTTATTCAAAATAAACAGTCCTACCATGTCTGGAAGTTACCCATTGTAATTGCTTTTTGTTTTTAAAATTTAACAATCATATATCCAATATAGAAATTACTACAGAAATTTAAGTAATGTGGATATTATTTTAATTTTCAGAGTACTCATTCTGAATCAAGGTAGCATATTATAAACCTATATTTCTTTGAGTCAACATTCTTATCTGAATTGTAAGGAAACCTATCTTAAGGCCACAGAGGGAAATCAACCATGTTGATGGTTTATGCTTAAGTAGTATTCTTATATGGCTTTATATGAAATATACTATAAATATCCATTTTCTCATGGGCAATTGTTAACATACACTCAGTTTATATGTTGTTTAGTAAAATAAATTATAAAATAACATTTCTCTAGAACCTAGTATAGTCTTTGATAATGTAAAGGTAGTTCTTCAATTTTTAGTTATTAATTCACACAGTACAAATCTATATACCCATGTCTACATCACTATAAATTTTAGAAAATAATAATAAAAACTAAAGGTTTTCAAAATATTAGGAAAGGTGCTTTAAGTTATTCTTCCAGATTTCATGTGGAAATTACTCTTTTGGGTAATTGGTTTTTGAAATACTAAGAAAAAAAATGTGCCTGTATTCTTACAAAATAACACAAAACTTTAAAAGATGTTTAATATATACGTCATGTTGTATCCTAAAGTTTGAGAATTGACACGTCAAAAACTTTTTTTCCCAAATTTCCCAATACAAAAGGAAGAGTGAGAGAGTTGTCAAAGAATGTATCTATTAGGCAGCGCAGTGAAAGTTTCTTTTCCCTAAGGCAAAGCCAGGAGTGGAGAACACATACATTTTTTTCTCTACTCCAAATTTGAGTGGGAGACTGCTTAATGGTCATCCTGGATTTATCATACTACTATGGAAACAGGAAAATATACCATATTAATGATTTTGACAATCTAGGAGAAATGGGATTGTTACAACCAAATGGACACCTGGCAGGGGTGGAGTTGGAAGGGCGAGATGTGTGCCTGAGGGCTTTTCATTTCACAGCTATATTCAATAGTAAAGTTAACACAGGACTATTGTATACCACACAGAGTTTCTCACATGAGGAATAAAGGTTTGAATTACCCCACCAGAGGAAAGAGTGAACCACTGAGGCTCTAGGTGAAGGTATCGATTATACTTAGAACAACTCTTGGAGAGAGCTATAGTCTGTATCTGTATATGCTTAATGTGTTTCCCATTACTTTTCTTTCTTTCATGTAGGTTATGTTTAGTTTTTTTTCCCCAAAAATTGCAGACTATTGGGAAGATAACTGGCAAGGAACTGTGTGAATAAATATTTCTTTGAGGTTCAAGATTTGGGAAACAGAAGCCCTATAACATTACACAGAACATTCATTTATTGATGTATAAAAAATTCTAAGAAAAATAAACTCTTCATGTTGCTAAGTATAGAAATAAACTCTCTAGGTTGCTAAGTATAAAAATACCAGATAGAGAAAAATACAAAAAGTGTTCATATTGAAACAATTATCAGACACAGAGAATTTTGGATCTCAATATTGATTTTTTCTCTTGTTAATGTTAGATTGGTTGTAACAAACCGACGAAATCAGAAGCAAGTTGGGGTATGGTATTGTTAGGAAGTAGCAGTGGATACTGGTCTTTAAATCATGATATCCTGTTGCATATGTAAAACAAACTTCCTGGCTGGTACTCAAAGGTCATCCTAAAGAGATTGCTTAAAGAGGGTGCTTTCTTCTTATCCAGAGTGCCTTTATAGTAGGGTGACTCTCCTTTTGGGGGCCTTCTTTTTTGAGCTGTCATTAAATACACATTTCCAATATCCAAATAAATAAAGAAAAAGTAAGCGAAATACATCTTCCTGATGAGTTCAGATATTTTTATCTGGTGGTTTGTCATGAATGGATCCAGCAGATTTTATCTGAGAATCTTTCCCTTCTATGGACTATATCTTTTTATTATTTTAATTTTTGGGATAGGGTCTTACTAAGTTGCCCTGGCTGGTCTTGAAATGTTTCAGTCTCTGGAGTGACTGGGATTAGAGGCATGCTCCACTGGGCTTGGCAGAATTCATTTTTAACATGCATTTTTCCCCTCTCAGTATATTCATTTCTATCATTTAAATTTCTTTTCAACTATTCCTTTTCACTTTCACCTTTTCCTAAGAAAAATTGTTATTTGTTTGTGGGGGAAGGCAACAAATAAAACTCTGGCTAGAAAAAAATTTTCATGGAGTCAAATAAATGGCCCATAATCAAAAGAAGGCGTAGCACACTCAGGCAGAAGTGGCTTTGTGAAGAACTTTGGGACAGATGGCAGAATATACTATGTAACCAGCCTGGCAAGAGTGGATATGGTGTTTCCTGGCACGATTTCACTGCTCTCCTCCGAGAGAAAGTGCTCTAGCAGGACTGCTCCCTGAAATTCACTCCTCCTCAGAAAATCAGGAGCAGCATAGGTTTAATTCTGTGTTTTTAAATTAGTATAAAAAGGTATTTCCAAATATGACATTAAATTTGCTGCATAAATACTGAACAGAAAAAAAGAAACATAAAGATTGTAGGTGACTTTAATTTGTTTCTTTTGGAAAATTACATAAATTTTTTTTTCATAAAAAATTTTGTTATCATTCATTGCTTTAAAAACCAAAAAAAGCCTAATCAGAAATAAAATATAACTGGGTGCAATGGCATGCATCTGTAGTCCTTTACTCAGGAGGCTGAGGCTGGATGATTGCTCTAGCCTAGGAGTTTAAAACCAACATGAACAACAGCAAATGCTGTTTCAAAAAATAAAAATAAAATAATTCAAGCATGCAACTACATCTTCCCTATGGCTGAAGGAAGCTCATAGGATAAATGCTACTTTCTGGACTCTGCTTTGCTATTGTGGCAGTACAAAAAGTACTGAAATAGTTCTCCATTCTCAATCACTCGCAGAAAAGTTTTTAAAAGTCTCCAAATGCATTTTCTTTGTTTTGTTTTCCTTTGCTTATAATTTTCATTAGATGATATTTTAGAATTACATCACATCAACTCTTTGCAACCAGTTTTTCAAAGAATTATATTTGTCCAGAGTCCTCTGTGACTAGTGGGCTTTAGGAATAAAAGTTAATAAAATAAAAAGCTCTTTTATAATAGATATTAAATAAAGCAGTTTTAATTATATTTAAAATAATTTGTCACTTACCTGAGCTTCATTAACTGAATTGAAGAAGAACTTTTTTCATTGCATTATGAAAGTACTATAGAACATTATTCAAACGTTTTTAATTTAATTTAAAAATATATTATTAATTAAATAGTTAAAATCAAAGATGTATAATGCCAGAGTAGTAAAAAAAAATAATCAGGGGAATTAATTCAGGGAAAATTAGTTACAGGATAAATTTCATTCCAAAGATCCCACAGGGAACTATGGTAGGCCCCCCAGAAGATGTACAAATAGTTGACGTGTTTCTATAGATCAGTGTATTCTCATTGCCTCAGGATACGCCTATTAGATTCAGAAGAAGTAGAATTGTTAAAATGACTTGTTCATTCTCATTTGTACGTTTGGAGTTTGCCAAAAACAGGGATTCATATCAAGGATCTCTGTGGATTGAGGCCCAGAACACTGTATTTTCATCATACTTACCTGCACCTATGTGGAACCTTTTATATAGTGTCATACTGGCCTTGTCACGTGTCTCATGCATGCAAAGACATCTGACTCAGATCAACAGTGATCAAATGTAGCTTTAAGCTGCAAATTTCCTGGGGTATGGACTTTCAGTGTCAAAACTGGGCAGTCCCAGACAAACCAGGGCAGCTGGCCTCTCCAGCCCATCTCCTGTCAGGGATTAAAGATTTTACCACTCAGAGTGGGCAAAAACTGCTTCAGCCTCTGTGCATCAATGAAGTAGTCCTAATGTCCTTTATGGGAGACAAATATTTTCCTTTCTTTCTCAGCTTATTCCACAATACCAGAAGGTAGCAAGTATGAAATCTTTAGATAACTTCTTTTTACATCTCTTTGAACAAGAGGTCATTAGATCATCCCCTATTGACAGGGAAAGAGCAATGATAAAATCCTCTCAGTCAAATCTCAAAGATAATTTGCCTGGAGCTTAGCTCAAAGGCAAACATGTACCCAGAAAAGTCAATTGATATGTTACAGCAGGTGGACAATTATCCAGATGCAGAAGTTTATTTTAAGTATTTTCCTTTGGTAAAGTTGAGAAAAGAAATTTGCTGGATTAATTTTTAAGCATAAGCAGTAAAATAGAGCAGCTTGGGGCAAAGGATGTATTATGGTTTGAACGTGTGGTGTTCCCCAAAAGCTCATATGTGAGACAGTATAAGAAGGTTCAGAGAAGAAATGATTGGATTACAAAAGCCTTAACCGAATCAGAGAATTGTTCACCTGATAGGATTAATTGAGTGGTAACTGAAGGCAAGGAGGTGGGACACTAGGTGTGTGGCTCTAGGGTATATAGTTTGTATTTGGTGAGTTTCTCTCCCTCCCTCTCCTCCTTCCCCCCTCCCCCTCCCCCCTTACTGATCATCATGTGAGTTATTTCCCTGTGCCACACTCTTCCACCATGATGTCCTGCTTTGAGTCCCAAAGAATGGAGCCAGCCACTTATGAACTGAGACCTCTGAAAACTTGAGCCTTCAAACTTTTCTTCTCTAAAATTGTTCTGGTCAGATCTTTTAATCACAGCAGTGAAAAAAACTGACTAAAACAGGAGCCAACCTGTCTTTTGGACATCTTTCTATGGAGCGACCTGATGAGCTCCTGGAATTCCCTTTATATTTCTTAATTTTTGAAGCATTTATTCAGTTTTTTTTTTCAGGAAAGTAGCTATATATTGTCACTGCCAAAAGCTCTTTAGCAGAGATTTTGAGCCAGGTGTTATGGACTTTCTGATTAATAATAACCTGGTATCTTAAGGAGCTTTCTTCACTTCTCAGATGTACAGTTCGTTTATTGAATGTTCTGTTAACCTTTATTCCTACATCATGAACTTCTATATCTGTCAACCTTTCAGTTTTATTGGAAAAAAAAAACACCCTATAGCTGAATTATATGTGGCCTGATACAACTGCCTAGGGTTCTCTGTATTAAACCAAGGACTTTTCCTTTCCTATCCATTGGAATTTTGTCCAGTGAATTTCAGTGAAGAAGCTATCACATTTTTTTCCTAACAATCAATTTTTAAGTTTGTTCTGGAAAGTGATATATATTACCTTCAATTTTTGTTAATATGTCATACTTTGAAGAACAAGAGAGGAGCAGGAGGAGAGGAGGAAGAGAAGGAGAAGAAGAAGTAAGGGAAAAAGGAATAAAGTGTGAGGAGAAGGAATTTTCGTTATCAATAATGTTACTTCATGAAATAATGCAGAAGGTTCTTAACGGAAATATTGTGTTAAGTACAGAGTGTCATCATTTTGGTGAATAAATGGGTATGTCCAGCTTGTTGTTTGGGATGGACTTTCTTGGAAAGCTATCTATTGATTAATCCTCATAAGATCTGTTGAGAGCCACAGCCAAAGGGGCCCCAGCAAACTTCCAGCTGCCAGCAAACTTCCAGCTGCCGGCTGATGATTGGCTCACAGTGGCCCCAGCAACATCTAGCTGATTGGCTCCTCTGCGGTCATGTTCATTGGGCTGTTTCCCTGCCCTTCAGACTACGGAACTGCTCATTGGGGGACTTCTTTGGCTCCGCCCACGTAACCTAGCCAATCGGCCTCAAGAGCAGGAGGATAGTGGGAGGTGGTGGTTGGTGTGTGGAGAGGCTTGTGGAAGCCGGTGGTGGCAGTTGGGCTCTGAGGGTTTTTCCTGAGGAGCTGTTTTGTTTGGCATTTGTAGTTTTAAAAATAAAGTTTGTTTCTTTTGACAAGTGGCTCCTGAATTGTGCCCAGCCAGACTGCGAAAAGATCCATTTCTTGGCCTGGGTGTCTTAGGTCTAAATTTTATCATTTTTACTAGTTACAATCAGTGAACTCAATGAATTTGTGAAAATTTTGTTGCCAGGAGTGGTGGCTCATGCCTGTAATCCTAGTAGCTCAGAAGGCTGACGCACGCAGTAGGATCCTTAAGTTCAAGACCAACCTCCTCAACTGAGGGAGATCCTGTCTAAAAAGGGGCTGGGGTTGTAGCACAGGGATAAAGTGCCTCTAGGATCTATCACACATTTTACATTTCTTTATTTTTTAACCATTTGTTCTGTTCGTTTCAGGAAGGTAGCTTGCGTATTCTCAAATAAAAAAAAAATATGTGTGGAGTTAGGGATCAAATCCAGGGTCTTATACACACCAGACAAGCACTCTACCACTGAGCCATGCCCTTACTCTTTGTTAAAATATTAATAGACGGGTATGTTTGCTGTTGATCCATAAAGTTGTAAAATAAAATGTAAAAACACAAGGTAGTTTGAAAAAAACAGCTTTAGAATCTAATCAAATCATGTTTCATATTTGGGGAAGATATTAATAAGATATTTTAAAAGGAGATGCAAAGTCTTAAACATAGACAGCTAATTATTATGCAGCATTCTTTCTTAAGAACTTTCCAGAAGTATGACAAATGTATTCTTATTAGTATCATGAGAAAAAAAATGAAACTAGATTCTTGTTTTTAGAAAGTTGTTTAATTTGACCTATTAATAGTATGTCATTAATTACAGTCCTTTCTCAGTAGCATTAAGGCTTCATTCCAGGGCCCCTGCTAATAACAAAACCTTGGGATGTTCCTTATATAAAATGGCTTAATATTTGTGCATAAATTATGCACATCCTCCTGTGTGTTTTAAGTCATCTTTAGATTACTTTTGATAACTAATGCAGTGTAAATGTCTTGCAAAGAGCTGTTAAAATATATTGTTTAGGAAATAATAAGAAGAAAAATGTCTGTTTTCAGTGTAGATGCAATTTTTGTTTTGTGAATATCTTCTAACTGAGGTTGGTTGAATAAGAGGAGGGGGACACGGAGGCTGACTACATGTTCTTTCAAAAGCACATTTTATAGTTTGTTCTTATTATTGATGATTTTTAATGTTCACGCTCTTCAAAGATTAAAAACTTGACAATATTAGAAAATAAAATGCAGTATGTAAAATATGCAAACTCCTAAGTGTAAAGTTCCAATTATTATTTTGTAGCAATCTCATGATTTTAATGAGAAGCTAAAAAACAATTCTATATACTAATTTATGTTTCAGCACTTTCTACAAAGAATATTTTATAGCCTTATAAGAACTTAATAAAACCTTTAAAAATGTGAATCACTGCAGAAAAGACAAATTATCCATGTTTTATATATATATATATATAATATTATAAAATAGATTATTTCATTGTTATAAATTTATTTGTTCTTCTTGTTTTTTATTTCTCATCTCCTAGTACTTATGCCATAGACCTAAAACTTGATTTGACACCAACGAAAGTCACTTAACTTCTGAGCCCTTTTTTCCTTGAGAATAAAAGAGAAAAAAAAAAAAACCAAAAAACTCCTCTAGTATGGGAAGTCTAGCATGAAGTAAAATGGTTTCTCAATTTGTTTAGTTTGACACTATTTGGACTTAGCATAGGACTGTTGACTTTAGTTTATTGAAATGGGTTTCATGGAATGAAGAATTACCTTCCCCCTTTGCGGAGATGAAATTGTTATGCTTGCCTTTGAGCCTTGCCTACTGAGCACAGAGCCTTGTTCTCAGAAACACTTGTTTTAGACTTATATTTATTCCTGTTCCATGATGTTTACAAAATGAGTGATTAAATCATCTCTCTTGGAGAATTTCTTCCTTAAACATATTTCTTTTCCTAATCTAAATGGGTTGAAGGATTTATGGAGCTGAAATTAATGCCAATTAATTAATTAAATGTGATTAGTCCATATTCCTGGCTTCTGATTAGTTTGTCCTTGATTTCCCTATCACTGGTAAAATCCAAGAATTATTTCTTCTGGGTGTAGGTTAGGTGTAATGAATGTGCTTGGTGATAGTAATGTAATTGATGTATAAATCACGTTATTTTGCTACAAATTAAATATCAATCATTTATGGACCATACCAAGGATTCCTTTGCAACCTACCTATGAAAAATACCTAGCCCTGCTCCCTCCTTTTAGCCAAACAGAGTTGAATCTTCCTAGCATAGTGTAGCTTAGAGAAATCAGGAGATTTAGTAGTGGATGCTAGAGGCAATTTTCACTCAGAAGTAGAGGTTGATCAATGGGTTGAACTGGTTTGCATCTGGCATTTAATATTTCATAACTCTAAGTCAGCCACCGTATTCTGGTGAGATTCTTGAGAACTATAGTGAAGAAAAACTATATTAAATTATTCATAAAGGTAAACAATCTTACAAAATATAAATGGGTAGTAATTTTAATCTGATAGTAAAATGTACTTTTAAAAAACACAACATCATCCCTTTAGTTGTCATGAATGACATTAGAAATGACACTATCACCATTATCAGTCAGGGGTGTACTGCAAATATTTTCTCATGCAATTAGTTGTACAAAATAAACAGCAGGAAAGCAAATCTCCAGCCTTTGCAGTTGTCATAATTATACATCTGGAAAACATGAGAACATGTTTTCTAAACTGAAAAATACATTTAAAATAATAACATGGTTGAGTAAGTTATTTAGAAAGCAAGGAAAGCAACAGTAGTCTTCATACAAATAATAACCAGATGATAAATATAATATAATAAAATACAGTCATACATCTCTGAATAGTGGGGATGTGTTCTGAGAAATGTGTGTTTAGGTGATTTTGTGGCTGCAGGAATGTTATAGAGTATATTTACAAAAAGTAAGATGGGCACAATGTTACTAGGTGATATAATCTTATGTGACCACCATTATATATGTGATTCATTATAGGATGAATGTTGTTATGTGGCACATGACTGAAATGTGTAAAAGAAACAAATAATTGTGCTCTAAAAATATAAATAATACTTAAAACTATAATGAAGGGAATAAAAGACTAAGCAAAGACAAAGACAAAGTCTTGCTCCTGCACAAGACTCAGTGGTGAGTTATCACTGTCCTCCTCTTTTATTTCCCTACTAATTTCTTATTAACATGTATTAATTGTACATATTAATGGGATTCAATGTGATATTTCTATACATGCATACGGTATGCACTGATCAAATTCAGCCTCACCTTAGCCACACTTCCCCTATCCTGTCCTTTAGTAATCATTATTTTACATTTAGGTAACTTTAAAAAGTTTTTTTTTTTTTACCTTCTACATATAAAAGTATTAAAGTGAATATGTGGTGCTTGTCTTCTGTGCATGGCTTATTTCATGTGGCATAATTTCCTCCAGTTCTATTCATATTTTGCCAATGACAGGATTTTGTTCTTTTTTGTGGATCAATAATATTCCACTGTGTGTATATACCACATTTTCTTTATCCATTTGTCTGTTGATGGATACCTAGGCTGATTATATATCTTGGGTGTTGTGAATAATGCTGCAATAAATATTGATCTGCAGGTATCTTGTTGGTATGCTGATTTAATTTCCTTTGGATTTATACCTAGGATGGGATAATTGAATAATATGATAAATCTAATTTTAGATTTTATTTAAAGGAATAATCACTGTACTAATTTACATTCCTACTGAGTCAATACTCTTATTTTGTACTCCTTTAATGCATCTCTATAATGCAATCCTGTTAAAAATCAAAGATTTTTTAGTTAGAGAAAAATATATTAAATTAATTGAAAACAAATTAATGTGAAAATACAGAAAATACAGCTTATTTCAGTCACGGTTTGTTTGTTTGCTCATGTACAATTTCTAAGAGGGTGAATAATAAAGTTATATTAGCTCCAAGACAGGTGTTAAAATGTTTTATGATGTATTTTTACTAAAGTATGAATAAGCAGAGGGATCAAGAGAACAGAATCTGGTCTGATATGTCTTTGCAGGTGAGATTGGAATCAAAAGGGATCCCTCCATACACTTGACAGAAGCAGCATCTCACTGCAGCAGAAAAGCCAGTTCCTGGTTATTTAGTTCTGGTGCAAATACTATGTATAATTATAATGTTCTCCTATTTTTATCTTATTTAGGGACAGGGTCTCACTGAGTTGCTTAGCACTTTGTCATTGCCGAGGCTGGTTTTGAACTTGCAATTCTCCTGCCTTAGCCTCTCAAGCCATTGGGATTACAGGTGTGTGCCACCGTGCTGGCTTCATAATATTCTTTATTTTTTAAAATTCAAAAATGTAAGAGCTTCCATCATGTCCCTTCTCATTCCCCTACATTGATCTTCTTACTCTCCCCACACCTAAACACATTTCCTGCCTTCTCTCTCTTTCACTCCTTTACTTCCTATTTGGGGCTTTTCTTTATTTTGAAATATATATTAATAATGTATGATTGTCCTGGATCCTTTTGATACTAAAGAACCCTAAAGAGACAAAACAACAACTACAACAATACATAAATAAAATATATATCAAATTTATCCACAATTTATCTAAATTGGTGTCCTTAATAATGACAGACCAATAACATACGGGTAGAAATATAGGGATCATGGTTTGTTTGTTTATTTAAAGTTCATTGAAAAGAAATATATTTTCTTGGTGTTTGATTTTATGGCAGTTGTCAATAATCCAGTTGCACAAACTGTGAAGAAACCATGTAGATTTCCAGTGCTGTACTCTTCAAGAGCCATGAGATGCAGCAGACTCTGGCACAGACTGGCTTCAGCCACCTGGTTTCAGGAGGGTCTCTTCATTCTATTTGTTCTTTTTCAAAAGTTTGCTCTTTTCCGTACCTTATGCTTTCTCTCTTTCTCCCCCAATATATACACTTCTTCCAATATAATCTCTTCTTAACACAGTTTTGATTTGTGAGACAAGCATCACTTTCGGGTTTCTTATGCTGGTCATGTTCTTCACTGGTTGAACTTATTTCACCTCTGTCCATTTCCTCCCTTATTAGAAATGTTCCTAGATTCAGAATTGATAGTCAGTCAGCCCTGTCATTAGCATAGTGCAATTACTCAAAACTTATTTTAATTTGACTTTGCTGAAGTGCTAGCTTCATTTTGTAAGCTAGAACTTGACGATCTGAGAGTTCTGATGTATTTTGTTTGGGTCACTAAGCTGAGTATGCTGCTCAGTCCAGCTGTCTGCTTCCTGTTCTATATTCTTACACCTGACATTTTCTTCTTAAGCACAAGGAATTTGTATCTGATTTTTCTGTTTATTTATTTGACTTCATTAGAGGAACTTGCTACCTTCAAAAATTTGACCTCTTTGCAAGTATAGATTAATAGGAATAAATAAAGTAAAATAACATGGTATATAATACTAGTATGATATGTTATAAAGCTAGTATAATCCTAGGTCACATTATCATGTAACCATTTAAGGTTCATACTTTTATTTATTTTGTAAAGTGTGAATGAAATTCTGAACAATAACTTGGGGGTATTATTTTTATTCATTCATAGTCAATGGTTCTCAGACGTCATCTTTATCATAATCACCTGGAAGGTTGTTACACACTGACTGCTGAACTCCATTCCCAGGGTTTTGAATTCAGTAGGCTTAGGATGAGGCAGAATAATTTGCATTCGTGATGGGTTCTCAGGTGATATTGCTGCTACTGGCATGGAGAGCATACTTATGTGTGCTGATGTAAGGATTTTGTAAAAAAAAAAAAAAAAAAAAAGCTTTCATTTTCATCAATACATTGAATTTCCTAAGTTCTTAAGTCTGATATTTATACATAAAAGTTCATTACAACACATACACGCACAAGGTCATGTTCCTGACCACCGTCCTCCTATACTGCAATTCTTTTTCCCAGAAGCAAGCACTTTTAAAGACAATCATGTTTATCAGACTGGGTAACAATTTGCACCTGAATGAACCACCATCAAAATCTGTAAGACTTGAGACAAAAAAAAAGAGTGTAACAAAAAATAAATATGGGAGTGAGTGTTAGAATGGAAATACCCGAAGATGATGACATGTTGAAAGATGCTGGTCACTTTGAACTTTGGGGGGTCAGAAACATGAGTACCTAGCAATGGAAGAAGTCACCCAGAAGCTGGGTATTGTGGATGGTTTGGCTACAGTATATTTATAATCAAAGATACCCCTACAGACCAGAGCAATGGCTATAAACAAAGAAGATTTGTAATATGTGTCTTGAAAGAGCAAAGACCTTGTCTGGGCTCTTCTACCAAATCAGTGTCCAATTCAATTCTAGAGCTTGCAGACAGCCTCCAATTGGAAAATCAATAGATACCAATGGTCCTCTGTGCTACTCTACAGGCCAGTTTCCAACCATTGCTTTAGGCAGTGACTTGACTGGATCATTCTTTGTGGTGTTGGAATTGCCAGGAGTACTTTATTATCCGGAAAATCTTTGATTCTTTAGATCCATGAATTCTTCAATGTTCTCATAGTCCTGTGGAAGAATTCTTTTATTCTGGGTTTTATCTGCAGATGAAAACTCCTTTTTATATACCCTCCTTCAAATTATGACTCTCTTTACTTAATATTGAATATAAATCTTTTTAAGATTTATTTTTCATTTTTATATAACCATTTAAGATCTTCTGCCTTTAAAAGAAATCTTTGAGTCTAATTTTCATGCTGATTGATTCTGTTTGCAAGTTTTTAAGTTTTTTTCTTTTCAAGACAGCAGTAGAAGCAATGTTGTATTTCAGAGATCCTTATGATAATTATGAAAACAAAAACTAGCTCAGCAGTGATAATTTAAAAGAAGAAAGTATTAATAGCCTATGTTGATATCTAAGGTTAATAGATTACACTATTTTCTTTACCTCCAAAATTCAGAATTAATTGAGAAATAAGACATGTCAGGCAAATGCTTACAATAATATTAGTCTTATTAGAGATAAAGTTTAATAAGAACTATGGATGGGAACTGGGGCCAAATGAATTTTTCTAATATTCCTTCTGAATTTAAATTTCTATCCAATTATAGCCAGAGTTGGATGCCTACAGTTATATTGCCTACCCCACCCAGATTCAGTAACAGTATGTACTCAAATGAACTTGGGCTTGATGAAGATTGAGAACAATTCATTCTGAAGAGAGAGAGAGAGAGAGAGAGAGAGAGAGAGAGAGAGAGAGAGAGAGAGAGAGAGAGAGAGATCACAAAAGAGGGGAAGGAGGCTGTGGCCAGTCCTTTCTCCTGTGCTCATCAGTCAAGAATAGCCCATGAAGCCATGCCTCTTTAGGTGACTGGAAGATGTAGGAAATGCATCTTGTGGAAATCAGATGCAAATTTAAAAACATACTAAATTGCCTTAGGAGAAATTCTGTTTTTTTTTCTTTTCATGAAGCTTCCTAGACCACAATATGGATGGAGATAACACTGTGAAGTATATAAATATTTTTGATCAGCCCAAAATTCCCAAAACTCAGGCTTGTTCTTCAAAAGCAAGAGCACTAAAACTATGAATAAAGAAAACAAACTCCAAAGGGAAAGAATTTGATAATTTGGTAAAAAAGAATTTTTTAAAACATTTTAAAAAAACAGATAAAAGTAGACAGAGTTTATATTTAAACTCCTTAGAATTGGCTTGGAAATAGTAAAATGAGAGTTTAGCAAGCAGAGATCTTGCAGACAATGCATTCTACTAATATCAACTGAACTCTTAATGATTTGGGGGTTTCATCCAAAGCTATTGTACATAAGGCAATGACACACTCTCTTGAGAACAATTGCATGTGCAACCTGAATGAGTTCAAATTTATGTATTCTATTGGTATAGTCATTCAGAATAAGAATGTCCATAAGACAAGGTGACTTTGAGAGCATTTCAGCCTTTACATTTAACAGATGGATCACAGAGATTGGCCAAGGGAAAGAAGTTTGCAAGCCTGGTAATAAGGCCATGGCCTATAAGGGTGACTTTCAAAGAAGGATTTTTGTTTACCTGTTTTCAGTAAGTTCAATGAGCACGTATCTGTTTTTTTAGGGCCCTCTGGGTACTTACTCAGTATGCTCATTTCTCTTTATCCCTAGGCTTAATGAAAGAAGTTGAGTGCGATGACTGCTTATTTTAAATTATATTTTAATTTAACTCGAATTAAAATTAGTGAAGCTTCAAACATTAGTCAATAATTCAGCTATTTCAAACCATTCATCCATTAATGTTTGTTGAAAACCTATACGTACCATATGTCCTGAGAGTTACTGAAGATATAAAACCGAATGTTCCATTTTTTTTCTCCTCAATCAGGAAATACATGGGTCCTTTGGGAAGACAAGATTGCAAATAAATAGTTAAAATATGTATGTGTCATACATTACAGCACAAGGTACATTAGTGACACAAAACGAGAGATCCACTCAGAAGGAATCAGGGAAGTTTGCATAGAAATAAATATCAAGAAACATTTCACTCTTAAAAAGGGATAGCCAGAGCACTTAAGCACAATATTTTCTGTGTCAGGTAGAATAATTTTTCAGATGGTAAACTTTCGATAATATTATTCAGGAATACTCATGGAGGACAATGATCATTTATCTAAGGGTATTCTGTCATAGAGAAGAAAGTTCTGGATGTTTTACTTTCATGTTTTTCTTGTTTTCAATGATGGAACGAGATGGCAAATGTAAAGGAAACCCATGATTTTCCCGTGACTTTAAAAAAAACAAATTTTCAAAATAAGTCTGAGGACAATTTTTGCAATTAGCCAGATGGTTTCTATTCTTTTTCAATTTTGTAAGTAGAATAATCATGAGAGAATATTTTTGCCAAAATGTGAGGAGTTTTCAGGCATATGGAAACTGAAAAGCTGCATGATAAGAAGGTATAAAATTCAGGTTTCTTTATACTGAAGAATCAATTTACAGGCCAAGTTGCACAAGTGATTGTTGTTCACTAGGTGGCAGAATACTAAAAGAATACTCTGGCAGAGTACTCCATTCTGGTTTCATGAATGTGCTAGGTCCTTTGATTTAAGGGCTTTCATATGGTATCAAAATTCATTGATTTAGGAGCATTCAATACATATGCATATTCTGAAATAGCCTCTGCCACAGATGAAGGTTGTTTCCTTAGATAAACTAGAGATTCTAAATTTGCAGGGGACTTTTGTTTATCATCCCTATTTCCTATGGCATGCTCCCAAATCTTAGCCTTATTCTGTTGCCTACTACAAATATTTTATTTTTTTTTCTGGATTCCCAACTCATAAGCCTAGGAGATTCTGAGTACTTCCTCTCTCTCATCCACCCTTAATGCTGTAGTATCAGGACCGAGGTTTGTTGATCCACCTCTTCCACAGCTAGCCTTTCTGACACAGCCTCTCCCTTCTTTGTCCCTTCAATACACGGAAGACACTGCTTCAGTTAAGCTGTCCTCATCTCTTACGCAGTCTATGTAATTGCCTCCTATCTGTCTTTCCTGCCTTGGTATGACAAAGCTAATCTCCATTTTGTTTTAGTATGTTCTTCCCCAAAATACACGTTTCGTCATATCAGGCTGTTTGAAAAATACTTCTTACTTTTCAGATGGGAAAAAAACTTTAAAACAAATTTGTTAAAAACTCCGTCTTTCCAAGAACGTAGGTTGATAGGCACTCTCAAACACTAAGACTATTGGATATCTCTTTTTATGAGGGGCTTATAGTTGCTTATAGAGTAAATCTAGGGTCCTGCTCAATGGATTGAGCACTTTTTCACTATTTCTCAATATTACTATTTCCATTGAACAATTCCACTGCTATTAATTTTGATGTGGCATTATTTTTAAGGGAAAAACAAAAGAATTGAAATATTTATTAATATAAAAACTTATAAATACAATTTGGAATGTTTACATAATGTGTAGTCCCCAAATATAAAGGAGATCTAAATGTGTTCTTAAGAAAATAAAAGTATAATACCAAGTGGAAGAGCAAGGTGCAGAGTGAAATGTGGAGTATGATTCATGTGTGTTAGAATATTTTTTAATTTTTTTTTAGTTGTAGTTGGACACAATACCTTTATTTTGCTTATTATTTTTATGTGATGCTCAAGATCAAACTTAGTGCCTTGAATGTGCTAGGTGAGCACTTTACTGCTGAGCCACAACCCCAACACCTAGAATATTTATTTCAGTTTTTCACACATATAAATTCATGAAAACACATGAAGCATTGCAGCATAGTTGCTTATAGTGTAAATCTAGGGCCATGCTCAGTGGATTGAAAACCTAGCTCCAGCATTATCATTAGCTCTAAGCCCCTGGGAAAATTAGTCTTTCTGAGCCTTAACTTTGATTTGAAAATTGGAAATTATAATTGTAGCTACCAAATAGGGCTGTTGTTAGAATTTAATGGGTTAATAAATTATAACTTACTTTACCAAGTGTGGCAGCTGGTGCCTATAATCCCAAACATAGCCAGAACATACTGAGACCTTTTATCAAAACAAAACAAACAAACAAACAAACAACAAAAAAAAAGGAAAAAAGAAAAAGAAACATGCATATATTACTTATTTGGAACAGTATCTTGCATATTATAAGATCTATATTAATATTTATTATAAATTTGTTCATTAGTCTACTATTTTCTGTAAGGTGGGTCAAAGAGTTGAAGTATTTTTTAAAAATATGACATGTAAGTACCATTTTATAATATTTCAGAGGAAACAGCTTTAAAAAATTCTTTCAGTGGTTCTCCATTGCTTTAGGTGAATTTCAAATTAACTGGATTATTTTTTAAGTCCTCTCATGATCAGTTTTTTTCTTGTTTGGCTTCAACTCATGTCCCCCTTCTACACTATATCACAACACTTATTCAACTTTCTTTGAATCTATTCTGTGATTTGACAGGTTATCCTTCTCTTCTTCAGTTCTTATATGTGACCTACAAGGCTCTCATATCACCCTTCCAAAAGCCTTCTCTTTCACCCTTGTGCCACTTTTTGTCACTCACAGCTCTTGGGCATAGACCTTGTCTACTTTGAGACTGCTCATTCAAATACCTAACTTACCCATTAATAGTGAACACTTGAAGGCAGGAACTACTTTTCTTTCATCTTTATATTTCTATTGCCTGTCACTGTAACCATTCATTTGCTGAATAAATGTTGAATTGATTAATAAATGAACTGTAAACAGAATTCCACTCAACCCAGAAATTCTTTCTCAGACTATCACACATGGGAAAATAGAAACTTCACTGGGAATTTCAGAGTTGATTATAGAAAGGTTACACAGACTTAAGGAGAGAAAAGGAGATAGATAGTAAAGTATTTCAGTTTAATGACAGTAATAAGAAGCTAGGGAAATACTATAATTTATATCTCAATTGTCCCCCAAAGTCTTGTTTGCCAGCCTGTGGTGCTATTGCAAGGTAGTGGACCATTTAAGAGGTGGGGCCTAGTGAAAGGAAGTGAAGTCATTGGGGGGCGTGGTTGAGAAAGGGGCTGTTAAGACCTCAGCCTCACCCTTTCCCTCTTGTTTCCCAGTTGCCTTGAGGTGAGCGGTCTTGCTCTACAATGGGTTTCCAGACACAACATTCTGCCTCACCAGAAACTTCCAAACCATGAAGCCAAATGTTCATAGAAGGAAACCGCTAAGACTGTGAGTCAAAATAAACCTTTCCACATTTTAAGTTGATTTTCTCAGACATTTTGTCACACTGACAGAACACTAACACAGGGAATAACAAGGAAAAGGTGGGTTATAGAACTCAGGAGTTTAATGAAGGGTTTAGTGAGGCTGGTGTGTTGGAATTCTATACAATTTGTACTGGGCTTCTGAAAAGGGAGTGTTAGGAGCGTGGATTTCAGACCAGGAAAAGAAATTTTGCCTGGTGGACTCTCAGCCTGCTGATGTAGAGGTGATGAGTGGGTGCTTGGACGGTCCCTACCTAGGATTCTGTTGATGAGCACATGGCTTGGCCGATTCTCAGACTGTGAAAGCAGCACTGCTAATTGCTGTGGGTATCTCTTAGGGGTGGTGGAAAAGCTGATGCTGGCAACACTGAGGGATGGGATAGAAGTCTGCAGCCACAGAGACAATGCTGACAGGAAGTAGAGGACAGGAAGGCAGTCCTTTTCCTTTGCCTCATGCCTTCTAATTTTCCTTCATTGCCTATCATTAGCATGTAGTTCCAGAAAGACAACTGGCAAGGGGTGTGAGAAATAGTTTGCAGAGTTTTAGCTTTAGCACCCAGGAAGACAGGATAGGAGGTTGGATTTGTTGCTGAAAGACAGTATTGAAAGAACTGGCCCTCAAAGTATTTTTATTACCTTCCCCAAGTTGGATTTGTAGACCTGAAATAAAATCAGCAGTATCTTTCTATTAAGTGTCTGACTCAGAATTTCAATAAAATATCTAACGTTAATGTAATACTTTAGGATTTTCAGTGAATTTTCAAATACATTATCTCTCAGCAACATAAGTAATCATTTCCATCTTACATGTTGCCCAAATATAAACTTAAGTGATTTTATAAATCTTGGATATTTAAAAAAATTTTTTTATTTAAAAATAATTGTAGGCTTTAGACTTACAGGAAATTTACAAAAAATAATACAGAAATGTATTTCTAACAGCAATGTATAAATGTGCCTATTTACCCTACAGCCTTGCCAGTAGGATGTGTACTCTCATTTTTAAAACTTTTGTCATTCTGAAATGGTTATCATGCTATCTAAGAATAGGGGATGTTTTCCCATTTGTGAACATTTTCCTTTTTGTGTCTTCCAGAAGTGTTTTAGAATTTTCTTCATATAAGTTTTACAAATTTCTTTTTGTTATTCCTTTATCTTCTCTATTGCTATTATAAATGAGGACTTCTTCACTATATATCTCTACCTGGTTAGTTTGAAGGTTTTAATTTTTATGTCATTTTATATCTTACTGTCTTAATCATATTTGCTTGAGTTATTTTTATAATAGATTCTTGCTCTAGCTTCTACATATGAGAGAAAACATTTGACCCTTGACTTTCTGTGTCTGGCTTATTTCATTTAGCATGATGTTTTCCATTTCCATCCATTTATCAGCAGATACCATAATTTCATTCTTCTTTATAGCTGAATAAAACTACACTCTGTATGTATATATCACAATTTCTTAATCCATTCTTTTATTGACAGACACCTGGACTGGTTCCATAATTTGGGTCTTGTGAATTGTGTTGCTATAAACATTGATGTGCTGAAATTCCTATAGTATTCTGATTTTAGTCATTTTTGAATAAATACTGAGGAGTAGAATGCCTGGGTCATATCGTGGTTCTATTCCTAGTGTTTTGGGGAATCTCCATACTACTTTTCAAAGTGGGTATACTAACTTGAAGTTCCAATAAAAATGTATAAGTGTACTTTTTCTCCCACATCCTCACCAGCATTTAGTATTATTTGTATTCTTGATGATTGACATTCCAACTGGAGTGAAATAAGATCTCAGTGTAGTTTTGATTTGTGTTTCCCTGATTGCCATGGATGTTGAACTATTTCATATATTTGTTGGCCATTTTTATTTCTTCTTTTGAGAAATATAGTTTAGTTTTGCCCATTTATCGATTGGGCTTCTTTTATTTATTTGGTGTTATATTTTTTGAGCTCTTTATGTCTTTTGGATATTAATCCTGTTAGAGGAGCAGCTGGAAAATATTTTCTTTCAATCTGTAGACTCACTTATTATGCTTCTAATCATTACCTTTGCTGTACAGCAAGTTTTTAATTTGATGAGGTCCCACTTATTGATTCTTGGTTTCTTAACCTTTAGTGATTTTGTTGAGGATATTAGTGCCTGTGCCAATATGGTGGTGTTGATCCTATGTCTTTTTATAGCAATTGCAAAGTTTCTGGTCTAATTCCTATGTCTTGAATCCACTTTGATTTGACTTTTGTTTAGGATGGAAGATAGGGATATAGTTTCATTGTTGTACATATGTATATCTAGTTTTTTCCAGCACCATTTTAAAAAAGGCTATTTTTTTCCCCAACATATATTTTTTGTACAGTTGTCAAGTATCAAATGCTGTAACTATGATGGGTTTGTCTCTGTGTCTTCCATTCCATTGGTCATCATTTCTATTTTGATATCAATTATATGCCATTTTTGTTATTATAGCTCTGTATATGATTTCAGATACAGTATGTGATGCCTCCAGCATCATTCTTGCTCAGGGTTGCTTTGGCTTTTCTGGGTCTTTTATTCTTCCATATAAATTTTAAGACTCTTTTGTATTTCTTTAAAGAATGTCATTGGTATGTTGATGGGGACTGCATTGAAAATGTTTAATGCTATTGGTAATGTAGCCATTTAGACAACATTAATTCTGCCTGTCCAAGAACATGGAGGTCTTTCCATCTTCTAAGGCCTTTTTCACTTTCTATCATCATATTCTTTTTGGATTGTTCCCTTTACCAGTATGTGACCTTCTTCATTACTCTCTTCTGATTAAATTTTACTTAAAATCTGCTTTGTCAGATATGAGAATAACCACTCCTACTTGTTTACATTTTGCATGGAATATTTTTTCCCAAAATTTTACTTTCAGCCTGTGGATGTCTTGCTATGAGATGAGTCTCTTGCAAACAGCGTATAGTTGGGTCTTGTTTTAATCCATTCTGCCAATCTATGTCTTTTAATTAGGGAGTTGAGACTATTTATATTCAGTGTTATTATGGATTGATCACCAATTTAAATATATCACATGGATTTTGTTATACAGTGTTTTCATTGTCATTATTTTCACCCAAGTGTTGTTTAAAGGAAAAGTTATTGTTTGTGTGAGAGTTAATTTCTTTGTTGAAAGACTTGCTTGGAAATGTGCATAAAATTGGCACAAGCCCCTACCTACATCCTATAAAATGTGCACTGATTTTTCTGTGACTTCTGTGAATTCTCAGGGAACTAGAAAGTTCTAGGCTAAGGGTCAGTCACATTCAATCTAAGAAATATAAATATTTACTGAATTTTCCTCTTGTGCCCAGTAGTAAACTATTTTGGAGTGAGACAACTGGTCAATTTTTTTGTTGTTTTCAATTATACCCAAATAAATTAATTTTCTGTGTCCTCATTTTCATAGACACCACGATAAGATAATTATTTTGTTTAAAACATGTAAGTGGACTATGGAAAACTGAAACAGGCTAGATTTAAAGTATAAAACCTTGCTAAGAAGCCAATACTACAGCATATGTATTAAAATAAAAAACTACATCTTTTTTAAATTTAGAAATGAATTTTTAAATAATTTTTAGAGTTGAAAAATAATTTTAGAAGGTATTTGGTATGAAATTATACATGTTAAGATCTCCA
The DNA here is from genome assembly GCF_045843805.1 of Urocitellus parryii. Taxonomy (NCBI): domain Eukaryota; kingdom Metazoa; phylum Chordata; class Mammalia; order Rodentia; family Sciuridae; genus Urocitellus; species Urocitellus parryii. The sequence goes on from NC_135538.1 coordinate 96,153,517, forward strand.
ATTGGGTAATTAAATTTTATGACTTTATACATTTACTAATTTAGATTTAATTTTAATATTATATAAAATCTAAAATCAATGATATATAAAGTCAACTTTATAATAGATGTCCTAAGAAATTTTATTTTAGATTTCATTTCAAAAAATGTATTAAGTTATTGGAGAATGTTATCTCTCTTTTTTTTTGAACACAAATGTCTTATTTTTAATCATATATTTTTGCATATGAAGTTATAGTATTCATTTTTTATAATCAGAACAAAAATATTTTTAATTGGTACATTTCAGTTGTACAAAAAGGTAGATTTCATTTTGATATATTTACACATATATAAAAGCCACAATTTGATCAATTTCACTAAGACCCTCTTTTCTTCCCCTCATTATCTCTCCATCCCATAATTTTGAGCAAAGTAAGCCAGACTCAGAGGAAGAAGTATGTTTTCTCTTGGATGTAGAAGCTAGAGGGGAACAAAAAGTATGTGTGGGGGGAAGGATGTCATGACATTAGAAAGGAGAACATTAGGGTACAGAGAAAAGATGGGGGGGACAGCCTTTTCTTCTGTTACCATAATTAGAATTAGTGCTGGCCTCTTTAGGTGACCAACCTTTTCTGAGTGTTAATATACAATGTGAGTTTTGGATGCTTGCCTAATTTATTTGAGACTGGTTCTAAATGAAGTAAAATATTGAAGATTTAATTACTAACTTACTAAGTTACCTTATAGTATCAAATAAACTAATAGGCATGAAATTCTTATGTTTACTTTAGAGATCAATGAAACTAAGGATTTAATTCTATGAAATTATCAGTACAACATTGTGGGTATTGAGTGGACATGGCAAATGGAATAAACACATTTTGAAAATTCCATTTGCAGAAGTTTGAAATGTAACTCATAGGTAGAATACTTGCCTGGCATGTGCCAGGCCCTGGATTTGATACCTGGTACCACAAAATCCCATTTAAATAAAAATAAATCAGCATCAACATCATACTGAATAAATGTTAAACTATTGTGAATTGTGCTGCTATAAACATTCATGTGGCTGTGTCCCTGTAGAATGCTCTTTTTAGGTCTTTTGAGTATAGTCCAAGAAGGGGAATAGCTGGGTCAAATGGTGGTTCCATTCCCAGCTTTCCAAGGAATCTCCATACTGCTTTCCAAATTGGCTGCAGCAATTTGCGGTCCCACCAGCAATGTATGAGTGTACCTTTTTCCCCATATCCTTGCCAGCACTTGTTGTTGTTTGATTTCATAATGGCTGCCATTCTTACTGGAGTGAGATGGTATCTTAGAGTAGATTTAATTTGCATTTCTCTTATTGCTAGAGATGGTGAGCATTTTTTCATGTATTTTGTTGATTGTGGAACCAATCTAGATGCTCTTCAATAGATGAATGGATAAAAAAATGTGACATTTATACACAATGGAATATTATGCAGCACTAAAAAATAACAAGATCATGGCATTTGCAGGGAAATGGATGGCATTAGAGCAGATTATGCTAAGTGAAGTTAGCCAATCCCTAAAAAACAAATGCCAAATGTCTTCTCTGATATAAGGAGGGTAACTCTAAATGGGGTAAGGAGGAAGAGCATGAGAAGAAGATTACTACTAAATAGGGAAGAGAGGTTGGAGAGAATGGGAGGGAGAAGGAGAATTGCACAGAAGATGGAAGGAGACCCTCATAGTTATACAAAATACATGTATGATGATGTAAGGAAAAAAAATGTGTCACATTAGATTGGGTAGAGAGAGATGATGGGAGGGGAGCGAAGGGGAAAGGGGAATAGGAAGGGCAGCAGAATAAAGTAGACACTAGTATTGCTATATGTATAAACATGGCTGTATAACCAATGTGATTCTGCAACCTGTACACTTGGAAAAATGAGAAATTATACCCCATTTGATTCAAATGTATGATATGTCAAGATCATTGTATTGTCATGAGCAACTAATTAAAAAATACAAAAGAAAAAAAAGAAAAAGCAAGGCACTAAGCAACTTAGTGAGATCCTGTCTCTAAATAAAATTTTAAAAAAAACAGAACTGGAAAAAAACCATGAAACTAAAATGATTAATTAGTTGAAACTCAGATTTTTAATAATGATTTCATCTGTAACATTGCATAATGGCAATTGAACAATTTAGTAACATTGTTAGTAGCAATGTGTACAATATTATAACATAATTCAAGCATTAAAATCCTTAAAAGACAATGAACAAAATAAAGAATATCTACCTTATTTTTAAGGAAAGTTAACTCCTGAATAAATAGATCAGATTTATAATTTAGATCATTTTATTGGGTATTAATGAAGTATAATATAGCACATAAATTCTTGTATATCTTAAGTGAATACTCTGAAACGGAAATTTAAACAAATCATCTGACCTTTCTGTGGATGATTCTTAGGATTTGGAAGCTGAAACCGAGGATATATTGTAAAGGATCTTTAAAAATGATTTCTGCTTTGAATCATATCGATAGAACTCTGCAGTTTTTAGACAGAGAAGAGTGATTAAACTCCCAGTTTCTAGATGACATAGGAAAGGAAAGAGAGTGAAATCTATCTCTACCTAAACAAATCGTGCCTTTTCTAACAATGCTTCCATTATGCAGGACAAACGAGTAGGATTTGTAGTACTTCAATCCTGTTATTCAGTAAAAACAAGGGAAATACAAATCATAATCCAGGATTTTACTTGGATATATGAGAGATTATTTGGTGAAAGAATCATTGTGTGGACGATAAAGAGGAAGAGAAATTAAAGCTCCACTCCACTCCAAAAGAAATGAGGAGGACGGGGGGAGGGTTTTACCTTATCACATCAAATGGAGGAATGCACAGAAATGTGGGAATGCAGGCCAAGCATGGTAGCTTGCCTGTCAACCTTGCAGACATGTCACCTGCATTTCATTAGGATGAATTATCACATGGATGTTTGGAAGTTTCTAGGAGATTATTTCATTATCTTAGGGATATATATGTATATATGCATATCTAATATATAATATTACACACACAGGCACACATGCACACACATACTTTACTAGAAATTTCTGAAAATTTATCAGGTGAGATTTTAGTGAACTGAATGATTTTTCTGATGATTTATTCTCTGCTAACACAGTTCTGTGGCTTGAACTTTGGTTAGTCCTCAGTGTTGCACAGAAACATTAGGGAATCACTAAGTTGCTCAGAATCCCTCAAACCTTAGAGAGCTCCATTTTATGAGGTCATTGCATCCTGAATACCTAGTTTTATCTAAAGTGCAGACCAAATATCTACTATATAACCAGTTAGACGTTTAACATAGAAATTCTCTGACTTCAGAAATCGTATAACTTCTCTCATTCTCTACTCTTTGCACTCTACTAGTCTCTCCCTCCTCTCTTTTTTTCCCCATTTAGAAACTGGAGAAAGGTCCTGAATATTCCATTAGAGAATTGAAAAGGTGAGCAGAGGAGATTTGCTCCTTGAACAAATATTTGCTGAGAATCTCCTAGGCATCAGCCTATAGGATGATGTTCAAATATTGTTTTAATTCTTTGGAAAGCCTACAGAAGCTATTTTTAAAGGTTTATGACAGAAGAAAAGTATCCTGTTTAAAACAAACAAACAAGAAACACATTAAATTCACATTCAATCTGGCTAATTCTACTTGGGGGAAAAGACAATGACAATGTGGCTGAAATCAAAGTAAATTTACCAGATGCCTCCCCAAAGTATTTTTGCTTTGTTTTCCAATCTTCCAATATTATAGTCTATACAATCTATATTTTAAATAAATTTGTAGTTGTCAGGTTTTTAAAAGAAAAAAATGTTTATGCTTTAATAAGTTATTTATGAGTCTCAACTTCACCATAAAATAGTTCCATTTGTGAATGGAATTTCAGTTTATTTAATCTTCCTGGCTCTTTTCCTAACCACCACATTGATCATATGTATGTAGCTTGCCAAATTAACTGAGTACATTAACCTCTCACAGTCATCTGACATCGAGAATCACTATGTTAATTTATGAATTGGTCCTTGTATATGCTCTTGTCTTTTCTGTGTTGTTTTAATGTTCTGGTGCCAAACTATTCACTTGTTCTTTCATGCATTCATTCTTTTATAGAAAGGGTTCTGGTGGGAATATCTGCTCATTGCTTTCTTCTAGGACATTCAACCTCCTCTCCCCAAAGTCCACTAGCAGCATTCTAAGTTTGGTGTCTGCTAGCAGGCCTGTGTTCTTTTGTATGGACCAGAGAAATAAATAGAGAAGGCAAAAATGAAAGAAGTGCAAGAGAGACACTAAGAACAGAGATGGATGAAAAGCCCTGACAGCATGCAGACCCCTAGTCCCAGTTGAACTAGAAACTCAACTCTATTCCTGCTCTTGGAATTTGAGAGGCCCCTGTTTCCTTTCTATACATTCCCTTACATTTAACCTAGTCTCAGTGGGGGAGTCTCTTAACTGTAAATGATACACTTCTAACCAGCATAATTCAATATTACTAAATGGTTATTATTGAAATGCTGATGGGTTTTTGGGATTTTTAGTAGGTGCTAGGAAACAAAGATAAATAAGACATGGCCCCTGATCTCAAGCATCCTTAATTTACACAAATGCTCTTAAGCACAGGGGAATGCAGACAAAGTATATTTTACACAGTGATGAATTTATCTTAATACCTAAAAAGGTCAATAGGGGTCACTCATGATTCACTGAACCACTTTTCACAACTACTTAACCAAAACACTAAGTATTTATGAACTCATACATTTTCTTTCATGATCTGGGTAATAGGTTATACTAAATAATTGTATAGGAGTAAATGAGACAGATTTGCCTTTATAGTGCTAAAACAGCATTTACAATTCCCTAGGATCCTGACAATATTGTCTTAGTAATTTAAGAGTCAACATTTCCATTTCAAATACCAAACAATTAGAACAATTGTCTAAATTGAAACTAATGGGATTATAGTACCCTTAGGGTGCTAGAAGCCACCACAAGAGAGCTTCCCATGTACTTACCTACATATCAAGACAAAATGACAATATATACCAATACTGAAAGTTTATAAAAATGTTGCTTGCATTTCTGTTGCCAGTATTTCCCTGGAAATAGAATTGTTTCCCTGTCTTTTGTGTGGCTTTTAAGTAGGGCTCGGTAAAGTTCTGAACTGATGAAAAGGGGAGCTCAACTCTTGATTTTCAAACATATTTTACTGGTTACTCTTACCCAATTAATCTCTCTTGTCTGAAGCTGCATGTATGCTCTAGTATCAAGGCCAGCTTAAGTACATGGCCAAATACAGGTGACTGGAGGGTACGTGATTAAAGAATGCATGTTAATGAGACTTGTGATGTGCTTTGGGATATGACTTCTGTGAACCTATATATCTATAGCTATATTAGTTGGCCATGGCTACCATAATACAGTACCATAATTTGGTGGCTTAAACAATGGAAATGTATTTTCTCACAATTCTAGAGGCTAGATGTCTGAGATCAAGATGTTCAGAGGGTTGATTTCTTCTGAGGCCTCTTTTCTTGGCCTTTCTCCTTATAGATAGCCACCCTCTCCCTGAATCTTCATATGAATTTCATTCTGATGTCATATATGTAGCCTAATCTCTTTAGGAACACCAATCATATTGGATTAGGGCTCAAACAATGACTACATTTTACTTTAATTAATTCTTTAAAGACCCAATCTCTAAATTTAGTCACATTCTTTAAAGACCCAATCTCTAAATTTAGTCACCCAATCTCTAAATTTAGTCACATTCTAAATTCTGAGCTCAGGATTTAAAAACATGAATTTTCGGGTGACACAATTCAGTCCATATATGCAACTTAACTCTATTGACAACTCCAGATGATTAGTGGGCAAGTTAAAAAATAAATAAAAATAAAAACAAGTTAATGAGACTGGTCATGTGATATGCCTTGGAATAAGAATCCTGTCAACCACACTTGTCCTATTGGTACATTAACAAGAGAGTCAGATGAATAGGTCTGTCTGTGGTTGCTCAGACCTGGATTCAGGCTTTGCAGCTATTTGGGAATATCAGTTTTTCCCAAATCTGGATCTGTTTTAACTCACAGTTCAAAATTTATTTCTTAATCCTTCCATGTGTAAAAAATTTTTGATGAACTTAATTAATGTCATGAATTAATTAAGTGTGTGTGTGTATGTGCAGCTGCTAGGTAAAGTATTTCTTAAGTGTTCAATAATAGGGACTCTTTAGGCTTTTGCTAAAAAAAAAAGTTGACTATTAAGATATGGGTAGGTAGCTATTGTGCTTTTGTTTAGAATGGTTCCTTGAAGATTTGTAATCTTTGCTAAATATCAAAAAAACCCAGCCACTTAGTAGAGTAACTGTTAAGCATCAGCTATTAAGTAGTACCATTGCTAAAAAATGAAAAACAAAAGAAAAGGGCCATCTGGGATACAAGAAAATGTTTTTATAGGTCTCCACAGGATCCTTTCAAGAATGCATGAGGAGAGGAATAAGTGCCTGTCTTTGGAAAACCAAAGAGTAATTTAGAAAAAAGAAAAATGTTGTGTTTTTTTTAAATGAAGGACAAATAAATCATTTAATGTTTTCCATAGGATAGAGTTGTTAAAGTTAAAATCAGTTTTGTTGTTAATCTGTGTTTAATATTTATCTGTGTGTTTATTTTTAAAATATTTATTTTCAGCTCTTGCTATTTTCTAAAATAACTATTCTATGCAATATGCTGTATATGTAGGTAGTAAAAATTTAAGGGTGGTGTTTGCAGAGTTTATACTGACTATACTACTTGATGTATACGGTGATCTTGAGAAATTATAGGAAATACTTTATAATCTTCAAAATCTGTAGCACATCAACAAAAATTTGAAGAATATAGTATCTCCATTAACCATAAGAAGACAATTTAGAGTCAACTTATTAATTCAATACAGATTTTACAAATCTGCTATAAAACAGAGCATCTTTCATTTAATCAGCCACTAAATACTGATCTGCAAAAAAATCAGATAAACTTTCTTGTATTCAGAGGAAAAAAATTGGTCAAATGCCATTTCTTTGAAATAATACCTCTTGATCATCTGTAGCAACACAGAAAGAGACTTGAGCTAAAGAGAAATTAATGTAGACTCTTAGAAGTTGGAATAGCCTCTTGGAAAGACTGTCTATACTTGTTGGCTTTCTAAGACTGGTGATGTCTTTTTATTTGGCTTATAACCAGGCAAGAGTGAGGAGCGTAAGCAGTCATTTGAGCATAGCTCTTGGGTAGCTCTAAATAATAATCATATATATTTTGTTATTAGTAGGAAAATAAGAGGGCCAATCTATTCCTTGTTGAATACTTCATCAATGTTTCTTGGCCACTCCTTAATTTAATTTCTAGCAGCTCTAAGTATGAAAAATACCTACATTGGCACTGCAGTTCTAATCAGTTTTCTAATTGTGTGTGTGTGTGTTTTGTTATCATTTTTGTTGTTGCTTCTTCCACAAAGAGTTGCTATACTGAAAAATAATTGAGTATGAATGAATATGGACAGTACCACATAGTGGTAAGTAAGGACTGTGAGTTTGGGAGGCGGGGTTCCAATCCCTGTCCTGCCAGTGTGATGTGGAGCATATTATGTCTTCTCTTCTTCAGATTTATCCTCTGTTAAATGGGTATAGTAATAATATGGTGAACTGGTGTGGTTGTAGGAATAGAATTCAAATAATAGGTTAAGAAACTAGGAGTAATTTTATCATCTTGGTAAAAGTGTTAGCTAGCACAGTTTGCCAAAATAAGTACCTCATATCATTAACTCTCCTGTAAGATTCTTTTTGTTCATATCCAAAATATTTATGGTGTGTCTGATCTTTTTTGCTAATTTAATCAGGTCCTGTACAGGTCTGGTATGTTTGCAAGGGCCACAGGGGAACATTACTTCACTTCAGTTGCTCCAAAGAGCCAGTCTCTTCCTTCCTTCCTTGCCTTCTTCTCTCCTTCCATCCCTCTTCTTTTTTGCTTCTCTTCTTCCTGTCATTGATTAAATTTGTACTAAATTTAAGGCACTGCATTAAGGTTATAGAGATTAGTATCCCCCATACTTCAAGGAATTGATAGTTCAGTTGGAATAGGAGTATGTGGCACAGGTAAGTCAGCAGTCAATTTCAATAGAGCTTGTTTGCTACTGTCACAGAATTAAGTACAGGGTCCTAGGAAAGCTGCTATGAGGGGCATTTAGCTCAAAGTGGGGTAGTGATCTGAGAGGAGCAGGAGAGCCATGGTGAAAAGCTTTCTGAAAAAGCTAAAATCTGATTCAACCTGGGGACTGATAGATTTGGGTGGGAAAGGTAGTCTGTTAGTGGATGGAGAGCAAAGAAGATACAAGATAGAGAAATTCATGTGGCATGTTGAAAGACCTAGAGGTGAGAGGGTGTTTGTCAGATTTGGAATATGGAAGAAGATCAATGATATGTAGGAATCTGGCGGAATATGAAGGGGGTCAGTTAGTAAAGGTACATTTAGTCCATCTTAAGGAGTTTGGAATTTCCCCCCAAAACTTTAAAGACTCACTAGGGATTTTAAGCAGTTAAATGTTATGACCTGACTTGAATTCTAGACAGAATCTTCCTAGCACTTTGGGGAACAGATTTGGAGGAGCTAAGGTTGGATGTCAAGTTGATATTTGTAAGTATATTACAGCAATGTATGTGAGAAATTAGAGACTAGGAAAGGAAGGACCAATGGGTTGAGTGAAATATATACAACCGAGAAGTACAATTTTCAGAATTTGGTGACTGCTCAGATTTGGAAAATGAGATAATCAGGGATGCATCCAGATGACCACTGAGTAGGGCATCTCAGAGGCAGTAAAGCTGGTCACTGAGATTAGTCAATAAATATTTGGGGCTCAAAGATACATGGAATAGAGAAAGATTTAGTGTAAGGTAAGAGGTCTTATAGCATTGGTAGCATGAAGAGCAAGGGTATGGAGTGAGATGATAATTAGCCAAAGACAATAGCTTTGAAGCATCATCATCTGAAGAGTGTTTATACTCTATAATTGGCAGGTGGGGAAGAGTACTGTGAATTTCTTGTCAAAATACCCAGGTGAATGCGGAAATATGTATAGACAAATAGGCAGCACAGGAAGATGAAAGAAAGAGGTGAGCATTTGTCAGTAACCAGGGATGCCAGTAGAAGTCTGATATAAGGATGTTTCTGCAGGTGCAGGCCAAGTGGAGTTTAGTGGATTTTGACATTAGCTGTGTGGGCCCTGATGTCTTGGCACTGCAGACTTTCCTTCTAGCATTAGAAGCATGTTTTAATCAAAGGTTCTCGTGACTGGATTGAAATCATTGTTTTTCCTTGATTCATGGTTGGGAAGCTTAGCAGAGGATGATTGAGAAAAGTCTCATTTTCTTGATGCCTGCCTGTTCCTCAATCCTAGTGATGAAAGATTTTCATTTCCATGGTACACTTAAGAGAAGGAAATTAACCCTGCTTGACCATCTACTTTGTTCCCAGAATGTGAACTCTTGTATTATCTGAATAATAATGCATAAGGAAACAGATTCATCAGGTATAAAAAGCATACTGAGAGTTACACAGCTATGAGGTCACAGAGCAGGAATGACAAATTGGTTAGGTCCTTCATGTTACTTTCATTCTCAATTGCATTCAGGGTACAGAAACAGTATAAGTTAATTTACCTTAAGTATTTGGTGCAGTAATAGAAAGCTGGCTAGAGAATTGGGAAAGAGAAAAATACTAAAGGAGCAAATTATGAATGGGAAATGGGACACAATCATAGATGAAGAGGAAATTAATATTTAGAGAATAGTAAGGAAAATTCTATACTGATAAATTTAAAAATTTAGATACATTTGATGTTCTTCAAGGAAGATACAGAAAATGTATGTAACCTAAAGCTTATCAAGGAAGAAATATAAAACCTAAATAATTAGCCATGGAAAAATACTAAAAAAGTTGATAAAGAATCATGAGACAAAGCAGTGCCAGATTCGGATGGTTTTTATAGGAAAACATTATACACACAAAACATTTCTTTGCTACTTCAACTGTCCCAGATCATAAAAAAAAAAGTTCTTGAATATATTTATATCTTTTTAAAGAAAATAAACCCCAAAACATTATAATTGTTTATATTTATTAGTATGAATTTTAAAATCCTTAATCGTTAAACAATACCTTTAGAGATATATGAATACCAAATATAATTTAGAATAATAATGATCTGGAGTAGAAAAATGTAATAAAACAATAGATGTTAAAGGATTATAAAAGAAAATATTTATTCCTAATAAAGGAAAAAAACTTTTGTAAAAGTATATAAATTTGTATTATGTTTATGCTTTAATATACAGAGTGTAAATTATCATTTAGATTTTATGTGTAAATCATTTGTACAGGGTACATTTGGGGTTTGTGTCCTAGGGATTGAATTCAGAGCCTCATGAACAGCAAGCACATGCTCTACCACTGAGTTCCCCAAGCTCTTCCCATATGATTAAAATAGCAGATTATGAGTTGGAAAGAAATATACAAGGTTTCATTCTGGGAGTATATACCATGAGGATCACTGAAAATTGTTAGGATTATTACTGCCTACTAACATTTATTGAGTGCTTAGAAATCACTGTGAAAAGTGCACTGGATATTTTACTGAATTTAAATGTACTTGAGGCTTCAGAGGGTACACAGTGTGATGTGTCAGCCAGTCCATCTCAAACCCATGGCTGCTTGTCTGACAGAATGAGGTCTTCTACCATGCTCTACTGCTGGAACAAGAGAGTTCTGTAAGATGGCTAGTTGGGGACAAATGTGCACACTTCATTTTATAGACAACATTGCTGTATTTTTTACTGTATTATTATGGAAAGTTTAAGCAGAGAATATCCATTTTCACATAGCTACAACAATGACATATAACAAAGAAAAAATGATGACAATAAAAACATGCTTGGAATAATTTAAGCAATCATATTATAGGAAATCACTGTCTCCTGAGATGTGTGAAGGATGACTTAAATGGAAAGATATATCTTATGCTTGTATAGAACTACGAGGATGTCAGCACTTCCAAAATTATTCTATAATTCAACATCATTCAATCTAAATGGTAAGGGTTCCACTTGATGTTTCTGTAGTTTATCTGAGATACAAGAATAAAATAATACAAAAGAAAATTATTGAAATGAAAGACATGATGTGTTACTTGCCATTCCAAGTATTATAGGTAGTTTGAATCTTCTCCTACTGGTTTATATGAAGGTTATTAACTTACTTTGAAAACTGTTATATATCTATATTACTTGACCTGGAAAACACACACATAATATATTGAATAAAAATAGAATTAAAGAAGTCGGTAGAGAATGAAATTATTTATGTAAAGTCATGTATGTCTATAGTTATTTGTACACCTAGAGAGAATTCTGGAAAGATGTTCACCAAATGTTGGCAAATGTCTTTGATTATTGATGCTTTGATGAGTGGTTTTAGTGATACTTTTTGTCCTGTTTCCATTTCAAACATTAAGTATGTATTAGATTCAAAAAGAAGGAAATAGGACAAAAGGTAAATCAGTTATTAGATTTACTACTAATAATAAGGTAATAAAAAATTAGATCCAAATACATGAACTCCGGGGTTTGTGTGCCTTGGAGGAGAGAGGGTCTGGAGAGATGGTAGTAAGCACACCATTCCACCAGCTGCATTTTTTCAGAGGAAATGGCACTTTGCTAAGCCCTTTAAACACCTTGATGATTGGTCTAGAATTCCTAATTACAATATCAGATATTTGTCATAAAAATAATGCAGGGGCAAAATATCCTCATCTTTTTTTATTTAGATCCTTGGCATACATTATTTGCCTGTAAGATTGTAGTGCTCATCTCATCCTTTTGTAGCGATGAAATTGTATTCCTAAAAAGACTAGTCTGTTTTGAAGTTTCCTGGTTTTATGGGCTAAAATTCAAAACCATAAATGATATGATAATGAAATTTGCAGCTGTTAAGAATTCTTGGAAGATGCCATTGTATTCAAAAGATAGGAAGACTGAAGAGGGAAAAATGTTTACTTAACTGTAAAATGAAAAGCATTAAGATGAAATGAAGCTGCAGAAAAATTTAGAAAATTTGTTCAACCTATAGGGGTGGCTTGCTCCCTGGGGAGCCAAATATTTTTTTACCCAGAAAACTAGTAGTCAATATCATTGTAATATTTTAACACTACTTTATCATTAATTATAAAGGCAGATTTTTCTTCTCATATCTTATTTAAGGAGATGCTCTATATTCTCCAATATGACTTAGTTAAATTTGGACCCAGTCATAATATTTAGCAGATCATGTTTCTGGCTTGCCTTTATATATGAAACATATTGTACAGGAATAGTTTGGAGAATGTATAACATATTCATAAACAGAAGAAACTGGAAAATGTTAATGAAGTTATATCTTAACAAGTAAAATGACAGGTAATTCAATAACTGGATAATATCAAGAAGTACTCTCCCATGATCTATTTTATTCTATATCATTTGTTAGAAGATATTTACCTTAATAATTTACTTTTAGCATATATCCTTAGCCCTGACCTTACATTTATGCAGTTTTCTCCATTAATCAAAATATTCATCATTTTCAGAACAATTTCACATTTATTGCCTTATTTGATATTCACAATAACACTTGAAGATGAGAAAAATACTTAGTCCCAAGTTACAATGTGTATGTGTGTGTGTGTGTGTGTGTGTGTATATATATATATATCATACATAATTATTATTTTAATTCTAAATTTATAGATTAAAAATGAAGGAAGAAAGCTTACCTATAAGCATAGCACATTACAACTCTTCCTATATATTTTAATGTTCTTCAAGTCTTTGACCTTAGGAGTAAGTAATATGGAGCATATGCAGGAACATATAGTCTAGATCATTTATTCAGCAAATATTTTTTCTATGCCTATAATTTTCTAATATCAGGAATACAGAACAACAAGACAGATTATGTTTCTGCCCTCACAAAGTTTACATTCCAGTAGTTAAATAGATACATAAATGTTTGTTTTGTATTGATAGGTCCCTCAAATAAAAATGAAAGAGATAGAGTACAGACTGAAGGAATGCTTATTCTATAAAGAGTGGTCACCAGTGCTTCTCTGATGGACCAACATTTGAACGGAAACCTGACTTGAATAGGAATGTGAACTCCAGGATATGAGGGTAGGGCAGAATTCCAGGAATAGGGAAGAGCATGTGCAAAGACCCTGAGACATGCATCTTCAAAAAAATCAAGAAGGCCCATATGGATGGAAAGATCAATAGGTTAAGACAATATAGCTATGAGAGGCCATTTATACCTCTCCCTAGCCTGAGCAAGTCCCCCATGCCTTTCTGGCTGACCTAAAAGACTTAAGGAATAGGAATGCATGAAGGGGCTTCAGAGAGTGTGTCTTGGTGCCATAGATGGGCAGGGAACTTTAGTAGCTGATAATTGCTCAAAGGCCTAATTAACCAGTGGGGCCAAGTATATCTCAAGTGATATGAGAAGAGAATTCTCAGTGACTTCTGGATGAAACTTGATTGCAGGAGGATAGTTGAGCCTCTGGAGACCATAGATTCTCTTGGGGAAAAAAATGGAGTAATTAAAAAAATTCAATGGGTTTATATACTGAAACATCTGATTTACTAAGACCCAAAAGAGACCTTTAAACCTAAAAGGACCAAGCTCCCTTGAAAGTATTTGAAAGATTTAAATAAATTTACTGAGTAGGAGTGGAAACTTGAGACAGGATGACATCATCCTTGGATTTTAAAAGTGTGTTTTTTGTACATCTGAGTTATAGTGTGCCAATTCTGTCTCTTGCTGCATTAGTGTATTTGGCATACTACACAGTAAAAGACTATCACACGGCATGTAAGCTGCCATGAATCCAAACTGATTAATTTGTAGCTTTTAAACCACAAACCATCCTCAAGAGAGGTGACTTTCCAAATTTCTACAAATCTTCTTTATTTTTATGTCCCTGAAAATTTCCACTCTCACCCTAGTGTGGTCAAATTATGGTTCAGATTCCTCCCAGGGTACCCCTAATGCCTCCCTGTAAATCCGTCGGTTTCCAGAATTTAGCAGCTCTACCTTGGTTGCCTTGCTTCCCTTGTGTCTGCCCCAGCTTACGGTCTTGGATCTAGAGTGGCTGTCTACATATCTTGAGCTTGTCCCAACCAATATCAATATATCATCCATGGACCTGCCTTTTCCTCTCAAAGCATGATCTAACTTTTTAAAAAGTCCATATCTGAAGACATGAGCTCATACTCCATCTTTAGTTGGAGACATTGACTCTCAAAGTTTACATGGCCCTCTCCTCCCCAGCATTCCCCATTTTGCTCCTCTAGCACTGATAAATCATTTGCTTTAAACAAGTCTCTGGCCCTCTGGGAGGGTGTTCTAAGTCCATTACTGCTTTAGGCACTTTCACTTTGTCCCTCGGAAACATTCTGCTAAAAGTTTGGTGTCTATGGTAGATCATGCTTCATTGGTTCAGTTCTAGGGTATAACTAGGTTTGGGAGCTAAACAATCTGCTTTGTATTATTCAGAGTAAATGACATTAGCTGCTGTAAAAAAGTCTTGGTGATTTATTTCTCACTGAAGTCTGAAACAGGTTGAATGCTGTCTTCAAAGCAGTCACTTAAGAAGCCTGCCTAACTCTTTCCATCAATGTGACTACATCATCTCAGAATCCTTTGGTTCCAGCCATGTAGACAAAATAAAATGTTTGCAAAAGACATTTTAAGGGTTAGGCATAAAAGTGTGCATAGTCCTATCTGTGTGTGCGTGGACCTGTCTTCCCTCTCAAAAGGTTATTTAACTTTTTGATGAAAGTCCATGTCTGAAGAGGAGCTGCCAAATACAGAGCAGCACATGCATATGGAAGAGCACTAACAGTGTCTGCCATTATCTATTCTTTGGGATACCAAAGATCAGATTCAGGTGACTTTCATACAAAGAAAAGGCCAACTCTATCCTCAAGGGAGATAACATGAATCTCAGCCTGTCTGTCACTCTATCTAGCTTCCAAGTCTGGGACAAAAATGCCTTTTCTTTATCCTAAAATCTACAAACTAAAATAACAAATCATTCCTCCTCCCACCCTATATGCCTGTTGTGCAGATAGGGATAAGGGCCAGGAGCACAAACTTAGTGAACTTTTTAGTGGGAAAAGGGAAGGAAGGATGACCCACAGAAGTCACTGATTCAAGGCAATGCTGGAATTTTTCACAGCAAGCACTGTGATGACCTGCTTCTTGTGCAGGTGGGGAAAATTCTCTGTTGAGCTCCTGTTTGTGCCTCTTTTCTCTGACTTTTGAGAGGATTGTCTTTTTTCATTGTTCTCCTTGATCATGTCTAAGATGGCTGTTGGTGGCTGTAAGTATCAAGGATTTAAAAAATCTAGAGGAAGGCAAGAATGGTGGTGCACTCCTTTAATCCCAGTGGCTCAGGAGAATGAGGCTGGAAGATCATAAGTTCAAAGCTAGCTAGCTTCAGCAACTTAGCAAGACTCAACTCAGCAAGTCCCTGTCTCAAAATATAAAATAAAAAGGTCTGGTGATATGGATCAGTGGTTAAGTGTTTTGGGGTTCAATTCCTGCTACCAAAGGGTGGTGGTGGCAATCTAGAAATCATGGAGTAATAAAGCCTTGTCTTAAGATAAATATGTGGGGTCTTAGACCTCAATGTGTAAACATGTTAAAAATACACATATTGACAGTTTATACAGAAGGTTTTACTGCTAAAGTATAGCCAAAAGGCTCTAAACTATAGGTAGCACATGGTTTTACTGTGGTTGCTGTCTACATGCAAGAAGATTTTCTTAGCAGTGAGATCATTCAAACTTAAGAAAAGGAGAGACAATAGGAAAGCACCCAGGCTTTAGCAGGTATACACTATAATATAGGAAAAAGTAATTACTGGCTTTTGAGACATGGTGGGTTGAACAACATTTGCTTTCCTTAAACTCAGAATGGGTCTGACACTTACAAAGCTCACTGCTCTAATTAGGTAGGCAGTGCTAGATCAATTAAGAGTCAGGGAGAAATTTTAGGGGCCTTAATTCTGAATTCCTATGGCTGGTTCACAGGCTCAAGAAAATGCAAATATTATAGATTGACATGTAGACAGCCTTAGACATGGGGAACCATGCCTAAGAAATACACGAAATTTGAAAGTGGAGGAAATATAAAATGTAGTGCCTTGATAAACATATGACAGGGGTACTGAAATGTATTAGTTCCCTGGAGCAGAGGATGAGTATAAGCATCAACAGCAACTTTAGTTTACATATCTGCTCAGGGTGATTCTCCATTTTAAACTAAGGAAAAGCAGTGAGCCTCTTCTATAATAGTCAAGTTTCTTAGGACTAGGAGAATTCCTAATAAGAAGAAGTGGTATTATCCTAGTGAGTTATTACAAAATAGCTATTGCTGTAATCTGCTCTTAATTCAGGCTCTTCACAGTGTGACTTTATAACTCTTCTACTCAAAAGTTAACTCAGAAGTCATTAATAGAGGCAAGGGCTGTAGCTCAGTGGTAGAGTGCCTGCCTTACATGTGTGAGGCACTGGGTTTGATCCTCACCAACACATAAAAGTAAATAAAGATATTGTGTCTATGTATAACTAAAAAAATTTTTTTAAAAGTCATTAAATATAAAGGAAACAAACTTCATGATGAAGATAAGCAAAAACAATAAAGATTTATATCTTCAAGGGCCTAATGATCTAAAACAACTACTTATGAAATATTTGAAGAAATAAAAAATTACAATAGAAAGTCACATAGAAAAAATAATAATAATGAACATTACCAACAAACATCTAGAAATAAAAAAAAATTAGGTCTTTGAAGCTGAAATTTTAATGAATGGGTTAAATAGCTTATAAGACACTGATGAGGAAAGCATTAATGAGCTGGAAGATAGAGTCATCTATTCAACAAATACTTAACAATTAATTCAACATTGTATGTATATTACTAGTCCCTTGCTATGTATCAGTGAATAGTACAGGTAAAGATGCTTGTCCTTAGGGAGTTCATTGTCTTATGGGGAGAGAAAGACAAAAGAAAGGAGCAATAAATGTAATGTATAATATTTTAAAAGTTGGAGACTGCTATAAAAAATAAAAAGAAGCTGGTCTGGGTAGGAAATATTAGGTATTAAAGTTATTAGGGAATAGGGAGGAACAATTTAATAAAATTACCAGATCAAATATTGATAAAGCAACAATTTGAGGAAAGATCTGAAGAAATTTAGGAGGTTGGTCTAGGCACAGGGACCCCGTGTGTGGCAGGGTGATCACCAATTTGCTTAAATTCCCCCAGGGTCACACAGAAAGAATACTTTCCCAGACTTTTGAGTCTAGAAGAAACATGAATACTTCTGATTAGTGGTGGATAGGAGGAGTCATTATGCACACCACATTTCCTGATAACAGTGCTTATAAGACATTGACTTTAACTTGAAACCAATAAGAAAAAGACAAAATTTAAAATGTATGAATTTGTAAATTAAAGCACTTTCGAAGTAGCTTATGGATTGAAGAAAAAATTCTAATGGTAATTCAAAAATATTTGGGGTGACAATCACAATAGAAACAGTATAGAGAATTCTAAATCATATGAGACTTTGATACATTTACAGATGCGATTTTTCCAAAACAGTATGGTAAGTTGGGATATCCAATATATGATTCTGAAATTATTGATACACAGATTGAAAAACAAATAAATCTCTGCCTACAACATATGAAAAAAAATGAAATTTATATTGTTAAATACTTAAAATGATATAAAAACTTTAAAACATTTAGAATGTAGGATAGGAAAATGTCTTTGGCTTAAGGGGAAAAATGATTAATTTAAAAGGACACAAAAGATGTTAATCATAAAGAAATATTTGTCATATCAATTCATTAAAATTAAGAATTATTTTATCGTAAGAGGCAAGTAAGTCACTGAGAAATTGTGTTTTCAATATATATTGACAAGAAATGACTGGTACCTAGAATATATAAAGCACTGCTTCAAATTAATGTAAAAAATGACTAAAAACCCATATCAAAGACAAGCAGGTATTTCACAAATGGCCAAGAAACATAAAAATATATATAACCTTGTCAGTAATCAGAGCTATTAAATTCAAGACCATAATAAAGGAACATTTTTCATGAAGGCTTGGTTCTTGTTTTTTCTAGGACAGAGGAAAAATCATTGCCAAGAAAGATGGTATGATGTGTTTTTATATTTAGTGATTGATGAAAATAAATAAGATTAAGCATTTATTCATTTATGTATTTAACATGTTTATTTAGTATCTTCTATGTACTAAGAACAGTGCTAACATTGCGTAGTTTTCTAAAATAAATCATTTAATTATGGAATTAGGAAAGTTTACACAAAATCTCTTAACATTGTCATAAAAGTTTTATAAGTTTACATTTACTATACTACCAAATATGTTTCCATAATAGTTGTATAAATTTATAATTTTACCAATAGATGATACTAGCACTGAATATTATCACTATTAAAAACATTTACCACATGTAGACAAAGGTATTAATAGTCAATTTAAAAAAGAATAAATAAACATGAACATTGAACTAAGTTTAAAAGAATGTAATCTCATTTATATTTAGAAATGCAAATTAGGTAGCACTATATCTTGTTCATAGTTTGGCAAAGATAAAAGATAAAACCAAGCATTGATATGAATGTAGGGATAATTACAAATACTACTCTTAGGACCTCAAATTGGCACATCCATTTTGGAGAACAATTATTTTAAAAGGTTAAACTGGCAATACTTTTGACTTAGAAATTTCACTGAAACTCATGATACAGATGCACAAGTACATTATGTAGAAAACTGTTTCTTGAGGATATTTTGTAATAGGAATGAATTGTAAAGAATTAAAATATTCAAAAGAGTTGGTTAAAGAAATCTTGTTATTTTTCAGGTTGGTAGATAATTATTAACAATATTTGCAGGGATATTTATTTATTAGCATGAATAGTTATTCATTTTATATTAAGTGAAAGAAGTAGGTTTAAAACAATACATATATAATACTTGTATATATATTTTTCATTGTGTGCAAAAATTCATACATATGTATACATAGGAAAAACATCAGAAGATAAGCATAGGAAAATACAAAGAGCAATTATTTCTAAATGTTGAAATTTTAAGTGATTTTACATTATTTTCTTTTTGGGGGACATATTTACTTTTAAGCTTCCTTTTATTAGGTGAACATGTATTAACTCTGTATAATTTTTATAGTAGAATTCAAATTTAATGGTAAAGATTATGATGTTGTTAATATGTATTATTAGGATCCTGACTAATTTGAAGTATTTCCCTAATATTTGTTTCATTTTCTTTTTTTTTTTTTAATTTGTGATTTGTAGTTTGTTTCTTTTTTATGGAATTTAGAGGTCTTTATATATTTGGTTTTCATTACAATTGCATTTTTAATTCTATTACCTGACCACATTTACATTTACAGTATTGTATTATGTATCTAAGTTTGGGTCTTCAAAACCAAGAAAACAGTTCCACACGTTTATTTCGAATGGCCCCCAAAAGCTATTCCAGACCATCACAGCTCAAGTCAGACTTGTGTCATTCCGTCTCAACACACAGTGTAGATAACCTGACTTCTAACTTCATAGACTGAAACTCTTTCAAAATCCTTCCTTTCTCACTCTTCCACCTCTTCTACTCATAGTCACACCAGCATTTTTCTGCATGTACAAATGTCTCTATGTCCATCACCCTTGAGTGCAGGGAGGGAATCAGCCTTCCTTCTACCTGTGTCCTGGATCCCATCCTCTGCCACCTTAGGAATGACTTTTAATCTGTTGGTGACCCCTCTTTTCTTCTATGTGTTCCTCTTTGCTGCTTCTCCAAGCAACAAAGTTAAATTAAACTATAAGCAAGTTTAATTTCCATCTATATAACAAAACAGAATAACCAACTCCCACTGCCAAGCCCAAATCCTTCCTTGAGCTTTTCTTTACACAGTGGGTGATACAAAGGACCAGTTATCATATTGGGCTCTAAACATTGATGAGCACTCAAAATGCCTGGTGCTGCAGTAGTTTCTGGAGCGGAGCGGCATGGGTAAGTCAGTTACATGCTTCAGAGTCTGACTGTTGTTCTTCATGGCCTCTGGGTGTGACATCATGACCTACCTCTTAACAATGGAATTTCACTCAAGTAAGAGCTTCTTCTATGAATTTTCTTGGGAAATCCTTGAATAGAGGAGAAAATGGTTAATTAATTAAAGTCCCTGATATATTTAAATCTTAAAAAGAAAACTATGGATATTAGTTGGCTAACAAATATCATCTCTCTTCTTTCCTTCAGTATTAAGATTCTGAGAAAACATCAAATGATCGTTAACAGTTGGGCTTCTACTCTGTTCGCTTCCCTGAAATGACAACAAATGATGGATATTCTATATTCTTCTCTTTCTTGGCCTGTGAGAGACATTTGACACTTTCCATCTCCTTCTTGAAATCTTTTTTCCCTCCACTCCATGTTGCTTAGCTCACCCATGGCTGCTTTTTCCTGGACATCATTTATAAGCTTCTCCTTAGTCTCTCTGCCATGAAGTACTTGCCATTCTTCCCCTGGCCTATTTTTGTTATCATCTTCAACTTCTGATCCCACATATATATTTGAAGTATTCAGGAAGAAATGGATTAATGATTGATTTAATCTACTACAATCTTAAGGAAAATAAGGAAAGAAGCAAATATCATTTCCAAGAACTCATATCTAGTAAGAAACAGAAATATCCTGAACTCGAATGGGATTTTCTAACTCCACATCTCATTTAAATTTCCCTACACAATCCTTCTGAAAGTAGCTTTGGAGCCTTCCATCTCTTCATGCACAAGAGTGTTACATCAGGAATAACTGAGTTGGGTCCTTTCATGCTTCACCTATTTTTTTTTATTTGATGATATAATTTTTTAATCACCTGAAGGTGTAAGATTTCTCCTGGATTCCATGATGACTCAAAGATAAAATTCTTAACGTAAGTGAGAGTAACTTAAAACAATGTAACTTGGCAGAGCTCTATGAGAGATAGTTGGATACAGTGTGTTTCAGCTGGTCTGTGGTGCTGCTAGTCCTGGACCTTGCATAAACAGTCCCTGTCCATCCAGTCTTCCACTCCACCCTGCTCTTCTGATTCCTGTCCAGTATAATGAGGGATCTCTACAAAGCCTATCTATTGTCTGCACAAAGGAGGAATGACCTACTCCCAGCCCAGGCACTCGGGTTATCTGATGTGGATGAACTGTGAAGTCTCTGTTTCTGATTCCCACAGAGAAGTTGTGGGAGTAATGAGGCCAGTTCTAGTCAAGAGGGGTGGGGTGCCAAAGAAGGTCTTCTTATTGAAGCTCTGAGTGCCTCTGTTCAAATCAGCATGCTACATAAACCTGGGCCCATCTGAATTGTAAACAGCAAGTTTTATAATTTGTGGATTATGTGTGTATGTGTATTTAATTCTTTGTTACTAATACTGATTGTTGACATGCAATATTTAAAAGTCTGATTACTTTAGACCTCTAAATTTTCAATATATCTTCAAGAAAAACATAAATAGAGAACTTTCTGGACATGCTTAGAACAAAAAATCCTGAAAGAATTTATAGCAAAAATGTAGAAATTTGTTTGATTATTATGCATACTTATTTTCTTTATTTTACCTTTTATAGATTTTCAAATTCTAAAAATAAGAAATGCATTTGTAATAAGTCATGAATATGAAATGAATATGAAATTCATAATATGTCATGAATATGAAACTTTGGTCTGTTTGCATTAGGACTAGTGACCTAGAGTCTGAATTCTTAATAAATGATTTTGTAGATTTGATAATTATTATTAAGATAAAAATTCTGACTCCTATTAAGATTTGTTTTGCTGATCTTATTTAGTCATTTTGCTAAATTTTTGCAGTATTTGTTTTAAAAATAAAAAAAAATTTATAGGCAAATACTTTGGATATTGCTCAATCAGAACACTTTATTCCCTCCAATTCTCAAGCTGTTAACCAAAGAATGAAATCATAATGAGATCATTAAAAAGGCAACTTGGCACTTAGGAAACCATTCCACACACTATTTAAGACTCTTATCTATGCCAATGAAATCACAACAACTAATAGTTTTAACATTGATGTTATTTTGCTGCATTAAAGTTCCTACTTAATTATAATGTATTAGCATTTGAGCATGATTTACAAACTCTACCTGGTCCACATATATTGTCCTAATTTATCAGAATGAGAAAAATGCAGAACAAATATTAAATGATTTACCCAAGGACATACACTGTCATTTAAAACATCTGGAAATGGAATTCTAATCTTCTGACATCTCATTAAGTGCTATACTCATTAGAATATATTTCCCATCAAATATGTCATTATCATTAACTAGTTCTTATAGAATTAATTTATTTAAAATATGACCTGTTGGTAGTGATCATAATTTGGCTTTTTTATTCATAATTTTAGTTTGAATTTTAAAAATCATAAAAATCTCTTTTGGGGAGGTCTTGAAAATAGAAAGTCAGAGTATGGAGAAATATCATATAATACCAATAAAATAATTGTGAATGTTTGGAATAAAAATTCCAATATGAAGTTCTTTTATTTCAGATTTTATTTCCATCTCAATTGATGACTCAAACTTTGTAGCACATGAGAAGTATCATGCCAAAGAAGCTTTTCTTAAGCCTCAGACATTTGCTTCCGATTTGAGCTGTCAATGTTGCAATTCTCTTTCTTGCAACTTTTGTTCCACTTTATTTTAGTGCTAGTGATACCATGAGGAAAGAAAAGTGGGGGTATTTTAATATTTCTAAAATTTGGGTAAAGTTTGAGAGACATGGAGGTCTTATTTTATATTTGGTTTTAGTTACTTTGTTCACTTTTAGTTTTAATAAAATGTGAAACAAGACAAACTCTCTGGGGTACAAGCCTGTTTATTTTATTGTGCTCTGTTTAGTTATTCAAGGAAAAAAAGTTACAGAAGTGTAATTGTTGCCATCTGTTGTATTTGAGTAAAATCTAGCCCAAAAGTCAAAAAAGTCATGGCAACAACTTATAAAAACAACTGCAATAATATCAACTCACTATGGTTACTGGTGAAACCTTATTTTTCTCCCAAATGAAGTAAGTTTCCTTAGAGGATTATTTTAACATTTGATTTATATCATTATTAAATTTGCCTCCAAAATCATCAAAATCTCTAATAACACTGTTATTTAACTCCCTGCCTGATAGGAGATTAGCAGATTTTTCTGTCATTCTGAGTCAAACCTCATCAAAACTCCATCTTTGGAGAGTTATTATTTTAAGAACTTTTTGAGATGTGATTTTTAGGAGGAATGTGTATATATATATGTGTATACATTTTCCCATGGCATTAACTGACTACTGTTACTTGCAGATATAAACAACATGTATGCAGAGTAGGTCAAGGGTAGAGTTTTCATTGTGTCTTAAAACATTTGTTCCTGTAAAGGTACTGCTTGAGGCCATGTTTTTGTCATGTTTTCCTTTAGAAACTGTAGTTGTAAAACATCAGGTGGTCTTCAAGATCAACATGTTTTATACAAAATTGTGCTCCCTAGAGAGAACAGAGGTATAATATGACCCCAACTGCCTTCTTTTGAAATCAGGAGGGCTAATATTTAAAGGCATTCATTGGAATTGTTTATGTATTTACTATTTTCTTTTTCTTTTCCAGCAAGGAACTCTGATTACCTTTACTTAAAGAGGAAAGAACTTTCTATACTTTCTTATTTAAAATCACAGATTTAACAGTTTCTGAATGTTTTTCAAAAGAAAACATAATCTTGGGACTGGGTTGTAGTTCAGTGGTAGAGCACTTGCCTAGCATGTACAAGGCCCCCGATTTGCTCCCCAGCACAATAAACAAACAAACAAATAAGCAAACACATAATAGAAAGAAAACGTAGCTACTATGAATATTCAAAGAATATAGCTAACATATTTTGGAGATATTAGCATGAACTTAGTGTCAAGTGATTTAATTATTCTTCCTATACTTCTAGGAGTTAAATAACTGTGTAAATTGAAAAAAATAAATTATATACCAAATTTTCAATTACACTATGAAATTAATATGAATACTTTTTACTATTTTACTACCTATGAAAAGCATCATGATTTATCCAAAGTAAGATTTTTTTCAGAAAAAAATTGATTATAAATTCTTATATGAGTAAAATGTGTATTAACAAGATTATGGTGTCAGAAGGATTTTTATATGGATGTGCACTTAGGTAGTGAAGAAAATTGTATAGAAGGAAAAGACTTCAATTCATTTAACACATATTTTGTTCCCTTACCTATGAGGCAAGGTACTAGGCATTGTGTAGGGTTCATAAATGAGCTAGAAGAGCTTATACTCTAGATAAGATTGAGACAATAAATACATATGTGTATCATTGTATACCTGGAGGTAATTGCAAAAAATCATATTTTTATTAATACACATTATTTATCTCACTGTATTTACCATCACTAAAATTTTTCAACTATTTCTTAAGGTCCATGGATGTTTCTCAGATGTGTTTAAGGTGAGATTTTTTAGCTGGAGTAGCCATATAACATTTTTTCTTTTTGATCTGAAGCAGTCTAATTATACATCCTCAGGAAAGCTGGTAGCTACAGGAGGCCATCAAAAAAAGGTGTGTGTGTGTGTGTGTGTGTGTGTGTGTGTATGTACTCCTTATTGTCTCTCTTTGTTTCCAGAGACACCAGATTCATTTTCTGCACTGGGATGGCTTTATTCTTCCCCTCAAAATCCCAAGCAGCAAAGCCATTAATAATAAGAATGGGGGTTTGCTCAGTCTGATAAACTTTCTATTAACCATCTGCTGAATATGTATCGTCAATGATATGCCATGTCCCAGTGAAAGCTGCTCCATGAGCTGCTTGAAGACCCTTTAACACTATGGGAGCCTGTAGCTTTCAGGTTTTAGTGCTATGGTAATGTATCCTCACATATGGAAAATTCTTTCTTTTTAACCTTTATGATGTGTATAGCAATAATATTCAGAATTTTAGTGAAGTAGTCATTTATTTTTGCTTGCTATTAGCTTCCTCTATCCCTGGCATTTAGATATAAATCCTCATATGTAGGGCAGGAAGACTATCAGAATCACCTGGACCCTCTAATAATGAGGATGCTGTTATGGAGCTTATCTTCTGTCCCTAACCTTACATATCTTGAAGTCTTTCCAAGGTTTTATTGTCTTGCAAATATATTACTTGTTCCTACTTCACCTGTCC
The DNA here is from genome assembly GCF_045843805.1 of Urocitellus parryii. Classification (NCBI taxonomy): domain Eukaryota; kingdom Metazoa; phylum Chordata; class Mammalia; order Rodentia; family Sciuridae; genus Urocitellus; species Urocitellus parryii. The sequence continues at coordinate 96,178,954 of NC_135538.1, forward strand.
TGCCAGTCTATCTAAACTTTAATAAATCCCCAAGTGAGAACAATTTGTACACAACTGGGATCTCTGCAACAGAAGAGCTCACAGATAAAGAGCTACAGGACTTCAGAGAAGAAAAGGTATAATTTTGTCTAAGGTTTCACAATAAAAGTCATATTTAACTTGATGTCTAGAGGAATGAGAAGACTTTGCTATACATGCATAGTTTTAAAAAATCAAGTAGCAAATGGATACCAACAAAACCAGTTGTGTAACAAAGTTTTTCTGTAAGAAATCAAGAGTTTATAAAATGTGTGGAAGCCCTGGAGGAGTGGGCTCTAAGGTGGCCCTCTGGGGAATATTCCAGAGTTAACGCACCAGAATTTTTTCATGTTTCCTTGTAGGTTGCTATGGGCACTACTTAATTTAAGAACCCCAAAGGGAGATAGTATGCAGAGAATAGTTGATCCCTGCCTACATTCAGGAACCCAGAGAGGGAACAATGGAAAAATGTGCAGGAACATCTCAGGTCCCCACAACTTTGCTTCCCACCAGAGAACATTGTCCTACTTTTCCAAGACTATCTGTCCTGAAGTTCATCTAATTGTTTGCATTGCACTTGCATCCAGAACCCTAGCTGCAGTGTAGATAAGAAGTACTTATACCATTTTAATAGACAAGCAAATACACATCAGCGCCTGCTTGACCCCCAGGCTGATTTTTAAATATTTATAAGGTCATAACTGTCACATTGTCTCAATCTAGAGTACTGTCCATATTTTGCCCAGGGTATATAATATGTAAATAAAAGTGTACAACAAGATTTGAATTTTATAAGACTTTAAAATTAGATTTTGGAAGAATGATTTGGTATCAATATATAGATATTTCTTCTTTTTTCTTATAAATAAAAGCACTGGACTTTATAATACCACTCTGGTATGGCATCTTAGTGAGTTAAAGTAGAAAATTAAAATAATAAGTGGTACCATTTGTGAGCATATCTGTAATAGTAAACCTACTAATATGTTCCTATTCAAGAATATCATATTTATTAACAACTCATTGTCTCCATTATGACCCAATTTTCCAGTTTGAAACTGTTGAGAAATAAAGATACTCTGTACATAAAATATGATGACTCCACTATTTATTTTCTATCATCCAAACATCATTGGATGTTCAGTGGAATTAAAAGTCACAAATGGCAAATAATATCACTTTCAATTAGAACTAAATATATTCTTAGCAATGAACAGTTTATTTGTAAGAGAATAAATATTTTCATTTTACACAATAAAAATTATTCTAATATTAGTTTTTTTTACAAACTTGTACATACCTTGGGAGAAAGGTCTTCAAATTTTATATTTTTTCATCTTTATAATTAATTATTTAACAATACATTCATTTTCACTGCAACCATACTAAAATGAAGTTTTCCTCTTAGAAATGAAAATATTCCCAAGTCTTATGAATATATACTGAAGAAAAATCAAAATGACTTGATTATTTTATAGAATCAAGATTAGATTTTGTATGGGAAAGACAGCCTACCCTCATAAATTACAAATAAGGATGTTGAGGATATAGAATTTTTAAGAATGGAATTAACTGATAGAAAGCATCTGTGATCATGTGGGTGCTTGATATTTTTTGAGCAAAAGACTCTGTACTGCCCACTAGAGCTACACAGATGACTAAATCACATTATTTTGAGGAATTTACAGTAGTGCTTTAGTACCCTTTGGCTCCTAATGATGTTTGGCACAGCTGTTGAAAATGATGCTCCTCTCCAGTAGGGACAGCTTTCATGAATTATGTAGGGAATAGTTAATAAAAGGAAAAATGGCTGGTTAATCAGGTAAAGATGTAAGATTATTTCAAGTCTACAGAAGAAAGTCTCCCTGTCAATTGTATGATCAGCCTAAATGATGTCAATGGGAACAGCCTTTGCCTAGTCCTTTGTCCTGCTGAGTACAGGGTGGTAAACTGACCCAATGTCAAGGGACTTGACCCCTGAAAAATTTTACAACATGAAATGAACCCTGCAAGAGTATAATCTATAGCCAAAGTCTGTACTTGACTTTGGAGAGTAGTATACTTCCCTTGTCCTGTGAAGTCAGAGACCTGCTTGTCACCTATTGTTAGATATTAGTTTGGCTTATTCTTATTAGCAGATGAGTCAGCTTGTTCAATTGGGCTTTGTTCCCAAATATTCCAAGTGAGAATATGAGTTGAGAGAGGGATGATACCCTTAAAAATAACCACTTCTTGGTAATATTGACCTTTTTGATACTAGAGTTAAAAGGAAAAACAGACCAATGTCACTTCCTCCTGGAAGTAAGATAATAAGTGAGACAAAAATTTCTGATCTAGAATTCCTTTATTTAGCTAATTTGTATTTCTTTACATTGATTATTCTCACAAAAATCGGCAGTGATCATTACAACAAAAAATAAAATAAACTTTATTATAAATATGTAAAAAATAGAATTCAAATGTTATGAGAAATACTTTGCAAAATAACATTAATGACCTAGTTCTAAAATCTCAGATGATATTATTGATAGCATAATAGGGATCTAAATGGTTTTATTCATGGAGGAAGGAAAAGTATGAAAATTTCACCATGGATCTAAAGGAAAATTTATATATACTTTTTAGTCTTCATAATTGGAAAAATTTATATTCCATTTTTCATGAGTAAACTCATCAATAGCTTTTATATTTTTGAAGTCACCAACCAAAGAAATATTTAGAAAAATATTGATTACAATGGAAAAGTGATAATATATAAAACATAAGACACAAAGTAGATCACAGATGCATGCTCAAAAAGCAGGAATGCTACAGATTATGTAACCCGATCACAATGTAGAAAAGGAAAAACTTAATAATAATATACATTGACACCAAATATTTGAGATATTGTGAAAAATGCTTTCTTTACATTATTTTTTAAAAGTAATAAGTTAAAATTGAATAACATTTATTTTAAAAATGCTGAAAGTACCTCAAATAAAAATTATGGGATGTAACTAAAGCCTTAGAGGAAAACTCATAAGTAGATTTTATAAAGTATGAAAATTAATAAGTATTGAAGTCAAAACTTACTTGAAAACTCAGAAAATGGGAGAGTAATTTTAATAAGCATTAAATCAGAAATCAGTGACCAAAAATTATGAAGAATGAGAAAGTATAATAAATTGCTATGGGCAACGATACATAAAAATCTTAGTAAATCTAATGAAGTCTAAAAAATTACACCACTGGGTAATTATATTAACCATTTGAACTCAAACCCAAAGTTTATAGTCATAAAATCAAAGGTTACATAATCATCTTCATAATATTTGTTACAAACTATTTACTGAGTATCTATTTTGTGTCATTCTTTTAGTTTTAAAGGTGTACTAAACAAAGATGTATGCCTAGGAGCTTATATCTAGCAGTGGGAAGTGAGACAATAAGTAATAACCATAATAAATAAACAAGTTAGAAAATAATAAAAACTCCAGAAAAAAGAAAAAGAATAGCGAAAAGATAATTGGAATTATGTTGTGCATCTAGAAATTCAGTGGTCTAGCAAGAAAGTGACATTTGAACAAACACTTGAAGATAAAATTTTCACTGTCTTGATACCTGGAGAAGAGTGATAAAGGCAGAGGAAAGATCCAGTGCAAAAGCTCTGAGGACTCTAATCAGAGTGTAAGGACCAAGAGGGAGACTCCTATCAGGTAACAGATGTGTGACCTGATCACTTAGGTCTCATAGGCTGTGGTGGAGACAATGCTGTGTTTACCACATCTTTTTCATTTGCCTGCTGGACACATAGCTAAGTCATTTTTCTCTGTAGTCTGGGAGGGGGTACATAGTGAATTCTGAGCAGGAAAATATAGGCAGATGTGATTTGTGCCTCTTCTAAAGGTGGCCCCTAAAACCCCCAATGAAATCTTCCTTGGCTCCTCGGATAGTTCTTTTTTCACTTGTTTTTGGTCAGTTGAATGGAGGAGATCCAGAAAGTATTCCAAGAAGGTCTTATGGAACAGCGGATTTACAGGATGAAGGAGTCTGAATTCCTGAGTGACCCTTGAGAAGATAACCACCCAATCTGTATCATATTGTGACATTTTGTTGAGCCATTCAACATTTTTTTAAAATATATAAAACCAGGAAAGTAGCATTATTTATGCTTACTAATACAGAAGCAATTACAGGGACTTGGAGTGTCCTGGGGAGTCAAGAGTGTTGTGCAGAGGAGTGATCTGATCTGACTTAAAGAGTTTGGTTTGGGCTACTGTATTGGTAATAAACTGTGGAGTTGCAAGAAATAAAAGCAGGGGAAACCATGTAAGAGGCTATTGGAATAACTCCGAGAAATGACAGTGGCTTGGACAACTTCACCAGCAGTGGAAATGATGAGAAATTATCAGCTTCCAGGTAGACACTGAAGATAGAGCCACCTGAATTTATTTTATTGGATGATGCCAGTGTTTTTGACCTGAGCAACTGGGAGGATACAGTATTTATCACTGAAATGGGGAGTGTGGTGTGTGGAGAGAGTTTTGGTAGAAAGATGAATTGAGATTTGAATATGATGAGTTTCAGATTAGATATGAACCCAGTTTCAAACAGAAATAATAGATTAAAAATATTGTCACCTAATTCAACTAAGTATATATTGATTTTTATAATGTAAACTTTTAAAAAACACCCTATATGAGAAATTATATCAGAAAGTATCTTGATAATATTTTAATTAATGGATATTTTAATTAATAAATTGTGATCCTCGAGAATAATATATTTAATTTGCATTTCTTCAGTTACTCTTTCGAGTAAGATTTTACCATGATTAATCCCCATCTGTATTTCTATGAATTGCATGAGAGTTGAACATTTCTCTCTGATTTATTTTGATATTGTATTCTACCATTTTTTTAGTTTTCTCAATTACTAAATCTCAGAATTTTGACCCAAATCATAAATAAAAATGTTAATTCCTTATGGTCTAGTCTCTCATATAAAGACAAAAGAGAATAAGAAAAAGAAAGAAAAATAAAACTTCTTCTGCTTACTATACTTGTCTAATTTGGATCTTTAAAAAAATAAGTTTTCCCTTCAACCATTTTCAGTTGTTTCCTACTCATTTGTCAAAATAATTTTCCTCTTTTAATATCAGATCCTATGTAAGGCAAAGGCTGAGATCAGAGCAAATGGAGACCTGTCATCTTCCTTTGGATGGTGGCTAGCTCCAATTTATGAACTAAGATTTTGTTAGATAATGGTTATCATCAGTAGGTGGCCACCAGGAGACCATGGGAAACTTCCAAGGAGGCTCTGAAAGCTGTGACCCTGGAGGACTGTGAGCTCCTCCCAGAGAGCACTGTCAGTAATCAGGAGACTGGAATGTGAATTGGTAGCAGAGAAGACTCAAAGAATTTTAAATAAACACATTCTGTTGTCTGACTTGTTTTTATTGTGACATCTTCACCACAGGTAGCTTTTGTCTCACTGGGAAGCTGACACTTTGTATCTGACAGTTGAATGGTTTTGGTCTGGAGCTCTCAATCTGGAGGGGTTTGTGAATTCCAGCATGTCTCCTCTGTGACTTGTTCCCTTGTCATGGAATAACTCAATCCTCCCTGCCTTCAGGTCTATTTTAACTGTCTTTGCAGAGAGTCAGCTTTTGGCTTTGTTTGCCTTCTGCATCTTCTCAGTTCTATAGTTTGTTTCTGGCATTGTTTTTATTTCCTCCTTAGTGTTTCCTTTAGTTAGTTGACTCTCTTCTTTTATCCACTTCCCTACGTTGTTTTATTAATGTATTAGTTATCAATCTTCCTTCTATAATATAAACATTTATGCTCTTGTTTCCCATTAAATACTCTTTCACTTTTATTTGACAAGTTTTATGTGCAGTTATCACATTATATATCAAGTTTAGGTATACAATTATTTCCATAATTTCTTTGTTGACTCATGAGTTAAGATGCTTACATTTTAAATAAAAATATAAAACATCTTATTGACAATGATTTCTAATTTATTACATAATGACTGAAGCTGTCTTTGTACTACACTAATTCTTTGGAATTTGTTCAGAGTAGGTTATGGACTATTACATGATCAATTGCTTGTGTTTAATTCAGTAGGATGTGTATTCCTTAATGGCCAGTTGAAAATTTTATGTAATCTCATTAGATCAAGTTTGTTAATTCTGCTGTTTGAATGTTCCAAATGTTTTCTAGTTTCATTGACTGAAACTCATTAATTAGAGATATATGTTAAAAGCTCCTACAATGTTATGTTTGGTGATTGTTAAATTTCTTTTTGTGATGTTCTTAAATTTTTTGCCTTATCTATTTTGTGGCTATCTTATCAAATGTATAAAATTGTGGAAGTATTTTTCATCCTTATTAATTAAAATATTTGTTATATGGTAAATCTCTTGATTTTGGAATATCTCATAAATAGTATGTACTTTGACTTTTTTATCCAATCAGTATGGCAATTTTTTGTTTTCACTCATGAACTTAATCCATTTACATGCATTATAATTCTTAGTGTATTTGGATTTAATTCTACTATTATATGTTGTGTCCTTTCCATGTTTCTTATTGTCACAGTGCAGGTATTCTTTTGAGTATGTTTTTGTAGTCATTTCAACTTTAGTAGGTAATGCTGAACTGTTTTCCAGTTACTAACACTAGTCACGTTGGGAGTGGGTGGTGGAATCTCATTGAAGTTTTAATTTCCATATGCTTATTAGCCATTTGAATGTTACTTTTCTATAGTGCTTATTGAAATCTCTGCATAGTTTTTCTGTTGGGTTGTTGGCCTTTCATTTACTGACTTAAGGAAGTATTCATAAGTTTCAAATACATGATCATTATAAGTAATATGAGTGGTAACTATCTTCTCCCAAACATGGAGTTTGTCATTTCAATTTTCAATAACCATGTATTTTTTTATTTCTAGAAAATCTATTTAACTCTTTCCATGTACATTTTATTAGTTTTTGGTAAACTTTAAATTTTTCTTTACTTTTTAAATTATTCTTTTTGTTTCCTTATGCATTTAAAAGTATTAATATTTTGTATTTCAAGTTTCAATATCTTAACTGTTTTTGAATCTAATTCTGCTCCTTTCCCAGAATTCTGATTTTCTTTCATGTTTCCTTCAAGCTTTTGTGTAATGGTTATAGAAAGATGTTAAGCAGATGTTTATGCCTTGGTGATGTTTTCCTAGTGAGAATTGGCTGGTTTCTTCTTATTAATTTTTAAAATATATTTTTAGTTGTTGATGGACCTTTATTTTATTGACTTATTTATATGTGGTGCTGAGAGTCAAACCCAGTGCCTCAAACAGGCAAGGTAAACGCTCTACCACTGAGCCACAACCCTGGCTCCCACCTGATTTATTCTTTTCCCCTGCCAAGATCCTCTTTGTAATAACAATTTCTTGACTTCATTTCTCATGGATGGTATGAGGCATTGGATTTTGCACTTGATTTGGTAAATGAAGGGAGACACTGTTAAGTTTAAATATGAATATGACACGAGTAGATCTCAGATATTCAAAAGAAGAGGGAGGAAGAAGGGGGGAGAGAAGAGAGTGAGAGACGAAGTGAGAGAACAGAAAACAATTTGGGTAAGCAGTTGGGAGTTAAAGGTCAGTTAGGACATTATTGTTATCATTCTGCTGATGGGGAAGTGGACAGGTACAATAGTGAAATTTGGAAGAATGCAATTACTCAGAGACAAAGTGTGTTTACAATTAATGTCAATATAAGTAAAAAATAATAAAAATATAACTTATGGCTTTGTAAAAAGTCATTTTCACTTGCTGCTGATTGAAATATAACTTAGACACTTCTTCAGATAGGGAATTTGGGAATGTACACCAGAAATTATAAAAACAAATGGATACAGTACACCCTTTGTCAGCAATTCATGCTAGAAAGAGTTAAGGAACTCTTTAGATATATATGTAAAAGTATATGAACAAATCTTTTCCCTGTAGCTTTATTTCTGAGGTATACGTTAGAACCAATCTATGAATTTATTCAATAAAACAGAATGGAGTAATTAAAAATGAACATATAAATCCCTACACCTTTGGACATGGAAAAATTTAAAATATATTGCTAACTAATAAAAAAGTGACACTGTAAACTATTATATCATTAAAACAAAAGAATATACACATATATGTAGAAATGAATATATATATAAGCTATTACTTTATGAGTGCTTATGTCAGTGTTTTGTCCTCTCTAGTTATATTTTTTTGATAATGCAAATAGATTATTATATTTAGTTTTCGGAATTTGGGTTTTTGCAAAGTAATTAAGTCATGAGGGTGGAGCCCTCCTTTATAAGTTAGTGCCCTTATGAGAAAAGACAGACAAAAGAGATAATTTTTCTCTACCATCAGACAATATAACCTGACACCAAATCTCTGAGCACCTTAATCTTGAACTTTCCAGCCTCCAGAACTGTGGAGAAATAAATCTCTGTTTTCACATCCCAGTAGAAATGGCAAATACCAAGAATAGTAAAGATAATAAGTATAGGAGAGGATGTGGAGAGAAGGTAAACCTTGCACAGTATTGGGAGAATATGTACAGCCATTATGAAAAACAGTGTAGAGGTTCTCAAAAATTAAAAAAAAATAGAACTACCATATTATCCAGCAATCCCATTGCTGAGCATATATCCAAAGGAAATGAAATCAGTATGTTGAAGAGACATCTTCACTCCCATGTTTATTGCAGCACTGTTCACAGTAGCTAAAAAATGAAAACAACCTAAGTATCCACCAATGATGAATGGATCAAGAGAATGTGTCACACATATGCAATGGAATACTACTTAGCCATAAAAAGAATGAAATCCTATCATTTGTGAGAACACAAATGAAAATCCAGATCATTATGTTAAGTGAAGTAAGCCAGTCACAGAACAACAAGAAACCCGTGATCTCACTCATTTTTGGAATCTAGGAAAGTTGATTTCACAGAAGTTGAATATAGAATGGTGGTTACCAGAGGCTGGGGGCAGTGAGGGGAGAGAGAGAAGGGAAAGACTGATTAGTGGGCACTAAGATGGTGTTAGATAAGAGCAAGAAGTTCTGGAGTGTTCTGGAGTGCTATAGCACACAAGGGTTGACCACAGATAACAATAATGTACTGTATATCTCAAATAAATTGAGGGATCTTGAAAATTTTCACCAGAAAGAAATGATAAATGAAGTGTTAAACTTGATATAAACATTATGCGGTATTACATATGTTGAACATCACATAATACCCCATTAATGCATACAACTCCTATGTTTTTTATGTATCATTTTAAAATAAAAGATAGGAAAAAAATTCCTTCTTAATAGCCTGATATTGTGGGGTGACCAGCACCCCACCAGGATAGGTTCCTGCTCAGGAGGTGTGAGTCACCTGGGAAATAAAAAGTTTGAAGTAATTAGTAAGAAATAGACACAGAGTCAAAAATTAGTTATAAAAAGGGGAGCATCTGATAGGTCTTCCAGTCCTAATAGGAGCTGGAAATGAACAACTGGGAAAGGATCCAATTCTTTATTGATGGGGGAGTACATCAAAGGCAGGGATGAGGAGTCTTAGGTGCTGGCTTCTCTGTGTAGCAGGGGTCTTGCAGTAAACAGACTGATTGGCATTTTAGCAAGCCACATCCATCTCTGAAAGGCTGTGTGGCTCCAGCAAGTCACCCCATCTCTGGTGCTGTGCTGAAGTTGAGATGGAGCCAGAGAGGAAGCCACATGAACGGAACCGGGCATTGCCAAACCAGTGGGGTTACCACTGGGAGTTCCTGATCCCAGATTTTCCTGCCTAATGGCTTCAACATCACTTTTGTTCAGGCACAGGGCTCAGTTCACATATGGGTCATGGATGGCTTCTGGCAGCCTGAACTGACTAGGGCAGTATGGTAATCTCATTAGATTAACACATGCATAAAACACCAATAAGAAAGTATCTCCCAAGCAAATACCACCTCCCCCTCTACCTCCAAAACAAATAATGGAATAGAAAAAATTGAAGATTGTTTAAATAGAATTTCAAGTGAACCTGTTCCCTCATACTGGCTGGAAGTGGCCTTTCAGCCTTTGATTGTATTCAGGATTATTGCCCTTTCATTATTATTCAATTATCATATTGTCCACGTAATAACTGAAACTACTCCTGGTAGTATTCTAAGTGGGAAGGAAATGTATTGAGTGTCTTGAATTTGTAAGATGCTTAATTTTTTAAAAAAAATAGATTATTTCAACATCTGTGAGAAATGTTCTATTTCAAATTTCAGTTGAAACAATTCTACACTCAATATGAGGTTCTTTTCCTTGGTTATTTTAATGAACTGCTTTTAAAAGTACTCTTTTAAATGTACTCTTCAGGTACATTATTACATAATAGTTCATTATTACTAAATGCTTTAAAAATAATATTCTGCATAAAATATTTTCATTGCTTATATTTATTATTATTCTTTTAAATTAGGCAGTAAAGTAACTTTTCCCCAAATCACAGGTATTGGTATTGTCTCTTCTCCATTAATCATATTTATTTTCTATTCTTCATGTCCTTGCTCTTCTGCTGATTGAAGCATAAAAAGCAGGGCAAAGCTGTGGCTTTGCTTTTCTCTTTTAATTTTCCTTGTTTTTAAACATCACTTAATAAGACCACAATAGTTTTTTTTTTATTATTTTAAGTACTGTTTATTCTCATACTTTTAAAACCTGCACCTTGGTACCACTTGACAAAACATTGATAACTCAAGTCAGCTGCTGTCTGGTTTGGAAGTAAGATTATATCATTGTTTGCTTGTATCACTATCACAGACTTCCTAACAAATTCTGAATTGTTTCTTGGTTAAGGAGCTCTCTGCTGTCAAAATCCCTATTTGGCTTCTCTGACCTAATAGGTCTCTCTAAAATAAAACAAAACAAAAAATCAAAAACAAAACAAAACAGAGCCCTAAACCATTGGAGGCTTGGGCCTCTCTGACTGTGCCAGTCCTCAGGGGTGCTCCTTTCCCATTATCTCTTTGGAACTCTGAAACTTCTCTGAAAAAATGAGTCACATTTATCTAAATCTTACCTTTCAACTCTTTTTTTTTTTCCTTCTGCTTCTTTCTCCCTTCTTTTGCTTATATTTGGGGCCTCTGGAAATTTTAGCCCAGGGAAAAGAAAAACAAATGCTCTGAACTTTTCTTCCTAAGAATGACTTGGCTGTTACCCTTTCTCTGTCTCTGCAGCAGACACAAAGCCTCCATATCTATTTCATGTAGATCCTTCTCCCCAGAGCTCTTTTATTCCAAAGTAAAGTGAAGAATTTATAGTCATCTGGTGATTCCAACACAGTGATTCAACTTTTATAATGGGAATTTTACTCTGTAATATTTTGACTAACCTTATCTTATTACTCAATATTATTAATTATGTTAGTGATAATACCCATTATTGACTTTTAAAATGTGCCTAGTGTTCAGTCATTTACATTGTTATAATAAGATTAGCATTATATAAGATTAGCAATCTCCCCTTCACCTCAGTCAATACTGTGTTTTTTGGTCCAACTTTTTAATTTTGGTTTGTTTAATTATTTTGCTGTGCTAGAATTTAACCTGGGACCTGTACATGCTAGGCAAGCACTCTATCATTGAGCTATACTCCTCGTCCAATGTTACTTAAAGCAAGTCTTAGTTAAATCTTTCAAATTTTCCCACTTTTTTTCTTACATAGTCTGAAAAATCATTATATCATCTAGGAAATAAGTGATTAACAATGACCTTGATTCTCTACTTTTAGAGAAAATTCAAAAGACATAGGTGCTTCAAGATGTGACATAGTACCTGGCATGGTGGAACAAGCCTATTATCACAGCTACTGAGGAGCCTGAGGAAAGAAGATTGTAAGTTTCAGGGTAGTCTGGGTTACTTAGTGAGATAGGATCTCAAAATAAAAATCAGAAAGGGCTGGGGATGTAGCTCACTGGTAGAGTGAACCTGGGTTCATTCCACCACACAAAAGGGAAGAAAAACAAAAAAGATGTTTTTGCCATTGGCTATTTTTCTTAATGTGCTAATATTCTCAGGACACAATAGAAGTTCTAAGCTTTGAAAATTTTAGGAAAAGTGTCTATGAAAGTATAATTTTTGTGGAGTCATAATAAAAAATAATCAGCTCCAATTCATCTTAAAAAACCCCCAAAGACAATAAAGTGGTTGTATGTGTTTTGACAACTTGTATATAACTTCAAGGTCAGGTCTGAACACCTGAGCAATAGATTTAAATTCTAACCTGCTTTTCATATTTTTATATTTCCATGTGGCACACTGAGATAAGACTACTTGCTTCCCTATGAGGATACTACACAAACTGATGCTTTTGAAACTTTACTCAGGTATGATCTTTGCAGGATATTTGCTTCATGTCCAGCCCCACCCTTGTTCTCTCCTGTCAAAATTCCAGGATGTTTCAAATCTCAGTTTGGGTCCTGTAACCTTTTCTTTTTCTATTTTTTCCTATTATTCTTACTTTTCATATTTCTATAGCACTTAGCAATGTATCTCTAGCATAGTATATTTTTGAGTCTCTCTTTTGATTTAATTTATTTTTTAATCTAAAGCATTTGTAATATTTTAAAAATTGAATTATTAATCATCTGTACAGAAAATAACATCTAGGCAATATTATAATTAAATTCTGTAAATTTTTACAGGGTTATATTATTTAAGTCATATAAAAATTTCAGATAAGAGAAAACAAAGGAGATTCTCCTTCCTTTTTTTGTGACTCTAAAATAGCCTTGATATCAAACATAGATAAAGGTAATAAAATAAAAGTAAATTACAGGCCAATCCATGTATGAAAACAGGTGCAAAAAATCCTGTAAAATGCTGGCAAATGAATTCAGGAAATATATAAAAAATATAAATTGAAAATCTTGTATTCTAGATTTAAGCCTGGCTTGACATTAGAAAGTGTAGTAGTGAATTTGTTATATTAACTGACTGAAATGAGGAAAACTTGACAGAAATACATAAATCATTTGATAAGATTCAAAGCTTTTGGAGGATTAAAAATATCTTAAAAATAGGAATAGAATGCAGTACATACTAACATTCTACAGCAAATAATACACTTTTTTTCTTCTAATTAAAAAAGATAGTTGTAGATGGACACATTATCTTTATTTATTTATTTTTATGTGGTGCTGAGGATCAAACCCAGGGCCTCATACCTGCAAGATAAGTGCTTTACCACTGGGCCACAGCCCAGCCCAGCAAGTAATATACTTAATGAGAAAATGTTAGATACATTTCTTTTTGAATCAGGAATAAAAGGTATGCTCATTTTCACCATTTGATATTATTTAGGTTCTCTGGGTCCTAAGAGTAAACATGCATGATAAGTTCCTCTGGCAAGACTCAGAGAACCACATTTCTCCTATAGAATCTGATAACTGAAGTAGTGTAGGGTGGCAATACAGACTTGCCAACTACATTGTCTTGAGTATTTTTCTCCCTGAATATCAAAAGCCTTAGTCTCCCCATGTATAGCAAATATCTAGAACTGGGCTGTGCATTATGGTAGCCACCATGTACGTTGTTATGGTTTGTATATGTAGTGTCCCCATAAAGCTTGTGTATGAGATAAAGCAGGAATGCTGTAACCTAATTAGTAGATTAATCTATTTAGTGGATAAATAATTTAAAAGGACTGCTGTGCTGGGTAGTATCTGTAGGCATGTGGGTTATGGCTGGAGGAAGCAGGTCACTAGGGGCATGCCCTTGTGCCTATTCTTTCTGCTTCTCAGCTGCCATGTACTCAGCAGCTTTTCTCTGCCATGATATTCTGCTGCATATCAGGCTCAGAGCAATGGAGTCAACCAATCATAGACTGAAACTCTAAAATTATGAGCTCAAAATAAAATTTTGCTCCTCTAAATTGTTCTGGACGGGTATCTTGATCATAGCAATGAAAACCTGTCCAACACACATGTGTAGCATTTTAGCCCTTGGCAGGAGGCTAGTGTGAATTGAAATGTACATTAGGTCTAAAATATGACACTGAATTTCAAAGATGTAATACAAAAATGCAAAATAACTCAATAATCTTTTTATAACATGGTAAAATGCAAGTATGTTTGATATATTGGGTTAAATGAATACATTATCTAAATTAATTTCACTGATTCTATTGTAGACTTATAAAATGAAGCCACTAGAATATTTAAAGTCACATATGTGGCTCCGCTGAGTTGAATTATTATTTTTGCTGAATAGCTCTGGACTGTGGTAAATTTCGGTCAGAGAGCATTAGTCTGGGATGGGAGGGTTGGGGATAGCATAATGCTAGCAGAATGAAGGAGGAGGAAGAGGCAGCCACATCATTCACAATGGTCTGCAGCCATCAAGTCTGGAGGCCTCAGCTGTGCTGACTGAGGAATTGGAGCTGAAGACTTTCTGGTTCCAGTTTGAGGTGCTGCTGCCATGACTGTCTGAGGTGGTAGCCAGTTTGGGACTGTCATAGTGCCATGACTGATTCCCTGTGGCTTTCCTAGACATGCTAAATTTGGATCTGGACCTTTGAGGCTGGAGCAGTGATCTTATGTATTAATAACTTTCCTGTTTCTTGCATTAGACTCTAATGTTCTTGAGGAAGTATTGTAGCTTACCTTCTTCCTCTCTCATACTACGTAACACAAGGTGTTTGGGACATGAAATACATTTCAAATTTATTTCCTTAATAAAATTGGAATTATTTCTTAGTTTTAAAACTTTCCACAGGACCATTCTTATTTTTCTTTGTTCACTACCACCATCCTTTAGGATAATGAGAAAACAGGACCCTTTCGCTTCCTCACACTGCCCAGTAATAGAACCCCTTCCAAACACACAGTGCATGATGTCTTTAATGTATGTTGGAGATTCTAGTATTAGTATTATACTATTTGTGTACTTTATAATCAATTTTAAATAAATTCTCACAGCCCTATTTAAGAAGCCCTTTAATATATGATCTGTGAAATTCCAAAATCATAATTAGTATAGAGGTATTTGAATGTCTCAGTTATGAAGAGGCAGTAAAATAGTTCTGTCTTATTTCTTTCCCTTGATTTTCTTTTCCTTGACTCATTTTGCACAAACATTGCTTACAGATTCACATACTTTCTCATATTCTGAAACATCTACAGAGTAAAGCTCTATAAGGGCTAAAACGTGTGAGGCATGTTCTCTGATCTTCATACAACTAATTACCTTGTAGGAAATATACACACCAATAACTTCAACACTGACTCCATGTGAAAAGTGTGATAGAGGTTGTAAAAAAATTTAAGACTGTTAGATTACTCAGGAAAAAGGGATTTCTTCCATTTGAGGAGATCTAAGCAAAAGTCCTTGTTGAGAGGACATCCAGACTGAGTCTTAGATGGTGAGTAGAATTTGGACATGTGGTAAAATTGGAGAGAACATGATCTACAGGCAGAGGGAAAGAGCTGAGCTATGTTATGGTCTTATAAATATGAAGTGTAGCTATTTGAGCTGAGCAACAGTTTTTAGGGATTTTTACACTCTGTAAATTAATGTACTGTTTGCTTTATTTGGTGAGAAATAGGAAAGTACTGAAAAAATGTAAGCACCACATGATCAAAGCTGTTCTTTAGTAAGTTCATATCAGAGCATTATATAGGTCACTTAGAAGACTAAGAAGACATTATACTTCAGGAAGTCTTGAGAAGAGAAAGGGATAAACGATAGGGCAAGTGTGAAAACTACTACAGGGAAACAATATATAGCATTTGGCAACTTATTTTTAATAGATGATGCATTAAATGAAGAGAGAAGTACAAGCAAAGATCTAGCTGAGACCAAGGAACTAGTGAAAAAATTATGTTCTTCAATTCTGAAAGCCACTAGTCAAACTTTCACTCTTAAGTTTCCCTTTGATGGCAAACCTTTCTTTCCCCTTTCTGTCACTCCCCTAAAGTATCTGTTTTTGTTGTTAAATAATTGTACTCATTTACTATTTCCATACATTGCTTTACATACACTTTGCAATCTAGTTTCTGTGTAGGCCACTCCACCAGAATGTTTTAGGCAAAAGTTTTTTGATGAACCTCTAAGTAGGACAGATTCCTTATCTTACTTGGCTTCTCTGAAGTATTTGATAAAGGTAATTAATCCATCCTTTGAATCTCCTATCTTGCTTTCTGTGACTTGACTATCTTTGTTTCTTTTCATACTTTTCTTGCTGTTTAAAGAACAATGCTTCCCCATCCCTATTCATATGTATTGGTGTCTCTTAATTTCTGTTTCTAGCTATTATAACCTGGTATCCTACATTTGTATTCCCATTTTCAACAATCAATTCTGTTTTTTAAAACAAGTATTTATTAAATACTGTCTTTGCCAGACATTTTATTGGTGAATATCAAATCAGCTCTCTCCTGTGCTCCATCTCTCAGAAGTTCAACTACCTTTTTTTAAAAATTTTTTTATTAGTTGCTCAAAACATTAAAATGATCTTGACATATCATACATCAACTACCTTTTTGAGTCAATCTCTTTGATTGTCACCCAGGCACTGGAAAGATAACCTTCTTCATTATGACTGATCCTCAGGTTTGCACTTCTTCCTGTCTTTTTTCCTTATGAACTGTAATTTCATTTATCCAGTTGCCCCAGTTGGAATTCCAGGAGCCATAATTGACTCCTCATTCAAATAGATGACAGCATAGACAGATGCTAGTGGTCAGAAACTGATGTCTTCTTTTTATGACATAGAATTAAAAACCTTCTCAAGAAAAGGGAAAGTCAAAGGACAATCTGAAAAGCACTGTTTTGTTTTGACAGAATTGACTAAAATATTATAGTGGAGATTTAAAATTGAGATTGAAGTAAATTACAGAAAAAATGTTAAATTTTTGCCTATGTGAGTGTAAAACTTAAAAATATGGATTAAATGTGTAATATTACAATATACTTCTAAACATTTTTTTTTCAGAAAATTTTGTATGATATTCAGGATGTATGGGAACCAAGACACTTTGCAATCTGTTTCACATTTACTTCTCTAACCTCGAAGCTGGTTGTAACCACTCTCTTAGTCTACCTTTGAATAACAATGCCTTTTCTGATCTCTGTGTTTGCATTTACATTTTCCTACAATTCTCCTTAGCCAGTGTTCATTTGAATGATTTCCATTAATTAATTAATTCATAAACATTTATAGAATATCTAACTGTATATAGCATGATCTAGCACTGAAGTCCCAAAGGTTGAAAAGCAAAAATTCCTGCCTTTAATTGAACTCATTATTGATTGGAGGAAGTACACAGAAGAGATAAGTTTATCAATAAGGCATTAATAGAGATATATCACAGTTGGTGTTCTGGAATCAAGGGGAGGATCTTAGAAGACATCTTGAAAGGCATGAACACATGAGGACAACCATGTTTTCCATGATCAGGAAGTGCTTTCTCATGTTCAGAACTTTTTCTTTTTGTAGTTAATCTTCGGTTTCTCCACTGAAGAATGAGTTAATTAAATTCTAAGCCAATGCCAAAATTTAAAGTGGTGAGATTTGGAAAAATAAGATGGCTTGGCCCCATTAGAACCCCGTTGAAATAGGACCTTCAGTTGGAGTGTAAGAGTTTCAATTTTGAAAATTCTGGAGGTAACAGTGATTTACATATAAGTAAGAGTGGTTATTAAGAAATCTCTACTGCAGAGCACACAGAAGAAACACAAATGAGAGTTCTGTTGGCAGTTTGCATTTTATTCAGAATGTATCTTAGGTAAATCTTACAGAAATTCTTCTAGGATAATTTTAAGTCTTGGATAGGTACCCATAAAAAAATCTGGGCTTAGCTCTATCAAAATTATGCATATCTGTATACTCCCCTAGACTTGAAGGTAGGAACAATGTTATTTGCTAAGAATAAAAACATATTTTACATCTTTATATAGCAAAAGCTAAAATAGTATCATAAACAGAGAATGTTTGATAGATAGTAAAATGCATACACTCTGCGCTATGGAATATGGGGGCTCAGATTTTGAAAGGGAGAAAATAAATTTCATTTTTTACATAATGTACAATTTGTTGATACAGTTGTAAGTGACCAAAAACTAGTTTTAGCTTTAATTTTATATATAATGTTTTAGTTGTGTATAATTTTGTTCGTATGTAATTTTATGTATGTTTTGCATATTTATGTATATGTATTTATATGTATAATAATTAGAGGAGCAGAAGAGGATGAAGAAATAATGAAAAAGACATTAGATTTTTTCCTAAATATAGGAAGCAAAGGAGAAGAATCAGTGCCATATAATTCAAGAAAAATTTTTAGGATGAAAATTATATGGTCAAGATTGATAAACATAACTGAGATGTCAGGTGTTGAGAGCTACAAGAAAGCCAAGAAAAGAGAAAACATATTTTGTAATATAATTAGGAGATCAAAATTGACATGAAAGCAAAGAGTTTAGGTAAGTTGTGGGGACAAAATCTTAATAATAGTTGTTCACAAAATACATAGTGTTAAAATAGAAGTCTGGCCAGGAGAGAGATTGAATGATAATTTGAGGGATTAATAGGTGAAAACAAGTAATTCAGACAGTCATCCATTGGTGTCCACAATGGATTGAATCCAGACCATCACATACCCATGGGTACCAAAATTTGGGGATGCTTAAGTCACTATGCGCAGAATTTTCCCATTATCTATGAAATCCTCCTGTGTATGTTAAATCATCTCTATATTACTTATAATACCTTGTATAATGCAAATAGTTGTTATATAATATATAGTTCAGACAATAATGAAAAGAAAAAAATATGTACAAGTTCAATTCAGATGCATTTTTTCCTGAATACTTTTTGAGTCAGAGCTGGTTGAATTCACAGATGCAGAACAGTTGACTGTATTGAGACATTGGTGAGGTAGGAGAAAAGGACTGAAAATGGAGGGTGGTATAAAACCTTAAGAAGGGAATGAATGGTGGAGGATGACTTGGGCAAGATAGAATGGAATGGAAACATTGCCATTGTAGGGCACTGAAGAGTTTCAGGAGCACCTCTTTGCAAGACATAGAGGAAAGAAGGTAGATAGGGATATATAGTCATTTTGAGGAAAAAGGGAATTTTAGTTTTTCTAAAACTTTTCAATAACATAGCATCCACTAAAGTTGTGTAAAGTAACTATAGAATGGGAATAGAAGGTTGAGGTGACTAGATAAGTCACTTGGAGAGCGGCTGTGAAGATTTTAAATACAGGTCAGCAACTTACTCATGGTAATAAATGATCAGAATGACTGTGAACAGAAACAGGACAATCAATAGGTATGAGAACAGAAAGAGATTAGTTTGATGGGGGATGCTAAACATTTTTTTTTTAAATGAGGCATTTAGAGGTCTTATTATTCTGCATCAACTGAATTAAGCCAACATTTGGACTGCATGAGTGAAACAGTTATGAGTGAATGAATTGAGGAATGTGCTGCAGGAATCAAATGTAAACCCAGAAAGAAAAACCAAAACAAAGGATAAGAGGTGATTTCAGTGAAAAGAGCATCCTTTTGTACTCCTCATTGGGTGTTTTTCGAAGTTTTCACTCCCAGAGTGAGTGGCCCATAAGAGTCTTATCGTGAGAATCTCTCTGATTCTCAGACGTTTAGATTTTACAAGCTGATACAATTTCATATTTTAATGGCATACCATTCCAGTTTTAATTTTTAAATTTATTTTGGTAATTGTTTACAATAAATGAAATAGTGTATGCTATTGCTATCATTGTTTACATCAAATGTGTTTTAATATAGAAAAAGCAAGAAAAGTATAATCTCAGAATAAAGTTCCACAAAAATAATATTTGTAGTTACCTTAATGTCTGAGTTTAATTTTTATATACATATGAATGTATTTGTGAGTGCATTTATCTATCAAATCATTGTTATTTTTTGCTTTATTTTGTTATAAAATCTTTACCATAATCTGGTACTAGACTGATGACTTGCATTTGATTTGTGAGGAAATGATTTTTCACCTGAATGCTGACACATTCTGCATAATTAGGTGTGGGGTGCTACAGAGAAAGGTACTTCAGGTAGGAAAACCTACAATCTAAACACCCTACTGCAAGCAAGAATATGGTAAGTTTGAGGGACTGAAAGAAGGCAGGTGTGATTGAGAAGCAGAGAATGGCAGAAGATGAAGATTTATAATAAAGCTGAAAGAAGGGGAGGGAAAATGCAAAGGTGAAAAGCCAGTTTCTTTCCTCCCACTGACTACTTACCTCCTCCACCAGGAGCTGCCTTTTCTGATCATTCTGGGAATTTAAATGATGAGGAAGGGAAGAAAACATACTGGGTTAAATATAGTCCTCAAAAATGTATGTCCATCCATAATCTCATAATGTGCCATCATTTGGAAATATGATTTTTGTAGATGTAATTAGTTAGGATCAAGTCAGATCATGGTGGGCCCTAAAGCCAATCTGACTTGTGTTCTTATAAAAAGAAAAGAAAAAGACACACAGGAGAAAGGACCACGTTCAGAAGGCAGAGCTTGACATTATCCATCTCCAGGCGCAGCAAGACCAAGGACTGCTGATAACCACCAGAAGTTAGGAGAGGCAGAAGAAGGTCTTTGCCCTTTAGCTTTACAGAGAACATGTCTTGCTGACACCTTATTTTGGACTTCTGTCCTTCAGGACTGTGAGATCACACTCTTGTTGTCATCACTCGGTGGTCATTTCTTATGGCAGCCATAGGAACTAATATAGAGAGGTGGGAGCAACAGGTTATTTCTTACATGGGAGGAATAGACAAACTCTAGATAGGGCAGAGGGGTGGGAGGGGAAGAGATGGGTAGGGGGTTAGCAAGGATGGTGGAATGTGATAGACATCATTATCCAAAGTACATGTATGAAGACATGAATTGGTATCAATATATTTTATATATAACCAGAGATATGAAAATTTTGCTGTATATGAGTAATAAGAATTGTAATGCATTCAATTGTCATTTATTTTTTTAAAATCAATTTTTAAAAAGTCTTCCTGTTCTTGATTCCCATTCACTGGGCTTGCAGATCTTCTTCAATATTTATCCTTTTCTAAAGCACTTATGTGAGTTCTTTATTTTAAAATATTTAATTGAAAAACAATGATTGTGTATATTCAGAAGGTGTACATGATGATTTGATATCTGTATACATTATATAAAGGTTATCATAATCAGATCAGTACATCCATCACCACCCATGCTGTAAATCAGAACCTCAGAACTTACTCATTTTATAATTGGAAGTTTTACCCTTTGATTAACATTTGTCCATTTTCTCACCTCTTGTCCCTAGCAACCACTGTATACTTTCAGTTTCTGTATTACTTTTTTAGATTCCACACACAGGAGATCACACAGTATTTGTTTTTCAGTGTCTGTCTTATTTCATTTAGCATAATGTTCTCCAAGTTCATTAATATTGTTGGCAGGGTTTCCTTATTTTTTATAAATAAATAGTATTCCGTTGTATATACACACTAAATTTTCTTTATCCATTCATTCATTGATGGATATTGGTTGTTTCCATATCTTGGCTATTGTGAATAATGCTTAAATGAACATTGGTGCAAATATGTCTCGAGGATGCTGATTTAAAAACAAGTAAATAAACAGAAGGAAGACCAAATAGTAGAGAAAGGGGAACAGGGAAGGGAGAAGGAGTTGGAAAGAGATCGTACTAAGGATTAATATGGAGAAAGCTGTGCTGTATGCATTTATCAATATGTCACAATGAATCACACTATCATGCATAGCTATAATTCACTAAAAAGTAAAAGATTTTAAAATGTAAGTGAGAGAGGGGACCCACGTTGAAAGCTACAATAGTTTTATGACCTAAATCTGGAATGAAGATCCCATTGCTTCTTAATGTTACTCATTAGAAATAAGTCAGTAAGATTAGCCTACACCTAATGGGAGAGTATTATACTAATCAAGAGGACTGGGAAGCCATTTTAGAGGCTACTTATCTTACTCATCAGAACTTCAAGTCAAAGTGAGAAATTTCTTGAGAAATTCAAATTTCTACATTGTAGGCTATGTGAAAATCCTTAGCAATAGCAGTTTTGAAGTCACTCTTACTATTTGACTGCCTGCACCACAGAAAATCTTTTCTGATTATTTCAAGCAATACTTAGGAATATTATTAGTGATGACTTCTAGGGTAGTTATTTTTTAAATTTATGTATAAATATTGTATTGAGACAAAGACCCTGAATCTGTTGAAGAGGAACCTGCAATAAATAATGCTTTACAGAGATATCCAACAATTTATTTTTCATATTTCCTTCTCTTTATTTTTTTTCTGGCACATATGGAACTAATTCCTCTGGTCTATTTTCTAGTTCATTTATTTTCCCCTTTAACTGTGTCTAATTTGATTTTTAATCATTTAAAAAATTTGGTAACTATGTTTTTTATTTCTGTAAGAATTTTGTTCTTTTAAAAATCATTTTGTGGGCTGGGGATGTGGCTCAAGGGGTAGCACGCTCGCCTGGCATGCATGCGGCCGGGGTTCGATCCTCAGCACCACATACAAACAAAGATGTTGTGTCCACCGAAAACTAAAAAATAAATATTAAACAAAAATTTCTCTCTCTCTCTCTCTCTCTCTCTCTCTCTCTCTCTCTCTCTCTCTCTCTCTTTAAAAAAATCATTTTGTTCTTTCAATCTCTTTTACTTCAGGTGGTTTTATCTATTCCAGTTTTCTTAGATGTGCATTATCTCTTGATGTTTTGTTTGATGACTCTGTTCACTCTAAATCCAAATTGTTTTCCTTGCTTGGTTTCTAACTTTTAATTTTGAACTATTTTCAGTAATTAGCCCCCACCTCCAGCCCCTGTTGGAAAACCATGCACTCTAGCTTATTGAAGTGATGCTAAGCATCCATGTTATGTTAGGTTAATTAGTTTACAACTAGTTTTTAATTTCTAGGCCTGAGAATTCTATTATTCTTAAGATCTCCAAAGTACCATTGATGCTTTTTGTTTTAATTTTTTTTAAAAGATCATTTTGTTTTCAAATTAGAACCAAAAGCCAAATCAAATATTCTTGTTACTTCCCTAGGTATTATCATTTTATCCCTTTCCTCTGTCACTTAGGGGTCACCCCTTCATTTTCCTGGCTTTTCTTAGGAATTTCAGGTTGAATGACCAACCTCAGTATATCCGAGTTTATGGTAGTGCCTCTTTGTGGGGCATTTAATTTGTAGAAATGAGACTTTATTTGAGTCTGATAAAGCCCTGAACATCTGCTGAGTCATTTACACATTCTCTGTATAAAATTCTTTTTTGTTGCCATTACCTAGGAATTTTTCTTTCTTAAGTTCATCCCCATTTTGTTATTTTGGTTATGTATTTGTTTCTGTTTCTTTTTGCATTTCTGGTAATCTAACTCACAGGCTTGCACATTTCTCTACTTTGATAGCCAGAGAGGTTCTTTGTTAATACAGTCGACCAGGTTGTGGAACTGAACTGCGGGGAAAAAAAGAATAGTTTGCTGTTCAACAAGTTTCTTTATTTATTTTATTTTTAAAAAATTGCCTTCTCTCCTATTCTTGATTTTCCTTGTTTTGTCTCCACTTTTAAATAATCTCATACTTTCAGGTTCAACCCTAAATGAAAATCTATGTCTGTGTATATATCTTCACTTCTTCATACCCACCAATTAGTACCTAGATGTGCCTAGGCACCTACTGTATCATTTCTACCCTGTAATTTAAAACTACACACAAAACACTTATGAAGTGCAAAGGCATAAATCCTTATGGCTGAAAGAAATGCAATTAATGCTTTGGTGAATTTGATTGTGACCTTGCAAAATCATGTTTTGTTCGGTAGTGGTGTGGTCTGATATAAATAGAAGTAATAGAAATGTACACAGTAGAGCCCAAGATATGACCATTTCTTTTTGTTTTTCATTACTGGGTCATTACTTGCCATTCTTTACAAAATAAACAAGAAGAATCACTCCCACTCTCTAAAGTTCAAGAATTTTTGGATAATCTTAGAAGATTGGGAATTGAAATACTGAAAATACTGTAACTGAGAGACAAAAATTTGAAGATAAATATTTTCATACCAACAGAGACAGGATTTCTACTTTAAAAAGCTGAAAGTATGAACATTTCCATTCAAAAAGGCTGCAGTGAACTTCTGCAGCTTTGCAATTTATATAACCAAAAGGTGGCAGTGTTCCATTTGGTTTCCTTAGGAACCACATTTTTACAGAGGTAAAATTTTCAGCTGTATTCTGCCCCCAGTTGATTTTTCTTAAAAAAATATTAAGCAATACTACTATCATCACATGTATAAAAAAAACCTAATTGAAGACACATTATGTTTCACAGTGGGATCATTATAGATTTTGCTATATAGAATGGTTTGATCTGAAAGGCCAAAATAAAATGAAAGAGAGACAGAGACACAGACAGAGATTTAAAAAATCAACATAAGATGTTTCATATCTAAGGTATTTTGTTCTTAGACTATCTCTTTGGGGGTTCTACTCTGTATTGAGTATTGATTGATTCATTTTATAATATTCTGCAAGCAGTGATATATTTTCAGTCTAACTAGTTATCAAGAAAAATTTGGATTTTGTGTGCATAATGATGCATTTCCATCATTATGCTTTAAAGTTTTCTTTAAGAAGCAAATGACAAATATTTATAGAAATTGATGAGTAGATTGAAAATAGATGCAAATATATCCCTAAGTGATTAATATTATAATGGGCATAACAAAAACAAATAGCTCAAAGAATTCAATTCCAAATTCTGTTCCAAAATCTTAAACGAAAGCTTACTTGAGGCAAAAATTCTCCTGTACAAGTAAATCCTGGCAAGAATCTACTTAACAGTCAATTATTATAAACAAAATCCAGGTTTCTTAATTAAAATACAAAATATTGGCTTACCCATTTACTCTGAAATAAGTTATGTCTTACAAAGACTGCAATTATGGTGGCGCCTTCTAATGCCATTGATGGTCAGAGTCTGTCAGTGTCTGTATAAAACTCTTTTACTTTTTTTTTTTCCTTCAGAACTTTGCAACAGTGCTCTGGATTGCTATTTCCTTAGCTAAAGCTTGGCGTCAACATTCTAAAGCAGAAGAAGTTTAGGGATTTTTGTTTTGAGTTTGGTCTGAATGCCCAAAGACTTTCATTTTTACTCTCATAAATGCAGGAAAAAGTAAACTCTTCCATTCATTATGATTATAATTTTGAACTCCGGAATTTTATTCATCTCCTTGTACTATATATAGAAGTTATAAAATGGCTACCTTTGGCAAACAATAGAAAATACAATCAATGAACTGCATACAGCATTTTGAATTTTAAATAAACTTTGAAGCAAAGGCTTTATGTATTTGCATGATAGCTATTTTTAGTTGGTGAACAAAAATAATATTTTATAATTGGTTTTATGAAAATGAATAAAAATACATCTACTTTTGAGTTATATGCAATAGTGGCAGGGTGTTTTTTTAAATGACTCATTCATTAAAGTTCCTTTACTACATGGCCTACCCTAATTTCTGGTGCAGAACAGGTTAGGCTAGTTTCGTTTTCATCTTCCTTGTCTTCCAATTGAAAGAACCCAAATGACAGTCAAATCGTCTGTGGTTGATCAAAGAGAGAAAGTAAAAGTCATGAAATAATTTTATACCTCAGACTCATATAATGATTACTTACTTCTATGTAGTATTTTTCAGGATTATGTAATTTGAAAAAGTAAAATAGTATCTTTTTAGTTCAAGGAAACTATTGTTAAAAGTGCATCTTTCTAAGTTCAAAAGTTTATCTGGTGTACTTAATAAAACAGTGGTTAGTGTTGTTATAGGTTCTGTGGGCTAAGAAAATATTCTTTAAGAGTTAGGTGTTGTGACCTGTTGTTTAGTTCTAGGTTAATGCTTAGAAAAAAAGTTTTTAAGGGGCTGGGGATATAGCTCAGTTGGTAGAGTGCTTGCCTTGCATGCATAAGACCCAGGGTTCAATTCCCAGCACTGCCAAAAAAGAAAAAAAATTTAAATTAATTTTTTGTGATGACGGGAATTTCCAGGGCCTCATATATGCTACATATAGTATATAGTATTCTAGCACTGAGGTCTTTTAAAATTTTATTTTGTTACTTGGTCTTGCCAAGTTGCCTATGCTGGACCAAACTTGTGATCCTCCTGCCTCAGCCTCCTGAATACCTGAGACTTATAGGCATTCAGCACCATGACTGGCTTAGAAAATATTTTTAAATGAATATATGGATGTTTAGCATATTGGGCATCTATATTGGGCATGGGATATCATAGTGCATAGGAAGAAAGTTCTGTCCTCTAGGAAGTAGTGAAAACTAATGCTCTCTGACATTGACATTCATTACTTATTATGGGACAAGACCCATGCTAAGTAATGAATCTTTCTTTTTCTTTCTTTTTTCATTGGTTCTTTTTCCTTATATGTAACAGTAGAATTTATTTTGATTTGGCCAGGGTTCATGATAAGCACACACTCTCCACAGAGCTACTACCCCCGCCCTAACTCTTTTTAAACTTATTATCTTTTTTTTTTTAACTTCTTAAAATTTCTTTTATTACATGAGAAGAATTATCTTCATGACTACATTTGATTGAAATATGATATCAAGATCATGATCAAATGCAGATTTTTGGATAGTTGTTTAACCTGTATTAAACTTTACGTAATGGAAACCATCATTATCCTCATTTTATAGACCAGGAAACTGAGGCAGAAAATAGTTACACAGATATGAAATGTCGAACCAGGATTCAATTTCAGTCAGATTCCTGAGAACAGCTCTTAATCACCACGTTATCTTGCTTCTCCAATTGTAGTAAGTCAGATTGATTCTTTTCCAAAATGTGCTGGTCAAGGATCTGTTTTGCATAACCGCAATCAGTTTCTTAAATGAATGACTTCACGGTAAAATTTGTTTGGAAAATGTTGCATACTATATTTCTCCATCACCCCCATCTTTGTTTACTCTAAATGCTCAGTAGCATGCTAAATGCTTTGAGTAATCTTTCTATAAAGGTATGGAAATTAAACAACTCTCAGCAGCTGTGTTCTGAATAATATGTTAGCAAATGTTGTCACAATAATTGCTTTGCATTAAATGAAAGAATATTTATATATGATGTCATTTAAGAATTGTAGCAATCTCCTAAAACATAAATTATAATATTCAATTTTTAGATGAAGAAACTGAGGCAGAGATATTATGTGAACTTTGTTCCATGTAACAAAATAGTAGCAAAACCAACATTTAAATCTATACTTTCATCTGAAGCCTCAAATGCTTTCCATCTTGTAGAACAGATGTCTCCATTGGTAAACACCATGTCCTTGCAAGCAATTACCTATATGCTAAAATTAAATGTAAATTTAAAGAGTAAATGTGAATTTAAACATTTTTTTTCCTTGTTCAGGAGTCGGAACAGTTAGCTAATCAAGCCTATTTTTCTTTTTTTTAAATTTTCTTTTTCTTTTTAACTTTTGCCATTGCACTGGGATACAACAGTAAATAATATGAGATAAACTAATGACACAGTGAGGCAGTGAGGGAATATCACCAAGGAGAGAAATGCTTCAAGAGATTGTGAATAAAGATAACAGCATGAAATCCCAGGCTTTGTCTAACTTTTTCTGTCCTTAGACATAACAACCTTATTTTGGAGAATGATATTTCCATAGTAATTCCTAAGTATTTTTCTCTGCATTAAGTGATTAAACAGGAATAGAAACATTAGGTCTCTGTTTCTTAGTGTAGACCAACTAATAGCAAAACTTAACAAGAATTTCAATTTTACTGGGCTGTGACAATAAGTTATAAAACATTGATTTTAATGAAGCATTTTCTCATACTTTAACTTAATAATACCTTTGCCAATTCTATGGGAGATATTCCCCCCATTTCATAGATGGAAAAACTTTGATTCTGTAAAGTGACTGTTTGCACTCCAGTCGCATGATTCCAAAGCAGCTTTTCCAAGGTCATTCAGACACTAAGTGGCAAAACTAAGATAAAAGTTTAGTTTCCTCTGTAAATCCCATGCACTTTCCTTGCCAAATTCAATGTTCTTCAAATATCCCTTGTGTAATTCATGAAAGTGGAAAACAATGTAAGCAAAAGGATTGTAGAATTTTTTACAGTCTTTGAGTATATGTTAAGTGATAAGATAAAATGAATGCCTATTAGAATGCCTTTCAGATAGCATTTGATTAGTTGCAAATATAATAGTGTGCAGATTATAGGCCAATGAGTTTTAAGCTTGTGCCCTGAAGTTTGGGGTTTTATCCTTCTAAGTGATTCTGATTCCACTGTATTGTGATGATTTATACTTCCTTTAGGTGGTGGTGGCAGGGAATCATGCTGGTAAATTCTTGGGCTTACTTATAAAGCTAAGTACCCAGTGAAATCTGTATAATTAGAAAAGAAAAAAACTCAAGAGTATTTGAACTTGCGCAGATTTCCATGGAAATAACTTTTGCCAGTTAGAACCTTAGAGATGCGACCAGTTGTATTGACATTTGTTCCACTCTGACCACTGGATGTTATCAGACTGGTCTTGTCTAGTGAGGCTTTCTCATTGATTTAAGAAATATATTTGAAAATA
Source organism: Urocitellus parryii (assembly GCF_045843805.1). Lineage (NCBI taxonomy): Eukaryota > Metazoa > Chordata > Mammalia > Rodentia > Sciuridae > Urocitellus > Urocitellus parryii. Next base: position 96,207,669 of record NC_135538.1, read on the forward strand.
CATGTAAATGAATAGTATAGTTATGTATACTATAATATATTTATAGTATATTTATATATCCCTGAATTAAATTAGAAATTGTAGACAATTTGGCTTAACTTTATTTTTCTAAAACTGATTGGAAAATGATATACAATTGAAAAATATTAATTATATCTACAGATTTTTGTTTTCTAGAAAATGTGGTAAAACCTTAGACATTTAGAAGACATACCACGTAGTAGTATTAGCACCTACTACTAAGACAAATATATCTTACATCAGAATAAAAAATTTTGAAAATAAGAGGTTAGTGATTTTGACTCAGTGAGATTATACTTTATGGTAAATATGGACTGACATTAGCATATAATTTTAGTAGTGTTAAGTAATTAAGCTATTTTCTTGCATTTTTTATTATGTGGCTGCATGTCATTAAAATTCAGACTTCTTATTATTTGCTTTGTTATTGTTGTTATAACTTTGTCCAGAAATATTTAAACAATTGTGAATGTTTCAAAGGGATTTGTATATACTATGAAAATTCTGATCTTCTAGAGTTGTGTCAATAGACTACAAAATTTGCAATAATTTCCGCAGAAGCATCTTAAAACTAAAATACATTTATCATATGGGAAGAATATTATCTTATTGTAATTTTATATCACCACTGCCTTGTTAATGAACATGCAGCTGTAGAAAATACAACTCTTCAAGAAGGAAGAAGAAAGAACTGGAGATTGGTGGGGGAGGGTAAAATCCTTCTCTGTAGGAAAAGAGGAGTGGTGAAAGGTGAGAGATAAAGAAAACAGTAACACACTTGAAAGGGAGTTCTAGATAAGAAGACTAGGAAGGATAAGGCTTTAAAAACTGGAGACAGATAAGAGTTTATTGTAAAATGGAGGAACAAAAAGATATAAAGAGAATGAAATTTTTAGGAAGAGAGAATCAATAGATTTTTAATGTTAAAATATCTGGGAAATAAAGATAGAAGATCCAGGGTAAGGGAAACCTCAAAAATAATCATGTATATGAGGAATGTGAGCGTGTGTGTGTGTGTGTGTGTGTGTGTGTGTGTGTGTTTGTGTGTGTGTGCATGCATGTTCCTGGTGACACACCTCTAAAACCCAGAAAAATGGGAAAATTTTAGAACTGAACATACCCAATATAGGCATGAAAGTCACCTGTTGTGTGAGTTCAGACGACTGAAATTTTAAATTGAATTTTAAAGTTATATAATGGAGGAGTGTTATGATTTTAATTCAAGAAAAAACAGCAAATGAGAGCAGAGAGAAATATGTAATAAGTAGATACCATTTTGAAAAATACATTATTACTCTGTGATATTGTAGCACTTCATGTATAACAACTTTCATTTTAAACTTGGTATTTACTTGTGTGAGGTCCTGGGTTCAATTCCTGGTATTGGGAGAAGAGGGAGGAAGGAAGGAAGGGAGGGAGGGAGGGAGGGAGGGAAAGGAGGGAAGGAGGAAGGGAGGGAGGGAGGAAAATTTAAGTTCTGTATTCAAATACAAACATTCAACAAATTCTTCTAGAAATAACTGATCTTTGGGAAGATCAAGGATTATCTGTTTTATTTAATGTTATAGAAGGTATGAGAGAAGATAGTATTTATTGTATATATGGGTATAAAATGTTTTCTAGATGTAAGCATGGTGTATTTGTTTAAATAACCACTCATTACATACCATGGAATTTTATTGGCAATCAAGGAAATTGATTTTAATTTTAATTTGGAAATCTTTTATAATATTGAAACATAGTCTTATTTTATGCACAGTTGTTGCATGTTGCCAAAATTATTTCTTAGGAGTTCTCAAAATTGTCTACAAATTAATAGTATTACAAAATTCTGATGCTTGAGTCCCTTCCTTAGGGGTATGACCATAAATATTTCTTAAAATCTTCTCCTGTCCCTAATATGCAATTCTAATGTGAAATCTGGTTTTGAGGACATTTGCATTAGAGGGATATTATATACTTGCAGCTTATATATTAATAGTGATTATCCATCTTCTCCATTGTTGGTCATATTTCCTCAGTATTAAATATTAAGAAACAGAGTCATATCCTTTTAATGTTGCAGAATATTAATGGATCATGAGTAAATACACCTCTTTTTATTGCTAATGGACAATTTCTATCATGTATTTGGGACTAATTTGTTAGGCTCTAAATTTATTCTGCAGTTTCTGGAGAAGATTCTATGAAACATTGTCTGTTTCATGGGACAAAATATGCTAGTAGAACCCTTTGATTAAAATGTTACAAATAATAGTAAGCATGGGATCAAAACAATTTTGTGTCAGATAGTTTTAAATCTTCCTTTAAATTGTTTCATTTTGAACATATGATTAGTGACATAGATTTTGTTTTCTACTGGTGATCACCTTGCTGCTGGGGAATTATGGAGTAAATTGGTAATTGTGCCTTTCACTGAACTATTGCATTTTTGTGGGTTTTTATTGTTCAGATGCTTGTAGTTAGAGTCAGCCATCTGCACAAGTAAAAAGTATGAAAAGTGTGGGTTTAAGAACTTGGGTACTCTACATGCCTTATTTGGGGCCTTTTCCCATGTGCCCCACCCCACCTCCCACACCAGAGTTTATTGTGTAGTTCATCTCTGTTCAGCTTTAGCATGTATGCTGTTAATTGCTAAAGTTTGTTTAAAAAAAGTCTTCATTTTCGGGGCTTCTTGCATTATAATATGGGCTGTTAAAATGCCACCAAAATAAAACACAACACATAAAAAATCCATTGTAATTCAAGGAATGAGGTATTAACAGACAGGAACAGACTTTGCTCATATGGGTCTGGGGTAACTTTAATTCAGTATAGGGTTTTCCCATAATAATAGACCAATAGATTTTGCAATTGATGATGTAACTTATTGTATAATGCTTTTCCTTCTGAGTCATGACAGTTGTCTCCTATTGATAGGAGCTTGTAATTGTGTAACTATGGGATAAGACCTATGATAAGCAACTTTTGTTTGTTTAGAAACTTTAATAGGTTGGGGAAACCTAGCAACTAAGAGATACAGCATTCCATCAACTTGTAAACTTAGTGAATCCATATAACTGTGCTTCTAGAGAGAACTGTTGTTAAAAAGATCCCTTGTAATATTGTTCATCTTTGCTAAAAAATCAGTTATTCAACAAACATTGAGCTCCCAATATATTTCACATTGATGTACAAAATAAATTCAGCCCCTATTTTCATTCAGCTTGCATTCTAGCTAACATATGAAGGGAAAAAAAGTATAAATATACTTTAATTAATAAATACATAATTCTATGCCCTTAATCAATTGAAAATATAATTCTGTATGATTATAAAGCTGTAACAACATGAACCTTGTGAGTTTGTTGTCCTATCTGAAGTATGTAGTATGTAATATTTTCATCACAAGCATATGATAAATGTTTCTTGAATGAATAAATGAATTAATGAATAATCCCAAATGTTGGATTATTGTGAATTAATTTTTAAAATTACAAAGTGCTCTACAAATGAAGATATTGTTTCACAAATGACTACAGTATTGCTTACTGATCAGCCTACCTAATTATTTAAAATCTGTTGCTATGGATGATGGATGAAATATCTTGCCAAACAAACTGACCCAATATTTTGGGGTGAGCTAATTGGGGTCTACTTGTTGGATATAGTCACTAGACTGGTGGTCCTCTCATAGTGTTGAATTTTTAATGATTGAATATTGCTTTATTCTCTGTAAGTAATTATTAGAACACCTACTCATAAAGTAATATAAAAAATCTTAAAAACACATAATAATTCAAAGCATTTTGAAAAGTCATCTGCTCTCTTAAAACTACTCAGTAATGCCACCATTCATTAAAAATAATACCAAACATTCCAAAGTTTTGGTGAGTATTTTTACTATTCATTTCCAGGTTTTCTTTAACAGCTAGTAATCAAATGGAGGAGAAGCAAATCTAAGTCAGATGGTGGTGTTGTAGCTCTGCTCTGCCTTCCTTTGGACCACTGCAGTACACACCATCTTCTGTTTATACGTTTGGCTTAAAAAGAGAGTGAACTGAAGGCAATTTAATATCACAGATGCTGCTCTGTTATGCCCGTGCAGCTGCATTCACCAGCGTGATTCCAGAAGGGGCTACCTTCCCTGCTCTCTCCATTGCTACCAGCCTCTTCAACCTCCTGAGCAGCTTCATCTCCACCTTTTTGCCTTACCCACTCAATGTAACTCAAGATAGCTAGCTTCTGCTTAAAAATTTTATGATCATATTATAATGGTTTTGTATTATTTTCCAAATTTGAGAGATACTTTAGGAATTCAAATACCATTTACATTGGGTATCTCTAGAATTTGGTGTAGTCTTATTTTCTGAAGGGAGATTTTGTTTCAAGGAGAAAACAACACACCAGCAAACAACAACAAACTAGAAGTGAAATTGGAAGAACCTTCTAGAACAAAACAGACTAGTAATCAACTCAAATTCCTGTTGAGCTAGTGTCTTTTGAAAAAGCTAGAAAAAAATGAAATTTGTCAATTGGACATGGTTGATTTCTATATCCATGGAATAAATGTGTCTAATTTTAATGAGAAAAAGAAACCTGAACAGAAAGAATGAGTTGAGAATACTTCCTATGTGGATTCCATTGTCTCTGCTTCTTGCCAGAAGGTCATTATGTTAGTATAGACCCAGGCAAAAACCAAATTGTGAGGGGTGGATTTTTACTAAGGTTTCTCTTCCTGAAGTGTACTTTCTTTAAGAACAAGTCTTGTGATGACCTGGGTTGTCTTCAGTCTTCACCTTTCTTCTCCTGCATATGATTATTCAATAGGTTTAACTCCTTGTCTAATATCAAAATACATGCTTTGAAATTTGGAATGTTTATACTTGGCAATGACAAAATATTTTATCTTTCAATTTGCTTTCTTATACTAAGATACAAATCCTACCTAGAAATTCAAATGATATGGTTAAAGGCATTTACTTTTCATAAAAAACAAATCAAACATTTTGTTTAGGCACTAGCATTTCCCCTTTATTCCTGGAAGGTTTTGTCTTTATTTTCTTTTCCTCATTGCACATGTTGATCTTTTTGGAAAAAAATGAATGTTTGCCAAATCTAGTCTTAAGTTAGAAGGGAAGGTAGGGGGAGGGTGAACACTAAAACTTGTGACCAAGAATAGTAGCAACTGATTTCCAAAAAGGAAGGCTATGTGCCTGGGTAAGTGATTAAGTTATAATTATACCAATTGATATCATAAATCATACTTTGGGAAAATGAGTTTTTGAGACTTGTGACACCTAATCTCATTTTTATTTTTTACATGTATTTTAGGGAAAACCACCACATATGGAAGATAATAAGAATGATTTCTTTCTCTAGTGTGGTGCATTTTAACTTTATAACTCCATGCTTAGCCCTAGAAAAATGAAGCAAATTGATAACACTGATAATTTATTTTAAAACACAGGAAAAAAAGTGTAACCTACTATATCTGGGATATGTCTTATAAATACAGAGAAATATTTTACTTTTAAAGTAGCTTATCTGAATCTCTGTTGAAGACAAGAAATTATTAGTTTGATTTGCATATTAAATAAACTATTTCAAGGATTTAAGTAGTTCAAACCATTTTTTTTATTGTTGTTGAAATAGTATTTCTTCACTTACTTCCAATCTATACTTCTAGTATTCTTTGCAATCGCTGCTACTGTGGCATCCTGCATGACTATTAATAAAAAAAAAAGTTTCAGCAAGGCACATATCACACAACATCATTGAGTTTTAGTGTCATGAGTTTGTATAAGACAAATGATGCACACAATAAGATTCTGCAAGCCCTTTCAGCATCTTGCATTTACCAATAATATGAAAACTTGTGAGAAATATGACTTTTCTTTATGCACTCAGAGGAAATATGTAAAAAGAAATTAAACAAGAAACCAGGCGCCTCTAGGTAAAGGAAAAACATTAAAATTTCATAACAGTTCTAGAATTTGCTCAATAAATTTATGTTGGTATCAGAATGCTATTCAAGACAATGAAAGTACTGTGAGTCCTAAGGTTAAGTGAGTGCTTGTGAGGAAAATTATAGCTGCACAAAAATATTGTAGACTTCCAAATTTTAAAAGCATTAAACATTAAGGATAAACACGTACTTTGCTCATTTCCTTGGATTAAGTATGGTATTTTAGAAAGGTGTACACTTTCCCCATTTTACCCATCAAATTTTAGAAACTCAAATTTCAATCTACATGTAGTCATGAAGAATATTAAATCCCAGCCGACTTGTATTTATTTACATGGGTTAAAATAAATTAAAGTTCTGAGAAATATTTATGGGAAATATCTAGTTTGTAAGACTGTCTACATTTCAACTGAAACAAGTTAAGAACCATGATACAACATCTTAGGATATATGTGTTTCAACTGTACTGATTTAATAAGAGAAATATGACTATACTTTTCTATTTAAAAATTTGATATGTAAAGACACTTATTAGAGCTGTGTTATCTACTGAAGTAGTGTAACAACTATTTTGTGAGATATATTTACAAATGATTAAATTTCTACTGTGGCATTTAAAAAAGTCTAGCTATCATTTAGAAACAACTAATTAACCCCAATTTTCAACCTGTTCTTTTACTTTTTTTTAAGAAGAATACATCAATGATTTTTAAAAAGCTAGAAATAATCTCATATAGAACTGAGACATATCATGTTAAATTAGCTACAACCAGAGACTTAATGTAGAAGTGTATTAAATGTGTGCCCTTAAAAGACAGAGAGTTCTAGAGGAGTGCTATATAAAGTGGGTGGCAAAGTTTTTAGAAACTTCGCTACTTGAAAAACTAGCTTTAATTCCCCCTGGAACTCGTATGTCCCATACATCACTGTTCTATGTTAGATGTGTGGTTATAAAATTGTGAAAATGGAGGCTTTTCTGGTAGCAAAAGGGTTAAGTTCTTTTTGCTTTACCAGTTTCAAATTACAATGAGAAGCCTCTTCTTTCCCAGCAGGGTTGTGCTTACACTACTCTTTAGATCTCTCTGGAAGAGGGCTGGTATATTTGTGCCTGCTGGAGGTGGAATTAACAGTAAGAAGGAGAAAGGGATTGAATGGACTTACAGGAAGGATTTCAAGTAATTTCAGGGAAACACATTTACTTGAATAGTACAACCTTGAGTCTTATTTTACACTAAGACGATACAAAAGATGTTAAAGTTATCACCAAGCTGCCGGACAAATATATATTCCAACACCAAGGTGCAGATCAGCATAGATCTGTGATTCAGAAATCAGGATTTGTCTTGGAAAGAGCTCAAGGGTTGAGAAGAACTCCAGAACAAGTGAAGATAACTTGGGAACTACAGTTTATCAGAAGATCAGCTTCCGTTAATTCAAATACCAAAGGCCTGATTATCATAAATTCATATAGGAATGCATAGGTCATCTGATCACATAATATTGGCCGTCTTCTGCTCCATCAATGCAGCAAAAACTCTTAGCAACTGTGGATAACTGTAAATCTGAGTTTCAGCTTTCCTAGAAATAACTACTCTTGACACATTCCAAAATATTTAAAATAGGACAGGAAAATCAGTGAGGATGTCGTGTTCAGAAATGTCACTGTCATGAAGATAGGTAAATTTGTTTTTACAGCTACTGGGAAAGTGTACCTCCTAGCAACTTAGATTTCTTTTTAAGAACAAGGACAAGAAGGACTAAAAATATCAACTTTTGCTTCTGGACAAAAATGCATCTGACTGTATTTTTACTTAGGGGTGTTGTGGGTTTCCTCTGGAGCTGCTGGGTTCTAGTGGGTTATGCAAAAGGAGGTTTGGGAGACAATCATGTTCATTCCAGTTTTATTTATAGAAGACTACGGAACCATGAAAGACGGGAAATACAGAGGGAAATTCTCTCTATCTTGGGTTTGCCTCACAGACCCAGACCCTTTTCACCTGGAAAACAAGCATCCTCTGCGCCTCTCTTTATGCTGGACCTGTACAATGCCATGACCAATGAAGAAAATCCTGAAGAGTCAGAATACTCCGTGAGGGCATCCCTGGCAGGAGAAACCAGAGGGGCACGAAAAGGATACCCAGCCTCTCCCAATGGATATCCTCGTCGCATACAGTTATCTCGAACAGCTCCTCTGACCACCCAGAGCCCCCCTCTAGCCAGCCTACATGACACCAACTTTCTGAACGATGCCGACATGGTCATGAGCTTTGTCAACTTAGGTATGTTGTTCATTTATTTTTTAATCTGTGTTATTACAGAGTGGAAGTTTTCCTAATGGTAAAGTAGCTGCTTGGTAGGTGGCCGTGTTTATACAAAGTCATTTTCTGTAACTCTTCTCTCTAGCTTCTGTTACCTTTCTTTCACTGATAAAAGGTAAGATTTTCCTTTAGGCAACAAAGTCATGTCTATATCTATATATTTAATGTGAGATGCTAGAATTAAAGTTATAGTTTGGGTAGATTTGGGTCTCTTCAGAGCTTGTTAAAATTTCAACCTTGCTTAAATATATGAAGAAAAAGGCCATAGTCTAAAAAAGGGAAATTTATGAGGATAAATGCTTTAGGCAAAAAAGAAAAAGAAAAAGAAACAAGCACATATGGGAAAGTAAAAGTAACATCCTGAACCATTTTTTTTTGTGTTGTTGGAAATTTAAAGAATGTATACTTTCATGTACTACTTAAAAACTCTCATGTAAGTGAAGCAATTACTATAAAATATTGATAGGAAATTAACCAAGATCAAATAATACTATTAAATATTACTATCAAAGAATCTGGGATGCAATTCTGAAATTCTATGAAAACTATTTTAGAAAAGAAGCCTCAACCTAACTTTTTTTTTTAACTATAATGATGAAAATATATCATACCTACTTGATTTTTTCCACAGGCAAGAGACATGTGAATCATGCTTTGATAATCTTTACCTATACATAATTTTTCTTTTATTTGAGGTAAAATATTTAATTGAGGATTTCTGTAAGTAGCAATGATATTTGTGAATAATTTTTTAAAATTATGTTTTATTCAATGCTGGAAATTTAGGGTAGTTTTTAAATGTCGACAATATCAAATAGTAAATTGGTGCCCCAAATTCTCTCTGACAATAATAGTAAAGAGTTTATCAGTTCAAAAAACTTTTACAAGGGATGTTGTTCTTTTAAATATTTCTGTAAAAACTAAAGGTTAATATGCTATCCTTAAATATTCAAAGGAAAATAACATTGAATGTTTAATTTTTGAAGACTAAAAATTTTACCAACAAATTTAATCAACTGGAAAAAGCTGAGAACTTTATAATGCAAGAACTTTTAAAACACTATTTTAAAAATTACAATCTGCTTTGACTTAAAATCGACATGTTTTATTACACACTTAATTAAAAACTTCCTCATATCTCAAAGCAAATATTCTTTGAAAAGTCAGATAGCAGCAAATCTTAATGACACATGGATGCTTTTATAATATATGTTGCTTAATATGCTCTGCTCATTTGCTTTTAGCAATGACTCCTAGCATGAAGGATAAGGTGCTTAATAAATCATATGTCTTATGTTGGAGACAAAGCTCTCATTATTAAGTTTTAGTAAGTCATCATTTGTGGTACTGGTCAGGTATTCTGGAGGCCTTTTTTTCTATATATAATTAACAGGTTTCACTTGGACTTCTAAAACAGCTTAATTCCAAATTAGTTTGATTCCTTTTTCCTAGTGTAAGAGGCATGAAAATGTAACTCAGAGTACATTTGACTCTGTAGCATTTCTGAAGTATTTTGAAGACTTTAAATTTAAGCTACAGTATTTTAATAGTAAATTTCCAATCTAGCATAATTTACATATTCAAAAAAAATTTAAATCACTCAAAGTATCAGTTCAGGTCATCTAAAATCTGACAGACATCCTCTTTTTAAAGTATTATATACTTTAAAAAATCAACTCAGTCATTAATTTATTCTAATAATGTTTTATTTTAATTGAGTATTTTGATCGTTTGTAAGAGAAGTATATGATTATTTTATAAAAAATTAAGTCTTTTTGAATTCAGGTGCCATTACATTTTAGAAATCTACATACAACAAGAACGTAAAAAACAATAAACAGCTTTATTAAGTGATTTCTATGTTCTTTTTTTTTATTAACAGACATATTTTTAAATCATTGAAATTTTGGTTATATTGTTTATATTATAATAGTACAGTGATTTATAAGTTTATTACCAAGAAATATGTTCATTTATTTAATTCTAGAGAAACAATATTGGATATAAACTTTAGAAAACTATTTTTATTGTACTTGAACTACTAAATAATGGTTTATCCTCACTAACAAACTATATCATTTCTTCATCATCTAATAATTCCAAACTAAATTCTTACAAGAAATTATTGATTCTGATACTGGCTGAATGATTCTAGTAGTCTCTGAGGAAAATAGAACCATGATTTTATCACCCTTATAACATGCCTTCTAATATATCCACTTCTTACACCCAATCACTACTTAGTAAAAACTTATTAACTTCTGTATTATTCCACAGTAAAACAGGTCAAAGCATACTCAGGAAAGGTATAAATGTAATATTATTATGAACTGCCCTAAGACTATTACCTGCTACATATTTCATGATCTTATAAGACCCAGGAGAATTTTATTTATTTATTGTGTATCTTACAAGATGTATATATAGTGGAGACTAAGTGCAAATGAGACAAATTAACAGCAGAAATGGATTTGTACTCAGGAAGTAACTTGAACATGTAAATATGTGGAAAGAATCTGTTGATATTTCCCATAATAAGGTGAATTATATGGAAAGGATCTAGTAGAATACTTTTAAAGAATTCTTTCATATTGTCATCTTCACGCCAAATAATGGATTTGGTGCATTTATCTTATCATTTAGAAAGACATATTTTCCAATATAGATTTTGCTTATCAAGAACAGTTAAACTTAATCCAGACTCAAAATCATATTTCATGAAATATCTACTTTTAAAAAATGTTCAATGTATTTGTTATATCTACTTTTTAATTTTCAGTGAGATAATTTTGTGTTCATAAGTGGAAAATATAATTTTCTAAAAGGCAAAATAAAATGTAAATAAATAGATTTAAGTCATGTAAACACCTAATACAAAACCCAAGTTGTCATTTTAACTTTAAATTATTTTAGGTGATTTGCTCACTTTGAAGAAACAAATACAAATGATTAATTGAATGAAGAGTAACTTTTTACTCTTTTGTATGCATTATTCTTAGGCCCGATTTTGTCAGTCTCATAGTAGGAGATCTTTGCAGGTTGAATTCCCTTGTTTTTCCCTGAAACTGCTGAATACCAGTGGAAGTTTTGCTAAATCAATACCACTTTATTTTGTTTGTAATAAAATCACCTTACTGGTAACTTTTTTTTTAGCCTCTCCTTTTCAACAGTGTTCTGAGTTAGTTTATATATTAAATACCCATGCAAAGGAAAGCAGTGATTAGATTATGTGCTTTCAATATTTAAGTATATTCTTGTTTATATAAAGAAAAAAATGCAGTGTATTTCTAAGATTTTTTTAAAATTAGAAATCAATTTTTATTTGATCTTGACAGTATAACTAAAATGACATAACATTGTGGATGTTTCAGAGGAAATTACAAAAAAAACAGTAAACACAGGAAATTTACTTTTGTATTATTCTTTGTATGTTCTTTTATGAAAAAGTTGAACTTTGGTTTTCTTAATTTTATTTTATTCAATGATCAGCTAGTTGGCTTGCAGTCAAATCTATAGATATATTTCAAGAATATACATTAATGCTCAAGCATTAAAGTATGTAAATATGATGCTTAAAGTTTTTCATGTTTTCTAACCACATATTTAGTGTGTTAGATATGAAAGAAAACAAGGCTTTCAAAAACTTTAAATTAACTCCTCCTTTTCAAAATCATTGGACTCTCATGATATTGGAAGAAAAAAAAATGTTATGTCTTAAATTGACAGATTTGAAGGACATCACTGATATTTATTGTTGTTTCTGGCTAACTCAAGTGCCAGTAGAGAGGAATTTATATACACATCTACCTGAAGATGCCTATCTATGTTCTCTGCAACAGGGTTATTAACACCTGTGTAACATAAACACAGCCATAAACACATGCAAGATTCTTTTTTGAAGTGGGGGATGGGTTGAGAGGAAAGATAATTTGAAACCAGTGTAATACATGCTCATGGCCTGTGCCTGGAATAATAAATACTAATATTGGATAAAACAGCAGTCATTCTTTAAAAATTTTAGCTTTTGAAGAGAAAGACATTATGGAGGGAAGAAAAAAAAATTTTTTCTCTTCCTCAATGATGCTTTGCATCCATAAATGTGACCACAAGGATTATTATTCCACTTAAAAACATTTGATTGTCAAATGCAGCTACCATACATATTTATAATGATAGTTTAATTAAACATTTTTGAAACTTGCAGGGGTCACCGACAAATAGCCAATTTCAAAAGTTTAATGAGAAATAACAATGGGAATAACATCTAAAGACAAGGCCTGGAAGGATGTGGGAGTCCCCCACCATCACCTCCAGCTCCTTCCCTTTTCTCTTCTCTCTTCTCACCCCACCCCCAGCATTCTTTGGTCCTTCCTCTTTAATTCTGTGGTCTCTTTAGCCCCAGGCTGTCTGGGCACCTCTCTCCCTACTACCCCCCCCACTTCCTGGGGTCTGCCTTTGGTCCTAGTTTCTTCATACTTAGAGGCTTAGATTAGTTGAAAATCAATTAGTTCCAGTTTGAGAATTTAGGTACAGTCTCCTGTTTTCTCTCTGGTTAAGAAAGAAAGGTTAGGATGTGCCAATTGCAGCCTCCACCCACTGGGAGAAAAGCTCCCCAGGGCTGCAGAGCAGCCCTGGGTTTGCCAGACCCTGTAATTGTTTCTCCTTCATCCCCTTCTTCAGGGTCTCCTCATGTCTCTTGGAGGCTTCCATTGAGAGAATTTAGTATTTCTTTTCCTCTAGCCTTAGAGAATCATTAAAGAATTAAAAATGGAAATTCAAAGGAAAGTGAAAGAGAGGAAACAGTACAACATTGAACAAAAATAATTTATCAAAATCCAGTTCCCATCTAGTTTATAAAAAGCTTTTGTGTTTATTATCTTTAATTAGTACACATGTCACTATAGTGAAGAAATTATTATTCCTTTTTTTTTTAATTCAGAAGAGATGATAACAGGATGAAGAGATCAAAAGTAATAATTGGAGGCATAGAACAATGTTGATGCCATAGACAGAAAGAAAACAGTTTGTAAAAAATACTTGAAAGAAAGAAAATGACTGAAACCAGTCATTAAAGGCTGGTCTTTGAGTTTGCAGGTGGAGGGTGTGTTGGGAAATCCTCAGTCTACCTCATACTGACACAGCAGCTAATTCAACATCCCCAACCACATCAGCTCCAGGGAAAAGCCTTTCATCCTTCCACACTAAAATACCAAAGTGGGGAAAAGTGGGCGGGGGTGTCTCGGTATGTGTATACAAGAAGCATACAGAGGGTCTACTCATATTTACAGTCATAAATAATGTAGTAGCCCAGCTTTAAAAGAAATAAAACAAAACAAAACATAAAAAACAACCCACATGTTAAAGGAAGAGGCTTCCCTGATGCACAGAGAGGGGCTGAGATCAGAGGAGCCACTGAAGAGTTGGAGGGAAACAATGAATCCCTTGTTCTAAGTAATATTTATGAGTACTTCTTTGCACCTTTGGTTCATATTTTATTGGCTGGGCTGTGGGATTTCCCCATTTGCTCATCTCTTTAAATAATACCCTTGGCTAAGATGTCCTTTAAAACACACCAGTCTGTTCTGACAACTAGCTCATTTACTTGGGAGGGGAAGGGGAACTATTTTGATTTTGATGTCAGATTGGGATGATTAAGATTCAGCTTACAAAGTTTGGCAGTAAAATAAAAATAGTGATGATAGTATTCACCTGCTTTTTTCAGAGATGTTTAAGAGAATCCAAATAATCAACTGGTAACCCCTTGGTTTGTAAGAGTCTTGTCCAAACAATGGTTAGCACACTACAATCTAAAAAGGTAGACAAAAAAAAAAAAAAACTATTAAAATATACAGTGTTTAATATGAGGAGAAAAGTCATTTGTAGATTGGTAAGAAAGATCTTTGGCACTTTGAGAGAAAACAATTACAAAAGCAAATTTTTGTATCTCGAGACAATAAATCATCCTCTGCTCGGAAGGCAGTGAAATCAAGGGCTCTCTTGTAATATTTCCATACCAAAGCCTTGTTTAATTATGCAGAATTTTATGTAGAAATTAAACTAGGATTCTGCAATTTTACAATTTCTAAGTCAATGAACACCTTCTCTTCATAATCTATCCTTTTATTTTTCTTTTCATAAACAGTAGAGTATTTGTGTTTGCATTATAATAAATAATTTTGTATTTTAAAAATGACCTTCATTGTTTTTAATTAAAACAGGTTTCCTGCAGTAGTTAGAAATAAAGAAAATAGTTGAAAGAGATCAGAATCAATGGATGTAATTATTTAGATTTTAGTCAGGATTATGATTTAGGTCATATCTAGGTCAAAATTAAGAAAATATTTGATTTTTTTAACATTTGCAAAAATCCTTTAGCTATTTTTATGCCATCATGATATGGGAAGTTCAATATTATTTGTTTTGCATAGATTTGCAGCCCCTATTGTGAATCTCTGATGATCCTGTCTGTATAGAAAGCACAGTCCTTTCCAGAATTTAAAGTCCATAGCATGTTACTGCTCACATGGCTTTAATTTACAATTAAACCAATTGTTTTCTTTTCTGTGCTTTTATCAAAGAAATAGAGTAGCATAGAAGAAGCCAGAATGTTTGGATAGGAATCCCATATTTCTATACTTACTAGCAGAGTGTCTTTGGGGCAAGTTACTTCAATTATCTGTGCTCTGGCCCATTATCTAAAAAGTAGAGATACATACTAGCACTTGTCTCATTGGGTGTTGTGAGGATAAAATGAATTAAAATGCATACAGCTTTAAGAACTGTATTTGAAATACAGTAAGACTTCAATAAATATGTCATTGTTATTAGTTTTGTACTTGTATCCACCATCTGTACCATATTTGCAGAAGTGGTACATAATCTGTGAAGCCCAGTACAAAATAAAAATATAAGCCCCTTGTTCAGAAATTACTAAGGATTCCAAGATGGTCACATCAGAGTATTAGACCAGACCCAAGGTTGTTCTGAGCCCAGGGCACCCATATAGACCTCATGCCCCAAATACTGGCCCTACGGGTTTGAATACATATAGTGACAGCAGGACCATATCCTATTTATCCTTTTTTTTTAAACCCCCTTTGTGGTCTATCAGGTCACTGAAGGAAGGACAACATGTACAAACTGAATCATTTGCAGAATTTTTAACTAATGTTATGACTATATTGTTGTAGACAGAGCTTTTCAGCCAAACAAGGGATAATGCAATACTCTTAGATGGGTGGGGAACTTTCTTACTCTAGGGCAGAGGGCAGAAACTGTTTTTAGAAAACTCAAGGAGAGATGTATGGAGAATGTACAAAGAAATGCCATCTAATCAATCCCTATATATTCAGAGTGAAGAATAAATTCCCAGACCATACTTTTATGCCAGGTTTCCCATTCATTGATCCTGAATGATAGCCAGAGGATCAAGGAGCCAACTAGTGCAACTCATGAAAGTCAACTTTTTGATACAGAGGGTGGGGTAATGAAATGTGAAGATCTATTTGTGAGACATAAATTAAAAATGTTGGGCAAAATGGATAAATTAAGGATTGGGTATATGGTCAATAATCATAGTAGAATTACTTTAATTTCAGTGCAAGTTACTGATATATATATATATATATACTGTTTTGCTTTGTCTTAGCTAATTTCGGATGAATTTCAAAAGAGAACCATAATTTATAATGGTAGAAAATTACTTCAGACGTTGATGAAGTAAAGTGATAAAAACCAATTTTGGGTTATGAAAAAGATACTTAAGTTGTATATGGGTAAGTAATTTCAGCTGATACATTGAAACTAACTTAGAGAAAACTGAAATTAACAACAAGGAAGCCAAGAAAAACCTCTCAAACAGGGAGAAGTAGCACTTTGAGGTCACAAAACAAAAAAGAGACTGCAATTTCCAATCAACAAACCCAGTAAGGAAAGTATTAGAGTATAGGCAAATATGTAGAGGAAATACAAAGAACAATACTTTTTTTTAAAACCTAAGCCTGTTTATTTTCAGTTCTGATCCTTCTGAAATGATCCCTTGCTGTGTGTTAAAGTTTTTGAATTCGGAGTGGAATCATGAAACTCACATTTACCATTTATACACCAGGGCCAATGTTACAGACAACAATACTGTTAGGATGAAGTAAATTGGGTTTATTTTCTGTCTTGTTTGCTACCTTTACTCTCCCTGAAGTTTTTGTGACTCAGGCAGAATTTAGTGGAGGAGCAGGTATGTCAGCTATTTAGTTCTCATAAATAACAAACCACTAAGCCTTGAGGTCAGAACCATCTCCCTGCCCTTTCATCACACAAAAACACTGACAAGAGAACAGCTTCTTTCCTGTATGGTCTATGTCCTGGCTTCAAAGCTGCTAAGGATGATAATTTTACTTCTGTTACTACTGTTATTATTCTATAGTTATTGAAAGTGGAAGAGGAGAAAATTCAACTTGAAAATTATGTAGCTTCCTCTGTAAATAATCTTGATGCAGATGGGAAAGAAGTGAAAGTCACTGATTAGATAGGGTTTATGTTAATGTTTTGAAGATTTTTTTTTTTTTAATTGAGGAGGAATCATTCTTTCTCCCTTAACTATCTCAATAGGGTTTACATATAAGGGCTTTGAAGTCAGACTGGTTTGAACACCAGCTTTGAATTTAGCAGCTACATATCCTTGAGCAAATCATTTTACTTTATTGGAACTGTTTTTCATCTTTATAGTGCAGATCATAACACAAAATTGTAGTTAGGATTTAATAAGGTAATGTTACAGGCCTATAAGCCTACATGAGATAAATATTAAATAAATGGCCCCTACTGCTACTAAAACAACTGTTACTATGGTAGATTCTAAGTAGTCCTAAGGAGATTTTAAGGAGATCTACATATATATTCCACAAGACTTTGGCACATAAATGTCAATGAAGTTGTGAAAGATACACATCACATTTCCTCCGTCCAAAAGAAAATCAATCATTGTATTTTAACGACTGTCTTCAGGTTGGACAGTTCATGGACTTGGTTCCCCCATTGGGGTGTCCTGAAAAAGTCATTCTGTGACACTGCCTTCATGTGATGGACTATTGTACTTCCTTTTGAACACCCAAGGCAACTTTCTCTGAGATGAGTTGCTGATAGTTGTTTTTCATATTACCTTTGGTCAGATTCCTAGAACTGCTTCATGGTTTTACTTGAGTTGTAGATATTATTATAAAGTAGGAGAAATTCATTATAAGCTAAAGTAATAATAATACACAATTAAAAGAAGTCTCTGTGAAAGAAGGAAACAACTTGAACAATTTTTAATGCTTGCTTTCATAAATCAACTTGTTTTCTGAGTTTTAATTTGTGTGTGTATGCGTGTGTTTGTGTGTGTGTGTGTATGTGTGTGTGTTACTGGGGATTGAACCCAGGGCCTCAGGAATGCTAGGCAGGTGCTATATCACTGAGCTATATCCCCAGCACCGAGTTTTAGTTTTTTGTAACATCAATTCATGATGAAAATACAGGTGAATAAACTATTGAATTCTATGTAGGAAAGCCACTATGCTTAAATAATTATTCAATACTTAAGCTTTTAATATTGTCTATAACTTAAATCACGTCTGAACTTATGATTTCCAATTTTTAGCATTAACATTACTATTTGTATCATTATACAATTTTGGTTTTATTTAACCATCTAGCCTTAAGTATTGTGACTTTCCTGGACTATTTATTTGGACTGACTTGTTTTTTTCTTCAGATGACATCCAGATCTTTGTGTCAGTTTTCTTGAGTTGCCATAAAAACTGTTATAATATTTAAAGCAGGATGGGAATTTATGAGTTTGATACCAAAAGGCACAGAAAAAGCTACTCATGAACTGTGGACATATTTGGTTCATGGTATCTACATTGTTAATTTATCACAATTATTTTTGATATTTCAAAGTATATTAAGTGAGAAAATAGAGGTTTATTAGTTTTTTATTATTTGGCAAGTTGCTAATGGGTGTTAAAATCATCATGTCTAGCCTTTTAATTGTGGTGAGTAAAGTTCTTAAATTATGAATTTCAACTACATGTATCTATATCAAATTGACATTAAAGATTTTCTTCTTCCACATGACCATTTCCAAAACAGTTATCATTCTATAGTTGTTTATGTTGAGGAAGAATTTTACTTTTTAGAATTAAGTGAACCAGGGCTGCGGTTGTAGCTCAGTGGTAGCATGCTTGCCTGGGCCCGGGTGAGGCACTGGGTTTGATCCTCAGCACCCCATAAAAACAAACAAATAAATAAATAAATAAGGTATTGTGTTCTTCTACAATTAAAAAAAATAGAAAAAAAAGAAGTGAACACCATTTATTGCTTTTTTTGTGTGTTCAAGACTCTTAATGTATATGACATTGTCAAGTTGTAGTATAATTGTAGCAGCAGTAGTATTTAAAACAACAATAAGAACAATATAATTTTATGCCAGAAATGAGGATAAGTGATTTGCATGCATTAATTGAAAAATTAACCCATACTTTTTTTTTGTTTGTTTTTTGTTTTGGGTACCAGGGATTGAACCCAGGGACACTTAACCACTGAGCCACTAAGGGACTCACTAAGTTGCTTAGGGCCTCTGTAAGTTGCTGAGGCTAATTTTAACCCATATTTTAATTCTATTGGTAAATATTTTTCTCTCCACATTTTATGCATGTGAAAGTTTAATGTTATCAGCAGGTTAATGACTTACAAAAGACATCCAGCTAGTCATCCAGCTAGTCATACTGTAGCCATGATCTGTCTGGCTACAGCTTTTATGTTCTTGGCCATTATTCTCTAGTTCTATAACCCCCTACTGAACAGATAAGAAAGGTGCAACTTTTAACACTAATAGTGGTTATGCTTTGAAAAGGCATCTGAATGTGCATTATGTAGCTTCATCCAAATTGCTGGTGTATATAGCACTCAAGGAATTAGATATGATTCCATAACACATATCTATGGAAATGAGCTCTGAAAGGTCATTCATTCAGTCATTTGCAAATAGAAGCTGATTACCTACCATGGGGCCTGCCACTGTGTGAAAGACTGTGCATGTTTTACTGCCAAGATCACAGTGCAAGGGAGACAGGCCTAGGCCCAAAATTCTTGATTTTTGTGCCAGGATTTTTTTTTTTTTTTTGCTCAATGTTGCATATTTAAAATAAATCACATAAAAAATATAGCATTAAATAAAATTAAAAACACTAACAAAAACCAAACAATGCATTCTTTGTTATTAAAATAACCAGATTTAATTAACCTCCTGCACATAGAAAATATTTTTGAAACATCAATCCCTTTAAAGAAAAATTTTTAAAAAATCTTTTACCTTAAAACAGAACCTAAGGGCAACTTTTAGTCCAGAAAACAAGGAGTAAAGGCAGAATCAAGCTGCAGCAAAACTTAAGGGCTCTGGCCAGAAACCTGTTTGTGTAGCTTAGGAACTTGGTAATATGGGGCCTCCAGTGATATTTAAGGAAAGGCCTAAAAAGAAGGTTAGATTTTACACAGGATGCTAACTGTGCATTCCAGAGTATAAGCATAGTTCAAATACTCATTTTTTGTTTGTTTTGCACTCAGGAAAGGAAAGTAAAAGAACAGCCAATTTTTAAAAATTAAGTTGTTTGATCTGTCTCAGTATTGGCCCTGGTCTAACCTGACTTATTCAATTGTATGTAATAAAGCTTTTTACCTGTATTCTATTGCTAACAGGATTAAGTTCAGTGTTTACTTTGTTGCTGTCTATACTGAACATTATGTGGTTTCAGCTTATAATCAGAGTCAACAGAGATACTCTTTACAACTTAGAAAATTTTAAAAAATTTCATGAATTGGTATTAGGTCCTTTTGGTATATTTTCTTGAATCTACACAGGATGTTGGGCATTAAGTAATAATTATAAGTTAATTACTGGGAAAATTTGACCAACATTCTATGATTGTTTCACACTTTACCAACAGTCAATTATGATTGTAAAAGGAAGATTACAGCAAATTGTGGATCTGAGTCTACTGGCGGATCATCATCATTGTTGAATATCTACCTGTCAATTCACGTTAACAAAACCCCAGATCATCTAAGTGTAATTTAAAAAGTAGATCTCAAGACCTGTAATGAGTCCTGCTCTATTGGATGTTCACTGTCTTGGACAGATAGTACTGCTTATAATATACAAGTGGATATGAAAATATTCTTTCAAGTGCTAACTTATCTAAGTGACCCTATTTTATAAAGGTGGAAATTGAGACCCTGAGATATGAAGTCATCCCAAAGTGCTACATCTTGGAATAGGGGGAACTGAATTAGGAGTTCAGGCTACCCATTGCTGTGCTGCGCTGCCCTTGAAAGGCTGTTGTCGGGACATTGCTTAGCTCTTAGTAAAGCTCTATATATTTTCCTAACATATTGTGTATAGAATTTACAGTATTTTTACTTAATTAGTAATGGACATAAAAATGTCATAAAGTGACATAAAATTTTTATGAAAAAGTCTAATAATGAGTTTACCAAGAGTCTTCCCCCTGGAGTTCAACTCTTATGGCCTTTGATCTAAGAATTATGCAGCTGTGGCTTTCTCAAGGAGGCAAATACTATAAAGAAGTACTTTGCAGACACCAAGCATACTGACCTTTGTGTCATGCAAACTAGCTGTTCACTAACAAGGAATAGAAAAAAAAAAAAAACAACTTATCTGTGTTTTTGATTCCTATCTTTAAAAGAGAAACTGGGCAGGAAAAGGAGTAACATTTGGCAAAATGGGAAAGAGGCAAAATATTAAAGTTACAAACAGTAATAGGCCACAAGAGCAAGGGTTAGAGGTTGGAATAAATAATAGAGTTCATTTGGGATGCTGGAAGATTTCCAACCTATTGGCCAGTATAGAAGGCCACACAAGCAGGGTTGCACTGCAGCTAAGTATGAGATTTGTCTCAGCTTCTCTGATCTCACCCCAGATTGGCCAGTGAATCTCGTGAGAAACCCACTAAAGTGGAAGTTTGGGCTATAGAAAGATCTACAACCTATCAGTTAGGAAACCCCTGCTGCTGCAGATAGAAACTGGCAGATAACATCTGCTCGGTGCTGCAGAGCAGCAGCTCCTCTGTGTTCCATACATCCCTGAACACTCCAGATTTGATACTCATCTCTTAATCTGTAGCATTTATAGCCCTACTCATTTGTATGTGTAATGTGACTTCCATTCACATAGCTTACTCTTTGCACGTGAGCTGTGTAAAAGCTAAATGCATTTTTTCTTCTCTTTACCTATATTATAAATTAAAAGTTAAAGACTTTGGGTAATTAAATTTTTTCCTATAATAATACCTCTGAAATAACAAAATTTCTCAAAATAAAATGCTGAAGTACATGAGGAAAATTCAGTACTAGTCATCCTCAACTCTCAAAACCATGCTGGGGTAAAACAGCAACAATAAAACCAAACAGGGAAAAAAGAGATGATATTGTTGATTTATTAAATTTTAGTTAACTGCCTGAAAAGCCAAACAAGATCTAACTAATGAGAAAAAGTTGAGTGTTTAGGATATCATATGCTGCTTTTTAGAAATTCAGTTTCTCTCCCTACATCCCTAAACTTAACATTCCTTCTCTGCCCACCTATACCATGGCTGTAACATAGGGAGTTGTATGAAGGATCTTGACTTCTCATTTCTAATAATTTAGTCTGACCAGGAAGTCAGATGCTGAAATTAAAAGCCAATGAATAAGCCAAATATTTTATTTAAATTTAATTAGATGAATTTCATTGACATATGATAACTAAAATATGTGTTTAATCATAATTGTTCAAAACTCTTAGTCATTTTCAATCATTTACTTTTTAAAATCAGAATTCTTGTTCATCATTTACTAAAGTGTATTTCATTGAGAACATTTCTATCTCCTTTCAGGAAGTGTTTTCAGAAAATTTGGAGTCAAATAGATTTGAAATATGTGAATAAATAGTAATTGAATGGGGTTTTCCATTTTCAGGACAGGACTTTGCATTCATTATGCTAATGAGCATGTGAATCTCTGCAAGGCAGATATGGATTATAGTGTCTCACATCCACATTGCACTCTGGACCCTCTAACAGAGCACCATATGTGTGTGCCTAGTATTAAAGGAAGTCATCCTGAGAAAAAATTGTCTTTTTTGAGGAATGTCTATTTTATCAGAGCCATTTTGGAAATACAGCAAGTAGGGCTTTGTGAAAATCAACTTTGTTGACACTGTGGGCACACTGTACAAAAATTTTAAGTAAGCAGATAAATAAAAAAGAGTATAATTCCATGATCTAGAAAACTATTATTGATATTTTATATTTTTTTTTTAGGTGGCGCTGGGGACTCAAACCCAGGGCCTGAACTACATCATCAGCCCTATGCCTTTTTCATATACTTGAACAATGTTTATTTACTTTATTTTTGTTATTTTAGCATATCACTTTTCTTATTTGTTCATTTGCTTTTTTGAGCAAAGTTTCTATTTTAACTGATACATAAAACATACGAATTAAACATATTAATGGCATAACATGTGGTTTCAATACGTGTATACATTGTGTAATGTTTACATCAGGCTAAATATATCTTTCTCCTAAAACATTTACCATTATTTTTTGGGGAAACATCCAAAATCCTTTCTTCTAGCTTTCTGAAATATACAGTACATTATTGTTATTTGTGGTTCCCCTTGTCTGTGGTAATACACCAGAACTCTTTGCTCCTATCTAACTACATTTATCAACATTTCCTCATCTCTTCCTCTCCTCTGTTTTCCTCTGGCTTTGGTTACCACCATTCTATTATCAACTTCTATGAGATCAACATTTTTAGATTCCATAAGTGAGTGAGATCATGGATTACTTGTCTTTCCATGCCTGACTTATTCACTTAATGATCTCTGGTTCTATCTATGTTGTTGAGAATGACAGGATCTATTTATTTACGTATTTATTTATTTATTTAATGACTGAAAAGCATTCTGTTGTGTGTATGTGCTCTAGGTTCTTCATCCATTGATGGAAACTTAGGCTCTTTCCATTTCTTAATGTTGTGAACAGTGCTTCAGTGAACATGGGAGTGTAAATTTCTGACATACCGATTTCATTTCCTTTAGGTTCATACTCTGTAATGAGACTGCTAGGTCATATTATAGTTCTATTTTTAAATTTTTTGAGGAAACTTCATATTGTTTTCCACAATGGCAGTGGCCTTACCAATTTACATCTACCAACGTTGTGTAAGATCCACTTTCCTCCACATTCCCACTAGCACTATTTTTATCTTTGGTCTTTTTGATAATAATCATTTTTACTGGGATGAGGTACTATCTCATTGTGGTTTTCATTTGCATTTCTCTGATGATGAGTGATGTTGAACATTTTTTTCATATCTGTTGGGTATTTGACTTCTTTTGATCAATGTCCATTTAGGTCTTATGCCTATTTTTCAATGGTATTATTTGTTGTTTTGCTGTTGAGTTTTTGGAGTTCCTTAATTCTAGATATTTAACCAATCAGATGAATGGCTTCAAAATATTTTCTCCCATTCTGCAGGTTGTCTCTTACTCTTGATTTTTTTTCCTTTGCTATGAAGAAGCTTTTTAGACAGATATACTTCCAGTTGTCTGTTTATTTTGGTTTACTGTGCATCTGGGTTTTTCCTTCTCCAAAAAATCTTTGCCTGTTCCAATATCCTGAAGCATTTCCTTTGTTTTCTTCCAGTAGTTTCATATTTTCAGATTTTTGCATTTAAATTTTAATCCATTTTGAGTTTTTTATAACTTATGATAAATAGGTGTCTAGTTTCATTCTTCTGCATATAATATGGACATGTTTTTAATGACTGAATGATGTATCAGTTAAACAATTTAACATCATTTACATAGATATTCTTCAATTGAAGGACATGCCAATTTTTCCAGTTCTTACTATTGCATATTCTTTTGTAATGGATGTCTTTGTAAATAAGTGCTAATAAACATTTCTGACTATTTCTGACCGTTCCTTAGAGAAAATGAATATTTAGAACAAAAGGTATGATTATTTCTAAGCCTCCTGAAAAAATAATAAAATATTTTTCAATAAATTTGCTATAATTTCTATTTGTACTAGTTGATGCTAGTATTTATTTACCAGATTGAAACCTGAATAAAGCATAATATATATTTTATTACTGAAAATCTAATATATGAATTTTTAAAAATTTAAATTTATTTGAGATTTATTGGTTATTTATATTTTCTTTCTTAGAAGTTCTCTGTCAATAGTTTTGCTCATTTTGTTTATCTTAGTGCATTGTAGCATATGCTTAGGAATTGCTCCTGCAACTAGGTATCTGATAATTATTCCCTGTATTTTTTTTCCATTTTATGCTTTGATTTCTTACTTTCTAGATGACTTCTTATTTGTCAATAACAACCATGTGAAGATATTTCCAGATATTTAAAAGATTGTGAAATATATTTTATTTTACTAATAATTTCTCAAAGGTATACTGTAGCTGATTGCTGATTAAAAATTAAATGGGAAATTTGTAGTTTTCTAGGATTAGAGTTTGAGAATTAAAATCAGATGAGCAAATAGATGGTCTAAATAGCTTTATGTTCATATAACTTTCTATAATTTGTGAAACAATAAGATATATGTGACTGAAGAGTAATCAGAATTATGCAGGTATAATCCCTCATTAGTTATACTATTTAAAGGTGCTATTCTGGTATTGAAGGAAGGGACTAAATGCAAAACTTTATTTTGAATTGATCAGCAATTATGTACTTTTACCTAAAAATTACATATTTTTAGTTCAGTATCAAATCTGATTTTTGAGTCAAAGCCCTTTCACCTATGTGAAATATTCTAAGATGTTTGGGAATCACTTTATAGTATGAGCCATTTATCTATCTATCTATCTATCTATCTATCTATCTATTTATTATGGTTTGTATAAGAGCAATCTATTTACTTTTTATATTTGTATAAAGAAATATTGAAGGGCTAGGGTTGTGGCTCAAGTGGTAGTGCGCTTGCCTGGCATGTGCAGGCGCTGGATTCAATCCTCAGCACCACATAAAAATAAAATAAAGATGTTGTGTCCACCGAAAACTAAAAAAATAAATATTAAAAATTTTCTCTCTCTCTTTCTAAAAAAAAGAAATATTGAAAAAGTATAATAAATGTTTATCAGTCTGTGTGGTTATAGTTGAAGAACAGAATGAATGGGGCACAAGCAATATCTTAGACCGTGTTTTGCAGAACTGTTATTTAAATGATCATATTGAATGAATCTATTAACCCACTTTTATAACCTTTGACATCTTTAGTGCCTTCATGGTGGATAGTTATTTCTTATGGTTATGAAAGAGCGCCAGGTACCACTGCATTGTTGTTGTGGCTAAAATTGGCTTCTAACTAATAACTGATGAATTTTTATTACAAATATACACCATCTTATCAGTTTCTCAGCATTGAAAAATTTTCAGTCATTCATAAAAACTCTTTGTATTAGAGTGCAGTTTTTAAAAAGGCATTTTAGTAATAATCAGAAATATATACTCACATAAGATATTGTATTAACTATAAAAATAACTGAACTAATAGTCAGAAAATTAAATTTTGAATCAAAGAATAAATTATATTAAGACTAACAAGTAGAAGAAAGTGAGGGTCACATTTTTCTGTTAGCAAGCCTAGGATTCAAGGAAAAATGAATGTTACAAGCAGAAAATTTACTGTGTAAAAATAGCTATAAAATTTATAAAGCTTGGACATTGCCAAATCTTTGCATGGAAAGAAATTAATCAGGGGCTGGGGCTGTGGTTCAGTGGTAGACCGCTTGCCTAGCATGCGTGAGGCACTGGGTTCGATCTCCAACACCACATTAAAAAAAAAAAATCAAAATGTATAGGCAAAAATTGTTAAAAGTGCAAGTAAAAATTAGTATAGACAAACCTGTAGTATGAAATCTTATCATATAATTAAAACTGCACAACATAGCAAGCCCACATACTAAATGTGAAGTAATGGTGTGTTTGAATAATAACAACTAATAGCATTAAACTAATTTGACATACGCCAAGGATTGTACTTTGAAATAAGTTGACAAGAATCAAATTGTGTAGAAAATACATGTTTTGAGATCCCACAGAAGATTTAAATAAGTCAGTAATCAGGTGTACATTCCAAAATAAAAACATTATGGACAGCAAATAAAGACACAAAAACACATTTGAGGGCGAACAAGATCATAAAGATGGGGAACAAATTAGTGTTTCTCAGGGATTAAAGATACAATAAGAAATTGACTACAAAGCAACTGTAGTGATGAGACTATTCTGATTGTTGTGGTGGCCACAGGATTCCACAGAGTGAAAAGCTATAAAACTAATGGAAAATTTTATTTGAAAAAAAAACTAGATGAGGCAGATATTTTATGTGTCCTATCTACTGTTAAGTATATAATTCATAATATATTTTATAAACATTTAAAATAAAACTTTTAAATAACTAAAGTAAATTTACTGCTTATGAAATAATATTTAGGAAATACCATAAATAAAAATTTATCAAAATGTAACATTGATTGCCAAAACTATACTCTCTGATAAATTATGCCTTTAGAATTTTGTCTTTAAAATATGGAAATGAATGTATATTAATAAACAACTGACTCATGTATATTAATAAACAACTGACCCATTAAATCCTGAAAGAATGACATACAGAAACAAATTCAAAATAGACTAAACTAAAAGATAAAAACTATAGAATCATTTAAGGCTTGTTTATAACTGATCAATAAACTTTTGGCAAACGTAATAAAAATAAAAGGAAAGCAAATAAATAAAAAGAGAAATAACATGTAATTAAAATATCAACCATGATACTTTATATGTTACTATACTGAATATATATTAATAAGTTGAGGGCTGGGGATGTGGCTCAAGCGGTAGCGCGCTCGCCTGGCATGCGTGCGGCCCGGGTTCAATCCTCAGCACCACATACCAACAAAGATGAACTAAAAAATAAATATTAAAAAATTCTCTCTCTCTCTCCTCTCTCACTCTCTCTTAAAAAAAAAATCTCAGAAAAAAAAAAGTTGAAAAATCTTAATGAATTAACTCAGACATGATAAACAGGAATAAACAACACCAGTAGTTGCTGTTACTGACAATTTGATCCTATCCTATTTTTCAAAGGAATTTTGAAGTTTTGCCATTTTGTTGAAAAGGGAATAAAATAAGATTGGGTTAATAAGATTTTAAATGCATTCACAATGAAAATTTTCTGCCAAAATATCCTTATGAGATAATTAATGAGTCTTTTATATTGCTTTAATGTATTTTTTGATTCACCTTACTATATTTTGGAAATAAAGAAAAATATTAACCAATATAAACATATTGGTCAGACATTTAAAAATAAAGATAAATTTGTTAGAAATTCATAAAAATTGTCTTTCACCATCCACTCCAGAAATTGCAGTATGACATGTTTTTGTTTGTTTGTGTTGCAGCTAGAAGATTTCAAATGTTTTCACATTTGAAAAATTTGCAATAAGATATCCTCAGAAGATAATTTGCCATAAGATGATATTGTATTTGGTATAAATTTCTAAAGTTCATCATTATTTGGTGTTGTTTCAGCTTACTCAGGTGCTGTTTGTGCCAATAAATTCTGTGGTACTGCATATTCCTGTGTCAAAAGAGATTTGATTTAAACAATGATAACATGGTGCTTGTAAAGAAAAAATAGAACTAAATTTTTGCTCAGCCCTTGTAGCTTTGGTTATATAAGCAGTAATTCTTCATAGAGTACTATGTATATTAAAGTATAGATAATAAAAATGTGCTTATTGCAATTTCATAATATATTCTGAAAATGCAATATTCATAGTGACAATTTTTGAATTTTACCCCAACTTTTTTTTTTTCTGAGAGAAGTATTTTGTTACTGACACTGCTTAAAAATATTGAGACATATGATAACAGAAAGCAGAATGACTTATAGTTGATATTGTTTTGCATTTAAATTCTCCGCAGAAATAAATTTCTTTCTTTCCTGGACCTGGCATGGCTCTCTCTATCCTCCTACCCTGGGTACATCAGTGATCTTCCTAGAAAGTTAATGGTGTCTGATAAAATCAACCTGGTTCCTAGAGAAAGGGGTCGGGGGCGGCAACAGAACCTTGACAGCAAAAACTAATAAGTGTGTTGGTTTATCACCACCAAAAATTAACATAGGACTGAAAGTTCTGAAAATGTGGAAAGTCTCAGAAGCATAGAGTCATTAGTAGTGCTTACCTCAAAAATTAATTGAAAAGTTACTAAAATAAATTGGTATGAATAAATGAGCAGAAATAAAACTAAGAACAAAGCACAATAGATTTCTTCAGTTTAAACTACAGCCAGTTAGAAACTCTGATGAAAAAATTACATTCTGATGCAATAGGAGTAAAAGATATACCAACATAATAGTGAAGAAGGTTTAATTGGAACCCTTAATTAAAAAGAACAGGTAAGACTTCTGAGTAAAACTATAAAAATAAAAATAAGTTCAAAGACAGATAATCTCATGAATGAGAAAAAAGATGTAAAATGTATATAGGTTTGCTGTAAATCTCAGCAAAGTTCTTAACTAGATCTTTCTTGAATCTTGAAGAAAACACATAGGAATTCATTTTGCAATGAAAACTAGATAATAAGTAGCAGAACAGGAAGTTTAGTAAGTCTTCTTACCAAATCTTATGAACAAAGCTCTACCAAGTAATATAGCATCATTACTTGTCATTATGTAATAGTAGAAGCAGTATAGTATTTGGGTATAAAAGGGTATATATCCATGAAAGAGGATAGCCAAGAAAGAAATATCATTCTATATAAGTCTATATGCAATAAGTGGATACTTACTAGTCAAAGGGGGATTAAATGTTTAATTAGTAATGTTTATTTAGAAATATTCATTGGAGAAAGAAACTATAATGTTAATGGAGATGGAAAAATCTTGGGAAAAATGACAGCTATAGTTAACTAGACAGCTATATTTAACTATATCACAAATGAGCAATTTCTCAACCTGAGAAAAAGAAAATCATCAGAAAATCAACAACCAACTGGATTGAAATATTTGGAATAAATGTAAAATATAAACATTGCCCACTACATGGATAATGAGCTTATATAAATTTAAAAAAATAATGTCTCTAATAGATAAAATGTGCAGAATATAATAGACATATGGATCAAACTACACTTAAGGAATATACAACTTCTTATGCATATGTTTTAAAGACAAACCACAAATTGCTTAAGAAGAACTGCACCAATGTTCTTATTCACTTAGTATCTGAGTAATAAATCTTATATTTTCTTCTTTATATTTATTAGTATTTTATAAGATGGTATATAGTATTTGTATTATCATAAACAAATATTATTAAAATACCTATACCAAAATTTCTTCATGTTATGTGTTTTATATAAGTTCTAGAGTTTTTTTGCATGCTTTCCTTGTTTTCTTTTTCTTTTTTATTGAGCACCTGTTATTTGTAGAACAAGATTTTATATAGCATGCTTCCTGATTTGGATTGATTTCAAAACAGTGAAGACAGATAGACATAAACATAAAAAAAAATTCTGGATGTTTTAATAAATTCTCAGTACTGTGGCTGGGGTTGTGGCTCAGTCATAGAGCACTTGCCTCTCGTGTACGAGACCCTGGGTTCGATCCGCAGCACCACATAAAAATAAATAAATGAGATAAAGGTATTGTGTCCAACTGCAACTAAAAAGTAAAAAAAAAAAAAAAAAAAAAAAAAAAGAAAAGAAAAATGAAAGAAATTCTCAGTACATAATAAGGTTATCATTTTTTTTCTATTTTTCAGTAAAGAAAGGCATGAAATTTGTCTTAATGAAATTTTTTTTCTGAATGTACTAAAAATTAATGAAATCTTTTAACTCTCTTGCAGAGCCATACACTTGAGATAGCAATGAGATAAATTTCTTAAAATCTGACACAACCCAAACCTAAACTAAAGGAGGCTTTTCAGAAATCATGATATGAAGTCCTATAAAAAAATGGAAATGCCCTCCATATTACAAATTCTCAGATTCTTTTGATGTCCAATGTGGCTCTACTGCCCATCCCCCTCTCCAAGAATATTTCAATAATATTTTCTGGGGTTGAAGGCCCACTTTGTGTTTCTCTTCCAAGGGCACTACTTCCTACCTCCATGAATAAACTGGCTTTGGGCCTCCTTAGTCTTGCTGCTCCTGCCTGTCTCCTCAAAAGCATTAGCCCCTCTGCTTCCTCCTCTGACATATGTAGCATAGTCCCTTCAGTTGCATTCAATTACTGGTCCAAAAAAAAAAAAAAAAAAAAAAGTCGGAAGGGGAGGTTTTCTACAAGTAACCTTTATTTCTGTGATAAGAAAACCCCCTGAAAGAAAAGATAGCACAACAACCTGTTTAAGTCCTTAGAATGCAGAAAGGAAAATTAATGGAAAAAATTATAAAGAGCTTTCCTTTTCCTTATTCTCTTCAAATAACAAAAGAAACAAGAAAAATATACTAAAATTTTATGACTCCATACTTTAGGGAATATAAAGAAGAATGGGCCACAAATTTTTTTTTTTTAAAGAAGTGTATAGTAAGCCAGGCATGGTAGAGCACACCTGTAATCCCATCAGCTCAGGAGGCTGAAGCAAGAGGGTTGCAAGTTCAAAGCCAACCTCAGTAATTTAGCAAGGCCCTAAGTTACTCAGTGAGACCCTGTCACTAAATGAAATACAAAAAAGGGCTGGTGATGAGGCTCAGTGGTTGAGTGGATTCACTACCCAGTACAAAAGTAAAAAAAAGAAGTGCATAATCTATTAGATACTTCCAAATGATAACTTCATTATCCCCAATTTACAGATGAAAAGCTTGAGGCTTGGAGAGACCACATTTACACAAGTCAGGAAGATGGGATTATAATCTTTCTCCTAACCACTGTGATGAATAACCTCCATATATACATTTAGTGGATGCAAGATAAATATGTGATGAAATAATTTTTGGTAGCAAGCACACATCTTATGATATATGATAGTGCCTCTGTCAAATAAGTATTATTTTGAATGCCTTCAAGCAGGTCAGGATGACTATGAGTAGACAGAGGATGATGGAAAACAGGTGCCCCAAACAAGGCCCACATTGAACAGATTTTGGGACAACAGAGTTCTGTGGGTTAGAGTAATGGTTTGAATAATGCCATGCATATATTTATTTATTTATTTTTAATGGTGCTGGGGATAGAACCCAGGGTTTCCACACGCTAGGCAGGCACTTAACTAATGAAGCCACATCCCCAGTCAGTGGTGTACATACAGATTATGCATACATAATTGGGTCCCTGGTAAAGACATATCTACCTACCAATTATCTTCCTATCTAAATATCTTTAAGTGCATATGTGTATATCCATAAGCATATATATGTGTGTGTACATATATAAACATATAGTTAAAATACTTATTAAAATAGTTTAAAATACATATACACACATAGTAGAAATAGTTAACATTTATGTACTACATGACATCTGCTAGGCATATCCTGAGTACTTTATATGCATTATTTATTTATTGCCCAACAACAAAGTTATGGTGAAAGTATATACTATTATTAATCCCCATTTATAGATAAATAAAATAGAGTATAGAAAACCCAATTAACTTTGTCAACACAGTACTCCTAATAGATAACACCTGGGATTTGAATCCAAATCATTCAGGAAAAGGTGGCACATTAGAGGTAAACTTGAAGTTCTGCTCTAGGCCAAAAAATAGAAAAGAAAATTACAACACTGACAGACCTTAGTAAAGGCCATGTGTGCAAAAGATTTGCAAGTGATTTTTGACCACAAGCTCAAGAAGAAACAAATTTTGCCAGAAAAACTTACTGAAAATTTAGGTTTATTAATAGAATAGATTATCAAAAACAAATGATGTGACTCTACTTTGTGTACAACCAGAGATATGAAAAATTGTGCTCGATATGTGTAATATGAATTGAAATGTATTCTGCTATCATATATAATGAATTTTAAAAAAAGATGGAAATAGTTCTATCTTACTTGTCAATAAGAGAAATCTAGGATTATTTTTATTTATGTCTGTTCCCTGTAATTTGAAGTACATGTAGAAAAAGTACAACAAGTTCAGAAGAGGCAAACATTTGGCTGTGAGAGTATTCTAAATAATTTAATTCAGAAGCACATGAAACATTTTAAATGCTTTCTATCATAATTAGGATAAAATTCAAACCCTTATCTGTGTTGAACAAGGCTATAAGCAATATAGTTTCTGGTGAGCTTTCCTACAAAAAAGTTTTTTATTAATATTTTCTTCAGATCACTCAAATACAGTTTGCTCATTGTTCTGTTTCTTACATAAGCTAGTGCCCTTCCTCAGGGCCTTTGCACCTGCCTTTCCTGCTGCCCTAATATTTGTCTCCAATATGTGTATGCTGCTTACTCTCTTTTTGCTAAACAGTTAACTTCCTCAGTGTCTGTCCTTGATCATCATACCTAAAGTAGCATTCACATTACTTTCTATCTTGTTTTCTTGATATATATGTATGAATGTGTGTGTATATATATATGTATATACATCAGTCATAATCAATGCCTGATAATACATATGTGTTCATCAGTTCTTAGTATTGCTATAGTTTTTTTTTTTAGGAGATAAAACCTGAACTCTAAGGATAGGGGCTTTGTCAGTTTAGTTCATTTCTGTAGTCCCAATCCCTAGCACTGTGCCTGACATACAGTGGGATCACTGTAAATACTCATTAAAGGAATAAATGACAGGCCATTAACTTGGAGAAGGGAAAATGCAGTGAGGAAAATTGCTTTCATCAAAATATTTGAATTGCTTTTTAAAAAAATTTTTGGATGTTAATAGACCTTTATTTTATTCATTTATTTATATGTGGTGCTAAAAATTTAACCCAGTGTCTCACACATGCTAGGCAAGTGATTTCCCACTGAGCCATAATCCCAGTTTTTAATAGTTGTATGATTAGACATAATCTGAATGAAGCTAAATTACTAATAACCACTTTTGGGCTCCAAATGAAGATGGATCTTGTCACAGTTGCAGCTATGTAGAGAAAAGGTGAACTGTTTGTTACAGGTGGTGTTCCTTCTTACCAAAGATGCTCTAGCATTGATGGCCTCATTGGGTAAGATTTAACAGAGGATCACACTTGGACAAGATGAACTCCAAGAGATAATTGAACTTGCAATCTTTAGTTTCATGATTAGAAAGGAAAGAAAAACATCCCTGCAGCATCCTTTGTCCTACTTGACACCTGAGTCATGTTTCTATTTTAGGGCTGAGAAAGACTAGAGAACTCATAGAAAATCAAGTTGAAAACTAGGAAAAGATATTACCCTTTGCAACAAAGTTCATGATAGACATCCACAGACTACAGCATAAAATCCTCACTCTTCAGTCATCAGTAAATAATTATTAAGCTCCAACCACATGCCAAGCACTGTTTTCATACCTGAGGTTACACAACATGGGAGGAATAGGATGTTTTTCTCCTCATCTTGATGACATCCATCTTTTGGTAGCTAAACTTATATGTATAGTTAGGAGGTACATGTATGTATATATAGTATTTATACACAACATAAATATATTGAATTTTGACTAGTACACGTATCAAACAGCTAAACTTTGTGCGTTGCTACTGAATGAAAAAAGTCAATAAAATGTGGGGACTGTTTTTGTTTTGTTCACAAATTCGCATTCTTTTGGCTGTGGAATGATTACACCAAAGTGACAGTAGTTGGTCAACCAGCAATTAGGAGTCAGCTGAATTTTTGCAGGATATTTATTCTTACATTAGGGTGGTCTTCCAGGAAACAGAACAACAAACAGAACATTTTACAAGCAGCATTATAGAAATATACACAGAGAAGCATTCTGGTTGAAAGTGGAAACTTTTGACCTCGCACAGGGAAGTCTAAATGTAACAGCCCACACTAGCAGTTTTGACTAAGAAAGTAAAAACGTATTTGAAAAGTTATTTGTAAAATAATGGCTTAGGCATCTTAATGCATAGAAGCATTCATCCTTAGAAAAATTAATTGGCATAAAATGAAAACGGCTCTTACTGAGAATATTAGTGATCTATGTGAAAAAACTATTGGTATGACATGAGTTATTGTAGAAATCCTTTTGAAACTTTTGGAGTGCAATTATCATCCTAAGAACATTGACATATATGACTGACATTTTGTTTACTGGAAACCCTGTAAAAATGGACACCCTGTACAATCAAGATCTAACTGTTTCTTGTATAAATTTCTAAATGTATTAGGTGATGGAGATGCTAAATACCCTGATTTAATTATACAATATGCCCATGTATTGAAACATCAAAATGAAAAAAAAAAACAAATAGAGCAGACTTTCAGGCAGATTTGAGTATACAAATTACTATGAAGAAAAATAATATGGACCTGGGTCACTTACACATGAAAAGAGAAAGAGGATAGTAATTAGTGTGTGGATAAGAGTTCAAGTTTAATTGAAGGAGGAACACATGACAAGAGAAAAGATCCAGTGCTGAACTCAACAAACTGAGAGACTATTATTTTTTCTGAAATGAGGCTGTAAATAATTCTATCATGAGGCCTTCATGCTTCCATCTTTTCTAAACTACCTTCTGTGGCATTTCTCAGGTGATCTTCAACAACTATAATAATAAAACTACTCATAAAAGAAAATTATCAAGTCAATACTTGAACTTTCCTTTTTATTTTATTTAAATTATATATTGACTAAACTACAGAGAGAAAGCAAATAATAATTCAAGATAGTGCCTTTGCCCCACGTCAGCTTCCTTATTCATGTTGACTTTTTTGTATTTTCAGATAAATTCTTATAACTTTTTCTTATTATTAATATATGCACAATCATTATTAATGTATGAACAATTTATATTTATGGAGTTTATAGTCTCCCAAGTCACTCAAAGACTGTGTGGGACCCATGACAATTTATTCACTATGAGGAATTCTGACATTCCAAAAGATTTTTGCTTTTCCAGCTAGATTCCAAGGTTCCACATGTTTTTATACTCTCTGTATAGGACATCATTCTGCCTCTGAGATTTTTGTGTCTTGAAAGAGGATGATGATAGAAAGAAGAAGGAATTAGTTTTGTGTCTTTGTTCCCAAATACCTTCTTTCATAAAAGGATGTGAATAAGGAGTTAAAAATATCTGCTTAATGGTACAATGTGTTTTCCAAGAACAATGGCATGGAGAAATTTTGATAAATTGAATCCAGAGAGTTTATAGCATAACCTCCATGTAACAGAGGAACAGAAGCACCTCTGCTCCTGTATCAGAGGGAACTGATTCTTGCTTCCCAGTGTTTCCTGAAAGGCTTTATGCAGTGCTTTTTATGATAGTTCATTCTCACATTTTAATCAGGATGAATATGGTGGAAACATAAATGACATCAAAGTGACAGTTCAATGTTACTATCACCCAAGTATAAGCATAGAAAGCAGAAATCATCTTAAGATAGTAGGAACATTTAGTACAGTAAGTGGAGCATTGCACATTCACACAATTTATGGAAATTCCTCCTCCCTAATTATATCACTACATCAAAACATCAAGATCATAATTTTGTTCCAGAAATTGCTACACAGACTCACTTTAGGTCTCAGCTAAATTTGTTAGAGTAATTTATTTACTTGCAGTTGTCAAATGATTTGTATGGTAAAATCATATCTTGGAATAATGCATAAAATTCCATGTTTGTTTTTCATTGTCTCAGTGAATCTGATTTGTTGTGAGACTAGGATTTCTTGGCAAAAATATAAATCTCATTATAAATGTCCATTGAAGTAAGTATGACGGCTCTGTTTCTTATTATGTACATGTGCAGTGTGAAGATATTAGCCATAAAATTTGGTGAATGTCCTCTGGGGAATTTCAAATTTTAGTATGTTTCAAATAATGTGCAGAATAGCATTTGTTTATGGTTTTTCATGTGTATAGGAAATAATAAATACAACTGACAGTCATATACATGGTGAATTAAACCAAAGCTATATGATATATACAAGGTGTCATATTTTGTTTTTTAAATGAATTTAGAATGAATTAAATGTGTCGTAGTCAATATTTCAAAATGTACAGTTTTAGTTAAACATCTAAGTCTTTTAGAAAATATTTTGGTTGGTGTTAAACAGCATTATTACCTTTTTCTTGATATCTTTTATATCTTGATGATTCCATTTATATGAGATCATAGGTATGTTTCTGTAGAATTTCAAAAGTTCTGACGGCAGGAGTTAAACTGTACACTTACCAGATTTTAAAGGTTAAGGAAAGAAATTTTCAGAAGAGCATGTAAATTTTTAAAAAATTCTTAAAAAAAAGAATTGGGATTCCATTTATTGAATACACATTGGTTTTTAACTATCTGCTATGATCTATTTTGGAATCTCAAGTTTGGGTAACAGAGTAATCTACTAATTTGTAGAAATCATAAAATCAGTCTCAAGGAAAAAAGTTCATTGTAAATAGGAAATTAATTCTGGTTTAAATGCATGATGTTAAAAATGAGTTAAGATATTCAAAATCTATTTTAGTTGTAAAGTTGTATAGTTTCCCATATTACTTTCCCATATTAATAGTTTTTGGTTTTGATTTTTAAAAACTTCCTGTCTTTATAGTGACATCCAATGAAAGGGAACTTGATGGTGTTTTCATTGACTATCCAATTCAAAATTAGGATTAATAAAACATATTGACAGAAGTATAGTTAAAGAACAGATAAATTATCAGTGGAGTACCTCTAAACTCTGTTCTTCCTCTTCTGAGCCTAATGTCTTTACTGGGCGAAATGGCTTAGTCTAGAAGAGAGAATGATCCATTCTTATGCTCATGACTTACTGAGTCTTGACTTATATCAGAATATATTTATAGCTTTCTTACTTTATCTATTCCTGAATGATTGTGCTTGCAGGACAACCATCTAGTACTTTACAGGTATATGCCATCTATTCCATGGGAAATTCAGTCCCCAGGAATTAGGTTAATGCAAAAAAACAATGTAACTCTGAATTTGGAGGAAAATGTGATTACAACAAACATGATCAAGTGTTTAAGATAGCATGAAAGTCTTTGAAGCTTTAGCTACACTTGTCTTCATGGAGATGCACTCTTAATCTGTAGTTGGTTATATTTTCTGAATTCAAAAGCATCTTAGTTTATGAAATGCTTAAAAATTTAAAGGAAACTCTTTAAAATTTTAATGCTTTCATAAAACTATCTAATGAGATGATCAGTTTATTTTAAAAGCTAGTGATTTATCAATAGTCTAAAAATCATATATCCTAATTGGTAATGCTGGAGAGAAATAGAAAGGTTATTTTTACAATAGGATAAAGTAACCATGAAAATTAGTTGTCTTTTTTTTCAAATTCAATATGCCTACAGAAAAAGCAAATTTGAAAAATGTCATAGCATTTTTATTTTATAATATATTTATGTTTTTGCTTTAAAGTTTTCATAATACTCTGTATCAGAGGTCAGGAAGAGGATTTAATGATATTTGTTCTTAGGAAGATGCATTTGGTGTGGTCAAACAATTAGTTTTTTTTCAGCCCCATAGCCAAAAATGTAATTGAGTGAAGAAAAATAATACTTTATAGTTGAAATTAATTATTTTAGCTCAAAAATTTAAGTTATGTAAATATAGTTTATTCTTTTGGTTGTAACAGACTAACTGGTTTTAGACTTATAGTTCAAATGTTACAACCAAACAAAACAAAAATCCAATAAATCTGGATAAAAATTTTAGGTATCATTTCTAGGCTTTGAATAATAGTCAGTAGAGAACTAAATCTTCAACAGAGTGGTTACACACAAGGTAAAACCCCCATTAGCCCAGACTTTTTGATTGGCGGTATCTTTGTAGAACCATAATGCATGAAAGTGGAACCTAAGCAAAGAACAACAATCAGTGAACTGTGAAGGTAGTGAAGGGAGTCCTAGACTCCCAAAGTGGATGGGAATTTTAGGAAAAGGTAGTATAGGAAAGCGCGTAGAAGTACTGAGCTTTCCTTAAGAACTTGGCTTAGGTTTAGCCTCTACATGTGCAAGTTGAGACTCTAAGGTCTAGCAGGGAGCAACTGCTACAGGATGATTATTGCAGATATGCCAGAAGTCAAGCCACAAGAGACCTGGGGATTATTGCCCAACCAGAGTAGAGAGAGCTTGCTGACTTCCTGGACATTCATTTAGAATCCCAGAAAGGCCACATGTTAGGAATAAGAGTACCTAAGCTAGAATCATCCCTAGAACTAAGACAAATTGAAGTAGATTCACTCTGAGGAATTTTACAATGAATTGTGACTGGATTCAGAGAACACAAGTGGGGCCTGGGGTTGTAGCTTAGAGGTAGAGCACTTGCCTTGCATGTGTGAGGTACTGGGTTCTATCCTCAACACCACATAAAGATGAAAATAAAGGTATTGTGTCCATCTATAACTAAGAATAGAAAAAGAATTTTAAAAAAGAGAAAATTTGTCTGGCATTTAATTTGCTACTAGAATAAAACTCAGCCAACCTTAAATAATGGAAACATGTATATTGTCTCCAGAATACCACTCAAAATGTCCAATTGGAAGAACAAAAAATGATGCAGTCATGATCCAAAGCAGTCAACAGAAATTGACCCCAAGATGATACAGATGTTTGGATTAGCAAATAATGATTTGGGCATTTAAAAGCATGCTTACGGTTGGAAATCAGTCTATCTATCTATCGGGTTGATCTTCTTTATCCATGAATGCTTTGTTCCTTCCAAATTCATATTTTGAAGTCCTAACTGCCAATACTCCAGACTGTGACTGCAGTTGGAGATGGAGCCTTTAAAGAGGTGATTAAGTTGACATGAGGCCTTTTGGTTGAGCCATAATCTGATGGAATTAACATCCTTATAGGAAGATGATATTTGAACACACAGAGATACCAGAGGTGTAAGCACACATGGACAACATTGTAAAGAGGCCAAGAAAAGGCCTCAAAAAATCAAATCAAAACAAAAACAAAACCTACCAACCTATACTACTTCTAGCTTCCAGATCTATGAGAAAATAAGTATCTGTGATTTAAGCAGCACAGTGTGTGTGGCATTTTGTCTGGCAGCTCTAGAGAACTAGGATAATATATAAAGGAATCAAATGAAAGACGGAATGTGGGTTAGTGAACTTGAAGACAAATGAATAGAAACTATTTAAAATTTAAAATGAAGATTAAAAAAAAAGATTAGAAAATAAAACAGCTCCAGTGACCCCTGGGACTCTCTGTTAAGTGAATCAAGAAAAAAAAAAGTTGAGTAGACAAAAAATATACTTGAAGAAAAAAATGGCTGAAAATTTGGTAAAAAATGTCAACCTAGAGATTCAAGAAGCATAGTGAAGCCTAAGCAAGAAAAAACAAAAACAAAAACAAAAAAACAATGAAAATTACACCTAGTTACATTATGTTCAAGCTGTTAAAAACCACAGATGAAGGAAAATTCTAAAAGCAACCAGAGCCAAAAAGGACACATTACATTAAAACAATGATTCAAACAATAACTGACTTCTTATCTGACACAATGGAAAACAGACAACAAAAGAAAAATACCTTTAAAATGATGAATTAAAGTCAACCCAGGACTGGTGTTATAGCTCACTGATACGGCACTTATACCCTGGGTTCAATCCTTAGCACCACAAAACAAAACAAAACAACAACAAAACTACTATAAGAAACACTAGATGAAAAATTTCAGGGCACTGGGTAAATATATTAGTATTTTAAAGAATGTTTATGTGACATCTGTAGTTAACATTATGCTAGAAGGTGGGATAGTAAGTCATTTCCCTCTAAGATATAGTATTAAAATAAGTATAACTGTCCTCACTGAGTCTCATACATTGATGGAGGTCCTAGTCAGAAAATTAGATCGGGAGAAATAAAAGACATAAAGGTTGAAAAAGAAGTAAAACACTCTTTATTCATAGATGACATAAATATATACAAAATACTAAAAAAAAGTTTACACAATCAAGAAAAGAAAAAAAAAAATAGTGCACTTACCTATTAAAAGGATACAAAGTCAGTACAAAAAAATGTATTTCTATATCTGACATCCAAAAATTGAAAAATAAAATTCATAAATACTATGTACTATAGCATTGAAATAAATGCAACAAAATATATTTAAGACTTAGATATGAAGATTATGACATATAGCTGAAATAAATTTAAAGAGACACACAATTGGAAGGAAAGATCAACTTCATGGATTTTGAAACTCAATGTTATTGATATGACAATTTCCCTCAATTTGATTTATACATTAAATGAAATAGCAATTGAAATACCAATAAAATTTGAAAACACTGAAATTGATAAACTGCTTTTATACAGTATGTGAAAATGTGAAAAATCTAGAATAGCCAAAATAATAATGGAAAGTTGGAAGACTTTCACCATCTAATTTTGGGAGTTAGTATAAAATTACACAGTGATCAAGGCAGTGTGGTATTGAACAGTAAGAATAGACATATACAACAATGAAACATTTGAGAAATCCCCAAAATAAGCTCACAGAATTACTTATGAATTTTTGACAGTGTGGGCAAGGGGAAAAGGTACTTTAACAGATAAGAGAAATTCCTTTTAATAAATGGTGCTGACACAATTGGAACATTTTTTAAAAAGCTGCATCTTAACTCCCACCTCACCCTCTGAATTTATATTACTTAGATCATAGTATTAAATGAAAAACTTTAACTATAAGATTTCTAGGTGAAAACAAGATGATACTTTCATGATCCAGAAAGAAAGAACCATTAAAAAAAGGTAAATTGGACTTCATCCCCCCATGATAATTTCTGATCATATGTCACCATTAAGAAAATGAAAAGGAATTCTTGCATGGTGGTACACACCTATAATCCAGCTATTGGGATACTAAGGCAGGAGGATCACAAGTTTGAGGCCAGCCTTAGCAACTTAGTGAGACCCTGTCTCAAAATAAAATCCGAAAATAAGGCTAGAGGTGTTGCTCAGCTGTTCAGTTCTTAGCATGTGTAAGACCCTGGGTTTAAGAGAGAGAGAGAGAGAGAGAGAGAGAAAGAGGGAGAGAGAGAATGGTGGGGTGAAGGAGAGAGAGAGAGAAAGTCATATCCTCAGGGGAAAATATCAGTATACATATCCACCCAAAGGACTGACATGTAAAATACATGTTGGTTTCTACAATACATAATAATAAGACTAATAACCCAATAGCATACGGACAAAAAAAAATGAGTAGGAACTTCAAAAGAAGTGAAAGGGCAAAAAACATGCAAAAAGTTCTTGAATATCATTAGTTATCATTAGGGAAATGTAAATTATAACTACGCTGACTAGCAAAATTAAAAAGGAAGATGGCCTCAGTGTTGGAAAAGAGAGATAATAGAGATGCTAGAAGTCTCCATGTATTGCTAGTGGAAATGTAAAACAGTACAGCTGTTGAGGGACATATGCCCTATGACTCAGCAATTGTATAATCATATACTTGAAATTCTATGCAATTCATTATATCTCAATTGTATCTCAGAAATTAACTCCATATGATTTTTCCCAATAACTCTAACTGTAAAGTTCTTTGTCACAGACAAAATATGCTAGAGCACAATCTGTGTGTGTGCTACCATGTGGTTGTCTGTGAAATCACACACATGTAAACCTTGCCTTTGCGTGATGGCATGTTAACTGAAACTTATGCATGTTAGAACTGTGTCTTTGCTCCGAATGGTTCCATGCAACTGAAACCATGACAGAACACTGCCAAGTGAAGACAGATTCAATATGCACAAGTTTCAGTTAACTTTGTATCATGCAAAGTGAGCTTGCCTCTATGCGTTTGTGGATGTCTGTTTTTATTTTTTTTTCCACCAAGTTCACCAAGTTTTTAAATTGGTAAGTTTAAATTGGTAAATTCTGCAATCTTACTAATTTTTTAAAATACACAATCAAAATATCACTTCTGTGGCTTTTGGAGTTGGGTTAAATTCCAAAGAAAATGAGAATTAAATGGTATTTGGAACATATTATTTATAATATATTATGTTCCACACAGGTATAGCAGCAAAAGCACCATAAGAGTGTGTAATTGGATGTTTCCCTGGTGTAATAATAGGACATAAAAAAAAAAACTTCTTTAAAAAAGATATAAATAACTTGGAGGAGGTCCAGATATAGAAAACAC
The DNA here is from genome assembly GCF_045843805.1 of Urocitellus parryii. Taxonomy (NCBI): domain Eukaryota; kingdom Metazoa; phylum Chordata; class Mammalia; order Rodentia; family Sciuridae; genus Urocitellus; species Urocitellus parryii. The sequence continues at coordinate 96,250,301 of NC_135538.1, forward strand.
CCACAGAAGTATTTGAAGCAGTATTTAATGAAACAACTTTAAAAGGCTGGGATGATTCAGGCCAAAGTAAACTAACTGTCTCTCTCTCTTTCTCTCATTCTCTCCCCAGCCTCCATCCATTAATTATATCTTATTATGGCATAAAGGATTGTTTTAAAACTCATTTATAAACTATCTGTCAAAATAATATTTTTAAAATAATATAAAGCGTTATTTTAAAACTTGCTCTATTTAGGTAATTTTCAGCAATTCTTTCCATATTTTCAATTCTGGGAAAAAACACACTTGACACTAATATGTTTTAAAAAATTAAAGAAGCTTATATATAATTAATTTATTTCAGCCTTCCATATATTTTTCCTGATTTGAATGTTTATATCCCTCAAGTTCAGTATAAGAAGTGTTTTAAAATTGTAGTCTGAGATAGTATTTACATAAACTTTCTTAACATTGATATTTTGTATTGAAATAAGAGATTACAAAAGAATAACTTTGTGAATCCATTATTGGTTAACACCACCCTCTGGAATATGTTAACCTGGAATGTCTCTACATCCTACACCTTGTCAACTGGCAGTCTACAAAGTCAGCAGACAAGAATCTCATTCTTACTACTGATTCATCACACTTGATGTTTAATTTCATTTTGCCAAGTTCAGTTTTCAAGCTGGATAAAGCAACTATTGCTTCTAGATGTATAGTTCCTTAAACTGGTAGAGGAATGTTTTTCTTTGTTGGTTTTTGCTTTTGAAATACATCCTCATCAAAAGTTCTACATACATATGCATTATAGGATTCGGTTTATATTCACTACTTAATGCTAAATAGTTTTATTGCAAAAATTCAGTAATAATCACTTTTAAGATTACTTTGCATCGATTTATTGATTTTTATATAGCATTTAATAAGACAATGATTATTATTCCTAAATATACTGTATGACATATTTTGAGCCCTTATAAAACCACATGTAATTAAAATAATTATTCATTCTCTGGTGTTTTTAGGAATCCTTTGCATATCTTCACAAATTTGTTAACTTTTCATTTTGATTTGGTTAGGGAAATTGAGCCATGTAGCCTTCACTTAGATAAATATTTATATGGTATTATAATTCTATTTCATACCTAAAAAAGAAGTCAGTACTTCATTATGTTAAACCAAAACATATTGAAAACATACCAACAGTGGTATGGATTATATGCCTATTTTTTAGTTCTAAACTAGTGCTGTTTAACTTTAAATTCATATCTCACTTTAGTTTTAAATTTAAATTGAAAAGTGTTTGTAACTCTTTCTCCCAAATTGTTTCTGACAGAAAATTTCTCTCTTGGTCCCTTGTCACTGAAGTGATTTTCAAGTGTTGCGAATCTGCTGTATCTGGTACTCTCTTTTTGAACACAATAAATGCTAGAGTTGGCATTCTAGAAAAGAAAAATGGGTTACTAGAGACTGGATAAAATCCAAGTCTCAGACAAAGAGAAATGGAAAATGGAACCATAGGCCCTTGAGCCCCGAATAATGCAGATTAGGGTAAAGCAAAAAAGTAATGTCTATAATGTCTATACTTGGCAACAGATCTGCTTCCACTTTGAACTTCAAGCTGAGCACTTTATGCATAATATGTGCTCAGTAAATGTGAACAGACAGATTTGCAGTTTATTTACAAGTTTATTTTCAGTTTATTTGCAGTTTACTTTTGCACTGATATGCAGTGCAAAAGGTAAAATAGCATTATTTAACTTAGTTTTTCTATACATGTGTATTTGAAAGCAAAGTTTAGTTACTCAGGACATTGTATCCCATCCACATTATTCAATTATTTTTATAAGCTTTGATGAAATCTTGGGTGTTATTGTCTTTTCATTGTTGGGAAGTTGGTGAGGGAAATTTGAGACAGTGTACAGGTTTTCATAAAATTATTATTAGACACTCTCTTAAAAAGTAATGTGAATAGTTCCCTGCAAATAAGTTTGTATCAGAAAACTAAACAGATTTCTATTCACAATGATGTCTTCTCAAACTACCCCTATACATATTTTGTGTCACTTGTTTAGTATTTTCCAAGCATTTATATAACTTGTTTCTGTCAATTTAAATATATTCTTTTACTATTTATAAGTAAATTGGTGAGAATATATAAGTATTGAGTTTCACTTATTTGGGGGAAAGGGCAATGTGTATTCTCATGGACATCTAGCACAGTGTCTGACATATGCAACAGTTTAATAAAATGATGATTTAATTGAATTTTTGTAACAAAATTGAAATGAATGGGTACTGACCTGCAAAAGGACTATATAAACCAGCTGAGCTTGTTTTCCTTTGTGATAGTTCAACATCCTACAAAAAGTAAGGACAGCCTTCTATATCACAGACAAGTGGCAAGAAATGCTCCCCCAAAATATGTAGTTTTACTCATCAATCTAATGCAGGTAGCATTGATAATATGTATGTTTATGGAGTTATTTTCTCAAAATATAAGTAAGAGTGAATGGAAAGTAGGATTTAGGGGAAGATAGGACATACCTGTTCATAGAGTCTAACCTAAAGTGACTGAGAACAGGACTATTTTATATTACAAGAGAGACATAAGACACACATGGAAAATGCTTAATTTAATTAACACTAGTTTTGTACTTCTCCATGATCTACATTTCTTCTATATTTTAACTTTCTCAGGGGGTAATTCTTAATTGCCTTCAGTAAGATCACTTTTTGTTCTCTCCTTCCCCACCATCTCTTTTGTTCCCCAATCTTCTCTGCCTAAAATTGGTGACTTAAACATTCAATAAATTTGAGCTATACTTCCTTTTTTTTCTCTCTCACTAAATACATACTATTTATTCTAAAATTGCCAGCATTCAATATAATGTCTTGTAAATATTACTTATCATTTTTCTAGTTACTAGTATTCTTGTTAGTGATTCTCTGAAAATTATATATTCAAAATGTCTACACAATCTTCATAAACTCATTGGATCATTCCAGGACTAAATATGGGATATCTTGCATGATTTTGAGAAAGAAGAAAGAAGACACTATAGTCTCCAGTTTCTGTGTAATCACATAGTGAACAACACAGAATTGGCTTTATTCTTCTGAGATTGTTGTCCTGAGTACATCATATTTTATGACATCTTTTGCTTGAGTTTATTACATAATGAATCTTAACACCATATTCTCTCAGATGCATTCAGTTTCTCTTTCAAATGAGTTTACTTGACTATTTCCTTTACTGTTGTCTGTCTGTTCTATTTCAGGATTATTTATAGCTTCTTAGAACTAATTTTAGTTTTACTGGTTTCCTTCAGGAAAGAAAAAAAGAAAGATTAGTTTTAACTGGAAATATGTGAAGTATCTCTTAGGTTTGAGATAATTTTGTTTTTCCAGTGTCCCTGAATTCAATCCCCGCCCCCGTTCCTGCCCCCACCAAAAAAAATAAGAGTAATTTGAACATGTTTTCAAAGTCATAACTTGTTTGCTGCTATGAGCATACATAAAGAGATGAGAAAACAAAACAGAACTTTAAAACATTTATATACAAGAATAATTTTTGGTGTGTTTGGGTGTGATTATAAGAATAACAGAGGGAGTTTGGAGAGTCTAAATAGACTACACTCTGATCAATGCCATGTGATTTACTGAAAATCCTCTCCAAAGTTAGATATTCCAAATCAACTCTATGATATATTTTTAAAGGAGAAGTTGAAAAACAGTAGCATTTTGGAACTTTTAGCATAAATATTGGGACAGTATGTAAAGATAAAATTTCAAAATCCATGTAGTAACCTCATGGAATGTTTTGTAAAAGGCACTGTTAAAACTAGATTTGAAACCATGGTTCATGATTTTCCACGTATATGAACTTGGATAAGTTATTTTTTCTTCCTCAGTTATATATGTTATATTTTATCAAATACATTTCACACATAATTAAGTATAAAACCAATTACTATTAAAACAGATGTGAGGCACAAAACTCGATATTTAAGTAAAGGTATTTGGGTGAGTGTTTCCAGAAGATGAAATAAACACAGCATTTGAGTAAAATTTTGATTCTATGCTCACCAGCAGTGCTGAGTCATGCTGTCCCAGAATGGGCTATTTGTCTTGGTGCCTGGAGCACAGCTGTCATTTGAGATCTTCCTTGATCAACATTCTGGGAATTATCTTTCATTTTTGTGTTGAACCTTCTTTTTACAATATCCATGTCTTCATCTTCTTTCTGAATTACTTCCTTGTTTTGGTGAAGCAAATTCTTTAGGAAGTTACCAAGTTGTTTTGGGAGGATTCAAATTTTTGATATCATTGATGTGTAGAAGTACCCTTATTATAATAATGAAAATTTGATAGTTTGGTTGGATATTGAGTTCCAGTTTGAATACTGATTAATTTTCCATCATGATTTTGAAGGCACTGTTCTCTTGTCTTCTAGATTGGAGTGCTGCTCTTGAGAAGTCTAAATTAGTTTTGATGTCTGATTTCTATGTATGTAATTTGTATTTTTGTCTCTGAAACTTTGCAGAGTTTTCTGACTACTTCCAGTGTCCTCAATTTTCATGACATTGAGTGTTCACTGAACTGAACACACAGTAATTTTGAATCTTGAAGATTTGCATTTCAGATCAGTGAATCAAAGTTATTCCTCACCTCTTGTTGTAGAAACACTATTATTTGGGTTAATTCTGGACTATTTTTTTCCTTACTTTTAACCATCCTCACTTCTTTTCCACTCCTTTGACTAATTTCTTTTCATTTTGACAGTTTCTTCAAGCCCGTCTTTCACATTGAGGTTGATTTCTGTTTTACTTCCAAGACATGTTTTAGCACCAAGTATTACTTTCATACAGCATTTTATATTTGTTTCATAGATGAGGCAGTTTCTCTTAGTACTCAAAAGATATAATGGTAGTTTTATAGTGGGTTACTTCAAATTCCACTTTTTAAAAGTTAGGTCATTTTAAAATTTATATTTCAAGGTTGAAAAATTTCTGAGAGTTTCTAAATTTCGTAGAGGGTTTATAAATTCAGACTCAAAACTAGATACTATCAATCTAATAGATATCTATTAATCTTTAGTTGTCTGCTCTTATTTAATAGCCAGATATTAAAATGTTGATTAGAAGCTCTTCATATATGAGTGAAACTTGTCAGTGCCATTTGCTCTCTTAAGATATTTTACTTTTACCTTCTATGGAGATAATCTTTTCTGCGGTAAGCTCAGATTTCAAGGAGAGGTCTCTCATTCTCTTATCTAGAAGACAAAAGGCTGGCTGTCAATAAGTGAGGAAAAGAAACTTGGGAACTCAGCATCACATATACATGTATTTGCTGTTCTTCTGTTTTTGTATACTGTACTGTCACACTCTTAGCTATGCCTAGTGATGCCAATCAAGGATTCTCTGTCTTTCCCTCTCTAGAAAACTTCCAAACTTCTGCTCACAGTTACTCAGAAACTCAGAATGTGGAAGGAATCTGAGAATTTACCTGATTTGTAAACATTTAATGCTCAAGGATACTTATTTTAACTTCACACTTCTATCTGTTCTTCACAGTTTGTTTTGAAGGTACTAGGTTTTATCAATATCTGTCCATTTTGAGGAATATGCTTTAAATCAGGTTGGCATCCAGCTTTTTTTTCTATTGCTGAATTCGGGCCTTTATGTAACAGTATATATGGGCCGATTGAATGGATTAGTATGTTATTACTTATTATGGGTTATTATCATTAAAATAAAGTCAAACTTTCAACAATGAAAGCATGAGAAAAGAGCTTTCTAATAACTAGTAAAAAATTGGATTGGAGATTCAGGAAATTATTAAATTTGAATCCAAAATGAGATGGTTTGACATGGATCTCAAAAGACTTATTGTTCCTTCCAGGTGTGCATCTTATGAAAACTTAGAGGGTTTACAAATTCTGACTCAAAACCAGATACTGCTCATAGATTCACAGCTGAATTTTGTTCTGAGTTTTGTGGTTGACCTTAAATCCCAACACAAAGAAAAAGCTCAGGAGTGTGAAACCAGATCAACCAAAATCTGAGACTGTTCATATGAAAAAACTGTGACCTGAGACCACTAAGGATCCCATAAGTCTAATTACAATGTGGTCTTATTCAATGGATTATTATAAATGTAGGAAGACTGTGTGATTTGTTTATTGATTCTGGCACTTGTATCTTTATTAAATCTTCACGTGTTCTGAAGTAGGTCTCCAGTCACAGAAAACATCTCTTAATGCAATATATTGATTCATATAACTCATATTTTAATAATGTATAACTAAAACTTGTTAAACAACTCATGTACAATGTATTAAAGTTTCCAGCTGTAAACACAAAAACTGATCAAATGAGCTTTCACTTTGGAGGATGATATCAGAAAAACTTCAGTCATATAAAAGCCGTTGTAACATCCAAGCAAAAAATAAACAAACAACCTACCTCACAAAACAACCATATTTTTGATGCCATCAAAAGCCAATTTTTAAAATTTTTACCAGAATAATTAATATAAAATTATATTAAGAATTCAAACAATCAGAGTGCATCTGGTTAAAAACAAAAGACCCTATTTCTAGCTCTTAGAATCTGTTTCCTAGAGGTAACCATGAATACATGGTTCATCATGAAGACAATTTCTTCTGACTTTTTAACGTGTATACAGAGACATTAGGCACACATATGCATAACTTTGGGATTACCTTGAGTATATTACAGACGGGCTATTTATATTATCCTTACTCTTTCTACCTATTTTGTTCGACTTAACTAGTTGCTGTACCAGGAATGAGAGAAAGATAGGCAACAAGACAGGATGAATGAAGTCAAGGAAAGGAAGGTGGGTGGAAGATGGAAAGAGGAAGCATGAAAGACAAGGCAGGGCAAAGACAGGAGGAGCCTACATACTGTGATGCTGAGGACAAAGACCATGCAAACCCAGGAATAGACATATTCACCTAACCCTACTCTCCTGCCTCTGGAAGTTCTGGAAATTGCAGGGGGTATAGGGCTTATGATGGATGTGTAGAACATTTTTTTGGTGTTTGAATGTTATACCAGTCCTGCATCCCTGGGTTGATTATTATATAGACAAGATTCTCATTTGGGATAGTACAAACAACCATATTTTTAAGGAAACCAAATATTTTCAACATTTTAGAAGTTTAAAAATTAGGAATATATTACCAAATATTTGGAATAATTATGCATGCACACACACCTACACACAGAGAAGTAAAACTTTTTTATATGTAAAACTTTTGATTAGTTTTGTGAGAAACACCAGTGAGCATATAGGAATTAGATTATTTTTAAAAACAGAGTACATAGTGTCTTCTACAACATATTATTCATTCTGTAAATTATTTCAAATAGAACTCTATTACTTATCATAACTTAAAAGCAAAATTATTTCTGTTTTCATTTTTTCTCCTTCCCCAAGTGTAATATATTCACTAGGGAATCATAGAGTTCATGACTAGCCTAAGCTAACATGTATTTTTAAAGTACCAACACACCTCGTATAAAATTGAAAATAAAAACATGACCTTAGGATTCTGTCTAAAATATTGTTATTTATTTGAATTTCTTTCAAGCAAAGGAAAAATATAAATATATTTTTGGACTAATACTTATTTATAACATGGGCTGGGCAAATTTAAGAGATGTTTAAGAGGTTCTGCTTTTGAATTAATTGGAATTACAAGGTCTGGATTTACTCTCCTTCCTGAGACAACCAACAAACTAAACCAAACAAAACACCCCCCCAAAGATAGACATGTATTTCTACAGTCATTCATTATATGTGTATGTATGTACTGAACAGCTACTGTGTAATAGGTATTGAAGTAGAGACTGAGTACAGTAATGAGCTAAGCAGAAATACTTATATTTTAAAGCTTAAAATCTACTGTGGGAGAGAAAAACAAATAATCACATTTTGGAAACAAACACAGACCACCATTGGCCCCTTGCAGTGCTCCCTTAAATAGAATGGACAAATCAGCTCTTACTATATGGAGTGTATATGCAATATATTCTTATTGTTTTATTTATCTTAGAAACCAAGTAGTTGTTTTTCATATAATTTCTTTCCTTTCTTTTGGTTTCCCTTTAGTTGTATATGACAGTAGAGTCCATTTTGATAAAATTATACATGATTGGACTATATCTTATTCTAATCAGGGCCCCAGTCTGTGGATGTACATGGTGGTGCGATTCAATGTGGTCTAGTCATATATGTACATTGGAAAGTTATGTCAGATTCTTTCTATATAAACTTTATATGTCAGTAAGTCTAATCATATTTCTCTGTAGTTTCTTTCAACATTCCAAACTTCACAGATACAACCCATTTGGCAAAAATAAATTTACATTTGTTTTTGTTTCAAAATGACAGATTGAATCACAAATTGAACTTGAGTGAACCCTATAAAAGTTATCAAACCAATTTAAACTTTAAAGCAGTTAATTTGAGAAAGACATTTATTTGTTTGTTCAGCTACAATATCTCAGATCCTTTACACTATGCAAACTCTGTCTTAAACCCACTTCCTTCATCCCCCATAGAGAAGTCCTGAACCAATTTAATGTCAACTTTAAAAACTTTTCAAAGATTGTTTTCATTGAGCATAATCATTTTTTTCTGAATAAAATGTTCTTAAAGTTCCACAAAAAAAACATTGAATACACTAAAATTGTGCCATAAAAACTTTGTTAATAAAAACCCTAACTATTGATAAACTTACGGTAAGAAGCTTCATTTTGATGGCATATGTAAAATGACATCTAGATTATCTCTAAATTGTGACCAAAAGAAGTGAAAATGGATTTCAGGTCAGGGAAAGAGCTATTAGAGGGTAATAGACATTTGATGTCTGTCTTTTCACAGTAGCACAATAGCTAATCCTGTGACTCCTGACCTTTTAGTGTCTTGTAACCAAGTATTGGCATTAATCTGCTGCTTATCTGTCACCCACCACATTTGATAGTCCCAGTCTGTTTTCAATTATCAGTCATTAGAGAAGGCACTGAGCAATTTCAGAAGAAAACTCACAAAACCTTTGACCTCTTGTTGTCAGATAACCACAAATACTCACTATAGAGAAACTATCATTTTATTGATTTCCAGATGTAAAGGAAAGTTCTTCGCTGAGCATGGACTTACTGTAACCTCTATCACCTTGAGGTGGTTAAAAAATGGACTGTTTTATTTTACTGGTGGAGCAGAAGAATTCACAAGGTCATTAAGTGAAATCTGGATAGATAAGGATGGTTGACCTCTAGCTGCCAGGCAATCTATAAAAGGAACAGATTTTTCCACTAAAGAAAACATGAGAGCTAAATATTTACCAAAAGGTCATTATGGGAGAGTTGTGTGTTTGTGTTGACTCTTTACAGGCAAATGTGAAAATTTTTCAAATATTTGTCCACAGTGTGATTGAAATCCATTACTTACATTGTAAATGTATTCATTAATCTTTAAGGATCATTTTTTTCATTATGCAACATGAATTAATCAAATACCATCATCTGTATTTATTCTGAACTAGTTTTTGACATTTAATACTAATATTTAACCCACAAGAGATGAATATTTGTTTTTACTTCCAAATAATACTTTCCTTTATGAAATGCTCAGAATAAGCCAATAGCAAAATAATTCTACACATCAGCATGTGTTTAAAAATAGCTAGTGAATTTAAGTCTCCTGTAGAAAGGAGTGTGTCAGAACTAGCAAATTTTTTTTTTTACTGATATTTCTGGTAAATACACAAACATAAAAATATGTGTTACTATATGGTCTATATCTTGTAGATGAAAATATCTAAACAAGATATCAAATAAATTTAATTATTTTCTATCTATATAGTTTTGTAATATATCTAGCCTATAGACTTAAAAAAAACCTCTACAATAACAAATTGTTTTAAAAATCGACTTTACCATTAATCTAACCTATGTTACAGACAAACATAGGTTTTTATTTTTATTTTGTGCTGAGGATTGAATCCAGTACCTCACACATGCTAGCAAGTGTTCTTCCACTGAGGTAACTGCCTAGCCCTTTTAATTTTTATTTTTGAGACAGAGTATCACCAAGTTTCCCAGGCTCCTCTCATACTTGGAATTTCCCTGCCTCAGCCCCCCGAGTAGCTAGGATTATTGGCATGTGCTACTGTGCCTAGCAAGTTCTTTGGTTTTTATGTCAGTTAGCAATCCTACATAATTAAAGTTATATTGATCATTTACTATCTGGGTAGGTGGAGAAACAAAAAGATAAAGTGCAAAACAGAAAATATGGATACTTCTTGGAAGTATACTACTCACATAGTAAATAAAAAGTGACTGAATAATTACAATGCAAGTAGAAAGTGACAGAAGTAGCTATCATGACAGCAGTTTCTTTTTGAGAACTTGCTATTTTCTAGGTACTGTGGTATAATTCTCTCTCTGCCCCCCCTTTGCTTCCTCCCTCCTTTTCTCTTTCTCTCTCTTTCTCCCTCTCCCTCCCCCTCTCTCCCTCTCTCTTTCTCTCTCTTCACCTCAATTTCTGTCTTTCCTCTCACCTCATATGAGAAATACCATTTAATCTTTACAACAACACTGTGAAGAAGACCCTTTCATCATTTCCATCTTGAGCTCTTAAGTCTTTTCTTTTTGCATTTTCTTAACTATTAGAGGTCATCTCAGAGCATGCATCTAATAATTATTTCAGGGTTGGGTAAATGTAGTAACAAAACTGCTTTTAAGGAAAATCAAATTGAGTGCATAAGAAATGCATAAGGAAGGTAGAATCTGACACCACAAAATGCCTGGACTTATCCCCTATGTCTTGTAGTTACTAGAGGGGATGGCACCTCAGTTAGCCTATTAAATGCGATCAATGTCACAGAACAACCTAATTAGACAAGAATTCTGTTACTATGAGGGAGGAATACAAAAATATCACTTCATAATCATATCTGACCAGTGTTCTTAAAAACAAGAACATTTTTCAAATTTCAATAATGATCCCTCTCTTTCCTGAATAATATTACTAACTGCTGCTTCTTTACCAATTAAAGCTTTATCCTTCTTCCCTTATTCTCACATTTGATACCAAATGATAAAATTACCTCTTCTTCCTCAGAGCATAAAGTCCTCAGCAAAACTCTGCCTCTTATAGCCCTCTACTACTCCCTTAAGATAATCCCAAATGAACCCTTTCTAAGACCTTTGCACTGAGATTCCCTGTGGTAACTGTCCCATGACATGTGTTTGTCAAATTTCCATTGCAGTGACAAAGTACCTGATATAAACAACTTAAAAGGAGGAAAGATTTATTTTGTCTCATGGTTTCAGAAGTTTCAGTCTATTATCAGCTGGCTCCATTGCCTTGGGCCTGAAGTGAGGTAGAATTATGGTGGAAGGGCATGGTAGAGAAAAGGTCCTCAGCTCATGACAGCAGGGAACCAGAGAGCAGGAGAGGAGGAGGTCAGGGACAAGATATAGTCCCCATAGACACACCCCTAAGAGTTTAATCCTTTCATCTTGGTTCCATCTCCTACAGTTTCTACCATCTTCCTATAGTGCCACTTGAATATGAATTCCTCAGTGCATCATCTATTGATGAGGTCAGAGTCTTCATGATCCAATTGCTCCCCCAAATGTCTACCTTGAATGTTGATGCATTGGGAAACAAAGTCTCCAAGATATGAGCCTTTGGTGGATACTTTACATTCAAACTATAACAACATATATTGAAACAAGTAAAGAAACACAGCTTTATTCACCTTAGGGATATTCCCAGTGCTCTATTTTCTTCAGGGCATTGACATAGGAGGAGAGAGTAGCTAAATACGAAAGAAGTGAAAGCAGAAAAATGGATGAGGGAGACTGGGGTCAAGTAGAAATATTGATCTTGGGATGGGAGGGAAAAAAACTTTTGTCTTGAGGCAGAAACAGCAAACATTACTAGTTGAAACTATGGTATAAACAAAAATCTACAGGCTATTCATAGCTTTGTAGTTAACTGTGATTTTGAAGAAATTATTGTGTTTTTTTTCCTTTGTATTTTGGGAGAAATAATGAGGATTGTATCTTGTTAGATCAAATGAAGGAGAAGAAAAGAACATTTGGAATATATTAATTTTATTATGTCAATCATAGATTAATTGTTTTGTTTATGATCAATTTAAATGTTGAATTATTAATTTTTAAGCCAGTTCTTGATATGTTTAGCTATTATTATCATAGTATCCTAAATAATCACCAAGGAGGGCTCAGTGCTGGTTCAGGAAGGCAGGAATAATTATGGACCATTTTCATTCCAATCCCAAAGATTTACTTAGATAAGATTTAATTCTTTGTGCTCTTAACTTGTTTATATTTTTTAAAAGCAAAATAACATAAACATCTAGGTTCCATCTCCTATAGTTTCTACCATCTCCCTATAATGCCGCTTGGATATGAGTTCCTCAGTAGATCAATCTATTGATGAGGTCAGAGTCTCATCAAATTTCAAAATATATGCATTTTATTTTATTTATTTAAAATTTTTTTAATTTGTTTTAATTCGTTTTATATGACAGTAGAATGCATTTATGCACTTTGGTATATCATACATAGATGGGATATAATTTCTCATTTTTCTGAGTGTACATGTTACTAAATCATATTGTTCATGCAGTCACATATATACATACAGTAATAATGTCTGTTTCATTCTACTATCTTTCCTATACCCACATCCCATCCCCTTTCCTCTCATCATTTCCCTCTACCTAATTAATCTAAGGGAACACTATTCTTCCCTAGTGCCCCCTGCCTTATTGTAAAATAGCATCCACATATTAGAGAAAACATTTGGCCTTTGGTTTTGTGAGATTGGCAAACTGACTTTGGATGATATTATTATTATTATTATCATTATTATTATTATTATTGTTATTATTATATATTAGAGTATTTAAATTATTTAACTATGTCATCTTTTGTTTTGAGATTTTCCTTCTTTATAAAATTGTATTAATGGAGCATGTGTGAGTAAAAATATTTCAACTACTGAAAATTTGAATACCAATTGAAATTGCTCTTTGAAACCAAACTTTCAGGGGTCACTTTGCTTTTGTTCAGGTCACATATTACTGTTGTTAAAAGGCTCTCAGGACTTCTGGAATCTGCAGTTTACCACACTCTCTGGGATGGTTATCCATTCGTACAAAACGTGTACATATGCATTCACTGACCAATAAATAGGTCTTTATAGGGCAAACTTTATGTTTCTCGGTGGACTAGTCAGTGAAAGATGTCTTGCAAAATGATACATTTTGGTAGTCACGTGATAGCTTTACTTTTTTTTGTTTTGTTTTGTTTTTCCTTTTTCTTTTAAAATGAGACACAGATAAGTAATAATTCTATGAGTAATCTCTTAATGATTTTTTGCACTCAGCAGCAACCAACAATCTGTATTCTTTCAACAGCTGGCTAGGCTCCTGGGAGAATGCTATCTTTGCCTGCAGCTACTGATCCTAAGTTACAGCTCTTGTGTGGGAGATTAAGACTGATTGCCCATGAATGCATCTTCTTAAAGCTGCACATAAATCACTAAGTAGATAAAATTGTAATCTTCTTTTAATTAATTCTAGTCTTCAGATACTGTAGACAGGAAACTATTTAGCACGGGACATTTCTATTCAATTTCTATTAGTTACAAAGTCATTCAGAGAGGTTTCTGTTTGGAGAAAAACAGTCATTAAATTCTGTTATATCTCAATAATAAAAGGTTTCAGTGTGTGTCTTAGAAGTTTAATCTTTGTAGGACTTTGGCAATTTAGAGCATTTATGATGTAGTTTGGTGCTTACAGAAAGGCAATCCTGTTTCCTTTTAGTATCAGCCCATTAATCATGGAATGTGATTTTTTTTTCTGGTACTACTGGGGATTGAACCAAGGAACTTCTGCATGCTAGACAAATGCTCTACCATCAAACCAGACTTTTTTAAAAATTTATTTTGATACAGATTCTTTTTAAGTTGCCTGGGCTGGCTTTGAACTTGCCGTCCTCCTATCTCAGCCTACTGAGTAGCTGGGAATACAGACATAAGGCACCATGCCTGGCTGAATTGGAATCTTTTGATTCAAAATTTTACTCCTTGCTTTCTCTAATATTCTGCCTTTTTAACATCAAAGCATAGAAATAAGTTATTTCTCCTTTTCTACCAGAGTAATTCAGTTTTTGGTTGCTCTAGATAGCTGTGGTTTCACAGAGATAGAAGTTTGGGGTGTGCATAAAATCTTAGAAGCAGAAGAAAGTATATTTACCACCATGATGATGATGATGACGATGATAATGATGATAATTTGGGTGGTAAAATGTTTAAATTTTGCTGATCTTTTGATGGATTGTTTTCTGTGAGTTTGTGTATAATAACATAGCTTAATATATGTGTATATACATACATATTTACATATATACACATGTACATACAAATATATAAGAGAGTAGTGTTTGCAACCATCAGTTGCTGAAATGTGGGATTATCTACCTGACCTCATATAAGAAAATAAACTGTACCATTTTAAGCTATATAAATGATATGAAAATTTAGAGAGGTACACATTCTTTTTATATACAGGGATGATGGGTGAATTGATTGATACAGTGTGTGTTTTAAATCTAGCTATATTTGTTCCTAAAATATATTTCTTATTCACATGAGAGAAATAATATCAATGGTCTGGATAAAGGAATAGTTTCTACTAAAGGAGTAGTAGATCGCAGTAAGTCTCCATACTATGTCCATCCCCTTGGGTAAGTCTGGATCTGAATGAGTTAGCCCTCCTGCTTTTGTTGGTTGGTTGTTTTTGTTTTATTTGTTTTTGATCAGTTGTAAAAGACTTTTCTAGCACCAAGCAGGACTCAGGCTTTTATGGAGCCTCAAAATAGATAACATTTACTTGCTAAGATAAAGTTGGAAGGCAGTGTGTTGAAGAAGAATGAACAGAGTCCATAAAGAGTGATATTCCCTATTGTAGAAATATCTTAGGGGCCAGCATTCTTTGGAGAGAGGAGAACAAAAGCACTTAAAAATATTTACTTTCCCAAAAAACAGTCAGATTAATAAAACACTCAACAAAACTACAGCCAGAAAAAGAATTATATTGATGAGGGGAATTGAAAATCTTGATGCTGGGATGAAATCTGTAACCTTCCAATTATAAATTTTGGGCTCTTAGGCAAGTCATAAATCTGATGAACATAGTAGGGCTGTGAGAGTTAAATGAGACATATGCCATACAAACAATACTTAAAGAAGTTACTATGCCTCCAGCCAGTGAGGGAATTCAGCAAGATCACACTGGAAAGAGAGGACTGGTGTTTGGACCATTTATTCATTCATTTAACTCACAACTGCCTGCCTCCTTCTCTGGATCAGGTATTGTGTTTGTTAGATGCTAATTCCACATTGGTGAACCCCTTGTTCTCTAGCCTCCTTTTTACTTCCTTGTGTACTTCTAAATGACATTGTTTAAATATACTAACAGTGAACTTGTCTTTAAGTGCAGAAGAGTAGGCTGTCACTACTTAGGTGGTATGGGCATTAACAAGGATTTATAATGAGCTTTAGGAGACAGACATCTGTTATTGCCTAGCTGTCATCACCCAATTTCTTATTTTTAAGTCAAGGATATTAATATTTGCCACCTCCCTAGCATTACTATTTGAGGTAACTGAGATTACCCTGTTGAATATTTGTGGGCATCATTAGGAGTGCAAGGCTATATAAATACAAGTCTTATTCCATTACTCACTCCAACATGTCCCATGGAATTTATTGTTGCAATTATGATTCAAAGCAATAGGATCTAGGAATCTGAATCACTAGACAAATCTGCAATGCCACTTTATTCTGTGTGGTATATTTAATACAACATTTTATTAAACTCTTTGAAAATTTGTCCCCTTAAGGGTTTAGGTTAAATAGCCTGGATTAGAAAACTGAAATTTTATAATAACAGCTGAAATTCTAGCTTTCCACTTTATTACACTCACATCTCACATGGGATCCAGAACAGTAGATGACTTTACATAACATGAATTCAATACTCATCTGCATTATGCAGGTGTACACTTTAGATGGGATCCTAAGAAATTAATGTCCCAGCTCTTATTTCTAGGACTGTTAGTTTTTTGGTTTAAATTTCAAATATAGAATTTATCATTAATGAGAAAATTGAATAATTGTTGTTATCACTTAGAATTTTGAATACTGTCTTTCTCAATGCAGAAAATACAATAATGCTTGGTTGGTGCATATATCATGGTATATGAAACTCCGTAAGTGGGCTCAGGGACAGAGCAACTAGGCAAAAACATGAACATTTTTACAAGAAAGTGATAAAGATTTAAGTAAACTAGGATAGATAGAAACTGTAAATCACTTTGTATATCTTAACTTCCAGTTCATCTTTCAAATGAGATTAGAGCCAAATTTGATATTTTAGAATTTTTTTGAATATTAGACTTGGAAAGTCATGGCTTTAAATCTGTATTTTTAAAAAAATGGGACAAAGTAACATACAAATAGAAACAGCACATCCTGGCATTTAAGAGTCATAGGCCAAATTCTCAGGTTCAAATCTGTCTGTGAGGCATTTATTCCCTAATATTCCTTAGTTTTTGTTTTATTTTCAAAATGAGCATAATAATTGGACCTATCTTGAAGGATGTTATGCAGTACAATATTAATAGTAATAAAATGATAAAATGCTTTGAATAATAACTGGAACGTAACTGCTACTTAACTACTGTGACATAATGTCATCTGCTTAACTTTAGGATCCCAAAATAAGAAGGGAGTGAGTTAAATTTAGTTCTCTGAAGACAAAACTTGTGGCTAGTTTTAATATTCATACATACACATTGAGGTATTAGATATCCAATTAGTAGGTATTTTTTACACTTAAAATTTCTCTTTCCTGTGTCTTAGGCAGGAAAATGGAGATAAGGAAGATGAAGTGCTCATAGAAGTCTGCACTATTGGAGCAGAAATTTAGAAAGAAAAAAAATGTAAATTATGGAAACAAAAAAATTAAAATAACCTAAAACAAACAAACGAAAAATTAAAGAGAGAAAGAAAGGGAGAGGGAATTTCATCAAAACAGAGGAGAGATCAGTAGAGTAGATGAAGGGGATTGTAGAGGAAGGAAAAAATGGACAATAGGAAAAGGGAAAAACAGGGGAATGAATCTGACAGAACTTTTAGATATGCATGCAAGAATGTGGCAAGGTGGGTCCCAGCATCATGTATACACACAGGACGCTAATTTAAAAAAGAAAGGAAGGAAGGAAACCATAAATGGATTGAAGAGGGCTCTGTAGAGCCAAGGGAGGAAAGCAGGTTGGAGGGAGTGCTGGGAACTGAATCAGACAGAGCATGTTGTGTTTAATGCTTTTGTGATAATGTCAGAGTATGTCTTGGTGCTGTATGTAACTGAAATGAATAAATTTTTAAAATGGAATTTTCATCCTTATTTAGGAAAAAATTGATTAATGATCCCTCTGGAAATGGACCTCTCTAGGAATAAGATAATGACATTATTTTCAGCACCACTGCTGAGCACCGTAGGACAGACATGCCTCCAGATATGACTGACTTCTGTGTGTAGCTTAGGTATCTGAGGTGCAGGTGGAGATGAGCTTCTGTTGTCCTGACCACGTCCTACTTTTCTAAAGATAATAAACCAGAGGCTCTGTGGAGAACAAAGGCAAGGACTTTGTGAGCTTCCTTCAGTCACTGAGCAATCCCTGGAACACAGTTTCCTGGATGTTCCCAGATTGTCACGATCTTCTCTATCCCTTAGCTAATTCTTCCTCTTAAACTCCCAAGTCTCATGTATTTATGACCATGTTGATATAATTTCAGTTGATATTCTAAAGATATCTTTATCTTAATCAAATTTTTTGAAGCTTTGAATCCATTAGTACCACTTGTAACACAATTTTAGCTATAAAATACATCTTTGGAAAAAATTTTCATTGCTATAGGCTATAATTATACAATACCTTGAATGGACTTTTTGTAACACTGCCCTATAGTATCTGAGATACCTGAGATTTTTAGAAATCTACCAATACTGTGAAGCTTAGCTCCATCAAATGGTAGTCTGTTTCATGAATGAATCCTTTGTATGGGTAGCTCATTAAGAAAGTTTCTGGTGTGCACTAAATGTATACTATATCAGGCAATATACTGTCTAACCAAATGACTCAATAAACCTAAGACTTCTTGTCCTAAATCCTTTATTATTTCTTAAAATTCTCAAGAAAAAATATTTATTTGACATTATTTGGTAGGAAGGTTGCTAAATTCTAGTTTCCTCTCTCAATTCTGAGGAAGAAGAGACAGAAGTCTTTGGAAGACTTTATGCTGCACCAGGATAAAGAATTTATAAAATTTGTCAGAAGAATAAGGAGGAGGAGGAGGAGGAAGGGGCTGGGGAGGAGGTAGGAGAGGGAGGAGGAAAGAAGGAGGAGGGAGGAAGGAGAAAGAAGGTGAAGAAGACTCCATTTGCTGAAAGAGAGAAACTTCGGGGGAAAACATTCTAGAAATAATCTTTCTCTTGGCTATGAAGTTATAGCGGGGCAGGAATAAATAGCTGGGCTTGTGAACAGAGGATGGCTCTAGATAACAAAGATGTCCTGCAAGAAAGGACTTTCAATGTTTTTACCATAAGAAATGATAAATATCTGAGGAAATATGTTTAACTTGGTATAAACCAATTATACAATATATACATGTATAAAACATCACATGGTACCTCATTAATATCTATAGTTTTTTTGTATCTGTTGAAAATAAATTAAATTTAAATGAAAATATAGTATTTCTGTAAAGAATAATTTGTTGTATTTACTTGATTTTTAAAATGCCACTAATACAGTTCTTTGTGCCTCCAGTTCCTTAGCTCTCCTTCCCATTTTCCCCACTGTGCTAAATTCAACACTGACTTACCTGGAATTCTGGAGGTTTCTATAACATCCTCCTAATTCCTGAATGAAACCTTCTGTGTTCTGGTACTTGAAACATACTGGTAATCACTTTACCACCTTCGTTTTCAAAAATGTTTTGGATAGCCTTTCCTTTAGGATCCTGGAATTTGAATAAAACCACAGAGGTTACACTGCTTTTGAAGTAAAGGTTGTTGGTTTGTGGAATTTCCTTTAACTGGAAACACATACGAGTCTGTGGTTTTAGTGTTTTCTCAGTTTTATACTATCCTGCTTGTTTGTTTTCATTTTCAAAGGTAGAGAATTTCCATATTTTATAAAGTGCTAACTTTTTCTCTTTTTTCTTTCTTTCTTCTTCTTCTTCTTCTTCTTTTTTTTTTTTTTTTTTTTTTTGGCTCAGTTGAAAGAGACAAGGACTTTTCTCACCAACGAAGGCATTACAAAGAATTTCGGTTCGATCTTACTCAAATTCCTCATGGAGAAGCAGTGACAGCAGCTGAATTCAGAATATACAAGGATAAGAGCAACATACGATTTGAAAATGAAACAATTAAGATCAGTATATATCAGATCATCAAGGAATACACAAATAGGTAATAACTTTATATCTAAATTATTTTTTCTGCAAATAAATGTTAAATCCTCGGTAAAAGTTGTTGATAACCTATGTGATCTGTCAAACCTTGTTTTCTTTGGAGGTAATGACACTTAGAACTAGGTATAGAAATATTGAAAAGAGTAATTGATCTAAAACTTTCCTTTCTACTCTTGACACCAATCCATGTACTAAATGGATTCCCCCTGGGCTTTCCAGATCTTTTCATGCTGTAAATTTGTCCTTCACCTAGGAAACTGCCATTTTATTCTGCACATATGAAATTTTTAAATAGGATGATTTAAATCATTTGGTGTTCTGTAAGTCAGGGGAGAGCTGCTTTACTTTTCTCCGATATAAATGTAAATCATATGTGCCTTCTCATGTGTATTTTGAGGTAAAATGGTTCTTTAGCAACAGGTCCTAACAGTTAACATTTATGTATTCTGTCTAAAAATGCTTAATTAAGAACTGTACTAAACGAAGTACATGAAAACCTCACCGACAATTACTACAAATGAACCCTCAAACATAAGAGCTGAAAAGGAATGTTAGAGTTGTTCTCTGACCTTTAACCTGATATAGAAATCACTTGAATAGCACCTTTTACAAATAATGTTATTTTTGTTGCATATGTATGTTACCTATACAAATGTGTGTGTTGCATACACACCAATTGAAACTCCAACTGAAATCCTATATCTGTCTTCTAGTAGTGTCTATGCATCAGATCTAGATCTTTCTTTCAGTGAAATACTGTGTCTTTCTTTGATGAGACAAATATGTTCAAATAGTTTTCCTGTCCCCTCTAAAGCACACTTCTGTCCTTGCTGACTATTTCTAATTCCTGATGTTTAGATTTTTTTCTTGGTCTTCCAGTGTGCCAGTTTCCCAGCAAGTCTTCCATTGGAATACTAGTTCCCCATAATATTCAAAGAAGATAAAAAGCTTCTAAGGTCACAATACATTTGAAAAGCCTACTTGTAAACCATTTTTTAGAAGATTCATAATGCAAATCAGAACATTAAGGTCTTAGAAAGACTTTGTGGTAATGATAAATACCTATTAATTTTATTTGACTGCAAACTTTGGCTTGTAGTGTACTCCTGGTGTGTGGTGCTGGGTATTGAACCCAGGGGCACTCTACCACTGAGACACATCCCCAGCCCTTTTTATTTTTCATTTTGAGACAGGGTCTTGCTGTGTTGCCAAGATTGGCCTCAAAATTGCCATCCTCCTGACATAGCCTCCTGAATCATTAGGAATACAGGCATGTGCCACCACACCTGACTGGTGTATAGTACTTATTAATATCCTGTGGAACACTGGCTAAGCAGAAAATATTTTAATATTTACTAATTTATATGCATCATATCATTATTTTTACAGCAGTAATTTTAAGGCATATAATAGGCCTGTATTCCTATCTCAACTTTATCACTAACTAGCTATTTATCTGTTGGTAAGTAATGTTCTTTTTTTTTTTTTTTTTTAAATCTCAGTTCAGTGGTTGTATTTATAAAATGAGGACACTAATACTGTTTTCTAGTAGATAGAGCCTGGCTTACATAGTGAATACTGTAATACATTCTTTATATTAAATAATTATAGTGTTTTTTGAAATAAAGTGGAATGAATTGAAAGCAATATTCAAAATTTTACTTAATAATAATATTTCCATAATTAACAAATTATTTTATTTCTAATTCTATTTCTTGGATTCTACATCTGGACTGTACACTCCTTAAAGAATGGTTAATGATGTTGGGTATGATGGTGGATACCTGTAATCCCAGCTACTCAGGAAGCTGGGCCAGGAGGATTGCAACTTTTAGCAAGATTAAAAAAAATTCAAAAGCAGTGGGGATATAGTAGTGGAGCACCCCTGTGTTCAACCCCAAGTACCAAAAACAAAAAGAAGAAGATGAGATAACATCTTAAGTTACTTTTACTTATCTCTAGCACTACTAATTTGCTTGGTTTGAATTAATATTATGAAATAATTATAACTCATTGTTTAGATAATTCTTTTATCAACATATTCTAAAATGTTTGAATTATGTTTATTTTTAGTCACATATTTTTATACATTTAAATTATAGATAGTTATTTATTATTGAAAGTACTTTTCACAGGAGCCATTGGTATACCACATTTCTATCCTCTGGAATATATATTTTGATTGAATCTAAATACAGAATTTTTCATTGACCACAATTAAAAGATCTAACATTTATTTATGTCCTGTTGTGGTGTGGGAGGTGCTGTGGACCTTTAAGGGGTAGGACTTTAAGTGAGGTCCTTAGATCCTTGGAGCATACCCTTAAAAGGGATTGTAGAATCTTGTTGCCTTGTTTTTCAACACTTGCTTCCTGGCTGATGAAGTAAGTCGGCTCTGCCACAAACTCCTACTATGATGTGGTACCTTATCAGAGGTCCAAAGCTATGGTGCCAATCAGTCATGGACTAGAAGTTCCAAAATTGTGAGCTGAGACAAATGTTTTAGGTTAATTATCTCAGGTATTTTATTATAGTAACAAAATTAACTAATACAGGTCTGTGTAAGCACAGGTCTGTGTTCTATGTGTTCAGGATATTGTTTTGAATATCATCTTCTTAAAGCTCTCTTTGAACTTTATTTCACCTATTTTGTAAGAATATGATTCATATAATTTAATACAGCATAAAATGATAAAAACAAATAAATAATAGAAGAGTCTAGTGCTAATAAGTTTTGGATTTATTTCTGAATGAGCTAGAGATAATTTTATTAGTAATACATTTTGAATATTTATAGTTATTGATGTCTAGTTTATTGAATGTTCTAGTTTGGGAAATTGTAATACTCTTAAAAATGGGACATTTTCTATCTTGAACATCATTGTTTTCTAATTACACTTGATTTTTAAAATATTACTCTCAAAGTTTCTGTAATTACATCTGTAGTTTCTTTTAGTATTATATAATTTGTCTAAATCTTACTTATTTTGATATTTGTTTAAATTGCTCTTGGATACAGTATTTTAATAATTTTTTTCCTGTGTCTTTTGAGTTGATTTATAAAATCTAAAGTACATGTATGTATTTGCTTGGAATTCTCTTGCATTGCCATTCTGTATTCTGACCTGGCAAAGGTTCCTAACCAATTTCCTGAATAGTATTTTAAAAAATTCACTTCAAACAATTCAATATTAATTCAATTCTAGAAAACTTAATATTTTCAACATCTAATATTAAATATTGTTGCTTTTCATATTCTAGAGTTTTATATTGTATCTATTGTCCTTCATGGTATTTGCTTTTGCCAATGTATTTGAAATTTTCTTTTACCAGTTACCTTTTTCAAACTCTAAAGCTTTCAGACACATTCATGTATATCCTATATTTGAATTTTATATATTGTTGATTAGGTTAGAGACTCTCTGGCAAAACACCTCCATTGTCTTTGAAATAGGCATTTGCCTATTACCAGGAGTTCTTTATTCTTCATAGTAAGAAAATGTAATCCCATGCCTGTATATACAGGATTCACTTTTTGCACTCCCCTTTTTCTTCTATAGAAAAATGTTCAAGGGATAGAATATTTCAGGGCTCTTTTTTTTTTTTTTTGCAAATTTTCAATATCACAATTTATATGTAAAACCCAAACCTAGAAAATGACTAGAAGAAAACATAGGGTAAATGCTTTAGGATGTTGGTCTAGGCAAAAAGTTTTTTAATATAACTTCAAAGCCCAGGAAATAAAAGCAAAAATCAACACACGAGATTACATCAAACTAAAAAGTTTCTGTAGCAAAATGGAAATAATCAACAAAGTAAAGAGGCAAAGTATAGAATGGTTAGAAGGTATTCTCCAATTATACCTTTGACAAGGAGTTAATGTAAAGAACATACGAGAAACAAATAAGTCAAAAACAACAAGAAAAAAAACAATCTGATTGAAAAATTAGAAAGTGCAAAAGTTCTGAATATATCCTCTCAGAAGAAGACATCCAAATGGCCAAGATATCTATGGAAAAAAAGAGCAAAAATGCTTAATATCATGGAGACAACAATCAAAACTACAACCAGATGTCACCTTATTCTACTTAGAATTAGTTAGAATGGCTTTTATCAAGTAGTCACAGATAACAAATGCTGGTGGGGATGTGGAGAAAGGGGAACTCTTATACATGGTTCATGGGAATTAAATTATAGCCTCTTTGGAAAACTGGGGAGGTTCCTCAAAAAATTAAAACTAGACCTATCATATGGTCTAGCATTCCCTGTGTTAGGTATATGTACTAAGGCTATGAAATCATTATGTTGAAAAGACATCTGCACTCATCATATATTTATTGCAACACTATTTACAAGAGTCAAGAAATGGAACCAACCTAAGTGAAAGTATGGCAAATAAAATATACACCCACTTACTGGGATACTTATCCAGCAATTTAAAGAAAGAATAAAATCCTGTCATTTGCAACAGACCTGGAGAACATAATAATAATAGAAATGAGCCAGACTCAGAAAGATAAATGTCATGTGATTTCACTTATATGAAAAATTTTTAAAAGCTGAGCTCATAGGTGCCAAGAGTAGAATAGTGGTTTCTAGAGACAGGGGAGGGTAGGAGTGAGAGGATATGGGGAGAGATTGGTTAATGAATGCAAAAATACAGCTAGTGAAGATGCATAATTTCTGGTATAGTATTATATAGAAGGATGATTATAATTAATGATATTGTGTTGTGTAAATCAAAATAGCTTGAAGAGAGAAGTTTGAATGTTGCCACTGTAAAGAAATGATAAACATTTAAGATAGAAAACTAAATATCCTGAGTTGATCATTATACAATGTGACCATATACTTAAATATCACACTGTAATGTATAAATATACAATTATTATCTATCATTTTAAAAAATAAAAAATAAAAATTTAAGTATGAAAATAATCTAAAGTAATATAGCAATATGAGCAAGGATTTGGGGATTCATATATGGGAGAATGCTGTACCTCTTGGAGTCTCAGTTTACAAATCTGAAAATAATAAAAACAAAAGGGTAAGTATTACAGTACAAGAAAAAGTATTTCAGATGTTTGGAAAGGACAAATGTTTAACCCAATGCAAATACTATAGTTGATATGTAATAAATAAACAGCCAATATATATTCAGGTGACATAATTGGGGTTTGGAGAATTGAAAGTTAAAGGAAGGAAAAGTCGGTAGTAACTATAATAGCAATAGACACTGTTTGCTAACACCTATGTTTATGCAAAATAAGGGAAGATTTTTTATGCTGGGTATCTTTATTCAATAAATATTTTTATTACTTGATCTTTGGTGCATTCAAAGAAAATCAATATGTGTGAAATCAACACCTTCCATTTAATAGCAATTCTGCTAAAGCTCTCTGTGAACAGGGAAGCTGAAAACTGAAGTGTTAGATAAATGATCAAATTTTTCTTTAAAACACCCCCCCCTTTTTTTTGGCACCAGGGATTGAATTTAGGGCACTTTACATTCAGCCACATCCCCATCCCCAGACTTTTTTCATATTTTATTTAGAGATAAGATCTCACTGAGTTGCTTAGGGCCTCACTAAGTTGCTGATCTGCCTTTGAACTTGCAATCCTCCTGTCACAGCTCCTGAGCTGTGGGGATTACAGGCATGTGCCACTGTGCCTGTCCTTTAAAACACATTTGAAGTGATATGATGGTGGGCTGGGCTGAGATGGGGATTTCTTCATAACTTTATCTAACAGAAATATCAGACACATATACAAGTGTAGACAAAGACTCCTGTAAACTGTCACTGTATTATTATTTATAATCATAAATTTAAAACTTAAAATGAGCATAATTATAGTTGAGTGAGAGAGAGTGAAAAGATAATGAACAATTTTATGCTACTTTTATATTTTTACAAAACATACAAAAAGCAGAATTCTCAGTTTCTCCCTGGTAGACAGCAGCAAACACCCAGCACTAGGTTTAAAAATAAGTTGCTCTTATTTTTTTTCTTAAGTTATGGAAGACATTTTATCCCCAGAAAAAAAAATGAAGATAAAGAACTAATTTTTTCTTTCATTTATTTGATAATAAAAATTTCCTGCTAATTTGAAAATTTGACTTTAAGTCTCTGAAAGGAAGTATAGGGTCAAAATACTTACAAATCATATGATCACAGTTAAAATAGAAAGTCATTAAATATGAAAAAGTGATTTTAAGATCCAGTTAAAAAGTTTATTGATGGTAAAGGAAACATACACACACACACACACACACACACACACACACACACAAACACATTTCCTTTTGTTATTTTTTAAAGCAAAAATCACAACTCAAAAATTCTATCATTAGCCAAATGTGGTGGTGTATGCCTGTAATCCCAGTGGCTTGGGAGACTGAGGCAGGAGGATCTTGAGTTCAAAGCCAGCCTTGGCAATATAGCGAGGCACTTACCAATTCAATGAGACCTGTTTTTAAGTAAAATATAATAAAAGGGCTAGGGATGTGGCTCAGTGGTTAGGCGTCATTTTGAATAAAACTCAAAAACATTTGAAAGGTCAGTGCAGTTTGTGCTGTGTGCATTTAACATATATATAGTTCCGCATATATAATTCTTACTTTCCCTAAGGAATTTCCTAGATGTGTCTGGGTAGGGATCCTTGCAGTAATCTAGACTGATGTTTTATGGATGTTTCATATTCAAAACATCATTCAGTGTATTAACCATATAGTCCATGAATACTTTTGACAATGCTATGTAATCAAATTTAAAAACTGGCACAGATTCATTATGCCATGTCTTGCCCCACTTACTTACTTTAGTAAGCCTCACAACTCATAAAATTATATGTAGTATTCCTACCATCTATCACCCCCCCCAATTTATGCCTACATGTATTTAAATGTGTGTAAGAGTATTCTGATATTTATCCAAATCTCTATTTTTCTTGGTAAAAAGTTAACACACTTTGTATCATTTCACTTATTTAATCTTTCATATAAGGCTGACAGCCCCAAATTATTTATAGAAGGCATTGCTCTTCAGTCACACCTCATATATGTGGCATTATTGGGAAATGAGGTTTCCACATGATTGAATTTTCCAGATAATTCTGCTGAGTTTGGCATGCTTTTGTTAAGTGTCTACCATGTGGCAAGCATAGAGGACATAAGGCGGGGTAAATAAGACCTCAAAAGCTTATAGCCTGAGGGCTAGGGGTTGTGGTGGGCCTGCCTCACACAGACTTTAATAACTATAATACAGGGTGCTAAGCACTATGATGTAAGTATGCACTAAGTGTTGTGGAAATACAAATGAAGGAAAAATTAATTCTTTATGTGGGAGGGTGGGGACCTTAGGGGAAGCCTCTGAGTGGTTTTACCTTTCAGTTGAGCCTTTTGAGATTGGCTATAGGCAAACAGAGAGACAGAGAAAGAGACAGAGAAGAGAGATGTCATAGAGGAAATGTCCATAAATATTAAAATGCTTTAATGAATAATTAATTAAATAATATTGTACAAATAAAATGATCCATGCCAGTGTTACCACTAATAAGAATGGTAGGTAGCACTTAATGCATTTAAGAGATATTCACTATGTGTCTGGCTCTATATTTAGTGCTTTACTTGAATCATATTTTTCTCAAAAAAAAAATATATATATACATCTATATAAAAATCAAAGAAAATGTGCTATATATGTCAACATTTTCCTAATGCTTTGCTCTGAATATACATTTCTGTACGCCATTGCAAAAATATTTAAGCTAGCCTGTTCGATGTCATTAGCCACCTTCACTACTTGGATATATTTAGTTAAGCTGTCATCATTCCAGTTCACAGTCAGCTTCATTTTTACATCATCTCCTTCCTCCTGATTCTTTAAGATTTGGGATTCTTCTGTGGGCATTCTTTGGAATATACACTGACATTTTCTTTTCTTTTTTTAAATACCTTTGTTGTATTTATTTATGTTTATGTGGTGCTGAGGATCAAACCTAGGGCCTCACACGTGCTAGGCGAGTGCTCTACTGCTGAGCCAAAACCCCAGCCCTACACTGACATTATCTTTTTTGTTTTTTAACTGACATTTTCTACTCAGGGATATTTCCTGGGCTCTTGAGAGCAGTATACCACAGCAGAGAACTCAGATGTTAAATGATGTTGTCTCTAAAGCATATAAGAACAGTATGCAAACATAGCTTGCATGCCTCTTTGTGCAGAAATCATCTTCTATCTCAGTGTTTCTCAACTGGGGCATCTTGGTCCCCAAGGAAACATTTAGCTATGTCTGGAGGTATTTTTGATTGTTACAATTAGTGAGGTTGGGGTTGGAGCTATATGCATGCTGCTGGCATACGTGTGAGTATACTGAGATAAGTTATGTGGGTAAGGACATTACTAAAACCTTCTGCAAGGGACAGGGCACTGTTCTCCACAACACATATCACTAAGGTTGAGAAATTTCTCCTCTATTAGAATATTTAAGTCTTAAACCTAAATAAAATGTATCTTTTAATTATTCTTTGACATTTGTCATTTTGGGTAATAAGATGAATAATATAAAAGAGCTCTTAGGAACTCGTTCTAGGTACATTGCTCACTCATTGGGTACATGTGGCTGGCTTACTGGTTGTAGTTTATCTTTTTTATTTGTTAAATAAAGGACCTACTATTTGTATACCTGGTAGCAACATTTAGATTTTTCTCTGCAGGGGGAAAATATGGGATGATGTAATTCAGGAAACCAGCTAAATATTAAAAATATCTTGATTGAATTTTCTTAGTCTGAATTCAACTTCCTTTTCATTTCTGCTATAATATTCTTTCAATCCCAGGTAACATTATTATTTTACCTATTTTAATCTAGGTCTTTTAAATATACAATGAAATTAGATATTCTGAAAAACTGATATTTGGTGAGATTCACAGAATTTTAAAAGTTGCATTCAAAAATATTAATCATTGAGTAAATACAAATTCTAGTACTTTTAAGCCAAAACTGCTTGTGAAATAAACTTTTAACATAAACTCTGGAGAATATAATTTATTAATTTATAGTCTCTTGCTAACATTCTCAGTACAAGAACTGTAGATTGGGTTCCTAAATGTTATAATGGCATTTACATCAAATACCTAGAAAAAGATGGATGTTTTCTCCTTTGGTGGCCATCATTTCACTTTTACTAGAACTCCATAAGCTATTCAAAGAAAACAGGAAATGGAAGGAGGTGAAATAGTTACAAAAATAGAAACACTGGGAAAAGTGATGTCATTGTGGACTGTAAGCTTTGTGCTTTGTGGAAATGAAATAGTATAGCATATTTTCCTCTAAAATTTATCTGTGTAGCCTCCAGCAATTTCCCAAAGCTTTTCTTGGCTTGGTTTAATGCTTCATGATTAGATAGGGGAGTAGTTATACTCTTGGTTAGCTATGCCTTTTCTTTCTCTTTATACACACACACACCCCTAATGAGGGAACTAATTAAATGATTATTTTAGATTTTGACTTTTTGTCCATGCACTTTTCTTGTGTTAAAATGGTGAGACATGTTCTATTTTATGAATATAAATTTAAATGCATCCTATAAACATCTCATATATCTGTTAATGAAAAATCTCTCAACTTGATTCTGTTTGCACTTACTTCCTCAAATTTTGTACTATTTCTCCTTTTCATATTTTTAACCAAGTTCACTGTGTATCTCTAACTCTCTCTCTCCTCTGATATAAGGATACTAGTTATATTGACTTAGGGCATTATCTTTTGAGTTCAAATGCAAAACTTTTTATAAATAAATAATATTTTAACAAGAAGGAGAGAGTAAAATAACATGCACTGAATGGATCCTTTATTGGACTCCCATTTATCTTTCACTACAATCATTTTTATCAAGTGTACTATATCACAGACTCATGACAAATAAATATTCTTGCTCTATTTTAAATATGATTAACAAACATCTTAACTTGATTACCTTTACAAAGATACCGTTTCCAAGTAAGATCACATTCACAGGTGCCAGAGTTAGGACTTCAAGATACTTTTTTGAAAGACACAATTCAACTTATAATAGAGAGTAAGTCAGTTAGTATTTGGTAAGAGGAATGGAACCATTTTGAGTGACAGGAAATAAGGGATTTGTTGTAGGGATTTTACTTTCTGCCATCATGGGACCTGGATAAACAATTCATGTAAGGTTGTGGCTTTGACATCTGGTTGTGGGACTAATGTTGATAATATAAATAAGGAAAAGGGAAGGAAAATTGATAAAAGAGAACAAGAACTAGAACTTGCCAGGATAAACTGGAAATCCCTGGACAAATTGAAACCCTTGTCTGACTCATGCCTCTCGAGCCTTCAGCTTCCATGATGTGAGTAACCTGCAGGGGAAGCTGATGTGCTTCATCATGAGTTGCACATAACTTTTGCCCAGCATGTACAGAAGCTGATGGAGGTGATCTTGCAAGGGGAATTACAGGGTAGGTTTTCAGAAAGCAGGTTGAGTCAATACTCAGTGGGAGCTGGAAGAGCTACAACCTGTTCCCCAGCAACAAGGTAAGCCGGCAGAGCAGTGACAATGCATGTGAGCAGCCGGTAAGTCTGGCACTTTACTCATTGTCTAGTTATAAACTCAGGTGCTTCTTTCCTTCCACTATCCAACTCATGTGCAGATTTTTCTTATAGCTAACTTTTAACAAAGAACCAAAGAGGGAAAGGAATTTGGGGTTACATACTTCCAGTTTAGTTAATAGGGCAATATACAAAGGTACAGCAGCCCGATCAATACCTTTTATAACCATTCATAACTTCCAAAAGTATAACAGAAAAATAATTCTTCAGCCTTTTATTCCATCATTGGATGTTGTTTACTCCTTATCTGGCTAAACTGTATTCCCCTTTTGATATGCTGTAACTTCAGTCCTGAAATATGAGGTGAGGTACTATAAAAAACTACTTTTATTATATACTAAGTGGATGAGGAATGGAAGAGGAAAAAGATAACTGGTTAATATATGCATACATATGTTAATATCAAAATAAGAAATACCATAATAATATACTCCTCATTTCAATAACTGGTCATATAGTTGGAATTGGTATGTATAAATTCCTTCTTCCACTATCCAGTTTATATCCTCTTTGTTTTAGCAAGAACTATAGCTGGTTATTTTTCTTTACCTAGTGAGATAAACCAAACACTGATTCTTTATTTTATTACATTAGCACAGCTGGGGATTGAACCAGAGCCTCATGCATGCAAGGCAAGTGCTCTTATTACTGAGCTACATCCCCAGCCTTTATTTATTTAATTTTATTTTGTGACAGGGTCTCTCTAAGTTGCCCAGGCAAGCCTTGAATTTGAGATACTCTTGTGTCAGCCTCCTGAGTAGTGGAATTACAGGCATGTTTGGCGTTGCCCAGCTAAGCATTGATTCTTAAAGTCTTTGGCTCATTATTAGTAATAACTTCAGAGAGCTACAGTTTCCCATTGAATTGTGTTATATGAGATTACTAAGAAATAATACTCCAGGAAACTCCTTGTATTCTTCCTTACTCATATTATGGTGACAAGAGTCCATTTTATTTTGATATTTAGGATCATTTATCCCACATAGTATAGTAGATTCTTATTGACTTCTTGATTCACAGTCATGAGAACACCAAAATGGCCAGGTGGCTTTTTCAACTTCCAATCTAAAGGAATCACTGCTATCTCTATTAGTGTTAGAATTGTGCCATTGGGGACAAAGAGCTTTGGACCACTCAGAGACCAATGTTTCAGGAATCAGAAGCAAAACTTTTGCTAGTTTGATCAGGTAGAGTGAGTGAATAAGAAGAGGCCTGCCATTCCTAGCCTTTGATTTCCAGACCTATGATTCATCTGGCTATGAGAGAAAATAGTTATACTGGCTATCTTAGTTATTTATTTAGATAATATAAAATTCTTATTCCTTTAGATATTATTTCTATGGATATAAGTTTATTCTTGTAAGACATTGGCATCCAATTTGTGGAATAACTCAGTCATCAAAATACCATTCCATTGTCCTGGACCAGGATTTCAAAGTGATGTGAAACCTCAACATCAGTGAAGTCGATGAGCATGAGAACATTCTGCCCTCTGTTTTCTCTAAAATGAATTTGTCAACCAGTAGCAATGCTGTATACAATTCTATGAATAAGTGAATTAAACATTCTATAGTTCATGATTGGTGATTTTGTGAGAAGCATCAAGGGCAGTTAAGGCAAATCCATGTTCATAATAACTATTTCAGGACTGGGGATATAGCTTAGTTGATAGAGTGTGTGCCTTGCATGCACATGGCCACATGGCCCTGGTTTTGATCCCCAGCACCAAAAAAAAAAAAAAACAAAACAAAACAAAGCAAAACAAAAAACAACAATAAAAAAACCATAATACCTATTACAGAAAGTACATAGTACTGTCCTTACAGTGCTGAAGTCAGTTGTCCAAAATGATAAATCAAACACAAGGTGGCTGTCTAATCCCTCTGGGGAACACTACCAGAAGGAGTTATTGCAGAGATTTGACTTCCACGATGATGTGATTTAACAGTCCACGTAAGGTTTTTGTTTTGCTTTCAATGCTGGACATTAGGTTCACAGGACAGTCAAAAAGGAAAGATAGGTGTGAGTTTGAGGAAAAAAGAAGAAAAAAAAAAAGTACAACCTGTGAAGATATCTGGAACCCATGAAGACAAACAAACCTATCCTCAAGCCACCAACTTCAATGATGCAGGTGTTTTCTGGCTACCAGATCCTTACAGGTGTTCACATGCTTTGCCCTGGATCCTGAGAAACAGAATTAAGGAGAATTAGTGGGATCTTAAAAAGCTGTGGGTACAACTTCTGCTCACACCAATAAATGGTGCCAGCATATGTTGACAGTACTCCTAAGCTATAATAATGCTTGATCATAAAGCAGACTTCCAAGCATAAATAAGTCTACTGATTTTACTTTCACTTTCCAAATGTTACCTAAGTTTCTTTTGTAGCCAACCCTAATCTAAAATCATGCAGAAGGCTTCCAGTTTTGTCGAATTGACATAGTAATATAAAACCACCATAAAGAGTGTATAAATGTTAAACTGAAAAAAGTGAGTTAGTGAATAGATGGATGGATTTGTGTGATGTTTTAAGTCACTCTTTGGCTCCATTTTGACCCAAGTGGGTTGTTTTAACCTAGTGGCTCAGTTCAAACTTTTAGTGTTCCAATCCAAAACCCCAATGATTTTTTTTAGAATAACTAAAACAATTAAGGCATAGTTTGAGACTAAAGGGAACTGTTATTTTATAAGAGAAAGTTTTCTGAAATTGGCATATGGAAACCTGAGCTGTTCCTCCAATTGCCTGAGTGACCATGGGAAATCAATTTATTTCTACTGAAAATTCCTCATGAATAAACTGCTTTGCTAAGTAATTCATATTCTCACTAATTCTAATATTCTGTGATTTATTTTAATTACTTTCAGGAGTAAAAATCACAAACAACTGATTTCACATCAGACACTTTCAGACATAATCTTTTTGTGGTCTGCTAATGAGATTATCCCATTTATTCAGCTCAATAGTTGGGAAAGAAAATGAACATTTCAAACATCCAATACAACCTGCAGGTTTACTACTAGGCATGTTTTCACTTCTTATATACCTGATTGTAAGGAGAACACATTATCATGATATAACCATATAGATAAAGATATTCCCTTTACCCAGGTAAAAAAGTCAAACAAATGAAGAATAGGAAATTGAATATTTATGCACTTGGATTTTTGTCTAGACGTAGGTATATGATGAGTACACTTAACATGGTCATAACTATCAGAGTTTATTAACATAATTAGTTTTACTCTTTTTTTTCCCTTAAGGTACAGGGGATTGAACCTTTCATGCATGCTAGGCAAGCACTCTACCCCTGAGCCACATTCCCAGCCCTATGTATGCATATTTTAAACCATGATTATAAAATAATTTATTTTTCTTGTTTTACTCTTGAAACGTATATGTGATGACTCTTTTCAAATATGTATTTTTGACATTATATATTTATCACTGGAGCCATATTTTGAATCATATATTACAGAGTTAAAAAGTAAATGGTCTTCACTTCCATGTTTGTTATTTCAAAAAGAGTGATTTTTAAAATTTGTGTATGATATTGTCAATAGAAATACTGCCATCAAAAGCCCAAGTATCCACAGGTTTTTACTGTGGATAAATGCTGTATCTCAAATGCAATATCTACTTCTATGCTTATGTAAGTTGTTTTTAAACGGGTGAATTACTAAGACAGGCAATAGTTGGATATTTGAGACAATATTCTTAGGAATAACTATTATATTTCTTGGGTCTTCTTCTTTTATACTTCCTCTTTTTCTTTTTCTTCCTCTCCTCATTCTGTTAACCCCTCTTTCTCCCTTTGTCTTTTTTTCCTTCTAGTAAACAATTCTAACAGCTAATTTGAAAAATCCAAATTGAATATTGATTAATGTCATTTGAAGGCAATGTGGCTTCCCACACATTACATTTCCAAATCTCACAGGTCAAAATTAAGCAATTAACAGACGTTTGTATTATGGTAGATCATGTAAAGATTCAACAATAACTTGTCTGTTCTTTCTTTCTAATATATATTATATATTGTCTCCATATTATATTATATTGTATTATATATCAGTCTTGAGAAAACCTGTTAAGTTTTTATCATACCATGTTTTTATACACGGGGAAGCAGAGGCTGAGAAATTCCTTGATTGTTCAAGTTCTGTCCCCAAATCCTTTTATTTCATTATAGTCCACAGATATTGGAATAAAGATGATAAAGTTAAGTTTTAGCTCTTCCATCATCATGTTTTTAGATATTTATCTCAGTTTTCCATTCTACCAATTTGTATTCTCAGATGAGTTATAAAAATGGTGGTAACTCAAATTATGCCTCCTGCCACTCAGTCTTGAGAAATGTCTCTACCCTTCTGAAATTTTAAGATTCCCAAGGCTTGTATGCAAAATTCTTTTCTCTTTCAATAAATAAAAAGCACTCTCACAAATAAGTATATGCCAACCCAACGATTTCCCATACATGATTAGACATATCTAAACCTCTGATTAAAGTTAGATCTGCTCAAATGTATTTGTATTGAATATAAGAGTTTATACACAATGTATATTATATTTTTTACCTTTGAATACTTATACTTAATATGCCTAGATATTTCCTATCAAATAAATCTATTTGGGTGAGTACTGCAAATACTTTATCTTTTTGTTGTTGGTTGTTTGCAGTACTACAGACTGAATCTAGGGACCCTGCTTGCTAAGCAAGTGCTCTACTACTGAGCTATATCGCCAGGAACCTTCCCCCTCCTTTTAAATTTTTATTTTGAGACAAGGTCTCTCTGTGTTGTTGAAGTAGGATTTGAACTTGCAATCTTCCTCCTTGGGCTTCAGAGTGGAAGAGATAACAGGTATACCTTGTCATATCTATTAAATCCTTTACCTATTAAACAAGATTCAGCATTCAAAAATGCATGATAACTTCATTGGCTGGAAAGCAAATTATTATGTTGATTTATATCATGATTTATATCATGATTTATATCATTCAGGCAAATGCCAAAATTTTACCTGAAAAGGAAAAATACAATTTTAGTTGTTATAAATCTCTATCAATATAAATTTGTTTTTGCAAACATTTCAATATTGGTAAAATTGCTGTAATGTCAACAAATACTGCATATTTTCATATAGGATTTTCCTTCCTCTTATAAAAGAAATACTTTTAAACAGTGTTATAGGCTGAATTTTGAGTCCCTCCCCACAAATTCATATGTTGAAGTCTTAGCCTTCAGTAAGACTTAGCCTCCATAATGTGAGCTAATTTGAAGATAGGTGCTTTGCAGCAGTAATCAAGTTGAGGTGGGGTCATTAGGGTAGGTCCTAATTCAATTTGAATAATGTCAAAGTTGGACACAGGGACATTTATAGAGGGAAGATGATTATCTATATGCGGAGAACCCTGGGACAGCTTCTTCCCTCAGACTTCAGAATTCTGCTAACACTTTGAGTTTGGAAGTATATCCTCCAAAACTATGAGACAATAAATTTGTCTTGTTTAAATAACCTAGTCTGTGTATTATATTATGGAAACCTTGAGAAATTAACACAAATACCATTCTGAAATATTTGCTTGCATTCATTCATGTAAATGGATTTTATTTACTTTGCTAGAAGGTAGATTTTAATTTTAGTTTTGCTAAAGTTAATTTTCCTGAAAATTAGTTTTATTATCATTGTATGAAATATAAAGGGATTATAGAATTATTTCTGCTATAAGTAGATATATTTTTCTATATGTGATTTCTCTCTACTATATACTTTATAAATAAACTTTAACATTTTTGTAAGAATTTCTTCAAAAAGTTAAATAAAATAGTGAGACAGATCAATTTTGACAAGTTTATTTTATACTGTTCGTAGGAAATGCTTAGGATATTTTACTATTTCCACTGATACAAGTTCCATATTTCAGTGGACAAATTTTATGCTTCAAAAAATCATATTTAACTTTTGAAGAATGGGTGGGGATTTATTTTTAAGATACTATTATGAAAAGTGCTCTATGAGTAAAAATTACAGAATTGCTTTCACTGAGATTATTAGTAATAGCTTTGATTTTCTGAAGAGATGTCTTTCAAAAGTTATCTTTGTTCTTTTTTTATTTTTTCAAGTATTTTAAGAATGGCATTATATGCTTTGTGGAGTTGATTAGGACATTTTTTACCATATTTCAAGTGAAACTTGAAAGCAGTGGAGCCCTTGAGTATTTCTTAAGTCACAGAGTGACTCCTTCTTCTGTTTAAGAAGTGAATGCTGTGGTTGATTCCATGATTACAGTCTGAGAAATATTTAGCAAATATCTCAAAGCTTTAAGGACAATCCTTCTTTTCTTGGATTATGTTTTTTTGGTGGGTTTTCCAAGTTAGGAGAAAGAGGAAGAATTTGATTGACATTCTATGACTCTGTGACTATAATGGGTCCTTAAAATTCAAGTTTGAACTAAATGAATACTTTTATCACATTGTACTGTATGCTTGTCGTGTCTGCAGTATCTGAAACTGAGTCATTTGTCACATCTAACAAAGCAGCTGAAGGCTTCCTCTAGAAAACACTATTATTGAAGTGGTATAGAGAGAGTAAAGCAGGTGTAGTTCAATATAGGATAGCCAGATGATTTAATTGATCCTATTACACTTATTTAACTTATCTAGGTCAATGGGAGAATAGTATAAGTCAAATTAAAGAAACAAAGATGTCAGTTCTAAAATATTCAATGGGTGTGTTTTACTTTCATTTCTGTTAAAAATAGTTTTATTTTCAATTTTAGGGTTCTTTGCTAAGATAAATAATATATGTGATTTATTCAAAAATTGTTTTTTACATTTTGTAAGCCACTTTTGAAGTGACTTCTATGATGTAGATTGATAGCAAATGCAGTAGAATAGTACTGTACTTATGACATACCTCTGATTTTCTCTATATAAGTAAAATGCTTTTAAATAGATTCAGCATAGAATAAAAGGTCATAAAAATGTATAAAACTGCTATTTCTACTTTACCTTGAAGGAGTTTCAATTTCATTATAATTAACCTATTTGAGCTTTAATTTCATCAATATGAATGATTAAATGAAATTTAATAAAGATAAAATGTCAGAAATAGTTAACATTTAGTTTAGAGGCTGCTGGTAGTAAGGAAACAATGAACAAAATAATCTGTTATATTTCAACAAGTATATACATTTGTGAATTTAATGATAAACTCAAATTTCATAAATGTTAACAACCACACCCTGTGCAGACTATCCTGGAACAGGCGAGTTCCTTTTCATAGCCAGAACTGTCCCTGGGGACTTACTCTTTCAGAGGATGTTATTTTCAGTCATTGTAGATTGTGCCTCTCAACTCATGGGATTCATCACTTAATCCAATAGTGCCCTCTGTGACCCCTCTTGGCCTTCAGTATCCATATAACAATTATAATGAAAAATGGAAAATATTAGAAAACTATCCCTGAAACAGATGCTTGACTCATATCCTGCCTGTGCTCCATTCTTTTTAGAATCCATATTCATCCAACATGGAGCAGCTTCTTTCATTTCTGACTGTATTTATTTGATTCTTTGTTTTGAGGACTACTTACAGATGTTAGTTTGAGGGAATACTGATGACCAGGGACCAGATTAAGACCACTAAGTCAGTTTGGAAAGGCCAGGAAGAAGCAGGAAAATGGAAATTACTTTCAGATATTACTAATCTGCATCAGGTTTGGATTAGGAGACCAGCAATAAAGGGTTATGTATCTTATTACTCATCACTTGAGTCACTTGTTCCCTTGTTCTTTAATCAACTCCTGTTATTTTAAAGAGTGCTTTTGAAATGTTTTCACTTAAGGATAGGAAATGATGATCTTCATTCAAACCTTTAACTTATTTTTTGTTCCTTTTCTCCTTAGGGATGCAGATCTGTTCCTGTTAGACACAAGAAGGGTCCAAGCTTTAGATGTGGGTTGGCTTGTCTTTGATATCACTGTGACCAGCAATCATTGGGTGATTAATCCACAGAACAATTTGGGCTTACAGCTCTGTGCAGAAACAGGGGATGGTAAGCACTGAATTTCTTTTTTTTTTTTTTTTTTGGTGGGGCTTCATTGAACACATTGAGAGTCACTGCTTTGTGTGGGATTTAACCAATATGTGGTTTACACTTATTTATAGAGTATAACACATTCCATATGATCATGAAGTATATTAATTAGTTAACTGATTTAGGTACTCATTCATCCACTACACATTTCTTAGCAGGCTTTGAGGATGGGAGGTAAAGAAAAAGATTATACTGCTCCTGACCTCAAGGAATTTTCAGTCTGATGTTCAGTACCTTTATGAAAACAAGTAACTACTATAGAATAAGAATACCAAAAGAAAGCCATATGTAAAGTGCTATGGAGCTATGTTATGATTGTGGTGGTAGTTGTACAACTATTTAATTTTTAAAAGTTTATAAGTCTGTACATCAAAGAAGAGTGAGAATTACTGTAGACAAATTTTATCTCAAAATGGTACTAAAAAGTGACAAATATATCCAAAAAGTGCTAGAGAAACCAAGGAGATATCAGGGATATAAGGGAGGAGAGAGGATGAAATTCAAACAAGAGTCTCAAAAATTTCATAAAATAATATCAAATTAGGTCATAATGCAGTCCCATGTTTGGTCAAAGACAACTGTTCCAGAATCGTTTGTGGGAGGGTCTGTAGGAAATCTTTTATTTAAGAAGCCACAGAAGAAATTCTAATTTTTATGCTCCCAATTTTTATTGAGTGCCTACTATTTGCCATGTGTTTGATTGAATATTGGAGATACAATGGTGAACAAAGGCAGAGTTGCTCTAAGAGGCTTATAATCAAATGAGACATGGGATAGTAATCACACAGTAACCTTGGTGAACACATGTCACTATAAGTTGAGAAGTCTGGTGGACATGTGAACATCAATGAGCAGATCTGAATTACAATCTGAAAGATAAAGAATATATGATTAGAGGAAGAACTTGGTAGGGGTGGGGACAGGCGTTTTGGAGAAATAGAACATAATTTGTAAAGACTATGTGAAGAAAGACTTTGGCACATTCAATTAGAAGTTCAGGGAAGCCAAGGCCAATATATTTAGAGCTTTGTCAGCCTCTAATCACTCCAAACATTCCAAATTGAAATTTAGACTTCCATTTCATTTGAAATCATATTTCTCAGGATAGGAGGATAAAGCATAATATCTTTAATGATGTGTTGACTTGATTAATGATTTTAAAACATTTAGAAATACACTATGAGGATATATGTGGTGCTCTTGCCTCTACCTTACAAATGTTACCATCAGTCTTATGGAGGCTAATCTTTAAGAAGAGAATAAACCTTATTTAAATTCACTGCCTTTAGCTTTCCTCAGAATCAAACAAGAGAATATTAGCCACAGAGCCTGTCTCATTCATTCCTCCTCTGTGTATTTCACTAAAAGCCTACTTAATAAGCTACAGAGTGAAGTACAAGTTGGGTCTGTCTGGGACAGGCTAAGACTCCATTGGTGGCATTTTTTCCACCTATAATAACTCACAGCCTGTGGATCATATCATAAACAGTTTGTGACTCCAAGGATTGAACATATATAATGAGGATGACAGAAACAAATTAAGTAGATCACAGGGTTAGTCTAGTAAAGATTTCATGAAACTCAGATTCTGATCTGGATAAAGAAAGTTCTTTCTCACTGAGAGTGTTAGGGACAAAGTTTCATACCTTTCCTCCACCCCAATCCAGACCTTTCCATAGATCTTAATTACAACACTGAACTTTTGAATTTTTATAAACAATTCAAGTATTTTGGATTATAGGTTATTTCCCTATTATGGTTTTGAGATTATTGTTAAGGATCCTCAGAGTTCAAGCATTATAAATGTAGGCTGAGAAAAGCACATGTTTAAATAATCTTCCAAGAATTCTTACAATGTTAAACTACTGTACATTTATGGTCAGAAATGTGACTGGGAAATCTGCACCGTGGGGGTAAGCCAATCGTTTCTTCCCTGGTATGTGGCCCAAACAAGAAAAATTAAATTAGTGGTATGTGCTTCTCCCAGTCTTTTCCTTGGGGATATGCTTGAAATGTCTAACTAAACAAATCAAGAAATCTATGAAATATGATCAGCCTGTTTCCTTTTGATTTCAACCCCCCTCGTCCCACATGAATTTTCTTAAGTTTCATTCTTTTGGGTTTTTTTTTCACTCTTTTCTTATATTTCTTTCACAATTTGTATAACTTAACTTCTGTCTTTCTGTGAATTTATCTTTTTTTTCCTCTGAGAACTACTTTGTATTTTGAGTTTTCCTTTCTCTTATTTCTCTTTTATCTCATAGGTAATTTTACTTTAAGTACTATTATATTATTTCTCTATTTTTTTGAGCCTAAAATGAACTAACATTTAACTCTTCAAAGGTTTCCAAATTTTAGGATTTGTTTTGAGATATGGCCTTTTTGTTTTTCTAATATCGTCTAATTTGAAGTATATTAAAATAGTTGCATGTGCTAGGCTAGCTGGATTTTTGCATTTATGCAATCCTTAAAATAGATTTTAACCAGAAGTAGAGACTACATGGCCTTGGAAAAGCAAGTGACCTTCCTGGTACCTTAGTTTTATTAACTGCAACCTCATGGAGACTATACACATGACGTTTTTTCTATAAATATGAAGAACCAGATGCCTCAGTGTGTTAGAGTGTCACTCATTACCACTGCTGGCATTCCTAGTACGACATTGCTTCTAACTGAACTAACAGACCATCTTTTATTGGCAATAATTGTTTCTGAGTATGTTTATTTCTCAGCAAAAGAATTTAGAAATCAAAAGGATGCTACTCAGGAAAGTCTGCTTTCAAATTCATTTGCTGGCTATTATTCATTTGCTTGACATAAAATTACTGTCTATACATGTTAAAAGTTGAAATGTTCAAAGAGCATATACCTGGGACACAGATACATGTGTGTGCATTTAACTGTAGAAAGAATAAAATACCTTCCTGATAAAAATATGCAATTAAGACACTGTGAAATTCAGAATATAGCTGATTAAGAGCAAATAGAACAAAGCCAAAAAAGCCTTGGTTGGGGTGGCATTTAAGCTGCATGAGCTGGGTAGGATGTTAAGTAGTAGAGATGAAGAAGAAATCACAGGGGTGGTAGTGAGAACAAGAGAGAATTCATTCCTGGATAAGGAAACAATGTGAGTAAATACATAGAATGGCAAATGCATGGCATATTCTGGAAAAAATGTTATAGTATAGAACTGGATAAAACAACACTTATGTATAAAATATGATTGCAGATGCTATTAGGAAAGTGATCTAGGAACAATTCATGGGAGAAACATGGCATCTAAATTAAGTATACTGTATTCTTGTAACTTAGTTCCTAAGTCATAAAAGTACTAGGCTTATTGCTTAAATAAATAACAGGAACACAATTATGATTACATAGTTGAATGAATATCCATTTCAGGAGGACCTGGCATGTGTATCTCTCCTTTATAACTATATCCTTGATGCTTGGCATACTGCAGGTTGTAAATGCTAAAAAGATGTCGTGGATGATCATTGAATGAGCTTGTTACTTAAAAAGTTCTTTTAGGCCATCTGCCAGTGAACATGTCTAAAGAAGACTTTTTGATGTTTATTTGGGGTGATTCTTAACCAAATCAATTTGATATAACACAGGAGCAAAATTTTGTAGAGCAAACCTGTATACTGCAATAGTTAAATAGTTTTGATTATAAGGTGAGAAAAGTCAGTGATGTATATTATTAAATTTAGTTTACCTTACCTCTGTAAAAAAAAATAGCAAAAAGGACTAAATATATTTTGGAAATCAAAAGGCTGTTGAAATCAAAAGTAGCACTATGATTCCTAAGAGCGCCTGTGCAAAATATGGCAGTTTGTGGAATATTCTTGTTAGAAATTTGTTAAATGAACTGCAGTAGATTTGGCAAGAGAGTGTAAGGGTATTTTATTGATTTTTTTTTTTTGCTAAACAGATAATTATCTGAGCTCCATATGTTTGTTTCAGCAAAATAAAGCAAACACATGAGCAAGCAAATTAAAAAAAAAAAGCATAGTTGCTTCTTAGTGTCAAAATCTAGAGATTCCAGACAAATTGTTTTATACAATTGTGCAAAATCATTTTCCAAGTTCTCAAGCACTCTTTCTGTCGTTAGATCTCTATGATAAAATAGGTACTATTTTTATTTTTAATATTTTTTATTTTTAATGAGTAAGCTTAGATCTATATTATAGTCCATTGTAAGATTTTCAGTTCCCTAAATTGGAAAGACACATTAATCATCTTACTTATTAGTTCTTTATTAACATTTCTAATAAATTTATGGCAGTGATTTTTTTCCCTAGATGTATACACATGGTTTATTATATATATAGCAATTTCATCTAGCTTTTAAGACTTGGATTTTCCCCTAAAAACTATAATTTTCATTGTTTGATGCTTTATATAGTTTTAACTTTCCAAGTAAATTAATTCTTTTTTCAATCATGGGTTTATAGAATAATTTAAAGAAGGAAAAACAAAGACAGTATTTTTGGGTTCATTATAATGTCTTTTAAAAACCCCTATGTTTTCAAACATTTTAGGGCTGGCAGTACTCAGAATGAATTTTGCCAATGACTTTTTTCTTTTTTACTCAATCCCACTTATATGTCAAAGAAAATTCAGTCCGTATGTTTCTGACTCATTTGTATTCAAGTCATCAAAGTGTTGTTTTGTCAGAATATTGTTTAATGTTTAAGAAACAGTATGATGTCCTTTTAAAAATAAGACTCTAAAGGCCATTTTTCTTTGACAAAGCCCCAGTCTAATATCAAGGTAAAATTTTGGGTTTAAATTCAGAGATTTCAATTTTCACTGAATTTGAAAAAGATTTCAGAAAATAGAGGTATTAAACTGTCAAATTAAATCCAATTATAATTGGTGCTTAATGGTAAAATGAATTTATAAGTATTGCTTATAGATAACTTGGAATTTAAAGTTTTAATAATTAATTTAAATGAGAAGGATAAATAGAATCTATAAATATTCTGGATATATAAGTCACAAGAAGAAATCATTAGGAAAATAGATTAAAATAGCGATGTTGATGAACATTAATATTTTCATAAATATTAAAATAAAATGAATATGATAACAATTACCCCACAAGAACTGTGAGGTTTTGTTGGCAGTAGTATCTGGCGTGTGGAAGTGCAAGAATTCAGGTCTGTACACTAAAATGAACTAGAGATTACACAGTGACTTTTCACTCACCTTAGATCTGGGAGGTTCTCCTTTCAATTAGGACAAGGTTTTTATTCAGGCAGTTGAACAGATTATTTAAAGAGGGTTTGAATAAATTTACAAGTCAAACTCTGTGTGTGTGAGAGAGGGTTCTTAACCTAATTTTTTTAACTTAATAAATCCTGGAATATATTCTTTTTAGATGGAAGTTTCTGGATAAATACATAGGGATAGGGTAAAATTGATACATGATCTAAATTTTAGTTGGCAACATAGTGTATAAGTTGTTTTGTTCTTAGGTTCATTTTCAATAACTTTGATAAAAGCTTACTGATAAGAAACTTTTAAATATGTTCCAATCTAAGACACAAAGCCAAGAGATATTAGCACAAAGACACATGTATCATGTTTAATGGAAGTTTGTATTGGTTGGCTATTCATAGGTAACATAGAATATTAAATTATTATTACTTAATGTGGTAGTAAGGCTCAATTATTTTATTTTTAGAAAAATAACAGTTATTTGGGGGTAATTAATTGCACCAAATGGAAATAGGACAGTTTTTTGTTTCTCAATATGGTTGTGTCTACAAAGCTAATTTATGATAGGCTGATCTACATTAACATCAGAAAAAAATTTCAATTTAAAGATGCCACTGTATAGATTAGTATTTGACTCAATAACCTATTAATCAGCCTCAGACATTACAAGGACTTCTTACAAAAAAAGTAGAATTACAGGCAGGACTTTAATGCTCATGGAACACATAGTTCAAGAAATAGTGACATTCTTTGCTAAAGACTAGGAACTAATGGTTCCTAATAATACATGTTATACTGATATTTATAGCAAACTATATAAAATCACTACTGTATATAAATAATATTTCCCATAAAAGAATGAGAAAACAAAGAGATTTCATGAATTGGTTGGAAGAACATTAAGACAGGTCTTATGCGGGGGTGGGGGGGTTCATGGGGGCAGGAAAGATGGTGGAATGAGATGGACATCATTAACCCAGATACATGTATGATTGCATATATGGTGTGATGCTACATTGTGTACAGCTAGAGAAATGAAAAGTTGTGCTGCAGTTGTGTACAATGAACCAAATTGCATTCTGCTGTCAAATATATCTAATTAAAATAAATTAA
Organism: Urocitellus parryii; assembly: GCF_045843805.1. NCBI lineage: Eukaryota > Metazoa > Chordata > Mammalia > Rodentia > Sciuridae > Urocitellus > Urocitellus parryii. The sequence continues at coordinate 96,294,963 of NC_135538.1, forward strand.
TTAATAAAAAATAGAAGAGAGGTTGGTAAGGAAACACTGTATTTTTCTCTTAGTTAAAATCAACCATTATGCCAAGATTACACTCATTTCTAAGAGTCAAAGTACAATTAACTAATTATATTTTACCAGGTACTATATTCTAGACAAACTAAAAAGAAGTTGCTACACTAACTATTTCAGAGCTTTATTCATATTGAGAATAACCATTTCTATCATCAAACAGCATCATACATCAACAATAAACACTGTAAGTACTAAAAAAATTTCAAGAAAACAGACCACTGTAGGGGCCTCCTGCTCAGATTATAAACTGCACCGGTCTGCATGTATTTCCCACATATGTAAAGAAGTTAAGTGTTTACGTGTGTATGAATGTCACAATGAAAGCCACCAATATGAATAATCAATCTGCACCAATAAAAATAATAACAAGGTAAATTTACAGCTTTATTCTGCTTCTAGGTTCACAATAGTTTTTTCTATTTCATTTGTCATAGACTCAACAATTTAGTTCCCTTTTATTTTCCCAAAGTTATTGTGAAAAAATCCAAAACATCTTCAGTCATCAGAAAAATTAAATGTAAATCAAGATATTAAATTTTATGACCCATAATTTTTCCAACTTCTATACTCTTTAACCTGTGATTATTCTTCATTAATTCCAGAAATTGACAACTGTTATGGCTATTTAATAAGGTATTATGGTTTGGATATGAAGTGTCCCCAAAGACTCACGTGTTGAAACATTGGTCCCCAATTCAGTAATATTCAGAGGTTGGGATTTGGGGAAGTAATAACATCATGAGGGCTCTGACCTCATCAGTGGATTAATCTATTGAGGGATTCATAATTTGATGGCATTATTTGGAGGTGGTAGAATCTGGAGAAGATGAGGCTTAGTTGGAGGAAGTTGGTCACTAGAGGTGTGCCCTGGAAGGGTTTACCTTGACTCAGGCTTCTTCATTACTCTCTGGTTCCTGGTTGCCCTGAGGTAAGCAGCTTTCCTTCACCACACCCTTCTGCCATGATGTCCTGGTTGACCACAGGCCCAGAAATAGTGGAGCCAGCTGATCCTGGACTGAAACCTCTGAAAACACATAAGCCAGCATAAATCAACTCTCTGTTAATTAGGTTTTGTCATAGCAACGGAAATCTAACACATGGTATGGGATTAGTTGTTTTCTATAACCTTGATTTTAAAAAATTTCTATTGTTTCTTACTATATGAGGAGTAATTTAACATACTAATAAAATTTGTATTCAAATTTGCTATACCCTATAATGTTTCCTAAATATGCCCTGTTAAAATCACATTTTTCCAAAATTTCATAGTGTCTTTTGAATAACAGCATATTCCTAGTTAGAAAAACAGTCTAACATCTAATGTTTGCATGTGATTATAGAGTATACAAATGAGTATGTTGCTAATTTTTTCCTTTTACCTTTATTAAAAATAAGTGTGTTTGTTAGGGTGGGATATAGCTCAGTTGGTAGAGTGTTTGCTTCACATGCACAAGTCCCTAGGCCCAATCCCAGCACCACAATAAAATAAAATAAAATATAAGAATAAGTGTGTTTGTGTGAGAGATAAAGAGATTTTAATATAATATGTACTTAATAAGTCTGAGATGTATACTTTTCAAATATAAGTTTATGGTTAAGTAAGTTTGTCATATTATCCTTACTGTCCTTAAGACAGCCATTTTTACCTCAGGGAAAAAAATCTCAAAAGTAAGCATCTGTTGTTAAAGGACTATCTGTGTCAAGGGTCAGTTGATCTATGTGGCTGGTTAATCTGAATATCAGCTGACAGAGCTAATAAGTAGCAGAAGAAATTCAAAGATCAAGGGTGATATTTTTCTTTTTCTCCTGCTGTTTTGACTACAGTTTCTCATTATTATTTATCTAAGTTCACAAAGTTAAATTATGTCCACTTATCACAGGATCTTTTAAACATCTTAAGATTTGATAATATTCCTCTCCTTTTTCTGAATGTTATCTTATAAAGCAATTAAGTCATTTTTGTTTATAAAACCATATGGCTCCCTGTGTGCTGAATTTATGGTGATGACAATTAGATTTAAATACATGAGATTCTCTATATCCAGGAAACAACAAGTTTTACATATCTTTCTAGATGTTCTGAAAGGAAAAACACACACACTCCCATGATTTGTTCTAGATAAATATTATAAATAAGTAGTCCTTTATGCTTTATGTATTCTTTCAAGTTAAGGATAAGCAGAGCTTCAGTCTTAAATAAATATTTAATAATAAATTAGGAAGATAGTTGAAAATAGTTATCTTCAAATACTTCAAGAAATTAAATTAAAAAGTTGGACTCTCTCTGTAGTCCAGAAGTCATATAAATGTGTAAAAAGGGCAGATTTAGAGCCCAATGCAAGAAAAAAGTGCCTGAGAAATGGAAATTAATGGTCATGGAATTGTTTGTTCTGTGAGGGAGTGAACTACACGAGACTGGAAGAATTAATCATTTAGCTGATTAGGGATGATAGCAAGAAATAATTTCTCAGGTAATTTCAAAGGTTGCTTAGAATGTTGCTGAACTACATAATGTAAGCCAATTAAAACTTATAAGCACATAATTACACTTTAAGCATCATACATATGTAAATAATATATGCAGAGATAGTAATTAAATAGAAATGTGTCATTTTTTAAAAAGCTGGTATTAAATAGTTACATTCAAAGAAAAACTCAAGGTATTGATTTTCATGTGTAAAATATGAGACAAGGAAACTGGCAAAAGGAAGCAAGAAAGATTAGACATCTTTCTTTATGGGTGTAAAAGGGAAATATCCAGGCATATACACATTCTCAAGTATTCATGTGAGAGATCAAATATAAATTTTTAATTAAAAGTCTGTATTTGTTGAGGTTATCAGAAAACTCCTCTTCATTGCATTTAGGCTTATATTTTCTTCTACTTTTAACTGTGACAGTAATTTACTTAGAATCACAACAAAACGTAAAACTCAAACTAAATTTTTCCAGAACACATCAATTTTATTTGCATACTTTAATTTTATTTCATTTTTTGCTGGACTGGGGAGTAACCCAAGACCTCCTACGTGGTAGGCAAACCTCTACTACTGAGTGACACTTGAAAGCCCAGAGCATTTTAGAGTGTTTCTATCATATTTCTATAGAATTTCATAATCATTAAAACAGAAATTAATCTTTAAGAATGTATTAGATTCTGAAAATCATTTTCTGTATGAGCCAAGCCTTGGAGAGATAGTTCAGAGATGGCTAAAGGAAACAAGTGCATTTGTCATTTTTAAAAAATATTAATTTTTTAAGTTGTAGGTGGACACACAATACCTTTATTTCATTTTTACGTAGGGCTGAAGATAGAACCCAGTGCCTCACACGTGATCTGCGAGCGCTCTGGTCATTTTAATGTGAATGTTAACAAAAGTAGACATTGAAAAAAATTCTTGTACATTTTTAAAATGTTACTAGATTGTAAAAATTACTAGATTTCTACTGAAAATTACCAGATTTCTACTGAAAATAAAGATGACATAAATTTCCCTTGGGGATTAAAATCAGTATTTGTTAATTTGTCAAACCCAAGTAGGCTGTGACCCATGGATTTTCTAACTGGGGTAACATCTTAAAACACATTATGAATATAAATCTTTCCTGTTTGCTTAGTTTTTTTGCCCTTTGCCCACTGCTTAAAGTTTTCAAAATCATCAATGTGTCTTTTTTTTATGGCTAGAGTAAATAAATGCAATTATTGGAACACTGATAAATTTCTACTTTATTCAACCAAAGAATTCATATTTTTTATTAAACATGATTTTCATAAACTGTACTTCATGTTTTCAAACATATCAACATTTATTTTCTGATTATACAAATCTGCTTTATATATTCTTATTTTAGTAATATTTTTACTAATAGCAACTGTTCTTCCATGCTATTATTTCACCTTTTTAAATTCTATATTGTCAATTCAGGTTTTGCCTCCTAAGGACATCTTTAATTCATTTTTAATAAGTATTTAGACCATGAATTTGCACGATGGTCAATTAAAATCATGTTAATTATATTAGTGGAAACTAACATTTTCTGACAGCTTACTAAATGCCAGGTATTTTGCTAAATTCTTTGAAAGGAATGTCTACTTTTTCTTCTCTATTATTATTATCTCATTTTGTACATGAAGAAGCAATCTTAGAAAGCATAAAAATCTTTTGCCCATAAATCTAAAATGGACTGGTTTTCAGAGCCTGTCTTTTATATACTAACTCTTGATTAATCTTATACAAATTCCAAGCTAAAAAATGTACTTTTATAATTTCCTAATAAAATGATGTTATTAAAAATGATTATTATAGGACAAAATTGAATCTTATTTTGGATCCATTGGGAATTACCTTTGAGTTTCTTTACTTTCTGCCTGCAGTTTAATTGTGATCTGACCCACACAAAACAACAGCATTTCTACCATTTTTTCCCTAAATCTAACTACTTCAATTTTTCTTTTAGTCTCTTACATAATCATAGTTAATTTGATAAATTCATAAATTGGAAAGAGGAAAATGTAACTTTTGTTAGTCATTTACTTCAACATCTAATTACATTTAGCTAAATTTAATTTATTTTAATTTGATAATGATCTTCCCCCTTCTTTTCTGTCTTATGCTGCTTAGTAATGTGTTCAGACTTCCTTCCCTTATTTTCTCTCTTTTTCCCTGGCTCATACTCCCTACCATGGAATCTTTATATGTACTCCTTTCCCCCTACCTCCTCTTTAAAAGACTTTATTTATTTATTTTTCAGTATACAGCAGTTTTAGGTTCAGAGAAAAATAGAGAGGAAGGTTGTGAGATATCCCATGTGTCCTCTGCCCCCATACATTCATAGCCTCCCCCACTGTCTACATGCCCCACAACATGGTACATTTGTTACAGTTTATGAGCCTACATGGACACAACAATAGTGCTCAAACTTTGTATTTGGGTTAACTCAGTGTTGTACTTATGCTGAGTATTTTTTATGCCCTAAAAATATTATATGTTCTATTTTATGCCTCCTTCCCCACCCTGGCAAACACTGATCTTTTTACTCTATAAAGTTTTGCCTTTTTCAGGATATTATATAGTTGGTTTTGTTCAGTATGTAGCCTTTTCAGATTGGCTTATTTTATTTAGGAATACACATTTATGTTTTCTCCATGCTGGGAGGTGAATGAAGCAGGAGGATCATAAATTTGAGGGGAGCCTGGGCAACTTAGCAAAACCCTGTCCCAAAATAAAATTTTTAAAATGGGCTGGGAATGAACTTCAATAGTTTAGTGTTTTCCCTACTCATTTCTTTTTTTTACTGAATATTATTCTACTGTCTGTATGTACCAAAGTTTATTTATCCATTTACTACTGAAGGTCACTTTGGTGGCTTCTGTGTTTGGGCAATTACTAATAAAGCTGCTAGGAATATTCATATGCTGGTTTTAGTGTACATACACTTTTTCCTACTTACCAAGGTTTGTAGGATCCCATAGTAAGAATATGTTTAGTTTTATAAGAAACCACCAAACTTTCTTTCAAAGTGGTTGTGCCGTTATGAATTCCCATGTTGACCAGTGAGTCTTATTGCTCCATATCTTCACTAGCACTGGTATGAGTGTTCTGGATTTAGGCCCTTCTGATAGGTGTGCATTTCCCCGAAGATACATGATGTGGAGCATCATTTTCTAGGCTAATGTGCCATCTGTATATGTTCTTTGATGTGGTGACTATTAAGATCCTTGGCCCATTTGTTTTTAACTGGGTAGTTGTACTTGAGTTTCAAGAGTGTTTTGTGTATTTTATCAGATATGTCTTTGGCAAGTATTTTCTCCTTCATTCTGGCTTGTCTTTTCCTTCTCTTGACAGAAGAGATTTTTAATCTTAATGAAGTCCAGCTTTTCAATTTTTTTTCCCATGGGTCATGCCTTTAGTAACCCCCTTCTCTACCTTTTCTTAAAATATTACCTGATGCTTAAGCTTGTAGTTTAAAACAGGTACAGCCGACTCACACTGAGACTAGTCAAGTATTCAGTTTCTAAAACTTATTTACTTTTACACAAAATTTCAGCATAAAATCCATCCTTTCTCTCAACCTACCATCCCATCTCCAAGTATCAAAGCTGATAATCAGCATTATCTCAGCCACAAAGAGTCCTTGTGCTACTTGGATTATATTTTGGAGACCAACACATTGGATGAACTTTTCCACCCAAAATTTAGAAAAATACTCTGTCATTTAAACCTATTTTTATTTGTCAGTGTGTTTTGCTTTTCTAAAAACCTCATATTTTGAACAAAATGGTTTGAATGTAATTTGCAGATCCCTTAATTTAGTTGAAAATGTAGAATAATTATCCTGATTTTAAAAAAATTATGTATATTTTTATATTTTTTATATCTGTTTTATATTTTTCTTCAATCAGTACTCTGAAATGGACATAGTTCAGTTTAGTCCTATATAATGATTCATAGGGAGGCAATATTTTTTCCTTAATAATAAGTGTGTTTATAAAATATATTCAGTAATAAACTAAAAGATTCAAATATGTTATTTTATCATGTCCACTATATATACAACATTATAAAATTAGGCTTTAAAAGTAATTGCTTTTGTTTAAATAGTATATTTATATTTGAATGAGAGCTGCATGGTAAACATAATTACTTATCCAAAGGTTAGCATCACAACTCCAGAACATACTTGAAAAGGGTTTTTTAAGATCAGTGATCTAAAGTAAGCAGTGACAAACAGGAGTTAGTTGTGGTTTATTATCTGGTGAAAGATGTATTTTACCATTTTTAAATATTTCTCTTAATGGAAAGAGATATGAAAGTGTTTAGCTACATCTGTATTTCTGTTTTTTATTTTCCCTAATTCAGAACAGTAACCATGGAGCACCAATCTTGCCAAACAAATGCCAATGTCAGGAACATATTCCAGTTTTTGTTGCTTTATTCCTATTCTAGACTCTTAACTATGGCTAAACTAATGATCTGAGGAGTAAATATTTTTCATGGTAATATCAAGTTGCGGCCATGAAAAATGAGAAATACTACTTATTATCACATGCACCTCAGCTAACTCTGTCTTTTCTATTCTTTCCACTTAAGTTTAACTTCTTGCTGATACTGATTTCTCAAAGATATATTGCAAAAATAACAGTAGAGCTGAGTGGGAAGAGAAAACCTTTCACAGGAGAAGGGAGGAGCTGTAATTGTGGTTCTGTGCTGCCAAGAGTTGAACTTTGGCACTCTAGGAAAACCCAACAGATATAAACAAACAAAGAGACAAACAAACAAACAAATATAAACTAACAACCAGAGCCATGGTATGTATTGTGAATTGTGATCCCAATTTGGAATTAGAGAAAGCATACTATGATAGAGTGATTATATATCCCAGCTTCTTAAAAATGCATACTAATTTCTCTGTACTGTGATAAGTTTGTTTCTTTTTTTCTTGGTACTGGGGATCAAGTTCAAGGCTTTCTGCAAGCTAGGGAAGCACTGTGCTACTGAACTATATTTTCTTTTTTAAATTAAAAAAAATTAATGTGATATATATGACAACAGAATGCATTACAATTCATATTACACATGTAGAGCACAATTTTTCATATCTCTGGTTGTACACATAGTAGAGTCACATCCTTTGTGTCTTCATACATGTACTTAGGGTAATGGTGACCATCACATTCCATTGATTTCCTCCCCCTACCCTTCCACTCCCTCCCCTTTTCCCCTTTGCCGTATCTAGAATTCATATACAATGGAATATTATTCAGCATTAAAAGAGAACAAAATCATGGCATTTGCAGGTAAATGGATGGAGCTGGAGAATATAATGCTAAGTGAAATTAGCCCATCCCCAAAACTTAAATACCAAATGATTTCTCTGATTTAAGGATGCTGATTCATACTATGTTGAGCTACATTTTCAATCCTTCCATTTTTATACTCTAGACAGGGTCTAGGGTCTCTGTAAGTTGTCCAGTCTAGTCTCAAACTTGTGAACCTTTTGCCTCAGTCTCCCAAGCATCTGGGATTCTAGGAATGCACCTCTGTGCCCAATATAAATTTCAACTTGAATGATAGAAACTAGGGAAATCACCAGCTTTCTCACAGCTGCCAAGGAGTATTGAATCCTTATATTCCTACTTCTTAGGAAAGACTAACCCTGAACTTAATGAAACAGGCAATTATATATATATATATATATATTTTTTTTTAATGTGTGACACTGACAAGCATGAGATGAATAGTTTTCCTTAATTCTTCTTAAAGTGGAAAGCTTTTAAACAGAGACCCAAGATGAAAGCATCAGCCCTAACCAATTACTAACACTATAATCTGAGGGGAGAGCACACTACTTTAGGAATAACAAGGCTGTTAAAATCTGGCCCTTTGTTAGATTGATTGATTAATTAATTAATTTGATACTGGGGATTGATCCCAGGGGCGCTTAATCACTAAGACTCATCCGTAGCCCTTTTTATTTTTTATTTTGAGACAGGGTCTTACTAAGTTGTTTAGGTCTTCACTAAGTTTCAGAGCCTGGCTTTGAACTTGCAATCCTCCTGCCTCAGCCTCCTCAGTTGCTGGGATTAGAGACATGAGCCACTGTGCCCAGCCTTTGAACATTATTTTATCATTTTTTAAGATGTGATTGTCATCTTATTGTGAAAAGTAAATAAGATGACGTACGTAAGTCAACAGGTAAAACATCTGTCTTCAATAGCTTGTAGCTATTACTTCTGTTTTGATTTCATAAGTATTCAATCTGTAAACCTCTCAATTCCCAACTTCCTAACTCATTTGAAAGACATGCTTCTTATACTCTTAGGTATGATTTATATTTATGTGTGGAGGTATTCTTTATAGGATTTTTCTCTGAGGTAACACAACTAATAGAAAAATGAAAATTGTAGTTATGCTATGAGGTCAGATGTTGCAGCTGAACTGAGTTGAGCAAAGGATAAATACTCCTGGAAACCAGCTATTATTTTGCAAGCAAATGGTTCAGAAGGATGCTTTTTCTTTGGGTGCCACCATGAAATCATGGTGTTATGCCTGGTCGCTAATGTAGGGAAGCCAGATTGTGTTTTTGACATAATTAGAGACATGAGAAAACAATGAGGAAAAGATCCATTTCTTTTTACCTGGAAGAATGCTTTGTGATCATACCATTCTATGTGAAGGAAATAATTAATCCCTAAATGTCTTAACTCCACATTTTTGGAAGTAAAAGTAGATACTTACTATGGCATATTATATTAGGTATTTCAGTATTAGTTCTCCACTGTGTATTTTAGAAAATACCTTTACTTTTTTCATTCTTCTCTTCACTAGGTATTAAAATAGTTTATTTTTCCTCCATTTTGGTAGTACAAAAGTAGCTTGTAATCATTTTACAGATTCATTTATCAAATAAAAGTGAGATCAAATATTTAATTAACTATGATTTGCCATATTATGTAAAGCTTTTGAATAATATATCAAATTAACTGATAAAAAGAACTCTTATTATTATATTATAACACATTATATTTTTAAGACTTTTGGTTGATTTCTGCTAAAACTTTGCTTCTCAATAATTTTATTTAAATCTTCCATGCTATTAAAAGAAAGAATTCTCTGTGTACACTTTTTTTTTTTAATTTAAAAAAAGCCATATAATAACTGGAAAATAAACTAAAAATAATTCACTCTTCCCATGATTTTGTGAGAAGAATGTTTCTTCTTTCTTAAAATAAATGAGAGCTATACAACCAACTGCTAACCAATCTTTTGGGGGCATGTGAGAAATGATGTCGGTAAAGCTCATAGGGCCTCTGGGGAAAGGTGCTATATAAAGACTAGAGCTATTAAAAAATCAGGGCTTTTGTGGAGGTAAACCACAATTATTAGTATGAGATTCATATTTCAACCAGCAGAAAATATTGGGCCCCAGGATAAACCATCTGTTGGGCATGTCATACCTTGAGACCCAAGTCCATGGAAGGAGACTTGCCATTATTCATCACCTCATCTCTGCCCTTCATGCAGTAAAAGATTTTAACCTTTTGGGCAACTTCCACAATCTTGAACAAACCTTGATCCTGCTCCTTTATGACTCTCAGTCTCTTGGTCCCCAGGCTCTCCTTCCTGGAGTCTCATGGGCTTCAGTTCCCAAAGGTTTGTGTTTTTCTTGTCATGCCTTTAATCATCCTGCCTGTGTTTGTGACCAAATATACTCATTCCTTTTCTAATCCCCACCATGTTCTCAAACTGTAGGGTATTACAGACTCTCTGTACAATTTTTAGAAACAATGTCAACTCTTTTAAAAAGCTCTTCCCCTTTAACTTCTCCACTCCTTGTGTACCCCAGTCACAGAGGAAAATGAATTTCTTCTGCTAAGTTACCAGGATCCTTACCACATTACTCATCCTCAGAAAACTCATAGTTCACATCCCTGTGTCAGGGTATGTTTCCCAGTGCCCTCCTTAGATTTTATGTCTCCAGTGTGTCTGTTTTCCTTTCCTTCACCAGCAAAAAAATCATATGCTTGTTTACACATATTATTCCATTTTTCCTTCTCTTATTTTTATAAATTTTAATATTAAAATAATTATAAATATACTTGATGTAAAACCAAGTGGTTATGTTTAAATTACTCTTATAAATTCCAGTATGCAGATGAGAATGGAAAATTCTAACAAAGCATTGCATAAGAAGCTTTGTTTGCTAAATAGAACTCAAGAATTACTGTGAAGAATCACTTAAAAATCTTACCTTGCACTCCACAGTTCAAAGAAATATTTTTCAAATACCCCTTAACAGTGAGTTTCCATTACCACTGAAACAGTTTTAAATCACAGCTTTTCCTTGTTTTTGTTTAAGTTTATAAGGCCATGTAAACCATTTTAAAATTTGAGCAGAAATGTTAAATTACATTTGTGGTATTTCATATCTGTGGCTTATATGTGGAAATGGGTCTATGTTTTTAATACAAAACTGAAAAGTATGCAAAATTTTCATCAAAGTATAACAAAGTTGAAATTGTAACTAGATTACAATATGCTTAATTTAAGGCTACACTGAATTAAAGTATATATGGAATTTAAGTAGACAAAATTCTATCTTCCCTACATTTCTTAAAATTTCATGTAAACATGATTTAGTCTATATGCTGGGTAGCAAGTTCTGGACGTTTTAAATCATCTCTTTCCAAAAAGAGTAAAATTTCAGTATAATTTAGAGTAACAGAACCTGTAATTGAAAAGTATCAGAACCAAAGTTAACCACAGGTTGAAAATAAGTGAAGATCAAGTAGATATGTGAATGAGAAATAATGAACTGATTTGTCTTCCATGAAGTAGTCTATAAAGGATGCTGGAAGTCTTTCTCTGAAAGTCTTTCTCTGAATGAATGAAAGATAATTTGTGCATCAGTTTCATCACAGGTGTTTTGGGTTAAACAGTCATTGCTGTGGGTTTATAGGAGAAAAACCAAAGTTGGATTCTTGCTAACATCTCCGAATGATATCAACGTTTAGACTCTGATAAATCCTCAAATGAGCATTTTTCAAACTGTGTATCCTACAAGGAAACTAAATGCTCATATTTGGAATCACTTATCCTTATAACATCAACATATGTCTAAAGAACTGTTTTATGTCAGAATCTCCTTTAATAACTGTGTTTTAAAAGATATAAACAATTTGAATGCCACATTTTGCAAAAGGAATGGTCTGAAATACAAAACCAGTGAGTTTGGGATGGATCTTTGGTTCACCAGCCGACCTCCATTAATATAAATTTGAAATAATCTCAGTTGGGTTCTTATGAAAGGGATATCCTCGGACATTACTTAAATCTACACTCTGTCCCAGTACTCAGATAAAGTCGTAAGGGTCAGAGTGTTAGAACTGGAAGTCGGCAAAATTTAGTAGCCTCACAAACTTTAGTCTTAATTCCTGTAAGCATTTCTTTAGAAGATACCAACCCAACCCTAACTTTATTCATATTTATCAACAAAACAAAAAATAAAAAACCAAAACCAAAAACTTTCTTTTACCTTGCTATATTTACAATAAGCTTGAGGTGAAAACAAAATGGCCAACATGCAAATAGTTCTAAAAAACCTTTCCATATGCAAAAATTATTGGACATCTCATTACCAAACTCTGGACTCCTATAATTTTTTTCATTACTCCTTGTACTTCATCATGCAAGCATTCCATAATCCATAAACCCGGGATGAGGAGACACAAACTGCCATCAGTGAGATCAGTGGAAGACTGGCACATTCTTCAAAGAATCTGTTCTATATCCTCTTCATCATCTCCTCTCCCTTTCCACTTGTGTGGGAGAACACAAGTGCATCTCTGCTTGAACAATTCCCAGCAAACGTTCTTCACTTCCTGTTATCACTCCACATGTTTACCAGATCGCAGCCTTACCCCAATCCTGGTGTATATCATAAACACATGTGTATTCCACAGGGATTTTTTTCTTGCTCTGAGAGCATATTCCAAAGGGAGTTTTCATCCCATGACTGGCCATCTCTTGCTTTAGTGCAATTTCCAGGGTGCCTGAAGAATGTCATTGCTGTCTGATTGCTATTCTGATCAATTACCTTCCATTGGCTACTTCTCTTTTCTGGAGTCTATGCTGACACTGGAGCAGATGCGTGATTTCGAGCTTGTTCCATTGCTGCCATCCTCTCCCATTGTGAAACTGCTCAGAAGCTATTTGTATAATGTAGGGAGAATATTTTTCTACTACTGTGTCACATTCTGTTAATCAAGTGCCAAAGTAGTGCTACCTTGTCCTCCCATATGTTACAGAGACTTTGGATTAAAGAGTTCATTAGATTTTCTTTCAATCTCTTTCCTTTAAAAATTAGAAATTCAACCATTGGAGCTGTGCCAGAAGTAACTGAATTTACAGGCTCAAAAATCACTACTTCCTTTTGCTCCCTGAGATATTGTTATTATTTGAATCTATGCTTTTAGGGTTCACCTTTCCCTTAGATTGACTTTTTGCCCATGAAGTAGCTCCTCTTCATTCAAATACATGTCTGTTAAATTAAAACTACCAATGTTCTAGCTATATCTAAATATGGCTGAAACCATGGTGACTAAACTTGATATCTAGCTGGTTTGGTTACCATACTTTTATTTTAATGCTCATTTTATAAATGGTCTATCTTACTTTTCGTTGTGTTGTCAATATCTCCATCTGTCTAAACTAGAAACCACTCAAAAATAAGGGTCAGCTATGAAAAGCATATCCATGGTGGTACACAGACCATGTATAGTTTTCCTTAATCAAAATGCTTTAGGTAGTCATCTTTAATTATGTATTGGTAATATCTTAAAACATACTATATATTTAATAACAAAATTTAAAATGTTCAAATAAACTTTTATAAAGTATTCACTATTTTAATATATGCAATATAGACTGGATTCCTGTCAGTATTTTAAACAAAATTAATTGTTCAGCCACTCAAAAGCTTTAGTTAATATAATCAGTGTAGGTATACTATGACTTAAGAAGTAGGCTAAATAGTTAATGCTTCTGTGTGTAGTTCAAGACTAAGGGTAACTGAGCAAGCACTAACTTATGGAATCTTAATAGTCACCTCATTGCTGGAGTAAAAAGGAAACCAAGAGGAAACTTAATAATATTAAAAGTTATTTTAAAGGGAGTTCACATTGATTTGAAGGGTACTTTGCTTCACATACAATATCTACCTTTGTAAAACCTAAGAAACCCATATTTGTAGCATACATCTTTATAGTTTTCAGAACATAAATCTTTGGAGTAGTATTATTTCTCCATAGATAAAAATTAAAAGATCGAAAGTCTTTGGAATAAAAATAAAAGAAACCCGCTTACAAACCAAAGGAAACTTGGAACTTTGAGTTAAGTGCATATTTAACTTTAAAAGGGTCAGTGTGTGTAGTAATGAATGGAAAACTGATTTTATTATATTCCATTTGTGAACATCTAGCAGCAACCTATTTCAGCATTAGAAAGATCATATATTAAAAATGATTTCTGTAGTCATCAATGTATACAAGTAAAAATTTAGTTCCTGTTAAATTAACACTTCATTAAAACATCAAAATAAAAGCTTTGACAAATACTTTTTTATGTCATACCCAGAGACAGAAAAAAGTTAGAAAATTTGAAGAACAGATTGCCAGTTATTCTATTCTGTAACAGTTAAGTTTCTCAGTTCTTTTTTTTTTTCTTTCTTTCTTTTCTTTTGCTGAGCTCTCTGTCACTGGAAACATCTTAAACCAATTTCAAGTGCTACACCTGAATAAACATGTTGTAAAAGTGTTTATGTATTGAAGTGGGTCAGTTCAAGGTATGGTATTTGGCTGGAACTTCTAATTTCTCTTTTTACAGCAAAAGGGCTGCCAGAAGGAGGAAGTCTGAGCTGAATTAATACATTTGTTACAGTGGAAGTAGAATGGAAACTACTCTGACCACAAATCAAACTGCCTCTTTCATTTATGCCAGTGATAGAGTTTTTCTAAGAAATGTAGACTCTGGCATAGAGCCACTGTAAGTTTGCATTTAAAAGAGAAATCTATATGCTTATTTGTTCAAGGTTTACTGCTTTGATTATTTGTAAGTCCTTTTTCTAGTAGGACTGAATGTAGTGGCATTTGTAAGGCAGATGACCATTTTAATACTTGTATGCATTAGATAATTTTCCCCAGTATGTTGTAGTACAGTTGTTGAGGACACCTATGCTGCCTGGATTGGGGCAGACTCTCTTTTAAAAATCAATATCTCCACATTTAAAGGACCTCTGTGTCCTTCCCAACAGCTGCATAGTCTCACATGACACAATCTCATATTCTGACGGTAGAAGCTCTCTGCACAATACAAGTATACACAAAAGTGTTTATGCTGCCAAAATAAATTTTGTTAAGAGCAAGGGTTTATTTGCTAAAATGCCATTGATGCTGTTTCAGGACTTGTTTTCTTTTTCTTTCTTCTAAGGTGGGTCAGGTCTTATAATGGACTGAGACTGCTCCACAGACTTTACAGAATAAATATTTTAAGAAAACATGCACATTTCTCAGGGGGAAAGCCGGAGTCAATCATGCACATATTTCAAACCACATTATAAATTATTCTTACAGGATTGGTAGTGTCCATATCTAAGTAGTAACTTTGTATAAGTTTTGAGTAATTCTCAACTAAATTTACAACTTAAGGTTAAATAATTCATCCTCTTTGAGTGACTTTTAGGGAACCAGATATCAGTCAATGGTTTTCTTTGTATACATAGATATTATATATAAGTTGATATAGTACTTCTATAATTTTTACATAGACTATAATTAATTTTAGTGACAATTATTTTAAATTAGAAAAGGCTAACAAAAGTGAATTATAAAAAATTCACCTGAACATTTTTCTCTTTCCTGAGAGTCTTCAGACTTGGTTTGCTTCTTCTGAAACTTTTTCAATAAACATTATTCAGGTATGTCAAACTCAGGAGTGGAATTCTAAAATTTCCTAGTTTACTTCAAGATACTTCATAATGAGGATGAAGTGCAACTTAAAAGCAAGCCTCCAACCCCGGAAGGGTCTTCCAGAATGACCTGTGAAGAGCTTTAAGTAGAGCACAGAGTTCTCAAGTTTGCTAAAGCCCTGGGCAGAGGCGAAGGCAGAAAGGCTCTCAGCGTTAATTAATACCTGAAAGGCTGAAATTGGCTGGAGAAAGTAGAAACACCTTCTAGGCATTCAGCTTTTACCACTTAGAGGAAAATTATGAGGTCTTTAGTGTGGAAGAGTCTGCAGGTGAGATTTCTGGAATTGTTATTCAATGTGGACATTTCCAGGCTGATGGGTAGTCAAAACTTTTCTAGGAGTGTCCCTGACTTTGAGGTCTGAGAAGGTATCAATGAGTGAATGTGGCCCAAGGGTGTTCTGTGGTGAAAGTATGATCACAATAAAAAATGAAGCATGAATGTTTGTCTGTAATAGTAACCCCATGAATGATAAGAAACTTGGCCTATAAAGAAAAAAAAAATTCTGATACTGCTTTAAAACTTTTGCCTTTTTCAAAGTACCCTCAGAATTGATTCACATCAGGTAAATTTTATCTCTTGTAAAATAATTCCTTGTGTGTTGTATTCTAGGACGAAGTATCAATGTGAAATCTGCTGGTCTTGTGGGAAGACATGGGCCTCAATCAAAACAACCATTCATGGTGGCCTTCTTCAAGGCCAGTGAGGTACTTCTTCGATCAGTGAGAGCGGCCAACAAACGGAAAAATCAAAACCGCAATAAATCCAGCTCTCATCAGGACTCCTCCAGGATGTCCAGTGCTGGAGGTAAGATAAAATTAGAGCAGCAGTTGTGCACAGAGAGTTATGGGGTCACATGTTGCAAATCAAGTAGCCACAATAAATTTATCCTCTGTATAGACCTTCATTTCGTATATTAAATCTTCCAGTGATGTTTCTAGCATCCCTAGAATGTTTCGTCAGTGAATCATTCAGTAATTCATTTCAAAATAAGTAGGACTTGTCTTCATATGTTGAAAGATTCAGTTCAAATTAAAATCAAACTGGCATTAATTAAATTATGAAATGGCTAGATCAACAAAGTCAAGCCCAAACTAAATGACATAACTTGCTTCGTTTAACCTCCCCAGGGCCTCTAAATATGGATGGTCAACCAGGAAAATCAGCATAAATTCTTCTCTTTAGTGCTATTTACTAAATTCTTACTCTTTAGTACTTAAATAGGGATAAAGCAACTCATTTCTTATCTGAATATAGGAACAGGACAGATTGTATGATAATTAACATAATATTTATATTTCCATAAATTATTTGGAGGAATGTTATTCGGTGTATGTATGACTACATATATATACATAAAATGTTTTGGCAAAATATTGATGTTCAACTGATATCAGTGTACTAGGAGTTTAATCTGTTATTTAATAGGAGATAAAATTACAAATGATCAGAATGCATCTAACTTCCAGAATCTAAAGTGGCAAAATCAGGCTAATTATACCAAGAAGACTTAATAAAGTCCAGGCTACAAACAAGTTTGAATAACTTGCTCTTAGATGAAAATGATGGCTATTTTATTACAAGAAATTATTTTTATCTACAAAAATATGTTTGAACAGGGATTCACCTAGAACAAACTATTGGTTCATTTATACAATATGTATTCATTTTTGTTAATATCCCCTGGATCATGTTAGGGACAATGGGTGAGCTGGTACCCAAATAGACATCATTCCTTCATGTGGTATTTCTGCAAATTACAATTGTAATTTAAAATTGCCTTTGACATTGTTCCCCAAATATTCATTTTCCCAGGTTTCTTGAAAATGAAAAATCATCCAGCAGCTATTTATTATTCACATTTATTATGTATGAGTGTTTAGATAAGAAACAGATTGTAAAAACTTTGTTTTTTGTTTTTATTTTTCTGCATCTGAAATTCTCCACAAAAATACTAAATGAAATTCATTGAAGATTTCCCAAAGTGTAAGCACCAGGAGAATCATGTTAGAATGAAGTCCCTTTGGTGCCCAGCAACAGAGGCAGGAGGGAAAAATTATGCATAGAAGAATTATACATTATACTGAATTAAATACTACATAAAAATGATGTTTTAAAATAATTTTCCACCAAAGACATTTAACCCCTCTTTCATTTGAGAGTAAACATGATATTATGCTGTGTTACAAAGCTATTTTGTAAAGATCTTCACAAGATATTTAGTTTGGCAAAAAGTTGTAATTGCTTAATATGAAGAGGGAGAAAAATAACTTTCCAAGACCCTTTCTTCCTTGTAAATACCAGCCTGTCAAAGTTGTATATTTTTCTTTTCATGTAGAATGGCTCTAAATTTGGTTGAAATGTTTTTAATTTAATATAGCAGACTGCATTAAGAGAAGGGTTGGCTAAACTTTGAATAGAATAGTAAATAATTTTTGAGGAAATTACAAAGAGAAAAGTAGAAGTCACATACTTAGTATTAGAATTCCTAATTACTCTGGCAGAGGCGTTCCAGCAATTGAAATCATCAAAGTCCTTTTCCCTATTGGCTAACTCTATTTATCTTCTTCCTGGCCACAAGTAACAAATGTACTTCTATACCCATAGATGAATAAAACACATGGAGCAGAAATCATGTAACTTTTCACCAGTTTCCTAACACCATTTAGAGTACGAAATTATTCTAATATAGACCAATATTTTCTTTTTTAAAAGTTTGTCATTGGCAACCATTTCTGTGAAATATGTGGTAGATGGTTTTGGAGCATGTTCATATTTTGATAATAAGAAGAAAGAAGGTAGCTGGTTTGTGTCTATGAGACTTAACCTTTCAATAGGTAGTAATCAAGGGAACTGGGAAAAGCCTCATAGGATTTGGCCTAAAAGACAGGGGTTTAAGGAAAAGGAACACTTAGTATAAACAGAAAATTTGATACTTAGGGGACTTGAAATGCCAATGAAAATTTTAAATTATCTGAATATGAATAATAAATTGTACAACAGTACCAGCTTTTACAATAAAATACTGTTTAAAGGATCCTTGGCTAAGAAGGAATAGAAGGTGGCTTTTAGGGAAGAGAGTTGTATTCCATGTTTAGTTGCATCTTTCTTGTCTTTTTTTTTCTCCCTCCCTCCCTTTCTCCCTTCCTCCATTTCTTCCTCCCTCCCTCCCTCCCTCCCTCCTTTCCTTCCTTCAAAGCATATCATTAAATTTTGAAAATATCAAATAGCACACAGGATGCAGGAAGATTAAAATCCAAGTTATTTTTGCTGTCCTTACCCTCATTTCTTCCCTCTTTGCTGTCCTCTGATTTCTTAATGCATTTATTCTTCCATATCCCCATGAGAAAGCTTAGAACAGTGTACAGCACATAGTGGAAGTACCCCAAATCCCTATGGAATAAGTTAATGTGTTGATTGCATGGGGAAAATGAGCTTCCATAAAAACCATTGCATCTAGGTTTTCTGCAAAAATTGCCCACCTCTCTACTGTTCTTCTTCAGGGTTTTGGCAAGAAGTTTGAGCCAGGCATTCTGTGGGAGATATTTCCTATTTCAAATTAAGGCAACAAAATGAATATTCCCTTGAAATTTGAATATGTGTGGGAAAGAAATGGAAGCAATAGCTGAATTTTAAGGTAGCTACTCTTTAAAATATGAAGACACTAGATTGGTAGGACTTTTAAGGAACTACTTAAAGAACTACTTAAACTTAAAGAACTACTTCTAAGGACTACATAAAATGCTAAAAACAACCAAGTATAAAAACTTTGGAAGAATCAACAGGGAAAATGGTAAGTTCTGTTGTTTTAGTCATCTTTTTCATTGCTATGACCAAAAGATCTGTCAAAAATAATTAGATGTGAAAAGTTTATTTTGGTGCTCATGGTTACAGAAGCCTAAGTTTATAGACAGCCAGATGTATTGCTCCTGCCCTGAGGTGTGGCAGAACATCACGGCAGATGAGTGTGGCAGAGAGGCTCAGGGCATTACACAAGGAAGCAGAGAGACACAGACAGCTACACTCTTGAGGGACAAAATATATATCCCAAAGGCACATCCCCAAAGACTCACCTCCTCCATCCACACCCTGCCTGCCTACAGTTATCACCTAGTTAATCCCCATTAGTAGAATAATGCATAGATTAAATTAAGGTTCTCATAATACAATCCTTTCACCTCTAAACTTTCTTGCATTCTCACACATGAATATTTTGGGATCACTTTATATCTAAATCATAACACATGTCATTACAGGATGATGAAAAAGATTATTTATAGCATGTTCACTACTAAGGATTCTTGAAAGTGGGTCAAAGTATGTTGTGGCCTTGCCTAAAATTATGGTGTTTCTTAGGGTAAGTCTTTCATACAGTTTCTGAATGAAAAATTCTACATTTCTCAATTTAATTTTTTTTTATTTTTTAAATTTTAATTTGTTATATATGACAGCAGAATGCATTACAATTCATATTACACATATAGAGCACAATTTTTCATATCTCTGTACATTTACTTCTCAATTTTTATAGGCATTGTCTCTTGCCTAATACATTCTATATAAATCCATGCCTCTTGACACAACAGATATTAATTAAAACAAGAACATAGAATTAATTGGAATTAT
Organism: Urocitellus parryii; assembly: GCF_045843805.1. NCBI lineage: Eukaryota > Metazoa > Chordata > Mammalia > Rodentia > Sciuridae > Urocitellus > Urocitellus parryii. Next base: position 96,315,175 of record NC_135538.1, read on the forward strand.
TTCTTCAAAATGTTTTATATTACATAATTACTGTACTCTTTAGTATTTAAAAATAATAAAATCATAATGTTTTCCCTTATTAATTTTTCCATGATGTTGCCCTGCTATACTGATACTAACATGCTAAGTGTACTTCCAAAGTTTTCTCCACATACATTTTCTCTCTCTCTCTAGAGGTACTAAAGATTTATTCCAAAGCTCCCAACATACCAGACAAGCACTCTACCACTGAGATACATCCTCAGACCTTTTTAAAATTATATTTTGAGGTGCCACAGGGTCTCCCAAGATTGTCACAGGGTCTCACTAAATTGCCAGACTGTCCTCAAACTCAGTGATCCTTCTGACTTAAACTCCTGAGTAAATGAATCTCTTATCCACATTATTTATATAGAATTAACATTAATAACTATTATCTGTTCCATGAATCATGCAAAATTCAAATACCATTCCTAAAAAATTATTATTTTAGTGCATATAATATGTAGTCAGCTAGCTTTATCTGTCCATTTTTTCATTTAGTTATGTATTGTCTATCTTTAATTTAATCTTGGCTCTACCACTTTCTAGTCATATAATCTTGGATTAGACATGAATTACTTACCTGAGGAAAAACATAGACTTTTTTTTTTTTTAAAAAGTGAAGGGATAGATGAAACCATTGCAGGCAGATGTACACAGTTCCAGGATTATGTACTGGTGTTGAATGGGTAGTATATGCAAGCATTTCTTTGTGAGAAGAGTGGAATATCAACTAGGAAGCTATGCTTAGGCCCTAAACCATAATACATATAATCAGAGACATATGAAGAAAGAGCTGGAAATGTAACTCAGTAGCAGAGGACTTGCCTACACAAGGTAATGAGTTCAATTCTCAGTAATGCAAACAATCAAAAACCCACAAAGAAAAAATAAGAGATGTATGAGGTGAACAGAAATGAAGTATTATCCTAGGATTCAAAGTTACTGGAAGAAGACAGTGTGGAAGGATACAGTAACCAAGAGTGCAAAGGGCTTTCAATAGGCTATTAAAACTAGAATAGTGAAGTGAGCCAAGTAATGGGGCTTTGTGGACTAATATAACATAGGATCTGAGGGAGAAATAAAGAAAATCAAGACTCTTTCTAAATTTTCAGGTATGGGCTGATGATATATTTCAGGTATGGTGACTGATGATCCTGTTAACTAAAATAGTGTTGAAACAAAGTAAGGTCAAAAGTAGAAATAGTCAAATGGATAAAGAAAATGTGGTATATATACACAATGGAGTTCTACTGAGCCATAAAGAAGAATAAATCTGTGTCATTTGATGGCATATTGATGGAAATGTAGAATATCATACTGAATGAAATAAGCCAGACTCAGAAAGTCAAGGGTTGAATGTTTTCTCTCATATGTGGAAGCTAGAAAGAAAGCTAAAATAAAATGGGATCTCAACAAAATAGAAGGGCAAGTAGTAGAGTAGAAGCAGGAGACCAAGAGGGAGGGGAGGCAAAGGGGAAAAAATGGGAAATGAACTTAATGAAATTATATCATGTGCATGTATGAATGTATCACAATGTATTCCAATTCCATATATATAACTGAAATGCACAAATAAATGAATAAAAGAAGGAAGACCAATAAAGTAGAGGATCAAGGGGAGGAAATTTGGGAGGGAAGGGACTAGTACTTGGGATTGAAATGGAGAAAACTATTTTATATATTTATTATACACATTTCTATTATGTAGAAAATCATTCATATGTCAAAATAAATATCACTATTATGCATAATTTCAATGTACTGAAAATTAAAAATGGAAACAATAAAAAAATAAAAAGCAGAAATTGGAGGCATCTGGGAAATTTTTCAATTAGAGGTCTTGCAAGCAATTAGAAGCTAAATATTTTGCTTAAGTTTTTATTCCAGTGGGTTCTCAGGTGAAGATGTTAATTGGGTCATTCAGATGTATGACTTGCTGAACAGAATTAAGGAAATAAACCAGACAGTTATTAGTTTAGGGTGTCTGTTTTATGTCACCCATTCATACCTAGACAAGCACAGATATCCCTATACTAGGAAATAACATAAATTGTTCCTGGTTTATGCGTATATTCAAACAGTTAATTTGCTGGGGTGGAATGTGGTGAATAAACTGGAGTAGCTATAATATTTTTAAAACCCCTTCTTTGGATGGGATTGCTGTTGTTTGTCAGTTTATCACATATTTCTCTACTCCCAAGGTCATATCAAATCTACATTACAGAATAGTCCATTGCTGTAGCATCATTCTTTCTTTTGTGCCTCTTTAACAGACCTTCCTTTACTGTCATTGTCCATTGGCTGCAAGTAAAGTCCTTTGTTCTAATGCTGCAGGTGCTGACTTCCTTTTCCCTTTGGACACTGGGAATGAGAAAACTAACATCCTGTCTTGCTATAAAGCTGTTGTGATGCTTAAATGCTAAATTCTATTTTGAATGTATGATTGACACCTCTCTCTCTCTCTCTCTCTCTCTCTCCCCCTTCCTCCCTCCCTCCCTCTCGTTTTACCTCCTGAAGAAGCTAATACTATTTTGAGACCAATGTTGATAGATGGAATTTTTTGGATTTAATTATTGTCTGTTGTTCTCTTCTTAGGGAGGCTAGACTACATTTATTTGTTTTCTCAGGAACTAGTATGCGTCTTAATATCTATGCAGATTTCAGGATATTTTTAATACCACTTTTTATGTCCATATCTTTCTTTTTCATATTTTCTAATATTTTAAAGTCAGACTTTATTATATTGTTGTATGCATATATGAATGTGTGACAATAAAGCCCATCAATATGTAGAATTATAATACACCAATAAAAAAGTAGAAAAAAATTAAATTTGTACTGCATCTGGAAATTAGCCACAAAGAAATTTGCTTAAAATTCTAATAATAGTTTCAATGTTTTTGCTTTGTTTTCTGGACATTATTACCATTAAGGGAAAAAAAAACAGGAAAGTGCTATACTATAATGCCTGCATTTTGTTTGAGGCATGTTAGTGTACTTTTTCTAGGATCCACTGTGGCAACAGAACATTTTAGTAATTACAGGTATGACTTTATTGTAGACAGGTTCATCAACAATAGAGTTATCTCCATTTCATTTTAATCTCCTAAGGGCTGCCAATTAATATTTTTAAATATATAAATCTAATTTCCTAGCCCTTTATCCCAGAGCTTATTCTACCAGTCATTTATTGTAAATCTAACCGCAAACTTTGCTGGTTTGGGTACAACATTTACTTCACTCGATATCCATTAATTTTTATTTCTGACAGAATAAGCATATGGTCCTAACTGTATGAAATCAGACTCTTGGAACCATATTTCATTATAAATTTCATTGCTCGTTACCTTTATGTGATGTTACATTATATACATCACTTAGCCTGCATGAAAGCTGCATTGATGGAACAGATATATTTGGACTTTAAAGTTTTACTTTCTTTCTTTTTTTATAAACATAGAATTCAAATAACCATGCATGTAGTTTATGGCTTTTCATATATACTTATCCATTTCATGCTTAAAGTACAGTTGTCCATTGCCTGAATAAAGTTAATTCTTTGTGCTATTATTTAGATTAAGGGAGACTTTTCCCTGAAGAACAATAGTACCAAGTCTCAAATAATTTATTTTTTCTCCATTTTCATTGTTTACTTTTAAAATTTGTTTCAATTGCACAGTAGAAATAATTGATCTAGAAATTTTAAAATCCTCAATTTCAAAATTTAATCACTCTCTTGTTTCCTAGACTGATATTAAAGATTATTTGAAGGATCCAGGAATGGCAGACAACAGGGTCCCCCATGATGGACCCCATTTGATCTCTGGTTTTATTGAAGTTTGAATAACTAAAAATGCAGATAGCACCTTAACACAAACTTTCTTTGAAATAAATATTTTTTTTCTTTTTCATATTTCATATTAGAAACAATCAAAGTGAGTTAAGATGTTATTTGTATGAAGCATGAATATGTTCCAGAGAAGACAACATAGAAAAATGTTCCATAAAGTTCTATGTTTCTTTAGTATTTTACTTCATTCCAAATGGAAGATTGGAGTTCTGCATTTATACTTACCTTTGAAACAATTATAAAATATTATGGGTATTCCAGATTACATTCCAAAATATGTAATGAAAATAATTTTTGGAATACTGAGAAATCTGTTTTATTAATCCTTCAAATGTTTATTGAATGCCTACTGTGTGTCACTTACTGTATCAGACCCCTGGAATATGTCAGTGAACTACACAGAGCCAAATAAGACTCTTGCTCTGGTGAATTTACATTCTAGTAGGAGAAAACAGACAAGCAGCAGTTTATATAATAAATGAGTGAATATCATAGCTAGCATTTGACAACACAGTAAAGGAAATGGGGGAAAAATAGAATAAGATTAGAAAAATCAGGAGTATCAGGTTTAGGGTTGCAACATTAATAGGGTAGTCAATGAAGGCCTCCTTGAAATGATGTTTAAGCAAAGACTTGAAAATAAAGCCTTGTAACCACTGTGAGAACAGTTCACTCTCCCTGAGATGGGAACATAGTGGGACTTCCCTCAGGGAAATATGACAATAAAGTTTACTTTTTATAAGACCCACTTGACTGGTTTTTTTTGTAGGAGAGCAAAGGCAAAAGCAGGGAGGCTAGCATTGAAGATATTGAAGTAATTCAGGCTAGAAATGGTGGCTTGTAATGGAAGCAATGATGGAGGTGAGGAGAGTGGGTGGATTTTGGATCTATTTAAAAATAGCACATAAAATGCCTGGACAGACTGGATGTGAAAGTGAAAACAAAACAAAAGATATGTTTAGACTACTGGTATTTCTTTTAATTTTGCTTCGGTTTTTATGCCTGGAGCAACTGATGTCAGTCAAGAATGGAGAACTCTAGAAGTGGACAGGTTTTTGAGGAATGATCAGAAGCTCAGTTTGGAGGTACAATGAATTTATGATATTAAAATAAAATCAAATAGTAAGATCCCAGTTGTCTGCTTGATGGAAGATGTTAAAAAATATTGTAAGAATATTTATTATAGAAAAATATATTATGTATGACTAAATTAATGAATGAACACATATTGAACAGTTAGTATACCATGAGTGGCAATCACAAGGTTATGCCCTGTCATACAGATGGTAACATATTGGGCAGAAGATACTGTCTAGGTTTTATAAAAGAAGAAAGGACATGTGGCATGATTCAAATGCATGTGGTTGGTCATTGGCTCTAGCTTTAGGATTCAAACTGATAATTTAAATCTTCAAATATAACCCCTTTAAAAATCTTGACAGTGATCTTATAGAAGAAATATTGTATGCCTGATATTCAGCCATTTATATAATATGTGATTTTTAAAACAATCTTCAGATTATAATACAAGTGAACAAAAACAAGCCTGCAAGAAGCATGAACTCTATGTGAGTTTCCGGGACCTGGGATGGCAGGTAAGGATTTTAAGTCAACTTAGATGCTTCTTTTCTCCTTTATTGTAAATCCTTAGAAAGTCACGATCTTTGTCAGTAATTTTCCAAGTATAGTTTTTGATCATTTTGAATGACTCCTCAGGATATATTTTATCCACATAATTTTCATTTCTCCCTTTGGCTTGCTTTCACCCTTGATGCATAATAAGTATATTTTATGGTATAATGCAGTTATCTGAAAAGAAGTATGAGTCTATAATATTTAGGAATTGAAAAAAAAGAATAGTGTTGTTTAAATACCCCCAACTTTAAATTGAAAATGGGTAACATATTAGTTCAGATTAGTACTCTTAGGTTCCCAAACTATCAGCCTAGGAAATAGAACTATAATCAATAATGTCTCTGTCATAAAGTAGATGTACAGAAAAGATGTTTCTTTCACTTACAATTGTATTATTAGTAGCAGGGTGTGGTAGTACACACCTATCATCCCAGCTCCTCAGATGGCTGAGGCTAGAGGATTGCAAGTTCAAGGCCAGCCTGGGAAACTTAGACCACATTTCAATATAAGAATAAGAAGGGCCAAGGATTTAACTCAGTAGTAGAATGCTTTCTCAGCAGAAGCAAGAGCCTTGGTTTAGTCCCCAGAACAAAACAAAAAAATCATATTGTTGTTAAAATATACTTCATAACTAAATTGAGGAAGAGAATTTAACCAAAATAATTTTTAATGGCTCTGTGTGAAAAGAACTTAAAAATGAAATAGAATAGTCATTAAAAACTATCTTGTTATATTTCCTTTAATATTCTATTACAATGGATTCTCAACATACACAACAATTTCATTGATAAATAATATTAATATGTAAACATTTTCAAAATTTTCATAAACCTTCAACATGAATATCACAATAATTTTTACATTTACACTAAGTTTTGTTTCTCTGGAGAGAAAATTCAGGGCAACAATTCTGTATTGCCAATGATTTAGCTTCCTGAAATTTTTCATGTATAGTTTTAAGGAATTTGTTCCAATTTATTTCTGCTAAGGAGTCCATAAAGTGAATGCAAGAATGAAAAGAAAAATAGCACATGGAATAAATATTAAAGCTTTAGGAAGTTGTCAGACTTCTAAAATGGGGAATGAGTTATTAAAAAATGATGAGAATTATCTCAATTAAGTTTATTTGTCTTGTCCTTTCTGGTTCACTTGAACTTTGTGGAGTTCGTCGTTTCCTGTTTAAACAATATTTAGAATGCTATCTCATGATTATGTTTTTATTCACGAATACATACATAGATTAATGCATGCTATAAATGTCTTACATAGCAACCTCCTGGGAGAAATGAGAAGAGGACAAATTCTTGCAAAAACATTTATACTTTTTTGGTAAATTTTAATTTAAAATTAAAGTGTGTGGGAGAGGCTATCCTATTGGAATGCTTGTTGGATCAAGAAATAAAACCTATTCAGATGAAACTTCTTTGAGTATTTTCAAGTAGGTGATTTTATTTTCTCTTTTCTCTGTGCATTTCAGGACTGGATTATAGCACCAGAAGGATATGCTGCATTTTATTGTGATGGAGAATGTTCTTTTCCACTTAATGCTCACATGAATGCCACCAACCATGCTATAGTTCAGACTTTGGTATGCTCTATTTTTGTAGGATTGAAATGGTTTATAATGCAAGCGCAATATAATGTTGTTTTAAAGAAAAGTTATCCATTCATAATCATCAATGCATTAGGATATCTTCCCAAGATACCTTGTTATTTTTTATAGCTAAGGTAACAACTGTGGATATAGCGGCTTAAATATTACAGAACAGGGAAGGATCCAGTTGGGAATATTGGAATAATCACGTGAAGCAATCCTCTGCACTGATTTCTTCCCTACACAGTATGACTAATTAGGCAGGTTCCCAGGGAACTGTGTTTAACCGAACAATTCATTAGTAATCATTACAAAAATATTGACTAATAGCTGTGCTGAATTTCATCTGAGAGTTTTTGCTTTAAATGTTGAAGGATGTCCTATAACATACTTTAGTATTATTACAGTTCTTCAATAAGGTATTAAGTAGGAGACTGATTGCCGTTTCTTGATTCCTTCCTTCCAGTCCTCCTCCTCTCTCTCTCTCCTCCTTTTTCTCCCCAGCCCCATTCTCCTTCTTCCTGTGTAATCTTTAAAGTGGAAATGATCTTCCTTTTTCTCTTCCACACCCTCAGAAAATTATCGGTATATTAAATCTCTAGTAACTAGGCTTATTTTGATGAACAATATAGTGAAGTGGTGTTGACTTTTGATGGTCTCTGATTGTACCATCTCTAACAAACGTATTAAACCTCTGGAGAATCAGATGTATCTTATGAGGTTCCCAGAGGATATACTAGATTATGTGATATGATTCCAACTCAATGTTGGATCACTATGAGATTTATATATCTATGTATGTAGGAGAAAAAGGGTGGAACACACACTACTTTAGAATCAAGAATTAATGTTAGAAGTAGAGCTGCTTGGTGGATGGCAACAAAAGAGGAATGGATATTAGGAAAAAAACCTTTCTTTGGAGTGAGGCTGGTTTATGACCCTTACCAAAAAATAATGATAGTACTCTTAGAATTTGAGAGAAATTGACTTTAGAATGTTGACTTTTTCCCCATAATTTATTTAAAATTTAAAGCCAGTATAAGGAGTATCCCAATTTCCTCCTGAATAAGGATTAATATATACATATAAACTGACAGATCAAATACTTGAATGCACTGATGTTTTACTTGCATCTTCATTAACTTCATAAAATGATACAAAATAATTAGGATTCAGAAATGCTCATTGATGGCAACTACAGTGTGGGCATTATAAAAATTTTGGAAATAACCTTGGGGTAGAAAGAAACATATAAAACAAACATGTATTTCTGGTAGGTTGTCATTTACAAATATATTTCTTTTAATGAGATTACCCTAGTGCAAAATTCAGGTATAGAGTGAGTTCCTGGGGGGTGCCTTCACCTTTGCTGTCTATAAATGCACACTCTTCTTGATGTAACATAGCACTTCTTGGGTAGTTGGGAAGGAGGCAGACCCTGGAAAGACAGTGTGTCATACATAACAAACCTCAACCAGTAGACAGGGGCATGCTGCAGCTTCACCTTTTGAAGGGACAGTCACAATAGCCATCTTTTTGTAGAGTCACAAAAGAAATAGCTCCTATTTGCTTATAAAGTAATGTCACTTAATTTCTCTCAAAATTCTTTGCCCCTTTTTATTGTTAGTTCAATAACTGTATAACTTTTCTTCCTCTGATATGTATTTATCTATATCAAAGTTCCCCTCAGGCCAAGCAATGTTTGCTTATTGGCAGAAAGCCTTTATCAAATATTCCCTTCTCTCATCTTTTTCCCATAATAGATAATTATTATTTCAAGTCTTAAAGCTGAAGTCTAAAAGTCAATGTTGAGCAACAAACATTTAGAAAAGATCTGACATGAACTTGGAAGAAGACCTTGCACTGCATTGCTGTCCTGGGTGCAGGACATCAGTCTCTGCAGAACTCGAGCAGACATGGGAAGCTTGATTTTTTTTTTTTCCTGGCGTTGCACATGCTCTTTATTTGTTCTATGAAGGACATGAAACAAGAAGACAGGCATGTTTGTTGTTAAAAGAAAGCATGTTTGTGACTAATAGACTTGAGAAATCATTCAAGAACAATCCATTTTTTACAGAGTGACTACTTCGTGGGGCTGCCAAGGCCATTGAAACGTGTGGTTATCCATCATATATGTGTGGGTTATGGAAGATAAAGCTGATGAGGGACACAAGCTGCATCTGAAATTCGTAGAAGCTGTCCAACTTTTAGTTTTGTGAGGTCTTAGGAAACTTCAAGTTCATGTCAGAACACCTCATTTTTTCTGCTGTTTCTGTCCACATGCAGGGCTCCTATATCATTTCAGCCAGGGAATTATGCAGCCAAACTATAAGAGGCTGCATTTGCTTTTTGTAGATCCCTTAAGACTCATCAAAGGGACTTCCCATAAACTCCTTTGGGGGAAGGGCCAGAAGTGGGTGGGAAAGGGGGGAGGCACATTCTGGCTCCTTGCTCAATTATTGCAACTCACAGGCAAACTGCCAGTCTGATCAGAACAAGCATGAATCCTTTACTTAAGCACTTCAGGTTCATGAATGGCCACCTTTTTAGGCTTCTAGCGGGATGGATATTCAATTTGTAAAGTATCTGGTCCCATTGCTTCTGGTTTAGCTTTGCTTGCTTCTTGGCACTTGTCTAGGATTGGGCAGGGGAGAAAGAACATACAATTATGTTAAACTTCAGTGAATCTGATAAAAAATTCTGTGAAGAAGAGTTGAAACCATTGCTTTAAAACAAATATTGGATTATATCTGGACTTCATTTCATTATGATTTTTATTCTTCCTTCAACATGGAAAATTAAGAGTTGACATAACATTTATGACTCATTTTTTAATTATCCTTTTAAAAAATAATCCATACATTTAAATCTTTCTGTAGTCCAACTGTGTGTCTTCATTGATTTGTACTTACAGCTTACATATTTCTCATGATGTGAATAGAGATTGTCATTTCAACTAAAAGCATCTCAGTGCAAGTTGTCATGTTGTTTCCCCAGGAAATTTCCACTGAAGAGACAGTTTTCTTTATTTGATGGACTATTTTCAAGCCTCCCACCCCTGCTTAATTAGAACGGGGACATTGATTCTTGGTGTTAGTGCTTAAGAATACATCCTTCACTACCAGCCCCAACCCCACACCAGTCATGGAACATAGTAAGAGAAAGTTGGTCAGATTAAGGGTATGCCTGATGGTGGATGACAAAACAAGCATATTACTTTAAAGCTGCAAACAAATGTCTCTTTACCCTATTTCTTAAAAAGACATTTTTTTTTCCCTTTCTCAGGTTCATCTGATGTTTCCTGACCATGTACCAAAGCCTTGTTGTGCTCCAACCAAATTAAATGCCATCTCTGTTCTGTACTTCGATGACAGCTCCAATGTCATTTTGAAAAAATACAGAAATATGGTAGTACGCTCATGTGGCTGCCACTAATATTAAATAATTATGGCAATAACAAAAGATTTGTATTAAGGTTTATGGCTGCAATAAAAAGCAGACAAAAGGGGAATTTCCTAAAATTAGTCTGGCTCATTTCATCTCTCTCCCTATGTATAATAGCATGTATATAGTCATTTTTATTTATTTAAAGGTATATATTCTCCTTTGTGGATGCCTTATCAATTAAATCTGCTATATAGGTCACTATGTTATATAGCATGCTGACTCCAGTTTCATTCCATTTCAACATTTTTTTCTCCATACAATTTTTATATAATTTTTGAGATTAAACAGAACTCCTTTGACTGTTTAATATTGTTGAAGGAAATTGAATGCATTTGGTTACATTGTGCCAATGAAAACTATGATAGGATATTTATTTAGAAATAAAACTTAAGAAAATAACAACCCAAACAAAAAATGCTTGGATAAACATAATTTTTCTTTTACACTTTCTGCTTCATTAGATAAAGTGAAATGTTGAACTGGATTTGAATAAATAAACAGTAGGCAGAACATAGAAGCTGAAAGATTGCACATAATTGTTATAACCATTTGATTTAACAAAATTTGTGTAACTGTAGGAGCATGTTTCTTCTTGGCTTGTGAACTGTAGATTTTGCAAGGAGCTCAAAGCTTCAGGAATTCTGTGGAGACAGGCTTCAGCCTGTGTCCATAACTTTCCAAGTTAACACTAAAAAAATTGTAGAACAACCTTCTTACCTCAAATAAATCATGTCTGCCTATTATCTAGAACACTACTGCTGCAGATTTTTTTTTTAATTCAGATTTAAAAACTTAGTCCAAAATAAAGAAACATTTACATGTGCTCCATTTCTCTCCCTACAGACAAGAGTCACTGCATGCATAAAATGTGCTGGGGCCAAGGATGCCGACAGAGCCATTTTCTTTAGCCTTCCTTTATAACTGAGTTTGCTAATTGATGTGATGCAAGGGATTTTATTTGGAGTAAAAGCACTGAAACTAAACTGAAGGAAATTACCAAAAATCCCAGAATGGCTTTGACAGAATTGCCATTTTGAAAGAACAGCTGAAATCCATTTTTCATATCTTTGAGAATGAGCTCAGTGAAAACCTTTTTGTAAAGGGATTTTGGAAACCTTCCTTCAAGCACAAATAATTTCAAATGGGAAGATTATGTTGTGTGTGAGAGTATGTGAGTGTGTATATGTGTGTGTGTGGTGTGAATATTCTTCCCTTAGAAAATAATTTATTTTCTCTGTTGAAATGCTTTTAAAGGCCTTTCTTTAACAAACACTGATGTTTGGAAGCATGACCTTTAGACTGATAATTTGCTACTTATGGTGGCTCTATGGTTAGGCTTATTTGCAGTTTACTGAAAATATTTCTAAAACACCATTTATTAATCATTCCTTTGGATCTTTCAAACAAAGCTTATATTAGCAATGTTTTCAGAATCATTCTGGGTTTGTTTGTAATTCAGGTATATTGCAATATTGTTTTAAAGTACAGTTTATATTACAGAATATGCTATTAACTATATTGGGGTACATTAAGTAATATATTTTTAATTAATAGTGTACCATTGAGAGAATAAGAAATGGAAGTCTATTATATTATTCTTTAAATATGCTGTTTAAATATATTTTAAAATACATTAAAATTGTAATGCAAGTTTCTGCTGTGCTTGATTTGGTTCTTTATTTAAGATAAAATGTATTTATACCATAAATGTAGAGTATAAGAATATTTATCAAAGTAAAACATTTCTGAATTATGTGATTTGTTATATTACTTCTGATTACCACAATTTAAAAAATATTTTTTTAATAATTAAGTCACTATTAAATGGACAAAGCACCAATTCATGAACCATAGATTTTCTTGATCTATTCAAACAACAAAGAAATATTAATAATAGTGAAAAATAATTACAATGAAAAATGCCTCATACTTTTTCATGTAAGAAGGGAGATAATTGGCATTATTATTTTTGCATTCTTTAAAATTACATATGATTATATACTCACATTCTCAACTATTATAATAAATTTTTAGTATTACTTTACAGTACTCTTATCAGAAATCAGAATAATGACCTATTTTAACAGGTAAAATTCATATCTGGTTAGATAGTTAATGTACTGTTGTTTATTTATATATTTTTATTTTTCTGCTTTACATGTGTTTTGTTATTGTTGTTTATAAAATGATCCTTTTCCATTTTGGAAATAGAAGACCATAAATAATAAATACTCACATGTTTTAAAACTAAGAAAAAAATAAGCAATATTGAACTAAAGAAAACAGAAAACCCAAAATTCTTTTTTCTCAACTCAAGAGGTATCCTTTTCTAATTCCTGTATTGGCATGATTGAATGTGAGTCAGCATCTACTGGCTACTTAACAGTCTGGCAAATGTCATCTCTCAAGACATTTACAATGAATAATTAGCTTATGCTACAACTCCACTCAGGACAGAAGAAATCCTCATTCTTAAACACAAGCAACCATCTCATAACAATTCAGTCAAGTGCTCAATTTATCATCCAGATTGCATCTCAAATTACCTGTTTTGCTGTTTTCCCTTTTTCTTTTACCTTTTGTCCTGGAACTTTTTAAAGTTAGAAGTGAAGATATCTTTGCTGATAAAGCATATGCATTACTAAGTACATATGTATACATCTGTGTTTTATCAAGTTTGGTTAAGATGAAAATTGAAGAGAAAGTAAAAAATCAATGCCAGCATTTTTTCTTATTTAGATAGAAAACAAAACTATATTTAAGTTAGCAATTATAAAGAGTGAGGGTTCTGCAAAAATTCCAAAGTCTGTTATAATATTTGTTAAAGTCATTACAAAGACAGAGATTTCAAAGAAGAAATCAGATCACATAGAGCCTTTAAAAATCACAAAGATACTTTCAGAAAATTTAAAACATGTACCTGAACCTTTGCAACTGAGTTTCAACTTTCCTTGAGCAGCTAAGCTAAAAATCAAGACTGAAAAGTCTATGTATATACAACAAAGGCACAATGGGGAGAGGATTGCAAAAGTGTTGTAGCCTTAAATTCTGAAAATTTTATTTATGTCTGTGTATGTGTATGTATACACACAGACACACGTACACATACACACATATATGTGTGTGTGTGTGTGTGTGTGTGTGTATGGGGGTGGGTATATGGTGTGTATTTATGTCTGTGTATGTGTGTATATATATATACACACACACACACACATATATACGTGTGTGTGTGTATGGGGGTGGGGTGGGGAAGAGTGCTAATGGTGCACAAGAACTTCAGGTTTCAGCTAGTCTTGAAACAGGACCTAACCTGATGGTTTAGTGGGGTATGAGCAGTGTTTTTCTTTTCAGTTCATTGTGGATACCACTAAGTTGGGAAATATAGTAGAACCTGCTTAAAATGTTGGACTGTATTTATTTTCCTGCAAGTACCTACAGAAAAAGCCCAGAGTGAAACAGTTATTAAACTTGTGTACAAAGTCAGTAAGATAGTTTAGACTATACGGAAATCACTATATTTTTCAATGAGATACACAAACATACATTTACACACACTTGTGTGTGTGTGTGTGTGTGTGTATTTTTAAAAAACTGTTCTAAATTGTGGAAAAATGAAATTGCTAAAGACAAGGAGTAATTTCAGAGAAGCCAGAGTAGACATCCAGCAGAGTGAGTGAATGCTGAATTCACAGACTGCTGAGGAGCATGGCCTCTCTGGCCTGGAGCTGTGCTTCTAATGATCATGCTTTAAGGACAGAAGCAAAGCCTCATGGATAGACATGCAAAGCAGGGAATCAGATCAGAGACATTAACATAAATCCGGAAATCAGGAAGGTCTAGACAACAAGGAAATTTGTCTTGGCTCTTGGGTGTGGGAGGAGAATATCATTCTGTATATTCACATGATTTGTAACCAGAAATCACACCATGTGAGGTGTCTACACAGACTTACATACTTATGTGTGTGCTCATGACATAGTCTTGATTTTAAAAGTCTCTGATCTGATTGGTGAAGCTGAAAAAGGATTTGGATGAAGAAAATGCAAATCCTCTCTGGGGGCCTGTACCTTTAACCCAGGCTCCAGGGAACTCCTGTTGAAAATATGCCAAGAAATATAAACTCACAACCCAAGCAATGCACAAAGAAGCTATCATAAAAGTCAAAAGAACAAAGGGCAGAACCAAACTCATAAACAACCTGTTTATTTATTACTGAATATAGGAGATAATAAGCATCTTTATGTATTTTATTTTAAAAGAGATTACAAACAAGTAAGTATAAAAATATTTTAAATAAAAAGTGTTTAAAGGGAAAAATTTAAACTCTATGGGATATGATAAATAGTGTTTTAGATGTTATTAAAAAGATAAATAGTGAGCTGGAAGGTAGATCTGAAAAAAAATTATCCAGAAGGAAGGATTGAGACAGGTAAAGTAAGAATCAATATTTAAAAAACCCTGAAGTTCATGAGCATCAAAGGAAGTTACAACATTTGTTTAATAAATATTCTAAAGAATTAGGGATGATTTTTGGACTAACGGTTGACCTCTCAATCAAAACTCACCTCAAACAGGAAGATAACTATCTTCAAATGGCTAAAGAAAAACTAGGGAAAAATAAAAATATATTCAAGCAAACAAAACTGAAAATTTATCATTAACAGTAAAGCTACTGATATGCCTAAGAAAAGAAGAAAATCAACTCCAAAATGAAATATATGCAAAAGTAATGATTAAGAATATGGTAACATGGGGGTAGATAAAAAAAATAACAATTTCTAACAATTGTGATTAGAAAAACAGATCAATGTTAAAGAGGGTTGAAATAGAATTAAATAGAGCTAATTTAGAACAATTTTAGAATGCATGCTGGGAGGTAGAGGGTTGATAACATAGGTTTTATATTTTACCTAATGATAATAATTAAACATGCTTTATCCTCAGAATTCGTGGTAAAGTCTCAAATACAAAAATGAAAGATCAGGAGATGTAGCTAAGTGATGGAGCACTTAACTAGCATGCATGAAACTCTGGGTTCTATGCTGAGCACCACTCACATGAAAAAGAAAATGAAGAAGACATCTGTATCATCTAAATCAGGATCAACAATTTTTTTTATAAAAGCCTGATAATAAATATTAAAATATTTAATAAAGTCTTCTTGTCTGTGTTGCAGTTATTCTAATTCTGCTTCTGTATTTTGAAAACTGTCTTAGAAAATATCTAAATGATTGAGTGTAGCTGCATTACTTTACTGTAGTACTTTCTTCACAGAAACAAGTGGTGGGTGGCATTTGGCCTTTAAGCTGTGGTTTTGTGACCCTGCTTTGAACCAGCGGAGGGGATAATTGCAATATGATAAAATGCAGCCAATTTAACCAAATAGAAAAAGAAAGATTAAAAAAACATAAAAGGGGAAAGAGTGTATATGTAATACTACTGTAGAAAGAAATCAGATTCAAAAAAGAAATCCAGATATATAATATTTAATACAACCAGACTGAAAAGATCTCTAGAGCATATGAAATTTAAAAATAATTTCAACAAATACTTACATGCTATTCAAACAAAGCACACCTAAAACTTAAAATTACCTCAGGAAAACTGGTTTAATCATATTAATAAGGGTATTTACACTTTAAGACCATTAATGAACATGACTTAATGACTTAATGAATACATAGAGAACACTGAGCAATACACAATATATTCAAGAAAGTATTAAATTGTTTTTTTGAAATTGATCATTTCAATCAAATTCAAAATATCATTTTGTTAAACCAAACCACATTCATGGCAAGAGTATATGAGCATATTGTAATAATTATTTCTTCTTTTTATCTGAAATTTATAAGAAAACCATAAACATAGTTCATTCTTTAGAAAGATTTCACCTTTGAAAAGAATGTCTTCTTTTTGAATACGAGGACATAGTGTTATTGCCTATTCAATTTTTAGCATATATTCTCAATAAGGCATCTTCCTTCTATAAAATGACTTTTAAAATTGTTTGCTTAAAAGAGAGTTTTATCTTGGCAGTTAGTGGCATCCTCTTCTTTAGATTATTAAACACTCCAATTACTTGAAAACTACTTTAAGATAAAAGTTGACAATATTGTATCCAACAATACATGTTAGTAAGCATTTCTAAGTTGTTCTATTTAGGAAATAAAATAGTATACAAGAAGGGGCAAATATTTCTCCATGGATGTTATGGTAGAGAAGAAGAAATGTTTGAAAAATCTTAGCTATTGAACATTATGAATCCAGTGAATCCCATTTCATGTGAACCTTCTATAACTAAAGACTATTATTAAGTGAAACAAGTTAAACTACTTTCTAATATACTACTACAGCTTCTGAGCCTTGATAGCATTTTTTATTCACTATAAATGTCCTCCCTATATTATGCATGTCTTTTCTATTGATTCCTAGAGACTCTTATCATTTTCTACTTCCCTCAGAAAGAACAATTACACCCAAACCAGATAAATCTGATTCCTCTAATAAGTCATTGCTACACTAGTATTTATAAAATGTCCATCAGATTATCTCAGCTACTATAGTTATTTGGAAACATCTTACACTCTTTTAATATTTTAAGATAAAGAAATCCTACCAGTTCATTCATTCATTAATTCCTTAAAATATAACAATGATATTCTCAGAATTGATGCTCAAAAAATCACTTGGGAATGTATAAAGTTTTGTTTTATCATTTTAAGGGAAAACAGATATCACACAAAAAAATTGAGAAAGAAGACTACATTCTGTATTTTGAAACCAATAGCTCCACAGTTTCTTTCGATTTTAGGATATTCTAATCTGGAAAGAATGAGGAAAACAATCTGAAGCTCACAGAATAATATAGTTCTCCTAATGTAAAGCTAGAAAACAAAGTCTCCCATTAAAGTAGAATGTGATGCCATATTAACATAGCAGTGATATAGAATTGGGCATAGAGACAAAGAAATGAGAGTGTTCCAGACAAAGGAAGCAGCAATTGCAAAAGTGTGTTTGGCATTTCAGAGACACAGCAGACTAATTAACATGACAGTGTAGCTCTTATGGTTTGGATATGAGGTATCCCCCAAAAGCACCTGCATTAATGTAGAAATGTCAAAGGTGAAATGATTAGATTGTAAGAGCTATAACACAATCAGTACTTCCTAGTTTGAATGGACTAACTGGGTGTCAACTTTAGGCAGCTGGGGTGTGGCTGGAGGAGGTGGGTCACTGGGGAATGCCATCGAAGGGTTCATCTTCCTAAAAGCTCCTTTCCTTCTCTTTCTGCTTCTGGCTATCATAAATGAAGCAGTGTTCCTCCACCATGCCCTTCTACCATAATTCTGCCTCACCTTGGGCCCAGAGGAATGGACTGACCTTCTAAAATTCTGAGTCAAAATAAACTCCTTTATTTATGTTGTCTTTATTAGGTATTCTGGACACAGCCACAACAACCGAGGAACACAGGATTGAGTATCAAGAAGTGAGGTCATTTTTATGCCATGTGTTTCCTAAGTCTTTGGAAATGATTTGTGGGATAAGTTTGCAAAAGTTTGGCCCTCAGAGGCCACTGCACCAAGGTCCAAGGAGTTCTATCTATTGCTCAGGTTATTTTGGTCATAGCAATGAAAATAAAACACAGTTCCGTGCTGAGTGACAGGAAGAGAGAACGCGTGAGTGCAGACTGGGAAGAGAAAGTGAGATTATGCAGAGTCATGAATGCCATGGCAAAGACTTTGAGTGACCACCCTGAGATGTGCAACCATTCAGAAATTTTGAGCCAAAGAGGCTATGACTGGTTTTAAAGGAATACCAGCTATTTTGAAAAAAAAAAAGCAGTGGGTCAAATGCAAAAAGTAGCAGGGAGGACTGTTTGGGGAACATTAAAAAAAACCAGGACTCATAAGTGTGGTTACTTTGCCTAGTGTGATAACTGTAGAAGTTATTAGAAGTAGTTGGAAACACTTCAAGCTATATATTTCAAATATATCAGGTGGCATTGATAAGATTTGCGGATGGAATGTGAGAGAAGAAAAGTTAAGAATGATTCTTATTAATATGACCTAAGAAACTGGAAGGAAGGAAACATCATTTACTGAGCTTCAGCACAGGACAGACAGAAATTATTCCCAGGAGTTGAGAACTTGGTTACACAAGTTAACTTTTGAGTGAGATGCTCAGAAAGTGGTTAGAAATATAAATACTGGGATTACAGGAGAGGTCCTGACCAGAGTTATAAATCTGAAAGTCTTCAGTATGTGATGGCATTTAAAGCCATGCAATCAATGAGATCACCACTGCAAATATAAGGTACTAGTAACAGAGAATCCTTCTCTACCTTTTATTACCACAGCTTAATCACACTACCTGTGGGAAATAGGTATTGACATGAAGGCATTCAGCATAGTACCTGGAGAAGTTTCTTATGCCAAAGGGCTTTATGAATCAGGTTATCACTATTTACTGAGAAAGGTCATTTGGGAATCCCTGTAAATATTACAGAAAGTAAAATCTAGGTATTCAATCACTAAGCATCTTTACACAATTTTGTAATAAGAATGCCTGCTTCACTTTTAAATAGTCTAAAAAGTTCTTGGGAAGGTGAATACCATATGGCAGTGAGAAAAAAACAAAAGATATTTCTATATATCTGTATAAAATTTTATAGACATAAATGTTATATGCATGATTTTTCAAAGAAAAATTAATGTTTTATAATTATATATATATATATATATATATGTAATGAGAAAAATAAAGAACTAAAATGGTAGCATAATACATGTAGGATAGAAATAAGGATGACATCGCTGACTTAAAATACTAGTAAATATTAAAATGGCTCCTCAAGGAAAGCTTTTGAGAAACCCTTCGTAGAGGTGTTGTTGACATTGGATCTTCTCCATTGTCTCAGTAGTGACAAGCTATCCCTGCCCTGAACCTTTCAACTGCAAGTTCCTTTATATATACTTAAGATTTCTTTGGTTTACATAGTTTTATTTTGAGTTACAATTATTGCTATTTTCAGTTTCTAAAATTGAACCTTTTTTTTCAGACCTAAGTAGCAAAAAAGATTTTCTAGAAAATGGTATATACACTAGTACAAAAGAAATTAAGTCATAGGGAAGCAATGTGACAATTAGTCTAAAATTGCCTAGAAATAAAGCAAACCATCTTATACATTGTAGGCATATGTGCATATATACATTAAAATTATAATTGTAATATTAGTGGAAAAATCTATAAGAAGACAATGTTACTATTGGGTTAGGACACTTTTTGTGATTAGGCATAATCATGTATTATGTGTCATTAGGCATAATCATAGTATTATGTGTCAATACTAATTATATAGACTATACAAATCTTTTTGACAGCTTTTTTGTGCTAGATGTTCTTATTTCATTTTTTACTAACTTAAATGCCAGGGCTGCAAATTTTGTTTCTTGAGCCTAAAGCAGACTTTTCAGTATGCTTTTTATTTTATCTGTTTTATTATTCAAGGTTTCTAACAGCTCTCTTAGGGAGTGCTGCATCCTAGATGATGCTGTAGGAGTTGACCTAGAGCTCAGCCAAGTCCTTGTGTGTTTAAACAGAATGACCATTTTGAAGAAATCTGTTATCTTAATTTCCTTGCAAGCATCTCTTCATAAGAACATGGAGAGAGTCTTACAATGAAATCCAACTGATAAGTAATCCATTTAGAAATAATTATATCACACCAGTTATGCCCAAGTAATATATGAAACAACATTCAGCATCAGTAACATTTATAAAAGTCAAATGAAGACCCCAAATTCAATAATGTTTCACACTAGATTTGAAAACAGCTTTTAAAGAATGTTGTAACATTGATTGTTATAGAAAATATGGGTTATTATGTTTTTGACAGAAATACTAATTGATAGAGATAATTTTGAAAACACTTTCATGCTCATGTTAAGAAGAACATTCACATGCCTATTCCCTAAGTATTCCCATCCTATGTACTTATCTCAGAAATACTCCTGGGGAATCTGAACTAGAAAATTATATAGGAAGGTTTATGACAAAGCTGTTTATCTTGGCTAAAAATAACAAATACATGCATGTATGTTATTAGTAAAAACATGGATAGATATTAATCTATAAAAAAATGAACAAATACACCATATTACAAAGCAACAAAGATAAATAAGTCACAACTGTATGGACAAACTTTGCAAACATAATGTTGAAGAAATAAAGTACATCATAGATGATGAGTATGATGTAATTTTTATACATCTAGAAATAAAGCAAACCAACTAATATATTGTAGGCATATGTGCATGTGTACATTACAAATTATCAAGGGAATGATAAAAAATCAAAATTCAAGATAATGGCTATCCCAAAGGAATAGGAAAGTTATTTAATAGAATAGGGGGCTATTTGTAAAGGTATTTCTTTACATGAATGGTAGTAAAAATGACTGTTTATTGATTTTTTTAAATGCATAAATACTTTGGATCTCAGCTATCTTTGTGTAAGGCAATATCCCTACATTTTAGTGGCTTATAACAATGATTGTTCAGTTCATGATTCTGTAATCAGCAACTTGGACTAGGCTTAGCTATGGTCATTCTATTGATGTTGCCCAAACTCATTCCTGTAGTTCAGTCAATCTGTGCATCTGCTGGGACTGAACAGTGTTCCACACCCAAGGCTAATGTATGTGACATTTAGGGCACATTATTTGCTGGCGTGGGCAGCTGTATATATGAGTGACAGTGTTGGCAGTCCATAGGACTCCCATAGGCTAACCCAGTCTTACCTGGTAGTGATCACCACTGTCTAAAAAGATAATATGAAGTCTCAGCAAGAATAACAAAAATGATTTTATATGCATGTCCATTTTTCATATTGGTAAAGGTTTCCTGGAAGATTATTGAGGAAGGGTCTTATGGTAATTTTATACATAGTAAATTAAATAAAACAAAATATTGAAATCCTTTAACAATGTCACTGCCTTTAATTCTAGCCTTTATTTCTTCTTATCACTCCTACTGCAATAGCCTCCTAAAGAGCCTCTATTACCATTCCCGTCTGTGGCAAGGTTTATGCAAGTTCTTTCACCAGAGTAAGTCATCTAAAATGAAACTCAGATCATGCTATTCCCTTACTTAAAATTCTTCAATTACTTTCAGTCTCCTACAGAATAAAATTCTAGATCCTTAACATGCCACACAAGACTCTTAATGTCCTGGCGTATGTTTCCTATTTTTTCTTTGGGGATAATAACAAACCTCATCTGGTTTTTGAGAATAACAATAATAAATTTTTTCTAATATAATTCTTGACACAAAGAAAAAAAAATTAGTGAGTGATATTCTTGTGGTAAATAACTCTAAGAAAACTCCACCAAAAATTACCATGGAGTTGAGTCAAAGGCATTTCTGTATATCAGTGACAAATCCTCCGAAAGGGAAACGAGGAAAACTACTCCATTTACAATAGCATCAAAAAATAAAATAAAATAATTGGAAATCAACTAAAGAGGTGAAAGACCATTGCAACGAAAACTATAGAATGCTAAAGAGAGAAATTAAAGAAGACCTTAGAAGATGGAGAGATCTACTTCGTTCTTGGATAGGCAGAATTAATATTGTCAAAATAGACATACTACCACAAGTACTAAACAGATTTAATGCAATTTCAATCAAAATCCCAATGACATTTCTCATAAAAATAGAAAAGGCAATCATCAAATTCATCTGGAAAAATAAGAGACCCAAAATAGCCAAAGCAATCCTTAGCAAGAAGAGTGAAGCAGGTGGCATCACTATACCAGAACTTAAACTATACTACAGAGCAATAGTAACAAAAACAGCAGGGTATTGCCACCAAAATACATTTGTAGGCCCATGGTACAGAATAGAGGACACAGAGACTAACCCACACAATTATAGTTATCTTATATTTGACAAAGGTGCCAAAAATGTACATTGGAGAAAAGATAGACTCTTCAACAAATGGCGCTGGAAAAATTGGAAATCCATATACAACAAAATAGAATTAAACTCCTATATCTCTCCATGCACAAAACTCAAAGTGGATCAAGGATCTAGGACATAAACCAGAGACACTGCATCTATTAGAAGAAAAAGTAGGCCCAAATCTCTATCATGTAGAATTAGGCCCCAACTTCCTCAATAAGACTCCTATAGTGCAAGAATTAATATCAAGAATCAATAAATGGGATGGATTCAAACTAAACAGCTTCTTCTCAGCAAAAGAAACAATCAGTGAGGTCAGAGAGCATACTAATTGGGAACAAATTCTTAGCACATGCATGTCAGAGCACTAATCTCTAGAATATATAAAGAACTCAAAAGTCTTAACACAAAAATATGAATAACCCAATCAACTAATGGCAACTGAACAGACACTTCTCAGAAGAAGATATACAATCAATCAACAAATATATGAAAAAAAATGTTCAACATTTCTAGCAATTAGAGAAATGCAAATCAAAACTACTCTAAGATTTAATCTCACTCCAGTCATAATAGCAGCTATTGAGAAGACAAACAACAATAAGTGTTGGCTAGGATGTAGGGAAAAAGGTAAACTCATACATTGATGGTGAGACTGCAAATTGTTGCAGCCAATATGGAAAGCAGTATGGAGAATCTTGGAAAATTGGGAATGGAACCACCATTTGACCCAGCTATCCTACTCCTTAGTCTATACGCAAAGGACTTAAAAACAACATCCTATAGGGACACAACCACATCAATGTTTATAGCAGCACAATTCACAATGGCTAAACTATGGAACCAACCTAGATGCCCTTCAGTAGATGAATGGATAAAGAAAATATGGTATATATACACAATGGAATATTATTCAGCATTAAAAGAGAATAAAATCATGGTATTTGGAGGTAAATGGATGGAGCTAGAGAATATAATGCTAAGTGAGATTAGCCAAGCCAAAAAACCAAATGCCAAATGATTTCTCTGATTTAAGGATGTTGATCCACAATATGCTACTGGGGCAGGGGGAAATGGGCGGATTAAATGAACTATAGATAGGGCAAAGGGGAAAAGGGGAGGGAAAGGAAAAGAGGGAGCATAGGGGTAGGAAAGATAGTGGAATGTGATGGTCATCATTACCCTAAGCACATGTATGAAGACATGAAGGTTGTGACTCTACTTTGTGTACAGAAATATTGTGATCTATATGTATAATATGAATTATAATGCATTCTGTTGTCATATATAACAAATTAAAATTAAAAAAAAATTACCATGGGGTATGACTGTAGAAAGTGAGAAGTTATAAAAGCAAACAAATTAGCTAGCAGAGTTCATTGTGTAAAAAACAAGCAATGTAGAAAGCTATTTTACCCAGGGAATTAAAAGAACATATCTTTGAGATGATTTTTTAATCATGCTTCCCTAGTTTATGAATTTATCAAAATATAATGATAATGACTTGAGGTCTTTCTCCAATATCCTGAGAATGTTCTTAGAAATTTATTTCTGAGTACATAAGCACTAAAGTCCACAATCAGAATGCCAAAAAAATGAAGATGATTTATGTCCTTTGATTGAAGCTACATAATCCTTGAAAATACAAATTATTTATTTTAAAAGAGACAGAATTTCAAGTTTGCCAAATATTGCACAAAATAATGCATGATATTATAGAAAATTAGAAAGCCTGATACTGTAATTTGTTCATGATTATTATTAAGATCCTTATGACAGTTATAAACTCAGTATAGAGACTCTGGAATAGAACTGAGCATGATGGCACATGCCAGTAATCCCAACTACTCAGGATGCTGAGGCAGGAGGATCACAAGTCTGAGGCCAGTTTACACAATTTAGCAAGACCCTCTCCCATAATAAAACTTTAAAAATTTACTGAGGTATAGCTTAGTGGCAGAGCACTTACCTAACATGTGTGAGGTCATGGGTTCAATCTCTAGTATCATAAAATAAATAAAACTCCAGAAACTCTGGAGTTGAAATCTAAACAATTTCAGGGATGGGGATATAGTTCAGTTGACAGAGTGCTTGCTTTGCATGCAAAAGGCCCTAGGTTCTAATCCTCAGTACCACAAAAATAAATAAATAAATAAATAAATAAATAAATAAATAAATAAATAAATCTAAACAATTTCAGGAAAAAGCTAGATAGTTGTGGATGAACGTCTAAATTTGGTCAAACTAAAAATAGTTTCTAAATATTTCTGAGATTTGTTTACTTTCATTATTTACCTTTGTCAGATGGCATGTATATATGTGACTCATAAGGAACAATTTGAAAACAGATAAGGTTGTGCAATAAAGCCAACAACTTAGAAAAAAATTAATTCAATATTAATATTACCCTAGGTGCAATTTAGAAAGTGGACAGTAGGCAGGGGTCCCAGTAGGAGAATGCCCACTACATACACACACTGTGTTATCCTTTGTGCTTGGTTATTGCATTTATGGTGATTTGCATTAATGTCTCCTAGGGCATCATGTTCAATTAATAGCTCATAGTATCCACTTTCTTAAATAATGAATCTCAGGCACCATGTTTCTCTAAATCACTTCCTCAGATAGACAGTTTGGAAGAGATATTTATTATCCAAGTGAGGTATGTTTAATTAAAATTAATTGTGAATGCTTAGGTGATGCTTTAAGTGAGAAATTGTATTATCTGTGTTTAAAAGTACATAAAAACCTACAGTTACAAGTGTAAGGGCTCTTGGGGCCCATGGAGGTAGGGAAGGCAGTCAGAGGAGACACTGGGGAAGACTCCTATGTGCCCCAGTAGGGGTGTGGCAGACTAATAAGAGATCTAGTTATTCACTCTTCCCTAGTTATTGATATCCTTAGGCATTTTATTTCAAAGTTCCTTTCCCTAGAAGCATGAAGTGGATTTATCCACTTTGAAGCTGATAAAAGATTTATTTTAATCAATGTATGTCTGATGGATTTGATGTGAACAAAGCTTTGGGAGTATCTGTGTCACTAGGCTTTCCTTATTGTACCTCTATTAATGCCACAAGAAGGACATGTCTATGCTAATCTCCTGTTCAGCAGAAAGATGGGACACTCTTGGAGTTAAGAACTAAGACCATATGAAAAGGCAAGACAAGATCAACAGAGATGCCAAGATTTGCCCAATTTGAGTGGCTGACCTATAGGTAACTTGAAGACTTGTGAGTCAATAAATGCTAATTCCTGCATGCTTGTGGGCATTTTTAAAGTCAGTTTTTGCATAGTATTCTTGTGGCTTTAGCTTAATGCCAACAAATTCTACACATAAGTTTTAACTTTCTTGCAAGAGTATTCTTCTCTTTATCAGTGGTAAACAAACAAACAAACAAAAAACCACTTGGTTGATTTAACAAAAGCTCTAAGTGTGGGTACTTTAAGTTCTCATTTATCAGAAATGTTAGTTCTAAGCCTGGAGAGTGGGTGCACGCCTATAATCCCAAGAGATCAGGAGGAAGCTGAGGCAGGAGGATTTCGAGTTCAAAGCCAACCTCGGCAAAGGTGAGTTGCTAAGCAACTCTATGAGACCCTGTCTCTAAAAATACCAAACAGGGCTGGGAATGTGGTTCAGTGGTCCAGTGCCCCTGAGTTCAATCCCTGGTAACACACCCTGGGCCCCCAGGAAAAAAAAAAAAAAGAAATGTTAGTTCTGGGTAAGTGCATAGATTGATTTTTTGTAGGCTTATTTCTAGAATAAATATGCAAATTTTTCATGGAAATTAAACCTGAGAAATACTCTTAGGATCGCCTTCCATATTACATTACAATAAAAGATAAATAATTCAAAGTTAATTTTGCTGTACATGTAAAAGAGATTTCATTGTGGTTATCAAGTAACTAAAGTTATTATTTTTGTTTTTATTACTCCTGCTACTACAACTATTACACCATTTAAGTAGTTACTTACAACTGGAACTGATCATGTGAAACTTTCTTTGATGTGAACTCTTCCTTTACAGATAGTAAGCGTTTATAGTTCTATATTATATGTACCTTATTTTCCATTACTTCTTGTTATGGTTGAGATGTGGTGTCCCCTGAAAGCTCATGTGTGTGAGACAATGCAAGAAGGTTTGGAGGAGAAATGATTGAATTATAGCCTTAGCCTAACCAGTGAATTAATCCCTGATGGGATTAACTGAAGAGGTGGAGTGTGGCTGGAGGAGATGGGAATTGGGGTGTGGCTTTGGGATATATATTTGCATCTGGTCTCTGTCTCCTGGTCACCATGATGTGAGCTCCTTCCCTCTACCATACTCTCCAGCCATGATGTTCAACCTCATCTCAAACCCTGAGAAATGGAGCCACCTTCTATGGACTAAGAGCTCTGAAATCCTGAGCTTTAAAATAAACTTTTTCACCTCTATAATTGTTGTGGTCATATCCTTTAATAACAGCACTGAAAAAGCTGACTAAAATACTTCTGAATGAGTTAATTAAGAATAATCTGGTATATATTTGGTGAAAGTTTTCAAATTATCACTTCGGGAAGCTGAAAGTCAAATTCTCTCCCAAGAATATTTGTTTTTAAATCCTTCTTACTTTGTAAAGTCAAGATAATAATTATTTAGTGATGATATTGGGGGAAAAGAAAAAAGAAATATAAAAAAGATATTTTATAATTTAATTATACAGGGGAAGACTCTTTTGGGGGGAGTATAAGTAAATTTATTGATATAGAAAGAGATTGATAAATGAAAATAACAGATTACAAAACAGCATACATAGTAAGACCATCCAAAATAGTGCTTTTCCTCTCTCTCTCTCTCTCTCTCTCTCTCTCTCTCTCTCTCTCTCTCTCTCTTCCTACTACAAACATAATGATATATTATTTTATAACAGTGGAAGATTCTTGATACTGACCTGTCTCCTACCAGCTGATATATTTTGTTTTGTGATGATCTGTGTAGTTCTTCACAACTGTACATCTATATATGCAGATATCTGTAGCAACCTGAATCAAAGCCAAATACCAAATACTACCAGGTCTTATTCTTTTTCTTAACTGAAATAATATTTGAATATTTAGTATGTTCACAAAATTGAGAAATTGGAACTTAATGGGTTACTCTTTTCTCTAGCCAAGCTAAATTACTAAGTATCCATAAGGGTGGAAACCACACTTTTCCTTATGGAGGAATGAATGAAGAAAGAACCTTAGGAACAAAATAATGCAGTAAATACATTTTAAGTTTATTTGCCCATATGTTAGTCTTTTGCCATCCAATCATAACCATTCTATTAGAAGAAGTAAAAAATACATTTTATGTTTTAGAACATAAAATATGGAATTATATATATTAGAATTTTTAAAAAATATATGCTTTGTTTTCTAGGCCAAGCATCATATTAAATAATTCACAACTATCAAAAGTAATATAATTTTTGCCAGGTGAGGTGGCTCATGCCTGTAATCCCAGTGGCTTGAGAGGCTGGGGCAGGAGGATCAGGAGTTCAAAGCCAACCTCAGCAACTTAGTGATGCCCTAAGCAATTTAGTGAGACCCTGTCTCTAAATAAAATATGAAAAAGGGCTGGGGATATGGCTCAAGGTTCAATATGCCTGGGTTCAATCCCTGGTACCAAAATAAATAATAATAATAATTCTTAATACAACCCTATACAATAAGTATTTCTAATTTCTATTTTTATAGTTTCAGTGCATTGTAGTTATATATAATGGTGGAATTCATTTTATTCATAAATGCATATAACATAGTTTCCTCCTTTTCAATCTAGCACTATCCCTCTCCATCCCCATTTCCCTCACCCTAGTCCCCTTCTTATATTTTATTGGTCTCCTTCTATTTATTTATTTTTAATTGGTGAATTATAGTTGCATATAAAATTGGAATGTATTGTGATATGTGCGTACATGCATATGGCATGATTTGGTCAGCTTTATTCACCATTTCTTTTCCTTCGCCTCCCTCCTCCTGGTCCCTTGTTCATACTTTATGGCTCACCCTTCTATTTTCATGAGATCCAGTTTTTCATTTCTTTTTTTTTCTAGCTTCCACATATGAGAAAAAAAATTCAACCCTTGACTTTATGAGTCTGGTTTATTTCACTTAGTGTGATGTTCTCCAGTTCCATCCATTTTACAGCAAATTACATAATTTGATTCTTTTTTATGGCTGAATAGAAACTCATTATGTATATATACACCACATTTTCTTTATCTATTCATCTATTGATGGATACCTAGGCCATTTCCATAATTTGACTACTGTGGATTGTGCTGCTATAAACATTGGTATGCACATGTCATAATCGTATGGTGATTTTAGATTTTTTATATAAGTACCAAGTTGTGGAATCACTGGGTGATGATGATGATTGTATTCCTAACATTCTTAACTCTCCATGCTCCTTTCAATAGTTGTACTAATTTTCAATCCCACCAACTATGTATAAGTGTTCCTTTTTCATTTTTTATATTCTTGATGATTGCCATTCTGACTAGGGTGAAATGAAATGTCAGTATAATTTTGATTTGCATCTCTCCGATTGCTAAGGATGTTGATTGTTTTCATATATTTGTTGGCCATTTGTATTTATTTTTTGAGAAATATTCCTTTACATTCCTATTTATTGTGATATCAGTTTTTTGTTGTTGTTGGGTTTTGGTTTTGTTTTGGTATTTTGTGAGTTTTTTTTTTTACATATTCTGCTTATTAATCCCCTGTCAGAAGACAAGCTGATAAAGATTTTCTCCCATTCCATAGGCTCTCTGTTCATGCTTTTGTTACCCTTTGCTGTGCAGAAGTTTTTAATTTAATGCTATACCACTCATTGTTTCTTGGTTTTATTTCTTGCACTATATGAGTCTTATTAAGTAAGTCATTACTTAATAACATTCTGTACCAGAATGTTGGAAAGTCCTCCCTATGTTTTTCTTCTAGCAGTTTCACTGTTTCTGGTGTAGTTTCTAGGTCTTTGATGGGCTTTGAGTTGATGTTTGCGCATGGTGAAAGGTAGGGATCTAGTTTCATTCTTCTACATATGGATAGCCAGTTTTCTCAGCACCATCTATTAAAGAGGCTATCTTTTCTTCAACTTATCCTTTCTTATGCTTTTGCCCCTTTGTCAAGGATCAAATGACTGTATTTATGTAGACTTGTCTCTGTGTCTTCAAGTCTATTCCATTGGTTCTTAAACTAGTATCCTGCGGTTTCTTTAGTACAATTTAATATCAGGTATTGTTTCCAGCCTCATTGTTGATACTCAGTATTGCTTTGGCTATTCTAGGTCTTTTATTCTTCTACATTAATTTTAGGACTTTTTTCCTGCTTCAGATAAGAATGTCATTCATATTTTGATAAAGATTGCATTGAATCTTTAGATTGTTTATGGTAATAGAGCCTTTTTTTTTTTTTTACTATTCTGGCCCTCTAATTTTTTAAAATGAATTTCATGACTGCATTTTCTATTTCTATAAAGAATGTCATTGGAATTAAAAAAAAAAGAATTACATTAAATCTATATAGCATTTTTTTTGGTGGGGGGAGGTGGAAGGTTTACTGGAGATTGAAGGCAGGGGCACTCAACCCTGAGCCACATCCCCAGCCCTATTTCATATTTTATTTAGAGACAGGGTCTCAGTGAGGAGTTTTTTAGTGCCTCAATTTTGCTGAGACTGGCTTTGAACTCTGGATCCTCCTGACTCTGTCCCCTGAGTTGCTGGGATTGTAGGCATGAGCCACTATGCCCAGCCATATAGCGCTTTTGGTATCATGATGATACTGGCTTCATAGAATGAGTTTGGGAGTGTTCTTTCCCTTTCTATTTTATGTAATGACTTGATAAAGAGAGGTATTAGTCCTTTTTTAAAGGTCTGGTAAAACTCAGCTGAGAGTCCATCTTATACTGAGCTTTTCTTTGTTGGAAAGTTTATTATTACCAGTTCAACCTTTATGTGTCTCCTATAAATTTTCTTGCTATTGAATTCTAATTTTATTCTATTATGATCTAATAATATGTCTTTTTCATGTCTTTTTTTTTTTTGTACTTGCTAGACTCATATTGTAACCTAGCCCATTTGGAAAAGGTCTATTTTGTAAAAGGTTCCATGAGCTGCTGAGAAGAAAATGAATTCAGTTGTTTTGGAGACACCATGGAGATATAGGGTAATGGTATCAAGAACCTTTTTAAGTAAAATGAAAGCAGAAAAATTTACAAACCTTAGAAATGAAATGGAAATTCACATACAGGAGGCATATACAACTCCAGATAGATAATTGAAATAATATTCCCAAGATGAATCATAATCAAAATGCCTAACATAGAAAAAAGAAAATAATATTAAAAGCTATAATAAAAAAGTCACATTTAGAGGTGAACCAATAAGGTTCACTTATGACTTCTCAACTAAGACCTAAAATTGAAATCACCCAATATAATTGTATTAGTGTTTATCTGGGAATCAAAGTCAAGAAATGTTTGTTTTATGTAATTAGGTTCACCAACATTTGAGGCATAAATATTTACTATCATTATGTATTCTTGTGTGATTTCTCCCTTTACCAGTGGGTGAGTGATAGTGAGTGATCATCTTTGTCTTGTTTGATTAATTTTTGCTTGAAATTTGCTTTGTCAGATTGGCGATTAGCTACCCTTACTTGTGTTTGGACTCCATTTCCATGGAATATTTTTTTCCATCCTTTTACTTTCAACCTGTGAATGTCTTTGCCTGAGATGAGACTCTTCCAAATAGTATATAGTTGAATCTTCTTTTCCAGTCTATTCTGCTAATCTAGGTCTTATAGAACTCAGTGTTATTGTGAACAAATGCTTATTTCCTGCCATTTTTGTTTGCTTTCTGTATTAATTTTTTTCTTAATTATTAAATTTCTTTTCTAGATATCTCCATTCATTTGGGAGATTTGGGGTTTCTTTTTTAGTTCTGCTGTGGATAATATATTTTCAAATATTTTTTTGTAGTGTTGGCTTAGAAGTCATGAATTCTTTTAGTTCATTATTATCATATAAAGTTTTATTTCTTCTTTGATTCTGAAAGAGATTTGCAGAATATAGCAATCTTTGTGGGCAATTGTCTTCTTTCAGAGCTTGGAATATCTCATTCTAAAAATAAAATTATATGAATATATATGTGTATGCTTGAACCCATCAGTATGGCAAGAACACACACACAGAGACACAGAATGGAAAATAAAAAAGAAAAAATGCAAAAAATAAATTATTAAAGAGAAATAAAGGACTTGCTTCCACTGAAGTGAACAAAAGTGTTGACAAGGATGGATGTTAACTGCCTGTGCTGTGGAGCCCCTCTTTGTGTTTCTTTTGGGGCTATGTACCCCTTGGATCAAAGGTGCAGGGTTGTTAAACCTGACCTCTTCATGTTCCTCTCCAATCTGCCAGCTGGTGTGGCATGCAACTGAAGCTAATTTTAGTAGCTCCCAGGTTCCCTTCTCACAGTATAAGGTAGGACAGACTAGAGAGTACTGTGAATTGGAGTTTTATCTGGATAGACCAGATTGATGCACTCCTGGAACATGTCTAATATATAGTTCTAAGTGGAAAACCCAGTGGCTGGGGTTTAGTTCTGACTGTCCTTTGGAAATTTGTTAGGTGGTATTTACTTTAGAAAGATTAGATCCACACCCCCTGTTTCTGGGAAGATGCTGATTTCTGCTGGATGTCTGAACCTCAGGAGCCTCCCCCAAAATTCTACTGGTACAGTGGGACAATTAACCCCTCCACAGGTCTCACATATTCCGATGCCTGGGATTTCCCTGGAGTACAGCTGGGCCTGCCTGAAGAGTTTCTGGCCTCTCACAGCTGGTTACAGGAGCCACCATAAACAGAGAGAAAACAAGACTCTCTTTCTTTACTGTCCCCAGTCTGAAGCCCCTGGACCCAATCCTCTCTGCTATTTCCGACTAGCTGGACCCAACACATGCTGGGTCCATAGCTTTTTATGAACTCCTGAGCATTTGCTGCTAAAGGTGCTAGGTAGCCACTTCCAAATGGCTCCTACCTCAACTTTCCACTTGCCCACTGAGGGAGTCTAAGCACTTTTAAATC
Source organism: Urocitellus parryii (assembly GCF_045843805.1). Taxonomy (NCBI): domain Eukaryota; kingdom Metazoa; phylum Chordata; class Mammalia; order Rodentia; family Sciuridae; genus Urocitellus; species Urocitellus parryii. The sequence goes on from NC_135538.1 coordinate 96,347,803, forward strand.
ATCAGCTTGACCAGCTGTCTTTAGGTCAGTTAAGATCAGCCTTCCTCTCTGTTTCACAGGTTCTCCCCTGCCAAATGTGTTTGCTTTTCTCTCTTTCTGCCTGTGTGATTCCCTCCCCTCTGTGGTGAACCCAATGTGCCAATGCTGCTGATAGCTACAATGCTGGCTTCTCTCTACCATATTATTTCTTGTTCTATGTTCGATGCTTCTAAATTTCTGAGTCTCTATTAGTATTTTACTGTTCAACGCTGAATTCCAGTGAATTCCCTCAGTTACCCACCTGCTGACAAGCAATGCTCCTGATGCTTTACTATCAAGTCATGGGGCCTTTAAATTTCCATCTTTTCTCTCGTCAGCTCTTATTTGCTTCTGTTCTTGTTGTATTAAATCTGAGAAATTGCAAGGGTGGTGTCACTAGTTTAATATTTCATCTTAGCTCTAGTAACATATTTCATTATCAATAAATTGAAGATTCTATTTGAAGATAGAAACTGTAGATACAATTTGAAAGGGGTTAACTTTATAAATGCAACTTTACACACTTTTCAGAGGGGAAGGTACTTTTGTATGGATGAATTGTGTGAACATACAAAAGTGGTCAGTTACTGTAGTTTGCTTTTCCAGGGCTCAACCCAGAAGGATGCATTCTGTTTAACAATAAGTTTAGACCTACAACAATACTATTCCATATCAAAGTCCATCCAATGATATTATGCTTATGTGTTAGTCAGCTTTCCATCACTATAATGAAATACCTGGAATAATAAATTTATAAGATGAAAAGGTTTATGTTGGCTCACAGTTTTGGAAGTTTCACTCTGTGATCAGTTGGCCACCTTGGTTTAAGTCTGTGGTAAGGCAGCATGTCACAGTAGGATTCATGGCAGAATAAAACTGCTTACAGCATCACAAGCCAGGGGGGGAAAAAGAGAGTAAGGAAGAGGATGGAGTTTTCTTCAAAAGCACATCTCCAACAGCCTAAGCACCTTCCACTGGGTCCAACCTTGTAAGATTCTACCTCTTCCCAGTGGTGCCACCCTGGGGATAAAGCCTTTAACGCGTGGGAGTTTGAGGGGGGTAATCAAGATGCAAACTAGCAGTCTTTATCTTTTGACAAAAACAGTATTAGTAGCAACATAAGATATAATCTGCAAAACAGCAGCAGCAGTGATAAACTATTGAGAGCTGATGAATAGTCCTAGATGCCACTCAAAACTAATGAAGATTGAATTTACTAAAAGTAAATACTGTAGTAGTCTTTGTGTTAGCAAAAGAAAAATACTTTATATGCTGAAACAATGTATGTTAAAAGCTATACAAGGTAAGCCAAAATATATATTACCATTGCCTCATATCAGGCATTTTAATTAACATTAAGTTTAGGGCCTTTTATAACTATTGACATTTTAAGGGAGCAATCTAACTTAATCATATTTTTCCCCTAGAATTTATCACATATCACTGAATTGGCAAACTGGGTGTTGAGTTGAATTTTAAACATTCTAGTAGGTTGCTAAATCCTCAGTTTTACCTTTAAGTCTTTGGGTGTAATTTCAACTCCAGAAAAATTAAGCACAAACACTTTGAACTTAAAATTTAAAGATCTTCAAGGGAGCGCTGGAGATGTAGGAGAGTGCCTGCTTTGCATGCATAAGGCCTGAGTTCAACCCTAGCACCAGCAAAAATAAAAAAAATAAACAAACAAACAAACAAACAAACACTTCACACAAACAAACTTCAAGGAAAATTCTATAATCAAAAGAATGTAACTTTTAGTTACTCAGTCATACAAAATCGGTACAACTTGAGTTTGTTTTTTAGTTGACATATAAATGAGAATATTTTATAGGGTAAAGAAATACTTTTCTTAATGGAGTCCTTTATTTTAGAATCAACAATTCCAAGTGTAAGATTGTATAAAGTCTTGATATAAAAATTCAATTTCAAAGTTCATCTCTTCTACCAATGGACTCCTGAATTCCCATCATAAAATAGTACAAGCTCCATATTAGTTTATTATGAAGAAAATGAAACATGGGTAAAATAATAAACAGCTAGTTTTATCTGCACACAGTAAAATGCAACACTCATCTGATGAAAAAGACAATTACCTATTTATGTGGTGTAGATGATGATGATATGTAATCTATTTTTTCAAGCAAAAGCTGATTTAAAGTGCTTTATGTGTTGGTGGGAAAGAATTTGTGAGTTAGACTGGGCATTTCATCTTCCCCATATTCTCAAGGTAACTATTTAAAAACCACAGTATTTCTTGAAATTGTTTATCTTACATGACCTAATTTCCAGACTCTTAGTTTATTAGCATTAGCTTAATGAACGTAAAGTATTTAAATAATATACATGATTTTATATATATTAGTTTGTTTGTTTGTTTGTATTTAGGGACTGGGGATTGAACTCAGGAGCACTCACCATTGAGCCACATCTCAACCCTGTTTTGTGTTTTATTTAGAGACAGGGATTTACTGAGTTGCTTAGCACCTTGCTTTTTGCTGAGGCTGGCTTTGAACTCAAGATCCTTCTGCCTCTTCCCCCTGAGCCACTGGGATAGCAGGCGGGTGCCACTGCACCTGGCTTAAATATTTTACACTTATTAAATGTGCATGTATTTCATATTTAAGTTCCTATTTCTGTCCTACACGACAAGACTCTAAGCTTCCTGATGGCGAAGATTATTTGTAAATTTGTGTAGTATTGTCCTTGTTATTTCTAGCATCTAGTCAAGGACTGGCATTTTCCAGACATCACTCAATCACAAATGAGTAGATAAAAGAATAAATGAATTAAATAATTGATTTAAGTTGTTCCATTTATTAGATAAAGGGCAAAGATTTAAACTTTAAGATATATGTTATTGAAATTATGCCTTGAGCTTAATATTTAGTATTTAAATTTTTTAATTGCTTTTGCTGTAAACTTTCCAAATCCAGAATCAATTTATCTCTCAGTCTTTGATTCCTTTACATTACTTACACTGCTTCCTACCACCAGATATTTGATTACTAATGATCTTAAAAAGTACATTTAGTGAGATACCATTACTATGTTACTAGAAATATTAATATTAATAAGACTTTTAGTGCCTTCCCCCTATTTGTGTCAGATAACCAATCTCAAATTCTCCACATTTCTCTCAAAGCTTCTTTTATATAACCCATTTTCTTTGTTGTTCAAATTTTATTTTGTAGGAAACAGAAATGGACTATATCTTGGTCAGAAAGGGACTCTGATAGGTAGAAAACTAGAATGCAGAGTGATAAAGAATGAGTCGATTGCTAGAGATTTAGGTTTGGAAAATGGATGTTTAGAGAGGTCTCCCCTTTATAGAATCCTAAACATTTAATAGCAGAACTTTTAAAACTCCAATTATGTGAAGAGAGGAAGAGCAAACAATGTTCTGTTCATTCCAAAACTCTCTGATCCCTTTTTACAGTTTTCTGCTATCCCCATCTCAGGCAGAAAGCCAGATATACTCTGTCATATAATCAACAGGGACAGGTGTGGCAGGATCAAAGTCTTTGACCTGCTGAACCCGTGGGGCCACTCTGAAGCAGGTCTTATATACCCTAGGAGTCTCCTGTAGGATCCAGTCAAAGATGCTTTCTGATGGATTTTTATCAGAGATTTCACCTTTATTAAGTGTATTGTCTATAAAAAAAATTGCTACCCAGTTTGAGACTTAAAACTACCAAATTATCATCATAGTTCTAAAAATCAAAACACTCAGTTCTTATGGGCTGAAGGTGATGGTGTCAGTGCTGGCTCCCTTTTGAGGCTCTAGGGAGATTCACTTCCTTATCCTTCCAGCTTCTTCAGGACATATGCACTCCTTGGCTTGTGCCCTCTTCCTTCATCTTCAATGCCAGCATCTTCAGATTTCCCTGTCACTGAAACTCTCACCTCCCCCTTTCACTTATAAGGGTTCTTGTGTTTATAAGTGGTCTACCTGGCCAATCAGGATAATCTCCCCATTACATGAACCAGAGCGGGGTGGTCCTTTTGCTGTGTAAGGAAACATATTCACAGGTTCCAGAATTTAGGACCTGGACATCTCTGGGGTGACAGTATTCTTCTATCACACTTGGCATCCTCCCTCCCCCTCTATGCTGCTCTGTCTACTCTCATTTTGTTGCTGAAACAAGATTTTTCGATAAAGCACTTGCACAAGATTCATTGTCTCAGCATATGCTGTTGGGGGAACATGACCAAATACAGGGCGGTTGGCCATAAAAGAGTGATAAATATCTATTAAAGTTGAGGTCTGCAATTGACTTCAGGGAGTGTCTGGTTTGCATGTTTATTTCTCCTCCTGCCCACGGTTCCATTGAAATAATTATGATCACATTTTAAATAAGGAATTAAAACACAATAGTGTTGGAAAAACAGAAAATAGAGCTACCAGTGGAGCAGAAAGTTTAAACAAACCCTGGAAGCTAAAAAGCAGGTGGGATGGGAGTAATGGAGAAAACAGAGCAGAAGAATCCATGCCAAGATTCCAGAAGTGAGAGCAATCAATCCTAATGGAGCCCATGAGAAACTCTAAAATCAGTGACATCAATACAAAGAGTAGGAGAGGGTCCTGGGAATCATCAGGGAAATTAATTAATTAAATAACTGCTTTAGCAATAGCTGTGTCTAGAGAGACTCCTTCTCCCCACCCACCTCTGCCACATATGCAGATGATATGGCTGGCAGCCTAGTGTTTGCCTCCAAGCTAGAACCCAATGCCTGTCTGGGGAGATATTCTAGAATGAGTTTGGGCCTGAGAGAAGTATAGAAAGATTTGAAATGATTTCAGATCTTTACAAGAGATACTGAGAATATATTAAATTAAAAGAAGAAGAAGAAAACAAAAATAAAGTCCCATCTGGTAGTGAAATGCAGTAAATAACTTCATCCCTCAATCAAATGGCTCTCTAGTCTGCTGATTCACACTCAAGCATCCTTCTGTGGTGTTGGTTTGTTGACATGACCCCCACTCCAGCAGAAACCAATAGTTGGCCCTCTCATTTAAGGGAAAAAACTCTTGGGAAAATAGATAAACACAACCAGAGAGAAAATCTATGAGTCAATTTTTATTCTTTGAATAAATTTGGAGTCAGAGGTAAGATCACCACTTTTGGGAGGAAAAAAATAAATGGGAAAGATAGAAGAAAATATATCCACTTACTCTGGACTGAAAATTGATGTATGGAATAAAGAGAATTTTTTTATAAGTATATTCCAGGGCTTCTCAACTTTGGTACTACTGACAGTCTGGGCCAGAAAATCCATTTTTTTTTTTTTTTTTTTTTTGGTATGGGGCTGTCCTGTGAAGTATAAAAGAGACTTGGCAATACCTGTGGTACCTACACACTAGATACTAGTAGCAACTTCACAATTAGGATGAGCAAAAATGTCTCCAGATGTTCCCAAATATCCCCTGGAAGGGGCAGGGGATTCTCATGAGGAACCCTGTGTCTACTCAGAGAGATTTTAAGAGAATATTGTATCGATAAATAAAGAACAAGGTATTACTGAAACTAAAAAAATAAAAACAATATCAAACTATAAGAAATACATAATATTTCCAAAATTGAGACTAAATTCCGTGAAAGGAGTAAAGACTTGATGAAATCATTTACATGCAAAAAATTAAGCCCAGTGATGATAGTGAATACTAGGAAAAATATAGCAATGTCTTCAATTTCTTTTAAAAAATTAAACTTAGAATTCTATACCACAACATGCCAAGAAAGTGAGAAAATAAATAAGTTGAGTAGTAATATAATTTAGAATATTTCTTTTTCATATATTTCAGTGACAAAATTACTCAAGAGAAATAAAACAAACAAACAAAAATACATTTAAAAAGCCACTGCAAGAAGAGGGAAGAGAAGGTGTTCAGGTACTAGAAGAGTGGTAGTTGTCGGCAAGTATGAAAGCAAAGAAAACTGAAAATATGAATACAGAGTATATATATTGGACCTTGGTGTTTGGGACATTCTCCCATGAGTTACAGAGACATAGTTACAGAAATGCAGTTCTTTCAGTAGGGATTTAGTCTCTTTCTTAATTTTTATGACTTTTAATTTATATAACCATAATATAACACTAAATTTAGTTTTATTATAATTAAAATGAACTATTCAATAAATCAAAGAAAACTAAACTTAAAAAAAGTTAACTAAAATGTCAACTTCTAAAAGAATGCTTAGACAATAAAATTTAATAATATAAAATATAACTGGGATAGTTATTTCTGACCCAAAGTCTAGTAGCTTAAAACAACAGTAACATGTTACTATTAACACTCATGGTCCTGGGGATTGGCCAGGCTCAGGGAGGTGTTCTTGCTCTGGGTCTCTCATGTGGTAACTGTCAGACAATGGCTGGGACTAGAGTTATCTCCAAGGCTTCCTCATGTGTCTGGCGGTTGATCCTGGCTGTCAGCTAGGACTTCAGCTGGGTCTGCTGGCTAGAACACCTACACATGGCCTCTCCTTGTGCTCTGGGTTTCCTCAGAGCATGGTGGCTCTGTTCCAAGAAGGAACATCCCAAGAGAACCATGAGAAAGCTGTATTATCTTTTATGACTTATCCTTGGAAGTCAAGTAGCATCACTTCTGTTGTTTGCACAAGCCTGGGAGAATCAGGGAGGGAACAAACCTTTCACATCTTGATGAGGGGAGAATCAGCATCCCACTGTAAGGTGAGGGCTGGGAGATCCTTCTTAATGCAGTTATCCTGGAAAAATACAATCTGCCACAATCAACAACACGCTAGGGATGTGAGTGGAGGGTAATGAAGTACAGCTTTGGTAAATTCTGCATCTTTAAAACAGGCTAAGTAATGGGTACCTTCTACATCAAAATAAGGAGTAAAAGTATAATATTTAAAGTCAAAGCTGTAGCATTGAAAGATGCAAAAAAGCAGGATTTGCCAGTGCTAGAAAAGTGTATGGGGGTAGAGAATGGGGCAGTGGAGTTTTTTTTAATCTTCTGCAGGTATTCTTTTCTGAGACTATCATAATGAACTTATATTTAGTTATGCAATTAAAGTACGTGACCTTTTGTTAATATAACACAATTGTATAAAAGAATTCTAAAAATAAGACAAGTTCAAATATTCAAAAATTATAACCATTTGTTTTACCTTGGACAACAAATATACCTTGTGTACTAGCTGATCACTTATCACTATGCTAAGGTCAGGTGATTTTAAGTAAAGACAAAGAACTGGGAAAATAAGTTAATGTTTACTTGGCCTAATTTCTTTTCTTTCTTTCTTTTTTTTTTTTTTTTTTTTTGTTGCCATGCTAGGGATTGAGTCCAGGATTTCATGCATGCCAGGTAAGTGCTGAGCTGTATCTGCAGCCTTGGCCTACTTTCTTAATTTTGCAGTGGAACTCTATCAGAGGAAATATAAAGCAGATGCCTCCTTTCCCCAGCATCACAAAACATAGGCAGAATTCTAAAGATGTCTTCCCAGGATTCCCATCTTGGGTTATCAAATCAAACATTAGTGGATGCATTGTTGAGGGAATTTGCAAATGGAATTTGGGTTGCTAATCAGATGACTTTAAATCTGGGTGGGCCCAAGTAATCACAGGAATTCTTTTTTATCTTTTTTTTTTAATTTATATATGACAGTGGAATGCATCACAATTCTTATCACACATAATAGAGCACAATTTTTCATACCTCTGGTTGTATACACAGTATATTCACACCAATTTGTGTCTTCATACCTGTACTTTGGATAATAATGATCATCACATTCCACCATCATTAATAACCTATGCCCCCTCCCTTCCCCTCCAATCCCTCTGCCCTATCTAGAGTTTGTCTATTCCTCCCATGCTCCTGCTCCCCTATCTCACTATGAATCAGCCTCCTCATATCAAAGAAAACTTTCAGCATTTGTTTTTTGGGGATTGGCTAACTTCACTTAAAATTGTTTTCTCTGACTCCATCCATTTACCTGCAGATGCCATGATTTTATTCTCTTTTATTGCTGAGTAATATTCCATTGTGTATATATGCCACATTTTTTTTATCCATCCATCTATTGAAGGGCATCTAGGTCGGCTCCACAGTGTAGCTATTGTGAATTGTGCTGCTATAAACATTGATGTGGCTGTGTCCCTGTAGTATGTTGTTTTTAAGTCCTTTGGGTATAGACAGGAATTCTTAAGAACAAATGATGAAGGCAGAAGAGTCAGACAGAGATAGGTAGCCACAGAAGAAGACTGGACATGGGGGGAAGGAGGGAGGTCAGACTGAGCGAAGACCTTGCTGGCTTTGAGGATGGCAGAAGGATGGCTTGTGTGAGATAACATGAGTGGCTTCTAGAAGCTGAGAACAATCATCAGCCAACAACCATCCAGGAAACTGGACCCCAGTCTTAAAAATCACAAGGAAATGGATCCTGCCAAAAATCTGAGTGAACCTGGAAGCAGATTCTTTCCTAGAGCTCCTGGGAAGAGTCTATCCTCCATTATAGCCTCATGAAACTCATGAGAAACAAGTTGAGTTAGCCCAGACTTCTGGCATGCAGAACACGGAGGTAGTATGTTTGTGTTGCTTTAATCCACTCAATTTGTGGTAATCTGTTGTGGCAACAATAGGAAACTAAACCAAACAATAAAGCAGGGGCAAGCTCATCTGACACTTTGCATAGCCAAAGTCTAGAAGAGACAAAGAGACTGTCTCTTCTCTCAAATTGTTTTCAATTTAGTTTGCTGGGGGTGGGTTGGTGGGGAGATATGTGTCCCTGAAAAGAAAATATCAAACGAGGTAGTCCAAAGTGACAATGCTTTACATAGCAGATGTGCTGCAGATTTGCCATCAGTCAGTTTCTCAAAGCCAGTCTCAGACCAGAGCACCCACATAACATGAACTTTTGTAAACCCTGCTTGCTTTGCTTCTATCTATGTTCCCCAATTATTTCCTACTTTCTGTTATGTTCCCTTGACCCTTTGATTTGAACTCATTACTAAACTCTGCTTCCAACTCAATTCTTGACTCTTTAAACTTCTCTTATTTCAGTCTCCCTCACAACTTTTGGTAAATACTTATTCTCTGCTCATCCTCTGGGACCTAATGAATGAATGACCCCACCTCCCTTCCCAAATGTGACTCTTGGCCAAAATATCAAGTTTGATTAAAGCTCTAATTTTACATTTGTGACCCACATTTTTTTAAGACAGGAAAGACTAGATTACAAATGTGATTTTAAAAAATCAAGAGAGTATTTCTCAAAGTTAGCACTTTTCTTTGTGCAACTGGTATTTTGTAAGACAGGGTCACACTGCATAGATCACAGGAGCTACAGTATACGCCTCAGTGCATTCTATCTTGCCATGATTTACAATCATTCTACATTTCAGTACGTGTGACTGTGCACATAAACATACAAAAACGAATATAGAGTGTGACTTCAGGTCATTAGTCTTCTCAATTTAAAAATGTAAAACTAATTTGGCTAAAACTAAACTATAAATTATTGAAAATTCACACAATGATAGTGCTGTGCATAGAGAAACAGGAAGTAGCTATGGATTTTATTAAAATCCAGGGAAAACACCATTAGTAATTAATCCAGAAAGCCAACAAGCTAAGTATCAAAATAAATATGTGGGACTCCTGAATTCGTGAAAAGAATGCTGCATCTCCCAGTTTTTATGAACAACTTTCTTCTTCCTGTTTGCGACTCAGAAGCTTTACTTTGCTAAATATCCTATTCAAAGTTCTAGTCTATATTTATGTTAATAATGTAAGTATGTTATTTATAATATTTTTACAGGAAAGAAAGCTATGTGGAAAGCTGTTTCCAAAAAAATGGAAGAGAGGTTTCCAAAAGTCTGTACAAAGCTATTTTCTCTCTCTTGCCCCAACTCTGCTTTTCTTCCTCCTCCTCATCCTTCTATACAGAGAATCCCTTAGAGATAGATAATTCAAAGGTAAAACAGTGTCTGGTACTTCTTTCTTTTGTACGTGTTGAAGGTTTTCACAGAAGTAAAGATCAAGTGTTTGCAGAATCTCTATTAATGCACCTGGCCTGTGTCTCTATAGGTAGTATAGAGTCCCAAAGCATTATGGGTCATATTCTGATGTTTTTGTGTCTATTCCAGCCCTCCTTCCTCGGAAGTACATGATTGAGACAACTCATCATTCTTTACATATGATAAAACATCCATCAGATGGTATTTTTGGGGTGCTAAAATAACTGTTTTGCTATTCACAGAATTTTCAAATCCAACACAACAAACTTTAAGCTGATTTGTTATTCACACATGTGGGAGGTCACCTTGCCCAGGGGCTGAGTATCCTCTCTCAGCCTTGAGTAAGGAGGGTGTTTGGTCTGGCATCACATGCCATGCCCTGTGCAATGAAAGTTTGCTCTAGCCCTGGGCTTGGGTGTTACCCCATGGTATTGGACAGTCCCCCCTTTTGAAACCCTATCCCCTGCCTCATTTGGTGAAGAACATTCCATCGAAGCTCCTTTGTGTGTCCTCCTCTATAAAATAAAGAGATTCCGGGTGTACACTCTTTTGCCTCCCACCGTGGAAGAGGACCCTTGAGGTAGCAGAGCAGTCACACCCTCAACCTGAGAAACTCAAGTCCCTGTATTGTGTGATTTCTTCGCTGTTTTCTTAGTTTAATGGTGCACCCAGCTCTTTTGAACCTAGCTCATCTCCTCAGCCTGTGCAGCTGGCGAGACACACAGATTTTCTAAGAATCTTTCATTCTTGCAAATTCTATTTAATTATATAGAAAATTGATCTTTTTGAATAAATGAATAAAGATGACCCATTGTTTACAACGTTTTTAGCATCTTAGCTGCCTAAAGGATATTTTTTCTTTAAATATCTTTATTTTAGTCAACAAAATACTTAATCTCAGGACTATTTCAAATGTTTAATGTGTTCATGACTAAATTCATAGAAGCACCTTTAGCATGGCAACTACATAAAGGAGTTAAATTATTTTCAAATAATTTTCAAATGTCAAATTTTATTTTGAAATGAATATTATTAACAACAATTACTTTTGTATACTCACCCAATGAAGTTCTTTCTGAGAACCTCAGCAGCAAAAAAAAATTATACCTTTTAAGAGTATATTTTCTTTAAAAAGATAGAGCAAGAAAATTGAAACTCGACTTTAAGAAATAAAATTGGTGATCAACTTCACAATGCTCCTTGAGGTAAAAAATGAAAATATAAGAATGATTTTCTTTTGTGGTTGGAGTACTTTCCCTGGAGATATTTAACATAATAGCATCAAATGCTGAAATTATGATGGCTAACACTATGGAGGGCAATATACAATTGTTGAGCTGAATTTATAAATTCTGTTGACTTAATTAATTTAAAGCAAACTTATTTAATTTATATATTATGGCCATTCTTCAGCAGTAAGTGAAACCCTTTTTCCTCTAAAAATGTACATGGAATAGAATTTACTTCTGAATTTGGAGCATATGTTTTTAATATGAACAGATGACATAGTTCTACGTAGGTAAATAATTTAAGTATTTAGAATTCATTTCCTTTACTTTAGCTGCAACATGGTTCACTAAATAACATAAGTATAATTATAGCTCTTCCTCTTGATTGCTTTGTCTGCTGCACATTTAACAACAGAAATGTCAAAACAAAGTATTTTCTAGAGTATTGTTGAACAGAAAACCACTTCCATGGGTCATTAATGAGTGTTTAAAAAAAATGGAGGTCTTAAATATATAAAAGTATAAATATATATGGAAATGCTGAATTAAGAAATTTAAACATATTTATTTGTAGTAGAAATTCTTGGGTGGATGTGCATTTTGCTTTTCCAGTAAGGAAATGTAATATTTATTGTGTATCAAACTAGTTTATGGACAATGGAATTTTTTTACTATAGAGAATATTGAAGTAGTACTGTTTTATTGAACGCTTTTTCTGAAACACTTACATGAGGAATAATGAGCATATAACTCATCATTCAAAAATGAATTTGTATTATTTCTTACAAATTTATATAATAAGAGGTAGACAATTTATTGTGGTTAAAATAATAAAAACCTAAGAAAATTTAGAAGGCGAGAGAAAAATAGAAGGCCTATGTGTGGCTGAGGAATAAAGGGGAAATTTCATCCATTAGCTGGTACATCTTCTGGGTCTCCAAATGTTTGCCAGAAAAAGGAGATGTTTCTTGTAGATGAACAGAAAGTGTTTTTGAGAGGTTTGGAACTACAAAGGACCTAAAACCACAGTTTTACAGTTCATATACTGAGAGTTATTCATTTTTTTCTAAATTAATTTTCTTTCTGTTTAGAGTTTCAATCACTAATATAGCCAGCATAACATATTATTTAACAGCTGGTATGTTGAATATTGAAAAACCAGAAAAATATGTGCAAATTTATGCAAATGATTAGAAACTCAGGTCAAAGAAAAAAAACTATATGAACATTCAAAACAAAGTTGTATAGAAACACAGATTTGTGTGACAAAGAATGTGGAACTCTAATGCTGTATAATTAACATGAGGGCTAATACTCTTGCCCCATTTATATGATGAAGGACAAGAAATTCACACTGATAATTCATATAATGATAGATTTTTTCAGACCACTGTAATCCAAAGTTTTAAAAATAAGCTACCCTTATTACAAACATTTGGCAGCATAATGAAAAATTATATATCTAGGAATAAATTTAATGAAAGTTGTGAATGATCTATACAATGAAAATTACAAAACATTGATGAAAAAATTGAAAAGGACAGAAAAAACAGAAAGATATCCCAAGTTCAAACATTGGAAGAATCAATATTGTTAAAATAGCCTACTCCCCAAAGTGATTTATAGATTCAATGCAATTGCTATCACAATATTGATGGCATTCTTCACAGAACTAGCAAAACAACTCTAAGATTTAGATGGAACTGCAAAAAATGCTGAATAGCCAAAGCTACTGTGAAGGAAACAAAACAAAACAAAACAAAGCAGGAGGCATTGTGCAAGTTGAATTCAAAACATACTACAAAGTTGTAGTAATCAAAACCCTATGATATTGGCATAAAAACAAACACATAAACAAAAGGAACAGAATAGAGAGCCTAGAAGGAAACCCAGGCATCTACAGCCCACTGATTTCAATAAAGCCGTTAAGAATGTGCATTGGAAAGAGAATTGTCTTTTTCATAAATGGTTCTGGAAAATCTAATATCCACATGCAGAAGAGTGAAGCTAGCTTACCGTCTCTCACCAGTTATAAAAAAGAAAAATCAACTCAAAATGAATTAAAGACTTAAATGTATGATAGGAAACTTCTAGAATAAAACACAAGGGAAACACTTCAGGAAATGGGAATGGGCAATGACTATTGGGATAAGACCCCCAAAGCACATGAAACAAAAGCAAAAGGAGACCTAATAGGATTATACCAAACTAAAGAGTTTCTGCACAGCCAAAGAAACAATCAACAGAGTTCAGAGATAACTTACAGGATGGAAGAAAATTTGCAATGTGTACATCTGACAAGTGGTTGCTAGGCAGAATATGAAAGAAACTACAGAGACTCAATAGGAAAAAAAAAATTTAAAAATAACCTTGATTAAAATGTGGGGAATCAATTTAAACAGACACTACTCCAGAGAAGACATACAAATAGTCAAGAAGAACATGAAAAATTCTCACCATCACTAATCATCTAGGAAATGAAAATCTAATCCATAATGATACATCACTTTACCCCAGTAAAAAATAGCTCTCAAAAAGACAAAAGATAATAAGTGATGGCAAGGATAGGGAGAAGAGAATCTGCACGCTCTTGATGGGAATGTAAATTAGTACAGGCCATTATGGAAAAATAGTATGTGTGTTCTTCAAAAAATTAAAAATAGAACTACATTGATCCAGCAATACCACAAGTAGGTATATATCCAAAGGAAACGAAATCACTATGTCAAAGAGACATCTATACTCCCATGTTCATTGCTGCTGTATTCACAATAGCCAAGAAATAGGAACAACCTAAGTGTTCATCAATTTATGAAAAGATAAAGAAAATGTGGTACATATTTACAATGGAATACTATTCAACCTTAATAAGAATGAAATCCTGTCATTTGTGAAAGCACAGATAGAACTGGAGATCACTATGTTAAGTGAAATAAGTGAGGCACACAAAGATAAGTACTGCATGATCTCACTTGTTATGACTTGGGTATGAGATATTGCCCCAAAGCTTCTGTGTTAATGCATGGATATTCATAGGTGAAATCATAGGACTGTGAGAGCTGTAACCTAACTAGTTTTAGTGGACTAACTAGGTAGTAACTGTAGATGGGTGGTGCAGAGCTGAAGGAGGTGGATCACTGGGGGCACACCGTGGAAAGATTCATTTTACCAGCACCCCACCCCCACTTTTCAGCTACCATTCAGTGAGCAGCTTTCTTCTGCCTTGCCCTTTGGCCATGATGTCCTGCCTTATCTTGGGCCCAGAGCAGTGGAGCTGGCCAACCACTGACTAAACCTCTGAAACTTTGAGCCAAAATAAACTTTTCCTCCTCTAAGTTGTTCTTGTGAAGAATTTTGGTCACAGTAATAAGCGGCTGACAATTACATCATTTATGTGATCTAAATCTAAAAATAGTTGACTTCATAGAAGTTGGGAGTAGAATGTGGTTACCAGAGGCCTGGGACAGTGTGTGTGGAAGGAGAGGATGAGGGGAGGTGGGAAAAAGTTAATTAGTAGGTACTAAATCACAGTTAAGAGCAAGAAGCTCTGGGATACTGTTTTTGTTGGTGACTGTAGGTACCAATAATGAAGAGCACATTTTAAAAAGCTAGAAGAAATAGTTTTGAAAATTTTCACCACAAAAAAATGATAAATATTTTAGGAGATAAATTAAATTTAAATATTATGTGATTTAAATACTATGTGATTTGTACATGTATCTAACATTACATGGTACTCCATTAATGTGCACATCTTTTTTGTTTATGTGTACCACTTAAAATAAAAACAAAGTTTTGTAGCATGAATATGTAATATATGTATATTTAATTATATATAAGGGTTAAACATAAACTACTAGAATAGCAGACTATAAACATTATGCAATAACATTTATATGTATATATATATATGTGTGTGTTACATATTTGTATCTATATTAAATATATAAATATACATTTACAAGAGTAATATTATTTGATAAGTTTGAAATAAATTGATAAATTCAAAATATATTTGAAATAAATAATATTTAATGAACTTTAAATTTATTTTATCTATTAGTGGTAGAAATCATTGTCAATACTAACATTGTTGTGAGTGCAATGGAATTGAATTTATTTTGTCACTTTAATTTTTTATTTCAAATCTTTTTTTTAAATCAAACTTGGTTTTGATACTGTCATAGTTAGAAGACAATTCACAATTATATATCAGTTCAAAAATTTGTCACAGTTGGCTAGTTTATTTCCATAATGATTGATTTCAATCTGTTTTTCTTGCAAACTTTTTTGAAGTTGTACCATTTTAATAATTTTAATCAATTTGTTAAAAAAAATCTACTGATAGGGTTGGATGTCTATCTCAGTGGTAGAGCAAGCCTAGCATGTGTGTGGCCCTGGGTTCAATACCCAGCATTCAGCACTGCAGGAAAAAAAAATCCCCTGATAATCTATATTTGAAATGTTTTAAAAGTAGTTTATAAATATCTTTCTCACAGGGTTTTTTAATGTGGTACATTTATAATTTTTTTCAGATAATGCACATTATTTTTTACCATAAAGTCTTGTAATAATAAAAACATTTTCTAATAGGAATTTTTAAAATTTTGTTTTACTATGCCTTTTAAAGATACTATATTTAGCTTGAAAGCCATGTAAAATGTTTCTCATTCCCCACCATCAAATATCTTTGGCAACATATATATGTTGGCCAGTTATCATTACAGAAAATGTTGCAAATTTGGATCAGTCATCCATTTTTTAAAAATGAAAAATTCCTAACTCATTCTGATTTTCTATCTCCATGCTTGTCTGTTTGGGCAATAATAATTTTTGTAATCATTAAACATATGCCAAAGTGAATGAAAATATAAGTGTCTAATTTAAAAACAACAACGTAAATCTTACAGGCATTATCATAGCTTAAAAAACAAAAACAAAAACAAAAATCAAGAACCTTATACCATAGCAGTTTCTTATCAAATTAGCTAGCATTCTTACAAAAACCAGTTAACCATAATACAGAATTTACTTGTTTTACTTACAGGTGGCAAGTCTTCAAGATCCTAATTTAATGTTGCCTAAGATTGTCTTATTTCTCTACTTCCTTAATGACTTCATATAATCTCTTTTGACTAGAGGTGGGAAAAAAGTTGATCAATGTCTTAAGTGAAATCCATTTTGTTAACCCCAACAATCAGATGGTTTGTACCCAGTGTTGAAGCCAGAAAGGTATGCTTACACGCCTGTGTCCTTGAAGTCACCAGCTTCAAATTTAGCATAATTAGCAGTAACAATCAGATAGTAGTCAGCATAAGATGTGCCTATAGTTGTGTTTTGGATAAATCACTATGTCCTGGATGTCAGTAGTAGTCGCATAATATTTATTGGTCCATATTTCCACAGGAAGATGCCAATGGTAATTCTACTCTGATGCTTGGCTTTCAGTTTGAGTTTTTCAGGAGCCCTTTCCCATCTCAGCAGCTTCCTTTATGAATTTTTTTCAATGGCCCTTTTTTTTTTTTCCAATACCACATTTGAAGGTCAGATGGCCTGCATTGGTGGATTCACCCAAATCTATATGTCTGTTGAAATTAATCTTTTCCTTTTCCATTTTGGTTTTGATTTAGTAGTGGTTTTTGTGACACCCTTGTTCTGATAGTCAACTTGTTGTGAGAAAGATTTTTTGTTCATTTCTACTGTTGATGGATTTGAAGGTTAAGGGATATTTTGTTTGGTTCATTGGTTTTCTCTTGTTTGTGGTGCTATTATTAACATTGTTGCTATAAACATTATTCTACATATCTTTTGGTAATATGTGCATGAGCTTCCAGCAGGGTAACCCTTGAGTGGTAAGCATACTTGGATAGATACCATGTGCATGTGCAACCTTACAATGAAATACACATGGTTTTTAAAATATTTTGCATGATTTTTTCATTCACACCAGCAATAGTAAAAGAATTTCTATTAATATATATTTTCACTGGCACTTGGAAATGATGAATGTGAAGTGACATTTCCTTGAGGTTTTAATATTCATTTTCCTAATAAGATGGACCACTTATTAGAGCAAGTTTAACACTATTATTTTTATTTTACATACAATAATGGGAGGGAGGTGTTTTATGCTTTCTTGTTGTTTTGTAGAAATTCTAAACATATATTCAGAACAGTAATTCTTAGCTATACAAGTTACAAGTATGTTCTCCCAGATTGTTGCTTATTTTTTTTAACTATTTTATGGTGTTTTGTTAAGTATATATTCTTGCTTTCTAACACAGAAAACACAGACTTTTTCTTTCTTTTTATACGTTTTCGGGATCAAATTTCACATTCAACAACTCCTTTAAGTATCTTGTCATACAGTAACTGATAAGACTATGTGAATACAAAAGGCTTTTTTTAAAAAAATAATCACCTTCTATTTTATATCAAAGAATCATAAATGTTCTGTTATTTGTACTGAGGAATGAAATTAAGCAAATAATACTGCTATGTTGTGTACATGTAGGATTGATTATATAACAACAAAGCCCACTATTACGTGTAATTGTAATGCATCAATAAAAAGGAAAATAAAAATAAGAGAATTATCAAAATTAACCAATCAGAGTTCTTTTTTTTGCATTGTGTTCCAGAGAGTTTGGCCATTCTCTCTTAAGTGAGTGAATCTGTAAGAAGGTAAGCCCCAGACTTATGGGGGGAGTGGTGCAGAAATATTTCCCTCCTTGAGAACCAGAGCAGCTGAGGCATCTGGTCTCCAGAGAGAAAAGGCATGAAGCAGAGATTAGAAGGAGATACCTATGATACATACTACAAATGGACGAACATTGAAAATATTATGCTAAGTAAAAGAAGCCAAATGCATATAGCCACATATTATATGATTCTATCTATATGAAATATCCAGAAGAGTCAAATCCTTAGGAACAGAGAGCATATCCATGGGTGCCTATCACTGGAGGAAGAATGAGAAGTGACTGCTACTAGTTTTGGGATGATTTCATCTGGATTGATGAAGATGACGTGTTCCTTAAAGGATTGCACTTAGATGGATACAAGAATCTCAGATTCCTCATGGTAATGGTTGCAGAAACTCATGAATATATTGAACCATTGAATTTACACTTTAAAAGCATAAACTTTATGGCTCATAGATCATAACTCAATAAAACTATTATTTTAAAAAAATGAATGCACCAGAGATTCTGGAGCAAGAGGGAAAATAAAAAACATAAGCCTTATAAAATTTTGCTAGTTTCAGGTTCACTTCAGTCTCAGTGCTCTTCTAATTCAGGGTATGCTAGAACTGTGCTACAAATCATTCATAAAATAGAGTTCAGTTGGTTTTCTTTCATTTCAAATGAAATAATTCAATGTGTAGTTTTTATAACCCCAATTATATATGAGATAATTGAAGTCCAGACAATTAACTGGTTTAAAATAAGGGGAACATTCTTCCCTTCATACCTTCATAATAATTTATTTCTATTACCTTCAAAGAACTTAAATCTATTATAAATGCATTTTTTTACATTTAACATCCCTTCACTATTTAATTGTTCCTTCCACTTTCCAATGTAGATAATTTTGCTCTTGGAGTTGGGATTTTCCTTTTTGCATTTTGTTTTGTCTTGGTACTAGGCATCCCCAGTCCTTTTTATTTTTATTTTGAGACATGATCTTGTTAAGTTGCTGAACCTGGTCTTGAGCTTGAAATTTTCCTGCCTCAGCCTCCAGAGTTGTTAGAATTACAGGAGCAAACCACAGCAACCAGCTTCTTTTTGCATTTCTTTTGTTTGTGCATTAAATAGTAATCCCAATCCTCCATTTACATTCTGCATAACAAGTCCATTTTCTCAGAACTATTTATCATGACAGATCCAAAGCAGGAGTAAGAAGCAGGAAGCTGGTATCTGTATACGGGGTAAAAATGGGAGTTCATAACCCACTTGAATCAAAGTGTGAAATATGATATGTCAAGAACTATGTAATGTTTTGAACAACCAACAATAAAAAAAAAAAAATTAAAAAAAAAAAGAATACCATGGATTATTTCTGGGAGCAGAGATAGGAATGCTGTCATTTCATCAATATCAAGGGAGCCAGGGCTAGGGAGCTTTAGTGTTCCTGTCTGCTTCTCTTGAGAAATTGTTTCTTCTCTCTCTCTCTCTCTCTCTCTCTCTCTCTCTCTCTCTCTCTCTCTCTTCTCTCTTCTCGTTGTCCAGCTACTCCTGCTCTCCAGGACACAGAATAGAACACACATCTCTAGTTCTAAAGATTAAACATACATTTTTTACCCTATACCATTGTTTCTCAACCTTAGAGCTAACAACCTTTAGGACATGGGATACCTCTTTGTTGTAAGCACTGTCCTGGCAATAGTAGGATATTTAGTGGTGTCCCTTACCTCTCTATCCACTTGGTGCCAAGGTCCCTTTTGAGAACAATCAAAAATGTCTTGATATATTGCCAAATGTTCCTTTGGGGACAAAGTCACTCTCGGTTGAAAACTGTTGCCTTAAAAGAATTCACCCAGATGGATACAAGAATCTCAGATTCCTAAAAAAAGAAATCTCACTGGCCCAGCTTGAGGTTAAGGGCAAAAGAATACTAAACTTTGGCTAAAATTCAAGGGAAGTTCCACTGCAAGAACACATCCTTTGGAGCCCAGCCCTGTGCTCCAGGATCATGTGGTGTGAAAGTCTACATAAGCTGAAAACCAAAGAATTTTCTAATGTAGGGGTTTCCAATATAGGAAACATTCTGACTAATTGATCTTGACACTGGTTGAAAAAGATTGGCAATATGAAGAAAGGGTTAAACTGGTCAGATTTTCTCCTTATATTTCTCCATGCTAGCTGGTTTCTAATCATGAAGTTAACCAAAGGGATTTCACAGCCTTTTTTGTTCCCTTTGTTGAAGAAATTTTTAATAAAATAATTTTCTTTAAAAAAATTGTGTATCTGAATCTGTTTAAAAATAAGCAAGCAAACAAAAAATACTCATAGTTAATAACTGAATTCAGGACTGTTTGGGCTTCTCAAAACTAAAGAAAGAATCAGCCAGCATCCTGTTTGTTCATGCAGCCGAGATTCAGTTTTCTGAGAAGGCAGTGTACAACCATGGTTTCAGTTCTAAAGAGAATAAAGCTTCTCATGCCTTCCTCCTCCCTGAGAGTTCTGCTCAGATTTCCCCAAGGTAAGAAGGCTACACTAATTATCCTTGTAAAGTTAGTCACTTATTAAACCTCAGTGGTTTTTGCTTTCCCATACTTTTCTATTGGTATATCATAGTTGTACATAATGATGGGATTTGTTGTTACCTATTTGTACGTGTGCACAATATAACAATAAAATTTGGTCACATCACTCCCCAGTGATTCCCTCCTCTTTTCTCCTCCCATCCCCTGGTCCCTTTCCTCTATTTTAGTGATCTCTCTTTGAGAAAAACTTGAGCTATGTGATCTAGTTCTTATATGCCTGCTGAGGGCCATTGCCAAGTAGGAATGACGAATTGATATTTCCTTGCCAGCGTACCCCATGTTAAATGGACTTGCCTTAGAAATTTGCTGTGACCTTGCATGTGTGTTTGAGAAAGGTGACCCTGCTCAAAGACCAGGGCGGATCCGGGTTTAGAGATGATCAGGTTTGAGGAAGTTTCCCCCTCCTTGAGTTTAAGGCGTTCCCGGTTTAAGACAAGTTTAGGGCGTTCCCGGTCTGAGACAATATGGGTTTTAGGGAAGTTGGAGGTTGAAGATTATTGCTGCTGGGATTAGGGTGTTCCTGCTGCTTGTTCCTGTTGAGTTCTCGTGAGATTCAAATGGGATTTGGAAAAAAGCCTCATGGAGTAGGTGATTTGGGGCGGCGGCTTATTGGAGATTTCACCAGAACGTGTTTGTTGAAGGCCGGTGTGAGTTCGGGAATAAAGAATTGCTCTTTGAATCTACAAAGTTGTGTGTGGCTCGTGATTCTGTGCCAAGCCGAGACATTGGCATATGCCTATAGTCCAATGTCTGAACTTGATATCAACAGGAAAGCAAACAAAACCCAACCCAACCAATCAAACCAAAAGACAAGACAAAACCAAACAAAAACAATAAAACCAAAAACACTTTGGTTCAGTCATGCACTTATTAGGTATACATTCAAGGGCATCATCAGATCAACCACCAAAGGAAAACTAATCATGTTGATTGCCAAATTAAATTATCCAAGTTTTAAAACAAAACAAAAAATGTCTAATTAGCACCAGTATGTTCTTTTAGCTCCTATTAACCTAGTTAATTGTTTACTTTTAAAACCTGGACTAAAGTGGCCCAACATATATGTACTAAGAAGTTTGTAAAACATTATTTTTTTGATAAAAGGAAAAATTTCAAATAATTTTAAGGTCTGGTAGTAGGGTATTGGTTGTATAAACTGTGTTTCATAAGTAGGTTACAGTTTAATATCTTAGGAGAATACAAAACTCCACTCATAGTAAATAAAACAAACAAACCAACCAACAAACAAAGGATACAGGAGATAATAAAGTAGGTAGACTGATTCTAAAGACTTAATATTTGGAAGGAGAAACCAAAATTTTAACCATGGTTCTCTCTGTATGATGAAATTAATGTGAAATTTTTTTTAATGTATTTTTTCTCATTTTTATAAATCATGCAGCATTCTTTAATACGAATTAAATCATTAGTTTTAGACCGGTAAATGCTATCATTGAATGAATTCTTTAGTAAAATATTATTAATTTATTTGGGAACTTATTGCTCAGGTTTTAAAAAAAAATTGTTAATCATGCACTAGTTTTAAAGAAGCTGTGACCTCTGGAAGATTGTCTCTCAGGAGAGCCAGAACAGGACTCAACTGCAGTGAACAACTGGAGTAGAAACAGTGGGTTTCCTGAAATGCCCCAAACTTATTTAGTCTGTGTCTGGCGTGGTTCCTGAGTAAAATCCGTGCCGTCAAATCAGATCATCCAGGAGCCAAACTCAGTAAAAAGTAAAAAAGTCAGTCTCAAAGGTTTTTGACATTTCTGAAATCTAACCTGAATGTACCTTTTGGTCAGATGTTTTAACAATTGCCTTGAATTATAAATTTCTTTTTTAAAACAAATTATGCATTTCTTTTTCTCCTTCTTGTAAAATATTAGTCTGGGCCTGATGATACTGATTTTTCTCTATATTCATTAATTTACCAAAAAGAGAATTGTAGCATTTCCATGATCAATGTTCCCTATGGGAAAAGCTTCAAAATATTCTTGGAAACACCAAATATGTTTAAAACCAAACAAAACTGCTACCCATAACTGGCGAGGCACCGTGAAGACCGGTCTTCCCTGTCCTCTGAACTTGTTGGCTCCTCTTGTATAGATTTCTTGGTCGTTCTGAAGGAGGATGACACAGTCCCTCCTGGAAACCATGTACTTGCTGCTCATTCTGCCCAGTTTTTAATCCCATATTTCCCCCAGATTGAGTCTTTCCCTAATTCTTATATCAGAAGACACCAATCTCAGGGAGGGAGGCCTTCCCTGGCCAGAAACCTCATCAACCCCACTAATATACTCTTATAATTTTCTTTCTAGATGAATCATTGCTTGAAAACAAGTTGTTTATTTATGTCTGTCGCTTCTATGTAGCATATGGTGGTCTGCATCTGAGCCTGTAGAGTCATGGATTGTCTTGTTCAAATTGTATCTTCAATTCCGAGAACTGAATACTCATGCCCTGCCTAGGAATTAATTCTCTGAATAATATTTATCGAATCAATAAATGAACAAATGACATTTAAAGTTAACCACAAATATAAATTTTACAGAAAATATTAAATTGGTGTTCACTATTTTCCTAAAAATAATAATTATTAACAGAAAAAGTGACAAAAACTCAGATTTAACAAAAAAAAAATTAAGGTACTAACACATTTTACAAAATACTTTCAGGTTTCCAAAATAATGTTTTTTGTTTTCTTCTTGCTGAAGCTGTTAGCATAGTCTCTGAATATTATTCATTTCTTGTGCAAATTCATGAGAATTGACGTTCAAGTGTGCTCCTGTATGTGTGCATAGTTTTCAGCTCTTGTTTTCTGATAATGTAATTGTTTCATTTGGACAGATGGGAGATTTCCTTTTTGCATTTTGGCCACGTTCAGCTCTGATTTGTTATTGTTTGAAATTCTGAGAATGTTTTACACACGTTTGAAAAACATTTGGCCTCTGATAAACGAATGACAAGCATGATATAAACGCTTGGGGATGATCCTTTAGGATCTGTGCAGAGACCTGCACATCTGCCTCCAGCTGTGCAGCAACTCAGGACTGAAATGACTAAGCCTGGTTTGGCCAAAGTCAGTAATTATTTTCATTGTTGATCTGAAGATCAAAGGTTATTCCCAGGAAGGAAGGACAGGGCAATGGACTTTGCTATCTGACAATAGTGGAGATTTATGCAAGCTATCATTTAGTTCATGGTTTGCACATTAACCTAGTGCTAATGCATATGGGTGACAGCCCCAATGTAAACAGCCTTGATGTGATATTAATTATAATTGGCTAAAAGTAAATTAATCCACTGGTTTTGAATCATCTTTGCCCTTTTGTCTGGTCTTAAATCCTGACTCTGAAGGTTAGGAAAGTCTATAGCAACTATGTTACGCTTTTAAAAGAGAGAGTGTAATTCTGAGTCCTTGCTACTCTTTAAAACTTTTTTGACCATGTTAAATCATTTTATGTTTACCTTACATTCTACTTTAAAGAGCTTCCACAGGTGAGATTAGCCCAATTCTCAGAGGTTGTAACCCTTCATTCATGTGAATTCTTTAACACTTAAGTTTTCAATATTATTATTATAAAAAAAATCTCAGGTGTGGAAACACACAGAAATGCTACCTAATTCCATTCTCACTCATTTTACCCTCTTTTCCTACCATTTCTGGCACATCCCCTTCAGATCTTATATCCAATAATTTGTTACATGCCCTGCTCTAAAGTGTCCATTTCTAAAACAGAGAGGGTTTGGGTCTCAAATACAGATTTAATCATTGATCTGTTAGTTTGCTAAATATGGATAATTCTTATTGTCATTTAGGCACAATGCTAGACATTGAACATACATTATTTTCTCCAGTCTCCACAGTTCAAAGTGGGTGTTATTATCTCCATTTATAGGTAAGAAAATTGAAACTCACTAAACCATAAGGAAAGGCTGAAATTACAATGTTCATCTGACAAAACTCAAAGTAATTTTTTTTATAAACTATATAATATGGTTTCTAATAAATCATAATGAAGATTGTGGGGCTGGGAATGTGGCTCTGTGGTAGAGTGCCTTGTGCCTAGATTGCATAAGGGTCTGAGTTCAATCCCTGGCACCAAAGGAAAAATAAAATTAAAAGATCATAGTAAATGCTATAGTTATTCTATGTTAGAAAACTTAAATTAGCCTTTACAGTGTCACTTATAGAAATTTGCACAAAACAGGCACTCAATAAATTCAATAGATGTTTACACAACAAATAAAAATTACAGTTAACTTTAAAAGTAGGTCAAGTAATTAAAAATCCATTTGGCTTTTTCCACAAAATGTTTCTGTTTACCCGGCAATGAGTACATTTGGACACAAGATTCTCTCTGTTGTTCATTCTATAATTTACAATTTTTAATCTCTCTTTCAAAGACTTTTCTTTATGAGGGTTGCTTTGATTTTTATTTGGTCTAGTGAAATATCGAGTTTCATAAAGGTGCACAAGTATATTGCTTGAGCAAAGGGCTTGCTGAGGAGATGACATCTGGAGACAATTGATTTAGCTGGAAATGAGGCTGCAATGAGGAAAAACAATGCTTATTACGAAATTCATTTCCTAGTGTAATAATTTATTAAGTAGTGTGGGGCAGCTCCCCAAAGCCTCTCCTCATCTCCCACAGCAGGATTGTAGACCCAGACAATGCTTTTCCTACCTAGATACTGCAGAGACCTCCTAACTCATTATTTGATCCCTACTTTCGCCTCCTGGTATCTGTTTTCCACACTGTAGTCAAACAATAATCTAGTATTCATATATTTTCCAGCATAAAAACCCTTCAATGATTTCTAAGCGTCTTTGGGATAAAGAGAAGACTCTGTCATGTAGATGTAAGACTTGTGATCTGTCCCTTCCCACTTCTCCTCCATCATCAGGCACCCTGCCCCCTTGCCATCTGCAGTGGAGATCATCTGCCTTTCCAGGACATCGTATTAACCATTCCTATAGCCCCAGGCTTTTGCTCATGCTATTCCTTTGTGCCTGTTCCTTTAACCCCAGTGTTGAGCATCTCAGAGTCCAAGGCCATTGGGTCATTCCAGGAGCTTTACCCTTTTAGAAAAAAAAAGAGTAAAGAAGGATAGAGAAGGAGATGAAAGAGCTTCACAGTTTCCATAACTGTTACCACAGCAACCACTTATTGAGCACTTATTATCTGCCAGGCATTTTAGGTGCATTAACTAATTTAATCCTCACAATGACCCTAGTTGATGCAATAATTTAAGCAACTAGTAAATAAGAGAGTAAAGGTTCAAATGAAAGTGCCCACCTAAATGTCAAATGTCAAACATTTTGTGTGACTTTTTTGTGTGTGTGACTTGTTTTTCTTAAACTAAATACAAGCCAAACAAGGAAGTTTTCAATACCACAGGTTTCTGGGTCTAAAAGAGACACTGGGCTAAGACTAGACATGTTTCTAGGCAAATTTACGAAATGCTCTGAAATAATTGTATTGTATTTTCCTTCAAGAAATGTGTTAAATAATTTCAAATTGATAGCCCACTATTATCTCAAACTTTGTATTATAATATTTCTTTCAAAACTTCCTCTGTGACCAATGTTTACTTACATGTATTAAAACATAAACACACTTCTCTAATTAGATATCAGGGAATTTGAAAGATTCTATTTTTTTCTTTACTTATAAAAGAAGATGTAGTTACAAACCAATCTATGTATTTGATATCCTGAGGCATTTATGCACTACTGAGTTTAAGGTGAATACTATCTAGAGAAAGGCATTTGTTCCTGGTATAAAGCATAAAGGCAAAACTCAAAAGAAAAGATAGAAGTTGTTTGTGAGCTTTGCATTACTGTAACAGAATACCTGATATAATTATTGACTTTTAAGAAGGAAAAGTTTATTTTGGTTTGAAGTCTCAGAGGTTTAAGTCTGTGGTGGCTTGGCTATATTGCTTCTTGTGGTGAGGCAGTGCATCATGGTGGCAGAATAAAACAGAGCAAACTTCTTATCTCAGGGTGGCTTGGAGAGAGGGGCCAGGGGAGAAAAGCCAGGGGCATCCAAAATTCCCTTCAAAGACATCTCCAGTGATCTGACTTCCTTTCATTAGACTCCATCTCTTAAGGTTCCACCACTTTCTGATAGCACTACTTTGGGAATCCCCACTATCATATAAATGTATTAACAATGATATCATAATTGAGTGTTTGTACATAATTAAGAAGTGAGTTCTACAAAAACCTACAAGCTTCTAAAAAGTAAGAGTATTCAGATGTATCATTGTCCTTCTTTGACATCCTACTTCAGCTCAACTGAACCTAGTGGATGTCTCTACATCCTAGCAGCTGTTTCTCACTTGTTTCTCTCATTTACACCTCTCCCCTCTATTGACAGCCTTATTCTCCTCCCTTGATTACTTTCACTTCCTCTCCTGCTTTCTTTTACTTTTAACTGGCCACAGAAAAAAATATTTCTGTGGACTTCATGTGTAGAGGGCACTGATCAAATGCTTAAAAAGTACAGAACTTTCAATGTAAGGAGCATGAATTTGGCAGTGTCATTGCTATTGGGCACAGATGCAGTGACCGAAATTCAACATTCAGCAATACCGTGGGAATATGGAATAGTCCGTGGAATGAGTTAGGAACATAGACCTGTATCTAAATTTTAGAAAGCCCTTACCACAAACACTGCAATCATGGCACTCATCAAAGGAATCAATGTGTGTTTCTTCACTCTAAAGAAAAAATAGGCAACTCATGCCTGTTATTTGTTTCTGACTTCTTTGAATATGGTAGTGAACATTTTCTCAAATGCTTTTCATTTTGTGGTAGAATTTCATAAATTCTAAATGAAACACAGCAAAAAAGAACTTTAAAATAATTGGGGGAAAAATGGTCCCTTTCTTTTACTACTTTGGGAATGTGAGGAAACTGGTCTTTTTGTGAACTTTCCCTACCACATTGTTCAGGTCACCGTTTCAAAGTTTATAAAGTTTAAGGTTCTTTAGGGTTTACTCAAAGAGATCCCCCCCCCCTCAAATGTATGCTTTCCAACCAATTTGAAATTATAGGTCCAATAATGTGTTTAATTTAGAAATGTTTTTATTTTAGGGTGGGGTGTAAGGCAGAAATGTTTTCAGCTCCCCAAATCATCAATAACTGTGGTTGAGACAGAGTCGAGCTTGTTGATCACCATAGAGATGGAGAACACCATCTGCACAGAGTGCTCTGGTGACGTCTCAGAGTGTGAAGGGCAAGGTGTTTTGATTCAGACCTGAAGTTTGGTTTCAGAGGACAGTGGCGAGGGGAAGAAATGGCGGCAGGAAGGGAACTTGCAGAGGTGGGAGGACTAATACGACAGGACAATTTAACATTGGGGTAAAGAGCACTGCCAGGAGTTTTAGGCAAGGAGTTCAAAATATCTTGCTAGGTTAACTGTCTATCAAACTTTTTTGGTAAGTCTTTCCAGAAGTTTCTATAGGGAGCAACAAATACAAATCATTAAAGACAAAGTCATGGGAACAGTTTTAAAAATTTGTCTCAATAATATTGTTTTAAAAAATATACTATGGATTACTATGATAATAAGCTTTCTGTTTCCTCCAAATAGGAAATTTTTTGTTGGAATTTTTTATATGCCTGTTGAGATCACATGTTTTACTATGAGTTGGGTAAATAATCATTAGTCATGAATATTTGTGGTTATAGATTTGTCAGAGTCATAAAAGAAAAATATAGCTCTCTTCTTATCTTTCTACTTTTTGCTTTTTAAAAAAGCAATTCTATTCTGGAACACATTGAAAATATTTGAAATAATAAAAGCAAGATAACCCTTCTAAATTGAATATTATTTGCTTATGTAGAAGTAAATTGCACAGAAGTGTACTACCAGCATGATTAAATAATATTAAATTTCTTTTAAAAATAAGGGGTGATCTGTTTAGAAGATGAAAAGTTGACTAGTTAACCAGGAGTGAAATAATTTTCAAATTGATAGAAAATATTAGGTCACATGAAATATATTTCTGAATACATTGAAGCCAAACTAGTACAACTATTATAATAAGACAGAATTTTGGAAATATTGTCTGTAGTGACTTCAAAAATAAGTAATTCTTAGGGTTCCCATTTTATGAATGAGAATGCCTATGGTCTGTGTTCAAGTTTCATAAAGGCTATCCACAAGGAATGAATGCCACCCAGCAAAGGATAGCATTTCCATGTCACTTCTGGGCTAAATGGTCAATCCCAAGCATCTTTAAATCAAATTAGTTTTACTGTTGTAGATAAAAGGCTAATTTATATTATTCTCTGTCATTACACAGTGGCAGGAATATTCTTAAGTGGAAACTGACCAAGGAGTATAAAATACTTGAAATACCACTGCTATAATTTATATCTTTTTGTAAAGTATTACCATCTTCAGAAACTTCCCTTTAAAACAAAATATTCTCAGAGGCATCCTTAGAGAGAATCATGGAAGAGCACAAGGAACTCTGACAGTTTATTGCTGTGAAGTAGGATAGATCTGAAGGGACTTTGGAGGTCCAGCGTGATATTTCATCTGCCTGGAATCTTTGAGTAGGGTCTCCACAATTGTAGGCATGTGTCAGGAGCTATTTGAGAGTCTGCTGGTGGGTCTTCTTTGTAAGTTTTATGCCTACTGAGCAAGGGAAGTTTGTACATCAATGTTTTCCTTGAATTAAAAACAAAGTAAATGGCTGCTAAACAGAATGCATATTAATTTATTGTTTCTAAATTGAAAATAATGGAATTAAACAGTCAAGAAATTTTTTTTAATTAGAAGAAACTTTGAAACTATTCGAACTAAGAAAACATTTAGTATTGTCAGGTAGTAAGACATTTTTATAATGAAAATGTTCAGAGCTTTGTAGCTTTTGACCTGAGTAATAATAAACAGACAGTTATGATGGTTTGGTATTAAATCAATAGTTGAAATGGAAAACAGAGGAAAATTACTCAAGTTCCAGAGATTGGGTATTTCCGTTTGTAAAGTAGCCTCTTACCATGTAGATACAAAACTAATACTCAGGGCTTACATGGAAACGCAGGCTGTCGGAGAGTTAATTTCACTTAATAACGAAAGCAAATTTTCAAATGATTGTTATCAACCATTCAATCATTTCAATTCTTTCACCACCTGAGATTTACAGAGTAGGAATTGGAGGCCTTTGTTTTCTAGCAGTTTTATCCTTAGATTTTAAACATAATAGTGTCTCTTAAAAAAATAATAACTAAAATCCTTGAGCTGTAGCTATTGTTTTGCAAGAATGAGATAAGGTCTTATGTAGAGTTAACTTTTTTGTGTAATTTTAATTTTTTTGTAGTCCTTCCTCTTCTCCATAAACTCAGCTTCTAATGCCTTCAATACAACTTATGCAGATGTGATTCAAGAAATCAAGGAGTAGAGCTCAAATGCTTGCTTTTTATTTTAAATATTTAAAGATTCAAGGATAGGCACAATTTTAGCTGATTTTTATAAATTCCTGGTCTTCGTCTGTTTTGGGAAATAGAAAAGGAAACTTGCACTGCCATTCTGCATGGTGTAATTTGGATCTTCAGTGTTCTGGCTTTAGTTCGCATGCTAAGGATTTGGCTTAGCAAGGCCAAGACTATTATAAATAGACCCCTGGCTTCTGAAATACTAGGAGCATTATGTTCATAATGTAGGAAAGCTTAAAAACATTGCTTTCATTATAATTGGAGCTGCTATAACAATCCTGTGGACATGCTGTTTATATCTAGATTTATTTTTCGGAATACTTCTTTGTAAAAGCCTTACATTTTTATTTTGTAGATGGTTGAAAAATTGGTTAAATGAAGTCAAGATGCACTGATCCCAGAAAGATGTGTAAGCAATGAAATATGATGACTTAAAAAGTAGTCTTTGTTCCGACATCATCCAGGCTTACTGCTAACACTGTTCATGTCCATTGGATTCTTGCCATTTTTCTACTTTGCAGTAGGAAGAACTGGCCCACAAGTTTCCTCTTCATATATTTATGTGGGTGGGACAGGAAACCTTCTGGAAAAGTTACTTCAGTAAAAGTTATTGTGATTTCTATACAATTAGTTCTCAATACTCACAGAAAAATTTATCTTGTAACTTACTTTACACCAAATTGAGCTGGTAACTGAATATCACAGTGGACAAACTCAGTAATAATTGTGGTCTTCCCTTATGTATATCACTATACATACTGTTGTCCTATTACTGCTGACACATATTATTTGACAATGATCAGTGTGCATGTATTCTGTTCTGCACTCAATTTTTTGGCACCACTAATGTTCCTGCAGTTCAATTTAATTCTGATGT
This sequence comes from Urocitellus parryii, assembly GCF_045843805.1. Classification (NCBI taxonomy): domain Eukaryota; kingdom Metazoa; phylum Chordata; class Mammalia; order Rodentia; family Sciuridae; genus Urocitellus; species Urocitellus parryii. Next base: position 96,378,639 of record NC_135538.1, read on the forward strand.
TAACTACCAAGAGTTCATGTAAACGCACAGCGAAGGGCATACAGTTATGATGACAAGACTTAGGATACCAGCTGCAGACCTTGAGGATATCTATACTACTGTAAGGCCAGCTATAAAGTCAGCTGTCCCTACTACCCTGCCCTTATGCTTAGTAATTTGCTCATAGATACTCATATTTGCAATTTCAGTTTTTATCATTAAGGATATAGATCAGGAATCATAGAAGGGAGGAGACAATAGGCAAAGTGTGTGGTTGGGTAAGTGGCGGTGGGGCACAGAGCTTTGTGACCTTTTTGTGGAGTGATGTCACCTCCCCAACCCAGGAGCTCCATTGAGACTCAGGTACAGAATTTTATTAGGTTTTCACTATGCAGGTGTGCCTGACCAAATCATTAACCACATGATTGAACTGTAATCACCATTCCAATCATAATACATGTCAGGTCTTCCTAGGGACCAGCCTTTGTTCTGAAGCAATACAATTGTGTGGATTTTTATAGGCACTATCATAGTGATCTCACGCATTGCTTTCTCCCTCTCCACAAAGATAGCTCTGCAAGGGCAATGTTTGAATTTATTTTGTATCCTAGAACACTGCTCGGCACCAGAGGCATATCATAAGTATTTGTTGAATGAAAAAATGACAGAGGTGCCATTAGTTTCTGTGTAAAATAAAATAAGTCTCTGTTAAAGTGAACACCATCAAATTATATCACAATCTACTTTAAAATCATTTGTTGATTTATGACCATCTTGAGGGATTAAAATATAAATAACTGATGTAACTTCTGACAGAAGACCAGTGTTTTGATGGAAATTAGAAGGCAAAATAAATGACTGATTTTTTTCCCTTAAAATACACATATGAAAAACCTGGATATTGTATTATAATTAGAACAGTTATTAAAAGTTAAAAAGATGACCAAACACAACACTTGATGATTATCTGTGCTTCTATAAAATCAGTAAACTAGTAGGGAATAATATTTTTTTGGAGATAACACTAGGTGCACATTTTCTTACATTAAAAATTAAGATCAAAAAATGTCTTTTCAAACAAAAAGATTACAATGGTGAAGAAATGTTATTAAGTTGTATTGTAATATGTGAAATAGAAAAAAATAAATTTTAGGAAATTATGAAGATTCATATACGTTAATTTGAAACACTAAGAGAAAAAGAAAAAGGAAAGAAAAATAGATGAAGAATAGCAAATAACAACTGTGTTTCCTAATGAAAATCTACTGACTTAACTTTCCATACCAGACACCAGAATCTAGAAATGGTGGACAAATCGCCATGTGATCATCCCTCAACTTTCTATATGTATGGTTGGCTGATCTTCCTGGATGGAATCTTTATGTTATAGTTCTTTTTCACTGCCAACAGCAGCAAGATTTTGACACACTCAGTTCCTTTAGGAATTGATTACAAGGAAATGGGGAGAAATTAGGATGAAGATTTATGTGCCAAGAATTCATTATTATGCAGTTCAGAATAAGGTTATATTAATCTCTTACAACTGCTTTTTTATTCAAGTAACAAAAAAGCCAGTTTCAGTCTAAACTTAAAAAATAAAAGAGAAACAACCAAAACACAAAGTGTAAATGAAGTGTATTCACCAAAATTGTGGGAAGGATTCCAATGGGGAGCTGGATTTATACATGAGTGGTTTAAGAATCCGAAACAATGCCAAGACTCCTATATCCTAACTTTGTATCCTGTCTTCCGCTTCTTTTATGTTGTCTTCTCTCAAACTGTAGCTGACTGTTCTTATATGGTATGGTGCATAGATATTATTTAAAAAGTATCTTTAAGTCATCCAGCATCCAGAAATAAGCACAATTAACAGCTTTTCTTATAGGTCTATTCATGGTATTGTAGACACATATAACACCCCTTAAATGAGCACAGCATGCACAAACATACATAATTATTTGAAGGCCAAAGTATACATGCATTGTTTTGTTACTTAGCACTCATTTATAAAATATTCTTTGATATTAAACTTTACCTGAAAATGATGCTCCTACATTACCCAGTGTTTTATTCTTTCTACTTCCATGTAACCATTTCCTGCAAGGTGTTTCCAATTTGAGACATTTTCAATTTTTAAATAATACATTACTAAATAAATTCTGAAATAAAAATAACCAGAAACATGCACTTCTTATTGTGTCCTAGGACAAATTACTAGATATAGACTTAGTGAGACCAGACTCTGTACAATTCTGACATTTTTAAAAGAAGACATAAAAATGGTCATCTGGTAAAAAAAAAAAATGCTGAGAATCCTAATTGAAACCACAATAAGATATAATCTCATCTCAATAAGAATGGCTACTATTAAAAGACTAATAATAGCAAGTGCTGGTGAAGATGTGCAGAAAAGGGAATCCTTTCCCACTTATCAAGGCTATTGGAAAAGTACCTCAAGACATCCCTTGTGAAAAAATTATACATAGATTCCTTTAAAAATTAAAAATAGAACTACCATACAATTTACTAGTTCTACTAAAGGGACTGGAACTGGACATCATTACCTTCAGTGAAATAAGCCAGGCACAGAAAAATAGGATTGCATGATTGCACTTATATTTGGAATCTAAAAGAGTTAACCTCATAGCAATTGAGAGTAGAGTGGTGGTTACCAGAATCTGGGTAGAGTGGGGTTGGGTTGGGAAAGATCAATCAGTATGTATGGAGTTACATTAGATAGGAGCAAAAAGTTCTGGTGGGCTATTGCATGATAGAGTGACTATAGATGATGATAATAATATACTGGACATTTCCGAAAGCTAAAAGAAAGGATTTTGAAAGTTTTCACCATAAAGAAATGATAAATGCTCAAGGAAATAGATATGTTTAACTTGTCTTAAACATTATATACTGTACATATCATGGAAATGTAGCTTGGCATTCCATTAATATGTACAATCTGTACAATAATGTATCATCTAAAAAATAAAAAATAACTTAAAAATGTCAAACTGATTCTAAGTTGTTCTGATTTACATTTACACTAGAATGAGAATGGTTTTATTACTATTAATCTGCTAATATTGGATATTGTGATTTATAAATACTTCTTCCAGTTAAACAGGTGGTTCAATTTGACTGAATAGTTCTTTATATATTTGTTATTAAGTTGTGTTTGAGAATTGCCTAGTTTCTGTTTGTCAATTTTTATTGAAATGTTCTTTTCCTTATTGATTTGAAAGACCTATTTAATCCGTAAACTTACTAGTATTTTAACATATATCCTGCAAATATTTTTCCACTTGCCCTTTGAATTAGAACTTTATAAAGTTACTGCTATATAATAAAATTGGATTCATAGTCAAATCATTAGCTTTTCTTCTCCACTTCCCAGTCACCTGCAGCTACTACTATATGTAGACATCATCGGTATCACTGTAGTCCCTGAAGGGTCTAACTTCAATCAAACCCCCTTTTCAACTTTCCAACTTATTCCCTCTAATACTGACAATAGTAACCCTTCTTGTCTACAGGATTTTCTATACATCAACCTCATTGCCTTTCACTCCTCTGTTTCTCCTTCAAGTCCTGATTTCCCTCCTTACTCAGTAAACATTCTATCAAGAAATAAATACTTAAAATACTTCATAAATTCACTTGACCTTCTTATTTGACCTTTGCTGGTTTAACAGAAGCCCGACCCTGATGGATTCAACTCTAGACTGTGTGCCACATGACTCAGTGTGAAGAACAATGCAGCCTTGTTATCTGATTTTTTTCAATAAATCAATGACCACCAACCTCAAATGGGCCTTTCTGTTGCCGTCATATTACATTTCCTGAAACTGTTAACAAGTCTTTCCTCTTCAAACTACCAACTAATGATCTTACTTCTTTCACATTCTCCAACTGCCACACCTGTATGTATAAGGAACACTTTGCCAACCCTCTGATTTCCTGGGCGTCCAGTCAATGTAACTATGAAAGGCCAATGTTACATTTATTCACTCTGTCCCTACTGAATGTTACTTTACTGCATTCCAGCAGCAATCGCTATTTTTACTGTGTCATAGTTACATCTAAGTGGACATTGAGAAATGGCCCCATCAGACCTGTGACTCTGCAGCACAGTTTCAGAGGTCACTGTGTAGCCATGAGGCTTGCTTCTCCACCATGATGAGATGCAGCTGGAGCAAAGCCAGGAATGGGTGATGGTATTGCAAAGACTGCCTTTCTCCCTTGAGTCAGTGTCATTCTTTAGAAAATTGTCCTAACTAGGAGATAAGTTTAGTACAAAGATAGAATCTAATTTTTGTATTGGTGGAGGCATTTTCTTTCTGTTAGCACTTTTGAATAATATAGTAAATCTTCAACATACAAAATAAATTTCTAATTAAAGACGTAAATAAACATCTTCAACCTTCTCAATTGGTCTGAAGGACATCTGAATAAACCAGCACCTTAAATTATAGAGGTTCCAATTTGTAGAAAATAAGATCAAGAAAGCCTATTAGGAATTTGAATTATTAGAGCTCTGAAGAAATGCTTGAAATTTGAAGCAGAAATTTTATTTACAATAGTGAATTTGAAGGTATTTATTTCCACACTTGGAACAGAAACTGTTACACATATTCTTAAAAGGTCTTAGACATTATACAGTCATTTTAAATAGTAAGTAGATAAGCAAAGATGCAGAAATAGGCCCTCAAGCTTGCAGGCAAGTGGTCTGCCACTGAGCCACACCCCAGGCTCTAACATGTGATTCATAAATATAATCTTTCCAAAAATATACACATTTGACCATTGGAATATATTTGTGAGATAATAAATTCGTAAATGCTCATTCTTTCTACATTTTGATAGACTTGTACAAGTTTTCTTACTAATCACATCAACATGAATAAAATTCTCCAAATTCTTAAGAGACCAACACATTCTCTGTAAGCCTATTTATCTCATTTTAAAATTTTTAACTTTCTTTCCAGTCATGACTACACATGATGAGAATAATCTATTATGTGTATAGTGCCAGAGCTTCCTTTCTTTATAGAGCTTTTATACTCCTCTTACTGAATTATTTCTTTTCCACATCCGCCTGCTAAGGCTGGCAAGAGTTGAGTTTCTAATTTGGAAACAGAGACACAGAAGTGTTAATTTTGCTGAAGGAAAATTAATGTAGTACAATGGGGAGAGGAAGGAGGTGATTTCATTTCTCTCTGAAGTTGTATGAAGCCATTCCTCAGACTCGTGGGCACACGTATGCTGCTTTCAGCTCCTTCATGAGAACCTATCATAGGATTGCTGGCCTCTACCTGGAACTTCCAGACCCAGTTCCCCAAAGAGATGCTCCTTCCCTCCTGCAGCACTAGCAGTGAGTCTGCTGTGAGGTAGTGAGCCTTCAAATTGCTGTCTTGTCCCCTTCCCTCATAGCATTAACACTTAGTGTTGCATGGTTTTATAGTGTTTTCTCAAAGTTTGTTGGAAATATAAGGAACTCTAACATGAGAGGCAGATAACCATTTTATTATCAAATTGCACTTCCTGTACCCCAAGAGTTTATTTCTAGAACATACATTTTTTTAAAGTCAGCTTTCTCCATTCCCATCCAATGCCCTTGCTCTACCTCACTGCTTTTCTTCTAATCTCTATCATAAATATATACTCCCACCTATTTATTTTTTATTTTATTTTTTTAGGACACTGCTCTTTTCCTTACAGGATTCATCTGCCCCAGGATTTATCACCCTCCCATTTCCAGCCCTTAGTTACAATCTGGAGATGAATGACTCCAAATCTTTAGACATGATTCACCATTAAAATCCTACTGAATATCACTGAGTATGCAAGACTCTGTCCTTCAGTGTTTCATCAGGAGACTTGGACATAATTTTAATACTATTGCTATTTCTCTATCACTGTAATTTTTTAAAGATACTATTTGTTCTCACCCTAATCTGGAAAATATTGTAGACACTTCTCTCTCTTAAATATAAGTATTATTTCTTAAACAGTAGAATTTAATTCTGTAGTAGAGAAAAAGAATTGTCTTTCCAACTAGTTTATAATTTTAAAAATGTTTATTTCATAGTAGAGGCTTATCCATTTTGAGAAATGGGTAATTATAGACATTTATAATGTGACCTTTAAAATTAAGTCTCCCAAAATTATTCTATTCATAAACAAACATCTATTAAGCACCAGTTATCCACAGCACTAGGTTCTAAAGCTAGAAATTTTAATTAGATGCCTTTCTCATGTATAAACATATTACAATGAGTTTCCTATTTATCTCCCACCAGATTAAATGCATTATTAGGGTGGGGATTTATAAATTCTATTTTTTTTCCAGCATTTAGCATAGTGCTCATAATAAAGTCATTGCTTAATATATGATTCTTACTGCACTAATTATGAATCACAAACAGGGTCATTGGCATTCTAGAGAGAGAAAAAGACATCTATGTAACTAGTTAAAAGTTTTGTGGTAGGATAACAAATGTCTATTACAATAATATAATTTTTTGAAGATTATTTTGCTGTTTATTTTGTTGCAGGGAGACAGGAAAATGTAACAGAGACACATGCTTTTGTAAAATATATACATATATGTATATATCTAAATATCTACAAATGCAGATATACACATACATATATCTGTGTGTGTGTGTGTGTGTGTGTGTGTGTGTGTGCGCACGCGCGCATTTGTGTTCAGAATTCTGGACTCTCTTTTACTGGGTGGGAAATGAGAATTTTTTTCTTGTATTTCTGGAAATTTCTTGATAAAAAATCCCTAATTCTTAATTAGATTATATTTTAGAGATTGAAGCTCTTTCTAGGAATTGAGTAAGCAGAAGGGAGGGAATGATCCACTCCTCCCTCTCAGGGTTGTAGGAGGGTTATCTATGGGTTGTGCCTAAGGAGGCTGGGTACATGGCTGTGGTTGAGGAGCTCAACACTTGTACTTTATGTGGAAAAAGAGCCATCAGAATGGGCCTGAGGACCTGGGGATTCTTAGTAATGACAAGATTAGATTCCCCTTGCCTACTCAGTTTGAATCACCAAAAGTCCTCTGTACCCTCAGTCATTCTCCACTAATGGCTCAGAATGAGATCTCCTGGAAATTGAGGGCTCCAACCCAAGCTGAGTATGCTGCAAAGTATTCTAGGGTAACACAGCCTTGTTAACTCTAAACCGAGTTATTGGGAAGAAGGCAAAGAACAATTTTTCTATGGATGTCAACATTGGAGGGAGGGATAAGAAATTTAGTAGGAATTTATAAGGCTTGCTAGAAGGGGAAAAGAGCATTTGAGGAAGAATGAAGAGCAAAATAAATGTAGGGATGTAAGAGAATGTGCGTTGGGAGAGAAGCACTTACTTAGTTCTGTTTTAGTTCTTATGTTAGTGCTCTAAATACTTACCAGACTTTCAATTATCAACTAAACCATGGGTTTACAATTAAGAATTTATACCAAATGGTTATTTATGTAGGGAAGCTTTGTTTCCTCCAGTGCTTTTTTGCAGACATGAAATATTTTGCACTGAATGGTAGCATTCTGCCTTTCAAAGACAGCTAAAGAAAAAAAAAATACTAAATTAATTAAATCATAAGAATTTTGTGATAAAATTCTAAAAGAACTTTCTGATTGCTTGCCAACTTTGTTGGCCTTGCTAATTAAATAATTATTATAAATGATGAGTAACTTAAATTTCACATCTAGAAGAGGCAAGAAGAGTGGTGGCTGGAAGAGCTTTTGATAGTTATTTGTTCTACACAAGTTGAAACATTAAATATGTGTGTGGATGTATGTGTATATGTATACTCTTGCAGGTAGAATTACACTTGCGACTGGTTTGGTTTCAGATTTAGATTTCAGAAAAATGATTTGATTCCACAACCTGACACTTTCCACTGTTACAGGTTAATCTTGTATAAACTCATTTTGAAATGATATGTTATGGTTATTCCAAAACTCCTTAACATAGGAATATTTTAAAAGTACAAAGTGTTAATCGTAAGAGAGCTAAAAGAACACATTTTTCCCCTCATGAAAATTTGGTCAATTATCAAAAAGCCCAAGAAATATTTTCTATAAAATACCACAGTAACATATAGGAAAATCTGTGAAACTAAAACCTCCATATGATGTAAGCTACATGCTTATATTTATTTACATAATAGGAGTGACCCTCAGTGTCTACACAATCTCTCTCTCTCTCTCTCTCTCTCTCTCTCTCTCTCTCTCTCTCTCTCTCTGGTTTTCATATATAAAAACACTGCATAGCCTGTCTTCTATTTAATTAAAATCAATAATGGGCCTTCCCAGATGTTAAAGGGGCCTGAACTGAATGGTATGTTGACATCGGATAAATGGGTAAGCCCACCTGCTAGCTCTACTCTTGGCTTTGTGGATGATTTGCATTCCTGTGGCCTGTTGCTCTGCATGACCACTCTCAGCACTTCACAGCCCCATGGCCTGTTTAATATCATGGATGCCTTCCAGTCATGAAGTCTCTCTTCTATATTCACATCAGTACACAATAGCAAGGGGCCCACTCCATGATTTCTCTGCTCAGAATATCATGTTTTTACTTAATTTAGCCCACATAAAAGAAAAGGAAATGTTTTTCTACAGGCTGGATTAAGATAAAATAAATTTGTTCTTGCCTAAAATCATTAACAGATTGTTTATACTTTCAAGGAGATAGTGCTTCTCATTTTACTTGGAAAATAGTATGATTTAAAAATATAAATCTCGACATTATTAATATGCACAAGAAGTTTCAGTTGTGTTTCCTTAATTTATTTGTCAATTTAGAGCAAGCCTCCCACATGTGTTGAGACTGCAAAAACCCTGATGATATTAGTTTATAAACCTCAGAAATTTCATGTTTCAGAGAGGAGAAATAGTTGGCTGCAAAAGAAATGAAGGGAATGAATCATAACACTGTTATTTAGAATATATTAAGAACACAAGGAGAAAAGGAAAGATGTTATAGGAAAAACATGCCAAAGAGTTTATTTTAAATTATTTTGTGAATAGTAAAACTAACAGAGTTTGTGTTGATAGATTTGGTATATTGTTCATGAGAAAATGAAACAATAGTTTATACCAAGCTCCGGAAGAGTTGGAGTCTATGCATAGAATCTGTCTTTGCTCTACTGCATTTTTGGTGATAGATAAGGCTTAATATTCAAATGGAAAATGTATATTTAACTTTGTAATTATGTGTTGACATAAAATTCTTTTGATGAACAAAGTACCTGAACATTTTGCATATATGTGTCTGAATTTGAGATTTCTGTGTATTTTACTTACTTCTTCATAACAATTTATTTTTAACCTATATTATGATTTAAATATTAGGTGTTCCCCCAAAAGCTCATGTGTGAGATAGTGCAAGAGGCTTAAAGGTGAAATGATTGGGTTATGAGAGCCTTACCCCAATAAGAGAATTAATTCCCTAATGGAATTAACTGAGTGGTAACTGAAGGCTATAAGGTGTGGCTAGAGGAGGCTGGTCATTGTGGGTATTTCTTTGGAGTAAAAATATATTTTGTGAGCTCTCTCTCTCTCTGCTTCTGGGAGCCATGACTGAGCTGCTTTCCTCAGCCACACTCCTAGGCTGTACTACTTCACCTTGAATCCCAAGCAATGGAGCCAGCTGTCTATGGACAGAGACCTCTGAAACCATGAGCCCCAGATAAGCTTTTCCTCTATTTTTTTTTTTTTTTTTTTTGGCTCAGGTCTTTTAGTGAGAGTAGTGGAAAAAGCTGGCTAAAACAGTGTCCTTCTACCATGCTTCCAGAATTCAGTTCTGTTTCTTATGTATCACCATGGACCAAGAACAAATGATGTGTTCCCAATGATTACCTCAACATATTGTCTTGAGAGAATTTTCAAACCACAGTGAAGGGAAGAGGAAGCTATAATTTTATATCCATCTAGAACATCTTTCAGAAACAAAGATGAAATAACACATTTTTTTTTTAAGAATCCAAAACCTGAAAGAATTAATCACTAACAAACTCATGCTATGGTAAATGTTAATCCAGTCAGAAGGAAAATGATTCCAGATGGACATGAAGATCTATACAAGGGAATGAAAATTGCCAGACATAGAAACTAAATAGCTAAATAAACAAGACTTTTTTTTTTTTTAAATGAAACTAAAGTTCTTTAAAGGATAATTGACTGTTTAAACAGAAACAATAAAAATAGATTATGGGGTCTATGACATTTGAGTAAGTTATGTATATGAGATAAAAGCCTACAGTCTGGGAAGGAAAAATAAAAGTATAGAGTTAGGAGCCATACATTAACAAAGCAGATACATTGGAATCATGTTCAATTAACCCAAAATAAGGCAGAAAAAGAAGACAGAAGGCAAAGAATAGATGGAAAAAATAGAAAAAAAATAGGTGATAGATTCAAACCTACCCATATCAAATATAAAGGATCTAAATATGGCAATTAAAAGACAGACTTTGCCAAAGTAGGATAAAAGCAAAAACTAACTATATGATACTTATAAGAAACAACCTTTAAATATAGGCTAAATGACTAACAAGTAAAAAGATGAAAAAGCGCACTATTGTTAACAATAATAGTTCAAAATAAAGCTGGAGTGACCAAATCAATATTATATAAAGTAGATTTAGCACACAGAATATTTCTGGAATAAAGAAAATCATTTTGTAAAGGCAAACTGGTCAATTCAAGAAGAGGGCACAACAATCCTAAAGTTTATGATTCTAATAACAGAGTTTCAAAATATACATTGCAACAACTAATAAAACTATGACATGTAAAAGGCAAATGCATAACTACAGTTGATTTTAAGACCATTCCTCAATACTAGATAAACAGGAAAATCAGCAATGATATAGAAACCCTGACCAATACTATCAACCATCTTGATTTAATTGAGTTGATAGAAACGTCACCTAATAACAGAATGCACATTATTTCCTATGAACATGGAATACTTACCAAGAGAGATCACAAGACAGACAGATCTGGGATGCAAAATTACTCTTAATTAATACAACAATATTAAAGTGATACATAAAACACTAATGTTGGTGAAATTAAATTAGAAATAAATAGCAGAAATTCATGTGGAATATCCCACATATGAGGAAATTAACACATTTCCTAATAATTATTGTATTAAAGAAGAAGAAGAAAGGAAAGTTTAAAATTATTTTTAGCCAAAAGAAAAAAAAATGAAAAATAGGGGATATAAAAACACTACGAAGAGGGAAACTGACAGAGATTAAGGTCTCAAATCAATAACATTATTTTCTACCTTAAAAATAAACAAAAAATAAGAGAGGGCATAATCAAGACTACAGTCAACATCAATGAAATAGAAAACACAATAAGTGAGTAAATAAATAAAAAAATGGATTCTTTGAGATTTTCATGAAAATTAGTATACTTCTCTCCAGAATAATCTGAAAATAAAAAGATAAGAAAAGGCACAAGTTATCTGGAAGGAAATGCAGCACCATTAAAAATTATATAGGTCTTGACAGAAAAGTAAGGGAATAACATGAACAACTTTATGCCCATAGATTTGTCAAATTGAATGAAGCAGGTAGTTTTTCAATGACACAAACCTCCAAAGTTGACTCAAGAGAAAAAGTGATAACTTGAACATATCATGTCTCCTAAAGAAATTGAAATCATAGTAAACAATCTCTTCACAGGAAAAACCTCAAACACAGGTGGCTTTAGAGGTGAATTCTGCCAAACATTTAAGGAGGAAGTCATACCTCTTCTACACAGACACTTCCAGATTCATAACTTATTCAATAAGGCCACTGTTAACAATAATAGAGAACTCAAAAGCAAAAACATTTAAATAAATCAAAATTATATACCACTCTACTTCATGAATGTAAAAATTACAAATGCTCAGACAAATTTGAGCAAATCAAATAAAATAATATATTAAAGGGACAATATATTTCAAGCAATGGGATTTTATCCCAGGAATGGAATGTTGGTTTAACATGACAACATCAATATAATTGACCATAGTAGCAAATGAAAAAAAAAGAAAAATCATATGATAATCCTAATGTAGTCATGAACAGTATCTGCCAGAATCATACTTTCATTCCCAATTTTAATATAAATTAATAAAAATATGCTTATCAAAATAAGAAAAGAAGGAATTTTCCTAAAATTAATAAAAGGGCTTCTCCAAAACATCATATGCTAACACCACAAATGTTGTGTTAAATGTTTTCTCATTAAGTGGAGAAAAAGACAGATATTGACTCACACTACTTTTATTCAATATTATACTAAAGGTTTGTCATTGCAATAAGACAAGGGGGGGGAGAGAGAGAGAGAGAGAGAGAGAGAGAGAGAGAGGGAGAGAGAGAGAGAGAGAGAAGGTCAGGGGAAAGAGAGAAAGGCAGGCTACAGTCTGGCCTCAAACTGGCTATCCTCCTGCTTTAGCCTCCCAAATCACTGGGATTATAAGCATGTGCCACTATACCCTGCTTGGAGATGCCCTTTGTAAAAAGAAAAATGACATGATGTTTTTATAAAGTCATCTACTTACTGTTTTTACTTTTGCATTTTAAAAAGTTCATGTATAAGTATTATAAGGGAAAAATTTTATGAGCAATTATTTTATTTTGGAAGATTTTGAACAGATACAAAAGCAAAGAAAAATATTTAATGCACTTTCATTTCCCTATCACTCAACTTTCTTCTAGCAGTTAGTCAAAGATCCTCATGATAGGAAGCCCACAGTGGGTTTCTGTACACTTGGCTCCCAGAACCCCAGCCCCAGCACCTTACCTGATTTGAAACCACTGTGATATGATAGTTTCCCCCAAGCGCTCTGTCTTCACTCTCTGTCTACTTTCTATCATGAAGACAATTATCTTCTTCCCTCTGTCTTAGGCAGATTCTTAAAGAGTTTTTTTTAAGTTGACATATTCTATACTGCACATATTTCAATTGTACAATTTGATATATTTGCGTGTATATGCGTTCAGTGGCATCTCAGTGTTAGATTATGTTTTAGTTTTTAAAATTAGCTTGAAGTATGACCACAAATCTACAATGTATATTTTAACAAATTTTGGAATTTGCATATATCCATGGAAACAACATCACAATAAAACAATGGAATATTCATCATCTACAAAATCCAGTTCTTTTTTGTAATCACTTTCTTCTGTGTTTCCCACTAATTTGCGCAACCACTGATCTGTTTTTTGTCATTATAGACCAGTTTAGATGTTGTAGAATTTTATGTAAATGTAGTCATAGACTATGCATTTTTCCATCTGGATTTTTTCACTCAGCGTAATTATTTTGAAACTCATCTGCAGTCAAGTACAGTGGTGTAGGCTGTAATGCCCCTGACGCAGGAGGCTGAGGCAGGAGGCATACAGATTTAAAGCCATCTTAGGCATTTTAGTTAGATCCTGTCTCAAAATTAAAATATAATAATAATAAAAATAGAGCTGGGGATGTAACTCAGTGATAATGGGCCCCTAGATTCAATCCCTGGTACCAAAATATCGTTTATTGTTTGGATGATTCAATACTTTATTCTTTTGTTGTCGAGTACTATTCCATTATGTAATATACCATAATTTGTTCATCCAATTTCCTGCTGATACACATTTGAATTTATTTCATGTTTTTGGTGTTAACAATAAAGTTTCTATAAATTTTCATTTACAATTCTATATGTTTTCTTTCTTCTAAGTAAATACCTACAAACAAAATGATTGGATCATAGAATTATATATATATATATATATATATATATATATATATATATTTATTAGTGTATTTTTAACATTTTAAGAAACTACAAAACTGTTTTCTCAAGTGTTGATGCCCATTGTACCTTTCTACAAAGAGTTTTTGTGAGATTTGGTAGCTCAATACCATCATCAATGCTAGGTATGACCAAACTTTCATCATTTAATAATCTTACTAGGAATGTAGTGGTAACACATAGTGTTTTTAATTTTCATGAAAAATAGTAGCCAAAGCACAATAGCTATGGTAAAATTAATTTTTGACAGGTTATAACATTAAGAAAGGAACAAAAGTTCTCTTGTGAATGATTGACAGAAAAGAAAATATTAAAATAAATTTTATTAACAAAATTACTTTCAGTACTAGAGTCACTTTTCTTTTTTGTATTGGTTGTTCAAAACATTACAAAGCTCTTGACATATCATATTTCATACATTAGATTCAAGTGGGTTATGAATTCCCATTTTTACCCCAAATACAGATTGCAGAATCACATCAGTTACACATCCACATTTTTACATAATGCCATATTAGTTACTGTTGTATTCTGCTGCCTTTCCTATCCTCTACTATCCCCCCTCCCCTCCCCTCCCATCTTCTCTCTCTACCCCATCTACTGTAATTCATTTCTCTCCTTGTTTATTTTCCCATTCCCCTCACAACCTCTTATATGTAATTTCGTATAACAATGAGGGTCTCCTTCCATTTCCATGCAATTTCCCTTTTCTCTCCCTTTCCCTCCCACCTCATGTCTCTGTTTAATGTTAATCTTTTCCTCCTGCTCTTCCTCCCTGCTCTGTTCTTAGTGACTAGAGTCACTTTTCATTGTAATATCTTTTCTTAAAAGAAAATAAAAACCCTTAAAGGCATGAAAAAGGGCTCAGTCTGTAATTTTATGAGCAAAAGAATCTAATGGTAACAGTTAATTTGATTATGTCTTCATCTTCAAGGCCCACTGAACTATTCAGTGAATACCTGAATCAGGTGTCCATGATACAGAGACCTAGAATATGGATGAGAGAAAAATTTGAATAGACTTAAAGATCACTAACTCCAAGAAGATGTAGGTTCCTTTAAGCATTTCGGGGACACCAGCATAATTTGGGTAGAGACTGGAAGGACAGAATTTTAAAATGGGAGGAGAAGAGTCAATTGGTTCTTGCCATAATGTAAGGTGGGAAGCAATTTGATGTGCTGCCTAAAGGCTGTACAGTAAGGCCAACTGGGCTTGTATTCTGAGAGTATTATACAGTAGCCCTGTGATCTTGGACATACTACTTAACCTCACTGACCCATAGTTTCCTCCTCCGTAAAATGGGTGTCATGTGTCTGCTTTACAGAGTTGTGAATATTATAGGGAACACACACACACACACACACACACACACACAAAGCATAATATTAAAACTTCAATACTGTGCTTGACAAAGAGAAGCTAGAGGGGCTAGAGTTATGGCTCAGTGGCAGAGCACTTGCCTCTCACAAGTGAAGCATTGGGTTCGATCCACAGCACCACATAAAAGTAAATAAACAAAATAAAGATATTGTGTCCACATATAACTAAAAAGAATATTTTTTTAAAAGAAGCTAGAAATGTGAGCATTTATCTAAGAACTGGTAAACTATAAAAATAAGGATTTGATCTTATTCTTCTAAATTCTTCATTTGAAATTATTTTGGGGACAATTACTCTTACAGCAAATTGTTTGTGGTTATAGAAATATTTTTAAAAAATCTAAATTTGTAAAAATAAAGCATTATTTAAATAAAGTACAACATAACAATGCAATAGGATTATTTGTAGTTTCTCTACATCTTAATTATTTCATTGAAAAATAATGGAAATAAAACTTATCCTTCAAACTTGTTAGGAGGTTATAGAGGAAAAGTGTTTAGGACATTGTCTGGGTAAAAGCACCTTTTGTTTTGTGAATTCATACACTAGGAATACATGTGGAAGTGTATAAAAGTATGTGCAGAGTATGGCTTTCTATAAAAAAGCTTTATAAAATTATAATATTATTCTTATATTTGCTATTTTCTATATTTATGATAAAATCATGATTTATATTACTTTATATTTTGTTGATTTCAACAACATTAATTGGGTAAAGTGAATAAACCAAATAATAAAATTTTAAAGATTTGTTATTTGAAAGAATTATTCTACGCAACTCCTTCCTGTATCTTCCACAATTTTTCCTCTGTTGTGCCTACTCCTATATTAACATTTGTTACTGTACAAATCTTCATTTTATTTTATTTCCATTGAATTCTACATTTTATAATTCTTGCATATAACATGCCTATTGATTTATAATATAAGTGGGGGAAATAATACTAAGTAATATTGAAAAATAAAACATAAGATTGTTCAAAACCAACAAAAATATGAATAAAGTTAAAAGAGATAATGAAACTGCTCAGTGATGCAACAAAGTAACTAGGAAAGAAGGAAAAGTGCTTTGTGAGTTTCTTTTCTGACCAAATAATCATTTTGACAAAATTTCATAGTTTTTTTCTAAATTTCTTTCAACCCAATTATTTATTTTATTTTTGGAGTTAAAGAAAATAAAACAATAAAACCAAGTAATCAAGATTTTTGTGCCCCAAAGTAAATTAGAGCCCACTTTAATTCCTAACCTTGAATGCTTGGTGATAAAATAATATGTTGCTTCTAAAGCAGTAGAAAGCTCTGAGGTGGTATCAGGCAGGAGAGTAACATCAGAAATATGATGCTTAAGCAAAATTGCTGTTGGTGTGTGGTAAATGGACTGGAAGGGACAGAGTTAATTGAGCTGAAAACCACTATTGACAAGCAAAGATTCATTTTGTACTTTGCTTTTTGTGTGAGGCCCTAGTCTTGGGTTTGGTTTAAGTGACAGGACTTTTCTCTTGGAAAAACTATTCTGTACCCAAGGGATTTCCCAGAGGCACTTAAGGGGTTCCTAGCACCATTACCTGTAGAAAATATCCAAGGACAGGGATTCTCTTTCCCATTTATCTGTTTCACATGCCTTCCTATTGAACATCCAGGGATGAGGAGTTCCAGTGAAAAGCAAGACATCTGTTGCTAAGCCCTATTGTTGTGATTCTGCAATCTGTAATTGGGGTAAAAATGGGAGTTCATAACCCACTTGAATCTAATGTATGAAATATGATATGTCAAGAGCTTTGCAATGTTTTGAACAACCAATAAAAAAAAAAGAAAGAAAGAAATAACACTGCAACAGAGAGACAGCTTTCCATTCTATAATTTCATTGCCTGTGTTTACAGCTTCCATTTTGGAACAGCCTTTTATTCACCTTCATGTGTACCTTGAGGATATTGCAGAGTCACAGCTTGTTACAGCATAGATTCATTTTGGCATAAGTCCCTTTAGTAACGTCATCTGCTTAGAGTAGGGGTCTTATTCTTTAGGAATGTTAAGTTCTCAATAGAGTTTAATTAGGTAAAAATATTTAATCTCTTCATCATAACCTATTGTGACATAAGAAGAAAGATGCTATCAAAGGCTTCCATTAGGTGAATATGGATTGTCTAGAGCAGTCCTACTTAGGGTGCATCTCTGCGGGGCACCAGTATCTTCTGGCAACCACATCTCCTGAATGAAAACCTGCCTGCTAACAAGAAACTCCCATGATTGGCACCTATTAGGAGAATCTCTGCTCTATCAAACACCAGGAGCATCTGAATCCAGGAAGATTTTTGGACATTCACAGAGCATAGTGATATTATCAGGAATTACTACCTTTCACAGTGTAAAACACATCACTGATATATCATAATGCCTATGTGTTGAGGATCTGTCTGTCCCCTTTTTTTTTCCTCTTGACCCCTCCATTTCCATGTGTTTTTAATTAATTAATAAAGATAATTCTTGATAAAATTTAAAACTTTTTGTCTTTTGTCAGACTTTGTCTAATGACAGTAACAAACTGGGAAGTCAGAGAGACAATTATTTTTGTAAATGATATGAAACCATTTTCTTCACTAAATATCTTAATTAATAAGATGTTGAATAAAAAGCATCACCTCCACACTTGTGAATTCTCTTTTTTCTTCCTCAGTGTCACCAGGTATATCAGATTTTTTGGACTCTGCACCTGGCAACTTAGGTGCAATTTTACTATTATGAAACTTCCAGTGTTCCCTCATAAGTCAGTTCCCTTAAGACTACATAAATAGGTTTGTTTGTAACTATACAAGTCAATTTCTTATATTTACTTTTATTTCATTTCCTGGTTGTTTTGTGTTTATAATGACACATATGGAAATTCTAATGTTTGTGTTATTTTATCTTTCTCTGTCCTTGGTAAATTTAAAAGCCTTTGTAGCTCTATCTCTATTTTGAAATCAGGTGAGGAATGATGATGACAGAATGGAGGAGAAAGGCAAAAATAGAGCTAACATGGCGTTTCCAGAGTAAATACAAGTGCTCATGCCAAATATTCATACCCCTACATAACATTACCTTAGCCATCACTCTAGTTTATCAAAATATCCACCCGGTGACCAACACTTTGACACAGAGTGGTTAATAATTCTTCATAAGTGGTAGCAACCTGGCTAGATCATATCCCAGTTGCATAATTTATTTTAGCATGGTATTTATTATGCAAAGAGTTTGGAGGTGAGGGTATGTTCATGCGTCCAATCCATACAAAGACACACAGTCTCACTGAGCATCCAGGGAAGCAACATCATCAGTGCTACCGTCATTATTATTGATATTATGTTCTTACACATGACTGATACAGAAGTGGAAGCAATCACAACACATACAATATACATCTTCACAGTTACCTTAAGTGATAAATGTGAAAATTAAGTGAAATCAATGTGGGTGTCCTTGAAAAAAAAAAAAAAAGAAAGAGCACAGTCCACTGAAATATTACTGTTTATAGCATGTGTTTTGTGTCACCCTTACTCTCAGTGGGCTTTAACATTTAGCTGCAAGTAGACTGAATTAAGTTATTTGGCAACATAAATACCTCCTTATATAATCAATTTTATAACAGGTACAGGTCTGAAGTAGAAATCATAGCATTCTGTGACACACTTAAAGCAAACTTCACTTGAAGAATTACTTTAGCAGAATCCCCAACCTGAAACATGATTTTTATTCCTATTTATATATATGAAGCAGGTTTTAGAATTATCAGAAAAGCTATCTTGGGCATGAGAAGTTGTGAACTTTAATGAGCTAAATTTGTCCTTAGAATTTGTTTTGGACTATAAAGATTATTATGTAGAAAATATGGATAAAATTTTATTTTTAAATTTTCCTATTAATTTGGGTTTGAGAAAGCCAGAAAATAACAACTATGTCACAGTTGTCAACATTCAGATGATATCTACCATAATGCCATCTCTTTCTGCCATAAAACTATGTGCTAATTGGTCCTGTGCCCAAGTATATGAAGTAAATAAATTGGTCCCAAGTGCTAAGCAAATACATCAGCAGGCAAAGCATTTTCCCCTGCATATGGGAATCATCTCTTATGCACTTCAATTGAGATGGGAAGTTTGAATTGTTTCTGTATTGCCTTTGTTGAGAAACTTTTTTTAATTCTTAAAACCAAGCTTTTGATTTTGGTTCTTACTTAAAAAAAACTGTGGACAATTATAACATTTAGCTAACTGGGAAGTTTTAGCACATACTGTTTTTCTAAAGCATTTTTAGGAAAAAAAAAAGTATGGGTACTATTTTGACTTTGGATATTTCAAGTACTGCAAAGAATGTGGTCAGCCTTAGGTTCTACGATGTCCCTGCACTGACGTTTTGAAGTTTATATAAGTGTGTAATAGTAAGGGAAATGCTTGGAAATGGGCCATGGAGCAGGAGTGAGGAAAAGGGAGAAATTTAGGCCACACTGTTGCTATCAGCACTTCCTCAATGGAAGACTATTTAATGAATTTAGCATCTACAGATTTTTAGTAGTGTTGAAATTTTAGAAGGCGTATGTTTGAATATTCACACTCTTTTGCTATGCTGTTTCTCATAGATGAGTAGGGAGGAAAATAATTGAAGGAACATTTGCTATACCTCTCTAGGGGTAGTATTTTTCAGTAGCTGAGATGTATAGTACCTTGTTCTTTGTTTATTTTTGTCTATTCTTACGTTGCATATTAATTGAGCACAAGAGTATCTGTACATGTGATGTGCCAAATTTTACTTCAATAATCATTAAAAGTTTGGAAATGAGTGGTGTTTGGTATTACCCAGCTGTGGCCTTGAGTGATGAAATTCTAAAAATATGTAGTGTGCTTTCTCAAAAAGCATATGCCTGAAATGTGTAGAAGTAATCAAACACATAAGGCCAACCTTTAGGCAAAATTGACTGGAGGTGGCCAAAGAAGCATTCAGTTCTTGATTCCAAGAATTGCAGTTTAGGAGCTGGAGACTTTGATATGTAAATGGGAAAGTCTGTGTTACTATACTAACAATTCTTAAATGAGCAATAAAATAAAAATATTCCAAATTTTATTTTGTATACAGGTATAATAAAAATTAGCATTCATCCACATATAGAGAATGATGTAATTATAGTTCCAAAAGGAACAATAAATAAGAATGCACCTATTTTATTTTGTATTCAGATAAATAAAGTGATGTAACTGAGGAGATACACACACACACACACACACACACACACACACACACACACAACAAGTCTTTTTCCCCCCTCCTGGTGCTGGGGATTGAAACCAGGTCCTTGTGCATGTTAGGCAACTGCTCTACTATGGAGTTATTCCCAGCCCCAGATCCTGAAGAAGATTTCAGTATTTCGAAGGACATGGCAGAATAGAGAGCCAGTGTCCATCACTAGATATGTTTCCTGCCTGAACTCATTTGCTACTTGTTATTTCACATTGTTGTTCTCTCAAATGCCTTAGTAAACTTAGATTCCAGAAATCTCATTAAGAATGCCTAGACATTACAGTGTTTAGAAAATGATCGTCAATATTTTAGTTATACGAAACATTTTATTGTTACAGGCACTGCTAGTACTAGCATATTCAGAAGAGATAAGCATAGGACCAGACAAAAATGTGCGTGTTCTTTCTACTTTTTCTTTTGCCTGTGTACAAACAAACACTCTATTCTTGGAACTCCTTGTAAATAGAGTTTTGGTACATCCTGTACCACTTCCAGTGATCCCTTTCTACCTCATGCTTATGTTTATGTGGAATTTTTGATTTAAATACTTTGATCTAAAATATTTATTTCGCATGTTCTAAGAGAATGCAACAAAAAAATCGATCTTAGGGGCACATAAATATTTTTTGTTTCCTTCTTGCAGACGATATTGGCATGACTGGATTTTTGTCATTTATGAAATGATTTAAATGATATTTTCAAATGTTAACTCATAGATTTCTTCATTTCCCCCCACCCCACTCTCACCCCCAACAAAATACAAGATCATTATGTGAACCAGCAGATGTCCAATTTAAATTTCTCTTGCCACAATTGAAGCCTGTCTCCTTTTCCTCTTGGTTCACTAAAAAGAGAACAGCTGTTGGACATCACCCTCCACCAAGTCCCTCCTTGACTTTCTCTTTTTCAGTTCATTTAAAACCCAAGTCCTGAATTTTTCCTCACAGGTCCTATTACCCTCACTGACATTGCTGGATGAAATCCTATAGTCATATTACCTTTGCCTCACATCCGTGGGCCCCTAAATTGGGAAGAGGGGTTTCATAAAGACTGTAGTTTATGGCAAAGGTATCATTGCTCAAATCATTTGCATACTATTTCAGGGAATAATAATCATAACATGGAGAAACAGTAAAATTACAGATTCCATGTGATCCTTTCATTATTTTTCACAATTTGATAATTTTATATTGCATATTACTAAAATTAGTTTTTCTCATTACCTCTGATCTAAATTTAGTTAAATATTTTTCACATCATTCATCCTGGTTTAGATGAAACATTGCTTCTGTAAGCAGAGGTCAGAATGAGTCATGGGACATCATTCTGACATGACAGACATACACTACTGATTTGATGAAGTCTTATGGGCACTTGGAGAATAACCTAATGATGGCAAGACATAGAGCAGTATCATTTCCATCTACAGATATCTATAAGTGTTAGTAACTTTGGAAACAGTCCTTTTGTTCTTCTTGACTCCCAAACCCCTGAATCCTACTTGTCTCCCATTTGTATTCATAATGTTACCACCTTGCTTTATAGTACAGCAGCTGAACATAGGTTTTGAATTTTTACCTCTGGTGATTATGCGCTCTGATATCTTTGACAGCTCTGAATAGTTTTACTCCACAGTTTCTTCATACATCATTGATCACATCAGGGTGGCTGTATAAATTGAAAGAGACAATGCATTTTAAGTACTTTGTAAAATATCTAACACACAGTGAGAAATTGCTATTATGTGCAATTGTATAGTACTATAATAATATAGAGAACCTACCTTTTATAACAGCCTATATTCTACTTAAATAAACAAATCTTATAGCTGGTGCAATGGTTTTATTAGTTTAATATTATCATCATCCCTAAAGTCATATCACCATAAAACAGAGTACACTATTATGCATTAATTTCTAACTTGTAACATATTATTAACCTTAGAATATGTGACATTCTTCTAATTCTTTCTGTTATTTGCTTATCTAATTCTGTTAATAATTTTTTTATCATTTTTCCATAAACGTGTTTAGTTGCACTCATGTTGATTTGAAATATTATTTCCAGTTCATTGACCTTTTCTGATCATAGTATATCATTTTTTCTTTATGTGGGTAGCTTTTGTCTTTCTTTTTTTTAAGTTTAGTAATTATTGGATACAGGGAGAGGATAATCACCACATAAAACACATAATACAGTCTCAATGAAGTTTGCAGGTGGTGGCTGGTAGAATGGACATGGCTTTGTACACTGTATAGTTTGCTTCTAGACAATACTGTTAGGCTAAGTGTAGCTGGATCCTCCACAAGAGAGGGCATAATTTTCTTGCTTCTTTCCATATATTTATTCAGGAACTGTGAGGAGGCAGGCCTTATAGAGCAGAGTTGGAAACTGCTGAGCTTTCCAATTGACTTTAAAATCTTGGGGGAATTAAAAGTGTTTTGTATTAGCACCCTTATTCCACATGAAGTATATATATTAACACTTATATCAGACAGAAGTCTTGAATTTTACCGTGGTAAGCTCTCTTTTTCTAGATCTCCCAAGGAAGAGTTATAAGGGTCATGAGCAGGTAAACTGAGTTGTCAAGAATGATTGTCAAATGAAAAAATTGGAAATATGTCTTATAGTACTTGAAAAAAATTCTAATTTTAGTGTGCCTGAAAGTTTTCCATGCTAATGTATAATTTACACTGTGATCAAACTTCTTTTCATGGACAAATCAATCATTTTACTTTAAGCATGTAGTGCTAATTATTAATAGTACACAATAAACAATTTAAATCGAATATAGGCTTTTATAAAAGGTAGGTTCTGTATATTATTATATTACTATGCAATTGCTGTACATGTTTGAATAGCACTTCTTATGAGCAAGACTAATGCTCAGGAACAATGCTATTACAAAATATTCATCATAATTTTGTTTTATTGTTCTATTTCTACTATTACATACCCATGAACTCTAAAACAGTATTCATCATGAAGAACAGTGTATTGAACCATTTGGAAGAAAATGCAAGATATGTTCAAAGAAAGAGTATGCTGATCAGTTCAATTATGATGGATGATCCATCATGAGGAAAATAGTACAGACTACGGAAGTAGGTTAGCTATAACTGGTAGAGGATTTGTATGTCAAAAACAAACAAACAAACAGAAAAACAAAGAGGACTGGAGTTGTGGCTCAGTGTGGAGCGCTTGCCTAGCATGTGTGAGGTACTGGATTTGATCCTTGGCACCACATAAAAATAAATAAAATAAAGGTATGTGTCTATGTATGACTTAAAATATTTTAAAGAAAGAAAGAAAAGAGGGAAGAAAGGAAGAAGGAAGAAGGGAAGAAGGAAGGAATTAAAGGTTTACTCTTTAGGCTAAGAATTTTAGCACAATAAATGCATTTTTTATTTTATAAAACTTATAAATTAATTGGTTTACTCTAGGAAACAGCAGACAAAGAAAAATATGTGGACAAACCTTAAGCAATCATAAAATTTAAAAGTTAATTATGAAGTAAATTAATAATATATTAGTTTATTTCTTTTAACTATCTTTTCGATTAATGTATTTTAAACATATTTGAGGTTTGGGGTTGTATGGGTCTTTCAAATTTTAAGAGCAGTTATTGATCCTTACAAGAGTAATAAATTCTCAAGATTTAACATTCGAACAGTACAAAAGGATACACACTGAAAATCTCCCTCTCAACTGTCCTCTGACCCCTAGTTCTGTCCCTAGAAGTAACCTGTATTTTCAGTTTTTGAACCCTCTTAGGCTAATCAAAACCATGCACACACATACACACACACACAAACAATGCTTTAATGTGTTAGGCAATTTTTCACACTGTATATTTTCAACTAACAATGTTTCTAGAGGTCATTCCATGTTAGTAGTATATATGGAACTTTCTCATTTATGTAATAGTCACATGGCATTTTATTACACGGAAGTTATATAATTATTTAAACAACACCCTATTGATGGACTCATCTGTCAAAACAAACTAAATATTGTTGCACTAACAACAACAAAAATCCCCTAAATTTGATGGCTTACATAAGGAAAGTTTATTTCTCAGTCATGTTCCATGTTTATTGTTAGTTACCTGGCTACTTGACTCCATATATTTCTTTCTCAAAACATCATGTCAATAGAGCCCTTAGCATTTAAATATGAGTAAATGAAAAAATCTCAAGGTGAAGTTCTTATATATTGGTTTGGATGTGGTTTGAGTGTTTCCCCCAATATGTCAAGTGAAGAAATTTAATCCCCACCTTGAGGTATTAAGAGTGTGTGGAAACTTCATCTGACAGTGGAGTTTAGAAATGAGACCTTTGGAAGATTAGGATTATTTTAAGTCTTTAGGGTGCAGCCCCTATGATTTAATCCTGGTGCATTTATAGAAAGAGGGAGTGAGAAGAAAAGAGATGCATGCAGGACATTCTCCCCGTGTCTTGCCATGTGATGGCCCGTTCCACACCCGCATTCTGCCAGCAAGAAGACCATCACCAGGCATTGCACCTCCAGAGCTGTGAGGCAAAAAAAAAGCTCTTTTCTTTATAAAGTGATCCAGTCTGTGATATTCAGTTATTAACGACAAAAACCACATTAATACATATATTTCTGCTGTTTCCTGTATATTAGTTCTATTACTAAGAGAGGAAGTGAGGAGTTCTGAAGTCTCCAACTGAAATGTTTAATTTTTCTTTTACTTCTGTAAGTTTTTGTTTGATGATAAAGCTCTTTCGTTATGTACTGATTAGTTTTCTATTGCTGTATATGTGTTACCTCAAGCTTAGTAGCTCTAAACAACTTAGATTTCTTACCTCATAATTCTGCAGGTACAAATTCCAGGAGGACTACTGGGTTCCAAAGACCAGTGGATGTAGAATCCTTTTTTATGCTTCAAACCCTCTGACTTCTCCCACCAACCAAAGAATATTCTCAGCATTGAAAGGAAACATGTAATGAGATTCGATTCAATAGATAATATCCATTTTGATTAATTCAAAACCTAATTGAAATATTCGTGTTACCATGTAACCTAATAAATTCATCTTATTCAGATTCTATCCACACTCAAAAAGAAGATTACACAAAGGTGAATGTCATTGAGGATCCTTCTTAGACTTCTGCATATCTTAAGCAAATACATATTTCAACAATGACCTTTTTTTGTCATTATGCAATTTCCCTCTTTATTCCTAGAAACTTTCTTTTGCCTAAGGCCTGCATTGATAGGAATATAGCTACTATAGATGTTTTGATTATTGTTTTCATAGTATAACTTTCTATGTCCTTTATTTTTAAGCTATTTCATATTTGAAGTGGATATTTGGATGATAGCATATTGTTAGGGTTTTTAATTGATTTGGATAATATCTTTCTCAATTTGTGAGGTTACATCATTTATGTATAATGCAACTACTGATATATCTGTTTTTTTTTTGTCAATGATTTTATCCTTTTCTCTGTTGCTATTGTTTTTTAAAGACAGGGTCTCACTATGTTGAACACGCTGACCTCAAACTCTTAGGCTCAAGTAATTCTTCTGTCTTGGCCTCCCAAGTACCTAGGACTATGAACAATATGAACATGTGCCACTCCACTCAGCTTTCATTTTTTCCCTTGGCTTTCTAATGGTTCCCTCTTTTTTTAAAAATTCTTTTTTTTAACCTTTCCTGTCTTCTTTTGGGTTATTACATGGTAGTTTATTGTAATTTTGACATAGTGGCATTGCATAATGTTTTGGAGGGATTACTTTAGGGATTATAAATACACACTTAACTATTCACAGTCCATTAAGGACTAATGTTGTACCTCTTCACTTGGACTGTGGAAACATTGTAAACATTTAAATTTCTTTATCTTCTATTCTTTATGTCATATATGCTATTTACTCCATCTACCTACATTGAAAATTTCATCAATATTACATTACTTGCCTTCAATCATCAAATATACTTAAAGGAAGGGGAATCAAAGTCTGTTATAAAGCGTATATTTGACATTTTGTTGTTAGTTCTTCATTCATGATGTTCTGTTTTCTTTTAAAATCACTCCTGTTCTTGTTGGAATATTTCTTTCAGCATTTATTTAATAGCAAGACTTCTGGCTCTGAATTTTATTAGTTTTTCTTCATTTGACAAAGTTTTTATTTCCCTTTCATCACTGAAAGATATTTTTTGCTGGATATAGAATTCTGGATTGATAGTTCTTCCCTTTCTGTGCTTTGAAAGTATTGTGGTCACTGTCTGCTGACTTCCATGGCTTCTGAAAAGAAATCCAGTCATTCACCCTTTTCAGTCCCTATAGGTAATGTGT
Organism: Urocitellus parryii; assembly: GCF_045843805.1. NCBI lineage: Eukaryota > Metazoa > Chordata > Mammalia > Rodentia > Sciuridae > Urocitellus > Urocitellus parryii. Next base: position 96,405,412 of record NC_135538.1, read on the forward strand.
CTTTCTTTGCAGGTGACCATTTTTAATAATTTTTCTTTCTGTATAGATTTCAGTTGTGTGATTATGGTATAGCTGAGTGGGATTTCTTTCATTTGATTTTGGGGAATTTCACTTGGCTTTCTAAATTTATAGAGTTATAATTTTGTCAAATTTAGGAAATTTTCAGCTGTTTTTTTTAAATACTTTTTATCTCTCTACTCTTTCCTCTCTCCTTCTGAGACTCCAACAATGTCATTGTTATATATTTTGTTGTTTAAAATTTCCTTGAGACTTTGTTCAATTTTAAAATTTTTTACCCATTTGTTTTTAAGACTGGATAATTCCTATTGATCTATCTACAAACTCTTTGACTCTTCCCTTTGAGTTTCTCAATTTCCCAGTGAGTTTTAAATCTTGGTTACTGTATTTTTTCATTCTAAAATTTCTGCTTATTTTCTGACACTTTTAATCTAATAATTGTTTTGAGATTATTTGTGATTGCTTGTTTAAACATTTTTGTAATAGTTGTTTTAAGTCTTTATCATCTGTGTCATTGATGTTTATTGTCTTTTACCATGAATTTGAGATTGTTTAGTTCTTCATAATCCAAGTAATTTTGGATTGCATACTGGACATTTCTAATGTTATGAGACTCTAGGATTCTTATATATAATGAGGAAAGTTGGTATTTTGACTTAGCAGGCAATTCACCTGAGTTAGCTCAGGCCACATTTATCAGCCTATTTTATGTGAACCGTGTCTCCAAAATCAAGTTTAATTTTCAAAGTTGTTCCAATTTTAAGTTAGACTTTTCTCATGTGTATCACTCACTGTTCTATGTGGGACCTGAGAGGAAATTTACCCATTAACTCAATTGACAGAAATGTGATGTGGTACTAAGGATGGATTCAGGCACTTACAAGTTGGGGTTTAATAAAATAGTTTGGGGGGTTATTCCTTGTCTATATTTTCCTTGATACCTTCTGCTTCCCAGATGCTTACTTTTTTTTTTTTTTTTTGGCTAGAAAATGTCCACTTCAGATACTCTGCCATTTCTGGGACCATGTGGATAGGGAGAGGAGAAAAAAAAAAAATACTGTACCTAGATTGGTCCCACCATCTTGAAGATATAGTACTAACCAATGAGAGGAAGATTTTCCTCCCTAGGTTCAGGGACAGTTGATTTCTGTTCCTGGTCACTATTGCTATTGCTGCTGCCACTACCAAAAGGTTCTTTTGGGGGTAAGGCCTGAGAGAAAATTTTTTAAAAAAGTGGGGGGATAAAAAAGCCTTGGGAGATTTCCTCTAATTTCTCTGATCTTTCCCATTCTCTTTCCCATGCCCAGAGCCAGGCTTCTCCAGGATCTCTACCTCTCCCACACTCCCACACCATTCACCTTTGGAGCACAGTGGCTGCATCTAGTTTAGGGTAGGTAGTACTAAAGAGAAAAAAAGATAAACTCACTAGAGTTGTATAGTTGGAATTCTGGTGTCGTTCCTCCATCTTTCTGTTGGTACTTGCTTTTCAAAGTATTCACATCACAGTCCACTCAGTGTTTTGTAGTTGTGGTCAGTGAGAGAAACAGGGTGGCATAGGATCACTTCACTTTTTCCAGAACCAGAAACCCTAACTTAATCATAAGCAATAAAAGCTGACTCTGACTGATAAAGAAGAAAAACTTTTTTAATAGCTTACTGGGTAACTTACAAAATTGTTCAAGAAACAGATGGAGACTATGCATTGGGAACAATGCTGTTAACCCTGTGACCAGGGAACACTTGCCTCAGCATGATTCAGTACTTCCCATGCGCTTAGCTTTCCCTCAGCAACCATGGCTGTCATCATGGATTCCATCTCCAAAACCAAAACTCAAACCACTACTCATTTTAACCACAACTACCTCTATTTTTTTGGAGGAGGGAAGTACTGGGGATTCAACCCAGGGCTTAACCTGCACGCTAGGTAAGCCGTACACCACTGAGCTATATTTCAGTCCCATTCTCTTCTAAATTAAAGTCTTTAATAGGTAAGTCTAATTTGTGCAACTCAAGCACACGCTTTAATTTTTAATACTGAAAGGCCCTGGAAGTGCACTCTATGTGTTTGATCTCATGGAGGTCAAGCCCAATGCATAGCCAAGGATTTCAAGAGATGCCTAGAAACCAGGAAACGTAATAAATGTCTGTTGCATTTAGAGTATGCTGACAAGACAAAAGAAATGGTCTTGCTTTATTTCCTAATAATGTCCAATCAATTATGCTAGTAAAAGCATTCTTTGGTTACATATACCTAGAAGATCTAAGGAAATTAATTGGCATTTTAAATGTTTTTTTTTTGGTGTTATTGAATATTATTAACATATAAGGAAAACATCACATCTATTTTGGTCTCTATACTTGCGCTTAGAATTCAAAAAGTCACATATGCAGTTTTCTTTGTTATGGTTCTGTGCTATAAACAAACCGCCACCTGGATCCTTGCCCACATGACATTCTTGTCTCATATGTCCTGGTTCAGAATGCAGATTCTCAAGCAAAAACATCTACTTTGTACAGTTTCCTGTCACTTACTAAGTATCTTTGGATATGTTACTGAGTTTTGCTTCATCCAGGCTCCTTATTTTCAAATGAGAATAATGATACCAGTTCCAACCTTGTAGAATGACTGAAAGATTAAATGAGATCAACATAAAGCCTGGCAAAACCTAACACTTGGTAAATTTTTAGTTATGTTTTATATTATTAATATTTAAATATGTTAATAAAACATTCATTTTGCCCTCCAACATAATCAAAACTATCTTCATTGTTGGGAGAAATGAAAAATGCTCGTTTGCAATTAATGAAGATTTTGTGATTCATGACACATTAACTTGCAGTGAATGACTAATCATTAAAAGCCTTCTAAATGTTAAGTCATTTCCACACTCAGTTAGTGCAGTGGGCTAAGCAGGTAATTAGAATCTGGAATATCTCTCCAGGAAGTCCACTTAGACTTATCTTCAAACACAGGGAACCATGCACTTCAAAGTTAAGAAGGCAGGGCAAAGGTCAATGGGAACTGGGCTCATGACTTTTATAGCCTAGTCTGTTTAAGGACATGATGTACAGAAGTCCAAACTTTAGAGGAAAAAAAAAAAAGTTGAAAAAAATTGTGAATGTTTTTTGGCTTCTATATAAAATGCTGTAAAACAGACTCGATAGCAATGTCTTTTAGTATTCTCCCCCCATGTCTGTGTAAAGGGTGTTCCATGCAATTTTGGCAAATGATGTTTCCAAGAATTCTGAAATGTTTAACTGTTGCTGCTTTTTAAACTGGCTGCTCCCCATGCAGTAGGATTCGTTTCCTTTTGATATAAATCAAACATTTAAGACGATAGCTCAGAGAAAATAATTTGAGTTTTATTGCTTTGGAAAGAATATCTGTGTGAGTCCTTCATGCTCCTTTAGTTAGACCATCTTAAAGTAAAATGAATGAGTCCTGCTGTGAATCTATGACTTTGTCACTCATAACAAACAAATGCACACCGTACACTTTACAAGGCTTTAACATGTAATATTAGGTGCTACAACATGTAATTTCTTTCATTCACATGGCAAAAAGGGACAAAGGATAATATAATTGTCTTAACTCAGGTACTTCAAAATGTACAATAACTGATTATGATACTTTTAGTAACTGATTTTTCCATGAAGAGGATTAATTGATTACTGAGTACCCTGTGGGTTAATTCTTGAAACAAGATTCTATTTCTGGCATATTGTATGGTTTAGTTAATGCTGTTTTTTAAGCTCTATTTGTAAAAATTATTTGCATGGCTAGGTCATGTTGATTCCATTACATTTTAGCATACAATTGGGACTTTAGTGTCCATGCTTGATTCAGAACCAGAAAAGAAGGTTTATAAAGGAACATTCCTGCAGAGGAAAAGCTTATGAACTAAAAAGTTATGAGCATAGGGATTCCTCCCCTCTACCTGTCTGTTTCTTCATTCTCAGAAGCTTATGCTCTAGTCAAGGGAGCCATAGTTTCTCATACAGTTATTGTGAAGCAATATGTGCCCCATTCTGCAGGTTTCAGTGGTATGGCTAATAATTCACCAATTTGTCCAGCTTCATGGTAGGTATAGTATGTTGTATTCATAATAAAATATAACTTAAAGCTCAGAAGGAATAAATGTTTCAATAAAATGTCCGGTCTATTTACCTTGAAAATTTTTAGAATAGGCTGCATTGACCTTTCTTAATGATTTTAATAAGTTCCTCATGTAACTAGTTCCATCACATGAAGGCATTTTGTGCCACAGTTGAGATTTGAGACAGATGACTTTGTGGTAATGTTTTAATTCCAGTTGAACGCCCAAGAGGATTTCCCAAAAAGAATAAAAGGAAAGGTTTGGGCTGACCTTGGAGGAGGAAATGCATTCTGCAGCTGCATTGTTGCAGTATCAGGGAAGGAGGCAGATAAAGTGCTAGAGAAATTATTAAGAAGGAGAACACTGCTTGATACAGCATCAGAATCTCCTCCCAAGTCTTATATTTCCCAATCAAACATAATCTTAGTAACAAGGTCCTGTCCAAAACATAAAGAAACAGCCTAATTATATAAATATTCAGCCTTAGAATGATCTTGTGAGTGCTCCGATGAACAAAAATTATAAGACTCATAAAGTATATCCTTACTTTACAGTCACCCTCAACTGGAAGAAAGTCACATCACCTAACTTGATTGCCCACCATATTCTTCAAATTATACTTTTAAAGGTATTTTTCTACTTCTAAAAATCAACCAACAAAAACAAAAAGATTGCCCCAAAGACAAATTCAAAATGTTCTTGCATTACTGAGATATGGCTATATGCACATATATGTGTACATGTGTGTGAATATATATATATATATATGCAAAAATATATACATATATTGATATAATGTGTATATATACACACATGTATATACATACATATATTTATATAGATAGGTATATACATATAAATGTCTAACCTCTTAGCAAGAATATTTAAAATTTGTAACAGGCAATTTCTAAAGAAAACCCACTGATTCCTGTTTTCTTGTATTCACACTTTTGTATAACTCCCCCTTCAGTATGGTCTGAACCTATTGAATCACTTCAAATGAACAGTATAGGGTGGAGGTGATAGGATGTTTCTTCCAAGTTCAGCTAAAAAAAAAAAAAAAAAGAAGACTGGATTTTTCTGGAGATCTCTCTTTCTCCTCTCTCCTTGTTCTCACTATTTGCTTACTCTGCTAGAGGATAGTTGCCATGTAATAACAGTTTCTCAAATAGATGGAAAGACCAATATAGCAATGATTGAGAGCTCCTAATAGTTATAGTTATGTGAGTGAACCTGGACCTGGATCATTTAGCTCTAGTGAGATTTTGAGATAATTACAGCCAGCCTAACAATTAGAATGCATTTTGCTGGAGAACTTGAACCAAAAGCCTCAGATAAACCTTGTCCAGTTTCTTGTTCAACAGAAATTGTTAAATAATAAGAATCATTAAATAATAAGCATATTTTGTTTTAAGTCTATGTTTTAGGGAAATTTATTACAAAGCAAGAGATATGTAAATCAAAATGCACAAATTTGTTTAAAATACTATATTTTGCTGGTATGGGGGTGTATGCCTATAAACCCAGCAACTTGGTAGGCTGTGGCAGGAAAATCACAAGTTCAAGGCCAACCTGGGCAATATAGCAACACCCTGTCTTAAAAAAATGGTCTGGGGAAGTAGCTCAGTGGTAAAGGACCTCTGGGTTCAATCCCAAGTACCAATCTTCTTCATCATCATCATCATCATCATCATCATCATCATCATCATTCTATCATCTATCTAAACATTTTATTTTACATATAGAGTTTAAATATTCACTAATGCATATTATATATAAATAATTGATTTATCTATTGTATTAGAAAATTAAGTTTCTTTCTGATCTATGCTCCTCATTTTCCAATTCCTTTTTCTTGAAGGTAACTCTGCTAATGTCTCATGTATCTATATAGAGATATAATTGGTAAATAAACAGGTATGTATGGTTATATACTTCATACAAATTGATAGTCCTCCACATAGATATTGTACATGTACTTTTTAACTTACACATTTTAGAATCAAGTTCATAAGTACTGCTTTTAATGACTACATACAATTTTTTTTAAAAAAGTACTTTTAGTTGTAGATGGACACAATACCTTTATTTATTTATTTTTATGTGGTGCTGAGGATCAAACCCAGTGCCTTACATGTGTTAGGAAAGTGCTGAACTACAACCCCAGTCCCCATATACTATATCTTGTCCAACAAATGCCCAGTTGAGGAATATTTTGATTTATATTGTTTTGCTATCACAACCAATGCTAAAATAAACATTTGTATTTAGAGGAGATTTTAGGGTAATTGATATCTCAACCAGTGCCCTATGCAACATTAGGTGAAGAACACAGTTAAGTATCTATGGAACTTCAGAATAAGGCACTGTTGTATACTGAAAGCAACACTTTAGAAAATATGAAGATGTTTAAATATATAAATAAACCAGCCAATAAAAATTGCACTTCATGTACACCTCTTGAACAGAAAAAGGAAGAATATGATAGGTATGATAGGTCTGGAAAAATTACTCACTTCTAATTGCATTTCCTTCCCTCTCCAGTTGCATGACAACTAGCAATTAAGCAGTTACACAAGCTATTTTCTTTAGTTCTCATTTTGACATGCAAGACAGGTGTTTTTGATTCTATCTCTGCAGGGTGAGGAGGGGGAGAAAGGGGGAAGGAGGGGGAGAGAGAGAGAGGAAGGGAGGGAGAGAGAATATAAATAAAGTTCACTTTCCAACCTGAGACTTTTTGAGACTATAACAAAGATAATATCCAGTAAAGATAAAGTCACTGTGTCAATTTGGGGCTGGTGTCATACAATTCTATCGAGTTTTTCATTTGGTAAATGCTTTCTTTTGCTCCTCTCTACCTCCACTTTGTTTTTTTCCTTTTTTCTCTGAAGGGGTTGTCCAGAGCCATCCCTGGGCTGTGTGTGTGAGCTATGTGCATTTGAACATATGAGAGGACAGGTCTGGCATGGTGTGCTGGTTAGACTGTGTGACACAAGAGTGCTTTCTTTCCTCTTGCTCTGCCTGTGACCCACACAGCACCTGAAATAGGTGTGACTTGACAAGATGTCAATCAATCTACTGCCACAAGATATCACCAAGCAAGACTCCACCCTTTGAAACCCTACCCCTTGCCTTATTTGGGTGGAATATCCTATCAAATGTCTTCTCTCGGATAAATAGGGGGGTTTAGGGTGTGCTCGCTCTCTTGCCCCTCTTGCCCTCCAGCATGAGAGCTGACCCCTGATGTCACAGAGCTGTGTCTGACCCCTGAAAAAGGTATTTTGTGTTTGTGTGGTCTTTTCATTGCCAGCCCAATCACATGGAGTGACCCTGACTCCATCTCCCTTGGGTGATAAGGAGTGATATCACCATCTATTAAGCTGCATAACCTAGCAGTAACCCTTGATGTCTCTCCCTCACCACCTATATACACCCAGGTGTGATACATCATTTCTCATAAACACCCCTTGCACCTGTCTTCTTCTTTGCAACCATGCTGCCATCCTGCTGGATGAAGTAACTTCTGCTTGGATTCCTTCCTTGTCTGGGAGTATGGAGTAAGCCCCCTCTTTTAGCTTATTTTTCACACTAAAGTCAGAGTGATCCTGAAGAATTAAATAGAAGTTTCACTGATGTACCAGTTTGGGTTATGATGTTTTTAAAATCTATCATAGAATATGCTTGTTTTCTTCCCAACTACTAAGTTCATAATTATATTACCTGTCCTCTCATATGTTCGAATGCTTTGAGATTATTTAAGTCTCTTGGAGTATTAACTTCATGAAAATAGGGAACTTGTCTATGTTTGCTTACCAGGTATTTACAGAACATATCTCAATGCCTAACCAAATATTTGTTAGCTAAATAAGTAAATTATCTTTATGCCCTACCCAAGCTCAGTGGTAGGTGATTGAAATGAAGTTTAGGATTTTTTTTGGACCCTCATATCTATTATCTTTTAAAAAATAAATTTAAATAAGTGTAAATCAGTTTGTGTCATACCTGTCTTCAGAAACTTCCAGTGGACAAACTTCTTGCATTATCAGGGAAAAGAAAGCTTAATGCTTAAAAAAGATTATTTTATTTCTCAATATGTTCAGGGTCTGTATTTACTGTGCTGATTCATAGATCAAAATTTTTTTTCATGATCTGTCTCTACCACCCCACTGGGACTTAGAGTCTTCTACTAGATATTCTGAATTTAGCCAACAGATGGGTGAAATAAGAGAGACTGAAGTGGGGATTGGATTATAGAAGATATTTAACTGGTCAGGATAACAAATGGTGGATAAAATTTTCACCAAGTAGCTTAGTCATATAACCCCATCTCTTTTCAAAGGTGCTCAGGAAAACAGTTTACCTGTGTGCCCTGGATGAAAAGAAAAAAAAAGTTGTTGATGATAAAAAGTGATGTCTAGATTTCTGACTCAAGAAATCTGTGCTTAGACAAGAGAAGCATCTTTGGGGTAGGGACAATTTGAGTGTCCTAAAGTTGAGATTTTTAAGGGAAAATTCCTGTTAGGAATTTGGTTTTCTAAATGATGAGTTTAGGAAAGACATCTTGTATAGATGTATTATTTGTGACTTATCACATGGATAGGAATGGAAATCAAGAAAGTATATAAGATTACCCAGGGTGACTAAGAAGTGATATCTAGAACTGAACTCAGTAATAACAAAATTTAAAGGACGGTCAATGCATAAACAGGAGAGAGTAAAACTTGTGTTTAACTAGGAGAGAGAGATGCTTATGAACAGATGGTTCTGGAAAGAGGAATTGTTAAAAAATCTTAGATGTTATTGAGAGGTACCCATGATTAAAAAATGAGAGTAATTAAAAAATTTCCTAAGTAGGACAGACAACTTTGTCAAGAACACAGTGTATAGCAGTATTGTTATGTATTTTGATGGTTGGCAGAGTTTAGTAAATTGAGGAAGAAATTAGGGTGACAAAATAGAGAAAGAGTAAATATATTTTTCACTCAGTATGTTAGGTTGGCATTTGTAAGAAATCTTGAGGTGAGGGGAGGAAATTAATCTATCTATATATCATCTATCTTGGTGAAAAAATACAGCAGCATGTGTAAATGTCAACCAGAAGCCAGTAGAAATAAAGAGAATGAAAGAGACCACTGGAGATCTAGAGTCTAAGTGGAAGGATTCATCTTCAAATGAAGAGTTCCAATTGTAGCAGGATGGGGAGAGGTAAAAAGGGTGTAAAATTATTAAGGTAAATAAATGGTTTGGTGAGTGAATTGATTCAATCTCTTTTTACTAGATTATATTTTCTCCATTTAGCAGAAGAAAAGTGTGCATACTAGAGATATGAAATAAGTTGAAAAATCAGAGAACTGCTGAAAGTAAAGTAGGTAGAAATGTTGTAGGGAATTCGAAAAAACAACTTACTAGAGAAGTGAAAAACTATCCATCAGCAGAAATAAAGGCTCAACTTAGCCTGGAAAATATATATTTATAATATTATCAATCCTTATGCTTTTGAAATTTTCTCCAACAGTGTTAAGCAGCTATGTGTGTAGGTGCAAAAAAAATGAGCCATATATTTAAAGTTGGGTTTTGTAGACTGGATCAGTGCAAGGCCACAGAATGCTTGGTGTAATGTGATGAGGGTGACAGGAATTGACGTGATGAACCATAGTATCTAAAATGGACATTGTAAGAAATGAATCCTAGAATCAGTTGACAGGAGAAATTCCAAGTGTCAACATGTTTCAGGTCATAAAGAATTTGAGGACAAAGTGATATCATCAAGCTGAAGATGGCAATTTATGATGTTTAAATTTAATATTTCACAGGTGGAGCTATCTTGTATTTTTTGAGATACCAGTTTGAACCATATGAATGAAGTATGAAAATTTCTGAAAATATGAAAATCAGAGAATGGGGTAGCTCTGCTGTTGCATGTGTCATCTTTGGTAGCATTAAATCATCTACCAGATGGCAGAAATTTTAGTGGAGGGGAAGATGGTAAACTTCACTCCAGTCTTCAATGAACCAGTTAATTCAGAGATGATACTAGACTGGATACATGCCTGTGGCAACTTACTCTGTTGTATAAAATATAATTTATGTTTACAAAATAACTTTAAATTTTGACTTCAAGATCCTATAAAATTTGATCAGAAAAATTAGTATAATAACAAATTATATAACATATTTTAGTATAGCATTATTTTTTTGTGAGATAAACACCATTAAGTTAGCAAGAATTCAAAATGTTTTAATATAAACTCAGTTGATTTCAAAGTTTTGTTGTTTCTATTCCTTATTTCTTTTCATAAAGCTATTTAGTATTTGGTATCTAGGAGAGACATTACTGGTTTATAGTACACAGAGATTTCTCATGTGGGCTTTTGCTAAAATGTGGAACTGGTTGTTTGGCCTTATGTTGTTGGCATTCACCTCTCTAATTCATACTCCACTGATTGCCCCCAGCCCTGCCATGCGCAACATCAGGATATTTCTCCAAGGCTGATGTTCCTCTCTGTCCTCTCAACATAATTATGGTAAGATATGAAAATTTATCAAACATTCCTGTGAACTGCTTAAAGTCTTCAGAGGACTGAGAGGGCTAATGTGGGTCTTCTTTTTGCCTAGGTGTCTGTTTTCCATTTCTAACCCTGTACTTTGGTGCCATGCTGCAAGTGGAACTTCTCTGGGAAGGCAGCTCTTCCTAAAGTCCTTCCCAGAGTACTCACTGGGAGGGGTCATTCTGCTGTGGGTTCCAACTGCAGCAGGATGGGGAGAGGTAAAAGGGTGTAAAATTATTAAGGTAAATATATGATTTGGTGAGTGAATTGATTCAGCCTCCTTTCCAGGGTCACTCTCTGTTATCTCATAGGTCTCTGCCGGTGGTTGTTGTGGGTAATGGGTGGTTATCCATCATCAAACAGGTGTTAACACTCAAAGAAGTGAATTCAATTCTATTGCTCATTTTCTTATTTCTTTTCTTCCCCCAGACTGGATTAACTTCATGTTTTGTTGCATTTTTGAAGTCTTGTTTTTATTATCTGAATTCTACTTGTAGAACAGATTGAGGTTTGCATTATTATTTGAAGGCATATTTCTTGGTAATAAGAAAAACATTTTTTTTCTAAGATATGGCTCTTGAAAAGTCAAACTCTTTTGGATTTAAAAAATGTTTCTGCTCTGGGTTTAATAAATTCTGCTTAAAAATTTAATTGACTTCTGAAGTTCTTTTATTCATTATTTGTCCTTGTCCTGACATGACGAAGGCCTTTGTTTTAAGGGCAGATTATTGTAATACAACAATAAATGCAGGGCAGAACAGAACTTTATTAGCTGAAACATTTATCTTCCTATAACACAATCAAAGAACTGAATGATATGAACTTTAGGAAAGCAGTTTTTTTTAATGTGGAGATGGAGAAATAATAATATAGATTTTATTGAGACAAATTGAAAATGGATTTATTATTTTTCCTACCTGTACAGTTTTCCTTCCACAAGAGACTTGGGGAAGATCATAATTTCAGAATAAATCCATAGTTGTTTAAAGCACATAGGTGAAGACAGAAGGAATGTTCTAGTTTTTTTAATATTTATTTTTTAGTTATAGTTGGACACCATACCTTTATTTCACTTATGTATTTTTATGTGGTGCTGAGGATGGAACCCAGGGTCTTACACGTGTGAGGTGAGTGCTCTGCCGCTGAGCCACAACCCCAGCCCCTTCTAGATTTTTTTTTTTTTTTAAAAAGAGCAGACAACAGCAAAGGTAATGGCAATCTCACATGCAGATGAATGAAAGGAGCTATTTAAGAAAAGTATGTTGTGAAAGTCTATCCTAGAATGTCACAATGCAAGGTCCATTCCTAATTTATGCCCCTTGTCCAGTATTTTCATGGATGCTTCCTTGTTTTTGTGATGGTTACAGACCAGAGAAAAACCAAGGTAGACCTGCTTCTGCAAATAGAATTTGCCTAGAAAGACTGATTCGAATACAATTTGCAAAGACTACGAAATCCCTGTGACCTTCAGCTTTGCAGGTTTCTCCTTCTATGAGAGAGGAGGAGGTATGGTCATCAGTGAAAAACCCAATTGTCTGCAGAGACACCCTGAGAAATGCAGAGATATTCAAGAGTCCCTCACTACACACACTGATACCTGTTTTATATCAGGTGAAAAACATCCTATTCTTTCATCTCAAAACAGCTATTCCCTTATCCTTTTTTCTTTATATTTTTCTGCAGAAACAACTGAAATTTATAAATTTTGTGTAAATCCAGAGTTTTTAATAACAAGCCACATAAACTTAGTTGTTTTTGCCCTACAAATGCCTATCAGATTTCCACTGAGTTAATAATGATGTACTAATTAACACCAGTATGACGTCACTGAGGGCCTCTTCTCTGAAGGATATTTTATAAAAGATGGAAGAAAGTTATAAAAACCATGTCAGGGGCTGGAAATGTAACTCAGTGGTAGAGCATTTGCCTAACACGTCAGAGGACCCAGCCCCGCAAAAACCCACAAACAACAACAAAGACAACAAAAATGTCCTGTTAGAAGCATGAGCAAGCTGGCTGACTAAAATTTCACTCAGATTAACCTATAATCTGATATTACCTATTGTTAATCAATTTATTTAAGAATACTCTTATTTTTTCTCATTTTAATTGTTTTTTTTTCCCTGAGAAAATGATGTAGGAATATAAAGTAATTTATTTTTCATTACAGTGAAGAGGGATTGCTTTAGTCATCATAAGAGAAATGCAGTTCCAAAAGAAACAAATTCTAATTTCTTCTTCTTCCTTTTTTTTTTTTAAATAAAACAATGTTTTTGCACTTGGTGTTTTTTTCCTACAATTATACATTTTTATTATAACAAGTGAGAGTATTCAAAGATGTATAAAAATGAGTTTATCTCTCTACTTAATATTTCAATTCTATTTTCCTAAGGTAACCAATATTAATCAGAACACATCTTAGTACTTGTTTCTCCTTGGCCAGGAAAGCATATACATTTGTGACTGTGTGTGTGAACACATAGATGTGCGCACACATAAAAAGCATATCTACATAACATTTTGATTGGTTGTTTTATTTATCATGTAGCAATCACTCTCACAATACTCTTAATATTCACTTGGTTTATTATCACTATTTATCAATAGATGAATCTGACTTTACTTTTTGGATGCTGTATTTATGAATGCATACAAAATATGCAAGAATAATCATACATAAGGATTGTAGCATACAATGCTATCTTCAAAAACTACCCAGTCTTTTTCTTTATTACTTGCTTCTTCCCTTCTTCCTGTTGTTTCAAAATACCTTATAATATACACCATTATAAATAAACAGGATTTTATCACTTTTACTGAAATTTATCATGTTTTCTTCCTGGTGTATCTTGCTTTTTTGCTTGTTTTTGTGCAATAATATCTTGACAAGAGCTCTCCAGATAAACTGCTTTCACTATTTTTTTTAAATTAAAAAACATTAATTGACTGAAATTATAACCTATACTAGTAATATTTAAGCTACTAGGACTTTCTTAATTTTTTAAAAAAATTATTTATTTATTCTAATTTGTTATACATGATGGTAGAATGCAATTCATTTCATAATACACATATTGAGCACAGTTTTTTTTAAGTACTGATTGCACACAAAGTATTTTCACACATTTTGTGTCTTCATACATGTACTTATGGTAACTATCTAACTCATTCCACCATCATTTCTAGCCCCTTGCCCCCTTCCTTCCCTGTCTACCCTTTGACCTATCTAAAGTTCCTCCATTCCTCCCATGCTCCCCCTCCTCACAGCCATTATGAGTAAGCATCCTCATATCAAAGAAAACATTTGGCCTTTGGTCTTTTGGGATTGGTTTGATTTACTTAGCATTATATTCTCCAACTCCATCCATTTACCTGCAAATTTCATGATTTTATTCTCTTTTAATGCTGAGTAATGTTCCATTGTGTATATACACCAAAGTTTTCCTTTCCATTCATCTTCTGAAGGGCTTCTGGATTGGTTCCATAATTTAGCTATTGTGAATTGTGCTGCTATAAACATTAATATGGCTGTGTCCCTGTAGTATGCTGTTTTTAGGTCCTTTGGGTATAAACCCAGGAGTAGGAGAGCTTGGTCAAATGGTGGTTCCATTCAGGCTCTATACTTCATGATGTAGAGGTTTTCTAATTCATCCATTGTTCCACTAATGTATTCTTAAGTTTTGCTTTATAAATAATGACATAATGGGCATATTTGATTATCTTATTAATTGTGTTTAAAAATTTTTTTGAGTTAATCATGTGTTTGGAGTACAATTTACATTAAACAATAGAAAGGTGAGCAAAGATTATTTCATGGAAGTAAAATTTTAAAATATTACATTAAATAATATATACAATTAAATATAACATATAGTATGATATTAAACTTTATACATAGCATAATACATACATTATTATGTACATACAATGTGAGAAAGATTTAAAGAAATATTTAACATGTGCCTACTATGGTGATACAATATCCCTAAAGTATTTATTTCCGGCTGTAGTCTCCTCCTTTCTTTCTTTGACCTCCATATGATATCGGGGATAGATACAATCCTTAATATGTGTTTTTTCACTTTTATTAATTTCATATTAATTTTAATTTTTATTAACTCATTTCTGTATATATCAAAAAGTACAACTTTCACAGCTCTACATGAAAATGGTACTTTATTTACTCTTTTTTGTGAATGATTTTTTGTTTTTATTATTATGGTGATACATAATATTGGGGTTCATTTTGATATAATCATAAATACATAGAATATAATTTGTTCCATTTCAGTCCTCAGTATTTTTTCTTTTTCTCCCCCTTCCCTCCCCTGTTCCCCTTCCTCTACTCTACTGGTCTTCCTTTTATTTATTTATAATTTTTAAAAATTAGTGCTTTATATATATACTAAAGGTGAAATTCACTGTGATGTGTTCATGTATGCACACAGCTTAATCTGCTCAATTTTGTTCCTAACTTCCTGCCTTTTTTTCATTCCCCCTTCCTCCCCTTAATCCCCTTTCTCTGACTCCTTCTATATTCCTGTAATTCCCCCACCCCACCCATTTTCCCCTTATTTTGGCCTAGCTTCTGCATATATGAGAAAACATGTGACCCTTGACTTTCTAAGTCTGGCTTGTTTCACTTAGCTTGATGTTTTTTACCTTACCTTTTTGTTGCACATTACATTTTTCCAATTCATTCATGTTAATGGGCAAGTGTCTATCTATTTTGTTACCTTTTATTTTTTCAGCATAGTTTTTCACTGAATAAATAAGCAGACTCACTCGTTCTCCCATTAATATACATCCAGTTTCTTTACTGTTTATGTGTATGAAAGAGTGAAGTGGCTAGAATACATGGTACAGGCATCTTCAACTTTGGTAGACACTGTAAAATTCTCCATTTATCCTCCTTCTCTTCCTTTCTCTGCTTTCTTCTCTTCCTCTTCTTCTCCATTATCATCATCATTGTCTTCCTTTTTCCTGATTCATGCAACTAGTGAAGGAAAATGGATGGAAACAGAGTAGGGAACCATTATGTGATTGTCAGGAGGTTAAGATTAGCTGCACTGCGTTTGCAATTCTGTTAAGGTCTTAACCTTGAAACTCTTAAACCATTCTTAGAAATACTGTGGACAATGGTACTTCTGGATGGAGAGTAGTGGACTTGATTTTTAGTGTCTGTTCCCCACAGTGATAGCACCCTGTAGTTGCATGTACATGCATTTCAATTTCCTAATCATTAAGTTAAACAAACACACAAACAACAAAATACCTATCTCATCCAGTAGAATTTTAGCTCCTTAGGGATCAGAAATGTGTGTTTGGTTAACCTCTACATTTTCTGTATCCAGAGTAGCACCGTCACCCAGCAGGTATGTTAAAATAATTTGCATTATGAATTAAATAATCAAATGATATAACAACTTGAAATATTTTAATGAGGTGCCTAATACATAGTAGTAAATGGGTATCAAATGTCTCGTAGGAAGTCATTGTCCTGCTTGTAATAGTGGAAATTTAGTAGCACAAATGGTAACAAAATGGTTGTGGTAGTGAAGATGCTGATGCTGGTGATAGTGATATTGTTACTACTACTAAAAACAATATTTGTTTTTTATCAAGGTTGTACTAAACGTCAGGGCACACTTTACTTAATTTGATCATTCAGTGATCTTTTGCAATGCGTACAATTTTCATTTCATAAATTAGAAAAATGAAGCAAAGAAAGTTTAAATAATCATAACTAATTATAATAGAGTTTATATAGTGATTTTATATTAATTCAAATATGAGTCTGTATATCTTTAGATGTTGTAAACATTGTCATTTCCATCTTGGTCTGCAACAAACATAGATTTAAATTTGCAGCTTACTCATAAAGTTATTTTTGGCCATATGGTACAAATTAAATGTTTATCATACTCCTGGCTTTATTCCCCTGTTCCTAATTTCCATTTATCCTAATTCCCAAAACTATTTAATTTATCCCTTTGAGTCGGTGTATTTTTGAAAGCTACCTAACACAAAATAAGGTCAAGCATACATCAAAACAGATTTTTTTTACCTGGTCTTATCCCTTTCCATTTGTATTTGAACCCTGTGGATTAGGTCAGTTTATCATCTGTATTTTACAAATGAGGAAAGGAAGTTTTTAAGACATTAGCATGACTTTCATAGATATCAAAGGTTGAAAACAAAAATTACCAGATTCAATTCAAATTCAAAATATTTTTGTTTGTTTTATTTTGCTTTTTACATTTACCTCCATAACTGAACAGGCTTTTTCATTTAAGGAAATTTGGAAAGTCAAATATTGATAAAGACTTTCATAGTGGAATAAAAACACATTCTAGCTTCTAATTTCTACTTCTAATGTCTAATGTCACCTTGTCCTACTGTTATTTTGGTTTATAATTTTTTAAAACATGTTATAAATGGACACATGCCTGTAATCCCAGCGCCTCCTGAGGCTAAGACAGGAGGATACTGAGTTTGAAGCCAGACTCAGCAAAAAGCAAGTCACTAAGCAACTCATTGAGACTCTGTCTCTAAACAAACAAATAAACAAACAAAAATACAAAATAGGTCTGGGGATGTGGCTCAGTGATTGAGTGCCCTGAGTTCAATCCCTGATACCCTCCAAAAAAGTGTTATATACTTATCAAGATTGCAATTGTGACTTAATCCTACCAACTTTAAGTGTCAGGTTTTAGGATCAAAGCATTTGACCATGTTGAAGGTGAGATTTGTAATTCAAGGTTTGTCAGTAGTACAGATAAAGAAAATTATGCTTTGGTAACCACAAATGCATGTTGCCCTGTCTGTATTCTCAAGGTCCCTCATCTGGGACTCACAAAACCACTATCGTGACAACTGACTTAGTCTCAGTTCTTCATTGAATAATTCTGTGAAATATGCCTCGTGTTTATATATTTGTGGGAAAACACACACACATACACACACACACACACACACACACACACACACTGTTAGAGAAGAAAGAAAAGATCAGATGAATGTATATTCTGTGCATTTGCTATTCCAGAAAGAACTACTAGAGGCCATATAATCAGATATGGTCTCCAATTGGAGGAATTTATACTAGTTATATGGCTTAAAGAGCTTAATGTGATTCACATGGATGTTTAAAGAATAAAAATTCCTTGGATATGTATATTTTTAAACATAATGATGTATCTATTTGTTTTTTTATTTTTCAGTTGATATTTTATGCCTATTTTCAATGTATTTTTGTGGGAGAAGTAATTTTATTAATACACTTACTTCAACTTTGGAGGGACAATTGGATCAAGGTTTAAAAAGTTTACATCCCTGCAGGAAGCTCCTTATATTGTCCTGCACCCCAGGCGAGTCTGTCAGAAGTGAATAATGATACCAGGAACCCTCTTTTCAATCCTTCTTCATAGAGCTTGTTTCATTTTATTAAATTTTTAAAGAGCTCATCACTTTGGCCTCTAAACTTTTTTCTTTATTATTGTACAGATTTAAAAGTGATACCGTTTTGCCTGTAATTGTAATGAGAAAAATACATGGGGGACCTGGTGTGATTGCAAGACACCTCCTTTGTTTGAACTCTCCAGAGGCATATTACTCATATGTTAGTTTAACACATCCCCACAGGCAGCAACTCCTTGCTTAAAGTTAAGAAATATGAATCCTTACACTAAGCCATAAGCTATTTAGCTTACCAGCAATTGAATTTAAGAGATTTAGGTTGTGAATCCAGCTGTGACACTGGAAATAAAGCATTTATAGTAATAAGGACATATGGAAATTTGAGTGAGCTGCCACTGATGTAGCCAGGAAATTTAGACCCTTTGTTCTTAGTGAGAAAACGTTACAATATATTTTAATCATTATTTATATTAAGCTTCAGAGTCCACTGATATTCCATCATGACCTTTATCTGAATGTTCATGTACATGCATAATACTCACATAATATTGTTGATGCTTCAACATTTAAAAAAGTCAAAGAATGTTTTAATTCAAAATATTTGTAACATTTCCTTGATAATACTCCATTTGAGCTGATCTCCATTTTATTAACATGTGATTGAGATTGGGTTCCATTTGATGCTCTAAGTCATATTACTAGTTAGTTACAAAAGTTGAACAAATACCACAAAGGTCAGTGTTTTATTTAATTAGGAGCTGATTTACTTAATGAGGAATTTCTTCTATCCAGACATTCAATACAGGGTGGGAGAACGTGTAGCTCTTTCTTACCAGGTTAATATCACATCAGAGGGTGGGTGACCCTGGCAGACAATCTGGGTTCCCAGAACAATTTCTGTCATTAGATCTCTTGGCAACTACCAGTTCTCCAGAAATTTATTTCTCAGATCATACTTCTTATTAAATATCGCTCTTCTTTGTCTTCAGCAATGGAGAAAGTCAATGGAAGTAAGACAACGAATTTTCCTTCCAAGTCCTTCTGTCCTAGCACTTGAATTCTTTTTATTCTTTCTTACATACCCCATTCCTCTGTGGAATGGGGAAATCCTACTGGGATGCCAGGAAAATGATTCAAAATTAATGCACCTTTTCTAACTGAAGCAACAGTAGAAATCCACCCTCAGCAAGAATGGCATCTAAGTGACAACTAGCCAGCATGAATTTTGGAAAGAAAGTATATAGTTTTAGTAACTTAATATGATGATCAGTTTAACCACAGAAAATTAAATATAATACATGTGAAATTTTGTTCCCCCTTTTTAGCAAGTGTATTCTACTAAAATAAAGGGAGTTTTTCTTAACTGAGACTCTTGGCTGGAGCCTTGTAACAGTCAGCTCTTTGTCACAACTTTTTCATAACTTTTGGCAGTCCTTTGTTCTGTCATGTTTCATACTGTTGTGGGTTGGGACTTGACCTAGACTATCCCCCCCCCTTTTTTAATTATGCAAAATTCAAAACCAGGTCTTACTTGTTGGCTAATCTATTATATGTGTACACAGAGAGAAATTTTACTTTCATTAAAGTCCACATGCATTTAAATTTTTTAAAATTTTTATTATCGTGGGCATATAATTGTGTGTGTGTGTGTGTGTGTGTGTGTGTTACTTACAGGTCTTCAGAATGATATGAAAAAACACCTATTAGAATCAGAGCATTTTGTCCCTCCAGACAGTGGAGTTTTGAGTATTTTGTTTATGGAACTTTATTTCCAGTTTGTAGGTATACCCAGCTCTTCTTTAAGGAAGAATTTGAGTTTTCTTATTTGCATATTTGTTTACTTGATGGCTCAAGATATTCATACCTTAACAGATAATAAATTGTCTCAGTTATTTTTAGGATAGTGGGAAATCCTTAATTTCACATTGTCTCTGTAGAATGCTGTTTCCCTCTTTGCACTAGGTTGTGCTGATTTTATTTAAAAAAAAAAAAAAGGCCCAATTAGGTGGTGAGCAAGAGATGTAAAACATGTTCTGGGGGCTGATTCTCCTCTGAGGAATCTCCCACTTCCAGGCTGTGAATAAGGCACCAGGTGAGAATGAATGATTCACTCCATGAGCCACAGGGCTTTTATTATTTCAACCAAGGAAGGTGATAGAATATGGGAAAGGTAACAACAGACTGATCTTCATGGGAAAGAGATTTGCTGTGTTCACACTCATTATCATGGGCATTTGACTTCAGGAATGTTGGGAAAAGGCATTTTAGCCATTTTAGAAAGGTCATTTATCACTTCTGGTTGCATGGATTAAGATGTTCCAAGTCATTTCTCCAATTCCTCTTTGTCTTAAATTCCTGCTGGGTTCACAGTAGTCATCTTGAAGAAAGAGTGCTAAAGTCAGGTAGCAAGAGCTTACTCAGGGA
The DNA here is from genome assembly GCF_045843805.1 of Urocitellus parryii. Lineage (NCBI taxonomy): Eukaryota > Metazoa > Chordata > Mammalia > Rodentia > Sciuridae > Urocitellus > Urocitellus parryii. The sequence continues at coordinate 96,425,918 of NC_135538.1, forward strand.
ATCTGAGATTTCAAACATCCAGCTGCTCTTTTATCTCCCTCCCCTGTTCATTTCTTCTGTTACTCTTGCTGGATGTTGTGGCTGAGCAGATGTTTTAAAAAACATTCCATCCCAACACACAAGCATGCGCGTGCACATACACATACATTTTCAGAAAAGATCAAAATATACCAATTTTATTAATGCCTGCCATATCTCCTTGTTCTCAACTGCTGGTTGACACTTCGAATCAAAGACATCATGTTGCATGATGTTAACATTTGCGAGAACATTACACATTTGCATTGCTTTCTGTTTTTGATGATGAAGCTTTGGTGTTATTTTTAAAAAACTTTCATCTTCCTTTAGTTAAACAAAGTGATGGTAAATAGACAACAGGAAAAAGAAAATGAGTCTTCAGTAAGTGGGAAAAGGTTGAATGTAATAAAAATAAAAAGTTCTACCTCCTCCCATCCCAGTTGAGAATGCATAACGGAGTTGAGCAAGATATTTGTGAATATAAGTGAAATATTATGTTTGCAAGAGCCTACTCAAGAATGTTTCTGATATCTGAGGAAATTGGCTTTAAAACAAACACTCTTTTGATGCTTATGTCTCTCCTTCCCATATCCAGTCACTAAATTTAAGCAATTACATAATGTCTGTAATTTTAGCTTTTTATATTCTCCTCTACTTCTTTCTGCCTAAGTTTAGTCACTTCAGAGCTCCCCAATGATTATCCATGTCATAAAGTTTTTTAGTGTGTTCTGCTTATCAGTGTTGGTTTAAAATTTGTAAAATGCTGTTACATCATTTTACCTTGCTGGAAAATCAATAGTTTTTTCTGGTACCCAATATCAAGGTGAATTTCTAAAATTAACATTAATGTGAGTTTTTCTTTTTTTTTAAGGATAAAATAGTTCCTATATACTTTTCTGACCTTATTTTTCATTTTATCATGCATCTGTCTTCTACTTGAATTAGACTGGCCTATTCTTTTTGTGTGTGTGTGTGAACTGTGAGCACATTATTCTCATTTCAGTCTTTAATACTAAGCTATGCTAACATATCTACTTGAACATTTTTCTTTCAATTCAAACACATCCTTCTTCAATGCTGTCCAACAATTATTGCCTCCATGAGAAATAGTAACTGGTCCAACCCATACTGTACTACCCCTTCTTTCCATTCCTGTAACTACAAGGCACACATAACCACATATTAGACCATAGTATTCTTTATTTGTATTAGTGGTTTTGACCTTTTTCGAGAACGAGAAAAGTTCATGTAAGTTTCCCATGTAATTTGGTAGGTGAGGCATGCATCTGAGTCACACATGCCTTGAGGCTGGTGTGGCTAGTGAGTCACTGACTAGTGAGTGAACTGGCCAGCACTTTGGTTCTCTGCTTATGTTCACATTTACAGTCTTTTGTAAAGTAATGAAACTATTATTTTATATGAAACATAACATCCGCTCCAAATGCAAGTCCTTGCCAATTTGGAGATTCAAACAGGACTCTAGATGATTCTCTCAGAGATGTCAATAGTCTATATGCAGCTTTATGTGGTTTTCTCATTGTTTCATATTTAGCTATGTTGTCTCCCTAGACAGTTAATAAACTTCACAGGAGAAAGAACCATGCACTGAAATTCTCTATCTTAAAAACTCGAGAATATTATTATGCTGTTACTAAGCCAAGTATATTGTTTACCTCCTAAGCATGGTATTTATTACTGTGAATATTTTAAACAGTCTCAGGAGTTATCTTATATGCTATAATATACAAATGTATAAAACTCACTTGTCTCTGAATTGATATGATACATATAGTTCCCTTAGAAAGTGAGTATTTCAAAACTCCTAAAATGATATGAATTTTACTATAGAAATCTAAAACAGAATAGAATCTTTGTTTCAGTGGATTAAATCAAAATGCTAAGTTTCCCAACAAGTTGGGTGGCAGAGGCAGGAAGATGGAAAGTTTGAGGCCAGTCTCAGCAACTTAGCAAGGCCCCATCTCAGAACAAAAAATAAAAAGGACTAGGGATATAGTTCAGTAAAGTGCTCCTGGGTTCAATCCTCAGTACCAAAAATTTTTAATCTGGCTTAATCTTTATTAGATATTTTATAGATAAGAATAATAAAATTTGAATTGATGATAAATTATTAATAAATTGCATATAATTTTATATGAAAGTCATAGTCATATTATATTATGAATGAGTAGAAATTTGTTTATTATTTTCTGAATTGTTAATATCATTATATTTTGTTACTATGATGAAAGGCAAAATTGGTCCTCTACCCTTTTTTTCCTGAATTTCAATTTGTTACCTTCATCTTGGCTCAAATGTTAAGTCTTCACTACTTTTTTATCTTGTTACCTCCTTGAACTATTTAACTGATCTATTTTAGTCACAGTTTCACTTACAATTTTAAAAGCAAAAAAAAATTGGTAATAATTGGGAAAACAGGTGTTCACTGAGTTCTATAGCACCTTCCAGGGGTCGGCAAATAGCAAGGGCTCCTAGGATGCTCAAACTCTGCTCTGCTCCTTTGCAGGTCTACCCAACTACATTGTTAAAGGAGAAAGGCAGAGTCAACATCTGTGAGGGTGGGGGAATAGAAATAATATGAAACCAAACATTTTAAATGTATTCACTTATCAATCATGTTGTAGTTGGACATATAAGTCTATTTCAGAGTAAATTGTAGAGGTGGTACTTAGTAATGATACAGGGGAAATCAGTTAGTTATATATAAGTTGTTCTAAAAACAGTGTGTTTTAATTCTAATGTAGGATCAGGGGACTTCATGGGAAATTCAAGGTGCTGCTGGGAGTTGTGGGCATTAAAGCAGGGTACTGGCTGTCCCTGGAATGGCTTCTGAAAGTCTATCCCAATACCTGGACTTTTGGCACATAGCCATATCTCAGCATCTTTCTAGCATTAATCTTTATCCCAAGAAAAAAAATGTTCTTATGTTATGGTGATATAAATAATTCATTATAAAATATTCATTAACTTATTGATATCTGAGAAAATATGTTCATGTAACTGACTAATTTTGAATATAGATAACCTATATTTTTGAATTTAAAATATGTGTGAAGGCATTAGAATCAGTAGTCTTACTAACCCCTAAAGAAACAGATTATGTTGAAAAAAAAATAACATTTTTAGAGATACCATTTTGTAGGGAATGTGCATTTCTGTATGGACAGTACAATTTTTCTAAATCAAAATATTCTTTTCATTACAAGTCGTACACCTATTTAATTCATAATATGTGGGTGCACAGAGAAAGAGGAAAGTTTTCTTTCTTTACCCACCACATTGTCCCAACCGGGTTGGTATTCTATTTCCTCTTCTTTCCCATATCCTTCTTTGAGTTGTACCTCTTCCCATCCCAGTTGTGCCTGCTTGCTCTGAGTCCTGCTGACAGTTTCCATCATCCTGTGGTGGATCCATTGTTTACTGGTATCCACTTCCCTCCACCCCTCTTTTTGTTTTATCTTCTCTTTGGAGAAAACACCCCCTCTAGTAACTTCCTGAGAGAAGTCCTATGAACAGTAAGATCTTAAAAACCTTACATGCCTGAGAATGTCATTATTCTCCTCTCATACTGGATAACTAGGTTGACTTGCACTGTAATTTCAGTTGAAAATCGTTCCCTTCACAATTTTTAAGGTGTTCAGCTTTCAGTGTTTTTAAATATTCAATGATTTTTAGCACTCTAATTTCCAATAGCCTTAAAAAAACTCCCTTATTACTAAAATTGCAAAGAAGTAACTAAAAAACTACTTATTTAGCAGTCCCACTGTATTCTTACTATAGATACTTTTCATGTAATTTCTTTCCTTTCTTCTCTTCTCTGTATGTCTTTAAGATTTTGTCTTTATTTCTAGCATTTTGAGTTTTCAAAAATTATATGACCTGGGTTGGTCTTTTTAAAAGTATTATGCATTTAAGGTAAATTATATTCTCAACTACTTAAAAATATTGAATTATTTATCTGATGATTTCATCTCTATTTTCTTTGCCCTCTCTAAAATAAATATTATTCATATTTGAATTCTTAAACTGTTTCTCAGATGTTCTTATTTCTTTTACTTCTATTTTCTTTGACTTTTTCTTATAGATTTTCTTAATCGTATCTTCCAGTGTTTTTATCCAGTTTTCCATTTCTGCTATCATATTTTTAATTTCAACAGCACTTTTTTTCCTTGACATTTCCGTTTTTATAATCTCATTCTTCTTGTTACATAGTGAAAAATCATCTCTCATCTCTCTGAGGACATTAAATAAGTTTTCATGATGTTTTAGTCTTTTATTGGTTGTGTTTTCTCCTAGTTCTTTTAAATTTTCAAAATATCATTTTATTCTCAGTTTTCTGTTTTTCTCATACATGAGTCAAGTACTTGTTTTTTTTTTGTTTTTTTTTTTTTAGTTTGAGAAAATAATTAGATCCAGTAAGACTAGTGAGAAATTTTATGTTAAAGAATGGTTCTTATTCCATCATGGCCATTATAATAGAGCAATTGGCTTGTGTCTGCTGTAAAACTCACCTTTAAGATGAGTAACTTAAAACAATAGTCATTTATTTAGCTCATGATTCTGTGGTTCAGGTGGAATCTGGACTGACCCAGCTGATCTCTCCTTTAGAGTAGTTCTTGCTTCTATGATCAGCGCCATGTTGGTTGGCAGCTGGATGATCTAGGATCACAGATGTTGTGGTTGGAAAGTTGTTGGCTGAGGCATCTTTGTCTTCTTTCTCTCATCTTCTAACATGCTAGATTGGGTTTATTTACATGATGTTTTTAGGATTCCAAGTGCAGAAGAGAGCAAATCCTAGTACAGAAGTGGTTTTTAAACATCTGTTTTGTATCACGTTTGTGAATATTCCTTTGGCCATAGCAAACCACATAGCAAACCCAGACACATAGGGTAGAGAAATTGTCCCCACCTTTTAATGGGAAGATCTGCAATGTTGTACTGTAAGATGCAGAGAGGAGAAGTTTGTGTGGCTATTTTTATCATCTACCATGGGATGCTTCACAGCTGTTTTGTTGGATATTTTCAAATGTCATGTTCTATAAGTCTTTTCTCTTAAGGAAATCTTACCACAAATGAAATTTTCAAGAGAATATAAGTCCAAATATAGCTGTTCCAATTGGGGGAAAGTGCACAAAGGGTGTCACAAGTTACTATTCCAATTTCCTCTAAAATTCTGTATTCATTTTGGTACCACACATTCATCTTCAAGTTCTGCTGAACTTAAAATCAAGAGATTCCCTTGCTTAGTTTTCCCAGTAAACAAGTTTCCAGTTTCTGTTAAGGTGACAGAGAAAGAGTTGTTTAGTTGTGTAGATAGTAGAAAAGACTTAAAATAGAAAAAATAAGTGCACTTGTGATACAGTAGTGCAGTCAGCAATGAAGGACTTTTAAGCCAGACTCACCTGGTGCTAAGATTCAGAAATAGTCTATGGATAAATCTTTCCATGATATACAAATTTCAAATGCTATATATTTTACCTATCAAACATTAATTATTAATTCATGTTAAGTCTAAGACATTTCACCAAAGTCTTACCAACCATCCTTTGTACATTAAATTAAGTAATTGAATTGGGGGCTTTTCTTATAAAGATAGCCAACAAACCTCCCATTTTTTTAAATTCCACTGTCATGCACAGTTTTTAGAGACACCAGATGCCTGCACTCCTTGAGCTTTGCAAGTTTCTGCAGTGCTTCTCCAATCACTAGTTTTGGATTGACTTTTCTCTGGTCTGCTGTGGCAGTTATTCCTCATGTGTATGCTTTCCAGATTTCAACATTTTGTTGCTATCATCTCGTCTCCTGTCTTCTACATTTTTGTGGGTTTTAACTAAATTCTAGTTTTTCAGGAGGGAATGGAAGAGGTAGACATGTTTTCCTCTTTTTTCTTTTATAAATGAATGCTTATAAATCTATGCATTTTAATATAACCTGGTTTAGAAAACTTGTGTTTTGTCTACACTGAAAGCCAGTCTAATAAGAATTGTGGCCTCCATAAGTAGCCACAAAATATAATTTGTGATTCTTATTTCTGTTTATAAATTTACTGATTAGATTGCAGGATTTACTTTTCTATATAATATTTAGTGAAGAAGGTGAATAAACATGGGACTACTAGTTCCTTTTTCTAGGGCAACTTATATATTTATTTTTATAAATATTTTTGAAGTTTTATTATTCTTAAGACTAAATGCTAAAAAATTATATACTAATTGATCTATAGAATTTGAACATAATAAAAACCTATTTTTTTTAGGCAAAATGAGTTAATACTAATAACAAAATTAGCAGATATCTTGAAATCTTAAATTACTGAGAAGAAACTTTAACAGAATTATATTAAGTTAAAACATATGCATGCATATGTATATGCATGTTATCATAATAAGTTCAAAATATAAAAATAAACTTTAACTTTGACATCATCTTAGTTAAGGATGCTTTAACTAAATACCATACTTTGCATGGCTTAAGCAACATTTATTTCTGATGGTTCTGGAAGGTGGTACCTCCAAAATTAAGATGTTTACAGATTCAATGTCTTGTGAGATTTGTAGAAAACTGCCTTTTTACTTAATCTCTGTTAGGGCACTAAAGACATCATCAATTCTTCATTCTTATAGAATATTACATTCCCAAAGCCCAATCCTCAAACTCTTATCAAATTTGGAGTTCGGACTTCAACCTATAAGTTTGAGGGGAAATACAATTCAACCTAAGCATCTGGTCATTTATAATGTGATTTATTTATGTAATATGTTTATACATTTCTATAGATGAGTTTTTATATATAATTATGTAGAAAAAGAACATGGAGGAAATGTGCATAATATGAAAAAATATTATGTATGAAAGTCTTATCAATATTTATCAGTACTTGCTATTGTTCAGGAAAGCATTATGTTTTTGTTCACTAAAGCAGATGTATTTATGATTTTTCATGTGCTTTGATTTTTTTTTCTTAAAAAGAATTGTTGTTGAGAGGCTGGGATTGTGGCTCAGTGGTAGAGTGCTTCACTAGCATGTGTGAGGCACTGGATTCAGCACCACATATAAATAAATAAAATAAAATAAAGGTCCACAACTAAATAAATAAATTAAAAAAAAAAGAAATTGTTGAATTCTACTTTCTGTTTGCCATGTCCTGAGCTACTTTCCTATGCCACATCCTTCTGCCAGAATGTTCTGTCTTACCTTGGGCCGAGAGCTATGGACTAGACCATCTATGGATGCAGACCACTGAAATTGTGAGCCAAAATAAGATTTCCCCCCTCCAAGTAGTTCTTATCAAATCTTGTGGTGACAGTGACAAAAAAGCTGAAAAGACCAGAAATTGGTACCAAGAAGTGGTACTGTTGCTGTAACTAACATGACATTGTAGTTCAGAAACTTTTGAAGCTTTTTGGAGTTTGTGGAAGGAATTTTGAGATAAATATTTAGTGATATAAACTGGAAAAGTTTTAGAATGTTGTAAGCAGAGCTTAATGGGTGATTCTGGTGGGAACTTGGAGCACCAGAATGTTAATAGGACTGTGGTCAGTAAAAAAGGGGTTCAAGAGATTTCAGACAAGATGGAGGACTCTATTGGAAACTGGACTAGAGGTCATTGTTATTACATTCTGGCAAAGAAGTTGTCTACATTTCGCTTATGTCCTGAGACTTTTTATGATGTTGAATTTGAAGGTGATGTACTCATTAATCTGGTAGAGAAAACTTCAAGGCAGCACAGCATTCAGCCAATGGCATGGATACTGCTGGCGAATTCTAGCCAAATTTACTGTGATAATCAGAAGCAGAAACAATTTGAAAATCTTTCAAAATGGCCAGAAAAGTGTAATTAAAAGTGAGAAGTTTAGGGATGTCAAGATGGTGGAGGAAGGGTAAAAGAAAAATGGCTGATAGACAGAAGACGGATGAGTCATCATATTCCTGTTTTTGATAAGCCCCATTACCATGCCTTCTCTCACCACTAAAGACTTATTGCTCTTGGCACTCTCACCACACATTCAGTATTCTAATTAATTAGGCAAAAATAAAGTAACCTATGGGAATAAATGGGGCAGTATTCTAATCAAGTGATCAGTGGGAACAAATAAGGAAAGGTCTTTAATCAGGTCTCTGTGAGGAGGGGAATACCTCTTAGGGCAGGATATAAGACAAGACTTGCAGTCCTGAAACACTCTTTCACTTGGCCCATTCCACTCTATGAAGTGTTACTCTCACTTTCACTTTTAATAAATCTGTGCTCTGCCTGTCACTTCTGTGTGTCTTAACTCAATTATTTGTTCAGGATGCCAAGAACTTGGACCTCAGTTGAATACCCATCCCAGGTCAAAACTAAGGCTAAGGAAGCTGTGGCTATTAAAAAGATAATAGCCACTGAAGGAATGCAAAGTACTTTGCCCAGAAACAATAGGAACAATAGCCACTAAAGGAATGCAAAGTACTTTGCCCAGAAACAATAAGAATGATGGTTGGAGAATATACAGAAATTGTGGAGACAGCACCCACTTCAGCCTCAAGGGTATAAAAGTAAAAATTCTTTTTAGAATATACCCGTGAGGCACCAGCACATGACAGTGTGCCTAGAAAGTTGTTTCACTATGCTCAGCCATGAAGGAATTCAGACACTGCTGCAGCCACGGTAGGAGGAGACTTGGCTACTGCTTGAGATGGTTGCAAGATCATATGGTGCTGATTCTGTAAGACTGCAGGATGCTGGAGTCAGGAAGTCATGGAGGACTCCACTGAGATATCAAAGGAAGGTCTCAGAGACCAGACAAAGTGTAGCAGGGTCAGAATCCCTGTGGGCTTCCCCCAAGAGGGTGATGCATAAAGGGTGAGAAGCCAAAGCTGTGGTGGAATCACTGAGATAAGAGATGCTGAGCACAGCAGCAAGAACAAGCTAAGAGAGAGGCCAGCAAGACCATAGGGAGAAGTTACATAAGCCCTTGAGAGAACATCACAATGCCCTATGCCCCAGATGCTGGATGTGGAGCTACAGGACTTGTTTGCTCAGCTGGATTTTGGTCTGCTTTGGTTTCATCCTTTATTTCTATGCCCCTGTTTCTCCCTTGTGAAATGGAAATGTTTCCTAATGTTTACATGTAATTCCCTTTGGATCTTTACAGGTGAAAACATCCACAAGTTTGCCTGGAGTCTCAGAGATGAGATTTTTGGACTTGTACTTTGGAGCAATGCTGGAACTTTGAAGCCTATGGGGACTATCAGAAATATACTAAAGGTATTTTGCACTGTGAGATGAACACATGCTTTGTGGGACCAGAGGTGGAATTTTATGGTTTAGATATGAGGTATCCCTCAGAAGCTCACATGTGAGACAATGCAATATTTTCCAGAGGTGATATAATTGGGTGATGAGAGCCTTAATCTTATCAGTAGATTTTTTCTACTGATATGGGCTTACTGTAGGCAAGTAGGGTATAACTTGAAGAAGGAGATCAGAGGCAGGTATGACTTTGGGGTTTATATTTTTTTCCCTGGAGAGCAAGGCTCTCTGCTTCCTGTTTGCCATGTCCTAAGCTGCTTTCCTATGCCATGATTTCCTGCTTACCTTAGAAATTGACAGGACTGAAACCTCTGAAACCATGAGCCAAAATAAACTTTTTCTCCTATATGTTGTTGTCAGGTTTTTTGGTGACAGCAATGAAAAATCTGACTAAAATATACCTCTACTGGGAATAATTACGTATGCAGATATTAAATTAGTTTAAAATTCTAGATGTTTTTATCTGAATAAATTATTAAAAATTGAAGATTTTATTTCCAAGTAACCTTGAAATAGTTCATATACACTTAATCTTATTAAAATTATGTTTTAATTCTAGTCTCCAATTTTGCCATATTGGAAATTCAACATATATTTCAAACTAAAACACTTTAATGGGCAGAATAAGAAAGAACTATCAATATCCCTTATCACTTGTTAACACCTAGTGAACTTATATTTAAATGTGTATGCAATACTATAAAAGATGAAGTCTTTTGCCAGTTTCATTCTTTCATCATTAATCTATAAATGTAGTAAGATAATGGCTGTGAATTCTCAACACTGGAAGTTTCAATGTTTTTTTAACTTCATCTATTTTTCCTTTATCTTTGAGATATATATATTGTGTGTGTGTTTGTGCATTCCAGTGGTATACTTTGTCTAAAACTTAAACAAAATTTAATGTTATTTTTAAACTAAATAAAACATGGCTTTGAATATAGAAAAAGGAATTATTATTGAAGCAAGTTCATCGTGCTCTAGGTTTTACATGGTGTTTTAGAAATTACATGAGACAGAGGAGAGGAAAGTTGTTTTCCTAGCCTCTACACCTGAATTGTATGTGAAAAATAGGAAAAGGGAAAAGAGGAGTTATCTGAGCAAGATAAAAAAGAGGGTTTTTTTTCCCTTTAATTTATTGGAGTTTTTATGACCAGTCTTTTTGGCTGCCCTAAAATTAACTTTCATTGGTTCTGATTATCTTGGTGCATTGTTCCACATTCTTTTTTATTTTCAAGACCTTCATGTAAAAAAAAAAAAATGGCTTATTCTTCAGCAAAGCCCATGAAGCTTGGCTGTGTGTTCTTTTTAGTCTGGACCAGGCAAAGGAGAAACTCTATACCCACAAACCTCCCTGGAGCCATTGACTCATTCACCCAGTAAACTTAGAATTTGTGTCTGGCAGAGGAATGTGCAGGGGTTCTGATTTCTTTAAGGATGATATATATAACTGTACATGTAACAGTGTCCCGTGGAGTGCTTATTAAAGACATGCCATAAGATTTTAAAGGAAGGTCAGAGATTAAGTGGTAGCAGTAGGTTCTAATTGATCAAGGGAACAGTTTATATTGGGACAAACCCTGTGTAATAGGTGAGAAAACGGTACAATGCCAAGATTTATATCCTAGATGTTCACTAATATAAGAAGTAAATTTTAATATGTATTGATATGAAAGGAAATGGTCTCAATCAAATAGAAACAAAGATGGAAATTAGGTGCATCAAAACAACAGTAGTAGCTTAAATATATTATTTTTCTTATGGGACCAGAATAAGAATAGAAATCAGAATTTGAGTTTTTATTGTTGTTTCTTTTCTGCATAACTTTATTTTTTAAAATATAATTTTTAGTCAAAGATGGACATAATACCTTTATTTTATTTGTTTATTTATATGTGGTGCTGAGGATCGAACCTAGGGCCCTACACATAGGAGGCAAGAGCTCTGTCACTGAGCTACAACCTGAGTCCCTGCATAACTTTAAATGGAATATTTGTCCAAAATTTGCAGATGTGTCATGTGTATGTATGAAAATATTACCAAAATATCTCACATATTAATTTTGACTAATTATTCATACTTTACTAGTTCTTTAAACCAAAGCTTTAATCAGAAAGATGAAACTCAATGGCTTGGATCTTTTCCTATTTCCTGTACTCCTTTCTTAGTTTACCATGAGACTGAGGCTTTACACAGCAGTGAAATATTTGAAAGGCATCAATAGAAGTAAGTAGAAGGAAGACTTTTTTTTTTTCAGATGATAAGCTGTTTAATAACCTGTATCTCTTTAATCTATTAAGCTATCTAATAGCAAAATTAAAAAGTGAAAATTTGCATTATTTCATCTTTTTTTTTTTTTTTGTACTAAGGATTGATCCCAGGGCACCTACCCACTGAGCTATATCCCCAGCCCATTTTTGTACTTTTTTTTAGAGACAAGATCTTACTGAGTTGCTTAAGGTCTCATTAAGTTGCTAAGGTTGGCTGTGAATTTGTGATCCTTCTGACCCAGCCTCCCAAGCTTCTGGGATTACAGGAATGTGCCATTGTGCCTGGTCATTTTATCTATTTTTAAAAGAAAAATTAAACCATAATAGATTATTATTTTGTTAGAAATCATAAGACATCTCTGATATTCATAAAAAATAATCAATGCTTATGTAATAGTTGGAAAGAATTTATGAAAAATAGTATGATATTTGAAGGCGATTTCTAAGGAATTGGGAAAAGTGATTTAGAGAGTTGATGCAGTGGAATACTGATCATTCACTGTAAAAAGTGGTACTGTAAAAAATAAAAATCCATAAATCTAGATATGATCAGAAGACTTAAAATTCAAGGAATATTGGAAGTTTTCTAGAAAAAAATTGAGATATGATGATAATTTTTTTCATATAGAAAATGGAATCCTAAACTCAAGCAAAATTAGTAATAAAATTTTAAAAAAATCATACCCATTTGAATATGATTTTTTCATTGATGTCTGTAAATATGCATACAAGCATATTTGTTGAGTAGTATATAGAGTATTAGAAATGTTTATTGCAGACCTATTTAAGTATTATGCGGAAATATCATTCCAGGTTGGGTTCTCTGGTAAAAAGATAACTGAGATGGAGCTTAGTGTACAAGATATTTATCAGAAAGTGTTAGTAGAATCAGTATGTGTGGAGAGAAGGAGGTAGGACTAGGTAGAATGAGCAGCCAGGTTTCAAGATAAGACAGACAATTGTCTCCACAGCTAAAATGGCCAGCCAGAGTTGGCCCATTCTAGATACAATGGTCAAGTTTGTTAACCACTCTTCCTATCAGTCTAGATGCAGACCACCCTGGGGAGAGTGCAGCTCTCTGCACTGAGGTGACCCTTGCAAGCACTGGCAGCTGAAGGCTTCTCTCCAATAGCTTTTCTCACAGCAGGGGCTAAAAATTTCTCATCGAGGGGATCTAAACAGCATATCTATATGTTTACCAAATGGAGCACATTATAAGTTTAAATATTAACAAATTAAAGAATATAAACTACATTTACATGACCACTAGTTAATTAACTTCTATGTGCTTTAGTTTTCTCATGTTTAAGAATTATTGCTTGTGGGGCTGGGGTTGTAGCTCAGTGGAGAGCACTTGCCTCGCACATGTGGGGCTCTGGGTTTGATCCTCAGCACCACATAAAAATGAATAAACAAAATAAAGATTTTTTTTTAAAAAAGAATAATTGCTTGTGCCTAGGATAGTTGAAATTCATACATGCAAGCTTACAGTATTCCTTGTCATGTAGTGCCCACCCACTCTATGAATGTTAGTAATTATAAATATTAATATAACTCCCCATATTACGAAACAATGAAACTTGCATAGCTTGTATCTAATGATAATTCTTCTGTAGATTTAGGTTTTTGCCCAATTTTAATGTTTTCAAGTAAAACATTTCATGTATGATTAATTTAAAAACTTAGCAAAACTTAAAACTGCAAGCTTATATGTCAATATCCCTTGAAAATTTCATTTTTTGAATATTTTAATGTCCCCCTAATATAAATACATTAACATTTACAAATTCCTTTTTTCCCTGAAACTTCCTAAAATGAAATGCAGTCTTGAAAATATAATCATAAAGTTTCAAAATACAAACCCAGAAGACTTAAGAAATACTAAGTTCATTCAACAAATCTAAAAAGATAAATTCAACATTAAGTCTGTAAGTTCTAAAACGTAGCTAATTTTATGTGTTTGCCAAATACACTGGCTGAGGTAGGAGGGGTTTGTTTTGTTTGAAAATACCTGTGGAAATTAAAGAATGTATGTGCTTTTCTTTTCCTCAAACTAATTTATATGTAATATTTGTTTTCTGATGAATTGACCTGGAGGCTCATATTTCAGGGCTTCTTTGTCAGTTGGAAACTTGGCAAGAGTTCTGCAGATAAAACACTCGCTCTCCGTGGAACCTGCAGCAACTGGGCCAGCTCCCTTGCACTCTCTACTTTTCTCTAAATGCTTTCTTTTAAAAGAGAAAAATAGGGAAGGAAAATTTTGCATGAGACAATTTTATGAACGACCTTTTCCCCCACCAAACTCTCCAGATACCCAACAAACTACTTCTCTTTGGGTAAAAAACACTGAATCAATACAACTTTTGTGTGTACTCGTGGAATAAAATCAAGTTACCTTTTTTTATTGAATATGTTCATTGAGAAAAACAATCTAACTTCAATACATGAGAGGAACAGGAGATTGCTTATACTTCTGCTCTTTATTTTGCCCCTAGAAAGAAAAGTGAGAATTTCCTGCTAGAGAAATAAGCTACAGAAAATAATTATTTGAGTTTTCATGTAAACTTTAGGAGAAGCACAAACATACTATATAACTTTTGGCATTTGAGAAGAAAGCCTAGGGTCCTAAACATTTTGAGACTGGTGAAATGTAATAAAAGGCTAAACCTAATGATGAGCCTGAGATACCAGCAATATTTTTCTGTGGTGACACGAAATTGAGTAAGCAGGAACATTTTCTGTCCTTCACATCATGAAGGAAATGATCAAATGCCAAGACCATTGAGAAGATTTTGGTACTTATAATCTGCACATTCCGGTGGTGAATGCACAAACAGATGGAAAACTATCACTCTTCTACCAAAGAGAGAAGTAAGAGTAACTGATATGAACATAGACATGTAGTAAGGACACTCACAATATCTCCCTATATTTATTAGAAAATGGAGGCATTCGTTAAAGATAGAATCTAAAATGAATTTTTATAACTGAAATGCAGTTTAAAAAACAAATTTGAAAGCTAGGCCTGAATGTCTGAAACAATCAAACAGGAGTAAGTCAGAGACAATATGTGAATATCTCATATGGAAAAAGTTAAGATTCAGCTATATGATCTTTAATAGCAGGATTTGTTTTCAAATTGCTGAAGGAAACAAGTTTTATTAAGTTGCCTAGAAAATAGAATCATTTACTTAAAGAAGTAGTAGATTGAATATTCAATAATAACAAGGGATACTTTTTAAAAAATATGTTATTTCCCCAGTCTTTTTAAAATTAGCAGTTCTCAAATCAAAGTTTGTGTCCTGGATGAGCAGCATCACCATTACTGGGGAACTTATTAAAAAAAAAAATTGAAGTTCTCAAGCCCCATCACAGACTTACCATATCAAAAGTTCTTGGGTAAGACACATCAATCTGTGCTTAAATAGGCCCTCCAGGTGATTTTGAGGCACCCTGAAGATTGATAACCAATGTTTTGGAAAAAGGCACATGCTCTTACTAAAATTACACATAGATCTAAACTCTTGTATGTTTCAACTTCAAATAACATGTAGCTTATACACTGGATGACTCCTTACCAAGTCGTTCCATTATTGATATAAACAGCTTCTCTCCCTGAGGATCATCTTTTCATCCATATATAAGAATTTACTAGTTCAATTATTGAAAATGACTGTTTTGATTACATTTTATTTGCTTTATTCTACAAAGAGAGCAATACAGAAAAATACTAAAGGGCTGATACTTCTCACTGAAATAGAATCATCACAAATTTTGTGCACATTAAATAATACCTGATGATCAATACCTAATTATTAATTATATGCAACAGAAGTTTCAAGTTTTTAGTGCCATCTAAATGTTTATGCAACTTAACCTGGTTGATTTCATGTTTAACAGTGGAAGAAAATACAAATAAGTGAAGAAAACAAATGTATGAAATGCTGCAACATATCATCAAAGATTATCATCAAAGATTTTTTCTCTTAAAGAAAAATCTAATTATAGGGTGTGTGTGTATATATATATATACATATATGTTATATGTATATTATATATATATATATATATATATATATATATATATACACACACACACACACACATTTTTTATTTTTTGTTCTTTCTAGGAATCACTCATTGGCTGCCTTTCAGAAGTTCAGGGCTATTATTCATTTGCTAACTTTCAGAAGCAAAGCTGTGGTTGACTGGTTAATTTCAGAGCATGTGTAGAGATTTGAAGCTATCTTACTAATTAATGGTAGTTATTTGTCATGACTTGGAACTCTGGCCAAAGGCAGTCCTTTTCTTTTCATTGTTTGAATAAGAAAAATGTGTTCTTCTAATTCTCAGTCCCCCTGTTAGTCTTCCCTCAGTCAAAACTACAGGAAAAACTCTGAGGGGCTGTCTGTCTCTCACTTAGTGGAGTACAGCTTTCAACTAGTCTTGCCACTTAAGTGATTTAAGGACCAATTCCTGTGACAGAAAAATCGCTTTGTGATATTTTGTAATTTTTTAAACATAAGCTGAATAAAGGACATTTAGGGCATCCTGTCAAAGTCAATTCAGGGCATAAAACAAAACTAATTAACACAGATGTTATATATATATATATATATGATATTTGGCAAACCTAGTTTTGACGTTATGTTTTATTTATTTATTTTTGATCCTGTATTTGAACACATTTTGTGATAAGGAACTAATGTGTTCCAAAGCTGTGCATATTAGTTATACAGATTATACAGTTATAGAGATTAGTGGACCATGATCCTACTGTGGAAACCCATTCCTCAGTATAATAAGCTTAGTACTTTACCCACAGATCCACATTCTAATTTTTATCATTACACAGACCAGTCTAATGCCTCTTCTGCAGTGGATTTCCCCAATCATCTCCTGTTAGTTATCCTACTTCTTTCTAGGCTTTGCCTCATGAAAATGTAACATCCAGATAGTCAAGTCTGTTTTCTTCTCTTAACTGGCTAGTAAGTCAGTCCCAAACAAATGAATTTAAAGTGATTTATTTTTGTGAGATTGTGCTGGCAAATAAAGAATATTTTCATTTTCTGTTTTTACAAATTGACCCATTTATAATTTTATGTATAATTCTTTTTGGAATTCATATTTTAGTTTTGAAAATAATTACTTCATTTTAACATTGTCATTAGTTGCTCCTTTCCATTATTTCTCATAGATAATGAAATGAGTGCAGGGATTTTGTGTGGGGGGGTGAGTGTTCTGGGGTTTCCACAGAATCTAGGCATGTAATTTCCTGGGCCATAAGCCCTGAGCTCTTACAACCTCTTCCTTTTACAACTTCTTAATGTATTTGGTATTTCAATTCCCTTTAACCAACTTCTGTATTCTTTTCAATCACAGCTTTGTAAATCTGGCATTAATTCTAACATAGAATTGTCTTGTTATGGATGAAGCTATGTCTTCATAGATAGAAAGTGGTTGTAAATCATATATAAACATGTTATTTTAATATGCCTTTAGTGCTTTTGTGATGACAGGGGAAGTCTCAGAGAGGCATCATATTTTGAACTTTATTAAAGTGTACATGGTTCCAAGATTTTTTTCATCATGTCTTTATTAAAATATTATTAAGTTTATTGACATGGTGTTTGTAATGAAAGCCAACAATCATAATATTTTCACTTTCATGTGTTAGGTTCCAAGGAAGATCTTACATTATTCATAACATCTAAATGCTGCAAGTTGACCTTGAAATAAAATCCAAACAAAATGTGGTAAAGGATACCCACATTTCCTTGCTGATCACAAGAAATGTTGTGTTTTGCATATAACATTTTATTTTTTATACATAACAGGCTATTCTAATATATTTTTCATTTAGATGGTGATATTTAATTCAAATAGTTTTTCATGTTGATAAGTTAACAACTGGCTTTAATTATGGGCTATGAGGATTTTATTGTTCTTCACTGATTTTCAATGTCTTCATAATAGAATTGTCACAGCTGTTATAAATGTGAAATACTCAACTTTGCAAATCATAGTTTAATGCAAAAATGGATCTCTTAGGAATGTACATTTTATGAACTAATTGTTGATAATAGATTTGGAAGAAGAATGCTTATTTTTAAAATATGTAATTGACATTTAAAAATTAACATTTTTAAATCTCATTCAAGTACATTTCTCCTGTACTTGAATAAGATTTAAAATGTACTTGAATGAGATTTAAAAATGTTAATCCATGAAGTTTCCAAACTCTCATTATGTCTTTATTCTGTTTTGCCAGAAATATTTTGAGTTATATCAATCTTCTGATGTTATGATTTTAAACAAAAAATTGCCTATTAAGTCCTCAGTATTTTTTCTAGTTACTACTCATGTGTATTAAAACATGTTGAACTTAGAGTTATAACCAAAAATGATTTTATTATACTCATTGATTCTGTGAATTAGCAAATGAAAAGGGGCACAAAGAGGACAAATGTTTTTTGCATCACAATCTGCTGCCTCATTTGGGAAGATCTGGGGATGATTATGGTCTTGAATGTCATGGCAGGGAATCTACTTCCAAGATGGCTTGTTTGCTTGAATTCTAGCCTCTGAGACTGTTGACTGGAGCACTTATACATAGCTTCTCCATGTGATGTGGATTCCTCAGAGTACGGTAAACTGGATTCTGAAAGGGTCTGTCCTAATTGGGGCCTCTAAGTGTGATTGATAGAAGTGAATCAGGAAAAAAAAAATCTTCATGGCTTTTTCTGACCTATTCACAGAAGTCACAATGCCTCTTTGCCACAGGATTCTGTAAATCATAAAAGAGCTTATTGAGATTGACATGGATTAAGGAGAAGGGATATCCTACACCATCTCTGAGGGGTGCAGATACAAAGTACTTGTTATCATATTTTAAATAAATGATCACAATATACAAGTAATGGGTGATTATATACCAACACATTGATCTATATTTTGAATTATGTGACACCATCTTTGTCACATCTTTCCCACTTCCTGGCTTTTATACCAGTCGTAGTCAGCTTTGTGTGGCTGTGACAGAATACATGAGAAAAACAATTTAGGGCAGGAAAAAAATTATTTTGGCACAAGTTTTTAGCCCCAGGTCAGCCAGCTCCATTGCTTTGGGCCTGAGGGGAGGCAGAGCATCATGGCAGAAGTACTTGGTAGAGAAAAATCTGCTCACTTCATGGCAACTGAGAAACAGAAAGATAGAGGAAGGGATTGGGAACAAGATATAATCCCCAAAGTTATGTTCCCCAAAGCACCTACTCTCTTCACTTAGGCCCCACCTACTATAGTTTCTACCACCTCCCAAATAGTTCACTTGAATTATGAATCTATGCAGTGGGTAAATCCACCAGTGAGGTTAGAGCCCTTATGATCCAATAATTGACCAAACGTCTATCTTTGCATAAGCTTTGGGAAACATTCCAGATCCCAAACTTAAGGATACTTGTGCAATCACATCTTTGTGAGTGTGACAGTGTCTGTGACTTGCTTCTAAACCATAGAACATGGCAAACTTGTGATTATGTTCTGTCATATAAGGTGCTCTCCTCACACACAGGAGATAGAGACTCTGGGGTGGGCTCAGTGAGGAAAGTCACACCACAGAGAAGCCCATATGGCAAGGAACTGCAGGTGGCCTCTAGGAGCATGGACTCCAGCCTCCAGCCAGCAAAAGACCAAAACCCACAGTCATACAACCAAAAAGAAAGACATTCTTTCAGCGACCTGAATGAATTCAGAAATAGATTCCTCCCTGGCCAAGTCTTCATTCGAGAATACAACCTATTTACTCCTATTGCAGCACTGTAAGACTGAGGAGAGGATCTAAGTAAGCTATGTCCAGATGCGTAGAATATGGAAGCTGTGGGATCATAAATGTGTGATGTTTTGCTGGCTGTGGTGGTGCACATCTATAATCCTCAATACTTGGGACACTGAGGCAAGAGGCTGAAAATTTTGAGGCCAGACTGAGTGTCAGTGAGACTCTGCCTCCTTTTATTTTTTATAAAAAATAAAAGGGGATGTCATTCAGTAGAAGAGGTAAAGCATCCTTAGATTCAATTCCTAGTACAAACATTTTTCAGTAGCTTTATTTTGATTCCCTGATTTCTATGAAAACTATAGTCAAACTTTGATTACACTTATTGAGCTGCTTTTCTACTTGAAATCATTGAAGACAATGTAACAAATAAGAGCCTCTCATTACAGAGTTCTTCCTCATGGAGTGGATTTATTAATAGCCTTCTTTTCACTATATATGTGTAAACCATAACAGCAACAAACTTCTTGGAATGTGAAAAGGCAGGACAAATTCAGAACAGCCATTTATCTAAATTAAAAGTCATGGCTATAGATAGATAAATGTGTTTTGGGGAATTGTCTTCTTACAAGGCTGATGCTTCGGTAGTACATTAATGTCTTCTAATTTCTATGTGATCAGTACAAACTTCGTGGCAGATGGTAAATACTGACAAACATTTTGTTTAAATCCAAGTCCATTATCAAGTTTCTTGAAAAATGGAAATTCAGAACCTATTTTTTTAAAGGCACACTTCTATTTTTTCAAGCAATGATCATTGAAATATTTAGTTGCAAAATAAAAATTATTAACAGATTAAAAAGTTTATACAATTGTAGATTTACACTGCACAATGAAAAATTTTAAAAACATATTTCCAGAGTGTTCTTACTTCTTTCTACTTGGTAGCAGGAATGCTTAGCCTCTATAACCTCACTTAATTCACACACACACACACACACACACACACACGACCGATAATTTTAAATATTTGCCTCTGATCCAGCTCCAGGCATATCACAGGACTATTTAGGGGACATGGGACTACTAGATGGTAGACCAAGGAACCATTAGGACAGCAGGGTCAATTTCTCCCCTCATCACCACCCAGGACCAGGGGGAGCTAGCTCTCCATAGCTGCTTCTTTCAAAGCACAATTCACTTTATCAGCTGGCACCCTGTGTGCTGCCTTTGAAAGGGAGATAGTGAATATGTTACATCTGGAAAAAATCAAGCAAAGAAAGAGACTTGTCGGTCCTCTTGCAGATTTAACCATGTGTTAAAGTGAGAACTGCATTCTCAGAATAAATGTCTCACACACCACAAGAAGATATTTTGGCAGAAGCTAGAAGTATAATGTGAGGGTCAACCTAACTGACCCTCATTTATTTTAGTACAATCATTAAGCAAAGATTCTTTGTTAAAATGATTAAATCATGAAATTCTAAATAGTAGAGGACAAGTGTAAATAGATTGATCCAGGAAAACTGAGACAGGTGGTCTCAATAATACAGGTGATGTAAAAAACAATGGAGGAACCCAGATACTTGAACTAATGAGAAGGGCAGAAAGAAAATAGCATTTAAGTAATAATTTAAAGTGAATTTTAAATCATTTTTAGTTATTAATTCATTTATTCTAGAAAAAATGAAAATAAAATATAAGTATTACCCTCTGTTTTCAAGAATCTCATAGATGGTATAATTATAAGAGACTACCAAATATATTTTTTCCTACTATACCAATATAAGACACATGTTCTATTAATCTACCAAATGATGAATGATATTATATTGGTGGTAATTCCTTCACTTTAGGAGGGCCGTACACATAAGTTACAAACAACAAAGATATGATGTTGTTTTAGTCAGCTTTTTCACTGCTGTGACTAAAAGACCCAACAACAATAATTTTATTTATTTATTTTTTGGGTGGTGCTGGGGATTGAACCCAGGGCCTTATGAATGCAAGGCAAGCACTCTACCAACTGATCTATATCCCCAGGCCCAACAACAATTTTAGAAAAGGAAAATTTTATCTAGGGGCTCATGGGTTCACAGGTCTCAGTCCATAGATAGCTGGTTCATTCCTCTGGGTTCAAGGTGAGGCAGAACATCATGGTGGAAGAATGTGGTGGAGGGAAGCAGCTCACATGATGATCAGAGCAGAGAGAAAGACATCACTCTCCAAATACAAACTATATACCCCAAAGGCACACCCCACTGACTTACTTCCTCCAGAGAGTGCTGCAGTCTGGCTGGGCAAATAACCCGGTGGTGACAAGCAACTTGAAGGTTCAAGTGGGAACTGCTTTATTGATCGGGAGCCGCTTTAATGAGGGACAGTAGAGGTATACATACCTAACTGATTACACACAGCTTGACTCAATTAGCATCATCTAGATACAGCAATCAGCCAATAAGGAATCCCCACCATCTTAATGGCTCGATGGCGTTGCTTCACAAACTACTCCTCCTGGCAATCTGCCAGGCGCCATCTTGATTTGATTTCAGCCCTCAACATCTCCCCCCTTTTGTTTTATTAAACAACAAGTATGTGGTTTAGGGATTGTGCCTGTCTTAGGTTGTCCAGTATTACATATGGTCCTTACCTGTCATTGGATGGTCTGACCTCAAATTGTTATCCTCTTGTCTTAGGTTGGTACCATTGTAATTGGATCTTACCCGTCTTTGACTACCGGCCCAGCATTATTTAGCCATACTTGTGGATAACAACCATGGTGGTTTTTATACAAACACCATAAACAACAAGGGAGGAGGATACAAAATGTCACAATATCAAGCCATTGACTGCTCCAAATGAGAAACCCTTCGAAAAACTGTACCACCTATGACACCGTCAGCAAAGATACCCTGGTACTATTACAATTTGTTGTATCAGTTCATAAGGCATATAAGTGATACACAGTCCAGGTAAGTTCCACAAGCAGCTTAAAGCAAAGGAATCCATTAATATGTCTATTTGAAGTAAATATTGATGCAACAGTTTGTACAGTTTGTGTGATAGCTATTGCAGAAACTAGAGTAGCAGCAGCAGAAACAGCAACAGCTGTGATGATGGTAGCTGTAATTCCTTCTTCCTGTAACTTGCATATGGGTTTGAAGGCATTCCCACAAGTGAGCCTCAAGGTTTTTTTACATTTGAAATAGGTCTTAATGGTGTTCATTATTCATTAGCCTCCAGGTGTGGGAGAACCATTGTGGCAGATGTAAGGATAGCTAAACTGGAGTTCTGGATATCAGCTGTTATAGATTTGAGCCAAATCATCTTCTTTTTGGTTTGTAGAAATCGCTTTAGTTAGTCTGTCTGGAATCCAAATCGACTGCTGTTCTCCCTGTGGAAACACACAAACAGACCCCTGACTCCAGACAATCACTGGGTCAGAACCTTTAATGATAATAACTGTAAGCCCATGTAGCTGTGGTAAAAGCTGTAAAATACCAAAGCATAACCACAGGAATAGTGAGGAGTCCCATGGCAGCACCTGCAGCAAATAGGGAAAAACTGAGGACTCTTAGTTATTAGCATTGGAAATGGCCAAACTTCAGGGGCGCTGGGCGCATCCTCCACCGCTGGAGGAAGCTTCCCCAGGCAGCCCCATGCGGGGGAGGGGAGGGGCGGGGAAGAGCCGGTGGCCGCCACTGCTGCCTGCTGGAAAGTCCCTGCTGCATACAACTGGCTTGCGTACATACGCAGCAGTCACGCTGTGCCACTTCACGCACCCTCTGGTAATGAAAAGTGTTTAGTAGCAGCCTTTTGTTGTAACTCCTTCCCTGATAGTCCTTTCTCCTCTGAACTTTCTTCCTCTTTCTGACTAGAGTTCCTGGGCTTTTATCAACGTATGCCCTAATGGTTCTTGGTTTTACTGGGGTTCCTCTTTCCAGTAAATAGCCTCTTTCCAGTAATAGCAATTTACTTAACACCCTTTCGGCTTGATCTCTGATCCCACACTTCCATAACAAAGACAACACAACACACCAAGACAAAACAAGACAAAAACACACTGTATCAATCTTCTCCATTTTCTTGAAATGGCCATTCGTCCTCTTGCCCTATCTATTCCCCAGGGGTGAGTAGCCTTCCTCCTGTCCTATCTATTTCTAGAGACAGGTAGCTTTCTTCCCGACCTATCCATTTCTAGGGACAGGCAGCTTTCCTTGTCACCTACCCCCAAGCATCCCGGAGCTCCCCTGTATGGGCCACCATTTGCTGCAGTTCAGCTGGGCAAATAACTGGGAGGTGATAAGCAACTTGAAGGTTCAAGCAGGAACTGCTTTATTGAGTGGGAGCCGCTTTAATGTGGGACAGTAGAGGGATATATACCTAACTGATTACACACAGCTTGACTCAATTAGCATTATCTAGATACAGCAGTCAGCCAATAAGGAATCCCCACCATCTTAATGGCTCGCTGGCATTGCTTCACAAACCACTCCTCCTGGCAATCTGCCAGGCGCCATCTTGACTTGATTTCAGCCCTCAACAAGAGAAACCTTACCCTCCTTCAGTTTAGTTAATCACATTGGGAGATTCATTCACTGATTGTGTTAAGGTTCTCACAACCCAATCATTTCTTCTCTAAAACTTGTTTCACACATGAGCTTCAGGGGAACACCAAATATCTAAAACATAACAGGTGCTAAATCTGCTGAGTCTTTAAGACAGTTAAATCATTTTTTAGCTATACCATTTTGGTCAAATTATTTACCTCTCTGTGGTTCCGATTCTTCACTTTCAAAATGGGGATTTTAAAAGTTCCTATCTAGGGTGGTTCATATGTAGAGTAAACATGAGGAACTATTAGACTAGTGCCTGGCAGCTAGAAATCAATCAATCAATAAATGTAAGTAATTATTATTATTTATACAACCTTCCTAAGAAACTTGAAAGGAAAAAGTATATACCAAGTCATTTAAGATTACATTAATAGTAATTAATTAAATATAAATTAAATATAGTAATTTAGTAATTAATTAAATATAAATAAATATTAATTAAATATATTTTTAATTAAATATAAAACATTGGCTCTTAGACTTTATTTCTTTTTAATATTCTATGGTCAACCCAAAGCTATTTAAGATTCAGAGTAAAAAAAAGAATCACATTTTCTGAAGGTACAGCACTGAGATGAAACCTTTAGAAATAAGACTTCATGATCATTTTAATTTCGTGTAGAAATACAAACTCTGCCCAGCACAGTTAAAATGAGGAGATAGGAAAAGCAATTTAATTTTTGCTGATTATTGTTATTAATATTTTGTAGTGCTGGGGATCCAATCCAGGGATTCATAAGTGCTAGATAAGCACTCTATGACAACCACATTCTTAACTAGCCCCTGGTTGCCATGTGTAAGAAGATTTATAAAATGACATCTGAATGGTGAGGGATATAGAATAAATTCTAATAAAATAATTTGTTTGCTTCTAAACTACTGATACTCAATAAAAATAAATGGATTCTCTTAATATTTAAATGATTACAAAGCAATAAGTCATGTAAGTAGCCCTTTGTTATTGGTGGGTTTCCTATATGGAGCCTGGTTTGGGGGGATGAGATTGCAGAAATCCAACTCCTTGACCTGAGCTTTAAATCTCTACCCGGGGAAGCTGTCTTTTGGTGGGATTTCAACAGCTCAATGATAGAGCCAAGGGACTGAGGAAACCTGCTTATGAAGAGGTTTTGGATTTGTAGGAAGTATCCTTTCCAAAGTCTAAATATTTGAAACATTAGGAAGAAATTTAAGCTTAAAATGATCTGTGTGTTTGATGGATTTCACTCTTGCTTAGTGTGATTTCAGAAAGGCAGCTTTGGCCTCATGAACAAAAAATGTGGACTCTGAAGCCAGACTGTGTTGGAATTCAGGTTCTCTTGCTAGCCTTATAGCTAGTAACTTAGTTAACTTCTCTATGCTTAAATTGTCTCATCTATAAAATAAGAACCATAGGACCTTTCTCATAAGAGTATATACACACAAAGTATTTAGAATGATGTCTGGTATATGACAAATGCTCAATAAATGTTGTCCCTCTCTTCTTCCTCCTTTTCTTCTTCCTCCTCCTTTGGTCCCCTCCTCCTCCTCCCCCTCTTCTTCCTCCTCCTCATCATTATCGTTTCAACCAGTGCTTCCCTATCAGGGGTGATTTTGCATCCCAGGGGACATCTAGTGGGTAGAGGCTAAGTACTCTGCTAAAATTCCTATAGGGCACAGGACAGCTCCTACAACAAAGAATTGTCAGCTCCAAATCTCAATACTGCTGAAGTTGTTGTGAAGTACTATTAAAGCTATTCTACTGTAGAAGATGAAGTATTTTCCAAGTGTTGCATATAATCCAAGTTAATTTAGACATATTAATTTATTTTTAAGCTTCTGTTAAGCAAACTATGAATTACTGAGAATGGGAACTCTTCATGAATATATATGAGATAAGGAAATGTTTCTGAGAGGATGATGTAATTACTAATGCAATAAATGTCTTTATACACCATAGAGGGGAGATAGGTGAAATGGAAGGCACTGGAGCAGAAATTGAGTGGGAAGAGAAAGATCTCAACAATATTGTTTAAGCTTCCTATTCCACTTCCCTCAACCTCCTTCCTCTTAGGTCTTTGGCATATATAACAATTATATGTTAATTCCACCTTTAAATGAATGAGTGAAAAGTTATGCAAATATCGAATAAGAGCTTTTGAAAGTTAAACAATTGATAATTTTATTGAAGAATAACTGTAGATCATTACCACAAAGAGTTATGGTTTTATCTTGGTTCATTTTATTTGAAAATTTAGTGGAGATTTGAGGCTAGTGAAATGCAGGGCATTGAAGGTTGCCAGTTACTAAAGCACTTTTTCCCCTTATAATATTCAATTAAAGGGTTCTTGGAGTGATGACATTCTAGAAAGAATTCCATTATCCAATCAATTTTTATGAATTCTTCAGAGAATTGTACTTCCAAGAGAAATCTAGTAAGTTCTGGCAAGGAAATTACCTTTTCCCTGATGGAAAAAAAAAAAAAACTTCCTTAAACAGTAGAGTAAAACCTCCTTAGCATAGGAAACAAAATAAAACAAAACAAAACCACATGATAAGTGGTAAAAGATATTAATGAGTATGACAGGCTACTCCACAGGGGAAAGGAAAGAAGTAATGAAGAAATACAAACTCATAATTCTTATCAGACACATGCATATCTTGATTATTGCACACCCATAGTAACTCCACGACTGGAATGGTTTATGAAATGAAAAACCCCACACCATGACACTTGACTCTCAAGGTGGAGGCTCCTCCCTAAGCCTCCTTTGAAGACAGAGAACTGCAGCTTTGACCCTCTGAGGAGGCAGAGCACACTGCTGAAGTTATTGGGAGAGTTCTTGAACCTCTTCTTTTTCCTTGGAGAGTATTTATGTCACCAACATGAAATGTCCTTGGAGTGTTTACATTTAGAACAAGATTGGCTCTTCTGATATAGTCTAGAACTCTCATAGGATGAAGAGTCAGAAGCTTGGATTCAACCATATTGTTCATTGTGTACAGTTACAGATATGTAACAATGAATTCCACCATCATGTATAAATACAATGCACCTACAAAAATATGGAAAACAAAACCCAGGCCTTCCACTGGAAAAAAAAAAATAGGTCTCTGAGCAAGAGTTTCTTTTACTAAAAGATGAGGAGCAAGTAAATGAAGGATACTCATTTATTTATTCATGAATATCATGAGATGAAAAAGAAAGAGCAAAGACTTTGACAGGCACAAAATTAAATCCACTCTCCTTTTACTCTAGAGTTATAGTTTACAATCTCTCAGTCTCAGTTTCCTCATCTGTAAATTGGGGATAAAAATTCATGCACTTCAGTTAAAATACCTAGAAAAGTGCTTCATAGGTTTAGTCACATAACTAACATTCTATTTCCTCTGCTGCCCATGGAGAACAGATATGACACATTTTAAAACATCTAAAGCTGAACATAAAAGTGTTCATTGCAAAATAAATTCTTTAAAAATAGTTCCTTTAACACCTCTGGGGGATTTATGTGCTTATGGTCATTCCTGTGGTGAAATTTAACATGGGCATTTTACCTACAATATGCATGGTAAAGGAAATCATAACAAGAAGGTAAAAAAAATCTCATTAGGTCAGGGACTTTTGTGTAGATCTTTATTTCCATGGCTTATTATTTCTTTGTACGAAGTGGGCTTCTGTCTATTGCTCTTTGTCACCCCTCCCTGTGCTTTCCCTTCCTGATGATAGGCTCTGTCTCCTTAGTCCTAACAATGTGGCATCCTGTCTCAAATCTTCCCATCTTAGCTCCTCGAGGATCTTACTGCCTTCCTCTCAATAACTCTGAAATGATGTCACTTGGCACTTACCAGCATTCTTCCCTGTTACAGACATTTGAGCAAAACATATTTCATTATCAAATTAGAAGTTTCTTTGGTTAAAGATGGCTTTATTCTTCATTAGGTCACATTTGGTCTTATGATATATTTATTATGCAATTGAATATGCAATAAAACATTTGATATGCTAATTCTGCTTTAAAAATGCTTTGTATTCACATCATATAACTTTGGAATTTGATTTCTCACAGTTCCTAATTGAAATGTACCTGAAATGTATCTACAGATGTCATTGATAAAATGTGAGGTCCTTAAAGCCAAAGATGCATATCTTAAATGTCTTCTCATGTTTATTTTTCCATTAGCCATTGAGAATGAAATTTTTAGAATGTCCCTTTGGTAGATTGAACGTTCTAGAGAAGTCATTAAATTTGGGTTGTTCAGAGTTTCTCTTGCTGGGGACAAAGTGACACACAGGCTTTTTAAAAATTTGCTCTTTTTAGTTATACATGACAATATAATCTATTTTAACAAAGATTTATATAAGCATAGAGAACATCGTATTCTAATGAGGATCCTAGTTTTGTGGATGTAGACAATGGTAAGATTCACTGTGGTGTGTTCATATATATACATAGGAAAGTTATGGCAGATAAATTCCGCTGTCTTTTGTATCCTGATTCTCCCTCCCTTCCCTTCATTCCCCTTTGTCTAATACACCGAATTTCTATTCTTCCCTCCCAGCCATGTTGAGTGTTAGCATCCACATCATTTTTTCAAACAATGGACTAATCTGATTCAAGAAAAGGAAATATAAAGTTAAGTTAGTGGGCACCTTCTATGTGCAAGGGAAAACACAATGTGCTTTATACTTCATATAGATTGATGTTTTCTCATTCAATTCTACTTACACAGATTCAAAGAATGAGATTGCCTAGGGGGTAAGAGTTAGTCTAGTTTGTGTGTTAATGTTATATTTATTACAACCCACCAAATGATAAAAACATTTTCTACACAGAGTTTGAGTTCACAGTTAATGGAATGAAAAGATACTTTTACATATAGTGACAAAAAAATATGTGCACTGTAGCCATCTAATGAGCTGGAATTAGCTAATGATCAGTATGTGTCTGTGTCTTTTATTTTTTAATAGATTTGGCAAATTAATACTTTTATATCTTTCTGAATTTTTAAGATGATAAATAAACTCCTGCATTTGGATAATGTGCTCTGCATTTGGTAACTAGTGCCAGTTATCCATCACCTGGGGTTGGGGAGTTACTTCAGTAAAATAGAACTCATTACTTATTCTCCAAAGAATGCTTTATATCAGAACAATGCTATCATTAATGGAACTTTCTAGTGACCAAATGCCAAAAATGTTTTAAAAACACCCTTATCCTCCCCATCAATTTAGATAATCCAGAAACAACATATGTGAGAAGTTATCTGAATTTTTTAGCAATAAAGCTGAGATGATGAAAGCTTTGTTTTCCCATAGGTATCATCTAGTATTGTTATCCTAATTGTTCTCATTCTTTCTTTTTTATTGTTCAAGGTTGAAGTACATTACTGCTGTGATATTTGCCAAAGTTCTATGGTATCATTGCTTGAGATTCACCATATGTGTCTTTGATCCCTGCCCAGTAGGTACCTGGCCAAATGCCAGTTTGGCACTCATTACTACAAAAACTTTGACTTACTCACTGACTTCTGATTCTATTCATGCTGTTAGACAGACTTATATATATCCATCTTTGAGACCAAAGAGATTCACAGAATATCAGCCAATTTTAACTGGATCCTTTCCACCAAGTACTTGCCACTTCAGAGAACTGATAAAGCCAATCTACCTACTTTTAGATGGAAACACAATTCCCTCCTCATTCCATTTTTGAAACCCTTTGTTAACAAGAAAAGCATTACACAATCTGCCATTTATTGTGGTCATTTTATACAAAGAAGAAATAGTGAGAAGGATGGGAATTGGTATAGAGAGTGTGTGGTTTCAGTCTAATTTTCATTTCTGTGGATTAGCTGAGACGTCAGAACTATATTGTAATATTATCAGGCTGAGTCAAATTCAGTGTTCTTAGCTTAATTGAACATCTTTTGTTCCCTATCTTTACTTCTCTAGAAGTGATATCAACTCCAGAATAAAGTGAAAAATATGGCACAAACACAATTATCATAGAAAAAGTTTCAAGTCAGTTTTCTGTTAAGGAATTAAGGACTAAGCTGATTTAAGTGGCTCCTTTACCTGCAAACACTGATAGCAAGGACATATCCAGAGGCCAAATAATGCCAAGAAATTCAAAAGAGGGCACAAGCCTTGGCAGCCAGGTGCTGAAGTTTTAAGCACTACATGGGAAGGTACACCTATACTGACAATCATGTGAGTAGCCTACTAAATGAGCCCTGAGAATGAATCATTGTTCTCAAAAGGCCATGTTATATATAGGAAGTAAAAAAAAGTTTGCCTGTTTCCATGAAAGAAAACTGAAGGCAAGTAACAGCATGCATAGTTTTAAGTACTAGATTCATAACATCCTTATCTGAACTACTATGTTAACAACAGCAATAATAATAATAATAATAATAATAATAATAATAATAATAGAAAAGACAATGGAATGAATATGACATAACTTAATAATAATAATAATAATTGTTATTATTTTTTATGAAATAAAATCAAACCCATTAAAAATCCCAGACAAGCAGAGATTAAATCATTTGTTAGGGTTCTTTCAATATCCCATAGAAGATTGTCACAAGAAAAAAAATGCTTAACCATCATCAAAGATAAGCATTTATTAACAAGTTACCAACTACACAAGGAAATACTATATATAGGAAAAAAACATTAAGACAGGAGCAGGATTCTAGTGGCAAATTTACACTGCCATGTTATTTTAGAAGATTAATTAGGTAATTATTTGCATAAAAACTTCCATATGATCATATGCTTGATACCTGCTTCCTTCTCAAAAATAATTGAATACTGAGCTATACTTCAGAGGATTATTGTAGAAAATGATATTGATACTGAATACACATCTATGGGTATTGTGTAGTCATTAGCATCACTGTTTCAAAGAAATTAAAATCAAATGAGAAGGTCAGAATAAAAACACATATGGGAAAATACAATTTTTTTTTCTCAGAAAGTATATTAAAATGTTTCTAGAATGAGAATGATGGATGACTTCATTGATATCTTCATGTATCTCCCATATTTCCCAAAATTTCTATAATAAGGAACAGAATTATAATGATAAGACATCATTAGAGAGCTCTGAAACTTGGAGAATCATGCATAATTTGATTTGTGTGCAGGTAATTTTAGGAAACAGGAAGGAGCTGATGTTGGAAAGATAACTAAGTCTCATAATGAAAAAAATAAAAGAGCCATTTTAAGACATGTAACTTCTTATTTGTTGTAGGAAACTGCTAAGAAGTTTAAATTAAGAAGTGTTAAGCATATACTTATTTCTAAAAGGTTTGCATTATCCTTATTTTACATTGAGTTTTTTAGAATTGCAAGGGATGGGTACATATTACAGTTTCTCATAATTAAAACAAATCCATTTGATATCTCTCCCACTCCTTACATTTTTCCTCCTGTAACCCCTTTATGATAAAAACATAAAGATGTACACTAATATTAATTACAAGAGCATAAACTGTTAAAATTTAATAATTGTAAGCATTCATGATTGAATATCAAGAATGACAAGTAAAAGCACATATATTGTCACTCCCTTTTATTCATTGAAATTTAAATTTTTGAGGTTATGGTATTTTATCATATGAAGTACACTCAAAGAAAACTCACAAATATTTGCATACTTATAAGGTTCTTCTGTTAAAAACTATATTACTATTGTCAACTAATAGAAATATAAAAATTTCTTAAGAACTTTTCAATTTAGAACACTACTAAGCAGTAAAATTTATTTCTATGTGTTTTTTTTTCTCAACAGTAGAAAATCATAGAATATTTGGTTTATCTTAGAGGTCATGTTCTCCAGAAGTTCAGCCTTTGTATGAAAGGTATTTGACATTGTTAATTGAAAAACTTTTTGAAATTTTGAATAATTAATTCCATTTTGAAAATTTAAATTTCTTGTTGTTCAAATTGAATTTTTATAAATTCTTTCAAATATGATACTCCATTACAGAATTACAATACGGTGAAGAAAATGTTATTGGACATTAATGCAACCTATATGCTTCATTTCAAGTATATTAGAAAATTAATTAACAGCTGAGTTCTGCTGGAAACACTATCTAGTAAAGATTTGGTTTTATGGATATATGCCTATAAAATAACAATGTTCAAGTAAACAGCAAACAAAGTTTTGGTGTTTTAGAAGGTTTTAGAGGTATCCAATAACTGCACGACTTCACTGTAGCATCTCAGAGGACGCTCCAATCTAATCCATCCCTGGTCAAAGTTGTGAGGGTCTAAGATCTTATCTTCTGCCCCTTTTGGTGCTGTTTCACTGAAAAATCCTCTGAGCCCTCTTTTCCAGTGGAAGTCTTACCACCACACAGTGGTAGTAATGTTTTTTAAAAAATTCCGAATAGAAATTTCTTCTGAATTTATTTACACTATATTTTACAAGGTGATCTTTTGATACTTTTAGAGGGTTGTGACAACGGTGTGTGCAGCAGTCTGCTTCCAGTCTATATTTGCTGCTGAAAACAATAGGGCCAAGAGAAAACCCTGGTCATGGACACCTAGCTGGGTTTCCAAGAAACTCCAGATACCCTGCACGGGACTATTCTTGACTGTATCTTTTCAGTTGCAGACTGCTGAGCAGACTCCGAAGTTTTATAGTGCAACAGTTCAAGTGTGTCAAGTGTGCTTGTGCTAGTGAAGGGGGCTGGGGTGAGTGCAGTGTCAGCCCCAGAACCATCTTCCAAAATTTCCCACTTTCTAAGGATTTCTCTTATTTTAAAGTCCCAAGAACCTTTTTAAAGAATTTTCCTTTTGAATGGATCCGGGCTTCAATAACTTTGAGTCTTGAGCCATGTGTCTTAAAAAACATAATTCCATTTCAGCATTTAACTAGCAGCACCAACATACTGATCATTTACTGACTCTTCTCTAATTTAGGACCTTCTGTCTTTTCTTCTTCATTAGACTGTTGTTATATATGTGTTTTAACCTTGTAAACTGCCTCAAGATTTTGAAGTACAGTTTTTTTTTTCTTTCTTGGTCATAAAACATAAACTCAAATGAGCTCAATGATGAAAAAAATCTACACTGAGCTACACCGTGTCTAGGAAAGAACAAACTCACTGATACAAAAACGCATCCCTCTTTCCTTTCATTTATGCCTGTTTCTTTCTGTGTAAGATCTGAAATAGGTGAGAAGTGCAATAGGTGGGTATTGTGCTAATAGATACCGCCAGCCCTGAGTGTAGAGCCCTCAGGAAAAAAATGTGCCTTCCCTGAGCATCATCCAGCTCAGTTCTTTGTTTCTGTTCTCTCCCTGTTCCCTGTGTCCAACGCAGCTACCTATCATACCCCTGTCCCCTGCACAGTCACTGGCTACTGCCTGCACTCCACTCTAGTCCGCGCCGCCGCAGTGCGCACCGGAGGCGCTGGGCTGGTGCTCGCCGCCCGCGCACAGGAGGCGCGCTTCCTAAGACTAGCGCAGTTTCCCAGCGCCGTGCCCGCCCCGCATCATCCTGCAGGCTCCCTCCCATCGCTGACTGCAGCCCCAGGCCCCGCCATGGGGAATGTGCCATCCGCTGTGAAGCACTGCCTCAGCTATCAGCAGCTTCTCCGGGAGCATCTCTGGATCGGGGATTCAGTGGCAGGGGCGCTCGACTCGGCGCAGGTACCACCTCGCGGCCTAGGGTGTCCCTACCCTTATGCACACTGCCAGATGGCCTCTCTCTTACCGACCTCTTAGTGCCCTTTTCTCCGTTTGTCATCTCTGTGCCCCTTTTTGCGGCAGTCCTGCCTGTTGGGCTGTGCCCCTTAAAAGGTTTCCCATCATCTCTGCTGTGAACCAGGATACTCATTGCTACAGGTCAAACCCAGCAAAATCTCTATCCGTGACACTTTGCAGGTCATTTAAAGGAAACGATTATTTCTGTGTTTTTCTTGGACGGGATGCATTATCTAATGTACTTTAAATACACAGGCATTTTTTTTTCAAGGACATTAGCCTTATTCTAATTTCCCTCCTTAATACTGTGTAACAAAGATGACAAATGTGTCACAACATAAGGCAGAAAAAGAAATAAAGCCAACACAGAGGTTAGGAAGACATAGTAGGGAAAAATTATCCTTTGGATCATTAATTGTCCCTGATGTACCTATGCATCAACAAGCTCGAGCAATCTTGAATAAAAGTGTAAATAATGGCTATTGCAACTAAAAGTTATTCCCACATTATTCCTGAAAGCCCATGTAAAGATAATAGTCTTTATCTACATAGTATCTACATAATAATAATTTAATACACTCTCAACAAAAGAATTTGATGAAGAAAAAGTATATAAATAAATTTACTTTTCCCTTAAAAAGCTTGAAATTTATAACTTCACAAAATGTTAAATAATAGTAATAATTGTGGAGTAAATATTAAAATATGTTAAAATGGAAGGACTCTAATGAGGGCTTAGATATTATTATCATTTTTTTTAATTTACAGGTGCTGAATACAAAAGTACTCCCAATTCATCTTGTGTACTAAATAATAACTGGTATTATTGTAATATTTTAGTGGACAAGCATCATTTTGCTACGTGGCATTAAATCAACTACTCTAATATTTGTTTTTCTATAGTGTTTTCTCAGTTTAGTAGAGCAATGTTTGCAATTATAATCTTTATAAGTAGGAATTTTGCAATTGTGGATTCATGAAAAGATTCTTTGTTCCTCATTCCTTAAAAGAGGGCCAGGGTCTTCTAACTCAAAACCTGTTGGTGTCAGTGGTAGAGGGGAGGGCCATCTTTGATCTCACAGGTTT
Source organism: Urocitellus parryii (assembly GCF_045843805.1). Taxonomy (NCBI): domain Eukaryota; kingdom Metazoa; phylum Chordata; class Mammalia; order Rodentia; family Sciuridae; genus Urocitellus; species Urocitellus parryii. Next base: position 96,460,687 of record NC_135538.1, read on the forward strand.
ACTGGTTTGTTTAATTTTGTTGAATTTTTCTATATTCATCCTATATTCTGTTATTATTTTTTGTACCAGGGATTGAATCCAGGGGTACTTTACCACTGAGCCACACCCCTAGCTCTTTTAAATTTTTGTTTTGAGATAGAATCTTGCTAACTGGTTTAGGGCCTTGATAAGTTGTTGAGGCTGGCTTTGAACTTGTGATTTCCTGCCTCAGCCTCCTGAGCTGCTTGAATTATAAGCATGCACTATTGTGCCTAGCTCCTACATTCTGTTTTAAGCTTTCTATTATAACATTCTTAACTTCTCTGTTCAGTCTGCATGATAATCAGAAATTCTTCATATTTATTTCTCAAGTTTGAGACAATATGACTTGACTTTTATTGCTGGTGAAACTTATATTTCCCTGTCTCCCTTTATGTTTTGATTTATGCATTTTGTGGAAAAGCCCACAACAGGGTAAAATTGATAGAGGATAAACTACTTTGGCTAAATAAATAAATAAATGTCTACTTTGCCCTATTTGACACAGAAGCAGTGCATTAACTATGACTAGGATTGCTGATGAAGAAATACCATGAAAGAAAAGGGATTCTGGGACTCCCATCAGCCCAATGTAGACTTCTTTCTCCTCTATGCAGAAAAAGCTAAACCCTCTCTAAATATTTAAATATTTCCTTTTTACCCTCCAACCATTCTGCCAGGGAAACTCCTATGCATCCCAAGAATATAGTTTAAAAGTTACTTCTTTTGTCCAACTGTTTATGAATAATTTTCTTTTTGTCTCAATTCTGTTGAACTGTAAGGTTTTTTGTTTGTTTGTTTGTTTGTTTGTTTTAATGTCTCTTATTTGAACTCACAGCAGCACTGATACCTGACACTTGGCATTATCTCCTTCCCTGGCTTCTCTTGTAAAAAACCTTACTGTCTTAAGCCCTGCCTCTCTGGTTCCTCAATTTCCTTGGCAGGCTGAGCGACCTTTATTTGCCTGGTTCCTCATGAATTATCTGTATTTTTCCCAGAGATTCTTAACCATGTTCAGAGTTTCACTTATTATTTGATTGTATGTGTCTTGCATATTTATATTCCCATCTTTCTCTTGAGCTGCAATCCTGATGTTCAACTACTCACTTGATATCTCTACTTGAATCTCTCAAAAACAATTAAAACTCCACATTTCCAAAATTGCATTCATGTTCTGCTTCTTCCAACCTTCAGCCTTCTGTAACATGCCCTAGTGCAGGGAGGGCCATCACAATTCATTCAGTTATTCTAAGGCACAAACCAAAAGCTCCTTTTCCTTCATTTTCTTCACACCCAGGGTATCACAGAGCTTCGCAATTTTTCATGTTGAAATTCCTTCAAATGCACCTGATTTTCCAAGTTTGCTGCTACCACCAATTTTTATTATCATGCATATGAATTATTGGATTGTTCAAGTTGTCTTTTATTTTCCATGCATCCCTCAATCCACTGTCTATATAAATGAGAAATGGTCATTATTACAAATAGAATAATACTATCCCCCTATTTCACAGCCACCTTTCAATCATCATTGCTTTTAGGAATGGACAACACATTTTTTAAAATGCACTCTCTGAAGCTTCTCTTTTCATTGCATCACTCACCAACATCATCTTAAACTATTTTTTCTTGTTCTTGCCACTTTAGCCACAGTGGCCTTCTTTGAGTTCTCCATAAATCATGTTTCTCTTGGAAACATGGTATTTGCTTGTTTTTCACTCTCCTAGAAAAATTCTTTTCAACTAATTAGTTTCTATTCAACCTTCAGCTATCAATCTGAATGTTACTTTCTCATGAAATATTCCCCAAACTCTCAAGGTCTGTAGTCTGTTTTATATTTTCATTGCATAGTGACCTGTTTATTATGTATAATATGGCTTATATATCTGTTTTAGCATTATTTGATGTTTAATCTCCTGGCCAGACATTAAGTGCAATAAGAGCAAGGAAACAATTCATCACTCCATTCTCAGTACCTAATGGAGTATCTGGTTACAGATTTGATGTCCAAGAAGTACTCACTGAGGGAACAAATGACTGTTAAATCTTCTAGGCCATAAGCATCATATACTTCTGAAATTCTTAACATTTGTTCAGAGTCTAAAACTATGATTGGCACATTGTAGTACCATAATAAATATTTGTTAAATTGTTAAAATTAACAATTGTTATATTAGTGCAAAATCAATAAGAATTAGAACATGTAGAGTTTGGTCAAAGTGTAGGTGGATATTGTCATTGTTTAAACTTTTCATTGCATAGAAATCTTACCTTTCTTTATGTAGTCTGACCTTTTCATTGCATAAAGTTTAGCAATTTAGAGACCAGTAAAGGAAAGGCTTACTCCACCATGGGTCCATTAATTCAATTCTTTGGGTCAAAGTATATTTGCTAATGAAAATAGTTATTTAGAAAATTCTCTTGATAGACTTAAGAGGTTAAATTTGCTCATTCTGTGCCTAAAGCTATTTCTTAGGACCTGGTTTATTTTCCATTCTTGTCTATACTTGTCTCTGTCAAAATGGGTATAATGAAGCTGGTTTAACTGGTTTACTATAACATTTTGATTAAATTTCAGATTCTTGGTTTAGTAATATCTCTTCAATTTTCAAGTACTGCTTAAACAGTAATGAATCTCCTCAATATTAATATACCTTGCCTCAACCACAACAACAAATTCCCAAGACCTAAATTCTAGCACAGTGTTTCAAACCTATTATATTTCTAAAAGTAAAATTTTAGATTATGTGAGATTAACTTTAGTGTTATTCACATTTGATTTTGATCCTTCATGTTTGCTGTCAGTAAAAATCATAATTCAAAGTATGGAATTTAATCTGAATATATTATAATTTTGCTTAAATTTAATGAAAGAGCAATGTAATTATATAATTTTAGATTGCAACCTTGTAGCTGTTAGTAAATATATAAAGTACCTTATGATTATTGGGGATCAATTTTAAGATAGGAACCAAACTACTATCCCACTGTTTATTTTCTATTTATTTTGTACATTCTTTCCTCCTTCACCCTTTTTATTTCTTATTTTTTGGTATATTTTAAATACTTAAGTTTTAATATTTAGTTTTTCTCCTTCATTAGCATTTAGTTAAATGCTATTTGTATTATACTCTTAGTTGCTAACTATATCAACACACAACCTAGATTTGTTAAAATATAATACAAAGTAGTACTAATATAACGTATTAAAATGAAAATATACCACATTAATTCTATTTACTGCCTTCTGCTTTTTATTTTTATTGTCATATATATTCATTCTCTATATGGTATATTTACAAAACATGAATCCAGTTAATTTCTATTTATATTTGTGTGCATATTTCCTTTTCCTTTGCTTTTCCTTCATTTTTTCATCTCTACTCTTACTTTCCTTCAATCATAAATATTTTCTTCAATGTTTTCTTTAGTAAAAAGCCTACTAGTGATTTCTTTCAGTTATTATTTGAAATAATACATGAACATGTGTATAACTACACACACAGATATATAAAATGTTCATAACTATAAATGATATATATACACTTATATCCTATATAAAGAACTAAAATACATGATGGCAGTACAAAGCTGCAAACAATAAAATTAGGTACTTTTCCTACTTTTTGTTTGATAATAGTGTACTTTTAATTCTCTTGTTTTGGTTTCTAAGTGTATAGTATGATATGTCTAGGTTTAGTTTTTTTCTATCTGCCTAGGTAAGAGTTTGTAGCACTTCTTAGATCCATGACTTAATGGTTGTTGGCTTTCTTACATTAATTGTTGTGTTCTGCAACATTTCTTTTTCTTCATGGTCAATCTGAATATTTTCTTTTCACTTATATTTCCTTTCACTAATCCCCTCTTCAGCTTTGTCTAGTTTATTGGTAATCTAATGTATTGAAGTTTTAATTTTAATTATTGTATATTGTATTTAAAGCATTTCTCTGAGATTTCTAATGCTAGACTTTACTTCTCTGTCACAGCTCTATATTATCATGATTTCTAAATATCTATCAGAATCACTTTAAATTCCATTGCTAACTTCAATATCCAGGTTTTTAGTCAATCTGTCACATGCATTTTCCCTCCTGTTATGCTTACTAAATTTAGATTGTATATTAGATATCTGGTATGAACTATGACATGGTTTGAGGCTTTAAATGATACTGACTTTTTCAAGAAAGATTTTTTTTTTCTTTTTGGCAAGCAGTAAATGTATGTTTAATTATCTTAAACCAACAAAGTGCTTAGCTTGTATGAGGGTTGGTCTAATTTGTTGGTTAGGGCCTGACTTTTCCCATTCACCTTTGCTTTTAGTTTGTAGCCTTTCAGATGTCCTAGTTAAAACCTAAGGTTTTTACTAGAATCTCTGCTCCCTGATAGGAACTGAACTCAAAATATTGGCTACATCGAAATGTTTTGATACATGGTAGAATATTAAAATCAGATTAAACATTTCCATAAACTGAAAACTGATCATTTCTTTATTATGAAAACTTTAAAATCTTTAATCTAGTTTTTGAAATGCACAGTTCATTATTGTTATCCACAATCCCCTATTGTGCAACAACAGAACTTCTTGCAGTAACTGTAAGGTAGTACTGGTTTTTCATCTCTTTTAATCTTATATTTTGCTTGGACACATTTTGCTCCTGGTTCACTTTCTCTCTGCTTCCTCTATTTTCTGTACTTTATATCGGTTTGTTCAAAAGTATCTTGTAGAAGGTTTGATTCTTTTGACTCTTACATATATATTTGTATCTGTTTTAGATATTTTTTGAAGAGCTAGCAAAAAATAAACCTCTTCTACTGGGTTTGGCATGTGTATTTATCTATTATTTTGCTTTAAATGTATCTCTTAAAAGCTCTTTTCTGAGTACTCACCTTCCTAAGGCAAGTTTACATTTCATTGTTTGCTGTAACTATTCGGATAGTTTTCCTATTTTATGCCTAATCTGTCATTGTCACTGACATTTCACATTTCATTTCACATTTTCACATTTCTAATCTTTATGGCTTTTATCTATTTGGTATTATTTTATATTTAAATCAATACCATTGTTTGGAGCAAAAGATATATCTCAGACAATGAACTCATTCACCTTAAGAGAATTCTGTTTCATTTTTACACCATAATTTTTCAAATAACAGGTGCCAGGCCCATTGCCACTCTTAAGGCCTTCTTAGTTGTGGTAAGACGTTTGATGGCTGAGGGGAAAGAGTTCCACAGACTAGTGATACTGATTTGAGTTTCACAATTTAATGATAGAGTTGATAGAATAGGTATTTGTGGTCAGAAGTTTAATAGGTGAGCCCCCATAAACAATAAAAAGCTATTTTATGATCATGTGAATTAATGGCTGCAATAGAGTAAATGTCCAGTGAATTTTACTGAAAAACAAATAGGGGGAGGGAAGTCCACCAGGACATCGGATGCACTGCAGAATGGTCTTGGTATTTGGGATGAATGGAACCATTGTGACCTAATTTTGAATGGCTTTGGAAAATGAAAGGATTTAAATCATCAAGCAAGGAATTAGGACAATATGGCCAAATCACGAGGTTCCCAAAGGAGCAAGAGATTTATACAAATAGAAGAAGTGAGAATCTTTAATAAGTAATAGAGACTCATGATACCCTCCATACTTACAGTCACGAGCAAGGGAGACCAAGCAGTCTATGAGGGATGGTTCCAAGAGAGGCGTCCTCCGAAGGAAGAATCAAAGCCTTGTGTCAGGCCAGGAGATCATTAGGAATGTTGGATGGAGAACTTGAGAGTGTGGTGTAGCTTGTTAAGTATAAAGCTGTGTTGCTAGTTGCAAACATAACAAGATATATATTAGCACAAAGGGAAAGGCAGAGAATGATGCAAGCAAAGTTCTACAGAAGGAGTAGATAATTATTGGAAATAATATATTGGGAGATAACTAAAGAGAATCTGTTCTTTTTAGATTATTTCACATTCTTTGGTGAAATAAGGTATGTTACCAAGAGAATGAGTCTAAGCAGTCTCAGGGTGCCTGATTCTTTGAGTGTCTCAGCATCAGCCAAGTCCTGGATTTATTCCATTTTAAGAGGAATCCTCATCTCTCTCACATGAGGATTCTAACATGAGATCTTGGTGCCACCTTTTATTAGAATTGATTTATATGCACTTTTGAAAAAAGTTTTAGATGAAGGCAAGTCACATTTTGATTCCTGAAGGGAAATGTCTACCTTATGCATGCTGAGACCAAGGCCTGAAACCCTGGAGCTTATGGCTTAGTCATTGTGCCATTAGGAAGTTTGCTCCTTGATGTTTTATAAAAGCTATAGCCATTTGTATCCTCCTCATCTTTTATTTCCTAATCAGTTAAGATTTGTTATTTTGTGTGAGTTTCCTATTCTAAGGACTTTTATAACTGTACAGCTACTGCTATTTAATTCTCAATATATTCCAGGCACTGCACAGTTACTTAACATGCAATAACTCATTTAATCCTCACAATAATACATTTTAAAGATTTAGTAAATGAGGCCCAAAAAGTTTAAATAACTTGCTTATGACAAGCAGCTAGTAAAAAGCAGAGCTAGGATTTGAACTCAGGCAACTCTGATTCCAGAGCCTGTAGCATTCACCACTACTCTAGTGCTTTCTTTTCTGATGACAGGAATAATCTGAGGTGTTTATTAAATATGCTGGAAATTCTGATTCAGCTGCTCTGAATTGGAATCCAACTGTCTTTGTTTTTACTTCACCCATTTGTGGAAAACACTGTGCTGGATGCTGCTGCCACCCTCTACCCTTGTATCTGCTGTCGGAGTCTGCTGTCATATCATGTTTCCTGTCATCTGTCTTTCCAGAACTCCTGGCTCCTGCCCATGAGGAAAAAAAAAAAAAAAAAGACTGCTGTGAGTTTTGACTTCCCCTCTGTCCTCTTTGAGGTTGCGACTAGAGTTCAGCCTGGAATAGAATTGCATTGGATACAAGAGGAAAAACAACTTGGTTTCCAATAAATTTCCTGTTCCCTTCAATCTTCAATACTTTCTGTCCTTGGATTTCTGTTGGCTCCTGTGTTCCTTGCTTTCTCTTATTCCAGCTGGCTTTCACATCCTTCCCTCCCCCCTACTCTGTGCTCTTGTTTTTTTCATTAGCTCTGAGCTCCTCCAAGTTTTCTGGCTTTCTTTATGCTTATTCACTCTGTGCTGTAACTTTCCCTGACCCTTTCTTCTCTCCTCTTCTACCCCCTTGCACATATAACTTTTAGTTCTGTTTCTTTTTATTACCCCTAATCAACCAAGGAGCTAGACTGCATGGACCCATAACTTTATGGGTCACTGTCATATAACACATGGTCTTTAAAAGAGATAAAACAAAATGATATATTAGAGAACTATCACTTAAACAGAAAAAATGCTTACTCCAAAGTGATTGTCCAGCCTGCTTGAAGCCTTAATAAGAAAAGCAATGTTTAGAATACTATCTTCCTACCACTTTTCTGACTACTGTTAAACTAAATAGGTAATGCAATTACTGCCCAGGTGAGCTGAATTTAACTTCTGGAAATACTTTGTTTGGTTGACAGTATACTTAAAATGTAGGTCTCTACAAATGTCTTTAAAACAGGTCTTGCCCTCTCTCTTCATGTACCAGGCTGTCTTAGACATCAAGGTAACCCTTCTGTGCTCTCGATTAGCTTTTTTTATCCTTAATGGGCAGTGACATGGGACTATTTGAGTAAGGTCATCTAGGACATTTCTGAATATTGGCATGTTTTTCAACAATGGAGAACTTAAACATAATCATTTACCAGGCAAGAAACTGTTTTTAAATCACCAGGAGTTTGCCATCTTAGTGATCAGAATTCAGATGCAAATAAATACTCAAGTGTTTTAAATTTCTTCTCTTGGATCTAACTGTGTTTGTAAGTCAATTCATATGCTATTTTCTTACAGAGACAATATTGGGGAGGGAATCTTATTCCCAATATATTCATTCTGAAACCAGGCTTTATATGAAAAGAATTATACATGAAGGTGACTTTTAGAATTATCATGTTCATGGATGTTTGTAATTTTTAACTGTTATTTTTTATATAATTTACACGAATGCCAAGTAATAAGATTAGTGATTAAAAAGGCTTTCTAAAAAAAAAAATACATAAACAAGGCTGTGAGTGTAGTGTAATGGTAGAGCATTTTCCTAGCATGTGTGAGGTCCTGGGTTCAATCCCCAGCAACACACACACACACACACACACACACACACACACACACACACAGCTATGGTTATTTGGCAATGATGAAGGAACTAGAGCTATGTTAGGCACATGGTTTTGATAGGAGGAGCTGGGTGGTGAGGACCATTGTGGGAGGTGTGGCAAATAAAGCCAGTAGAGCTTGTATCCCAAGGCCATTGCCTTGGCTACATTTTTATTCTTCATTCCTATGTTTCTTCAAAAGTGAATTTTTCCCATTCTGCTTTTTATTTGAGTCATTTTTTTCCTTTACAATTCTTTCTTGCAACTAACCTAAAAGCACAAAGCTGTAAACCTGTTTTAATCCAGTGCATGGGAAGATAGTGAAAAGAAGAGTAGTCTTCGTGGGAGAGGTGAATTTGAGGGTCAAATGAGATTTGGGTAGGTAGAAGGTATTTCTGGTCAGAATAACCTGATTGAAGATTTATGTACAGGATTAATAGAGTGGAATCATGAAGAGTTATTCCTTCAAATACACACACACACACACACACGCATGCACACAAACACACAGAGTATGTATATGTGCAGAGATATCAATTTCTGTGTACATTCATCTATCTAATCTACCATCTCTTAAAAAAGTTTAAAGCCCCATAATCTTAAAAGTTGCTACATTATTTTTTTTTTCAATTTGGTTTGAGGATTGATGCTAGTTCACTTTTTGTATTTGTTGAAACTGTGTTTCTCTTGTGTACTTCACCTTTCCTCTGCCAACCCTAGTTATTATACAGTGCTTAGTAGAGCCATCCTTGTTATCCCTACCAAATATGGCTAAATAGATTGGAATATCTCTTTATTAAGTAGATGAAAGTTGTATGGATGGATTGAGGGCTCAGCTATATTTTATGTTCCTTTTTGTTATCCAGAGAATGTAAATATTTATACCCTTATTAAATGCTTGTTTAAGTAAAGAGTTGCATATGATAAATATAGCAAACATCCATCATATCTACATCAGTTGAATTTAGCCAACTCAACCGCCTTTTAATTGGCAAAAATATATGGATTTAATTTCATGAAAAGTATTATTGCCATTATTATTATGGTGCTGAGAATCAAGGATTGTTTTTAGAGTATTAGCATCAGTAGTTTTAGCTCTTTATTATTTTTCATGTTGGACTATAATGTCCATTTTGAAATCCTGGTACTCTAGGGAGTTAAAAAATCTTTTCCGTTTTTTTTTTTTTGCTCCCCTGGTAAATGTCAGAGAAATTAAAATCTAGCTTTTAAATCATTTCCCATATCTGTGCTTCTATTGGGTTAATTCACACAGTGTACAATGTGCATCTTCAGGACTCTCCATTTTACAGGAGTAGAAACGCCAAGGGGTATAATGATCCCCTCGGGTTTAAGCAGCTTCTCTGTTGCAGTGTCTAAGCTATGGTCTCTGGTTTTGGATTCAGTATTTGGACTCGTTCTCCCACTGATAGTGAGCGCGTCAAATGTCACCTTCAGCTTGTAACTTTCCAAGTCACGCTTCCTTGGGTTTGTGAAGTAAGGGAAATACAGATGGCAGGAAACTTTGACTATATAAAAACTTCTTTAATGCAAGTTTTACTCTATGAAATCAGCATTTCAGAAAGTCTTTTTGGTGAACTTTATTAACAAGCAATGGGATCTAGGAAGCTTGGCACACATCGAGGCAGGAAACCCCAAAGAGAACATGTCTGTCAGACGTCTTTCCTTCTGGGGTTTCCTTCCAAATGTTTTTGGATTTTAAAGGAAGTAGAGTGGCTCTTTGCCACCACGTTCCTACATCTGTAACCCACTGGGTGTACAGAGTCTGGCGTTCACTTTTAAATTCTTCACTCAATCTGTATTTATTTTGCTGTGAAATAGAAGCTGATCATAGGTTAATGTCAGAGTCAAAATATGAATCTTATTTTTGTTAGACACAATTTCTACTTTTTTGAGAATTTTGATTTAAGGGCCAAGAATTTTCTAATTTTTTTTTAAAGGATATGGGACAATTCTAAGCTTACATTTTACAGAAAGTTGTGGACCTGGTCAGACGTTAAAACTGAGAGTAATTTGGTACTCTCTTTGCCTAGATTTCAGGATTGTGTTCAAAAGATATTTCCAAGGCCTTTGGAGAAACAGATGTAGTTATTCAGAGTTTCACTCGTGAATGTCTGTGATCACTTAACCCCCATTCCCTTATGACAAGATTTTAATATTTAATTTTATATAATTCTGCTGAATGGATGCTTTAGCAAATATTGAAAGGAAAAGTTGAACTAGAGGAGATGGTTCATAAAGCTAACAGAAATACTCATCCCCAGAGAACTAGATCTCTTAAATATGCTTACTTGTTGAAGAAAGTATACAGATGTTGACTTTTAATGTGAAAAATATAGCAATAATTTATTAAATAGAGTGTCAATTGTTTGTCTTAATCAAAATGCATTATTTAGGGGAAATAATAGTATTTTGTCATACTTGCTCCAGATTTGCAACTGCCTTGTCACATGGAACAAATCAAAGAATTTATGTGATGCAAAATGCAGTTAACTGTTAATACAATATTATTAGGGAGAATTTTAGAAATTACATAATAATAATAATATCAACTACTCTTTATCAGATAACAAACTTATTTCTGAACTCTTTTAGTTCTGCAAAGACCATCTTGTCATTCTCACTTTCAAAATGAGGAAAGGGAAGTTCAGAGTTGGTGGTTCATTTCCTAGACACTCACCTGTTGGAGGCACTGAACTTGAATCTATGTCAGGTTCCAAAGTCTGTATTTTTTCCCCCACATCATGCCAGTCTATCAATCAGTAGGAACTTCAGTTATAAGAAAAAAAATGGTACTGATATTAAAATAACTTTTTTTCTTTTAACATACTAGTGAAGTTCTAGATGAAGTGATCAGTTTAAGGAGTCAGACTGAAGTCCTTTACAAATGCTTAGGATGATGTAGCCCATGTTCCATTTTTAATTCATTTTGAGACCAGCATTTGCAACCTAAGATGGAAGGAGCACAAATAAATCACCTCTATTTTAGACACAGATTATTCCAACTTATTCAAATGATCCCACAGTTCCTTGTAACCTTTCATGACTTTCTTCTTTCATCCTTTAGATGCTACTCTACCAACTCTCTTTCTCTCTCCACCCACAGGCAAATAGCTTTATAGGATATTTCTGTTACATATATCTTCAGTAAGTAACTTAAATTTGGGAAAAGTACAGTTGACTCAAAGTCATCAAGAAAAGTCAGATTATATTAAATATATTGTTGCATTTATACCAGAACTCCAAGCCAATCAAAGAGTGAAGAACAGCACACTGTCATGAGCCTTTGCTGTCCTTCCATTTCTGCTCAGTATTTCTAGAAACTGCTGAAAATGCAGAATGTCAGGAGAGCCAGGAGTTCCTTATACCCTATTTCAATAGCTTCACATTTGTCTTCTCCAAAGAAGCAGCTGTCTGTGATGCCACACCATGGTCCTCACAGGAAGCCACAGCCCTTAATACTTGATGTCACCTCTCCATGTTGTATAAAGGCAAGAGCAGGAGAAGCCAAGCCACATCTTCTCAAGCTATTAGGAAGGGAGAGTAAAAATATGATCCTTATTATTATTTTATTGTTAATTCCTACTTAGCTAGTTTTGATATAATCACATGTAAAACTTGGTACTGGCTTATGTAGTTACTCAGACTTCATGTTAAATTTCTTCTGTCTTCAAATTCCTAGTGTAGTTGGAGACATTTTCTTTTAATCAGTAGGGGCAGTAGAAAGTGGACACTGAGAACATTTCCATTAAGTTTAAAATAAATAAAATGGGCTGACATATGCTGTAAAATAATGATATTTTATCAATTCTCAGGAAGTAAAAAAAATAAGTCTGGAAAATTAAATTTATGCATAAACAATAAAGTATAATTTTATATGCAATGGAAATTACGGGAAATGAAAATCAGAAAAAATAACATACAGTTTTGTTGTTTGTATTACTGTTGTGGCAGAGCATAATTACATTTGGTCTATAGGGTGTGTGTTTTATATTTTACATTTTGGTTTCAATATTCCCCCTCTCTAGCACATATCAATACCATTTAGATCACTAATTTATAAATTGTAAGTTATCAGCAACTAAAAATTTGAACACTGTTCAAGTGTTTATAAATTTTAATTGCTTTAGTTTTCATAAGGAAAGTACAAAAACTAAAGCAACTCAAAACCAGAGAAATTCATGGCTCATAAATTTTGTCTTATAAATATGAATTTATTAACATATATATCTCCACTGAAATTGAAACCATTACATCCGACCATTGAGAGTGTGCGAATGCCTTCTTGTATGTAGATTTATGTTTATGAATATATGTATGTGTATATTTGTCACTGTTCCATCAATAATGATATATCAAAGCATATTTTAGTTTTAGAGTTACAGCACTCAGGGAAAATATTGAGTTGACTATTCAGTAGATCCTGTAACATTTGAGGACATTTGTGTATGAGATCAAGATAGTAAGAACTGAGAGGGACCACTGAAAATAGGGTGGGTAGGAGAAGGCATTGTTTGGATGGAATCTCTTTGTGCTTGCTGTGTCTGTTCCATCTGTTCTGTAGTTGATGGCTTAACCTATTTATCCGTCATTTGTGAGTGTCCTGTAACTTCAAAACATTATTTCAAATAAGCTTTCATTTAATAATTTTAAGTTACTTGATTTGCTATTAAAGGACTTTGGACGATAGGAGCTACTTTCACCCTTTTTTGGCCAATCTGTGTAAGACAACGATTGATATTTCAATCTCTTTCTTCCACATGAATTGAACAGATTCCTAGAGACAGGGGTGTGGAGGAGGCAAATGATGGTGAGACTTTCCCTGAACTATCATTTCCCATTCCTTCAAAGTCTTCAGCATTAAAAATAGTGTCTCTGTGAATATGTGTGTATGTTCGTGTGTGTGTATGTGCGTGTGTGTGTGTGTGTCTTTCTTTCAGTACCCTCTAATATATGTAGATACTCCTAGTATTGATTTATAAAACATCATTAGAAATTTAAAGAGGGAAAGAATAAAAATGTTGAAATGACTTGTGAACTTTGTAAGAAGAAATTAGAAATTGTTATTGCAAATGTGCAATTAGAATAATAATGATATAAAAATTGGAATCTAAATGTTTAAGCAGTGCTACATTATATTGATAGAGGAATTTTATTGCTTTTCCAGTTAATGGTGATGGACTATTATTTAAACATAATCATACAAAATTTTTTAAAAAAATGGTTTAAGCCAGAACTCTAGTTCTCAAACTGTGGTCCTCAGATCATCAGCACCACCACCATCGGTGAGGTGAGCTGATTAGAAATGCAAATTCATGGACCCAGACTGACCTAATGAATCATTATCTCTGGAGACGATCCCAGGAAGCTGCTTTAACAAGTTCTACAGGGGATTCAAATTTGAGAACCACTGATCTAAAAAGCCCATGACTAAAGGCTATTATGATGTATACAGGAAACAGCTGGGAATTAGGAGGCTGTTTGTCTGGGCCTTATTTTCTTATTTCTTAAAAGGAAGCTTCACTAACAGATTGTAGGACAAATAAGATAGAAGTTTTATAATATAACATAATTTAGTTATGTTCAGAGTTGTTCTTAATGTCAACATCTTCTGGTAAAACTTACATACTATTTGTTTAGAGTAAACAGTTTATTTAGGATGTTTTAGTTTATTTGATAAATTAAATAATAACTGATGAAATCAACTATTTACATACAGAATAAAATTAAACTTTTTAAATAACCTGATAAATTGTGCAGAGATTGATTTTCTCAATAGAGATTTAGTTTACGTAATTGGAAGGTACAAAGACTAATAAGTCACTGCATGTACCTGTTTGTTAACTATTTCTTTGAGGGAAAATTGCTATGGGTCACTATGGTTTATTTTTTAATAGAAATTGAAAAGAAGAACATTGATTTATTGCCTACGATGGCTGATAAAGATTGCATCCAACTTTAGCAGAACTGTGCAAAATTTTTTCTTTGTTTTGATGTTTCAGTCTGCAGATGTTAGCTGTGTTTTTTTTTTTTTTTTTTGGTGAGGAAATAATGGTGTTAGCTATGAGTTTTCTTGGAAAGAAAGAGCTTAAAAGCTTTGGAGTGCTGGGATCGCAGTCTGTACAGCCAAATGAACATGGATGGAATGCTAGGTGAAGTCCATGGGGAGTCATTCAACAGCAGCATCTGGAAGGAAACAATAAGTGACTGGAGGGTTTACTTTTCAGGCAAATGATTAAGAGGTGATTAAATGAAGGTGTTAGGATGTGAGGGAGGGAAGGAAGCACTGAAGGTGTATATATAATATGGAACGGAGGGATTATGGAAAAGACTTAACAGAATGAACTGTAGATCACAGCTGAACTTATTAAAAAAATGGAGTTGGAATTTGGACAGCACAGCTTGTAGGTATCACATGAAACAGAACATGAGATTCACATAATACAGAACACGCCGGGAAGTACTTTTTTGGAACAGTGAAGGACAGTGATGATGTCTAGTTATTCAGAGCCACTGGAAATCATTTCTTAGAGCTGGAAAGACATCCTGCTATTACAACTTTATAGTCTTACTCCAATTATATTGGCCCTACTTTAAAGTCCTAAGAAAGCTCTGGGCTTTGGAAATGGAAATCCAAGGCTTTGATCAAATGAATGGTTTTGGTTTAGCAGTTTGATACTAACTCGTTCATAATGCAGCAGTGTTGCTTTAAATTACTTTGAACAAATATTTCTTTTGACTCTACTTATGAATAATCATGTCTTCCTGCCTACTCTCAATTGTGAATGAATTTACTCAATTAAGGAATAGAAAAAAATAAATAACTAAACAAATCTCTATGTTTAGTTTAGAATAGTGATAAAGAACTATTTTTTTTTTCCCCAAAAGGCTCACATTTGTTCTTAACAACAAAATCAAGTTTACCTCTGAATACAAGTCTTCCTGGTGATACACATTTGAGCATCTTGGGAAAGTTGGAATTTACAGAGAAAGAGGTAAAGCAGTTTTGTTGAAACCAATGTCCACATCTGGCCATGGTCATCTTTCCCAAAGATCACTTAGAGGCCCTTTGTTCTTTCATGGGTGGAGATTTCATAAACACGATGCTCATCCACTACACACATAAGAACTATATTTCATTAGCTGACATGCCTTAATTCTGTCACACAAAACCCCACATTTAGAATAATTGCAGGTGATTTCTGGCTCAAGTCTAGCAGGATCCAGACTCTTCCTTATTGTGTATTTGCTTCACAATACAACTTTTAGAGCAAAATTCTTTTTTTGGTGGTGGTGGTGGGGACTTCTGTTTTTGAGATGATAAGTCTCATTTAATTCTTTTAAAATAATTCTCTGTATACTCCACCTCTCCAATGCATATCTGTCTCAGGATGGTTTCCTTAGATGGCTCAAAGAAATCAAAACCTAAGGAATTCCATACTGTTAAAATGTTCCTTAGGATTGGTTCCATTCATAGGTTAAATGTGTGAAAATGCCTGCCTGCCCTTAATGTTTTTCTGGGCTATTTTGGAGTGAAGATAGCATTTGTATAACAAAGATCAGCCAGGCATGGTGGTGCATGCCTATAATCCCAGCACCTCAGGAGGCTGAGGCAGGAGGATTGCAAATTGAAAGCCAGCCCCAGCAACTCAGTGAGGCCCTAAGAAACTTAGATGCTGTCCAAAAAAAAAAAAAAGAAGAAGAAGAAAGAAAAAGATAATTAAGATCATAATCCTGACTAGTTTAGGAACAGGGTCAGTTAAATTTTGATGAGATTTAGGAAGGAGCAGTCAGGATACTTCTGCTGATGGTAGACACAGAGAAAGTTAGAAGAAAAAAATTCTCTTTGAAAAACAGAGTTGAAAATATGGCTTCTTTTTTACATGATTTCATAGTTTTCCCTGTATGTAACATTTCTCTGGAAATGCAGATTTATAAAAACATGGAAACTAGACAAAGCTCAATCTCTTGGGCAGCCTACATGTTGGAATTAAGGGACTGCTGAAGGGCTGGTTTTGCCTAAGTATGATTGTTCTTGATCGTCATATTCATGACCAATGGAGGAATTGTGGGTAGAGGCAATGGCCTTGTTCTGCCAATATGAAAGCTCTCTTTTCTTGTAGGAATAGAATGGATGTGTAATCTAATTAAATATTCATTCCTTCAAATTATATTTTGTAATGAATTTAATTAGGATATTTATGTAATTTATGGTCAAAATCAAGACACTTTGAGAGTAAAAGGAGGTAATATTATTTGTCCTAGTACAATAGGTATGGACCAGGACCACTTTCAAAGGAAAAGCTTATGACAATGATTCAAAGAACAATAACCCTTCAAAGTATTTAATGGCCCTTACTTTTTAAGAAGCTTTCATCCTTATCCTCAACTTACAGTTTAAATTTAATTCTGTGTTAAATAAAAATCGACAGAAACACTAATCTGAATAGGCATCCCTTCACATATTTAAGTTATAAAATTGCCTATTAGTTGTCTATGGCCAAGATGAAATATTTCTAGTACTTTTAAGCCTTGCTCGTCCATCCTGTAAGCTGCTGCTTTAATCATTTTGTGGACCCTTTTTAAGTTCTTTTTGTCTTTGTAACTGGTGCCTGATGTAAGACGGGGTTCTCTAAACATGGTTTCCAGCCCAATCCTGAGGAAGGCAGGAGTATTTCAGATTGTGCACAATACACGAAACTTATCTAGGCATTCTGTTGCTGCCTTGTTGAGCCAGAGGATAGAAAGTTGTAGAATGAATTAGGCAGTCTTTAAGTATAAGATGCACATTTCAGTGCTGAATGGGCACCAGCTGTACTCTGCACAGGCAATGTGATTTATTGCCTAGCACTTTACTCCCCTGTATATGGAGAACATTTAAGCAGAGCTAGATTTAGACTTACATGGAAGGAACAAATACACACGTGAGGTGATTTAAGAAGGATCAGAAATTCAGAGGCCCTAGACCACCCCTCATCAGCCTGCTCACATTCCCAACATTAGAGACACCTCTGGGGTTCAAGATATGTTGTCTCTAAAATGAAATAGGCCACCTGGAAAGGAAAGAATAATAAAGCCAGTAGCAACCTCATCAGCTGGGTACAGAGCCCTAAGGAAACAAAACACACATTTTAATTAGAATTGGGGCCAGGAAAGGTCAGTGTGTCAGAAAGTGAAGCCAGGTGAGGAGTCAGTGAGTTAGCAGCAATCTAGAAATTACCGACTGTGGAGCTGGAGTTGATGATGGCAAGTTCTGCCAGGGAACACGGAAGTGCTGCCAGGTTCCCTGAGATGGAATAATTTGTTATGGTTGGCCTGGGGTTAAATGTGGCAGGCAGTGAGACAAAGGTAAGTGCCCTGCTTTAGAAGCACATCCCTAAAGTGATAAACAAGTTAAACACAACCATATGCTATAAAACAGTGATTGGAAAAAAAGGTGTTTTTTTCCCACATATTTTTGATGCATTATAATTATACATAATGGTGAGATTTGTTGTTACATGTTCATATCTGCAAACAATATAGTAATTTAACATGGTCAATATCATTTCACAGTGTTTCCTCTTTCCTTCCCCTCCTCCGTGCCTCTGGTCCCTTTTCTCTACTTTACAGATCTCCATTGGAAAAAAAAGTCTCTGTATAAAGATATTTAGTATAAATCAGCATTCGTAGGTGAGATGTCAGTTTTGAGACCTTGCAAGTAAAATGGAGAAAGCAAAATATTGGTATCGTTTGGGTGATTGAATCTAACTTTATAAAGTGTGAGGCAGCTTCCTGTAGGAAAGAATTTAGTCGTGCTCTGGGGCAAGGTAGGAAAGAGTTTAATGGAGATGCAGGTTTTGAATAAATTTAACAACTTGCTTTTTCTTACATTTGGGAGTATTTCCTTTTTGTAAGTATTCTGTCTACACATTTTACATTGTTGAACTTTTAGGGAAAATCAGGATGTAAGGCACACATCTTCCCTGCTTGACCTGAGAGTTAGGAGATTTACTCTGACATGGTTAGAAGTTATTGTCCTCTCAGGGCTTCCTCTTGCCCTCTTTGCCCAAATTATTCTCATCCAAGCTTCCATTATTGCTCATAGGAGTTTCCATAACCTCCTAATTTTGTGGTCTCTGTGTTTCCATTCTTCAGGTACAAATACCATCCCTTCAGTCTATTTCCAAGATAATAGCTAGAGTAAGCCCTAACAAATGAACCTCAGATCATATCTCTCCTCTATTCCAAAGCACTCCTGTGGCTTTCCATCTGCCTGGGAATAAAAAATTTTACCTGGGCCCTCTCTGTACCTCGAATCCTGATTTTTCAATTACTTTAGCCTTTGGTTGCTTTTTCTCTATTTAACTCTGGCCTTCAGGCACTTCCTAGAACAGTTATTACACTGGGCACATTTCCTCCAGTCAACCGGGAGAATGTTGCCCTGGCTGATCTCTTGACTAACAGGCTGTTCCACAATATATTTGTCCAGCTTGGCACACCTCCCTACCACCCATCTCCCTTTTTTTCTTTTCTTGAACTGTAACTTCTGATATAAACCTGTAGCATGTCTTCCATTGTCTTCTCTCCCATTTCCTTGATTTCTTTTTATTCATAACACTTATCCCTGTGCATTTTAATTATTGCCTTTTGGAGGGGGGGTGGTACCAGAGATTGAACTCAGGGGCACTTGGCCCCTGAGACACATCCCAAGCCCTATTTTGTATTTTATTTAGAGATAGGTTCTCACGGAATTGCTTAACACCTCGCTTTTGCTGAGGCTGGCTTTGAACTCTCAATTCTCCTGTCAGCCTCCTGAGCCACTGGGATTACAGGCCTGCGCCACTATACCTGGCAAATTATTGCCTTTTAATTTTGCTATTGTGTACAAATTTCATGAAGACAGGACCTTTTATCTGTCCTGCTGTATGCCAGGTACCAATGCCCATCCAATGAATGAATAAAAAAAAACCCAAGATTTTAGATACAAAATTTACAGAATCCCTTGTCATTGCTGCTTACAATAATCACAGTATTTTCCCTTCTGATTTAGAAAACTCCCAGATGATCCTGAATATTGGTAAGTATTTGGACCTGTAGGGTCGATAATTTTGATATATTGTGTCCAGTAAGACCAATATTAAGGTTCAACTCACCCCAGCCAACTCAGGAGAACCTGCACAACAGACACATGTATATTCTTTTAGGTGTTGGGATTTCTTAATCCTTCAGAAATGGAATGGTGTTCAGCTAACCATCCTTTTGTAGAAGCTTCTTTCCATTCGAAGTGTTTTTAAAGTCTTCTTTTAGACAATTAATGTACATATAATGATTCCAGATGTTTTTCTCCAAAATATCAGGGAGCATTATGTGTAGTAGATTTTTGTTAGTTTTCAAATATATAACATGAATGGAAACATATTCCATTATATGACTGATAGAAAGTGTTTACTAAGCGTGTTCCATATACCCAGCTCAGCCTAATAAAGACTAAGGGTATCAGAGAGTAGAAAGAAATTTTATTCTAGTTTGTGGGGTTGTTGTTGCTGTTGCTGAATTATTATTATTATTATTATTATTATATTATTATTTTACACAGAAATTTTAGGGAGTAGAACCACTAAAGGATATGAACCACAGAGATATGGGTGGGAAGAACAGCCCAGCAGGGGAAATTAAAATGCACAAGTGTTCAAGTAACTGCAAAGAATTTGGAGTGACTGGAGCAAAGGTGAAGGGCAATTAAAATAGTCTGTCAGACAATAATAAGGTGTAAGATCATGGAGGGCATTTGTATTAATCATTTTTTATCGATGTGACAAAATACTTTAGAAAAGTAGCTTACAGGAGAATAGATTTATTTTGACTTATGGTTTCAATCCATGGTTCCCGGGTCCTTTGCTTTGGGTATGAAGTGAAACAGATCATCATGGCTGAAAAGTTTGGTGGAGAACAGCTGCTAACCCCATGGCAGTCCTAAAGCAGAGGGAAAGGTGGGGAGGGCGAAGAAAAAAAAAAAAAAAAGAAAGGTCCAGGGACGAGAACAACATATATCCTTAAGGACATGGGCCTAGTGACCAAACTCCTCAAGTTTCTACTACCTCCCCACAGTTCCACAGGTTGGAGTCCAGGCCTGTAGCACATGGCCTTTGGGGGAACATTTTAGATCCAAGCCACAACAACCTCCAATGCCATGACAAAGATCAAAGACTTTAGATATTTTACTGATGAAAATGGAAAGTTGTGGAAATTGTATTGAATGGAAGAGTGATGTATCTGGGAATGTTTCAAAGTACTATCAGGCTGCTGGCTGCTTTGGAAAGGAAATGGCAGGAGTAGAAGCTGAGAGAATACTTAGCATGTTCTTTGCAGTAATCCAGGTGAGAAGTGATTATTTCCAAGATAGAATTTGATCTGCTGATAACCTTAATTTAGAGTGTCAGAGAGAGAAAGAGAGAGGAGTCAGGGTGAATCTTCATGTGGGCTTTAACAATTTAAAGAAAGATGTGGATTTCCCCGGAGGTGGGGAACCTTTGGGAAGAAAGATTATAAAGAATGGACTGTCAGTTTTACTCAGAACCCTTTAGACCTAGGCAAGAAGACCCTCCGGCTCTGGGCATCATGCCTAAAGGACCTCATGTATTGGCATAGCTTCTTCAAAATTGTTCACATCCCCTCCACTGCTTGGAGTGTTCTAAATATATTTCATTACCCTTGTAATTTGTCCCATATGATGAAGTTTCTGAAAATTTCTATGTATTTTGAGGTCATAATTTTTTTCCTGTAACATTACAGAGTGTCAAATGGAATAATTGGTGTACCCCAAGAATGATCAAATGACTAACTGGGTTATTTAGAGGCTTTGTAAAGTCTCTTTAGTCAAAAAGTCTCTTTGGCCAAGGATGTGGGTCAACTCTCATGTTGTGATATGAACGTCTAACAATCTGCTAGCTCCATATCACAAGAAGATCTGCATCTAAAAAAAAAGAAAGTAGATCTTCTAGTTTCAAAATTGGTTGTAAAGCTGAAAGGAACATCTCTGAGGTGAAAGGAGAAATTAAAATCTAGCTTGAGAAGAGGACATGGGCTTTTTTATAGTACTCTTGTCTCTGAGTATGTGATGCCAATCAGAATTATTAATGTATTTAATTTGCCTTTTAAATTAGTATTTTTTTCCATAAAAACATTTTCAACAAGTAAATAGCTGTGACTTCTGTATTCGTTTATAGCATTATTCAGCCAGGTTTTGAATATGAGCTCTCATTTTTCCTGACACTGGAGTGAGTGCCCTTCTGTTGCCTTTCACAAGTTCAAACTGAGGTTGACATTGCCAAGTGGAACAGGATGGGTGGAGTTGATGGTGTCAGCACTGGAGGTGGATAAAATTGTTGGCAAGTTCCAAGAATGGGGGATAATGTCTCCAAAGTGTTTGGAGCTCCTTGCTGAGAGATCTTGAATAATTTCCATGTAGGATTTTGATTGTGGGAAGGACTGTATAGGTAATCGGCTCCACTGTTAACAATGATCCCTTTCATTGAAAATTTTAAGCTGGTAGGTGTATTTTAAAATGATAGATGGAATAACTTTAAGCTATCATTTTTGCAAAAATATTTTTAAAACCCTTTTTATGTCTACACGTTATATTTACAAAAGGCAAACATTGCTTAAATGGCTCTTCAGGAAGGACAATACTAAATGCTTTATATTCATGTTCTCATTGAATCTTTACAATGAAATTATGGGCCAAGTGTCATTATTATTCCCATTTCGAACAGAAGAATAATTAAATTATATTTTCCACATTTGTGCAATAGTGTCTGCTACAGCCAAGTTATTTTTCTCTAGATATTTTTTCCATCATACTAGATGGCCAATTACAGTATTGGTAAGAAATTCCTCAGATTTGCTTTAGTAGTGGTATTGGAAATGCAGCACAAAGAGTAATGAATGCTTTATTTTGGGTATATTTTAATTAGAGTAACTCCTTTGAAATTAATCACTATATCCAAATAAGCTTTCTTTAACCAAGATCTAGCATAACATCTTGCATGTTTGATATCTAATCAATATTAAGAAAATGAATAAATGAACAAAAAACTATTGCCCTTATATTTATTTGTCTAATGGCTATTATATTTGTGGGAAGCTTATATATGTACATATATATTCATATATATATATATAATTTGAAAACTCTTTATAGCTATTACCTGAATTTATTCTAAATTAATAAATGAAGTACAGAGTGGTAAGAACATTTTCCCACAGACATGGCGGTGCATACTTGTGATCCCATTGGCTGAGGGCAGATAATCACAATTTCAAGGCCAGCCTGGGCAATTTAGTGAGACCCTGTCTCAAAATAAAAAGGGTCTGGGTAGCCTACTATGTACAACGTTCTAAGTTTAATCACCAGAACCACACAGGCAAAATAGTTTTTCCTCATTGTCTCAGGATGGCAAATACATTTTGTCTTCTGTATCAGACCCAACATTGATAGAAAATGGGAGATTTACAGTATCTCTCTGTAGTCGATATTGGAGTAGATAGATACATTGAGAAGGCCTAGGAGGTACTTGGCCTCTTTTTGAAAGCCTACTGTCTTTGATTACCATTGCCTGCTCTGAGTTTAAAATGGAGAAGCAGTACGATTCATACTTTGTATTTTAAATCTCTGCAGTAGGTCAACATGTCCTACAGAGATGGCCATCTCCGAATTATTTGTCAGACTATTTAAGATTTTGAATTTAGTACTATTTAACAGTCACTTTCATTTTGCTGTATTTGGTTTTGGATGCCTGGATTTTTTTAAAGGTCCCCTGAATTACTTCTATAAATTCTTAATGAAGTTTGAGTTTCCTTCAATATGGTAATGACATAGTGAAGTTATATGATATTTTTCAGAATGTCTGGAATTTTCAGGTCTCTTTGAAATATAACAGTAGAAGAGTTAATATAGCTTGAGGAGAATTCTATAAATCTCTACTGTTGCCTGTCTCAAAAAAAAAAAAAAAAAGAGTGGAGAGTGGGGGAAATATTTTATTCTCTCCATCAGGTAGAAAACAATACAATTCCTCTAATCAGTGGCTGCTTGCCATACACTTTGAGGCAGTGTTAATTGGCTTTTGCCAAAAGTAACACAACAGGTACAGAAGCTACATTTGAAGTTGAGGTTTTGGGAGTTCTCTGATATCCTTGAAAATTTTAACATCTTTCTGGCTTTGGTAAAGGCTGTATTGGTCACTAAAGTGGACTTATGATGAGGTCATAGCTCCTTTACTTTAGATATGTACAGATGACATAATCTCTTCCATTTCCCAGGATGTTTTGCTTTCTCCTCTCCCCTACCCCTGTTTCTATCCCTCGCCCCTTTCCCCTTTTCCTTCTCCACCTCCTTACTCTCTTGACTGAAGGGAATAAATGAGCTCTTTCAGAAGCTTCTCTTTGCCCTTTCCTATTGTGACAGTTTTATATTATGGGTTAAAGAACCAATATATGGCGGTTATCTGTTTCACTACCAAATATATATATTCCAATTGTACACTTAGGGACTAAAGAGAGATTGCAGAGGAATGGAGTCACAGGATTTCACTTATCATGTGGCCTCCATAATCCCTATTCTAATAAGGTGGTGTTTTCCAAGGGGATACTTTGGATCTCTAAGTTTTGATGTCAGCTTGAACTTGAGTCCAAGACTGAAATGTTTAGTGGTCTCCTTTATCCAGTGCTCATTTACTGTCAAACCGTTTGGGGGAAAGATTAGAAAACTACAATATACATAGTTCTTATAATATTATAAGGTCCTTCTCATGGGAATTTGTTTGCTCCTTTATTCCACCGGTTTTGGGCCTGAAAATTGGTGCAGGTATGTAGACTAGCATGAGGTCAAGGCTTATTGAGGCAGCTGACCTCAACTAACTGGTCCACTTCATCCTTGGTTTATTTTGATTGTACAGATCAGGGTGCCACAACCATTAACCCTTGTTAGGAAGGCCTGACTTGTGCACTGCAACATGTTTACCCATTAAACATGTAGTAGTGCTCAGCCACTGCGACAAGAGACCATGTCTCCAGACATTGCCAGATGTCCTCTGGGGGACAAAATTGTCCTGTTGGAGAACCAGTGAATATCTATCTATGTTTACAGGCTATCAGGAAGTAGCAATATCCCACCTATTTTCAAGGATATGAAATAAGTGGAAATTGGTCAGCAAATTATCCTAAATCCCATTTTACAGACTCTTTCTTTAGATCACTTCTGACACCAATTTTTATTTTAGGTATGATTCTCTAGGAAACAGATTCTTGGATGAAGAGTTGTTTGCAGGAAATTGTTGCCCTTGGATTCAATACCTGTGGGGTAGTGAAGAATACAGGATTAGCAGAGGAGAAATTTGAAATCTGACGTGCTCACAACAAAGGTCATAGTCACACAGGCTCTCTGGAGCCCATACTGTAGTCCTTCAGGTTGTACTACCCTGAAGCAAAGGGGCTAGGCCTTTCTGTTTCTTCTTCAACCACCCACTGGATGATCACAGGGCATAGGCATGAGTTTAGACAAGGAGGCTTTCTCTAGCTAGGGAGATGGGCTACTTAAAGGAGAATACTGCCAACACTCTAGCATCTGGGAATGCTTCAGTCCTGCACGGAGTGTCTGAGCACCACTTCACCATACCCACAATAGTCTGCTACTAATAATCATCAAAATTTCCCAGGGATAGACTTTACCTAAGTTTACTAGCACCTGGTAGTATTTCTGTAAGCCCCTGTTCTGCTACCTTTATTACTCAACAACTCATCCCTAACAAATATCCAAAACTGGTTAAATATTGTGTGATATAAGACATCACATGTAGTTTTGTTATTTTTCTGAGAAAATTGTAGTATGTTTATAAGCATGCAAATACTCAGACATGTTGATATTTTATAGCCAATCAGAAAATAGACATTACATAAGTATTTTGATGGAGGAAATTTATTAAGAATTGAACAGTTTTATTCAAAATTTAAATGGAATCTAATAGTTTTATTATGTCTAAGAGAGTATATTATAAAGTTGAAAACTCTGAGGACATCTTGGATGTGATGTCCCAACTTGCTATTATTATACAGACAATATGGTATAATCAAAAGATCATGAGCAGCAATGTAATTGCTTTTTCTCAATAGTAGTAGCAACCCAATTTAAATTATCATCTGTATATATTCAACCAATTTGACTGCTTATGAATTTGCAAAATGCAAAAGCAATTTTAGTGGCTTCCAAAATAAACTTTGGGAATGATGTCAGCATACCAGGTAAAAATGTTTTGTTGTCAAAGTCATTGAGGAAAGAAATTTTCCAGAAATTAAATCCTTCAAATCAAAATTTTAGTCTTGTTTTTTTAATTGGCACTTTCATTTTTATCTTATAATATAATTAAGTGATAAGGATAATGTTAATCAAATATAGATCATGTTGGTTAATTTTTTATAAACTTAATTTTATTATTAAGTTGCCACAAATAAAGAATAATTTTATTTCTTAAACAAATGTAAATAACAAATACCATTTTAAAAAGCAGAGCTAGATATGCAGGATCAATGCTCTAGCAAAGCATAGAAGGGTTTTCTTTTTTGGAATTCTTTTTTCTGGGAGGTGGGCTACTAGGGATTGAATTTAAGGACACTCAACCACTGAGCCACATCCCCAGGCCTATTTTGTATTTTATTTAGAGACAGGATCTCACTGAGTTGCTCATTGCCTCTCTTTTGCTGAGGTTGGCTTTGAACTCAATATCCCCCTGCCTCAGCCTCCTGAGCTACTGGGATTATAGGCATCTGCCACCAAACCCAGAGTCTTTTTTGGAAGCCTTTTCAATTTATTTTAATTCTTTGGTTGAGTGGTTCATTAAATGTGTGCATTAAAAGTTACCATTACCAGTTTCTTTAATGTTTCTCCTTACAAGTAGTTCCTCTCATTTTTTGTGGTTACTATTATATTATTACCACTCATGTTTTATAAACTATCTTCACAATCTTTTTTCATATTCTCTATTTTTAACATTATATCTTGTTTTATTTGTAATACAGATGTGGATTTTGATAAAGCAATAATTAATAAATATCAAAGACAGATATGCATTTATTTCTCAAGCCACTTTTTACAAATGGATTTTAACTGAGAAGTGAATGTATATGCTGCCCATTGAGAGCCTGTTTTTAAAAAAATAATAATACATTTAGATGATTTTTTATTGTTCATCCTTTTATTACATTCTATAATCTGCCATATGTGCAGATAACTGTTGGGTAATATTCTTATGCTTCTGTAACTACTATTGATTTTTCCAGTGTTCACAAAATTTATTACAGAAGGGGTTTATATTTAGTTATGTTGTATATCTACACTGACACCCAACACTGGTTTCCCATAAGGTGCCAAGAATATACTTTAGTATACATGTAGAGATAGGACATTCATGTTTGTAGAGCTTGTTTTTAATCTCTGTCAAAACGTTGACTGTTTTGATGGTTGTTGGGAAGCAAAGCATTGCACACTCTTTACTTTCTTTCTGATTGTTCCCAAATTGCTAAAAAGCATTCAGATACTTTCCTTTACCTTTTGAGCTGGTAAATTAAGAAATACTATTCATGGAGGATTAGGTACCTTAATAATACATTACAAAAATTATTTTGCATTACAAACTTACTTGGTTTTGAATGCATTCTTATTAAATTGCCACAGATTGCCTTTGAATTAACCCTGAAATATGGATATTCTGGAAATAGGGTTTCAAATATCAGCTTTGTTTATTCAGCTCTTGGTTCCAAAGAATCACCCAGGGAGAAAAATATCTTTTGATTACTCTGGAGGACCAAGGTTTCTGTGGATATCTGCTATATCAGTGATAATGGTTTACATGCTTCTGATTATATTGGGTTAAAAGAGAAATTAATATCCAAGAAATAACAAATAGCAGAGTGTAGAGAGTTTAACATTACCACAAAATGCACCATGTGCATATTTCAGATGTGATGACAAAAATAGATTATTTTGGAAAAGCTGATATCTAATGCCCTCTCAAGAAGTCCAATTTAATTTCAAAAGAAAATCACACAATTTCCTGATCCACACTTCTCATCTCTGTAGTGGGAGCATTTTATTTGGCCCTCAGAGTCATTCTCTTTGGGAATACTGGTTATGAAAGAGGATATTTCAACTTTACACACAAAAAACTACTTCTCAATAAATGAAGTCAGTGGAACATATATAAACTGGTATAGAAATTTCTACTATGGTAGTGTTGTGTAGGGAAAAAAGCTGTACTTGTAGGGTAGATAATAAGAAATGACACCTATCACCATGAATAGGGTTGACTGTATAAAGGCACCCATTATTACTGCTAGAAAACGTATGTATTGTGTATGTGTGCACACACACAAACACATACACAGACACACACACGATTTCAGAGTTCTGCATCAAATTATGCCTTCCTTTTAATTTTATGCACAATTGAAAAATGTGAATAAAGCAGAACACTTACATTTTATGTAAAAGTAAGGTTCATTACTATTTTTTCAAGCAAAATTCAATAGTTGACAATGTATTTAATCTCATCTTAAAGAAAACTAGAATCAGAGCCAAGGAATTTAGCAAGGTAAACTTAGAAAGTCATTTTATCTCTCTTTCATTTCTGCCTTACTAATAGAGTGGCTTCACAGATGAAATGGAGATAGAAAAGTTCTTTGGAAAAAATACAACATATAAATGCAAGATAGTATTTCTTTTATTGTTGCTCTATGAAAGTGAACCATTAGAAATATGATGCCAAATGTGGACACACACTCAGCTGTATAACACAGCTTTTTGAACTCTTCACTCTAGATAATGCATCTTTTGTGTTAGACTAGTATCATATACTGTACTGCACACTAAACAGGATACACTAAGCTCAGTAACATAGGACTTTTACTGTTATAAAAATAAACTTTAGACTATAGACCTGTTTAAGGACTATGTCACTAACTTCTACAGCCTGATATTTTAAAACCTCAATTCCTTGTAACTTATAACTCACTCATGTTCAGTGTATAGGTAAAGTACCCCCTCATTCCTGTCTCAAAGTAGCATGAAGACCCAGGTGCCACTAAAATGTTCACTAGCTATGGGCAGGAATTTTTGTATGATTCCTTTCATTTACCTAGTAACTATTATAACATTGGCTAATGTACTTGCTAAATGAAAGACTAGCCTTACTTATCTAAGTTTTAGGCATGAATTCATTTATTATTTGTAATTCACTCATTTAAAAAATGGGCCCATAATAAAAGAGAAATAGAGGAAGAGAGAGAAGCAAGCAAGAAGTATTTGCAGATATTTTTAAAAATACATGTTTCTAAAAAAGTATGATGGGATCATAGAAATTAAATTACTTAATTTTATCTGTAGAGGTTCTGACTAGATTACACATGAGATCTTGGATAATGTATTAGAGTTTTGGTTGAGGAAAACAAATATTTTTGAGTATTAATAGTGGTAATTGTTGGAAAATGTTTCTTCTTTGTTGTCTTGCATATGTGCATGTTTTAGTAGCATGGCATGAATGCCTTTCCTTGATTATCTATCAAAGGTTTTCATCTAGCAAAGCGCCTTGGAAGATATAGTATGTCCAGCTGGAGCAAAGGCAGGCATGCTTGCTGCCCAATAGGAAATTCTGAGGTTCCCCAAGTGCAGCTGCTGAAATACAACCCACCAGACATTTAAGTGTCCTCTGGTTATCATCAGCATTAACATATATTAACTGAATATGTGTGATATGAGAGCCCTTTCTTGGTGACCTTTGATCTCTTTCTAAGCATTACTACCACAGATTCATACATAATGATTAATATAAAATCCCTCATGTTGTATAAGCACATGAGGCTGAGGGTGTAACTTAGTGGTAGAGCACTTGCCTAGCATGCACAGTACCCAGGTTCAATCCCCAGCACTAAACACACACACACACACACACACACACACACACACACACACAAGTAAATAATGTGTTTATTTGTCAGTGTAAACTAGCCCAGACCTAAGTTCAAAATAAATAAATAAATAAATGCCTGAATTAATAATCTTCTCATCAGAACATAGAATATGCCTCTTCTCGGATACTCCATCTTCCGTGATTCCTTACCATCTCTTACTGCTTCTATCTAATTGGTCCATTTATTACTGGTTACATTTTGGCATACACCCAGCACCTATTGAAGTCTGTGACACAGACTGTGCATAAATACGATCTGTTGATTGTATTGGGGAATATCTTTGGTCACTAGCTTAATTCAAACTGTCTAGAAAGACTGAAGAGTAGCATTAGATTCAAGAAGAATCGAAAATCCTATCAAATGGTCACACATTCAGCTTTGGCTTAAATGACCATAGTGTTGGTTTTCTTCATATTACCTGTGAATAGTTATCCAAATTTATCACATTGATGCAGAGAAATGAACCCAGCTCTCTAATTGTACTCATTGTACACAAGCATTAAAAAACACTATGTTCCTTCTTTGGGTCAAAATTTCCATTAAACAAAGAAATACTCTTTGTCCATGTATGCTGAAAGCTAATTGCTGTTGGAAATGTAGTTTTGTGAAACAACCATCAATAATGAGACCACATGTTTTAAGGCTTCCTGGTTTTGTTTCAGGTTTTGTTTCATTGCTTCCATTTTAGGACTAGAAAGAGAAATGAGTCTCTCTTTTACACAATATTCCCATGCCATACATTTTCTTAATTGCTGGGTTGACATTATAGGCACTCCATAATTAGGCATGGTCTCATGACTACCATTCAGAACTGAACCTAAAGCAGAGGACTCATGTTCCCCTCTTAACTCTCCACCTCCTCTTAATTTTATGCATCATAACCTGCACAGAAGATGCAGAAATGAGAGTTGTCTTCCTTCTTGGCTAATTTTTGTTAACAAATTGCCCCATTTTAGGGAAATTGTAGAGGATGGTCTGTTAACATTGTATCAGCGACCATCTGGGTTCTTCAACTGAATTAACACAGAATAGTAATAAAGCCTGTAAGAGTTTTAAACACTAAAAGGGCCAGTGAGCCTTTTTCTGTTATAGACAAAAACTGCATCCTGCATCCAAAACAGCCACTTCACCATTGTATGCCATTATTGTCAGCTTGAATTTGTCTTTACTGATGAAAGGTACAGGTCTTGTGAATCTGGGTTGATTCTACCAACTATCCATATGAAGAACTCAATGATCAGTTACCAAGGCTTCACTCAGAAGTACCAAGAGATTATGTTGGTACAGTCTATAAGAGGTAGCTTCTTTGTCATTTAAACTGTGATACAAAACAGGCTATTTCTATTTTTCTTGTATTAAATAATAACCTTTAAATCAATACATTTAGAAGGCAGATGCCTCTTTTAAACTAGGTCCATCCTGCCTAGTCTAGGGACAGAAATTCCAGAAACCAGCCCATTTAGTACCTCAGAGTTGGGCAAAAGGTAGAACAAGGTATTTCTTACATTGGGCTAGAGCTGGGGTGTTGGGAAGATATTGAGGCTTATGTTCACTAGTCCATCAGGAAGCAGTGTTTGTGTGGTAGTTCTGTTGTGTGACACAGAGAAGCAAATAGCATACTTTTATATCTAACCTTATCTTTCTGTGCATGAGCCAAAATACCAAATCTACACTTAAGTTCAGTGAATTGCAGGTGGCAGCTGGTATGACTCTGTGTGGCAGATATCTGCTAGTACAATGGCTTAACTTTTATTTTAACAAAAATGTGATCTAGGAGCTGTGGCTGTGGCTCAGTGGTAGAGCGCTCACCTAGCATGTGTGAGGCACTGAGTTCCACCCTTAGCACTACATTAAAAATAAATAAATAAATAAACAAACAAACAAATAAATAAATAAATAAATGAAATAAAGGTAGTGTGCCCATCTACAACTAAAAAAGAAATCTTTTTTAAAAAGGTGATATAATTATATGCAGAATGATTCAACAGATTTGCTCTTTGGATCCTGGGTAAATCCCTTATTTCACAATTTTATTTTTAGAAATTATTCTTTTGAATTTAAATCATAAAATATCAAGCAGTTATAAGAAAAATGAGTTCATATTACAAATATAAGTAGGGTATTTAGATTATATCATTATGTTGATTTCTTACTGTTATTGCTTTCTGGATGAGGCTTTATTTAATATAGTATAATTGTTTAGCTTTTTAAATAAGAAGTATGGCAATCTAAATGCTATATTTTTCTTGTCTTTATATTTTGCTTTTCAGGAATCATCCCAGTTATCTGGGCTCCCTGAATATGTCAAAATAGTAGAAGTTGGGCCTAGGGATGGACTGCAGAATGAAAAGGTAAGTTTATATTGGCTTTACTGAGTGTATTTCAAACACTCAGTTTAAATATTAACATTTCTTAGGATGTTAAAGACATGTTTGTTTTCACTTGCTACTTGAGTTTATAAATCACATTTCTTTTCAGTTAGGAAGTGAATTTCTGTTTGTCAACAATAGACCTCATGTGACTTTACTTATAAACTAACTTTTTATGTTTTTATAGGTTATAGTTCCTACAGACATAAAAATTGAATTTATCAATCGACTTTCCCAAACTGGCTTGTCTGTAATAGAAGTAACCAGCTTTGTGTCCTCCAAATGGGTGCCACAGGTATTTAAATTCAGTTTCTTAATTAGACCATTAATTTAACAAGAATTATTTAGTAAATACTCTGATAAACATTAACTTGATATAATTGATTGTAATTACTAACTGTTATGGTTTAGATGTGATGTCTTCAGAAGCTCATATGTGAGATAATGCAAGAAGGTATAGGGGAGAAATGACTGGGTTATAGCATTAGCCTAATCAGTGAATTAACCTCTGATGGGATTAATTGGGTGTAACTGGAGGCAGATGGGATGTGGCTAGAGAAAGTGGTTCACTGTGCGCATGGCTATGGGGTATACATTTTGTATCTGGAGAGTGGAGTCTTTCTGCTTCCTGCTCATCCTGTGAGCTGCTTCCTTCTGCCACACTCTCCACCATGATGTTTTGCCTCATCTTGAGCCCTAAGAAATGGAGTTTACTATCAATGGACTGAGACCTCTGAAATTGTGAGCCCCCAAATAAACTTTTCCTCCTCTACAGTTGTTCTGGTAGGGTCCTTTAGTTACAGCAATGAAAAAGCTGACTAAAACACTAACTTTCCATACTATTACAGAGAATTAGCCTTGCCCTGATATGATTAAAGCAAAACCCCTTTGATGGAATTATTTATATGAATTGAATCCTAAAATCTGCCTTGGAACTCAGTACTAATCCCACACTAACATATGGCCCAATGTAATGAGTCCAAGTTAAAGCTCTTAAAAAGAAATTTAGGTACTTGCCTTCCATTTATCATTTTATGACTTAATTTATAAATAACCTGAATATTTCTTAGGATGTTAAAGCTTTCATAAAAAAAAAAACCTTTAGGCTTTATTTTTTTCATCTGATAGAAGGAAGTGATGATAAGTGGCCTGAACTGCCCCACAGAATTTCATATTAAAGGATGAGAAATAGCTTTATGCTCCCTTAACTTTGATTCTTTCAATGCTTACATTTGCTAGAGATAAGACATGAAATTCATCAAAGATGAGATGAGGAAAGTCATCCATAGTCTTCTCTGGAGAATTGATAAGATAATAGAGCTTTATCCAGAGTTTTCAGGTGTTTGGCAACAGTCCTTGATTCTGAGAATGGATTCTAGTGTTTGAAACACAAGTAGCATTTAGCAACCAGGACAGCCCTTTCCTTTCCTAATCCAGGGCCTGTTCTCCAACATGGAGAGTCTCTCCCCATTACTTAATTTCACTGATTATTTCTAATCCCACTCCCTGGTTTCCATTATTCTCTACTCTTTCGTTTAGTTTACTCCCCTAGGTACTCTCTTCCTGACCTCTCTCACATCTTTTCATGACCACTGACTGGGTTTCAGGTTCTGCTCAGATTCTGATTCCAGTGCTGTCCTCTCCCTATGCTCTCTTCTTAGACTGTCCTTCCTACATCAACACCCACCTCTAAGATGAGCGCAAATCAATACTTGTAATCCTTCCATCTCTAATATATTTCACCTGAATGTGTCACTGGCACCTCAAACTCACTGGGCTCAAAATCAAGCTCACAGGGTCCACCCTGCTGTATATGAAGTGTTCCCTTTGGAATCTTGGACTTTAATTTTCAAGGGACTCTCTTTTTTATTCACTCAATTGCTATTGTAGTCAGGGCTGCTATAACAGAATACACAAGTTTTGATGGCTCGGGTGAAGGAATTATCATAGTTCTGGAGGCCGGGAAGTCCAAAATCAAGATTTCAGCAGAGATGGTATCTAGGGAAGACCTACTTCCTAGTTTGTACATAGTGATCTTATTGTATCTTCATATGTTGGACAGAAGAAGAAGAAGGAAGCAAGTACTCTCTTGTCTCTTCTTATAAGAACATTGATCTCATCATATCCTCTATCATCTAAAGTCTCCCCAAACCTCACCTCCTAATGCAATGGAATTTAAGATTTCAACACAAATTCTGGGAGGATTCAAACATCCAGTTGATAACAATTATTGACTCTTAGAATTCTTATTCCCCGGTGTAGTCTATACTTGTCTCTTTTTTCAATCTCATATTAGTAACCAAGACTTTCATTGACCATAAATGATGTTCCTAAGCATAGGTAGAGGACAGCACTGGAATCAGAATTGAAAGAGCCTGGAAACTTTGGTCTGCTATTCAAGTCCTCCATTTGCAGCCTCTTTTTCTTTTCAGCCTTAACTTCATTACTCTATTTCACTTTACTGAAGATCTTGCTAAACCAAACTGTTCCTTGTTCCTGGTTTTCATGCCCTACCCATTTATATATACACTTGTTATTTTCATCTCAATTTCTACATTTTTCAGCAGTTATTACAGAATGATGTGAAAATGTTAAAGTCCTTTTCATTACAATGCATTTGAGGTAACAGAATCTGCAATGGGTTTTTCACTGATGTGTCACTTTTCAGTTATCTTTATTTCTCCTCAAAGCAGTTATTTTCCTCTATCCCACTGTCACTTTGTATTTTGTAAGTATTCTCCAATTGTCTACTACCTAGACCATGAGCATTATGAAGATCAGGAGTCTTACTCATCATTGTATCCCCAGTGCTTGGGATATAATAAGTAGGTGCACAAGAAATCATTGTGAAATGAATAAGGAATCAGCCTGAAAGAAAAATAAAGTATTACTTTCAGTTATCTGGTATGGGCAAGTGACTCATTTTTATTCATGTATTTATTCCTACATAATTAAGGGTATACATATTTCCGTTAGGTAAACAAATAGGTTGATTATTCTAGGCATATTTCCTGGAGATTTTTATTTTGCAAAATTCTCATTGTTTCACTAGCTGTCATTGTTTGTAAGGGAGTGCAAATCCTTTCCATCTGTAAGTCTTTATGAATTTACTTGATATTTGTTGTTGTTGCTGTTGTTTCTTGTCTGTGCTCACTTCACATGATATGCTGGTTTAACTTTATAATTAGGATTAGGAAAGAGGACAGTTCTTGATAATATTAACCAATGAATATTTCAAATACCAACTTTTGCTAATCCTCTTCAAGATTGTTTTTCCCCCTCAGCGGAAGATAAAATATTCTTCCTGACAATGATTCTCATAGTCATATTCTGTTATTATACAAAAGTAAACATTGACTGATGGGTTATTCTTCAGACCCATCTATGAGGGCATTTAAAAAGATGAGCCTGGAATCCTTTCTAAAGGCCATACTTTTTCTTGCACACCTACAGAAGAGAAAAGATGGGCAAAAGAAAAGGAAAGGCAGTCTCCTGTGAGCAGTAACTGGAAAATGCCTCCTGGCCTCCCTTAAATAGATAAACGTGATAGAACTATAAAATCACATGATTTATTCTGAGTTTGTTCCTGAGTTGAATTTGGGACTTAACCTATTGAGATTTAATGAACTCTTTCTAGGATCAAGGTATTTTCAAATAAGCGATTGGATTTCCCCACATAGTTCTAGAGGACAGCTGTGATGAGGAGAAATGCGTCTAAAACTGTGTCCCTGTTTGCATTCTGCCTTGCACTTTGAGTAAGCAACTTAACCTCTCTGAACCTCAAAAATCCCAGCAGTGGTGCCTGCAGCACAGGGGGATTGCAAGGAGGCTACTAGGACACACAAATGGTCCATGAATGTGAATACCCAGAGTCTGGAGTGCATGGTCACAGTGTTTTCCATAATGGCAGTAATAACATATATTTAATTTTAATGTTCATCTGGTTTATATTTATTTCAAACCAAAAAGAAGTGATGTAAATGAATCATATGTCTGCAAAAGAGCAGTGAGTCTGAATCTAGGATATGGGACTCATCTTCCTAAGTCATACCAGTCACTTTCTACATAACAAACTGAGTGATTTTCAAAAGGCAATCTTGAGGATAATCTATTTGTACAATTTGACTATTTGATTTCAATGAGCTTGATTTTAAAAAAAAATTCTTTTAAAATTTTATATCATTCTCATTTCAGAAGAAAATCATAGACCAGACACATTTACCTTAAAATAATATTTGAGGTCTGAGATTTTTAACATAATTATTGTAGTACAATAGCTTATTTATAATAGTGTCTGAATAACTTTGTTTCTAAAGGCAAATGTGCGTTGTTTTAAATAGATATTCTCTACATCTTATGTATTTTTTTTTTCTTTTTTTTTCCTATCAAATGTAGGTCATGGGAATATTACTCTAGTTTGTGTTTACATTGTTGCTTGTTCACTTATTTCTTTTTTTAGCATTTTGGGCTTTTTTTTTTTTTTTTTTTTTTTTTTTTTTTTTTTTTTTTACAGCTTCCCTCCTACTGTTTTGTTTGGCAAAGACTTTCTAACTGAAACAGCTAAAAGAGAATTTCCAAGGTAGCAGGGTGCCATATAAAACAGGATCCCACACCTATAATCTAAATGGCCAGAGATGATAAAATACCTGCCATTAAAAAATACATGTTCTTTACAACTTATCTGGAAAAAGGTTTCTTTAGAGTGACATGTAATGTAAGAGAATTTGAAACAAGTCCAGGTAGCCCTTCTATGGAATATACAATAACAATAGAGAATAAAACATATTTATAAAAATAGATAGGCTTCTTGAACTTTGGAATGTGGCTGTTAGTAGTTTATGGTGTTTAAATTGTTATAAATGGAGTAATTTTAAAACATGATCTAGAATTTTACATTCATCTTTAATTTACTAAATGTATCAACATCCTATTTTTATGTATTCCATATGCAAAGGCTCAGTCATAATTACTTAATCCTTGATTAATTAATTTTCAACTATTTGAATAGATAGATTACAAGTTTTAACAGCAGGATTAGAAATGCGTTAGGTTGACAAAAGTAGAAGGAAAAGTAAAAATTATTTACAGGTCATTCTAACACTGTAAATATGGCCTAAGCACATGTTAGTTAGTCTGAGGAATGTGTAAACTTTTCCTTATTTTCCTTTTAGTGTGTAGTACAATTAGTTCTTCATTGGCAATGAAAGCACATTTATTGGTTTCAGGTTTAAATTTACATCGATGAGATGCAGGAGGCTGTAATTTCTGCTCACAAGTCCTGTCCTGTCATTTCTAACTCTGCCCTTTCTGAAGAACATGGGTGTGTGGAAGAAAGGAAATTGATAATGTAATGGAATATGTTGTGTGTGTGTGTGTGTGTGTGTGTGTGTGTGTGTGTAAGAAAGAAAGAGAGTGAGAGAGAAAGAAGTCAGAGAGCCCCAGATTGTTTGCTTATAAGACACAGCTAGCTGTCTGAGCAACTGAATCATTTTGGAGGGTCCCATTGCATTATATAGCCCAGGTGAGTTGGCCCTGCCATCAATATACAAAAGATCTTGGTGAAATTTACCAGGATCTTGATACCTATTTTCTGGTATTACAGGAATCCCTTTAACCAGTTGAGGGGAGGGAGTGGTGAGACATTGGCTGAAAGGGAGCAAGACTTGACCCAAAGTTTCTCCAAAGGAGTTTGATTTGGAATACTAAATTATCTGCTTAATACACTATTTTATAATGCCCACTAAGATGCTGCCATGGAGGTTAAAGCTGTATTGTGACCTGTCAGTGTCTTATCTTGTTACCTCTAGACCTTCCATGTATTTGTATAATAGAGATGGATCTGTTTAGTGACCTCAGTCAGCCTCAGGAACCAACCATTTCTAATCACCAAGAATATCCTTTATTTAGGATATCTTTGTCTTTTCTATGAGTTCAAGTCCAGGTGCACATAATAATTCTGTTTCCTTTAAAAATCTTTATATTAAGAGTTTTAACTCTACATTTTATTTAGAAACTACGTCTAAATATTATACTGTTTTTCAAACTATTTGAGCATACCGAATTTCTTGCATGTCAGATAAATGTTGTTTGTTCAATATTTGGTCCCAAGGAAGGACTGAAGAAGCTAGGTGCTTTTGTAAATGACTTTAGATGATTATTGAATGTAAATGGGGGAAATTCTGCTCTAAGAATTATATTCATATAGATAAAATACATTAGTTCTTCAAGAAAGCAGAAAATAAGCATATACTATTTGTCACCTCAATTTGTTCCTAATATTTAACAGAATGAACTGTAGACCCTTCAGATTGTTTCAACAGGTGTAAAGGTTGTCCACTGAGTATATAGCTTGTGACTTATATTCTGTATTAGTGCCCATGTGTGTGTGTATGTGTGTTTTCAAATATGTACAATTTCCACATACCCCTGGGAGCTACTAAAATTGATCAGGTTCTTCTTATTGTCTGTATAACACATAATTCCAAAATTTAGTGGCTTAAAACATAGCAACGTTAATTTTTTTTTTTTGTAGATAAAAAATTCAGGAATACCTCAATTGGGCACTCTAGAGTTTTCTCAGGTACTAATAGACAGATGGCAGTCAGAGCTGAACAGATGGGGCTGAGTGGATGGGGCAATGGGGACGGCTTCATGTTCTCAAAGCCTCTTCACAAGGTTCCTGATGGGATAGTTTGGCCTTTATCACAGCTTGTTCTTTTTGGATATCTAATAATATAGCTCAGAGTCCCAAAGATGAGTGCTCCAAGAGGCAGGCAAAAGTGGTATTCATTTTACAATCAAGCCTTGTAAATTATACAGCATTACCTTTCCATGATCTATCAGTAGAAACAGTGACAAAGCTTACCCAAAGCCTAAGGGAGGATAAAGGCACTACCTTTTTTTTTTGTTGTTGTTTTGTTTTTGTCCAGGGATTAAACTCAGGGACTCTTAACCACTGAGCCACATCCCCAGCCCCATTTTGTACTTTATTTAGAGACAGGTTCTCACTGAGTTGCTTAGCACCTTGCTTTCGCTGAGGCTGGCTCTGAAATTGCGATCCTCCTGCCTCAGCCTCCTGAACCTCTGGGATTACAGGCCTGTGCCACCAGAGCCAGCAAGGCACCACTGTTTGATTGAAGTGTGGCATTCTGAAAGGAGGGCAAGTGGCTCAATGTCACTTTTTAAAATCTTGTTTTAAATGGACTAGTAATTAACCTAATTATGTGGGGTTTTTTTCTTACTGATAATTAAAGAATAAATACAGTTTATAGAGAAATAAGCTCTGCATTCTGAAATGCCTAAATTCCAAGCAATACATATTTTAATGCTGCCATGATTACCAGTGCTTTTGAAATGAGTCCAGGTAGCCTCTCACTTAGATGGAACACATAATAGCAGCGCTCCTACCAACTCCCTTTACAAAATTGCTTTCCCCCAAATGAGATTGGGTTGAACATTTGAGGGAGAGGTATTGTGTAGACAACATGAGAGTGAAACCCTGCATCAAGGACCCTCTGCATTTTTCTCATCCCCCTCTACAGTTAAGGTAGATCTAGGATGAAACTGGTGAAGGAGAGTCATTGGCATGTGCCTTCTTAACTATTTCTGTCCTGAAGTGAAGCCAGACTTTTCCTTTACACCTATTTCCAAACAAATAGCCCAAACTAGAGAGGGAAATACTACAGGAGGGGAAATAACTCTTCTGCCAGAAAGGAAGAAGGAAAAAGCCAGAAAGTAAAGGAGCAAAGTAAGAGCTTGCAGTTTCTTTCTTTTACCCAATAAGCCCCTGCAACATATCCGGAAAACAGTGAGCACACACTGCTGCACAAATTGCTGTGGAATATATGGTTTCCATGTATTTTGGAAGCTATGTCTTTCACATGAGACCTGGTCATTAATGTCCCAACTCTGGATGGACACTGTTACAGAGAATCTACTGTAACCCACCTCTCATATCTCACATGTGACACATGACTCAGTTCAGTGCCTTACATTATTTAGGTTTTTGCTTACTTATATTCTTGAAAGAAAAAAAAATGTGAGGAAGGCGTTTTATTTTCAGAGCACAAGTTATTGTACTCCAGAAATGAAAAGTAGTAATTAGATTTTTGTTGATCTTAGCACAGACCCTGCATTATTTTAAGTTGTGACATTAAAATGTTCGTCAAAATATGCAATTTTCTCCTTTTACATGAAAATAACTGTGTATTCTGAATATTAAACTAGACATTGTCTACATTATGGTCCTAAAGTTGATTTATATCCTGTGCAAATGTTACTTATATAGTATTGGGACTCACTACATTTCTACATACAATGATGATCTAAATTTCTATATTTCTCTGATCAAGAAAAGAGAGGGATGTTGCTTCATCTTTTCTGAGTTTAAAGCCATGATTAAGTTTATTTTATTTTATTTTATTGGTATCAGGGATTAAACCCACGAGTGCTTAACCCACATCTTCAGCCCTTTTCATTTTTTAGTTTGAGACAGGGTCTCACAAGGTTGCTTGGGGCCTTGCTAAGTTGCTGAGGCTGGCCTCCAACTTGCAATCCTCCTGTCTCAGCTTCCTGTGTCACTGAGATTTAAAGTGTACACTATCATGCTTGGCTGAAAGCAATAATTAACTTGAAATGCAATATTTTAAAGCTGCTGCATTGTATAATTTTATCCCTGCTACTGTTTTCACATAGGGTAAGCAATTGCCTGAAGTATATTCAAAAAAGTTTAAAATACCCTTTGTTTCTCTTACATCATAATATGGAAATATGAACAAAAGTTTTGCAGGTGGGAAAACAGCATTTTTTTTCTGTCTTTGAACTTGTTTGAGGATAGTATACAATAAAATAAGAAAAAAAATGTGTTGTTAACATTGTTTGGTACTACTCAGCATTTAACTGACTTTTTCTGTTCCACTACCATATCAAAGAAAAAGCAAAGCTGATAATTAAAAACAATAATGCCAGCAATTTTATTGGCTAGATTTTTTTTCCAAGAAGAACATGTAATTTCAATTTATTTTGGCCTTTTCTCACATTAGGCTAAAAACAAATATATTAAAAGATTCATTATGCCAAGCTTGAACTACTTTTCAATAAATTTGTTTGATCAGTTACATGTTGATTAACAAATTGGTTTTCTTTGTTCTTAGACTTGTAAGAGTATAAAGCAAAATATTAGAATAAAATATTTTATTTCATATTTTATTCAACTTTATTGATTTTATTATTTTCATTAAATTTTCTATAAGTTTACCCATTAAAAAATAACTAAATTTTCAAAGTCACTTGGACTACATTAAAATTCCACTTTTGTTTCTGACCAAAACTTTCTTAAACTTTGGTCCCTAGTAGAGCTATCTGGATGCACTAACATTTGAGAGCTCTGTATAATATAATTGTATAAAATGTTGAGCCAAATAAAGGTCCATTTGGCCCAGAAAGACTTGACTCTGACATTTTAATGGTCTTTTT
Organism: Urocitellus parryii; assembly: GCF_045843805.1. Classification (NCBI taxonomy): domain Eukaryota; kingdom Metazoa; phylum Chordata; class Mammalia; order Rodentia; family Sciuridae; genus Urocitellus; species Urocitellus parryii. The sequence continues at coordinate 96,501,806 of NC_135538.1, forward strand.
TGCAGGACTCTGAGTTTGTTGATCTTATTTTAGCAGAAACTCATTCCATTGATGTCTCTCCTGCTAAGCCACTTAAATGCAATCTACTCTGGGAGACACAGAGTGTGCCCAAAGGACTAGTTGAGGGGGAACTAAAGTCCTTCCAATGTGACATAGTTACAACTTGCTCACTTGAAAAATCACATTCATTACTCAAAACCTGGTTTAAAATATAAAACAGTAGGGTGTTAATGTGGTCCAATTTTCTCACCAGTTTTGAGTACATTCTAGTAGAACTGACTTTTAAGAATTCATGACCCTTCTATACTGAGCACTATAAATAAACACATTATACCAGTTTTTAGAAATAGATAATGATTTTAAAAGATGAAGTTTGCTGATATTTATAAAGAATTTCACTTTTTAAGTAATTTTTAAAAATAAAAAGTAGTTTTTCTGGTTTTAGATACATGCATATCAATCTACAATTGTCTGATTAAGTTGCTGGAAAATCTAGAGGTAATATGGATTAAAGAGAGAAATAAATCTTAATGTTAAATGTAATATATATTCAAAATCACATTAGACAATAGATAAATGTTATATTTTAAAATCTACACACTAGTGAAACTTATAAATGCTAATATTTTACTTTTTTTTACAAATTTGATTAAATAAAACAGATAAGTATATTTCCCTTCCAGTATATATATAAATAGAAAACATTTTATAACACATGTGATTTTATTACTCTTTTACATTTTTAAATATCTATCCATTTCTCTTGAATAGGCTAATTTGGATTATTACTTTGTACAATAATAGAATATTTTGTAACACCTATTGATTTTAGATATTCTTCATAGTAATATAGAGGACATTCTTTTGAAGAATTTCATAATGCCTTTGAAAAATTTAAATTTGCTATTAAAAAGCTTATAGGTTATAGTTAAACATTCTTTGTTATATCAGTATGTAGAAGCAAATTCATGTTAATAACTTCATAGCACTAATCCTAATTACTATGACCTTCTACATCTATGAGATGAGATCTATTGGTAAGTTTAGCACAATCATTAGTTAAAAAAATGTATGTTTCTTACACTGAATTCTGCTTATAGTTTATACTAAGAAATGTATTACCTGTAGTCTAAGTATAATAATTTCTCCCACCCTACCCCACAACCTCCAAGTTGCAGACTTCCTGAGCTTTTGGGGACATCATTATATCTATTATTTAACCTGTGCTTTCTGATGGAGCAACAGAAAATCTGAGACCTGAACGTTACTCATTTTATGATATGATTTGGTAAAGTATTTTAATCTCTCTGTCTTGGATCCTTTTCGTTTATTCATTCTCTCATTCATTGCTTTTATTGTGTCTCTATTTACAACTGTATTGAATTCTTTGTAGGACTCAAACATTGAATAACAGGAAGTTGCTAACAATAACCACAATGTATGCCTAACAAGGCAGTTAAAAAGTTAAAATGAATAATAGGAATAAAATCACTAAAATAGTTAAAACTCATACAAAGGTGTTCTAAAAATCCATTGAATATCTTTAAATGAGTTATAATCAAATAAGCCCTTGATTGTGTTGAGCAGTTTATCTTTGGGCATCTGGCCAACCTTTGAGGTTCTTCTGCCTTTTGCACTATTTATTCGGAGATCTCCAGATTCATATCATGGCTAAATCACAAGCTATTGCAGTGATGGTGTTGATTTTCATGGCAATAAAATACTTTTTGCCACAGCTTTTTCTCATTGTCAGTATTTTATTTCCAGGGAGTTAGTCCACCTCTTACAACCCAAGTCTACCCTCTTTCTCATTATTGTAGCCACCTATAGTGTTTAGAGTTGGCTTGAAGAAGGGCATTTAAGAATAGAAGGGAAACTCCATTTACAGTCAGTACAGAATGAGTACAGTTAGATCCAGTCTTTTAAAATTCACTTCTGCTTTCATGTAAAGAAAATAACTACAATGTTATTATAGAACACAAAGGCATAATATATGAGAGGTAGCACAGTTGAGTGGGAAGAAAATTATACTGGGAGCTTTGAGACTTCTTGCCCCTACTTCAGAATGATGTTGGGAATGTGATTGTTTTGACGTGGGAAGACCAGGAGAGTTGTCACAAAAGGCATTGACCTGAACAAAGAATAACTAATGTATAGTCCTTATGTTTATTTTGGGAAACTGGAAAATGTTATTGAATAAAATGACCTGTGTTTCCCTGTCCAGAACATTCCTCTCCCAGTTTGCAACCCACAAATCCATTTGGGTAGGTTGAGGTTATTGTATAATTTAAAAATGAGTATTTGTAGTCCTTGGTGGATTAGGATTAAAATGCCTGTGTTTACAGGGAGACTCTCAGTGGCTTGGTCTCTCTTAATAAGGAGCACAGGCATTGCATCCAGGAGAGGGCAGTACAGGCGTCCTTGGTAAACAAAGGCAAGGTTGAAAAAGGAAGTACAGGAAGTCATACACCAGACCAAATTAGTTTTCAGGCTTCTGGACTTAAGAAGTTTTGTGAGTATGGTGTCAGACCATTTTAGCTTTGGCAGCCAGGACAGAGTATTGAGAAGGGGGGAAAAAAAAAAGAAAAGAAAAAAAAAAAAAACTGGATGTTCAATTTTCCAGAGATTTCCTGTGTTTATTATTGTAAGACTGTGATTTATTAAAACTGTCTTACTTCTTCAAGCAGACCAAGATTTCCTCTATGCTACTGAGGCTAAGATATATGGAATTTGTGTAAAGAGTCTGTGAATGAGACAGGGTTATAGTACCCAGGCTACAGTGCTATGCATAGCTGGCCAGAGCATTTTCACCCAGCATAGTCAGGATGGATACTCTTAGAACCATTTTTTCTCATTACTGAATTTATGAATGTTACCATTAAGAGGAATTACTGCTCAAATTGATGTTTGAGTTATAGGGTCTGAAACCACATTATTTACATTTTTAGATTGATCATGGCATGTGTTGAAAAAAATTGCATACTCTGTATCTGTCTTTCCTGATGTACTCCTGCATACAGAAAGTAATACCATCAGTTATGTCTAATCTGGCCAGTGGAGATGGTAGACAAACAACTCCTGACAGTGTCTACTTATCTTGAAGAAATATGAATGTTATCCTGGATTATGGTGTCGGTAGTGGGGCAAAAGCAAAGCATCCTTTACAAATATTTTTGAAAAATATTTAGCATACTATAAGGTTACAGGTCCATGAGTTTAAGTCTATTTTCTGGCAAAATTTAAGATTGTTTATTAAGTAGAAAACTTAGAGACACAGATATGCCTAGAAATATTATGAATATGCCAAGAATAAGACATATTCAGTTGACTTCAATTTTTTTTGTTGGTAGTATTTCTGATGTGGTAAGGCAAAGCAATACTATAGATACTATAAATCTGTATTTCAGAAAATTTCTGGACTATCACGATGATGTCACTATGGAAGATAGGAAATTTCACAAAGGATTTATTTTCCAAACTTTTATTAATCACTGAAACTTCTTATTTTTACCTTGGATAGAATCTTATGTTGAACCTCAATACATGATATAGATGGGAACAGATATGTTTAGGTCCCTCCCCAGGTCCTAGCATTAATCTTATCAATGTGTTCAATTACTGTTATGGTTTAGATATGAGGTGTCCCCAAAAGCTCATATGTGAGACAATGAAAGAATATCCAGAGGTGAAAGATTAGATTATGGGAGGTATAGACTAATGGGTGGATTAATCCACTGATATGGATTAACTGGGTGGTAACTGTAGGCAAGTGGGATATAGCTGAAGGAAGTAGGTCATCAGGGGAGTAACTGTGGGGCTTATATTTTGTCTGTGGTGAAGGGACCTCTCTGCTTCCTGTTACTATGTCCTAGGATGCTTTCTTCTGTCATATTCTCTCACCATGTTGTTTTGTGCACCTAAGCCCTGAAGACAGCTGACCATGGACTGAACCTCCAAATCCCAATAATTTTGATGATGAGTCTAAATTAAAAGGTACTAGATTTATTAGGTAGTAGATTTTATTATTTAGATAATAAAATATGCCTCCAAATTGTTTGACCTGAATTCTTTTTAACAAGTTTTGTTTTTGCCATTTTGATACACAAACTATTTAGCAGTAGCCAAAATGAAAACATAGAAGATATGGAAGATGTATTTATCAAGGAGTTTATACAGAGAATACACTTTACAGTCAGATGGACTTGAACTTCAAACCAACCCCTCCACTCACTAGCTAGGTGACTTTCCTCTTCCTTATATCTCTAAATCTATTTGTTCTTCTTCAGAAACCATCTCACTCATTGGATAATTAAAAATGTTTAAAGAGATAGCACATAAAAAACTCAACACACATAGACCTAACCTCTAGCTCAGAATAAAGTAAATGTGACTTTGTCATTATTATTGTTATTACTAGCAATAAAATATTAGAGCAATTAATGGAGGAAAAAGAATCACAATTTACATTGAACTGAATTCAAAGTTAATTGAAACTAGAGTAAAGGGCTGAAACCAAGGGGCACAAATGACCTTTAATTAGATAATCATTTATTAAATGCTCCTTTTATGCAAGGTATTTTAGGAGCAGATAAGTTAGGGAGAAAGACACATAAATTAACATAAATTATATAAGGTTTGATAAAAGAGCATTGATAAACAGATAGTGACCTATGAAAGTAGAAAGTATATAAATCAAGCTAATTTTTGAAAATGTCTTAGAAGAGGAGCTTTTGGGTTTAAAAATGGAAGATTAAGTCAATTAACTAAATGGGAAAGGGAGGAATGATTTTTAGGCAGATGGAGTGATATGGAGGATCAGAGATGTGAACTAGCATGATGTAGCATTGTAAACCTTTTGGTATGGCTAGAGATGAGCTGGGAGCATTTCTCTAAGAATTGGATGCTCTGGTAAAGATTACGAAGAGTTTGGAATTCTCAATATCTTTGAGGACTTAGCTTCTCTGCACTGTTGAATGGTTTGTAGCTAATAGGGCTCCATCAGGGGAATGGATAACCTTGATGTAATGTTGTCTTTGGCTCTCTAGTGGTCTTGGGTGTCTGATACAACCTCATACCAATTTCATAATATTCAATATGTTGAGAGTGGTGTGACCTATTTATAACACTCTTTATCTTGATGATTCTCATAGCAAAGCATAAGATAAAATCTTTTATTTTCTTTCAGTTTAATGGATTTTAGTACATTCCCAGAGTTGTGCAACAATCACAATAAATTTTAGAATATTTCCATAATCCCCAAAATAAGTCCTGTACCTATTAGTAATTGCTTGCCATCTATTTCTTCCCTCAGCTTCTTGAGAATGTTAATGTCTTTTCTACCTCTATAGATTTGCATTTAATGTAAATGAAAGCATGCAATACCTGGCCTTTTGTTTCTCACTTCTTTTACTTCACATAATGTTTTTGAGGTTTCTTCATTTTTGCAGCAGGTACCATTTACTTGATTTTTTTCATTGTAGAATAATATTCCATTGTTTTATATACTACATTTCATTTATCCATTTATCAGTTGAAGACATTTGGGTTATTTCTACATTTTGGAATGATGTTGCTATCAACATTTGTACGCAAGTTTTTAAAATAATTTTTCAACTTGTTCTAATTAGTTATACATGACAGTAGAATGCATTTTGACACATCATACATAAATGGAGTATAACTTCTCATTTTTCTGGTTGTACATGATGTAAAGTTACACTGGTCATACAATCATGTATGCACATAGGGTAATAGTGTCTGATTCATTCCACTATTCTTCTTACCCCCATGCCCTCTTTCCTCTCTTCAGTCCTCTCTAATACAAAGTACCTCTGTCCTTCCCTAGCAAGCCCCCTGCCTTATTGTGAATTAGGATCCACATATTAGAGAAAACATTTGGCCTTCAGCTGTTTGGGATTGGCTTAACTCACTTAGCATAAGCTCCATCCATTTACAGGCAAATGCCATAGTTTTATTCTTCTTTAAGGCAGAGTAATATACAATCATGTACATATACCACATTTTCCTTATCCATTCATCTGTTGAGGGGCACCTCAGTTGGTTCCATAGTTTAGCTATTTTGAATTGTGCTGCTTTAAACACTGATTTGGCTGTATCACTGGAGTATCCTGATTTTAGGTCCTCTGGGTATAGAGGAGTGAGATAGCTGGGTCAAGTGGTGGTTCCATTCCACATTTTTAAAGGAGTCTCCATACTGCTTTCCATAGTGGTTGCACCAGTTTTTAGTCCCACCAGCAATGTGTGAGTGTACCTTTTGCCCATATCCTTGCCAATATTTATTGTTACTTGTATTCTTGATAATTGCTATGCTGACAGAAGTAAGATGAAATCTTAGAGCAGTTTTGATCCGCATTTCTCTAATTGCTAGGGATGTTGAACATTTTTTTTTTTCATATATTTGTTGATCGATTGTATTTCCTTTTCTGTGAAATGTCTGTTCAGTTCCTTCCCCATTTGTTTTGTTTTTGTACGTTTTAGTTGTTGATGGACTTTTATTTATTTTATGTGGTGCTAAGAACGGAACCCAATGCCTCACACATGCTAGGCGAGCAGTCTTCCACTGAGCTACAACCGCAGCCCGGGCTACTTATTTGTGTATATTTTTGTGTTAAGTTTTTGAGTTCTTTATATATCCTGGAGATTAACGCTCTATCTGATCTGCATGTAGGTAAAGATTTTCTCCCATTATGTAGGGTCTTTTCAATATTGATTGTTTCCTTTGCTGTGAAGAAACTTTTTAGTTTTATCCTATCCCATTTATTGCTTGTTGATTTTACTCCTCCTGGTTTTAGGAGTCTTTTTAAGAAAGTCAATTCCAAAGATGACATGGTGAAGATTTGGGCCTACTTTATCTTCTGTTAGCACAGGGACTCTAGTCGAATGCCCAGGTCCTCGATCCACTTTGAGTTGAGTTTTATGCAGGGTGAGATAAAATGCAATCTTATTCTCTAGGTCCTTGTGGGTTGTGGAACAAACCTACTCAAAAATTTTTATTTCTCACTGGGGAAGGAGTTGCAGACTCTTCTAGATCACACATATTAATTACCCAGGCAACGTGCTGAATATGCAGATTTCCAGTTTATACTCATAGTTTGATTCTTGGGGCTGGTATAGCACATAAAATAGCATTTTAAAAATCAGTTCAGAAAATTCCAACCCAAGCAGTCCTCAAACATTAGTTTGAGGAACACTTTACTAAGCACAATGGACATGGTAATAAATGCTACAGACTACAATGAGTATTCCTCTTTGTAGGAATGGGTTTTTTTTTCTAATAGATTTCCAGCTTTGATTCTTAATAACTCTGAATCATACACAGAATTTAGCTAACAAGATAAAGAACCTTAATTCTTTCAGTTGCACATAATTAAATAAAACTCAGGACCTCACAGGATCCTGCTTTGGCAATAATTAAAATGTTTTAGAGGGACACGCAGAATGTCAAAATAGTTAAAAATAATTACAATATATTTTTACTGAGCTTCATATAGTACCTTAAAAGGGAGCCAATTAATATCCTACCACAAGACTTTTAAAAGTCCTCTTTCCTTACTTCCCAAAATTTCCTACACCCCACATCTGTTTTAGAGTCTCTCAGCCTCTAAATGTTCTCACTTTTATTTCTGCCTCTTAGATTATCTATATTTTTGTTTAGTTTCTTGATTCCGTAATACAGTGCTTGGCTTGGAACAGCAGAGACAAAGTCTATGGATTGCAGTAAAGGAAAAATCTCTTCTGACAATGACAGGTTCGTTTTAAATGATGGTGGAGTTGTGAAAAGTGGACATGGAGAACCCTCAAATACCATACCCAGGGACTTTTCTGTTTGATGATTCTGCACTTCTTTAAAAGATGTCCATGTTTCCAGGCACAAAGGCACATGTCTTTAATCCCAGCAGCTTGGGAGGCTAAGGTAGGAGGATTGCGAGTTCAAACCCAGCCTCAGCAACAGGGAGGTACTAAGCAACTCAGTGTGAGTTGTCTCTAAATTAAATACAAAATAGGTCTGGGGATGTGGCTCAGTGGTTGAGTGTCCCTAGGTTCAATTCCTGGTACACCCCTCCCAAAGAAAAAGATGTCATTATTAATTGTGCTACTCAAAAACCCATCCTATTAACTCTATGTTCTCCTCCTCCTTTTGTTGATAACTTGACTTCCTGTTTAATACCTCCATCACAAGCAACTAGGAAATATGAAAATTTTCAAGGAACAATCTTAAGGTATGACTCAGTATCCTTCTTATTTCAGGATTGTATTTCTGGAAAGATATGAAGTAGGCCTCATCTTGGAAAGCTTTCAGTATTGGAGTAGTTGGCCACTGTCTATGCCTTGTCACTTCAGTGAAGCAGCTGCTGAGCTCTTTGTAAATGATATGTTTGGACAGTTCAGGGCCATCTCTCTGGCTGAAATCTGTGAATAAATAGGAGACACGTGACCAACCACTTGCAAGGAACTTTGTTCCTGGATATGTATGCAAAGACATTACTTTTTTTTTAAATTTTAAAAATTTAGTCTTTTAGAAATATTCTATTTTGATAATTTCAAACTTATTAGAAGGTGCATGACATTAGTACAAAGAATTCCTAGAAAACATTTCTGAGATACTACCTTTGCTTTTCCCCTTCTCTTCTTGGCTTTCTTCTTCTTCTTCTTCTTTTTAAATTTGTTGTTTTTAGATATACATGAGAGTAGGGTGTATTTGACATATTATATGTACATGGAGTGCCACCCATTCCAATTTTGATCACATTCTTGTGATTGTATGTGAAGTGGAATTGCATTGGTCATGTATTTATCTCTTTCCAGTCAGAATGGCAGTTATCATGAATGTAAGTAACAATAAATGTTAGTGGATATTTGGGGAAAAAGGCACACTCATATGTTGGTGATAGATTGCACATTGGTACAACCATTATGGAAAGCAGTATGGAGATTCCTTAGAAAACTTGGAATGTAACCACCGTTTGACCCAATTATCCCACCCCTCAGCTTATATCCAATGGAATTAAAAAATAAGCATATTCTAGTGATGCGGCCACATCAATATTTATAGTAGCTCAATTTACAAAGACACTGCTTTTTGAAAAAGAATCTATAATATCAAATATAAAATTGGATGGGAAAATCAATGTTAGTTTTTAATTTAAAAAACTAATTCATGAAATCATAAAATTTTAAAGTTAAACATTTATAAATACCTCAAACAAAAGTACTTTGAAAACTTGAATTGTCTGAGATTACTTATTTTTTCCCATAGTTTTTTTTTTTTAACTGTATATCTTTGCCTTTTTCTAATGACAATAGTTTATAAGATTTTCTATGGGGAAAGTAGAAAGATGATTCAGTCTATTCTCCAGAACTGTTGACAAAATAGTTTTATTGAAAAATTAGAAAAAATATCAGTTTAATAACTCATTATTGGTAATGTCATATTAATATGTAATCTAATATTTTGTGATATATAATTTTATACAGAGATATATTCTTTCTAGAAGAATAATTACATTTTTGTGAACTTCACACATGATTTTGGCTTATTCTATTTTCTGTGATTTTAATAAAAATTAAAAACAAAACATTCTGGTAGAAAAACATTTTCATTTGATTTTTGTATTAATAGAAACTGTTTCTCTTACAACTTTATGTGTATAATATTTGAATGGATATTCTGCATACTAGTTAGTTCCATATATGTTAAAAATTGGTTTTCCCCGTATATTTACATATATTTGATATCAGATACAGTGGGACATGGAACATTTACTCTTGCCTCAACTCTAAAGTGACCATTTTAATATGAAGTAAAATTGAATTTTACATCCATCTATCTATATGAATAACTTTGTTCAATGAAAAATTTGGAATACTTTCAAATACTATGAATAGTATTGCTCCACTAAAAAATAGGCTCCTGGGTGATTTACATATTTACATATGTCATTATTTGAGCTTGGGCTATAAAGAAAAATGTTTCCTTATCTATGTTCTCTGGAATTTCAGATGACATGGTTATGTGTTATTTTGTACTTATGGTATATGTGTTTTTATATAATACATGCACATGCATACACACACACACACACACACACACCACACAATTATATGCTTCCCTCAGTAGCCCATGTATCAATGAAAGGATTACATTTGCTTCATTTTCCTATACCTAAATGTTAGACAGGTAGTAATTGAACATGTATAAATATTAAGAGGAATGAATAAATATTGAAAGAAACTTAAAAATTTATGGCCTTGTGATATTTAAAAAAAATATGTTAATTTTTGTATCCCCTCAATTGTAAAGTTAATAGCTAAATTTACAAAAAATATTGAAACTTCTAATATTACTTACTCCCTTTCTGAAACTCACAAGAAACTCTTGTCATTGTTTATTACTGTTTACTCATATGCATTATCTTGTACTTGCACTAATCTCAGAGAACTGGGGCAGGATCAGAACACTAACAATGCTCATTCTGTATTTAGCCATTGTCATTGACTGGGGAACATAATAAAAGCCTAAAAGTTTAGGAGACAGTATAGTGTTCAGATAATAACAAAATGTTAGTAGGATGTCTAAATATGTATAAAATAGACTATTTAAGTTTATTTGCACTATGATAGTTGTTAATGAATTCTCTAAACTATAAGCTTATTACATTCTAATCCTTATAGCCCTTTGCATATCATTAAAACTCTTACAAATATTGTGACTATTTGAATCCATATCAACATGTGAATGCCTAAGAAATTGATTACTCATGGTAGGCCTGCTTTGTTGGATAGAAAGTCACAGGTATTGTTATTTCTAGACTGTATCCAGATGATGGCAAAACATTTTCCCAACCAAATCATGAGGTTTCTTGATATTGCATTTTATTCAATAAAAAGCCACAGAAAAATCTGAAAAATATTTTAAATCAAACCAGATGTAGAAAGTTTTTTTATTAAATGTCAAAACAGTAATGTAAAGAAATAGTTAGTCCCATTGTTTGAATAATAGTTAAACTTTAGACATTAAAATAACATCAAGATTGAAATATAACATAAACTGTCCAAGAAAAAGATATTAAAGTAAGGATTTTATAGCTTTAATTGAAACCTACTTTATTTTATTCATTATAATAACATCATATCCTATTAGAATATCCTAAAACTCTTTTCTTATTGCCTTTATTAAACAAAATAGGACAGAATGCTATTATTTTCTGAATGGCCTCATTATATGTGACTTTTTTCAAAACAAAAAGTAGTGAGTTTTTGGATTCTAGTTCATATGTTTATCATAAAATGAAGACATCTTCAATGATTATCAAAATTCAGCTGTTATGACGTGGAAACATGGTTATTATTATGTCTTCTTTGTAGTTCTACTGGTTGAAACATCTATAAAGAGCAATTTATGTTTGTTTCATTATATAAGGTTCTTCACATTGATTCAAGACTTTCATTAAATTATATACATAATGGAAAAATGCTCTTGTAGGCTGAGATGACCAATATTTCTTGTAGATTAAAATTTGATTTGCCCTTTGTGCTATTTATGATAGAATGCCATACTTTAACCTAATCTATATTTGGTTAGGGACACAGTATTCATTTTTGTTATCCTGGTAGTATAGGTGTTTCCAATAAATGTTTAAGGTTATTATGTTTAATAAATTTTAAGCATTAGTAATATTGATTTGACATTATTTTCTAGTAAGAGAATGTTGTTATTTTTACTTAATTTCAACAGGCTAAAAGTAATAGTAAATTCTTTCTGCTTGAAATTATAAACAAATGCTATGATTTTCTTATAATTTGCATATTAATGCTTATTCGTGTGTGTGTGTGTGTGTGTGTGTGTGTGTGAGAGAGAGAGAGAGAGAGAGAGAGAGAGAGAGAGAGAGAGAGAAAGCGCAAGTGTGAGAGAAAAACAAGGCAGAGAGGAGACAGAAAGCTCACACTCTAAATAGCCTCAAACACCAAGGCAATATCCATGGATAATCAAGAAGTGTGTTGAAATCTGTACAAATGTCAAATATTTTAAAAGGGAGGCTATAAAATAGTGAGGATTGCATTTTCAAGTAATCATTCATGCTATTAGCTCCTGTCCTATTAATTTTTCTTTGGGAGTTCTATTCCCATTGCTATTTTCTACAATAGAATTTCACATAAACTGGAATCTCATGATAATCTGAGAATCATCTCCATCTTTGTAGACTGACCTTTGTACCTCCATCTGGTTCATCCTTCTATAATACTGCTTTTATTTAGTCCTGTGCCAGTTCGACACTGACTCTCCATGCCTCTGTGTTGCCTTCAGGATAAATTACGGATCTTTAGATTAATGGGAAAGTATGTCAGAGATGTGTCACAGTGTAGGACGTCCATCTTTATAATCTCAATCCTGATTATTCACCAGTAATGTTCTCTAGCCAAATGTTGTGTTTCTGTCTGTCCTTCTATTCTAGCCCTATCCATTTTTCAGAATTCCAGATTGTATGTCTATATAATGAAGTCCTTGAGGACTTAGTGGTGTAAATAGCATCTATTATGTTCACTTATTCTGTAGATTAGGAATTTGAGCAGGGCACAGAGTGACAGGTTGTTTTTGGTCCATAATGTCTAGGATCTCAACTGCAGACTTTTATTTTAGAGGTCAGAATCATGTGAAGGTTACTTCAGTGACAGATAGAGGGGATGATAATATTTATTGGCTAGGGGCCTCAATCTCAATTCACACAGATTCTCCAGGAGGCCTCTTCTTCGGGTGACCTCTCTGCATAGGAGAGCCTTTTCTTTCTCCTAGCATGTTGGCTGATTTCTCCACACCGACTTTCCCCAAATAGAAAGCCATATGGAACTTATATCCTTTTTTATAACCTAGCTTCAGAAGTCATACAGTATTATTTTCACTCTGTACTATTAGTTGGAACAATCAGAGCCCACCCAGCTTCCAGGGGGGAAGTAAATAGAATACACCACTTGATTGACAGTGGAGAGAACCTGGAAGAGTATGTAGAACTGGAAATCTTACTATGACCATTTTTATTTTTAAATTTATAATATGCTACCGTCAAGGGCTTCAGTTTGTACTCCATATTTTCTTTTAAATGTTCATAGACTATCGTAGGTAATACCAGTATTTTCCCTTTCCAAACTTTTATGTGTTTTAATTAGCAACCAGGATATTCCTTTGGATTGTGAATTCTCCATGTGTGTCTGTTTTTTTCTCCACAACTGTTCTGCAAATGACTTCATTGATAGGACCTCAGTTTTTCACAGAAAAATAAGATCTGTTTTTCCCACAGGATCTAGCATATGGTTTTGGACACGGTAGATGCTCAGTAAACATCTGAGTTAACATCAAATGAGACTAAAATGAAATAAGGGATTTGGCTTTTATGAATCACAAATGAATTGATATGGTAGATATTATGTCCTTTGCAAAGGATATAGTAATGAGGTGGGAGATGGTGAATATGTTACCTTAGAAATAAATGATCAAGAATCGCATGTTAGGTTTAAATAAATGTGTCTGTATTGAGTGAACCAAGCAGTTTTAATTACTGGTAAGGCATGACAATGACAGTCAACCAGAGGGAATATTTTGCACCTTAAAAATTTAATTTAAATTTAAAATATATTCAAGACATTTTATTAATCCAAATTATATTCATTCAAAATATTTAGTTTAAGTCTGCTGGCATTTAACTAAAGTTGAGAAGACTAATAGAGCAAACACAATAATTATTGTAATATTTTATATTGCTTTAAAATATGTATACATATATTAAGGAAAATCCCTTATGCTTTAGTTAAATTATGTTTTTAACATTCAAAATAATACATGTTCATTATAAGAAGTAAATATGTATAGAGATAAAACAATAGTCTTCATTCTCCATTTCTGCAGTAAGGATATCAGTTTTGGTTTGATGTAAGTTCGTTGCTAATTAAAACACATTTTCCAGTTTATTTTTATACATTTCATCATATATTATTTCATATATATACATAGTTCATGCATAATTTGATATTTTAAAATATTAAATAGTTATGTAAGTAATAATTTTCTTGTATAATCATGGTATCTGATTATCAGTGATTGCTTTAAAAGAGTAACTAATAGACTTTGTGGACTGGATATTTTAAGTCAAAGTTGATTTTTTAATAGATTCAGAAAATAAAATATTAACAGGGTGGGTTAAATTTTTGTCATAGGTATTTTCTCTACTGTATTTATATTTTGCCTGTGAGAAATAGGTAGTAATTCTTTGATTTTACTATATTAAGCATAATAACTATACTAACTGAAACACCTGTGCTACCCAAGTAACATATCCCAGCTTTGTTAAGTTATTCTAATGGACATGTATAATTTATATCTTATTAAACTTTGTAAAATTTCATGCACTAGAAGCTGTTTAGTCATAAAATTCTCCTGTGGGAGGTAAAGATAGCACAGAAGTCTTTCACACTCTCCTCACTATCAGGAATGTTTGAGGATTGGACTATTAAATTATACAGAATGATAGAGAATACATTTTGGTCAAGTGAACATTTTAAAGGAAATTAGAAAAGTTTCTGAGACTCTGTAATCACTCATGTGGCCAGATCTTTTTATATGAATTAATTAAGCTCATATCCAGTCATTATATACCTATGACACTGACAACTACTTTTTCTGCAGTTATATTGGCACATTTAAAAAATTTCAAGTGTTATTTTGTAGTATATATTTGCATATGCAATTATGACCTACCCAAAAATCTAAGAACATGTCTGATCTAATATTCAGCTACATATTTAAATGTAACTCTTATGTATTTAAGATGGCTGATCACACTGAAGTGATGAAAGGCATTAATCAATATCCAGGAGTTCGATATCCTGTCCTTACTCCTAATCTTCAGGGTTTTCACCGTGCTGTAAGTGTGCTACTTGTTTTTCTAAAATTTATATGCCCATGATTGTTTTAAAGATCTGTACAAAGTTAAAATGGTGTCCTTTGTAGTTAACTTAACTTTTATAAGTACACTACTAATATACTAACATGAATGCATAGAAATCTGTACCCTCACAGCATTGTTAAAGACCAAAGTGTTACATAATTGGCTCTTTTAATTTAAGCATTCAAGAAAATTCAAGAATCAAAACACTAAAACAACAGAAACAAAATATAAAAGCAAAACTCTTCATTGTCATAAATTTTTTTGACAGTGTATTTTGTGTCTCCCTCTTAAGTAGGTAATATAGAGTACAACTCAAACATTTATTGATAAGTCATTAATATTCCTGAGATGGATAAATATTTTGTAAAAAATTCTTGGCCAAGTTTTTGTTTCTGTAGCTTCCTCCCTCTACACGAAGTTCAGCTTTGTCATTGTATGTACATCTAATGACTTTTCTTCTTCTTTATTTTTCTTCTGATTCTGTGTGATTTAGGGATTTATGTTTAAGTGAAAGCTTGAATAATTATACTTACAAGAATAGCTATTCCAATTTTAAGCAGAAGCTTACTGTATTGTGCTTACATGGGCTTATTGCAATATTTCTACTGAAGCTATTCTAGTGTAAATGATTGTTCTTTGCTTCAGCATTTGAGACTATATGGTATAAAGCTGAAGTTGTGGAGTCCCAGTTAGTGTATTATGTATTAGTATATGTGCTGTTAGAACCATTTATCTTTTCATTCCTTTGATTTGATAGAATTATTACTTTATAAAGAAAGAGGCATTTTAGGAATGTGTAAATGTTGCTATCTTCCACCTTGAGAAAGTTACTGAGAAGACATCCTCAGGATAGTGTACAATCAGTGGGGTGGAATAGATGGCTTGGGAGTCGAAGGTTGTACTCAAAACATAACTCCCTGAATTTTACTGTATGAGCTTTTGCTATCTAGTTAGGTTTTTTTTTTTTTTTGTGTGTGTGTGTGTGTGTGTGCCACAATATTTTCATCTGTGACATGGGCATAATCATAGTTTTTACAGAACTGATGGTAAATTAAAAAAAAATGGCCTGCAAAGTGCAAACATCAGTACTGGTGAATAGTAGGTGCTCAGTGAACAGACATTTTATTTTAGAGGGTCTAAACTTATTTTGGATAGAGGCACAAAAACTACTATTTTTTAAAAATGCTGTATTTTATTTTTTTTAAATGTATTAGGAGGGGATCAGAGACGGGGTGGGGAAACTTAGGCAGAATGCTAGCGATGCATTAAGAGAAGGTCTTAAAAACTCAAGCTGGGCAGTGGCACATGCCTGTCATTCCAGTAGCTGGAGAGGCTGAGGCAGGAGAATTGTGAGTTCAAAGCCAGCCTCAGCAACTTAGACCATAAGCAACTCAGTGAGTTGCTGTTTCTAAATAAAATATATAAAAAAGGGCTGGATATGTAGCTCAGGAGGGTTGACATTTGAAAACAAATCAATAGAGAAGCTTCGAGGAAGGAGTGAAGATAACAAAGGGGGCCAAAGAAAGAAAATATTAGTTAATATTTTCAATTTAAAAACTGGAAGGAAGATTTAGAGTCTTAGACACACAAGACTGTGCTTGTAGCAGTCGGGATACAAAACAATAGAAGCTAGGTTAAGAGTTGGAAGGAAAGTTTGGGGCAAAATCCAAAATGAATTGGAAAAGTATTTTTCTCTTGGATTGTAGGAAAAGAAGAAAAACAAAACCAGAATGTTTTCTATCCTCTAATTTAATAATTGGTTTGAAAATAATGTTTTCTGTGGAAAATAAAGGTTTTATTGGGGTGCAAGTATTTTCCACAATTAGGGTAGAAGTATTTCTCAGGATAATATGTTGAAAGGCAAAATTAAATTGGAACAGCATCTCTGTGTTTTTTGTGCCTCATAGATATATGAACTTATAGAATTATTCTGTTATTAAAATATTTTCCCTTTCAAAATGATGTATGTGGCAAGATGAGAGGAGTATAGTTTTAAATTTTAAGTCAAATGGTAACATAAGCATGCTTTAATAGTTACTCTTCTGCTATCATTTATACTTTTGAATTTGGCTTTAACTTATGTTTTTCAGGTTGCTGCTGGAGCCACTGAGATATCAGTTTTTGGTGCTGCATCTGAATCCTTTAGCAAGAAGAATATTAATTGTTCCATTGAAGAAAGTATGGGAAAGTTTGAAGAGGTCATTAAGTCTGCAAGGCACATGAATATTCCAATTCGAGGGTACTTATAAAGTCCCACAAATTCTATTTCATTAGCATCTATTATTACAGCTTAGTTTTGAACTCTGTAGACATATACATAGGATATCTTATTTGCACCTTATTTAATCAAGGCAGTCTATACAGTCACATATGATTAATGCCATTAATAATTATTAGTGGGTATCTGGCCTGTGGAATGTATAATGAAATTAAGGTCAGAGGGACTAACATGTGATTCCAGCACTAACCATTATATAAACTCTCAGCTTTCCAGATTCAACTATCTTTTGATCTCAACTTTGTGTGTGTTGATATATTGATAAAAAGTCCTAGCAGTTTTAAGAAAGGAAACATCTAATATGGTTTTCAAATATGTTTTTTCAAAAGCATGACTTTATTTAAGGACAAGTTTATGTATTACTTTAATAGAATAAGTTGGACATAACATCGAGCCTCTGAGCTGCTCTGGGAAGTTGGGGACATCATTTTACCCATTCAACTTCCCCTTAATTGCTGACTTCCTTATTTCCACTGGATAACCCCAAAGCTTCTTCATAGTACCCTGCAGAGCACTGTTTAAAAATACTTGACAAACTGCATACAGCATACAAACACAAATAGTTCTTCTCTAGTTTTTATTCTATATTTTTTCTATAAGTGCAGGTATATACAATATAGTGGTCTTCTCTCATTGCCTTGCCTTTTTCTTGTAAAAAACAAAACAAAACAAACCAGCATTGCTCATGGTCTGAGTTATCAGCTTTTCAATCCAAGAGATTCCAAATATACAAAAAACAAACAAACAAACAAAAAACTGGCCTGAGATCCACAAGACCAATTTTCTCACACAGGAGTTTGGGAATGGGATAATAAACCTGGTCACTTGAGTTTAAAGATTATGTGGTTGTTCTGGTGAGGTCTCTATTTTGGTGTTCCTAGGATGGAACCACGTTGCAAATCAGTGACAAGACCGAGTATTAGAAAACAAATGGAAAAAAGAAGGGGTCTCCTAGTAGCTGTGAGAGCCAGAGACAGAGGGAGAAGAGAGGAACTCCTACCTTGGTTCTTGCTTGCTACCAGGACCAGCAGTTACAAAAAGTATTGCAAT
This sequence comes from Urocitellus parryii, assembly GCF_045843805.1. Classification (NCBI taxonomy): domain Eukaryota; kingdom Metazoa; phylum Chordata; class Mammalia; order Rodentia; family Sciuridae; genus Urocitellus; species Urocitellus parryii. Next base: position 96,520,091 of record NC_135538.1, read on the forward strand.
TATGCTTATATGATATAGCACACAAAATAAAGTCTGTGTCACTGAAGAAAGACATTACATAAATGTCTATTGATTTCATAAATATACAAATTTGAAAAACATGTTGTAGTATCATAAATTGAAAGGCATGGTATTTGCAAGAGAAAACTGAGTGCCAGAAATTGATTTAGATATACATTGCACTTCCTTTAGTTGAGGTGAGCAAAGTCCATAGTGTCAGGATGATTAAATAGTAAACGAGAAAGCCAAATGAATCACCCTTAACTGAGGATATTAGAAAAGGGTTAGAAATGGGTCAAGCCCATTTGGAAAATAAGTAGAGTTGGGCTATGCCATAGTGAACTATCTTGTTGTTTTTTTAAACTTTTTCCTCTTTTTGTGGTAAGTCTTCAACATGAGCTTTTTAAGATGTGGAATTATTTTTGTAATTAAAATAGATATATATCATAGGAAAAACTAGCAAAAAAATTTAAAGGCAAGCTAATGTCCTTCCAGATACATAAAACAATATTTATTTTTAAGGCAAAATTTACATAACCATATATAAAGAAGCACACACTATAAGTTCCTAAATTCAATACGAATAAGTTGGTTTGTGTTGTTTACCTTTAAAAGAAAGGAAACTAAGAAGACCCTATTCTATTTCAATATGTCTTGTGAAATGTAAGCTCTAAAGTAATTTTCACTGGAAAGTTGAAAAAAAGACAAATCTGTAAGAAGTGTTGTTCTTTAAACAGGAATTCTGTGGGGATTTTTTATGTTGAAAGATGTATATAAACAAATTGTATGAAGTCAGCTCTTAGATTTTAGCTCTCTCATAAAAAATGGTTAATGTAATTGAACTAATTGAAATCCAAAGTTATCTTTAAATTTGTTGATTGACAATTAATATTGCCTCATCAGTAAAGAAACTTTTAACCATACTGTGACTTAAGAACATGGCAGTCTATGATAAGGCTACAGAAGGATGAGAAGTGACTCAGTAAAACCAAAAAAGTAATTTCAGTGGAGACTATTGTAGAACACTGTAGAGAAATATGTGTTTTCAAGTATGATTTTTTTAAAATCAACTTCTGGACTTTCTGGAACACTATTCCTTTCTGGGAATATACCTTTCAGCATGAGAGTTCATTAGCTATTTGTGCACTTTAAATTATCTTCTATCACTCCCACAGATTTTTTTGGAGTTTAAGAAAAAAATTATTTTTATTTTGCAATCTAGACTTTAGGTACTTGCTATTGTCATTCATAAAGCATTGGTCCTCATGTCAGGAAAAGAGCCATCTCCACTAGTTAAAACTAGTTAAAACTCAGATGCTTCGGCTCATCTCACATAGCAACAGTTGTTTTATCACATATGTGCTTGATCATCATCCAGAAAATTTATGTCATCAGCTGTCAGATTTAAAGGCCATAATGCAGTACACACTTTATAAATGTTCACAAAAAACATAAATTTTTATAAAAAGGTAACTTTTATGTGAACTAACCAGTAGCTTTCATTAGAATTAGGAAGATCATTGCCCAATTGCTCCTCCCACACCATACATCACATATGTATGCACACATTTTTATACATATTCAGAACTTCACGTAATCTCTGAGACACTCCTGCTGCATATACATATATATGCATGAAGTGAAACATTTAAATTGTGTACTTAATTCTTTAATACTTAATTCATGTGGCATAGGTTTTAAAAATCTGGGTTATTTATCTAATATTTGTGTAAAGTTAAAAAGGTTATGAAGGTCAAGGAACAAAGAAGTCTGTGCTGGATGTAATTGTTTTCTCTCCTCTTATTAATGGCATTTATGGAAAGAAATATTTATTGGTTTTCCAGGATTCTGTTAAATTGAAATGCCTCAGATGTGAAATAATGCCCTATACATCATTTAAAACACTTAGGATTTATTGCTTTTTGTTTAAAATGAATAGTAACTTCTCTTTAATCAAGTCACATGACTTGTATGCTCACTTTCTTTGTGAGGGTATTAATTTAAAGACAAAATTACCACTAGGGTTCCATTAATTTCCTTATTTAAATGCTTATCAATGCCCATTAAAAAATAAAAAGGTCAGCAGCTCTGTATATCAAAGCATAAACCATAAACACTCTCCTAGAAAGTGGCCTAGATAAGCTATTCTACAAAATGGCCTAGAATAATTTGATTCATGATGGAACTTCTCAAAGTCAGAACCTACTGAAAGCTCAGTGAAGTATATTTTTCACTTTCCTAGGAAACAACGAAATTATTCATCCATTGTTTTAAAAGTTACAAAATGCAATAATATTGATCTGTGACCTGTTGTATTTCTTCTCAAATTTCCAGAAAAGTAAAACTGGAAATAATGAGATAAAAAAATAAAGGCAAAATAATAACTAAGCTAATATGGACAATCCGTAGAGTTCTTTTAGATCCAGAAAACAAAGACATTTGTTGGATAAGATAATGTTTAACTTTCATCATAACATGTATGTAAAATGTGGATGATACCTATTAATATGTAGGAGGAGGTGAGCCAAAGAGCTCATTTTCTCCATCTCTTTATCTACTATCATCCAAACCCAATCAAAATTAAGTCTGGTTTTAAAGGTTTCCAGAAGAGATCATATCACATATATTAGTGATCCAATTAGTCTCTAGTATAAGACCATCATTATTAGGAAGTTCTTCCTGAACTTAATATATTTCCAAGCTTTATATAATTGACAGATTTTTAAATGGCAATCTTCCTAAATGACATGAAGTAAGGACACAGTCCTCTCCATCAAAACAGTTTTCAGTTTGAGACATGACTTATGATTTAATATATATATTCAAAACCTGTAGCCTTTTTGTTGAATTAGCCAAACTACCTGGATCATGTTGTGCTGTTTGTACCCTGTCCTTCTCCCTGTCTGACTCTAACCCTGAGGGTAATAGCATTCTATTGAGTAGGATAATGATGCTCCATATTCTGGGCTCTGTTTCTTTAAACACACAGTGCCTAGCAGGAAGTATTTCCTATGACTGATACATTCACTGAGTGATTTACTAAAGTGGAATACACTTGCATATGTAGCACCTGCTTCTCATAAGTGGGCAGCTTCTTGCTGTCTAGAGGAGTTTGTTTTTAACTTCTACCATTAAACTAGGTGTTGGTCTGAAAATATAATTCAAATCAACATTTACCAAAATATGTAATTAAATGTGAGACATAAAACTAAAAATGAGGCATTTTTAAACCTATTTTCTTTCACATGTTTGGTTTGTTTGAAGGCTTATACTTTTATTTTTAGCCCTACATATTATTCTGATACTGCTGTGTTCCACAATAACACATAGCCAGCAATTGTTATCTTGTGTAAGCTATGTTTGCACAGTCGTGTCTAAATATCCTTCATTTAGAAATTTTGAGGGAATTTTTAAGTGAAATTTAGAACTTCATTCTAAATGAAAATTAGCAATAAAATTAATAGCAGTAAGACCTTATTGTTATTAATAATTTTTTGTTAGGCCATAACTTCACATGTCTGGTCAAGAAATGGATTTATAATTTTTATAAATAATTTAAAAAAATTGTCTCTAATGTATGAAATTAATGTAACAGGTTCTGATTGAATGCCATATGTTCTTAGTGCATATAGTTAGTTGCTCATAACAATTTAGAAGTATTTTCAACATGCTATTTCTTGCGTGTTTTCCATGGAATTCATGTAAAAGCAGGTCCCTGATAGTAAATTTAAGAAATAATTATAAAAAGATTTGTCTATTATATGAAATAGAAGAATGAATATTCAAAGGTTTTAATTGGTGAGGCAAAGATTATTTTTAAAATGCGAATTTAAAATAACTGAATTTCTTAAATATGTTTATGAAAAATGCTTTTTTTTAACAAAAGTTTAGAAACTTTACTTGAAATCAGAACATAAAGAATACCTGGAAGAAGTACTCTGAAAAAATACTGGAGCATTATATAAACTTACATTTAATCTTACTTAAGTTTCCCATGATAACTCAAATAAAATATACTTAGTATTAAATATTCTTAATTCAAAATCAAACTTAGAGCCATACCTTGGGAACTAGCCAGATGGATTTTCCTTAAGTGTTACTTAACATGTTTTGTGGTGTTACACTAAAGTAAAATCAGTGGTAATGGAGGGTAGAATTCATGGTTCAAAAATTTGTGAGTGTCTGAATTGAACAAGAATATGCATCTCCTCTAAATGAAGAACTCATTTAAACTCTGCCTAGAGAACTAAGGGATTGATTACCCAGATTTACTGTTTGTCTGGTGTCTTCTTTTCAGTACCCAACTCATGTGACTAGTCTTCTTCAGTTCATACTCTGGGTACATTCATCAATTCTGCAGACAAATTACCTGGAAGGTAGTGAGTTGGCAAAAAAATTATGATGATTTACATTTTAGAACCAGATCATAAAAAAAATGGTTAGAAGATTAATTTCACATTGCTGCTTTGGTTTTTTGATTCATGTTATCCCAAAACAGCCATAATATTAGACTTTATTAAATGAAATAAAATATCAGGAGTCATGGAGACAAATATTTTGGAATGTAGGAGAGCAACTCAGTAAATTTCAAGTCTTTGAGATTAAAGGGGATCATTAAAAAATTGAGAGCTAGACAATCTTAGCCAAGAAATATAGAACTATGAGAAAAAAAAATCTCTTGAGTTGCCATTGTCTTAATTTTCTGATTGCTTTCTGTATACAATCATGCCATTTAAAAATAACATTTTCAAATCTCTTTCAGATAGCAAACAATATAATTGAATGCCAGCTTGAACCTGAAGCATGACTCGAGGTGTCTGGCACAGGTCACTAGAAGCTCTTCAAAATCTGTACTTAGGTGTAGCTTGAAATCTGTGGTGCGGGGCCCCATTATGATTGTCCCAAGGGACCTTTATAAATATGGGCCTCTAATGTTCTTCCATGATTCCTTTAGGTGAGACTGAAATAATTTAATTTATAATGAACCTAAGGATGCATCATTTCAGGAAATAAAAGCATAAAAGTCCAAATAAGGTAGTTAGGTCAATTATAGTGAAAAGGCAAATGGACAGAGAAAATATAGCAAGTTTCAAAAGATGTGGTCAGAAATAACAGCAAATAAAGGTACTTCAAAAGCTATGAGTCAACTATAAATAGTCTATATTTAGCTTGATGTATTTCCTTGGACTCCAGCTAATATTTAGAATGGCAATCCAAGCTGGACATAAAATAATTATAAGCAACTAATTTGATGTAATAGACACAAACTGAAGTTGGACAGATTTTGTTTTAAAGTACGAGTCTTACCTTTATTTACATCTGCAACCTACTTAATTTCTCTTAGCTTCTGGTTTGCCATTGATAAAATGAATTTATTATACAGATTATCATATGTGAAGCAAATGTATAGCTCAGCATATTATTAAATGTCTTTATGCAGCAGCTTTACCTAGGATGGACTACTGAAGGAAGTTATGGTATTTTCTTTCAAAGAAAGCTTTAAAGTATTTTAACTTGAATCTAGGCATAATAATAGAATCTCAAAAATTCAAAAATACTGGGAAATAGATTCTATTCTTATTTTTTTATTTAATATGTTTGTAGTGTGTCATTAAGTATTAGAGTTTTGCCTTGTTGTTGTGATTATCGATTTTGTTTTGTTTTGCCTTGTTTTCACAGTGCTTGGGATGAACCCAGGGCCATTCTCTTGCCACTGAGCTAGTACAGAGCTACATTCCCAGTCCTTGATTTGGTTTTGTATGCTCTCAAGGTGATTCTGTGCAGTTAAGATTGAGAACCAATGTCATGGATTGTTAGGGAAGAGAAGTCCAGAAAATGGATTTAGCCACTTTTCAAAGTAGAGCATTATTTTCATAATGATGGTGGCCTTTCTAAACTCAGAAAAAGGAGCCTAACTTTTTTATAGTGCTTTTTCTATAAACATGCAGATAGTAGTAGCTTAGATTTGGGGGAGGCAGAGGGTTTCTGTTGCAATTACAACTATGGTGTTCTAGTGCAAAAGCAGCCACATATACTATGTAAACATAGGCCTTGCTGTGTTCCAGTAAAGTTTTATTTGCAAAAGGGCAGGATTTGGCCCCTGGGCCTTAGCATGTCAACCGCTGCTTTAGTGTGCTAAAGTACAGGTAAGAAAATGTAGTTGAGGACCATCACAATAGCTTTGGAGAAAGTATTCCACATGTGAACAAGTCAAATTAGACACTTGCAAGGCCAAAAAAGAGCATATGAAAATAAAATGTAATCTAGTGTGAAGACAAAGGTTACCATAGACTTGGAAAAGTCATTAGTGAGAAAAACTGAATGAATGAAAATGCCCTTGTGAGAGTTAGGATTCTGGCAGGGAGTTAGCTACAGTCAAGCAATGAGTAGAGAATATAGGAAAGGTTTGTCTGTTTTGTTTTGTTTAGAGCATTTATTCTATTTTATTTGTTGTTATTCACATTGTGTGGGAGGACACATAAACAGATGGCTTGGACTCTCTGTTTACTCACATCTAGTTGTTTTGGGTTCAGGATTAATATACAGCATATGTTTAACATGTTATTGTAATTTTTGTATGTATTCAAACTATCCTTCTTTTTTCCATCCTTAACTATCTTCTCCAATGTTATGTTCAAATAAAAACATTTTCTTTTCACATATCATAATTAAATTTAGAAAGTTTATCTAAACAATCCTAGAGTATAGTAACTGGAAGAGAAAACACATAGATTTCCTATCCAGGACTAACTTTCAAATTGTACTTGAACTTGTTACTCTTTCTCCTTCCTTGTCATCACAGCTGCTTGCCTGGATTCTAGGACTATTTATTTGTTGATTTATTTATGCATGTAGTCCTGAGGTTGAATCTAGGGCCTTCCAGTGCTAGGAAATTACTCTACCACTGAGCTACACTGCTGGCCCAACAGATGTTTATTTATTTCCATCTGTAAACATAACTTTTATTAATATTTTAATAACTCAAAATTTAAGTTACATCTTGAAATCAATGTACATGTTCTGAGTCAATAAATATGTACATTGTTTTTGTACTCCAAAGTCTATAATGAGTTTCATTTTATATCTTCCAATAAATAGCAGCTTATAAAATCAGGGAGATATAATAGCAGTTTGTCTTTTGCTTTTTCTTGCATGTTTCCTCTGACAACTACTTCTATGGGAGATTATACTTCTGGGGAAAAAAATCTGATCTCATCACTACCTTACCTACTAATTTTGAGTGCCCCAAAATAATTTTGAGTCTTGTCAAAGCCCAGCATAATTGGTGTAGTATATTCAAGGTACTTGTGTATCTAAAATTTTTCTTATTCTGGCCCAAAGAACTATATCTTCATTTCTCAACACCCCTCTCTCCTTTCTTTGGCTTGGTTCTACTCCTAATGATCAGATACGTGATGCGCTATTTTAGTAATAGTGTTGCAAAAGACTCTGAATTAAGTTTAGTAAAATGGGATTGGTGATGAGCTGAATACACCTAAAACAAGCTTTTCCTGAAGCTTTATAATTTAAAATGGAAAGGGACCATTTCTTTTTTTACAGGAAAGGCCTGACTTTTATATGAGAGTGGACTGCTGAAGAAGCTGACGTATAGAATATCTTTATTTGTAAACTTTTAAACACATCAGACACTCTTCCATTTGGAATTGTTTAGGGAAGCCCATGAGAGAGAAACAAGATGAACTCTGAGGCTGTGCCCAGTTCCAAGAGTTTTGGGATGACTGATGAGTGCATCAAAATGAAGTCAGAACATCTAGATGGAAGTACAGAGAAATTCAGTTGGTCTTTTACATGCCGGCTATCGATATGTCTGAAGACTTGGATATTTAACAGCTGGATGTATGCAATTATTTAAATTAAAGTGTTTCATTAGTATTTTCTGCTCTGAACATTAACATGTTATTATATTACCAACAGGTTCACAAGATAAATGTCTGTTACTTTATCCCCATCAGCCATCAAATGACATGCATCAAATTGTAGTTATTAGAAAGATAAAAATATGGACTAATTGAAAATTCTCCAAAATTATTTGTTTGGTTTAATGATAAAATAATAATGAAGGAAGATAGTAAAGTGAAATTTCATGGTGTATGTTAGTTGTTTCATTTTCATAAAATGGGAATTACCTACTTACCCACCCTATATATATTCATATTGCTTTTTATTTTAAATTTAGGTATGTGTCTTGTGCCTTGGGCTGCCCATACGAAGGAAGTATTACACCGCAAAAAGTCACAGAAGTAAGCTACGTCTCCAGCCTTTTTGGTTAATGTTAAAATAATGCATGTTTCTTAAAAGTAGATTTTTAAAATTTTTTAAAAAAGATTTATTGGTTCTATACAGCAAAGACTACGGAGGGCTGTAGAATGGACACTGTCACTGAAAACAGGGTTGCTCACTTAATTGTTTTATTTTAACACTGAAGATCTACCAGTTGGCTATGTTTCAAGGTTAAATGACAGTTGAGTCTTGTGATTTGAGTGCTTTAAGGTAGAAGAATACAAACTTCCATTTGATTTTTATGTGGCTTTAAAATAGTGACTGTTCCCCTCTCCATTAGAATGTAGGGGCAGATTTGTATCCACACATTTAACCTTGGCCTTGGTTGCTTCTCCTTCATAGTTTGGTGTCAGATCTGAATGTACACTGCTTCAGGGTTTTGTTCATTTGTGATCCTGTAGATATTTCTGTTGTGATTAAGTTTCTGTTTTTCCAGAGCAATTTTACAGCAACAGATTACAGTCATTAAATATCTGCTTATTGAAGTTTTTTATTTTCTAGTTCTTCCTTTATTTTTATGAATGCAATGCCCTTATTGCCCTCATTTGGAATTATATTAGGGTATCTCAGATTATCATTTGTAAAGGAAGCATATTAACACAAACTGCTGCTATGGTTTTAAGGTTTAATAAACTTAATAATGTGGCACTAAATCAGTGAAGATAGCATTATTACAAAATCCAAATTTAGACAGGACAAACTCAGTCAACTAAAGCCACTCCTCTTTCATGTACTCATTCAAACTTTTGAAACTTGTTACAGTTTTTTTCAAATAAGATCTATCACATCATCTTATTGAAACAAAAATCTTGCACACAGAGGCAGGTATGTTATGAAATAATGAAGCTTAGATTTTGTAGTCTTTCACCAGACTCCTTGCTTTTCTCTCTTTTGCTCTGCTCCACCTCTGGACATACCACACACTGGATTCCTGCACCAAAATGCCTAAGGAGCTGCTAAGAGAACTCTGTTGCAGGCAGAATGGAAGCCTTAGACATTCAGGATCAGAGCATCTTAAAGCGACCCTTTGCACTGTTTTCATTTTGCACTCTTTTTCTCTGAAATGACTGTTTCAAGCTGCAATTATCTTTTCAAGCCTCTAGTCCTCCCCTTTTCTTCCCCCAACCCTTGGCTTTTGCTTTATCATCACACTGCCCTTTACATTTTACTATTTCCTGCCTGAGATGCTCTTTACATTTTGTATTTCAGCTGCCTGGAACCTGCTAATCTGTGCATTACATATCCTTTCTGGAACCCTCTTCTTAGACCCTTCCTTCCTTCACTGTTCAAGCTTACTGTGTCTCAGGTTTTCACATAAGTCCTTCTTGCTTGACAGATGGGTCAATTTCCTTTGATGTATGCTCATAAAATCTTGTTTCTTTGTTTCAGAATTCTTATTTTAGCATATTATTATTATACATTGCTCAGTGGTGTTGTATATGTTCTCACTGGACTCAAAACTCCATAACAGCATAAGCTATGTCAGTATCTGCTTTCCTATCTAGCATAATGCCTGGCATAAAATAGATTCTGGGGAAGTACATGTTGAATGAATGAATGAGTGAATGAGTAGTACATGCCAGATTTTATATAGAGTGACTTTTACACATTCTCATTTTCACAACCAAATATGCTATTAACATTGGTATTATTAACATAATTTTTAAAAAATGACATAATTAAGGATTAGGAAACACACCAAAGGAAGAAATTTTGTTGTCTGTATCTTATAGACTAGGAATTAAGTGGATTTATCACTAGCTTGGATGGGGCTGATATTTAAATCCAAATCTCTGATTCCAGAACCCATGTCTTTGTCAAAATATCATGCTGTCTTCATGCAAATTCACATTATTCTTTGAAAGTGACATTAGTTATTGAGTTTGAGGAGACATTACAATTTATCTTGTACAAGTGCATTCATTTATGAGCCAGAAAAACTAGACCAGTACTCTACCAACTGAAAAGCTGAAGCTGCTACTGATGTCTATGGACCTTTGATGTTATACCTAGAAGAATACTACTTTCCAAGTAAATCTGTAATTCTTATGTTTGATTAAAGTGTTGAGACGTGTCAGCCTCCCATCATTAAAAGTGTGGCTTATAATTTCGTAACTGAATAGATAAATGGATAATCAAACAGATGACTCTAAGATAACCTTGAATATCAGAAAAGGATAATGGTAGTAATTTCATTCAAAGTTTTATGTAATGCTTAGAATTTAATGAGAAAGGAGAAGGACTAGAAACCTAAAGCATATATTTCCATGGATAAAGTCACTTTAGTTGTGATTTTTACCACTAGATGGTGTTTGCTAAGGAACAAGGAAGTATAAGTCTGTTCATTTCCATTGTCTTATTAGCACTTGGTCTTTCTCAACAGGTGTCTAAGAGATTGTATGGCATGGGTTGTTATGAGGTTTCTCTGGGAGACACCATTGGAGTGGGGACTCCAGGAAGCATGAAGAGAATGTTGGAAAGTGTCATGAAAGAAATACCTCCAGGTGCTCTTGCTGTTCACTGTCATGACACTTACGGACAGGCCTTAGCAAATATCCTTATGGCCCTTCAGGTATTGTGCATTTTTGTGTTACAGACTCCTTGCTTTTCTAGCTCTTTTAGGTATGTCTCCTTATTTGTAATATAAGCACGTTAAGAGTATTAATGAAATAATATTTATAAAATGTTATGAATATAATATTCAAGCATTTTATATTATAAAACAGTAAAATGTTAAGAATATAATATTTAAATATGATAGGCATTCAGGAAGCAGTTGTAAATTCAACATGTTTTTGTTAGGGCAGTGAAGGTCTCATTGCTGTTAATTTGATTTGATTAAATTTGTGAATCTGTTCTTTTTACTTATTAATCCTAGTAGAGCTATGTCTGCTTGTTTCAACTCCCATATGCTCTCAACCATAAAAATTAATAGACTGAAATATGATGATATTTTGAGGAGCACAAAAATCGTAGAATATACTGTTGTAATTTTTGGAACAAATGCTTTTTGTTATTTTGTGAGCTGTGGTGGGTATATATGTAGACAAAGTGCAGAATATTTTGGTTGAAATGTTTTCCTGATGTTGGCAACCCTGCATTTGACAGAGCCTTCTCTTTTTAAATCAAGTGAAATCCATTATATGCTAAAATGAAGCGATCTAAAAAGTTGCAAGATTATGAATTGCTTATTAAATTCTGTGTTGTTTTAAGTTTACTTTTAATATATATATATATATATATATATATATATATATATATATATAGCATTTTGTGAGTATTATTTTTAAATTAGTGTTAGTTTTTTAAACTCAGCTAAAAATAGATGATTCTGATGATCTTTGAACCAAGTATTTTGACAACTAAATATAAGACTGTATGAAAGCTTTTTGGTGATGCTGAAAATCAATATGTAAAGCTTAATGTCAGAAGTGTACAGTTGCTTGGCAAACGTTGAAAAACAATGGGAAGAACAAGCTCCACAAGAGCTTATTTTGACATTGTAACATATGTGCATAAATCCTTACTTATCTTCTGGAACCAAGTAAGGAACATTCTATTGACTCGGAGAGAAGATAAAATGTTGTTCTCTGGTCTTTCAGACATGGGGATTTTTACAATTTTCCTTGCCTAGGTATTCTAGTTTCTAAAACAATAGATAACTAAGCTTTATTTCAGGATTTTGGATTCAGCTACAACTGTAACTTATTAAGTGTTCCTGAGCAAGTTCCTGAAGTAGTTTTAGTCTCTCTCTCTCTCTCTCTCTCTCTCTCTCTCTCTCTCTCTTATTTCTCTTTTATTTCTCTTTGTAGATGTATCTTCCATATTTGAATACTTTGAGTAATATTTTATTTGTGTAGCAAATTTATTATTCAATGAATGGTAGTTTAGTTCTTGGGGATGAAAAGCTATAGTGTAATATCCAGGAACCCAAACGTTTTTTGTATGTGTGAACTCTATATGCCTCTTGAAAATGCTGAAATACAAAAGTTATTGCTGATTTTACATCGTGAATGGTTAAGGAAGGCCTATCTGAGGAAGAACATCATATGCTACATCATTATGTTTCAGTCAACAATGATCTTATACACAATAATGGAGTTAAAAAAATCCCATCACCTAGTGATGTCACAGCCATCATAATGTCCTGTTGCAACATTAAACATTGTGCTACTCAAGTGTTTATGGTGATGCCCTGTAAATGCACCTAGCAGGCTACTAGCCTATGAATGTCTAACACATACAGAATAGCACATACTACATAGCACATAAAATATTGTATACGGCACATAATACTTTACAATGATAATAAAGAACAGTTACTGGTTTATGCATTTACTATAACATACTTTTTATTATGTTTTTCTGTTGATTTGAAAGAGGTTTTTTGTTTTTTGGTGGTTTTGGGTATTGAACCAAGGACCTTAAGCTTCCTAGGCCCACACTATAACATTGAACTCAACCCCTAGCCCTAACATTATTAAATTAAATTAATTAATTTATTAGTTAGTTTATTTTTTTGTGGTGCTGGGGATTGAATATAAGTCCAGTCTACACTAAGGTATATCTGCAGCACTTTTTTATTTTTAGTATTAATTTTTGAGACAGGCTCTCACTAAGTTGCCCAGGTTGACCTTGACCTGTGATTCTCCTGTGTCAGCTTCCTGAGTTGCTGGGATTATAAGTGTGTGCCACCATGCCTGGCTTGAATATACTCCTCTGTTTATTAAAAAAAATACTGCAAAACAATAATGCCATGTTATGTAAAGAGCTGCCTCATATATCCTATGTTTACTGTGTCTCTGGAATGCATCAAGAGGCCATTTGGAGTGATTGGTCAGTGCTCTATAAGATGTTTGCACAATGGCAAAACCACTACTTTCCCATAGTTAAAAGATATATAATCATAATTGTTAAAATCAGATGTGAAGAATTACAAGGAACAATCTCCAATAAGGACTCTGTGTTTGTGTGTGTGTGTGTGTGTGTGTGTGTGTAAAGAAGAATGTTTTAATACCATTTGGGCAAAAAGCCCTGAGTGATAGGAGGAACATGTCCTCAGAACTAAAAGAAGACTAATGTCTTCAGAGGAAAACACTAAGATCTATACAATTTACAAATTTAGTTCAATTGTATCATCTCTTTTTTTAGTTAAGAGCTAAAATATTGGGGCATGTAGGCATCATGTTATAGCCACCCAGGGGACAAGAAACAACTCTGGGCAGAAGCAGGGCAGGGAACATGGATGAGAATCTATAGAATACTGTTTTTCTGGCAGTGGGTGGGGGAGAAATACAAAGTCTCCCTGTATCCAACATAACCTTTCATAGGCCCTTAGTGGGTTTAGGGTTCAAATTCACATTGCCTGCAGAATTTGAAAGACCCAATCATATAAATTATTTTTTAGATAGGTGAGAGTCAGAACCTTCAGATTCCAAGAACAGGTCTTTTATGAAGGAACACATCTTCAGCTTAAGCTAAACTACTATTTGGATTAGTGTGTGTGTGTGTATATGTGTGTATGTGTGTGTGAAAAGGTAGGTTTTTACCCTTCAGCAGCTCCCATGGAGGTTAGTACAAAGTCTAAGCATCTGCAATTGTGTTTTCTTTTTTCCCCCACATACACAAACTGTATGTATGTATGGCAGGCCAGGATACAGAGGGAGACGAGGACTTAGAAAGATACTAGTATGCATCCAGCTTCAGTTACATTGCCCCAGAGCTTAATTAATAGTCACAGTGTACACACATGGACAAAGGGTAACACTGACTTGTATAATAAGAAACTTCACATGAGGCTCGTGAGGCCACTATCAAGGAATGACCGAGAAAAAGGTCGAAAAGGAGAGATGAGCTGAGGAAACAGAAAGTTGAACAATTGTAGAGTGTTTTTGTCATTTTTAAAATTTTTTGCCATCCACTTTTATATAGTTTTATAAAACATTGGCAATCTAAAAAATATTGCTGATTTGTTGCATTCCTGAAATTGCATGTAATTAAGGCAATCTTTAAATGTTTTAGAACTTTTAAGTTTATTAAAGATAATTAGATGTGGTCTTGAAGTGTCACAGAAAATGCCCAAGCAGGACTACATAGGGAGAGTCTACCAGAGCCCTTTTATCAATCCTTCAACTGGTCACTAATAACAACAGCAAAACAACCAGGTTCAACTTTGAGGGACACGAAAGGATGTCTTGGAAAAAACTCTCAGTGTTTAAATAGAAGGGAAGTCAGAGAAAGTCCAGCTTCATTATGAACAGGGCTGATCTTGGCTTCAGGAAGCAGTGGCCATACTTTACTTTTTAAAATGGAATCTTTGAAGTGGCTGCTAGTAAAATTGGTGGTGGATGTGGAGTGGATATCATTTGCTTTAATTTAGGGGTGGAGAAACAGTTTACAGTGTTCCAAACTGGAAGTTAATATTAAGGCAAGGAGACATGTAATAAGTGGAAACTTGGCCACAATGGTAGGAAACAAATGAGAGTTATAAATGGAACATCCCCCTCAGTCTGGAAAGCACATACTAGTCATATAATAGAGGGATCTTTCTTGGTTCCCAGGTTTTATTGTATTTTTTTATTACTTAAACATATGACTTACAGGACTAGAGATGGTTGTATGGAAGTCAAGAATTCATAATTATTAGATATTATTTAATATAAATTATTTTGAGAGTATAGATTTAAGTGTGGGATATTTATAACCACCCAAAAGTAAAAGAGCAAGAAAATGAGGTGACAAAACGTGCACTATTTTAGTAACGGAAGAAATGTACATAGTCTTATATACTTGTCTCGATTTTTAATGTAAAAATTGAGCTTCACTCTCTTGAATATTCCCTAAGTGCCTAAGTCAAACACCAGTGAACAAATTCTTTAATCTACTTAATACTAAAAAGTTGCTCATTTTCCTCTACTAATATGATTTGAGTCTCCAACAAATGAGCTCCGATACATCAAATAACAGAACATGTTAATTGGTAGCACAGAGACAAAACAGAACAGGCAATATTTAGACTCCTCATGAAGAAATACTGTGTGCCTTTTTGTCTCTTAAACTTAATAGACTTTTAGCTAATGTGCCTTTGCTCATAATGTTTTCCATATGTTTATTATTCTTTTAGAAATACCAAATTGTTAACCTAATTCTTACATCAAAAACATTCATTTTTCATATAGACTCTTAAATAAACCATATTAAAATGCCACCAAGAAACAAATCTTTCTTCATGTAATTTGTTTTTCAGGTTTCTAAAGAAGAATTAAAAAAAAAAAACAAAAACTTCCCATCCCTAGCCAGATAAACCTCTCTGTTTCCCAGTTACATACTGGTTACGAAGGATATAATGATGTCTACCTCCCTGAATTGTGCAAAATTGAGATGAGGTGCAGATTTTCTAGAATGACATAGAATACTTGGTTAGTATTATCTTTACAGTCACTATGATTACTACTACTCCTAATGGGTAATAATAACTTTTATTATATAGCTTATTTGTGAGTGGAAGCAGAATACGTAAAGCATTGCATTACAAATGTGTTTTACAAATCATGCATTTATTGAATTTATTTCTTCAAAACAGCTGCTAAACAATTAAATAGAAATAGATGATCAAAAAAGAAAAGAAAAAGTTGGAAACTTTATTCTCTACAGAGGTTTTATGAAGTCATCAATAATTTATTTAACAGATATTTATTTTATTAGATCTTGAATCAGATTTGAATTTTAAAAGTCCTGATTCAAATTTCTTTACTGCTATAGGGAAAACTATTATCACTTATCCATATTTTCAAAATCTTTTTGATTATGAAATATATTCCTTGCTGTACAGTTGATTCTTCCAACACAGTGTCCTATTGGAAAATATTCTTATAGAAAGATGGAATGATAAATAAGATACTCCCAAAAAAAAGAAGAGGGAGAGGGAAAGGAAGATATCGAAGAGAGAAAGGGGAAAGCTACTTGCTACTGTAATTGTAATTATGACTATTTCTCTGATTTGTACAAAACTGAGAGGCAATGCAGGATTTTGATAACAATGCAAGGAATTGGTTGGATTGGATTTGTGGATGTTCAAGTGTTAACCAAGGTTATTGAGCCACAGATGAGAAAAAGATGAACACAGTATCCTTGTATATATTTTTTCCATGTGGCTAGATTGCTTGCATCAGTGGTTAAATATTTGAATAATTCTTTTCACTTTAGTTTATCTCCAAAATAGTTTCATTGATATAAATGTCTAATTTGTGTGTGTGTGTGTGTGTGTGTGTGTGTGTGTGTGTGTGTGTAAACAGTAGGGTTTATCGAAAAATAGGAACAGAGCTCTTACAGTGCACCAGGGGACCTGAGAGTAGTTTTGTCCTGGCAAGTATGCCAGTCAAGGGGTTTATGAAACACTTGATTCACTGTTCTCTCTGATTTTGACAAAGGTGACCAGTCAGTTTGTTTTTAGGAATATTCTAATTTTTATCAATTTCCATATATCTCTACAAGAATCAATGGGTACTTAGAAAAAAGCTGCTTTTAAACTAGATGCCATTCAATTAGCTAACATTTAAAAAATAACACTTATGTAAAATTATGCCATAAAGAGCTAAAAATGAAAGTAGTTAATCTTCATGTAAGAGTTTATGTGCTTGAAACTCACCAAGAAAGTAAATATGTCTAGCCTGGCGCAGTGGCACATACCTGGAATCCCAACTATTCCTAAGACTAAGGCAGGAGGATCAAAAGTTCAACTTCAAGGTCAGCTTCAGCAACTTAACAAGACCTTGTCTCAGGATTAAAAAACAAATAAAATTTTGAAAAAAGTCTGGAATATAGCTTAGTGATGGTCCGTCTTTGGGTTCAATCTCTAGTACCACCAAGAAAGAGAAAAGAAAGCAAACATGTCTAAAATTGCTCTTTCTGTTTCACATCATTTCATACATGCTGGACAAACAGGAAAGCAAAATAAAATTCATTATCATGTTTTTCCTATAAGTTAAAAAAAAAACAAGTGAGCACTTGAGTTTATCAATAGAAGGTTTGGGTTTTTTCTTTTTAATCATGGTTTAATTTTTTAAAAATAATTGTTCTCTCGCCTATGTCAGCTCTTTGACTTACAATTGATTAGTACTCTGGGATAAAGGGATAAACATAGGAAACAGCATACCTTGTGATCTTCATTCCCATAAGTCATAGCTCATTGGACCAAGGGAAATCTCCAAAGCAGATTAGACAATAGGAATATTTTTCTTGAGGTCCATAGGCTAAGTGGTCAGAGGTAAAGCATTGGATAGTAGGTGTACAGAAAAGCAAAGTGAAGGACTATACGGCTGAGAGAAAGTAGAAGATGCAGAATGTAGCTCCCTGTTAACAATTCATGTCTCACAAAGTCAAGTGTTGTGTTTTTGCTTTATTTTATTGAAATTCTCCAATGTCCTTCCAAAGAGTACTTCTGTTTTTTACTTAAGTTTTCAAGCAAGGATACACTGACAAGGACGTTGACTTCTGATTATCTGCAGATAATGATATTACAAGAGTCATATTTTTGTGACCTTTCTTTTTCTCTTATGCAAAAGAAATTGTAAGCTGCATGGTAATACCTATTTCATGACATTTCCTATCAATTCAAAATATATATAGTTAACCAAAGTATCCTGTTTGCTCTTCTTGGCAATTTTGATTTATGTGATCATATGAATTCCAGAAATTTAAATTTGTGGGTTTCTCTTTGTTTTTAACACTAATTGTACCAAAGTAAAGAACAATATTAGGCCTCAGCTATTATCATATTTAGAATCAGGAGGATAGAGTCATCCTGGCTAATCTTCATCTTTTCTAAAATTAAATATTTTAATGTAAAAATGAATTTTTATTGCTATTATCATCTTTAGAGGGAAAAGACCCTGCATTATGAATTACTACCATTATTTTATTTTCAATCTAATCTGTCTTCTTAGGGCTGAACTTTGGCTTTTTTATTATTTGTAGGGAATAGGGGTATAAAATGTGATTCTTTCCGTGGCATAGGAAATGGAAATTTCAAAACATATTATCTTTTTGAGCATCTTTCCTATTGCTTCTGCAAATGTCTCATTATTTTAATCTTGTTTTCAGTATCTTGCTTTCAATTAAGTATTGTCACATCTCTCTCAACATATGTGGCTCTAATTTGGAAATCTTGCCATTATGCCCTGCTGTTTGTACAAAACACATTAAGCTTTTTCATTTTCCAATTTCATTTAAAATGTTTTTCTCTCTTCAAAGATCATATTTAAAACAGATTTTATGCACACCCTTACCCTAGAATATAATGCAACACAGAACTATTCCTTTAGAATATTTGTTTGAAATTGTCCAGTTTGTTATTGAATATCAACTTTTAATCTCATGACTATTTTTTTAGCTTAATATAATGTAACTAATTAATGGTTATATATTCAGCCTTCACATACACAGATACACACACACATACACACACACACAGTTGGAGCCACTGATAATTATAATAACCAAAACCAAGAAGATATTAGCTTTATTGTAGGAACAACTGTCTTATATATTGCCAGAATATATCTAGTTCTGGATTTGAGCTAGGTGGAAGTATATACATCATTAGATGATACTGACTCAATCTTATGAAATCACATCTCAGTATAGAATACCAGAATACTTATTTAACAGCACCCATAAAGGTTAGATTCAAGACTGAAAGACAGTGGCACCTGTAATAACTGTCAGGGTCAGGTTATAATTACATATTTTCCAGGTTCATTTTTACAATGTTGGTATTGAACTTAGGACTTCATGCATGCCAGGCAAGCACTCTATCACTAAGCCCCATCTCCAGCCCATAGTTATATATTTCTAATAAATGCTTTTCAGATGGAGGATGAGTTCAATAATCACAAGTTAAATACTGTGAATCCCCATCTGAAAGGCCCCAAATTCATTCCATTTGCTTATAAATGACTCTTTACTATAAAGCAGAATATTGAATAGAAATTATTTCTGGAAGCTGTGACCATTTAGAATTATTTTTTAAAATTATTTTAACCAAGAAGAATTGAATGACTTCCTTTTTATGTGATAGTATTTCTCCTGTTAGATATAATGAATAATTAAAAAGCAGAATGAAATATCATCTTTTTCCTCAATAACTTTTAAAGTTATTTTATTTATTTAGTGTAGTGCTGGGGATTAAACCCAGGGTCTCACACTTACCACACTTTACTAAACATGTGCTCTACCACTGTACTACAAGTCAGTCCTGTTTCCTCAATAATGTGGAAGGCTGAGGATATAGCTTAGTGGTACAGCACTTGCCAAGTATGCATGAAGCCTGGGTTGTTCAATCCCCAGAACAGAAGGAAAAAAAAAGGTAGAAATCCCATCAAGCTGTTTATGTAAGGAGTCAAGTTATATTCACTCATGTTGTAAATTTAAGTTATGCTGATTTTAATTTTTTTAAAAAACCACGTACTATAATAATGGTCAGACTCACATTATTGTTACATATCTCCTATCCTCACACCCCTTTTTTAACAGTAGTAGGTATTAAACTCAGGACCTCATGTATGCCAGGCAAGCACTTTACCACTAAGCCACATCCTCTGCCTACAGTTATATGTTTCTACTAAAGACTTTTCAGATTGAGTGAAAATCTTTTGTAATAATTTTTTTCTGATGGAAACTGTTAACAAATTAACCAAGAAATATAAAGATCATAATAGTCTGAGCCATCCTTTTCAAAAATGTCATTTTATTTTTTGTTATAATCCATAGTATTATAAAAAATGTCATACTTTGCAGTTTATTCATAAAGACATAAAATGTACATGTTTCAATCTAACTCAGTGAAATGATCTAATACGAGGGTAGAGTCACACAAGAGTAAGCTCAAGTTACCAACCTCTGAGTTTTAGGTAGGAGCAGGTAGGTTTAGGCTGTGTCACGGGAACCCTTGGGATACACTGCCCCCAAACCTGGGGAGTTGTGCTTTCCTTTTTTTCTTTTTAACATTTAAGGTAATGGACAGTCATCTGGATGTTTTTAATTAGAATGACTTAACCAATGTTTTGATTTAGAGAAGGTAATCTAAATTATTTGTGAAATATGAACTGGTATAGTTCTGGGTGGTGCCGAGATGAAGGGTGTGGACACCAGAGACACCAAGACTAAGGAGAAGGCTACTGAAGAAATCCTGTGGTTAATGAAAAATGATGAGAATGTTTTTGTACCCTCCAGATTCATATGTTGAAATGCAGTTCCTAATGTAATAGTATCAAGAAGTGAAACCTTTGGGTGATGATTAGATCCTGAGAGCAGAACCTTCAAGAAGGAGATTTATGCCCTTTTAAAAGAGGCCCAAACTTTAAAGTCCCAAAAGAGGACTGAAGATATAGCTAAGTGGTAGAGCACATGCTTAGCCTGTAGAAGGGCCTTGGTTCACTTCACAGTACATGCACAAATACGTGTGAATACACACACACACACACACACACACACACACACATACACACAGCTAAAAGATAGCTCCAGCTTTCATCTTGGCTGGCAAAATAGTGATGTCATTTATCCATACCCAATAATACCATGGTCATCATGAGGAGTTTAGAGCTGGAGTAAATCCAGAGATAGGGTGGAGCTCTCAGAGGTGCAGTGAGAAAAACCAAGCGCTTGAATGACACAGTGATTGGTGGTGGTGGTGGTGGTGGGGAGTGTGGCTAACAAAAGGAGATGCAGAATGACTGCATTTCAGTGTTCTGGAGCAAGGATGTGGTTGGTACCCAGGGATGATTAATTCTGCTTTGCATGAGACCCTGCCACACCACAGTATGTTTTTGCACTTTGATTCCCAGTATGAATACTGATGGCAGTGGTGCATGTTGGAATATATAACAACAAATCCCATTATTATATGTAATTATAATGTATCAATAAAATATAATTTAAGAAAGGACGCTTGAGGGATTTTCTTTTCCTCTTCCTCTAGGTGAGGACACACAGAAAAGGTGCCAGATAGCACTTGTGAACCAAACAACAGGCCCTGACCAGACACTGGATCTGTTTGCACCTTTGTCTTAGACATCCCAACTTCTAGAATTTATGAGAACTAAATTTCTGTTGTTTGTAGCCATCCAGTTAATGGAATTTTGTTATAATACCCTGAAAAGACTAGGACAGACTGTAAGACAACATAAAGGGTGTGTTAAAGAAATTCCATGCAGAATCAATGCAACTAGGAATTGCTTGTGAGTGCAAGTAAGGTGAGGTGATAGAGTAGGGTTGGGAAGAAGAAAGAGCACAATGACTCTTATGTTGCAAGATTAGAAAAATAGGTGGATTTCATCAGGATACTTGAACTTCCTATGGCATTGCCAGCTTCATGAGAACAGATGTGGAACCAGCTTGCTAATGATAGTAATCCACATTTTACAAGCTCTTTGTTCCACAGGGCCGTGGCCCTGGGCAGAGTTACTTCCAAGAATGTGGTGGAAATAATTTCTAAGGGTCTCCCAGTTTCTCAAGCAAATAGACTTCTGGAAGCCCTGCCTGGGAAATACAGCAGTGTATACAATCAGATCTAAATTCTGCATTCATTATTTTATTGTTGGCTAAAACATTTGTAGTGGGACTTATTGGTTTGTTTTCTACTAATTAAAATGTTTTTTTGATTTTTAAATATTTGAAAGAAGAAAAATTAATTACATATAATCCTACCACACAGGGAAAAAGGTAGTATTAAGTATTAAAATATATCATTCTCATTCTTATTCATACTTTTGTGCATATCTATACATATATATTTGTGTGGATGATGGGAATTCTGAGGCACAAGTTTATTTTTCTGTATTCAATACAGACAACAAGCACCTTATCATTAAAACTTTTGCAAACATAATTTTTCAGTTAAAAGCAGCCTACTACTACATGTGTGTATGTTAAAAGTTTATATTAATTTAACCAATCTCATTTTTGATTGGGAACATTTATTTTACTGTTCCTGTAATATAATTTTTTGTTCACCTTACTTAGACTGGAATTTATGGAATAAATAGTAAGAACAATAGAGGGCTTTTAATGTATTAGGTATATCAATTTTCTTCAGAAAGAATATTTTCATCCTATATACTGTATTTATATAATACCAAATTCAGCAATCTTCACCATTAGAAGGTATTATAATTTAAAATGCATTTGAAATTGATGTGCAATTGTTATGCCATTTTAATTTTGATTGGATGTAATTTGTTACTAGTTATTTTTGAGTAGTTTTTTTGACTATTTGTATTTTATAGATAAAATGTTAATCTGGGGCTTTGCCTACTCTTTGTTGAAGTACCTTTTCTTGTTAAGAAGATCTACTTATAAATTAATAAGTTATCACTCATCTCTCCCTATGTGTATGTATGTACATATTGTGAAATTATTGTTCAAATTTCATTTTTAATTTGTTTAATATATATGATTTAAATTTGTTTTTAATTATTAATGACCTCATTCAAAAACATTGAGTATATACTATCTACCAAATACTTTTGTAAGTACATAAATAGTGGTAGAATGTCCTCAAACAGCTCATATTCTTGTCAGAGAGTACAAATGCTGAAAAAAATACATGATATAAAACTGCAATTTTCAGTATATTAATTGATGAGAAAGGCAACCACAAATGAAAGAAAAGAATTTAGACAATGGGAAATTTGGAGCATGGGAAAGTAAGGAAGTTGAAGAAACAATCTTGAGAAGTTGAAGCAACTAAGGGAAGAAAGTGAGGATGTTACTTTCTCAAGTCTGGGAAAAGAGCATTCCAGACTCAGGGAATAGTTACATCAAAGATTCTAAAGTGTGTTCAACAACAAAAAAATGTGTCTAGTGTGACTGGAGCTGGGTGATTAAGGAGTTAGGGGAATAGAAGAAGATCTTTGTAAGCAGTTGTGTACCCTTTCCCTTTTAATCTGTAGAAGATGGGGAAAAATTGCAGGGTTTTGAGCAGATCTGGATTAGTTTTTTTTTTAAAGGATCATGTTGGCTGTTCTCTTGAGACTAGACTGAAAGGGAGCAAGAATTGGAAATGGGAAGACAAGTTAGGAAGGAGGCACTTACAATAGTTATGGCAACAAATAGAAATAATTTGAATAAAGGTGATAAATATCTGAGGTGGTGAGAAGATTCTAGATATATTTTGAAATTTGAATTGATTTCTTTTTAAAATTTTATTTATTTTTATTAGTTACACATGACAGTATAATGATCTTGACATTTCATACATTTGAATCAAATGGGGTATAATTTCTCATTTTTCTGATTGTACAGGTTGCAGAATCACATTGGTCATACAGTCACTTATATACATACAGCAGCAGAATATAATAGACATTATTATTATTATTGAATTGATTTCTGACAAATTGTGTGTAGAGGGAAGGGAGGGAATCATAGGTGTACTGAAACATTTGCTTGTGAAACTGGAAGGTTAAAGAAGTCATCAACTGAGACAGGGCAGACTCTGAGTAGACAAAACTTGAGATTGAAGATTAGAATTTAAATTTGGAGTAGGTTGTATGTGAGAAATTTATTGAACATCTAGATGAAGATGTAGAGCAGGAAGTTACATGTCTAAGAAACGTTCTTTGATAAGAAGTCATTTCTGAAGATACAAATTGGGAAGTAACTTTGTGTTCATGGGAGATTGATTCTGGGCAAAAGCCTTCCTGCCTCACAGATTTCAAAATCCTAGAATGCTGAAGTCTCTTATTTAAATTGGTACAGTATTTGTGCACAACCTACATATATCTCCCATATTCCTTAAATCATCTCTAGATTACTTATAATAACCAATATAATGTAAATGCTGTGTAAAAATGACAAGAAAAAAGTTTTATATATGTTCAGTGAAGACACAACTTTTTTTTCTTTGTAGTTACTAGTGACAAGATTTCCTTCTTTTTATGACTAAATAATATACCATGATATAGATGTACCACATTTTCTTTATCTACTCAACCACTGATGGATGCTTAGGTTGATTTCATATTGGCTAATGTGGAAATCCTTCAGTGAACATGGGAATATTCGTATCTCTTTGTGATACAGATTTCATTTCCCTTGAATCTAAATGTGGCTTTATATCTTTGTTAGTCTACCTTGTGTCATTGTGACCAATATACCCAACATAAAGAATTTACAGGAGGAAAACTTTGTTTTAGCTCTTGGATGCAGAGGTTAAGTCCATGATCAGCCAACTAGATTGCTCTGGGCCCAAGATAAGGCAGAACATCATGGCAGAAGGGCATGTCAGAGGAAAGCAGCTCAAGACATGGCAGCCAGGAAGCAGAGAGTGCTTGAGTTCCAGGAGCCCAGGATAATATAATCTCCAAGAGCACATCCCATGTGACCTACTTCCCCCAGCCACACCCTACTCATCCACAGTTACCATCCATTAATCCATTCAAATTAAATCCATAAAATGGATTAATCTTCTGATTAGCTGATAGCTCTTATGCTCTAATCATTTCACCTCTCAAACTTCCTGCATTGTCTCACATACGAGCTTTTGGGGATAACTTATATTACACATAAATCAAAACAGTATCAGATTTTAAATCTTATGGAAAATGTCCTATTTATTAGTACTTTTCTTAAAATCTTCTTGATTATTTTAATGCTTATGTTATCTAATAGAATTTAACAAATATGTTTAAAATTCCATCCTCCAAATATCCCAAACACTAAATACGTAGATTAATTTAGAGATGATTAATTTAGAGATGATTATATATGTTCATATTTTTATGACATCAATTTTTTGAGGTAAAAACTTGAGGTTTATAGAGGATGGCTTAAAGAGTAGGTTCCCTTTACTTTGATCTCACAGTAACTACAGATAACCAAATGAAGCTCACATTTTTCAGTAAAATGTTTTCAGTTCAGTAAATATTCTTAAAAGAAATATTTGCTTCAGGATAATACTAAGTCTTTCCATACAATAAATTTGTGTGATTTTATTTATTAAGTTTATTATTTATATAAAAATTAAATTTGGTTGTTTTCTTTTTTAGAAGGCCTATGCATTCTGATTTTTTTCTGTTTAATATGATACTGCTTCTGTTTCTCTTTCTTAGTTAAACTGCATCTTTTCTGTTTTCTTTCACTCTGTCCTCTGTTCATTAAGAAATTGAGTCTCTCCAAGACTAGATTTTTCATTAAACAGAAATCTTTTTTTCAGATTTCTCAAAATGTTCTTATACTTATTTATATATAAAACATTTAAATTTGTTTATGCTAAGTATATGAATACCACAAGCAAATTGTGGGGGTGTAACCTTTGCTTGCAGGATATGGAAAATATTTTTATGACATCAATTTTCTGAGGTAAAAACTTGAGGTTTAAAGAGGATGGCTTAAAAAGTAGGTTCCCTTTACTTTGATCTCACAGTAACTACAGATAACCAAATAAAGCTCACATTTTTCAGTAAAATGTTTTCAGTTCAGTAAACATTCTTAAAAGAAATATTTGCTTTAGTAACCAAAACCCACCATTTTCAGTTAAAGGTTCAAATTAAAAGAATAGTGTTTTTCTTCTGTTAGGAACGAATATGTAATTTATTTTTTTATATAGACATTTTGAACATTTCCCCTTGAAATTACACAAGACTTTATAGATAGCAGATCTTAGGGTAAAGTGTATTAGTAAGCACTTCAGCTATATAAGAAGTCCAACAAAATTATTTTTAAAGAATACCTATAGATGAATTCATTAAAAATGAAGTTTGAAGAGAAGAAAAACTTTTTATGTGCTAACACAAAACTCAATAAAGTGATCAAAGCAACTTACAAAATTTTTCCCTGCTTCATTTTTGCCTTATTTGCACACGCACACAAAAAACCTCCCTAAGGACTGAGAGTTCCCTCCCTAAGGGAACTCAGAGACTATGTTAATTCAAAATAATTATAATTTATGAATGTTAATATATTTGTCAATGAGGTAATGATGTTTTATTATTTAAAATCGTGGTGTCTTACTATAAAATCCAACATTGAAAGTGTGTTTTTCGTCTCAAATTCCAGGCATATGAGTTCATACGTGGCATGAGTGGGAAGATGTGACTAAGTTATGAAGAAGTAGAAATGAAACCACTATTCCTTTAAGGATGTTTTATGTGTCAGAGTATAAAAAAATAATAAGAGGGAGACAGATGAAAAGGAGCCTTGCTTGGACATTTTACTTGAAATATGAAATTTAAAAGAGAAGGAAAGGAAGTGTGGCAAATATTATTATCCTTCCCCCACTCCCCAGTCTACACAAACATGGATAGGTATCCATGGATTACCGACTTTCTGAAATTGAGAGAATTCAGATAAAACTTTGCTGTGGTGTGAATTTAATTGAAGGGCTACCTTGTCTAAAGAGATTTCACATTGTTTAATGGCAAAAAAAAAAAAAAAAGATGCTGAAACTAAGTTACAAATAACTTCCAAAAAGAGGTATGTCTTGCTCAGTATGCACAGATTAGCCATGCTCTAACAGCTTAAATCCAATTTACATCTTCTATCCCACTAACCTGTCTACCTCTGCAAGAATTGGACTTTTAGAAACCTGTTATAATTCTTTAACTGAAGAGACGGTGGTAGTGGGAATAGGAAATGTAAATTGATAAACAAAATTCTCGACTCCTTAGTAATCCAGGATCCAATTGGAAAGATGGCCACCTTTACTAAGCAAATTAAACCTAAATTTAGTAGGATCTGGAAGTTAAAATGAATCCTGTTGAATTTTGGTAAGCTAAGTCAAGTAAAAACAATTGATATACATATGCACATTTGTCATTATCTTACTGATTATAGTTTTGGCCTTCAGGCCTCTATAAACTGACTTAGTCTCTTTTTTTACTTTAGAAGTCATTAAATGTCTACAGATGAGTGTCTGTGTTGTACTGACCTGCTGTATCAGTAAAATTATTCTTTAGAAAATTGGTATAATGAAAAATAAAGAGAAAGTAAAGAAATACATGGAGAATTGCTTGTGGTTACATAGACAAAATGGGTATCAGAACAGTATCAGACTTTAAATCTTATAGAAAATGTCCTATTAGTACTTTTCTTAAAACCTACTTAATTATTTTAATGCTTATGTTATCTAATTTAGGGTTAGTAATTTCATGGCCAATAAAAATAATTCAGAAATTTATTAAACCTGCCCAGATTTTATTAAGATCTCATATTTCAAATAAATCACACATATCTCAGGACATACAGTAATGCAAACATTAAGCAGCTTCAAAATAGATGCATGCTGGAAGGAGGTGAGCAGTTTATATGTGTTTGATGTGTGGCTTTCAACAGAAGATAGATCATAGCAAAGGCTCCCATGAAGAAAGTGGAAAGTTTGGCAAAGGACTTCCCTGTTGCATAGGAAATGATCCATCTATAATGCCAGTGCTTGGTGAGGATGTTCCCTGTACAACTATGCCTGGTTAACTTCATTGTCCGAAGACAGGCAAACAAACAAAAAAACACAACCAATTAAGAAGCAGAAGGATGTTAGGAAACTTGGTCTTCTAGGTGATGATTTCTCACCCAAGATATTGAATTTAAGCAGGGTGTCATGGTGGGCTCCTGTAATCCTGGTGGCCTTGGGAGACTGATCCAGAAGGATTGCAAGTTTGAGGCCAACCTCAGCAATTTAGTGAGGCCCTGATGATCTTAATGAGAATTTGTCTCCAAATAAAAACTCAAAAGTGCTGGGGATGTAGCTCAACAACCTTGGGTTCAATTTCCAGGACCATTAAAAGAAAAAATTAAAAAAAGAAAAGCAATGAATTTATCTATTTATCCTGAAAATTAAATTGATATTTAATTGATATAAAATTCTCATTTAGCCAAACAGTGACATTTGAGACTAGCCTAATATAAAATTAGTTTAATAATAATTAGTGGAACAAGATGTACACTTCAATGGAATGGATAAAGAAAATTTGGTATGTGTACACAATGGAATATTAGCCATAAAGAAGTATGAAATTAGTATTTGCCAGTGAATTGATGGAACCAGAGAATATCATGCTAAGTGAAATAAGCCAGTCCTCTGATAAAAACAAAGGCCAAATTTTCTCTCTGATATGTAGATGCTATCCCATAACAAGGGAGAGTAGTAAGGGGAAATATAAGAGTAATGAAAGACAGTAGAATGAATTGGACATAACTTTTCTATGCTCATATATGAATACAGGACCAGTGTAATTCCACATCATATTCAACCACAAGAATGGGATCATAATTGTAATGGGTTGCAGCCCATGTATGTATAATATATCAAAGTATATCCTACTGTCAGGTATATCTAAAAAGAACAAATAAGAAAAAAAAAGAGACTGACCTGCAAAGACTTGTCACTAATGATTAAGCTGTTTTGCTATAACATTGAAAAAACAATCATATATGTAAGGTACTTAGACTTTGATTTATGTAATTACCTTCTCATGCTCGTGTTTGTTGTTGGGTTTCCTCTAAGTATTTACAAATTTGAGCATTACTTTTTGAGCCTGGTGTGGTAGCAAGTACAAATAATATCAGCACTCATGCAGCTGAGGCAGAAAAATATTCTTTGAGTCCATAAATTCAACACCAAACTAGGCAACCATCTCCCCCACTAAAAAACTCTTGTTTGGTGTTGTAGGGAATATTTTAGTACTAAATGTTTATTTTTAAAAACATATATCTGCTCTTTTCTAATCCCTTCACCCAATGAAGTTGACAGATCAAACTCACAGTCTCTATTTTTATACAATTTTATTTGGTTTTTCACTTCTCCAGTTTAAAATATGTGGTAGGGCTGGGGGGGGGTAGCTCAGTGGTAGAATGCCTGAGACCCTGGGTTAGAACCCCAGCATGGAGGAAAAAAAAATGTATGTGGAAATTCAGTTAT
This sequence comes from Urocitellus parryii, assembly GCF_045843805.1. Taxonomy (NCBI): domain Eukaryota; kingdom Metazoa; phylum Chordata; class Mammalia; order Rodentia; family Sciuridae; genus Urocitellus; species Urocitellus parryii. The sequence continues at coordinate 96,549,306 of NC_135538.1, forward strand.
ATTCCTCTCCCACTTCAATTAATTATTTCTTAATGACTTTTCTGTGAAACTTTGAATTCCTCATGAGCTAGCTCACATTATTTTATTTTCATGTCATAGGGAGAAATGAAAAAAAGAATACAAAAATGTACAACATTATAGGTATAGCAGATATCAACACATAAAAAGGGATTCTATGAAAAGGTTAATCCAACATTCTTGAAAACTCAGCAGAAAAATAAAATACATAAAGTGATATAAATTATCAATAATGGAAAAAATAGAATCTTATCAAAGAGTAGTTCATATTTTTCCCCAATGAAACATCAAGTCCAAATATTTTATAAGTGGCTGACACTGAAGAGAAAAGTTGCAAGTAACTCCTGTGTTACAAACATTTTCAGAAAATATTAAAACCCAGAATTTACCCCATTTAATTTTACACATATTACTGGTTCCCAAAGTAGATTAGGACAGTATATGAAAGGAAAATTTAGACTTTCCCCTGAGATCATTGATTCTATATCCTAAACAAAATATTAGTAAGCCAAATCAAATAATGCACATAGGAAAAAATGTATAACAAAGAAGTTTGTTTTATTCTAGGAATTGAAGTTTGGTTCAATGATGAATTAGAAATAAAAAGTTTAAAAGCTATAACTATCTCAATGCCTGTATAATATGTATAAATCATAACTTCTTTTTAATTCCTCCATTCTTCCATCATGGGATGTGTAGGCGTTCAATTTTTCTGACTACTCATTTTGGTAGGAAGTTTTTTTGTTGTTGTTGTTGTTTTTTGTTTGTTTGTTTGTTTTTGGACTGTTATTTAAAAATAGGTCTCCTAGGTAGGGAAGCAAAATCTTAAGTTGCTTCAAGAGTAGCTACTTCTATAAAAGACCCAGTGTGATGCTAGCTAGATGCTGACATTCTAGTTCCACTGTTCTCAACCTGCTTTACTTGTTCCTTGAGTTCAGTGTAACATCGATCCGAAACCCTACAAGGATAGCATAAGAAAGGAAAATCACAGCCAAATTGATTTTGTGATACCCCTAATTTTTTTTTCAAGTAGAATTTGGTGGCATATTAAAAGACTAATCCATTTGAACCAAATTGAATTTGTCCCAGAAATTCGAGTTAAACATCCTAAAATCAATCAGGGGAAACATTCTTAAATCAATCATTCTGAAGTTAACATTAATAAATAAAGAACAATTTTATGATCATCTCAAATGATGAGGAAAATTATTTGACATGATTATCCAAGTAGGAAGTTCTAGCCAGTGCTAGAAGAAAGGAAAAGAGCTATGAAGCACAAATGGGAGATGAATGAATATTATTATCTCAGCTGTCACAATTATCTATTCAAAATTCCAGAAGAATTCTTAAGCTGTTAAAATCAATAAATTTAGCAGGATTTCAGAATACAATCATAATATGCAAAAATGAATAATAGTTCTCTATGTAGTGGTAACAAATTTCCAATTGCAATGTCAAATAATAAGGCATAACTATAACAACAAATATAATATTATTTTATAGAAAACAACATTATTTTGGAAATAAATTTTAAAATCCTTAAAATTTTAAGTAAGTGGAGAGAAAAAATAAGCTTCTGGCTTGGAAAACTCAACATTAAACAAATGTCATTTTTCACCAAATAGAACTATAAAATTGATGTGGGAATGCAGATGATCTAAAATAATTACTCAATCTAAAAGAGGAATTTCAGACAGAGAGATATTAGATAATGAATCTTGCTATAAAGGTAAAATAAAAAAAATACTAGTAATGCAAAGAAAGCCATACAGACCCAAAGGACAAAACAGAGAGCTGAAAAAGACCTGGACATATCCAATTACTTGATTTGTGATTAAAGCATCACTGTTTTAATAAGAAAAGCATGATCTTTTTAACAAATGGTGCTAGGCAAATTGAATATTAATTTAGAAAAGAAAATTTTAGCCCTTACCTCATATTATGCACAAAGGCAACTCTTAACAGATTGTATGTCTGTGTGATGTAAATAGCTTAAAAGAAATATTTTGCATAGGCAGAGATTTATTACATTATTCATGAAAAAATATAACAAGATATACAAGCTACCTATTTAAAAGATTGGTAAATAGTCGACATTGAAATCAGGTTTTTCTTTCCATTAAAAAAGATGCATAGAAAAGCTGGACAAAGTTAAAATATGTAACTTTTCTTGGACTCATCAGGGAATTGAGGTTGCAAATTTCCACCCCAAAATCTGGAGAGACAAGCTAAACCAGATATGCACAGTGGAGTTCTCCTTAGATGGTCATTTGGCAAATTGCTGGAGGCCAAACAGATGAACATGAGTGTAAAACCTCTGGCATCTTAGGCGGGTCACCACAGCTTCATAAGTCTTATCTCCTTTCTGATTCTAAAGATGAGGAATCTAGAAAGATCCTCCTATGACTCTGGCCAAAAAAAAAAGGGGGGGGGAGGAATAATCAACTATGAACTATGAAATGTTCTCCATAAGAAAGGCTTATTCTCTGGGGAAAAAGATCTTGCTAGAGCTTTATCCCAGCTGGGAGATATGTGTTCATTCTACTTTGATCCACATTAGACTTCCTGTCACACCAAAGGTGTTTTAAAATATATATATATATATATATATATATATATATATATATATATATATATCTCACTGGAGAAATGTTTGTGAAGGTCAGTTTTGGGAAACATGGGCCCTCTACACATCTGTGATTTAATCACAGGATTGTAAAATGCTGTCCTTTTCCCATACCTTGTCACCACACAAACAGGGCTCCGCTATAATAATAGTGTATTATGGTAGGAAGAGCTATAAGACTCAGAGCCCAATTGAGGAGGAACATTTAGGGAAGCCCACCCAAAATAGAGAGGACAAAGCCAAGAACTAGAGAAATTTGAAGCCTCCTGCATCGATGCAACCAACATTAAACACAATTAGACTCTTAGATGAAAAACATATATTCTCATTCTTAACACCTATTAACCTCAGTTCCCATTACCAGGTGCTATGTGTCTGTAGTTCAGTAAGTAAGTAAATAATCACACAATAGGCAAAAAGACAAGAAAAAATATACTCTAAATTGACATGGTCATCGTCAGAATGAAATGATAGATAAGAGTGGTGAGACAGGAACTTTAACTGGACTGATAGGGTAAGTGCTTTAAAGGCAGAGGAAAACTAGATGCAGAAAAAGATGGAAATATACGCATAGAGATGGACACTGTAAGAAATTTTTAAAAGGAAATGCTAGCAATAAAAGAAAAACCCACTATAACAGAAATGAAGAATGCCATTGATTAACTTATCAGTAGAGTGGACATGACCCAGGAGCCAATATGTGAGCTGGAGAAAATTCGTCAAGAGAAAATTCGTAAAGGAGCATATCAAGTATTACTCTAGTTTTGAAAGTTCAAACCTGACAAAATTTGCAATCATGGTCAATCAAGAGAGACAAGGAATGATTTACAGAATTTTCCTGGGGAGAAGGGGGCATACAATTAAGGAGAACTTGCAAGGGATTCAAAAATATTAGTGATGCTCCATTTCTTAAAGTGTGGTGAGTAGATGATCATTTTACCATGTTTTAAAGTATCATGCACTTTAAATATATTTTTTACATTTACAGTAACAGAAAGTGTAAATGTTAGAGAAAAAATAATAAGTGATCATAATCACATTTGAACTTTCAGCCATGATTTCCTGGGCCAAAGCTATCATATATATATATATATATATGAATTTTAGCAGTATATATATACTGCTAAAATTGTTAGAAATGATCCATATGATATCTTTCAACCCCATGGTCATTTGAGAACAGAGTGAAAAGACTGATAGAGTAAATCACCAGGACTTGTTTACACAACAGAAAATGTGGCTGTAAAATATTCTCTACTGTTTCTGAAACTAGAGACCGGAAACACACAGTGGAAATGAGAACTTTCACTGTTCTTACGCCAATACAAACAACAATTACAGCTCCATGTGAGAAAAGTAAGAAATATTGCTGGATTTCAGTGGTTCCAGCAAGTCAGCAGATTTCTTTAATGGTGGCCGATTGGACCCCCAAATTTTATAGTCTTGAGCAAGACATGGCTTTTAGACATTAAAATGATCCCTGATAAAACAACCCAGAGGTCATGAGAAGGCTACTCTGCCAATTTCGTTTCACTGTGGGATCCACCGACATCTGGTTCAGCTGCGGAAGCTGGAAAACTTCTTTAAAATTCTCCTGACAGTAAAAGTGGACATGTGGAAAACATTCTAATCTGTTAATCTTTGGTGCTCCTGAAAAAGGGACATTTGGCTTTATACTTCATAATGATAAATATGAAGCCTCCAGATCTAGTTGTAAATAACTTAATGGCATCTGAATACAGAATAGAATTTTTATTTCCCAGAGGTCCCCAAACATGAATATGCACCTGCATCCATCCCATGACATAGGAAGCTCCCTGAATTCTTTGTTTACACTTGGGCTTTGCAATCTGTCCACCTACACACTGGTTTCATTTGGCCAGTGAAAATTAGCAAACAGTAGCAAGTGATTTCTTCTCTGTGTCCCCAGCCTCGTCTCCCTCCTGCTGTGCTCACTAACTCCATGTTTCCTTAGCTACCCCCTGCCTTTCTTAGTCCCTCCCTTTCATTGTATTATATATTTCAGATAATTGAAGAATCAATCAAGAACAGAGTAACTAGTTTGTCTCTCTCTCCATTCCCCCACCCTTCTCTCTCTCTCTCTCTCTCTCTCTCTCTCTCTCTCTCTCTCACACACACACACACACACACACACACACACACACTTGCATGCTATCAATAAGGGAACTTTAGAGCTGCTGCATAAATATATTAGGATGTGAATGTGTAGACAGGAAAATTGTAATTACTATATTCTGACTTGTGCCTAAATAAATAGATGGCCACCTTCAAGATCAACAGATTGTAGGAGTTGTCTCTACCTTGCAGTAGTCATAAGGTGCACAGAGTGGTAGTGAAACAGGGCCATGATCTGCACTTCTTGTTTCTTGTCACCCCATGTTTCATGTTGAGTCGGTCTGCAGATTGCTTCCTGCTTCCCGTAGCATGCTCCCTTACATTTAAACTGCTGAGTTGTCCATTAGAGCAGGCTTTTCTCTCTTTTTCCAGTTCTTTTTACTTCCACTAAATTCCTCTTTTGAGATTAATAAATTTGTTCCAATTTCAGAATATTACCCCCAATATAGTGGATTTGAAATTCAGAAAACAAATTAGAGAATAAAGGAAATATTTACAATTAAACATAGGTTTACATAATTCCCTATCAAATACATGCTGTTTAAAACGTTTCCTTTTTTTTTTTTTGCTACAAACATCCTTTGTAGTCTCTCAATAAAACAAATATGCACATAAACAAATTAATTAAAGGAAATAACGCAGAGCTACTGCTCTTACAAACTAAGTCATGTTTATTTTTCTTCTGATTCTACCTATCGTGTGTCAGCTCCTGAATGGGAAGTGTCCCAGCAGTTATAAATAGGAACTCTGGAATTTCAATATCTGGAATTAAGTTTTGACTCTGCAATCTTGGGAAAATTACTTTTCTATGTTTCATGCTTCTTCATATGTAAACTGTTGTGAGGATTAAATCATGGCTTCTTTGAAGGAGTGATTTAACTGTGGTATTAATAGCTTCTACTTGTGAACCATTGTGAGGATTAAATGGATATAGGCGCACATCAGACACTGGGGGTTTTAGCTTTTCCCCTCCTCCCCATTAATTCCATTTCCCAGCTGTGAGTAGTCTTGCCTCCATAGCAGAATCAGGAATATCACTCAATCATTCCATCTTTGGCTTTTTCCTCTCAGTACTGAATCTGAAGGATAGGTAGGTATTTTAAGTGGATGTGGCAGTGTGATGTTCTAAGAACACTTTTTTGTATCTCTCACAGGAAATTGTCATCTATCAAGTACCTTCTATAAGGTGTGGTCCTTTGCCAGATGCTAGATGTAACTGGTTTTCTTAATATCATATACTTTGATGCTTGGAAGTTCTCTGTAGACACTACTATCATGTTTCTTCACAGAATGTGTATGTTGTTAATGTAACTTTATAGTGGTATGCTTGTGAGATGATATTGGGTGGTTCATTTTGAACAATTCCAAAATCAGTAATCCTGAATTTGTTGTTCTGTCATAGCATACATTGTTAGATTTAAGGACTTAAAAGTTTAGAAACCCTTTTGTGACTCTATTGCACATTTAATATAAGAAGTAGATCCCAACTCTTGCTAGGCTGCCCTCTGCCTGCTGTTATAGCCCCCTTTCTCATGCTTCTTTCCACCCCGACTTTCTCTGGGCTGGGGGCCTTTACACAGACTGTTCTGTTGGTACGCTTCATCTCTCTCAACCTCTTGACAACCCAATTTTAAGTCACAATGTGTAAATACTTACTGAACCCACATTTCTGGGCTGTACTGCCAAGCCGCAAGACAGTCCTCGCTGTAGTGCCTGCTGTTCACACAGCATTTCCTCTGCCCACTTGCACATTGTTATTATACTGGTGAGGGAGGAGAAGACTGAGCTTCATGATCCAGGTCTCTACTACAGGATCTAGCACATAGTATATAATCAGTGCTTAATATCTGTCTTCAAGGAATGACTACAAACTGTCAAAATAGCTCCAAAAGAAACACTCCATTTCTTATATCAATAAACTGTTGTTTTTTTTTAAAGCTGATTTCCTTGTAGAATAGTAGATGGTTACTTGATTTCACAGTACCTAAGGATACAAAAGGAGCCGCACACCTGTACTCAAAGGGGATAAATTGAGTGTCTTTGCAAAGAGACTTAAATTTCAGAACTCTTTTTTTAAGATCTGCCAATTTTCTTTGAGTTCTTATTCTCATCTGTAATTCAGGTCTAGTAGGAATCAGATATAAGGTAGATCAGGAATGAGATATTATTCAGTCAGGTAGCATGACAACTTAGTCCTTTATGTTTATACATAAGAAACCAGGACTGACCCTTGGTTGAAACATTTGCAAAAAAAATGTGATGAAAATATTCACATAGAGAAAATATATTTCATATTATATGGTGGCTATATAGTTGAACTATAGGCATGGGAATCCACAGAATAAATATTTTTTACATGTGTGCAAGAATGTCTTAAAGTAAGATCTTTATTAGCTGAAGCCAAAATTTTACTCCAGAAATACAGCTACTTAAGGAAAAAAGCAATGTCTCAAGTTGTGGAAGAATTAATCAACACATAGGCAAAGATTCCAGGCAGAAAAGACATTTCAGTAAGGACAAGGAGATTTAAAACAGCATGGGAGAATACATAAGAAATTTTATATTGCTGAAACAAAGTTCAAGAGAATGAACTTAAAGAGAGTTGTAAAGTTACGTATTTCAAGACAATGATTAATGAGTCTGGGTCAGATATTCTGATGTCAGATCATCAGAGACCTCAGTAATAATGATAATAATCTTGGACTTTATCCAGCAAATGATGGAGAACCACAAAGGGTTTTAAGCAGAGAAGGGATTATTTAGATTTGTACTTTAGAATAGTATTACTGGTGTTTCTATAAAAGGCAGATTTCCTGAACATAGGACAAAACAATTCAGATCATAGACTCTTTCAGTAAATCTATCAAGAGATATTAAAGGTCTTGTGTGCAGGGCGTGCACACTACAGAAAGGATCAGAGCAGATTGGAAATGTGTTTTAAGAGAAGAATAGAACCTCATGACTAAGTATGGAAGGGAAGAGAGAGGGTAGAAACAGATCTAAGTCATGTGCTCGGTACATGGCGGGTGAACAATGAACAAGGTTTAACACATGGATCCAATTTAGTAACTGCTATAACTGTCACCAGAGCAGAGACACAGGTATAAACTAAGCCAGGGCAGTGGAAATAAGAGATGGAAAGCACAGTGGTCATTGAGAATTGCAAATAAGCTCATATATTATATTATATATACACATACATATATATATGTCTGTGTGTATACTTATATGTATATACATATATATGTGTATGTATATGTATATATGTGTGTGTGTATATATGTGTGTGTGTATATATATATATATATATATATATATATATATATATAATTTATATATAAAAACAGGACTTGGTCATCATTTTTCTGTGGCACCTAACAAAGCTCTTATTTCTGATTGTCTCATTCCATGCCCTCAGTTATGACTATTCTAAGGTTTCTTTCTGATCAAGTTTTCTCCTGCATGGTCAGTGATGTTGCCTCTTTATGAGTCAAAATATTTAAATGCATGAGGCATATTCTTGATCAGATTTCTACCTTACTCCCCATTAAAGGTTTATTGAGTAGGGGCCCTCTAGGCTGCAACATAGGGCCTAAGAAACACAGTCATCAATATGTCTTAGTAAAATTGTTCACTTCCATTACTAGTAGAGGGTAACTTCAGTGGTTTTTGAGTCTGACAGTTCTCAAAATAGATGGATATACATGTAACTGTAAAACAAAACAAAAAAAATCTTAAATGATAACAAGAGATGATTTTAACAACTCAGATTTTAAGCTGTTAAAAAGCAGAATCTATTAAAGATGAATACAACATAACCTAGTAAGTTTTATACCATAATGAATGAAAGATTTGTGCAATATTAAGGAATTGATCTAATCAGAATATTAATAGATTAGAGAGGAAAGCATGTCTTAAATAACACAGAAAATCTAAGAAAATTAAATACTCCTTCATAATAAAATCTCTTTAAAATTAAGAGTATATTAGGAACTACTTGGAGCTCATAAGCGATCTGAGCTAACAAATAATCAACATTATATTTAATGTTGAACTTAGAAACAGTATCAATTTCAAAAAGCAAACCAAAAGATAAGTTAACTACCATTTCTTCAACACTTCAGGAGCTTTAACCAATGGAGTAAAGAAAGAAGGAATAATGAAAATAATTAGAAATAAAAAAATGTTATATACATTTTCAAATGCTCTCATTTATGTATGCTAAAAATTTTTGGATCTTCATATAAACAATCATATCACTTGCTTAAAATAATTTTTGTGTGTGTTGTGTGTGTGCATGTGTAATAATAGGCACATATACATATAATGTATATATGTATAAATAATGTAATGTGTGTCTATATTAATAAGAGAATTTGGTAAATTTTTAGGCTAAATTATACAAAATAATAGTGTTTCTGCAGAGAAACAACAACCAATAAAGTTATAATAGAAAAAAATTATCAAGTTTGCAACAAAAACCATAAAGTACTAGAAGAAACCAAATGTTTTAAAATCAACTACTATGGAAATATTTGTTGTAAAACTTGTATGTCAAAATTACAAAATTTACTGAAAGTATACAAATAAATGGCTAGATATATAATATTCACAGATGAGCAAGTTGAGACTGGACAGAAAGAGAGGGTAGGAGAAGGCTTGAGCTCTGAGTTCCAAAACTCTCACACTCTTAGCAATTTAGTTTTACTTCTGGCAAATTTTAGAAGCTCCAAGAACATTGAGAAGGAAGAAATGTTGTCTAATTGTTCATCTTGACTATGTTATTAATTTGAGTAAATTTGAGCCACATTCAGAACTGAGTGTGAAGCCCAGCTATTGCCATATGACTTATTTGTATTTTGCAGAATTTATTAGGAGGCTTTACTTATTAAAAATTATCCCCAGGTGGGTGTACAGAAGCTCAGTAGTAAAAGCATTTTATTAAACTCAAAAAATAATTAAATCCCTAAAAGTCACATTAGTCGGTGTTGTATCTATAGGACAGTACTTTTACATCTTTCATTTGTGATCCATTTAAATTGATTTCTACTTGTAGTTAAGAGTCTCGCATTTTTCATTCTCTAATATTCTTGTAAGTTTTTTTTAAAAAAGGAAATCATCTTTATGAAAATTTAATGACATAAAAAGCGTTTATATTTTCAGTTGATTTTATATATTAGCAAATAAAATAAATTTAATTCTCTTTAATGATAATATTTTTCACAGTTATTGTCCCTTGATACATGTGCCATGATAAAAACCTTCTAATTTTCATTCATCATCAGCAATTTTCTATTTAAAATTTAAAGTATATGAATAATTAAAGAATGAAACAAGCTAAAATTATAAAATCATTTTAGTCTAATCCATTTTGTAGTTCTTGATTTCCACCTGTTTTGTATTTTTTTTTCCTTTTTATGATCCTTGTACATACAGAATATTATTACCCTGGAGATAAGGCCCAAAACATTCAAAAGAACTTGGAATTATTTTATCCTGAAAATATATTCCAAGTGTTCTCTCAGGAAGGCAGGAGTCGGTGGAATAGAAAAAACGAACAGCTCAATCAGAAACAGATCAAAAGACAAAGCTCACTTTCTTTCAGTGATGATCCCATTTGGAGAAGTGCTGGGGTTTTTACGGGGGGAATAGATATTTGGTTCTAAATACTTGAAAGTCTGCAGTTGTCTCAGTGTTTTATACACAAAGTTTCATTTTTCATTGCTATATTTTAAAGTGCTTGTATCAGGATATGTTTTATTGTCTTATAGGAGCTCTGAGATTTTGCATATTCTAGCATAACTTTTCTGAAATTTTCTCATTAATAGAGAGTTCTTAAGGAAACTAAAGCACAAAAATTAAATAACTTAATTATGAAACATGCTTTATTTCATTCACTTTAAAATCACTGCACAATTATATATATCATAAGGGATGCTGTTTCAATATTTCTCTTCTCAGGTAAAGACTGTACGAACTTGTCCCTCACAATGTAGCATAATGTCTTTGTAAATTTTGATCAAACATGCTGTTACGTCTGTGAACTGATCTTTGTACCTTACATGCACTTTTTTTTGTATAAACAATGTTTTGAGATAGAGTTGTGTTGTGTTTATATGTTAACTAATTCTAAGAAGATAATTAACTGAAATATATAGCAGCATTATAAGATGTATCTGATTCATGCTTACAACATAGGAATTTTGTATATTCAGTTTAATCTTTTATGGTTTTAAAATAATTCTTAGACATATTATGGCAGGTTATCCAAGCATGATAAAGATCGCTGGCATTTCATTGATCATTTGCATGCTCCAGTTTAGTCAAATTTGAACAAATTATAAGACTCTCTTGACACAATATATATGGATTATATTTTGAAACAAATATCTTGAGGAAATTACAACTCTGTCCCACCTCTCTTCCCTATTAAGAGGTAGAAGGGGAGTTGCACGGAAGATGGAAGGAGACCCTCATCGTTATACAGAATACATGTATGATGTTGTGATGAGAAAAAGAAAAAAAAAGTGTGTCACATTAGATTGGATAGAGAGAAATGATGGGATGGGAGGGGAGGAGTAGGGGGGATAGGAAGGGCAGCAGAATAGAATAGACATTATGATTGCTGTATGTATATAGGTGACTCTATGACCAGTGTGATTCTGCAATCTGTACAATTAGAAAAATGAGAAATTATACCCCAATGATTCAAATGTATGAATTGCCAAGATCATTGTAATGTCATGTGTAGCTAATAAAAAATAATAAAATTTTAAGAAAGGAATTGGTGAAAAAAAAAGAAATTACAAAAACTCTGTAATTATTATTGGAGATATAGGGGTTGAAAGCAGATGTGTGGGAGAGAAGAATTTTGGAGATCATGAATGAGAAGAGAAGCTAAAATGTGGTAAAATTTAGAAAAACAAAGTCCAGGGATGTAACAGGTGAGCAAAACATGGTCAGCACAGGAAGGAAGGAAATGATTTTATACACAGTTGTGACATATTAAGAAGAGAGTATTGAGAAAGGCAAGGCACGAGGACATTAGATAGTAGTATTGGACATAAGTAACTATATTTCAGAAAACTCAGCATAGAGAAGCAAAATAGTCTTTCATTCTTTTTAATTTCACTCTTCATACTCTTAAATTTTTTAATTATGTGGTATTTTCATATTCTTTCTTGTTGATTTTAATTTAAAAAATTTTTTTAGTTTTTGATAGACCTTATTTATTTATTTATATGTGGTGCTGTGAATAGGACCCAGTGCCTCACACAGGCAAGCGCTCTACTAGACACTGAGCTACAACCCCTGTCCTGATTTTAATTTTTGACAGTTTGTATTACATAGAGGCCACAAAATGGTATGTGTGTTGGCTTATCTGATGGAATGGAAAGATTGGTTTTGATATGTAGCATTTGTTAGGGATGTTGTTCACATGGACTCCAACAAATCACACAAGCCATCCTGAATTGTATTCTTACTCTTTTTCCCTGCAGTTTAACTTCTGTCTTCTAAAATGAGAGAGACTATTCTTTCAACTAGTGATGTGCTTTCAAGTCCTTCTGCCCATCTGGGAGTTTTGTAGCAGCCAGCATGCTCAGTATTTTTTTTTTTTAATTAACTGTCTTGTGTACTTCTTCAGTTTATTTCAGTCCAAATAATTAAATTGAGTTTACTTATATTTAAAGTAGAAACTATTCCCTTGAAGATATGTTGCTTTAATTTTATGGTGCTTTTTTTTTTTAAGTTCTGATGAAATGATGATTACCTTCTGTTGTATGAAGAGTGATTTTAATTTCAGGTAGGATATCAAAACAAGCCACTCTTCAGTAAGTAAATATACTAGCCAAAATATTAATAATCCTGTCCTCACCATGTTGGCTATTCTATTCAACCCTTGCTATATTTCAAAATTATCACCATCTTCCCATACAATATTTGATTGGAGTACTCCCAACCCCAACTCCATCCCTCATGTTGAAAAGCAGGCATTGCTAATTGGTTCATTATTAGCCCAAACTTTGTGATTGCAAAAATATTTGATGGATATAGTATATTTTCATTTGAGGAATTATATTGTGACTTGCCTTTCTTTTTTCACTTTAAAAAATTTTAAAGCACTGTACATGTGTCACTCATAGTTGGAGATTGCAAAAAGTCAAGGAATGGATTAAATGTTTCTTCTTCTCCTTCTCTTCCTCCTCCCTCTTCCTCTTCCTCCTTCTCATCCTCCTCCCATTCTCTCCCCCCCCCCTTCTTCTCCTTCTTCTTCTTTGTGCTGGAAATTGAACCCAGAGTGCTTTATGAATAGCATCCCTGGTCCTTTTTTTTTCTTTATTTTGAGATGCGGTCTCCTAAATTGCTTTCGGCCTCACTAAGTGGCTGAGGCTGACTTGTTGATCCTGCCTGGGCTTCCCAAGGCACTGGGACTACAGGCATGCACCACTAACGGCCCACATGTTTCTTCTTTTGAGTCTCCAAAAACCAATTTACTCCTAAAATTAAAAAAAAAAAAATCTTTATTTCTTTAAAAGAATGTCTAGACATCTAAGAATGTATAGTGTATCATTATTAAGATACATGGACAACAGCTCATGAGGCTGAGACAGGAGGATCATGAGTTCAAAGACAGCCTCAGCAAAAGAGAGGCAATAAGCAATTCAGTGAGATACTGTCTCTAAGTTAAAATACAAAAAATAGGACTGGGGATTTGGTTCAGCAGTGCCCTAAATTCAATCCCTGGCACCTAAAAAAAAAAAAAAAAAAAAAAAAAAAAAAGGTGCAGAGTCACAAGTAACAACATTTGCATTACAAATTAATTCATTGTATTTCTTTTCTGTTTTGTTTCTTTGTTTTGTTTTGGTATAGGGGATAGAATCCAGGGCATACATTCTCAGCCCTTTTTATTTTTTATTTTGCTACAGGATCTTGCTAAGTTGTTTAGGCCTTCACTAAATTGATAAGGCTGACATTGAACTTGAGATCCTCCTGTCTCAATCTCACAACCCATTAGGATTTATAGGTATTGGTCATTCCTAGCTCAATATATTTCATTTGAAAAAAGTGTTCCTACCATAGATCAGATCAGTGTACACAGTTTTAAGTATGTATTTATATATGTGAATTTTTTCCTAGCAAGAGGATATTATATTTTTTTCAGATTCTTAGAGGAATCTGACTCATAAAGCACTTAAAACTTTGATTTTTGAAAAAGGACCCTTTTTTTTTCTTGAAAAGCCTGTGTATTTATAACACAATAAATATTCATCTCTTTTTGTTGAACAGGCATTTTAGATGTTTATTTAGTTATCAACAGGATAATATATTGGAAACAAAAATATGCTAATCTTTAATCAACAAATATTTAGATTTCCTGCCTACTTCTTTCAAGACTGTATCATGTCATAGCCGGACAATATTTGCTGGGTGAAAATGTTACCACCTAGGAAGAATTGTAAGAAATTTAAAAGGAGATTGAAAAGCATCACTTATTGACTTTATAATCAGTAGAGTAACTATGAACTCTATTTTCCCCTGTATTTTTTAAAAATAATACTTTTATAACTTTAAGAATAAGACTCTGAAGAGAACTACTTCAACAACTCACTTTTCAAATGTGGAAAAGGGGTTCAAAGATATAAAGTAACTTTTCCAAAGTCAATTATTTAGTCAGTGAAGAGCTAGAAACAAAACTTAATGTCAATTGCTATTGTGTTTGCTCCACCAAAACCCATCTAGTTTTTAGTGTTTATGTAGATGTGTTTAGTGAAAAGGGACAATAATGTGATTAAAATTAAATCTTAGTGTTTTGTAAGATTTCATTTGTTTTGCCATTTTTATCTAATAGAGTAAAATGAGCTCTTTGTGTATGTATATGACACAGTTTAGAACTAAATACCAATTTGAAAATAAAATTTGGAGTTTTATATATATTAGAACTTTTTGCATATATAGCTATAGTACTATATTGTACTTTTTTGTACTAAGATTTATATTTCTTATATCCTTAGTAAGATAAACTGCCTGCAAGATTCTCAATTCTATAACATTTTTAAAACATGGCTGGCTATATCTTACAGAGGCATGAATGCATTTGTTAGATAGCTTACAAACCTTGATATAAATTCCTCCTGGACATGTGAGATAATGTGAGTAATTGATACCAGATTAGGTACTGGTCTGAAATAGTGAGCAAGAACAGACATACTTGAAACTCAATAGTACTTACAGATGTCCTATAAACATGAGCTGGGAAGAAGATCCTATAAAAGTCAGAATTCTCAATTAAACAGTTACTACACAATATGACCAAAGCACAATCATATACACAGTTAGATAGCTAGATACTGATATACATACCTATATATTTGTCTGTAGATACATTAAACTTATTCAATCATATATATTTGAAAAGCATATTTTTATATCTATATTGCCTATATTTGTGTATATGTATACATATATACAAGTATATACACATATTTACATACAGACACATATATAGGCAGACATATATTGTAATGCTGTATTAAAATTGTATTCCAGTGAGCATCTAGAATTATTTATAATACTACATCTTACTCTTATTTATATCCTCCAGAGAGGGTTACACATAGAAGTCATTTAGTGAATAAGTTTTAGTAAATAGTTAATGAGTGATATTTCAGAATAACTTTACTAAGCTATCTAGCAGGAGGGATCCAGTGTTATATCAGGGCCAAGGTCAAGTGTCATAAACAGGAAACTACTATTAAGAAGCTCAGTCACTGGTATTGTTTATACTTCCTTAATTACTGTTCTCCAAGTCTATCTGTGCCTGAAGAAATTTTCTACTCTTCAAGGCCAAGTTCAAATGTCATCAACTCCATGAAACCATCCTTGATTAACCCAGCCTTAAATAATTTATTATTAAAAGAGCATCCACTCTTTTCAAGGCATTAGTGCTTGTTCATTTTTGTTGATGGTGTTTTCTTCTGTAACTTTTTTGGATGCATTGAGGTTATACATAATTGTGGGGTTCTTGTTGCATATTCATACATAAACACAATATAACAATATAATTTGATTAATAGCATTCCCCAGTAGTGCCTAAAACAGTGTTGTTTCTGTCACTCCTGGAGATTAGCAGCAGCAAGAAGCTACCACTGCAATAAGCAGTGGGGGCCCCTAGGCAGCATGGACCAAGGGAGAAGGCAGTGCTCCTGGACCCCAAAATATAAACACACCAGGAGACCATGATGGCCTGTCCATCATCAGCAGAGGGCATTGGAAGCCACAGAGGAAACACAAATCTGCTGGAGATACCACTTAAAACACACAGAGAGGATGAAAATATCCCAGCTTCTTCTTCTCACTAGAGTCTTCTCTTGGCTGAATCAAGGAGGATTCAAGCTGATATGGAAGTTTGGGGATCAGCTTGCAGGGATCAATCTGTCCTCTGTGATAAAGAGCAGAGAAAGGCTGGACAAGAGAGAACAGGTGCTTGACCCCCACAGGCTGTTCTTTGGATATCAGAGACCTGGCACCTTTCTTGCTCTTGTGTGAATGTTGAGACTCTTAATTTACATTTTTACCCAGATAAAATATTAGGTCACATCCATCTGGTTGTGTCCATGATAAGTATTTAGTGTGTTTTCCTGAATACTCCATAGGTGAATTTTCTTTTAAATTACCTAACCAGTGAGTGAACTAACACTTGAATTTGACTGAAACCTAAAAATTCTTATCTGCTTATATATTTTCATTTTTAAAGGGTAGCATTGGATTTTAGATATTTTAAAGTATTAGAATTTTAAAAATACTAAAACATATTACAGGTTAAATAGAAGTTTTTATAAGCTTCATGGTATATGGTAGCTTTACCACAAACAGTAAAGATTCAATGAGAATCTTCAGCAAATGTGTTTTTTTTTTTAAAAAAAAAAAAAAAACAAAAACAAACTATGGCTCTTTTCTAGACTGTCAGCACATCGAGGTCAGACATCATGGTTACATGTATTCTGAAGGCTTACATGCATATAGGCTTCCCACAAACTCACAGTGTCTTAGATTTGTCTGTCTTCTCTTCAGACACAGAAGTATTGATCTACCCCAGTAACACTGGTGCCCCTAACTGTAATAGCTGAAGTCCTTAACATTTTAAAATTTTATTTGACTATATTTAAAATGTTATGACAGCATTAGGCATTATTGAGCAAGCTAAATTCAATATGCATTCATAGAAAGCCTGAGGATTGGGTGCTTAGAGGCTATCAAAGCTGATGGCCTCTCTCACTATAGAAGGGATTCCTTCTAGAACTTATAGGTTGTCTTTTAGTTCTCAAGTGACACAGAGTGCCACCCATGTAAGTGTGGATAGCATTAAATGGCTAGAGAGTCATCCCTCACAGTCAACTAAAATCTACCTCTGTGTTTTCCTCTGGAATTATACAGAGTATGTCTACTTTCTTGACCACATAATTATCTTGAACTAAAGGAGTACAGCTCTCTTTTTAAGATAAGTATGCCCTACTGCCACTCAGATGGAATATATCATGTTTTTCTAATATATTGGTTTCCTCCAGACCTGCTTCAACTCCTATATATAGCCGTAATGATACCTACTTTTGTTTTGTATCTTATTTGTATAACTGGCTTCAATCACATTGTTTCTGAGGGCTTCATCTGACCTATTTCTTGGGTGAGAAAAACTCTTATTATTTCACATGCACCCATCCCTCTTCTTCCCACGTGGTACTCAGTGCTTAGAAAAATTATTACCATTGATAATATAAATATCTATTTAGATATTTTGAGCAATGATGGCTCTATAGTTAGCAAGATCTTTGGTAAATCATTTAGAAATTTTCTTGAAATTGGGCTCTCAGAAATGAAAAAAAATGTGAGTGAAAATATTCATATAGTGAAGTAGTATTATAAAATATTTTATAACTCATAGTATATCTAATAATACACTATAATATGTTCATTTTAATAAATCTTGCAGCTTAAATTTCCTCCCAAATATATACTGATAAATCATCAAATGCATGTGTAAATTGTCTTACTTTTCATTTAAAATGTAGCTCAAATTTCTCCAGCTTCTTCTCCCTAAATTTGGAGAGGATTTAAACACTATCTTGATTGGTGAGGGACTTCCTGGTCTTCTTTCTTAGTTCTCTCTTCTTGTCCCTGAGATGCAGCTGCCCAGCTGATTCAGCCTCTGTCTTTTGATGGCACCCCAAACTTGCTCCACACCCTACTTTTTCTTGGTAATGATCACCAGTGCCCTTTCTGTGCTTCTGGGGGAAATGAGAAGTTGTCAGATGCTTTCTATTTCATGCTTGATTATTCTGTTGTGTTTAAGACTGCCTGAGGCTACTTTCCATGATTTTACCTTAGCCTTTGCTCCCTGGGATCCCAG
Source organism: Urocitellus parryii (assembly GCF_045843805.1). Taxonomy (NCBI): domain Eukaryota; kingdom Metazoa; phylum Chordata; class Mammalia; order Rodentia; family Sciuridae; genus Urocitellus; species Urocitellus parryii. Next base: position 96,567,491 of record NC_135538.1, read on the forward strand.
TTAGTGGGTGTGAAGTTTCTGAGTTTTACTTACCCTTTTAACATACACCATTAGAATCAAGTCTAGACCCATCTATTAAAGGTCTCCTCTAAACCTATATGGATTTGCTGTCACCCATTACCTGCAACCTGGTATACTCAGGAGAGGAGGAGCCTCATGATCTCCTGAGGGAATTATAAATCACTTTATCATACTTTTTAAATTATTTTACTTCCAAATGAAGAGCAATTATCTAGGTTACAAGAAGATTTAGTTATCAATGTGAGCATTTTCAAAGTTCTTTACCTCCTTAACAAGATTCCTAAAATTCAAGAAATAAAGCCAAGATTCAATAAGTAGGACTTCATCAAACTAAAAATATGCACAAACATGTGAAGAGAGAGCTTACAGAATGGCAGAAGATCTTTGCCAACTGTTCCTCAGATAAGGTATTATATCCAGAATATATAAGAACTCAAAATCTTAACACCAAGTAAGCAAGTAGCCCAATGAAAAAGTAGGCAAAAGAGCTAACCAGACACTTCTCAAAGAAATACAAATGGTCAACAAATATGTGAAAAATTGTTCAACATTTCTGGCCATCAGGGAAATGCAAATCAAAACTACTTTGACATTTTATCTCACTCCAGTCATAATGGAAATTATCAAGAATATGAAAATAATAAATGTTGGTGAGGATGTGAGGGAAAAATATATTCATACATTTTTGGTAGAATTGCAAATTAGTGCAACCTCACTGGAAGGCAGTATGAAGATCCCTCAAAAAACTAGAAATGGAACAAACATGTGACCCAGTTATCCCATTTCTTGGTATATACCCCAAAGATCTAATCTTAGCATGCTGTAATAATAGAGCCACATCAATGTTTATTGTAGTGCAATTCACAATAGTATAGTTGTGGAACCAGCTCAGATGCAGATAAATGGATACAGGATCGTACTATTTATATACCATGGAGTTTTATGTAGCCATAAAGAAGAATGAATAATGACATTGGCTGGTAAATGGATGTAACTGGAGAATATCATGCTAAGTGAAATAAGCCAGATCCAGAAAGTCAAGGTTTGGGTGTTTTTTCTAATATGGAGAAGCTATACCAAAATAAAAGAAAAAGGTGGAGGATCCTATGGAAATAGAAGAGAGTTTAGTAGAGCAGAGGAATGAGGTTGAGGAGGAAAGAGGAGCTATGTGCATATATAAATATATAACAGTGAATTCCATATATATATATATATATATATAGCATTAATTTAAAAATAACTGTAAATAAATAGAAGGAAGAACAGTAGAACAGAGGAAAGGGAACAGGGGGGAGGGAAGGAGAGGGAAAGTACTGGGGATTGAATTGGAGCAAATTATATTTCATGCTTATATAATTATATCAAAATGATCCCCAGTGTCATGTGTAACTGGAGTACACTAATAAAAAAGGAAGATTAAAAAAATACATGAAATCACTAGAAATGCAAATGAGCACGTGAAAAAGGGCATCTAATCAAAGAAAAAAAATGAATTAAAGTTAGTTTTGAGCAGTCATGAATATTTCAAAAAACATATGGTAAATATCCAGTTTTCTATATCTAATACTTTCGAAAAAAGCAATTTTCACCTGACACCAGGGTTGATTTTATGTTCCATCTCAGTTAATGTGCCATCTTCCACTTACATGTTAAGTTAGAAGTCATAGGGCTTTTGTTAATGACCCTTCTCTTCCTTCAGTCCTTTCTTATTCTTTTATATACTATTTTTACCTCATAAATTCATCTCAAATATATGACTTAATAAAGCTCTTTTTTTGCTTTACTTTAATACTCACCACCAAGGACTTGATTCATTGCACCAATTTTCTATATAACATTTCTACTTACAGATTTCTCCATCTTTTCTCCATATTAACTTTGCTTCCTTGATGGTGAGATCTGTGTAAAACAAAGTGCTGGTGATGTCATGATTACTTATAAACCTTTAACCTTAAATAAACATTTATTTCTTAGACAGTTTAGAATTCATGCCCTCCCTATAGAAGACATTCAGGGCCTCTCATTATCAGAAACTGTATTCCATCCACAATGGAGCTCCTACAATAAAGTCCCATTAAATATTCTTAGTACATCCTTGATGTATTCATTTTAATATGTCTTTTTATAGTCCATTCTTTCTATATAAATATTCTTTTCTTCACCATGCTCCTGCTTGAAATAGCAAAAACCCTGATTCAGAGGCAAACTTCATCAAAATGTTTATACCTTACCTGCCACTTTTTCTGTCTCTTTTTTGCTCCACCACAAGCTAAAAACTAACTGGTATTTCTGAATAGCTTTGTTTATAATTCTCATAAGAGCTACTGCATTTTAATTTGTATTATAGTAATATAGATTTAGAAATATCTTCTCTGGCAGATCATTAACTTTGTGATTTGTGTTACTACTCTTGTTTGCAAGTGAAATTAGACAACTCAATACACTATATGCAAAAGGGGGGATTTATATAGGGGTATCTGTATCTCACAGAACTCATATAGGGGTATATGTATCTCAATAACTTATGTAGAGGGTTTTATAGAAACCTCTTTGAGAAAGTATGCAGACAAGTTAATACCAGAAATTTGGAAGGAAGTCTTTCTTCCTGATCCTAAATCTCATCTTTACCTAAAACCAAACATATAACATTATCCATAATAATGTTAAGCAGTGTCTCATTTTTCTCAATTATAAAATTGAAATGATAATAATAATATCTGCTCTTAGGGTTTGTATTTAAAAATTTTCCCCCATAAGCTATGTGTTAGGCAAGGTAGCAATGTTCAGAGGTGAAGAGATTGGATCATAAGAGCTGCAACCTCATCGGTAGATAAATCCATTTGATGGTTTAATAATTTGAATGGACTACTGGGTGGTAACTGTAGGCAAGTGGGATGTGGCTGAAGGAAGTTGTTCTCTGGGGCCTAAAACTATATCTTTCTGCAGCTCCTAGCTCTCTCTCTGCTTCCTGGATGCCATGAGTTCATCAGCTTTCCTCCAATGTGCTTTTCTGCCACAACATTCTGCCTTAACCTTAGGCCCAAGGCAATGGAGCCAACTGACCATGGACTGAGACTTCTGAAACCATGAGCCAAAATAAACTTTTTCTCCTGGAAGTTGTTCTTGTCAGGTAATTAGGTCACAGCAACAAAAAGTTGACTAACATACCTACTACTAGTATTCTTCTTGTGTAGTTTAAACTACATTGTATAGTTATCATTAAATGCTATTCTTTTACTTATTTATTTATTTTTGTACTGCTATGGATTGAAGCCAGGTCCTTGCACATACTAGACAAGTGCTCTACCACAGTGCTATACCCTCAGCTCATTAAATTTATGTTATTTTAAAAGCAAAGATGGAAAAGGAATAAAGTTGGACCTCTGGAAGGACTAAAATGCTGTCTGGAATTTAGGCTTCATTTCTCTCGTTCAACTATGCTTTATTTCCCTTTTTACTAGATTGAATTTCTGTGTTCCCCATTGCTCATGGAAAGAGTTGTTTGCCCATAGCCCATGTGCTGTACATCTCGCCTCTTAGGTAGATGGATTCTGTGTCTCTGTTCCAAATCTGGGGAGGAGAGTGTGATTGACCCAATTTAGGTTCAATCAGCTGCAGCCAGGATTAACAACAACAACAAAAAAGTCACCAAGCAAACACTTTCCAGAAACCCATTTTTATGAGAAAGTACTTCCAAGAGAAGAAGGTTCAGGGAGAAAACAAAATAGGTAATGATTCACTCAAATGTTTTATAAAATTTTTGTATCCTCAGAAATGTAGTTCTCCATATTGAATTGTACCACATTTAATTATTGCCATCATATTTGCGCTTGTCTTGATCTTACATTCATTATAGTTCTGTACATATCATTTATTCAATTGTGCTTTCAAAAATCTTTGAGTAATAAGCTGTTATGTTCTAGGTCCTGTGCCATGTACTCAAAGTTTAATGGAGTGACATAGAGTGACGTTCTGGTCATCATTAAGCTAATTTAAATTGGTTGTTGCTTTGACTTTTTCCAAAAATTTGGTGTACACACTCTCACAAGGTCTCTCTGGTTTGTGAATATGGGTTACATTGTTATTCTTCATCAGAATCACTGTATTTTCAATTCTTTTTTTAATACACTTTCTTCTTTTCACTTATTAACATTTAATTGTATTTCACCACATAAGGGAGGCCTCCCACTAGCATCCATTTAGGAACAACCATAGAAATTCCAGAAACAAGAAGGCCATGCTATAGATCCTTCCTATAACTGCCACCTATGGAACTTCAGGTAAGCTCCTAAAGTTCTTTGTAAGAGCTGTGGGGGCTTAATTTCTTTTTATATCAATCAATCAGTATTATTTCTATAAGGGCTTTGGGCCTAATTATTTATTTGTAAAAATCTGTGATTTGCAGATTACTATGAAAAATATACAGTGGCCTCTCTCAAGATATTATTTACACAAGTTCTTTATGGCTGAATCCCGCTTTCTTCCTCATCCCCATTATCATTATTTCCATCCACCTCTCTTTGTATGTGCATTGAAAAGTGTTGAGCCTAAGAGAAGTAACTATCAGGGAGCCAGAACATAATAACTTTTTCCTGGACTCTTTAACAGATGAACTCGATTGTTCTGTTTTTGAGAGGATTGGTGATTTATTTTTCTCAAAAGCTTCAGGGTCTTTGTTCCTTTCATTTATCTCTGTACCTCTGCCTGTCCTCCCTTTTCACCCCAGTTAAAAGGATATTTTTCTTTATTAATTTCTTGGTTCACCTCCCTGTATCTACCTTAATCCCCAACCCATACCCATCTGTAAGGATCTTCATTGCTAATTTTTCTCTTCAATGTATGATATAATTCTTTTTATTTATTTATTTATTTATTTATTTATTATTGTTGGTCGTTCAAAACATTACATAGTTCCTCATACATCATATTTCACAGTTTGATTCAAATGAGTTATGAACTCCCAATTTTATCCCGTATACAGATTGCTGCATCACATCAGTTACCCTTCCATTGATTGACATATTGCCTTTCTCGTGTCTGATGTATTCTGCTGTCTATATTATTCTCTACTATCCCCCCTCCCCTCCCCTCCCCTCCCCTTTTCTCTCTCTACCCCTTCTACTGTAAATCACTTCTTCCATTTGAATTATCTTGTCTTACCCCTCCTTTCCTCTTATATGTCATTTTGTATAACCCTGAGGATCGCCTTCCATTTCCATGCGATTCCCCTTCTCGTTTCCTTTCCCTCCCACCTCTCAACCCTGTTAATGAAAATCTTCGTCTCAAGCTCTTCGTCCCTACCCTGTCCTTGTTTCCTCCCCTTATATCAGAGGAGTCATTTGGTATTTGTTTTTTAAAGATTGACTAGCTTCACTTAGCATAATCTGCTCTAATGCCATCCATTTCCCTCCAAATTCTATGATTTTGTCATTTTTAAATGCAGAGTAATACTCCATTGTGTATAAATGCCACATTTTTTTAATCCATTCATCTATTGAAGGGCATCTAGGCTGATTCCACAATCTTGCTATCGTGAATTGTGCTGCTATGAACATCGATGTAGCAGTGTCCCTGTAGCATGCTCTTATTAGGTCTTTAGGGAATAGACCGAGAAGGGGAATAGCTGGGTCAAATGGTGGTTCCATTCCCAGCTTTCCAAGAAATCTCCATACTGCTTTCCAAATTGGCTGCACCAATTTGCAGTCCCACCAGCAATGAACAAGAGTGCCCTTTTCCCCACATCCTCTCCAGCACTTATTGTTGTTTGACTTCCTAATGGCTGCCAATCTTACTGGAGTGAGATGGTATCTTAGGGTAGTTTTGATTTGCATTTCTCTGACTGCTAGCGATGGTGAGCATTTTTTCATGTACTTATTGATTGATTGTATGTCCTCTTCTGAGAAGTGTCTGTTCAGGTCCTTTGCCCATTTATTGATTGGGTTACTTGTTGTCTTATTGTCTAATTTTTTGAGTTCTTTATATATTCTGGTTATTAGGGCTCTATCTGAAGTGTGTGGAGTAAAGATTTGTTCCCAGGATGTAGGCTCCCTGTTTATCTCTCTTATTGTTTCTTTTGCTGAGAAAAAACTTTTTAGTTTGAGTAAGTCCCATTTGTTGATTCTAGTTGTTAACTCTTGCGCTATGGGTGTCCTATTGAGGAATTTGGAGCCTGCTCCCACAGTATGTAGATCATAATCAACTTTTTCTTCTATCAGATGCCGTGTCTCTGATTTAATATCAAGCTCCTTGATCCATTTTGAGTTAACTTTTGTGCAAGGCGAGAGATAGGGATTCAGATTCATTTTGATGCAAATGGATTTCCAGTTTTCCCAGCACCATTTGTTGAAGATGCTATCCTTCCTCCATTGCATGCTTTTAGCCCCTTTATCAAATATAAGATAGTTGTAGTTTTGTGGATTGGTTACTGTGTCCTCTATTCTATACCATTGGTCCACCCGCCTGTTTTGGTACCAGTACCATGCTGTTTTCGTTACTATTGCTCTGTAGTATAGTTTGAAGTCTGGTATCGCTATACCACCTGATTCACACTTCCTGCTTAGTATTGTTTTTGCTATTCTGGGTCTTTTATTATTCCATATGAATTTCATGATTCTTTTATCTATTTCTACAAGAAATGCAGCTGGGATTTTGATTGGCATTGCATTGAACTTATAGAGAACTTTTGGTAATATCGCCATTTTGATGATGTTGGATCTGCCTATCCGTGAGCAGGGTATATTTTTCCATCTTCTAAGGTCTTCTTCTATGTCTTTCTTTAGGGTTTTGTAATTTTCATTGTATAAATCTTTCACCTCTTTTGTTAGGTTGATTCCCAAGTATTTTATTTTTTGGGGGGATATTGTGAATGGAGTAGTTGTCCTCATTTCCGTTTCAGAGGATTTGTCGCTGATATACAGGAATGCCTTTGATTTATGCGTGTTGATTTTATATCCTGCCACTTTGCTGAATTCATTTATTAGCTCTAATAGCTTCTCTGTAGACCCTTTTGGGTCTGCTAGGTATAGAATCATATCATCTGCAAATAGTGATAATTTAAGTTCTTCTTTTCCAATTTTTATCCCTTTAATTTCTTTCGTCTGTCTAATTGCTCTTGCCAGTGTTTCGAGGACTATGTTGAACAGAAGTGGTGAGAGAGGGCATCCCTGTCTTGTACCAGATCTTAGAGGGAATGCCTTCAATTTTTCTCCATTCAGAATGATGCTGGCCTGTGGCTTATCATATATTGCTTTTACAATGTTGAGGTATGATCCTGTTATCCCTAATTTTTCTAGAGTTTTGAACATAAAGGGATGCTGTACTTTGTCGAATGCTTTTTCTGCGTCTATCGAGACTATCATATGGTTCTTATTTTTTAGTCTATTGATGTGGTGGATAACATTTATTGATTTCCGTATATTGAACCAGCCTTGCATCCCATGGATGAATCCTACTTGATCATGGTGTATAATTTTTTTGATATGTATTTGAATCCGGTTCGCCAGAATTTTATTGAGAATTTTTGCGTCAAGGTTCATTAGAGATATTGGTCTGTAGTTTTCTTTCTTTGAAGTGTCTTTGTCTGGTTTCGGAATCAGGGTGATGTTGGCCTCGTAGAATGAATTTGGAAGTTCTCCCTCTTTTTCTATTTCCTGAAATAGCTTGAAAAGTATTGGTGTTAGTTCCTCTTTAAAGGTTTTGTAAAACTCTGCTGTATACCCATCCGGTCCTGGGCTTTTCTTAGTTGGTAGTCTTTTGATGGTTTCTTCTATTTCTTCTATTGTTATTGGTCTGTTTAGGTTGTCTATATCCTCCTGGTTCAATCTGGGCAGATCGTAAGACTTAAGGAATTTATCTATGCCTTCACTATCTTCTATTTTATTGGAGTATAAGGCTTCAAAATAGTCTCTGATTATCTTCTGTATTTCTGAAGTGTCTGTTGTGATATTGCCTTTTTCATCCCGTATGCTAGTAATCTGGGTTCTCTCTCTTCTTCTCTTCGTTAGCATGGCTAAGGGTCTGTCAATTTTATTTATTTTTTCAAAGAACCAGCTTTTAGTTTTGTCAATTTTTTCAATTGTTTCTTTTGTTTCAATTTCATTAATTTCAGCTCTGATTTTGATTATTTCTTGCCTTCTACTTCTTTTGCTGTTGTTTTGCTCCTCTTTTTCTAAGATTTTGAGATGAAGTATGAGATCATTTATTTGTTGGTTTTTTCTTTTTTTGAGGAATGAACTCCAAGCAATGAATTTTCCTCTTAGGACTGCTTTCAATGTGTCCCATAGATTCCGATATGTTGTGTCCGTGTTTTCATTTAACTCTAGGAATTTTTTAATTTCCTCCTTGATGTCTTCAATAACCCATATGTCACTCAGCAACCTGTTGTTCATTCTCCAAGTGATGCTTGATTTTTCCTTTCTTCTTTTATCATTGATTTTCAGTTTCATTCCATTATGATCAGATAAGATGCATGGTATTATCTCTACCCCTTTATATTGTCTAAGAGTTGCCCTGTGACATAATATATGGTCTATTTTTGAGAAGGTTCCATGTGCTGCTGAAAAAAAAGTGTAACTACTTGATGTTGGGTGGTAAAGTCTATATATGTCAATTAAGTCTAGGTTATTAATTGTGTTGTTGAGTTCTATAGTTTCCTTGTTTAACTTTTGTTTGGAAGATCTGTCCAGTGGTGAGAGAGGTGTGTTGAAGTCTCCCATGATGATTGTATGGTGGTCTATCAGACTCTTGAACTTGAGAAGAGTTTGCTTGATGAACACCGCTGCACCATTATTTGGGGCATATATATTTATGATTGTTATGTCTTGTTGGTTTATGGTTCCCTTGAGCAGTATGAAGTGTCCTTCTTTATCCCTTTTGATTAGCTTTGGCTTGAAATCTATTTTATTAGATATGAGTATGGACACGCCTGCTTGTTTCCGCTGTCCATATGAGTGGTATGATTTTTCCCAACCTTTCACCTTCAGTCTATGGATATCTTTTTCTATCAGATGCGTCTCCTGTAGACAGCATATTGTTGGGTCTTGTTTTGTGATCCATTCTACTAGCCTGTGTCTCTTAATTGGTGAGTTTAAGCCATTGACATTTAGGGTTATTATTGAGATATGGTTTGTACTTATGTCCATATTTGTTTGTTGATGTTACTAAACCTGATTTGTTATCCTCTTTGACTACTTTCCCCCCTTTACTGTCCTACCTCCCATTGTTGGTTTTCAATGTTATTTTCCATTTCCTCTTCCTGCAATGTTTTGCCAAGGATTTTTTGAAGAGATGGTTTTCTAGCTGCGAATTCTTTTAACTTTTGTTTATCATGGAAGGTTTTAATTTCATCTTCTAACCTGAAGCTTAATTTTGCCGGATACACGATTCTTGGTTGGAACCCATTTTCTTTCAGTGTTTGAAATATGTTATTCCAGGATCTTCTAGCTTTCAGAGTCTGTGTTGAGAGATCAGCTGTTATCCTGATTGGTTTACCCCTAAATGTAATCTGCTTCCTTTCCCTTGTAGCTTTTAAAATTCTTTCCTTATTCTGTATGTTGGACATCTTCACTATAATGTGTCTAGGTGTGGATCTCTTATGGTTTTGTACATTCGGCGTCCTGTAGGCTTCTAGGATTTGGGATTCTGTCTCATTCTTCAAGTCTGGGAAGTTTTCTCGTATTATTTCATTGAATAGGCTGTGTATTCCTCTGGTGTGGAGCTCTGTGCCTTCCTGTATCCCCATGACTCTTAAATTTGGTCTTTTGATATTGTCCCATATTTCTTGGATGTTCTGTTCATGGTTTCTTAGCAGACTTGCTGAGCTGTCTATGTTCTTTTCCAGTTGAAATACTTTGTCTTCATTGTCTGATGTTCTCTCTTCTAAGTGATCTACTCTGCTGGTAGTATTCTCAATTGAGTTTTTAAGTTGGTTTATTTTTTCCTGCAATTCTAGTATTTCTATTTGTTTGTTTTTTATTTCCTCTATCTCCCTGTGAAATTGATCTTTTACTTCCTGGATTTGTTTGTCAATGTGATCTTTCATTATCTGATTTTGCTGTCTCATGTCTTCCTTGAGACTCCAGATCATCTGAAGCATGTATATCCTGATCTCTCTATCTGACATTCCATCTGTTGCACCTATTACCTCTTCTAAAGTTGAGTTGACCTGCATTGCCTGTGGTCCTTTCTTTCCTTGTCTTTTCATACTGCTGGCGTTTCTTTCTGCTTGGTGAAACTGTTGTGTTTTGAAATTTTCCCTCTATTTATTTATATTGCTCTTGTATAGTTGAATAATCACCCTTGCAGGGCATGTAGTGGCTGTGATCCTCCTCCAATTGGTGTGATCCGTCTACCACGCTGGGAGGCCCTAGGTTTGCTCTGCTGGTCGGTCAAAGGTCCGCCTACCCAGCAGGCACGAGGGGCACCTCTATCACTCCGCAGGTTGCTGGGCCTAACCTCCCGATGGGTCAAAGGTTCGCCTAGCTTGCAGGGGGCTGCTCCCGGAGCGAGAGCTAGGCCTCCCGGGGGAGCCCGGATGGTGGAGGCCGACTGCCGGTTCAGGCGGGGTGGGCCAAGCCGCACTGGGTGCCGGCGGCTTGCAAACGCGGCTGGTATCAGCAGGACTTAACTCCTGCACCCGCTGCGAGGGCACCTTTATCGCCGAGTAGCTGCGGTCGCGTGGTTGGGACCCGGGCGGGTGGGGCCGCTTCTCCCAGGGCGAGAGCTGGGCCTCCCGGGGGAGCCCGGATGGCGGAGGACTGCCGGTTCAGGCGGGGCGGGCCAAGCCGCTCCGGGATCCCGCGGGTTGCAAAGGTGGCTGGCGTCTGCAGGACTTAACTTCTGCACCCGCTGCCGGTTCGGGCGGGGCGGGCCAATCCGCTCAGGGATCCCGCGGGTTGCAAAGGCGGTTGGCGTCTGCAGGACTTAACTTCTGCACCCGCTGCCGGTTCGGGCGGGGCGGGCCAAGCCGCTCAGGGTTCCCGTGGGTTGCAAAGGTGGCTGGCGTCTGCAGGATTTAACTTCTGCACCCGCCACGTGGGCACCTTTATTGCCGAGTAGCTGTGGCTGCCTGGTTAGGAACCGGGCGGGTGGGGCCACTTTTCCCAGGGCGAGAGCTAGGCCTCCCGGGGGAGCCCGTATGGTGGAGGACTGCCGGTTCAGGCGGGGCGGGCCAAGCCGCTCAGGGATCCCGCGGGTTGCAAAGGCGGTTGGCGTCTGCAGGACTTAACTTCTGCACCCGCCGCCGGTTCAGGCGGGGAGGGCCAAGCCGCTCAGGGTTCCCGCGGTTGCAAAGGCGGCTGGCGTCTGCAGGACTTAACTTCTGCACCCGCCACGTGGGCACCTTTATTGCCTAGTAGCTGTGGCTGCCTGGTTAGGAACCGGGCGGGTGGGGCCGCTTTTCCCAGGGCGAGAGCTAGGCCTCCCGGGGGAGCCTGTATGGTGGAGGACTGCCGGTTCGGGCGGGGCGGGCCAAGCCGCCCAGGGATCCCGCGGGTTGCAAAGGTGGTTGGCGTCTGCAGGACTTAACTTCTGCACCCTCCGGTTCGGGCGGGGCGGGCTAAGCCGCTCAGGGTTCCCGCGGGTTGCAATGGCGGCTGGCGTCTGCAGGACTTAACTTCTGCACCCGCCACGTGGGCACCTTTATTGCCGAGTAGCTGTGGCTGCCTGGTTAGGAACCGGGCGGGTGGGGCCGCTTCTCCCAGGGCGAGAGCTAGGCCTCCAGGGGGAGCCGCCTGCCGGAGCGGCTGATGGTTGGGGGACTAGACCTCTGTGCCTGCGTGGCCTTCCAAGATCCACTTCTCTGGGGCAACCTGTCACTTCGAGTAAACCTACCAGTTCACGGCAGCTCTCCTCTTAAGGAAGTTATGCTAGAAGTTCCTCCGTAGCTAGGCTGCAGCTGTTTCGATGAGTCTTTCATATCCCGTTAAAGTGGAGACGTTGGAGTCGCTGCTTCCTCGCCGGCCGCCATGTTGGATCCCCTTGAAATTCTTCACTTCAATTAGCTCTGTCCTTTCTGGTTTCCAACCTAAAGGCTTCATGTAAGCTTATTGCCTCTCCATTCATATATGACCCCTCCCTTTTTTTAAACCACTTTCTTATTCATTTTGTCACTGTGTCCTCTGTCTGCCTCTATATCCTTGTAATTTACTTTTTAAATCCAACATTTTTCTGGGTTGCCAAGACACAAGATAAGCTCTTTTTTTTTTTTTTTTTTGAAAGATCTCACTGGTTCCTTAACAAATCTGTGAATCAGTACTATTGCTCTCATTTTAGGTTGGGGGAACAGAGAGGTAAAATAACATTGTCAGGATCACAAAGTGGACAAGTGATGGACCAAGTTCAAATAGATGTCTACCTTCCCAAACTGACGCACTAGGCTCTATAAGCAGCACTTGTTTTCAAACCTATTGTGAGTTTTACTCTGACCTGCATGATGCTGAAATGACTCTTTTCAATATTTGTAATTAGGTGAATTTCTCAGCTATTATGTTTCTTAACTATGTGCAGCATTTTTCTCAGAGGCTTGAGTATTAAAAAAAAAATCCACCCTTTGAACTTCCTCTTTAACTTCTTGTCTCTTTCACTAATGCATCTTCCTTCTTCCTTCCCACAAAAGAAAGAACCTAGCACCATGACTGGAGTCTCTGCCATTCTTACTCTAGATAAGTTCCTTCAGAGAGATCAGAAATGGGTTGTCTAGATAAAATCAGAGATTTTTTTTTCTTATTTTTAATTGCTCTAAGAGATAGCTGCTTTAAGGAAAAGAAGTACCAATGTGTTATGGTATTACCTATACAAAAGTAAAAAAAAATATGGAAACAGTAGCCCAAAGGACGGGTGAAAAGAATTGGAATGTATTGTTATAAGCTCCTTTTCTTACATGTGATGAAGTATTTGGAGGTAGATTGTAATTAAAGATGTATATTTTACACCTATTAAATAATTTAAAGAAAACAAAATATTAAGTCAATAGGGGAGATAAATGGAATAATAAAAATATTCAACTAATGAAAGAGAAGGAATAAAAAAGGAAAAAAAAACAGCTGAGAGCAGTGGTGTATACTGGTAATCCAATCAACTTGGGAGGCTGAGGCAAGAGGATCATTGCTAGTTCAAAGCCAACCTCAGCAACCTAGTGAGGCCCTAAGCAACTCAGTGAGACCCTGTCTCTAAATAAAATACAAAAAAGTGCTGGGGATCTGGTTTAGTGGTTAAGGCCCCGGAGTTCAATTCTTATTAAAAAAAAAAGAAAATAAAAAAAACAAAAATACAAAAAGAACAGACCAATGGAAGAAATGGAAAGCAGCTTGAATAAAATACAGGATTTAATCCAAACTTCTCTTGGTGTCTGAGTTCTAATTGTATTTACTGATATCACACTGCACCCCCACATTAATAATGGCTTGAACACATGTATGTTTTTTTCTCACTCATGTAACAGGCCACTGCACATGTTCCTTGTCAGTGGGCATCTGCCTTCCAGCTGTTCATTCGGGAACCCAGGCTCCTTCCTTCTTTCGATTCACCATCTCCTAGGGCCTTTGTCATCTGCCTTTGACTATTAAAGGAAGAAGGCACATGGTTTCTGATAATACCCATTCTAGAAATGGCCTGTATCGCTTTGCTCACATGCTAAGAAGACACATTCACATACTCACTTTTAAGGACAATGGCAGTTCTGTGATGTCATCTAGCTGAGAATCCCAGAAGAGGAAGAAATGAATGTTTGCTGAAGAACTAGCACTACCTGAAATACCTCAACAGTCAAATCAAAAGTTAAGATATTGCCAAGCTCTTTTTTTTTTAAATCCATAAGTCATCTTAGAATTTGAAACAATACATATATTTGGGTTTTACATGAAAAAATTTAGTTTTTGGCATAGAACATTGAAATCCGCATGTTAACTAGGGACCTCGGGAAACTCTGACACTCAGATGTTCTCATTCTGAGACTACACAAGGCAGGAGGGAGTCTTTGAGACTGGAGCAGGATGTATTGACATCTGCAATGTTTCTAGGATTAACTTTAGTCTCTTGCCACTCAAGAGTGTTCTGGGGACCAGCAGCTTTGGCATATTTTCGGAGTTGGAAATGTAGCATCTCAGGCATCACCTCGGACCCATTAAGTAAATTTATATTCTCTTTAAAGTTTAAGAAGCAATGATCTGATTATTTTATGCCAGTGTATTAGAAAACATGGATTGCTACTGAAGAAATGAAGTGATAGGAGCAACATGCATTCAAGAGTAGGCAAAAGTAGATAAAGCTGAAAGGAATCATCTAGAGAATTTGAATTGAATCCAAGAAATGAGAGCCTGAGTATACTTTGGGGATTATTGTACTGGCAGAAGAAAGGAATGATTATGGAAGAAGAATACATATTTACTAATAAGGTTTGTTTTTGCACAAATATGGCAAAAATGAGCACTAGTCCTATTGCCAAAATGAAGAATGCAATCCTGACATTGAAACTAGGTACAAGTCCCAGAGCCTCAGTGAGAATCCACTTATGTTATGTATTCATTATACAGGATTGAAAAAAATCTAGAAACACAAATGAATTGGACCTAACATAGTATCCTGTTCTTTTATCTTCAATTTTCTCATAATCATTTTCCCAAACGATTAAATGTTCCTTGAAAATGTTTAACTATTTCATACTAGTCTATTTTACACAACTTATTAACTATTTCCCTCTTGTTGTACATTTAACTTAAGGACTTATTCCCACTGTTAGAAGTCAAATTACAAAGAATGTCCATCCTTAGAAGTAATATTACAAAGAATGTTCATCCTTAACCATGAATCTATCTCAACATTGCTGGCTATTTTCTTGGGCTAGCTTCCTAGAAATACAAACGCTAGGATAACAAACACTTATTTTCTGAAGTCTCTTGATAATGTTCCTAGGCTGTATGGAAACTTTTCAGAAAGTTGAAGGAAGTCTCATAAGAATTTAAAGTCTTTTTGGCTTTTGATTTTCAATAATTTCTTCTTAATTCATACTGTGTTGCCTGGAGTTGTTTTATGAGTTGAATGAAAGCATGCACGTAGTGTTTAGTCATGTGCCTGGCACATAATCAGTCCTTAAGAAGTATGAACTATTAATATTGAACAATAGTGTAGACTTGTTCCATTCTTATTCTGTCTCATACTAACCATATGAAGTCTCAGTTTCCTCATCAGTAAAATGGGCATGTATTACCAACTACTTCCTATTGATTTTGTAGAGCTTTACCTTATATGAGACATATGATACAATGACTGACAAAATAAGCGTTTGCTAAACATTTGTTAATACCATTTATTATTTTCTTAGTTTTAAATGAAATTGGGAATTTTCTTCTGATATATTCTTTTCATTTCTTATCCCTTCTATATACACACTGTGTTTTCTATTTGAATATGAATGCTCCAAAAGAAAGTAAGAAAATACAGGGGTAGTATAGTCCAGTGAGGCTCAGGAGGCCATGGCAGGAGGATCACGAGTTCAAAGCCAGCCTTAGCACTTAGTGAGGCCCTAAGGGTTAGGGTTAGGGTTAAGGTTAGGGTTAGGGGTTAGGGTCTCAAAATAAAAAATAAAAAGTGCTAGGGATGTGGCTCAGTGGTTAAGTGCCCCAGGGTTTAATCTCTGGTACCAAAAAAAAAAAAAAAAGGGAAGAAAATAATCTCTTTTATGAGGCCAGGAGGATTCAAGTATTTGAAAAAGTAAAACCTTTTTCCAAAGGACAAACATGTTATAGAAAAAGCATTAATAATGCTTTATGTTATCTTATTCCTGAATAAAACAGTATGTGTGTGTGTCTTTGTACCTCTGTCTTTGTGTATGTGTGTTGTGTATGTGTGTGTGTGTAAATGTTTACTTAATTGCAATTTGTGCTATTAACCCATGTTTACTTAATTGTTTACCAATTTTGATATATACTTCAGTTTTAAAATTCTGGGCATTATTTATACATGCTAACTGGTCATTGTCAATGGCTCCCATAGCATGATATGTTCTCAATACACTTAAATAACACAAAGACTTTTTCTCTTGGGGTTACCATTGCTCAGGGTATAATAATGATTTAGGGTACTGGTTAGAAGCATCTCTAGGCAGGATCTGTGCTTATTGTAAAAGGTGTCCATCTGTCCTGGCCACTGAAGACTAATGCCCCATGTATGGGTAATGCTATTCCTTTTTCAGAGGAAACACCAGCTTTAAAAACTAAATAGAAAAGGAAATATACTGAAAAAATGATTAACTTTAACCTCCAAATGAATAATTCCACCATCGGGATTTTTCTTGCTATTTTAAATTAAATCTAACATTACAGATTTTTAAAGAAAATTTTAGGATAAAATAAATAGACAACTTTTTCAAAACAAATTAACATTATTCAAATACTACATGTTCTTTGGTACTTTTATAACCTCAATACCTAAGCGTTTAGGTTTCATTAAATAATCTGAAAACAAGAACGTATAGAAGATTCTAAATTTTGCAAAATGATTTCTTTTCTATTCTTCTTCTTGTATTTATCAGTTTTGCTTGGGGAATAAGTTCTTAATAGGACCAACAAAAAGACAAGTCATCACTTTTCTTTTAGTTTACTTTTCATCATGATCCAGGTACCTGATGCTCATACAAAATTAACGCTTTTCAGAACTCACCTAAGATTGTAGTATAGGAACCATATGCCCTTGATAATAGTCAATTTGCTTTTTCCAGAAGTGGCCACTACTATTTTATCTATTTTACTCAACCCTTAAGTCCAAGCACATTATTTGTGGAGCTCAAGCAGACAAAAGACATAACCCAAGTCACCAGGTTTATCATATCCTGGGGCCATGGGTTAATAGCACAAATTGTAATTTTGAGAACAGTGGGAGTCAAGGAGACTTCAAATCCCTCAATTTTTGCTTTTGTTTTTTCAGCCCTACTCATTTGTTAATAACAGGCTACTTACCAGTGAGAAATAATTGATGTAATAAATTTAATCTAATTATGTTGAAATATGTAATTGTTTTATATTCTAACATTAGGTTTCATGAACTACAGAGTTTTGTGTATATGCAAAGATCCTGGTGCATAGAATATGCTTAATAAACAGGTTAAGCCCAGAGGAAAAACAAGCAAAAATATACTGGATATTTTATAGTTTCATGTGTTCTTCACCATTAGTATCCTCATTTGAAATAGAATAAAAGTATTTATTTGGTAAATATGAAACTATTTATTTATGTGTTTGGTATTTTCTTGGGCTGGAACATAATCCGGTTGCAAACATGCGACTTTAACTTGGTAGATTTTGGTGCTACATTGCCACCTGGTGGATATTCATCTAAAATGCATTTTTCTTTAAAAACAAAAAAGACAACAAAAACAACAACAAAAACATCCTGTCTTCTATGTACTTAACATGCACATGTGCACACACAACAGGAACCTGAGTCTGGAGTCTGAAGACAGTGCTTTGTGTTTGGAGAAGTGGAAAAGGGAACATTTCTTAAGAGTAATCCTTTAATGCTAACAATCTCCTTCATGATAAAATGAGCTAAGTGACCCATTTATTATTTTCAAATAAAGGATGATATGATTTCAGTGGTAAAATATTAAAATGTTTCCTCTATTTAAAACAAAATGATCGATGAAAAGAAATAATGTTTTTATTCCAAGTCTGTTCACAATGATATTACAGATTGTTTTCAATGGGACAAGGAAATTGATCTGAAGACAATGTCCATAGTAAAACTAAATTTTCTTGTATAGCAATGAGTTGAAGTTTACAAACCAGTTTAGTCAGAAATAAGAGCATATAATTTATTTTTTAAATCTCTTTTTAACTGGTACACAAAACCATAAAAATTATACATATTTACAGGTTAACTTGTGATGTTTTAATTCATGTGTATGTTGTGTGATGTTTAAATCAGTGAAACATATCTATTTCCTCAAACATTTATCTTTTATTTATGGTAAAAACATATGAAACCCTTTCTTTCAGATTTTTGAAATATATAGTACAGTATCATTATCTATTGTTACTCTACTGTGCAATAGCTCACTAGAACCTCTTACTGCCATTTAGTACAACTTTGTACCCTGGCCAGCCTTTCCCAATGCCCCTTCCCCTGCCCTCCAGCCTCTGGTGACCACCACTCCACTCTTATCTTCTATAGCATCAACTTTTTCAGATTCCACATATGAGTGAAATCATGCAGAACTTGTCTTCTGGGTCTGGCTTATTTTGTTTAACTTGATGATCTCCAGTTCCATCCATTTTGTCGCAAATAATAGGATTTTTTCTTTATTTCTTTTTAATTTTTTTTATTGTTGGTCATTCAAAACATTACATAGTTCTTAATACATCATATTTCACAATTTGATTCAAGTGGGTTATGAACTCCCAATTATACCCCATATACAGATTGCTGTATCACATCAGTTACCCTTCCATTGATTGACAAATTGCCTTTCTAGTGTCTGATGTATTCTGCTGTCTGTCCTATTCTCTACTATCCCCTCTCCCCTCCCCTCCCCTTCCCTCCCCTCCCCTTTTCTCTCTCTGCCCCTTCTACTGTAAATCATTTCTTCGATTTGTATTATCTTGTCTTACCCCTCCTTTCCTCTTATATGTCCTTATGTATAACCCTGAGGATCGCCTTCCATTTCCATGCGATTTCCCTTCTCACTCCCTTTCCCTCCCACCTCTCATCCCTGTTTAATGTACATCTTCTTCTCAAGCTCTTCGTCCCTACCCTGTCCTTGTTTACTCCCCTTATATCAAAGGGGTCATTTGGTATTTGTTTTTTAAAGATTGACTAGCTTCACTTAGCATAATCTGCTCTAATGCCATCCATTTCCCTCCAAATTCTAAGTATCCTCTTACGTCTATATGTACCATATTTTCTTTATTAATTCATTAGTTAGTGAACACTGGTTTTTCCATTTTGGGGCTATGTAAAGGGTATATTATTTAGTATATAGATAATATTATCCATTGAAATCTTTATTTCTAGGAAGAGGATTCACTATTTCATAGAGGAAAGAATTTAGGGGATATTGTATAAAATTAAATACTTTAAAGTACTGTAATTTTATTTCAAAAAGACTTTAGGGGAAACTAATATCATTTTTTGTTTAAATTAAGGTAATAAACATTAAACTATTTAAAATGTTTTATAAGTGCATTTTAGTTATATATAATAGCAGGATTCATTTTGACATAATCATATATGCATGGAATATAATTTGTTCATTTCAGGGAACTGATATCATAATATTCCTCTTCAAAGGTAATACATTCAGGTTTTTTAATAAACTGTCTTTAAAATTGCATAAACCTTAAATCCATGTATTGCTCTTAGTATTGATTCAGTTAATTTGTGAGTAGAGCTTACTGGGAAAGATATGTGTCTAGGGCTAAGGTGACATGGGAGAAGAGGGAAAGAGCACTTTCCAGTTAATCTCATCTCCAGATCATGTCTGTAGAGTGACCCCGCAATCTTCGGCCCTAGAAAGATCAATTAGCTGCAGAACTATTATGTTCACTGAGAAATTTGGAGTCTTTGATTTGTAGACAATCATCTCATTTATTTGCTATTATACTGCATGGGCATGAGCTAAAGTTTGCAGAAAACTTTCTTTTTCATTGTCTACTTATATACGTAAGGAATATTCATAATAAGGGCATTGGAAAAACACATGCATAGAATTGTAATAACATAAATTAGCTATAACACTGTAGCCATGTGTTAACATTTCCAGTGTTAACATTTTGGTGTATGTTATCTAAATCCTTCACTTTTTAGAAAATAGTATAATGAGTATACTATTATAAAATTCTTTAACCTATTTATTTCCCTTAATTATCTATTTTTGTAGCATCAATCATTCCAATTTATAGATACATTGAAATTAATTTAAATTACTCCCCATTATGAGACATTTGGATTGTTTTCAAATTTCCCTTCTTAAAAAAACTATAACTGCAGTGAGTCTATACACAGATGTATGAATAAATGTGGGTTATCATTGTCAGCATACATATTCTCATCCATATATATTTATTTCTTATTAATTATTTAACTAGGATTTATTAAATATTCACAGAAAGGTCTTTTTCATAGGGATTTCTGGAACAATCAATATTGACAATACTAGTTAATTGCTCACCATGAAAGACTCTAATTTACATTTCTATTAGTTTAAGTTTGACTGTTTCCCTTCAGTTCCAACAACGTTGTCCTTTTAAAAAATATTTATTGAAGTATAACACACATATAACAAAAGCATGCAGATGATCAGCTCAGGGAATGTGATTCAAGGAAAGGAAGGGACCCCACAGCCCAGAACCTCTCCTTGATCCCAACTGTTTCCACACTGCAGAAGATGGCTATTATCCTCACTTCTCGCCACCTTGATCAGTGCTATTTAGGACTTTATCTAAATGGAATCATTTAATATTGTTTTTTTTGTTTTTGTTTTTTTTTTTTTTTTTTTTTGTGCTCATCTTCTTTCATGCAAGATTTTCTTTGTGGGATTTGTGTTTGCCATTGAAGCCACACGTTGTTTCATGTGTAGTTGTCTATGCTATCCTATTTCACGGCCAAAGTTCTTTTTTCATTTTTTTCAGTCTGGAAGCATAAGGCATCACAGTGTTGTAGTTCTCACTCACCCTCTCTGACTTCCTGTGAGACTCAGCATGTTGGCTTGGCCTCCAGGGTGATCTGTTTTGTCTATTCTCTGTTTACTCTTCTCTCTATTGTGACACTGGTTGCTTTATTGTGAATTAATCTTTCGGCCTTTGCCCAAACAACAGGTCACTGGGGCCTTTATTTACAAAATAGGACAGTGATTTTTGCTTTTCATTGTTTCCCCAAAGGTCAACTGAGAATAAAAAAAAACATGCTTTTTTGACAAGGAAAGGAATTTTCCTTCTGGATCTCCAATAGTTGCAGGGTGTTGATCCTCAGCAGCAGGAAAATGGATATGATGCATGGATTCCAGACCCCAGGAGTCAATCATCACCTGGTGGGCTGAAGCTGTCTTTCACCTGTTATGCTAGTTCCTCTGACTTTTGCTATCTAAGGGTTTTTTGAGGTCTTCTTTCATAAACTCTTTGAGCCAGGTGCGGTGGTGCATGCCTGTAATCCCAGTGGCTCAGGAGGCTGAGGAAGGAGGATAGAGAGTTCAAAGCCAGTCTCAGCAATGGCGAAGCACTAAGCGACTCAGTGAGACCCTGTATCTAAAGAAAATACAAAATAGGGCTGGGGATGTGGTTCAGTGGTTGAGTCCCCCTGAATTCAATCCTTGGTACTCAAAAAACAAATAAAAACAAAAAAACTCTTTGAAATGTTGACTGGCCATGGTTAATGTCTTTTCCTTTGTTTCACAGTCCAGGGGTCTTTTATTTTTTTTTTTTATACCCACTATGCCATGAATAAATAGGGAGTAGGTTCTAGGAGGTCAGGCTCCCTCCATTGAGTCTCACAAAATGTGCTTCACTGGGTGGAGCAGGCTGAACTCTGTTGAGCCCAGATAGCTTTTTCTTTCACTTACTTCTTTTTCTGACTGTTTTCTTTCATGTGTTTCAGGAAGCTGTGTGGGCTCTTAGAGTGCTCCATGTGCTCAATATTCATGTTAATTCTCTTGGCAGGAATCTTGTCTTTGTTTATTTACAACAGTGCCAACTGCATGCTGGATAAGATTTTAGACTGCCAGTTTTGCCCAGGAAACATTTGTGTGTGGTTCATTTTTGAACAGCACTCATTCCCTTGATGTCTACAATAACAACCTTCTTGCAGATGTGCACATATGTGGCCAAGGGAACAACTCCATGTTTTATAAAAGTCCTAGAGAACAAAGTATTGGGTGCCTCACCTCTTTGCCTTTGTGCTCCTTGTTTTGGCAAATTTCTGGAAGATGGCAGTTCTGGACAAAAGGAAGGCCATGGTTGACTTCTTCAGGCTGACTCATGTCTGAGACTATCAAAGGGTGATACAGATAAGAACCTCTGCCCCAGAGAATTTAGCTACAGATCATCAGGCACAACTTTAAAGAAATGCTAGTACCTGGCCCCATACACAGAGATTCTGATTTGATTACTTTGGGGAGAAGCTTTGCCATTGGTAGTTTTAAAGAGCCATAGGTAATTCTAATAGGTAGACAGGATTGAGAACTACTGAAATTTTTATGTCTTTGATAATAAATTCAATTCTATTAAATAGATCAGTTTTAACCTACATGTAAAAAAAAAAAAGAAAAAAGAAAAACCCTGACTATTAAATGTCATGGCAGATTCCCCCAGATGGAACAACTTCTCAATATTTGCCTTTTCCAACCACTAGATAATATCACAAATTTTACTTCTAGAGTGTAATTCTTTTTTTTTGGGGGGGGGCAGGAATTACCTGGAATCGAACTCAGAGGCACTCCACCACTGGGCCATATCCCCATCCCTATTTTGTATTTTATTTAGAGACAGGGTCTCACTAAGTTGCTTAGTGCCTCACTTTTGCTGAGGCTGGCTTTGAACTAGCAATCCTCCTACCTCAGCCTCCTGAGCGTTTGGGATTACAGGCATGCGCCAGGCACTACAGTGTAATTCTTTATTCTTGCTATTTTGTTTCATATCAAATGTAAATTACTCTATGTAGACCAGTCTATTAGCTGATTTGTTATTACAACCTGCATATAATTGATCTTGTCAGATCATTATTTGAGAAAGGTTATGGGGAATGGAAAGAATTATTGAGGCTTTCCCATATTGAGGAATATAATGAGAAATATGAAGGTACAAGAACAGTCTACCAATCTTTTGTAAACTTGTCCTAGGTCCCAATAATACCAGGGCCTATTGAACTGTAGTTCTACCCTCAAGAGCCTTGGTGAACATCCTGTTAAATCTTTCAAGGAAAACTAGAAAAGTAATTCAAAAAGTGCAGTCCTGTTTGAATGCCAAAGGGACTCAGGAGCCAATTGAAAGAGCTCCCAATGGCCAAATGTGGAACATGTCTATATTGTAATGTAGTGGCACCCCTCCTCCACTGGGTTTCTCCAGAAATCTTCACCATGGCTGATTTTAGGACTGTCAACAAGAGTCTGTACAAAAGAATTCAATGTAGATAAACTTCCTATTTTCGTGTTGCCCTATTCTACTTGGCCACTGGCCAGGAAGAAATCAGCATGCCAGGTGCTGGACACCCCTTACTAGTTTTTCACAAACATTTATCCAGTATAGTTGTTTGTAAAAATGTGTAAACAAGGCCTCTGGCCTTGAGCTGGAGCTTTACAGAGGTGTCTACATTTCTAAGATAGGAGAAGTTACCAATTGGGTTCCCTGGTAACAGCTGGCAGGGGGAGGAAAGAAAGGGGAGAAGAAGCTCTCCCCTTCTCAGATATTGTCTTTGAAGGGTTAACTTGCCCAGAACAGTGAAAGAAAAAGCTGCTTTTGTGTGAACTTCTGCAGACTGTGAACTTCTGAGCCCCTCCTCTTACGTGCAGTGTATAAAATTCTGAAACTACCTAAACTCGGGGTTCAGGGGATTGATTGATTACAGCAAAAGCTGTGCCCTCTGAACCTGCTGCAGCCAAATAAAACTGTTTCCTGTTATCTTTGGTGCCTTGCCTCGTCTGTCCCTTACAACAGTAAAACATACAGTAATGGGATTGTAACCCAAAGTGCAAAATAAGTATCTATGTGTCTATGAGTCCTTATTAATACAAATGAATGTTCAAATAAATAAGTAAATAAATGAGGCAAAATAGACAAATCTCTCATTTAGAAGAATTCCAAATAATTTATGTAGATATTCTTTATTCTTTAAGGGCAAACTGCACACAGTGACTTTTTTTTTTCTTCAAAGAGTATAATATGAAAAGGGAGGGAGGGAGGGAGAGAGAGAGAGAGAGAGAGAGAGACTTTGCAGTGTAGATACTTGGCAAATGTCACCTCTGTCAGGTTATCAGGGTTAATATTAGCAGTCATTACTCAGGGCGACAGTATGTACCCTTGATATGATGTTTGGGAATAATACTTCACCTCTGTGGTCTTCCCTCCAGGGTTCTATATCTCCAGTCTAGCAATGAGAAAAAAATAAATAAAATCAGGTATCTCAAATTGAAGCACAAATTGTATAAAATATATTCTAGTACTACTCAAAATAGTCTGAGCCTGAGAAGATATGGCCACTAATGTAATGTGGTGTCCTGAAAAGCACTTGGAATAGAAAAAAACACTGGCTAAAAAATATCTTAAGAAATTTTTTTTTGGTTTTGTTTGTTTTTTGAGAGGCTGGGGATTAAACCCAGAGTCTTACACATACTAGGCAAGCACTCTACTACTGAGCCCTACCCCAGCCTTAGAAATTCCCTTTAAAGTGTCTAAAGAAATATGAATAATGTATCTACTTTATGTTAATAATAACATTTCAGTATCTGTTTAATGGTTGTGACAAATATACCATAATCATATAAAATTCAGCAATTCTTTGTGTATCCAAACTTTAGTCAGATTTCTGAATTTTCTTCTAGGTTCATCTGGGTAATTGCTCCAAAAATCCAATTTTAGCAATCCTTGCTAAATCAGTGTAGCAAGAATCCCAACCCTTGACATTTGATCACCCTCTGTATCTGATCAAGTCTCTCATCTTCTACTATCCCCCACCCGATGACTGATCACTCTGCCTATTTTCAGAAAAAGCCTGTTAGATTGGTTTAGTTAGAATCCCCTTTACCCCTATTATTTCCTCTTAGTAATTTTCCATTCACTGACCCCTCTCCATGCTCTTAAGCTATAAATTCCCACTTGTGCATGCTGTATTTGGAGTTGGTCCCAGTGTCTCTCTCCCACAGTAAAACTCTATTGCAGGGATCCTGTAGCTATCACAATGATCCTTAATGAAATCTTCCTCAATGGGCTTTAACAAGTATCCTTGCATAATGCTTTCTTTAACAGATGGTAAAAGTGGAGGAAACTGAGTGAGTAGTACATGATAATTTTCAGTACTTTCTTCATGTATTCTGAAAATCTAAAAGTGTCCAAAAATATAAAGTTTATTTTTAAAATAAAGGTAAAGAAATGGAGGAAGGAAGGAAGGAAGGAAGGAAGGAAGGAAGGAAGGAAGGAAGGAAGGGAGGGAGGGAGGGAGGGAGGGAGGGAGGGAGGGAGGGAGGGGAGAGGAGACAAGAAATGAGGATCAGCAGTTGCTGGGATCTTTCTTCTGAAAAATTAAAATTCCCAGGTGCCAACCAAGATCTCCTGAATCAGAAACTCTGAGGATGTAGCAGCAATCTGTGATTCAAATTCTGTGATTGAGAACCACTTAAGAGGCAGCTGGCCAAGAGTTTTGCTTCAAGGAGCTTCTTATTTTAGATGAAGTCATATTACTTTTTCTACAGTGCTCAGGAGTGAAAAATTAGGTCAGTCCTTTCTGTAACTTCTGACCATAAAATCGTCACCTTTCAAGAGAAATTACATATATGCCTGCTTCTTCACATGTCATTAGTATTTGATCTCCAGGGCCTTCTGTATGTGCTTATCTTCCAATGTCTCCAGCACATAGATCTTCACTTCTGTGCCCCCAAGCATACAATCAGGTACCACCTTGCATGTTTCCAGTGGCTATGAATCAAGGCAGAGTAAGAGTTCTCTGCAGAGACAGTACCTCACCTGCCAGATAATGATCTTAGGCCAACTGTTTCATCCCTGTGTACCTGTTATATGTGTTTTTCTCTGTTTTTTGGGGGTTGATAATCCAAAAATTTCTTCTGAAATTGGGCATGGAAGTACTTGCCTGAATCCTAGTTACTTGGGTGGCTGAGGTAGGAGGACCTCAAATTCTAGGACAGCCTGAGCAACTTAGCAAGACCCTGTCTCAAAAATATAATAAAAATGGGCTGGGGTGTAGCTCAGTGCTTAAGCACACTTGGGTTCAATTCCCAGGAAAACACACACACACACACACACACACACACACACACAAAGTCAAAATAATATCTTCTTCTTCATGAGCCTTTCTGACAATGCAGAGTTAAGATACATATGGTGTTAAGATTAGTATTCAGCACTCGGTAAGAACTCAATAAATGATCTGGTGTTATTGTTAGTGGTATGTGTTGCCTCTTAAATATTGCTTATCTTCCCGAAGGAGCAGAGTTTTGTCTACAAAATAATATTTCAATAATAATTGCACAAACTGAATTGCACATACTTTTCCATGTATGATCGCTCTGTCACACACATACAGGTCTTCTCAGACACCTTGATTTTGAGTTGTGGTGGGAATTATTGAATGTTGTTTATGCAATGCTTTTATGATAAAGATAGAAATTTGTAGAATATATAAAACTGGTAGTGAATTAACCTTCACTTCAGAAAGCTCTAGTATTTATAGTCGGGCTATTATAAAAAAAATAATACCACTTTAATTTCTGTTGAAAGGATTTTTAATTCTGGAGATTCTTAGCAGACTTTCTGTTGGTCTAAGAGACAAGATGAGTCAGAAAAGAAATGTGCACCCCAGGGACTGTTCTAGTAGCAGGTGGATAAGTGAATATGTTTGGATAACATGCTTCAATGTTGTTTATTTGCTGTTTGCCAAGGTTGAATAGAAATGAAACTATTTACACACAGATGCCTTAGGTGTTTTGGTTTATTTTCCAGATGGGAATTAACGTGGTGGACTCCGCAGTGTCAGGATTAGGTGGCTGCCCTTATGCAAAAGGTGCTTCCGGGAATGTAGCCACTGAGGATTTGATATATATGCTTAATGGCCTGGGGCTCAATACAGTAAGTTGCTTTAACAATATTTCAATACTCACGTTTACTTCCAGTTCCAAATTGAAATGCTTCTCAGATTTGGGAAGCAATGTTGAGGTCAAAGTTTTACTACATATTTGTTATTTGCTAAAATGCACAGTGGGAAAATATAATAGAGTTCTTTTCTTTTTTTCCCCAGCAGTTTCATAAAATAACTATCGCTATAGCCCAATCATCAATAGTGCTACTGTTTCACATTTTATAGTATTTTATAAACTCCAAAGTAGTTTTCCATGTATGATTTGATATGACTTTACACACTTTGTGAGAGCCTGTGTCTTTTACTGTTATGATTGTTGAATTTTGCAGTTTCGTGTTTTGTACGGATACTGTCCTTGGAGGAAACTGAGATCTAGATGGTCTCACAGTGACAACGAGGGCTTCTGAAAAAAAAGCCAGTGAGGGTCAAAAGACCAAATGATCAGTAAGGGAATGGAGCTTGGAAATATTTAGCATGTGAAACATTGATGGCAAGAATGGTCCCTTTCCAAGTAGCACCTGAAAAGGCACATGCTGTGTGGTAATGTCCACCAAAATCGATGCCTTTTTTTGCCACATACTTGATAACAATCTGTAAGTCTATAAGACAGTCTTTAAAAAGAAAGAATATAAAAGGAAAAAAAAAATCTATGCACAGTTGAATACAAATCCAAACTGCTTTCTGAGACGGAAAGCATGGACTGTATTATTAAATAGATTCTCCCCACCCCCCGCCTGTCTTCTTTTTCACCCTAATTACATGAATGTTCCTGCAGCACCAAACTTGCTTATTGTCCACATTCTGCTTCTCACCTCCACTCCTAAGATTTACCACTCCTTGGAATAGCCTTATGACACATACTCCATTTCAGCTGGAAAGGGAGTTACCTTCATCCTGAAAGTATTCTCCCAGCATCTCCATGTCTGTCTCCTAGGCCAAGAGATGAATCTCCTCTCCTTAGTCCTTCCTTGCTACCCTCTGTATCTTCACCTCGGAACATACCACACAAGGCTGTATCATGACTCTGCTTACCTGTTCAACATCCTGCACAGGCAGATAGCAATTATTGTAGTTTTTCATACTCAATGCCTGTGACATTTAAAAAAAAGTCCAAAAAACTATCTATTGAGATTTTGCTTGACACCAAATACCAACAGCTGTTTTCTAAAAACACCAAAAGCTATTGCTTATGTTCTGTGGTTAGGAATAAGTACAATTTCATTTACTAAGCAGCTTAATCATTTCTATCAGAATCTTCTATGACAGAAGCTCTAGAGAAATTGATCCTGAATCAAACTCAGTGATGCTTAGTATGTGTCAGGTCCTGTTATATAACTGTGGGGTCCAAATGCAAATAAGTTGCTCTGGTTCTAAGAATTTTAAGAAGGATGATAGCATTGAATGGTAGCCACTGTTTAACTGTGGTCCAATCTCATAAAGCAAGTCTCTCTGTAGAATCTAATCTCACCATGAGTCACAGGCTCAATCATTTGCCAAGCACCACTAGTTTGACTTTTAAGTTTGGCTGTTTATACCTTCCTCACCATGACTACATGTGGGTAGGCTCTTATTTCTTTCCTGAATAGTGATCTCCTACATTGATGATGGCTTCTGACTTGACTTGGAATTTATCCTCCATGTTGCCATCAGAACATTTTATCTTAAAATACAAGTATGAATATGCCACGGTGTACCTTGAACACCCATCAGTGGATTTTTATTTCCTCAAAAACCAAGACTGTGCTCTATCATATAATCCAGCCTATTTATACTTTTTTTTTCAGCTCCAAAGTCATGTTTTAGCTTTTCTCAATAAGCATCATGATAAACTTGTCCACTGTCCTCCATATGTACCCTGCTATTTTTTAGATATCTTATGTTGCTTTTCTCTCTGCCTGTAATGTCCCACACATCCTCCTTCCTCTCAAAGACTCATTCTCTCCATATAAAACCCAAGTCAGGATTTACCCCTCCTAGCACCCTTCCCTGACATATTTTCTCCATTCCTTTTCCTCATGAGTTGGTTGCTCCACACTTCTGTCTTCATAAGCACCTGAGCATATCTCCATGGCTCAAACTATAGTACACATTTTTCTGTTTATGGTTCTATATCAGGGAGCAGAAGTTCCCTAAAGACAGAAACCACATTCCATGTCAGATTCTGAAAGTCCCAGAACAAATCATAGTGCATGACACATGTTTAGGCACCTGATAAATGATTTAAGAATAAATGCTGTGTTGTTTCATGAGGATATCTATGAATCAAATAAAATGGTAGAGAAGGACCAAGATGAAATTCTTCTTTGGAATGACATCAATGAATTCCATATTTAATAGTTATAAATGGAATCCTTAGAAAGCAAATAGGAACATTAATGACCAAAATCTTCCTATGAACCCTGGTGGAATATCATTCAGAAATGAAAGACACATGAAGATAGTTTTACAAAATTTAAATATTTCTGGATTAACCTAAAATGTGCCTAATGAATACTGTCTGAAGTCATTACTATGACAAAACCAAATTTCTCATACCAAAGCAAATTCACTCCTGAAAACAACTACCCTGAAAACAGCTCTACAATAAAAGAAAAATAATGACAGTCACTTACATGTGTTATTTTACAAACTGTTTTTCTTGATAATTCTGGAAAAAGAGAAGTAATCTACAAAGAAAATGGTGCTTTAAATATTTCAGAGAGAAGTGTTTAAAAAGTCTCCATTTTCTAAAATGATGATCATTATTATGAAAACCCTTATGAATATTTACACTTGTTGTTTTAGAAAATTCAGACTTCCATAAAGATTAAATCTACTCCTTAAGAGCAAGGAAGACTGGACATGTTTAATTGTAAGCCCTCACTGTGTCTAGTCCATGTTAAGGGAGGACACAAAAGCTTACGAAATGCTACACAAGGACCAGTCTGTGGCTGAGCCACTTAATGCTGTGACCCTCCCTAGGACAGAAGAGTTCTGGGTGCAGACTTTGATGGTGACCTTTTGCTTCTTCAAGGCCCAGAGATAAGGAGTATGCCCTGAACTTGGACTTCATACCCAACAGTGTCTGTCATCCAGGGATTTACCCAAGCTTTTGCTGATCCTTTTTATATTTTCAGAGAATTCACACTCTCAGGCAAAGAAGTTCCAGATGTGTACTAAATACTTCCTCATTTTATCTAACTTACAACTAACCCCTTTACCATCATATGGGTAATAATGAATTAAAAAGCTACATTCATCTTTCATGTAATCCAAATGGCTCTATCAAATTTGTTTCTTGTATATTAAAGATATTATTTTTTTTCCAAATTCAAATCTCATATACAACTTTCTCCAAGACATTATCATTTTTATTTCTATTACTGATATTTTGTGAACTCTTTTCTAATTCCATTATTGTCCTTCCTATAAATCTGATATTCTCCTGAATTACACTAAGTTATTCAGGCATGCCTAGCCTATATTATTATATGAGAGTAAGATTCTATGTCTCAATAACGGAGAACAACCTTAAATATTGATTACATGATTCATGAAAACAAATGTTGCCCCAAGTCAATAAAATAATCAATACAGTGTTTATAAATTTTAAATACTTATTTGATTACTAATAAAATTTAAAGGGATCTGTTTTGTCTTTTTTATTTCTAATGCTCCATTCCCTCTGCTGTCTCTTCTTTTCCTCACTAGGGTGTGGATCTCTACAAAATAATGGAAGCTGGTGACTTTATATGCAAAGCTGTGCATAAAAATACAAACTCTAAAGTAGCACAAGCCTCCTTCAGTGCTTGACAACAGTGGATTTGTGACTTAAGATCAAGAAGGTCCATTTCAGCAGCATACATTCATCTGAAAATCATTAGTGCCAACTCATTTGGAAATGTAATAGGCAAAGGTGGAGAAAGAGGAATAACTTTTAAAAAACATGATTACTGAATAGACTATGACATCAATAGTAAGCAATACCAGTCATCAGGAAAATCATAATTGGAGGATGAGTAATGAGACTTGTAGACATCCTTTTGAACTTGGAGGAAAAAATGTCTCATCTTTTGCTCTTGTAGAGATGACCTTTTAACTTAGTAGACGTGAATATTGACCTCAGATTCCCCTAAGTGTCATGTACTGTGTTAATACTTAATCATGCTAGCTTAGCATAGTATACACATTGTCAGTAGTTTATGAGCTCCCGCATAGTGTGCAGAGTGTGTGGCCTTGTTATTATGTGTTATGCCTCTGGATCTCAACTTTCCATTTGCCAAGTCAGTTAAGTTATGGATAAAGAGCCAAATCTCCATCTGACCCTGCATAATTTTAGCAATAGAACTTTTATATTTCAAGTAAGGATAACATCTGTTAACTATTTCAGTGACTTTATCTGGTTCCAAGAGACTGTGGTCAATGGCAAGACGCCATATCCTGGAAATGCATTATAGCCACCCATGTTTGTTACAAGCATCCAGTTTACCATACTTTACCTTTCATCAGCTATGGAAAAAAAGCAAAAAAAAAAAAAAAAAGCATGGTGTTACTTAACTATTGAGAAATCATAAAGTATGACTTTTGTTAGATGTTTAAGTTTTCAGTAATGAGAACACAAAGATGCAGGTACCATAATCCAACTCCTTAATTTCAGTTCACTTCCAAATTGCCCAAGGAAATATCACTGAGATCCCAAGGATATTAAGATGATTTTTAGTTCATGAAATATATTGGTTTATGTTAATTCAGGGTACCTTGACTCTATCAGATCATTTTTTGGTTCACCTTTTAAAATGGTTATTTTAAAGTTGAAATGGGAAAAATTTTGTCTTTTGTACTAAACAACATTGCCAGAGAGACAAATTTAGTATATTAAAGACTAAGAGAAAGGGAAGCAGGGAACGTTATTTAGAAAAACATTGCTATAACCTATGCAAATCATACAGGGATGGTGTTATTACATGTGGATCTGGAATGTCAGTTCTATTACTTATATAGACTTTCCCAATAATACTGGTGATCTTATCTTTGAATAAATTTTAATATAAATTGAAATATGAAAGTGAGCTTTATGGACTTTTTGGAATATATTCATTAAAACCATTGAAATAAAAATAGATTTAAGAAAATAATTATGGATTGCAACTAAGTCATCTTTAAAGATACAGGGTAAGAAAAGTATCAGAAAGTCAGCATTGATAATTGACAAAACCAAACTAAATTCCTATGGAAGAGGCCAACCTACCAGCTCGTGACACTGTTTTGGAGTAGGGGCTGTAACAGCACACTCGTTTTGCAGAGTACTGAAAGCAGTTCTCTGTTTGGGGGTTCAGGTAGGGTGTGAGGATAGTGTGAGTGGCATGCAAAATGACAACTGGTTATGGATCTGCTTCAGTTATATCTCCCTTGTGCATCTCTCTCCATGAAGTATGTACCCTTGCACACTAAGGGAGCAAAAAGGTACCTTTACCAAGTGTGCACAGCAAGGAGACTGGCTTTTCCTCTCTTTCTCAAAGCTGCCGAGTTCTTAGTTTTGAGATATTTGAAAAAGTACCTTTTGATACAAACTGCATATAGAAACTGAGACAGGGAAATGTTGCTGTTTTGAACTAAAATCATGGACTGTTCAAGAAACAGAGCAAATAGAAATTCTATGTTCAGTCTAGCACACAGTTACACAGCACTCATATCAGCCTGCAGATTCATTTTCGTGACTATCTGATGCTACCTAATCATATTTGCAACATGAAAGTTTATGTTTTAGAAACTGGTATCCCTTTCTTTACCCCAAATTCTTTGCTAGCTTAATGAGATTTTTTTTCAGGTTTTGGAAGAAAACTCAGATAATCATATAAAGCTGTCTGAAACCCACAGACAGAATCCACCCAAAGTTATGTCTCAGCTAACCAGAAATCCTTGGAATCATTGCAAGACCCACCAAAATAACTCACCTGCTCATATATCAATACCATGTTTAGTTTCAGGGAAAGGATTTAAGAATAAAAATGCAATTATAGCTTTTGTTGAAATGCAAATCAAAATAATATTTTCTAAAATCTATGCCTAAGTCAAGAAAATATTCATTCTATGTATTAGAACCTGTAATGCATTTTTATCATGTGTGTGTTAATGACCTATTATAGACAAACATTTTAAGACTACATTCTCTGAAAAATAACAATTTTAGAATCCTGCATTCCTAAAATTCACAAAGGAAATGAATGAAATCTGGCTATGACTTTTTGGGGAAATTCAGATGCCATTGTGATGTTATTAATTATGATCACTACAACATTTAATAAATGTCCTTTTAACTGTACTTATATGGTTATTAATTTCTATATATGTACATTCTGTGTCTTCTAAGTGATTAACTCCAAATATTAGTCATAGATTATTTAGCACAGAGAAAATAAGTCACAGATATCATCTTTGTCACAATTGTAATGAAGAAATAAAACTAAGGACTGGGAACCAGTCAGAAATCTGAATTGAAGAAATATACAGGAAAAGGACTGCTATATATACCAATGAGCATTTTGCTTTTGTGGATTGAAGATATGGGTTTTGTACTTGTATGAGGCAGTCCCAAGAGTTAAAAGAATAGTTTTAGTGATATAAAGATAGGGAGGAAGGGACTGGAAAGTAAGAGAGACAGAGATGGGGGAATGTAGGCATGGAGTGAGGGAAGGAGAATGGGAGAATTAGAAAGAGACAAAGGGGCAGAGGTGAGAAATCTCTTCCTTACACTTGAATGGCTGAACAGAAGGACGGATTCTGCTGTGATAGGGTGCACCAATAACAGAAAACTCACTAGGCTTAAGCACAATAAAACTTCTTTTATGTGCCAAATAGTCAGTAAAAAAAAAAAAAAAAGATTTTCCACCACTGTTTAACTCAATGGCTCAATCGTGTTACAAGTCAACATTTTCTCTCCATTTTCCTTCTTGTCTAACCTCAAGGTATGGGGTCACCTTTAGATCCTTGCTCCTCATGGGTGCAAGGCTGTGGGCACTCTCAGGCTTCACATTCTACTGCTCAGCAGCTGTAGGGCTTTTGTCTTCTCCAGGGTCCTTTTTAATCAAGGAAGTTTGTCCTCCACCCCTTTTCAAACTCCACCTCAGAGTCCAGTGAGTAGGACATCATTACACACCCCATTCCCACTGGAATAGACCCACTGTATAGACCAAATGGAATCACTGGTGATCTGGGAAGAAAACCTCAGGGAACAACTCCAAGGAAGGATCTTATTTCTAACCACTCCGAGATGGGAGGAAGGGATGGAAACTGGAACTTTTTCTTTTTTTTTTTATTTGAAATAAATATGTTTTAAGAGGAATGGAGTCAATGCTGCTAATTGGTCTCTATTTTTCCCCCAATGAGGTAGGAAGTGAGATCTTCAGGCATTAGAGAGGGGGGTGGAGTGAGGACTCAGAAGAATAGTAAAATCTGAAGTCCATCATTTGGGGGATAGGTAGTAACATAGCAGAGCACCATTAGAAGTTAACTTACTCTATAAAAGTTTTCCAGTGGCTGTTCTGTACTAAATCTAAGTACACTGATCTGACCTTAAGCCACCTTTGCCACCCAGCCTGGGACACATTCCCACCTGCTTCAAATACTTTTTACTTTTTCTCCCCATGTTCTACCTCTCTGGCTGCTTCTCTCTACATTTTTAAAAAATTGGCTTTCTCCTTTTTGCTCATGCTACAGACTCACAAATACACAAATACTCATAAATACATTTTCACTATTCAACATTTGGTCCAGGCCCAGAAGGATCATCATCCTGGGATATTTTAAGAATTTCAGGGTCTTGAGCTCCACCTCAGACCTATTGCATTCGCATCTGCATTTTATCCATTTTATCAGTGTCCTCATAGGACTCATGGGCATGTTAAGTTTGAAAAGTATTTGCCTGCTTGTCACCTCCTTTTGGTGTCTAACAGGCACTGGAAGCTTTGTATTTTCAAAATATGTTCTATCACTTCTTTCCTCTTGCATTATACTCTAGCCCATATCTTTTCTCTGTTTCTCCAATGAGGCTGACTCACATCCATCTCAGGATACTCTAATGCCTCTGCCTCTAATGCTTTTTCCTGAGCAAAACTGACTCCTTGTCACTCAATTCTGAGCATAAATGTCCCCTCCTTAATGGGTCTTCCTGGACAACCCAGTCTAAAGTAAATCCTCAGTTACTTTCTCTTACTTCAACTTATTTAATATTTATTATAGGTCTGTGTTGTAGCTTGAAAATTCACATATCTAGTGAATTTAATCACCATTCTAATAGTTATTTTTTTCCTGTAACAGAATAGATAGTTCATATCTTGTCCACTCTGACTTCCTTAGTGCCCAGAATATAGTGCTAGGGCTATAGCGGAATATAGGTTCCACTTCTGTCAATAATTTTTAAATTAAAAAAAGAAGAGAAGAAAAATGGGTTTAATTCACATTTGGTAATTTAAGGGAGGAGATCATCTCATCAGAGCTGTTTCGGGGTTATGTACGTATTTTTAAATTCCCTGAGCCCTTAATGGTTTTTCTGAATTTATTTGTTCCAGTTTGGTAGAAAATGCTTACCGCAAGTCCTTAAGACATAAGATAAGTGATTTAATTAGGGAATTAATACATATGTACACCAACGAGGTTGTTAAAAAATGTTTAAGAAATCAAAATTGTAAGGAAAACAAATGTGTTGCTAAGCAGGAATCAAACCAAAGTGAAACTTCTGGAATTGATAAGAATAAATCAATTTCATTAACAACATAAACTTTCCTGAAGTGGAGAAGTAATAATAGGTATACAGAGCCATTACGCAGTTTTACTTTGGGCATATAGATGTGCATGTAATTCCTTTCTGTCTCACTGACTCTCTCTTATACACACACACACACACATACATGATACACTATTCTAGTTTCAGCTGATAAAACTCAGTTTCCTTATCACATTCTCTGTAATCTATTTTCTATTCAAGAAAAGAGAAATGCATTTTTTATTCAAATACCCACTATTTGAATAAACAAGTGAACTGTTATACTAGCTATCATCTTATGATTAAGATATGTAAAAATTTCACAATGATTTGATATTCAGGCCTT
Source organism: Urocitellus parryii (assembly GCF_045843805.1). Taxonomy (NCBI): domain Eukaryota; kingdom Metazoa; phylum Chordata; class Mammalia; order Rodentia; family Sciuridae; genus Urocitellus; species Urocitellus parryii. The sequence continues at coordinate 96,603,382 of NC_135538.1, forward strand.
ATTATTCTCATATTCCTCCAATAGGTTCCATTTACAGATATTTCAGAATCAAATTTTAAATATTGGTTTTACCTGTCTTACCCTCTCACACACAAACCCCTCAATTCTCTGTATCTGATACACAAAATAATTTACTCTCTGTGGTCTCATTCCAGGCTACACATTAGATTAATCACTGCAGGATGGGAAAGGGGGAGTTAACAATACTAATGTCTGAATTTCAGCTCCAGTGATTCTGATTTAATTGGTCTGCAGTTAGGCTTCATGTATTACCATTAAATATGTACAGCTATATCACATATATATCTATATATACACACATATATAGACATATACATATATAATAGGCAATTCTTATATACAGTTTTAATTGAAAATCTTCATTTTAGAGCAGTAGTTTTTAGAGTGTGATCCCAAGACCAGCAGCATGAGCATCATGGCCTGTTTTTCCCTATAAACTGGATCATCTGGAAGTCAGGTCACAAGATCCGGATAGGATAGTGACTGTGGATATTCTTCAGAAATGAGGGAAAGTAAGAGAACTCATTAGAATGGTGATTAAATTCACTAGATTTGCGAATTTTCAAGCTACAACCCAGATCTCCTGACTCAGAAGCTCTGGGTTACAGTCAAGGTCCACTAATCTGTATTTTAACAGACCCTTCAGATGATTGTGAGGGACACTCAAGTTTGAGAATCACTGCCCTAGCATGAATTGTCTTCCAAAATAATGGTTTGCCACACTTGCAATTAGCTCAGAATAAAAAATGGACAAGACTCAGTTTTGCATGCCCTTTATCCGTAAAAACAAATTACCATTTTCAACTAACATTCATGTAATCTAAACATATGATTTCATATTTCCAATGTGAACAGGGCCTACAAGGAAGAGGCAGATATGCAGAACATTGGTATTCTCTGTCACATTCCTCCCCTTGATTCTGTTCATCAGGATTTTTCCAGGAGACTTGGCTTCCATCAGGTTTCTATACATGGTACCTATTAAGTTCATTGTGAGTATTAAAGCAAATTGAAGTTGAGTACTAGAGACAGCCATAAAGGAAGATGATAATAATGTATCAGTTGCAGGAAAGAGAAATTGTCACCTAACAATTTTGGCCCGGCGAGAGAGGAGTTTAATGGACTTAATGCATTTCCATCAATCTTGGGGGCAGAGGGGGGGCTTCTTTGGCAACATCTGATCTTGGGCTCTGGAGGCAGGCAGCTGGTATTGAGTCTTGGTTCTGTTATTCGTTGGCTATGCAACCTTGTTCAATTTATCTAATGCCTTTAAACCTCACTTCCTTCACCTGTAAAACTCAAATAACAATAGTGCTTATTTACACAGCTGTTGGAGGAATTTCATGATATAATGCTTATGTGTTTGGCAAAGTGCCTGGCACTTAGTAAGTGATCAATAAATGTTAACTATCCTCATTTTTATGATCCCTTCCTATGGCCCTGCCCTGGAGTGGAACTTCTTCCTCCATTATGAGTTAAGTCCCAGAGAGGCTCTTGTAAAAGATCATCCTTTATCCTGTTGCATGTTGAGTTTGTGTTGTCTTAAAGGGTCTGCCAGGATCCCCCAAAATGACCACTTATCATCAAACCCAAAGCCATATAGTTTTAAATTGGCATGATTTTCTCAGAAGCTGCATCATTGAGTTCTGTACTCTGAATTACTTATTTCTGTAGTTTATGTGAATATAATTTACCTTAGGAATTTATTATGAGACTTTTGCTGAGTAAACTTATGTATGGACCATCATAGTACACTCCGTCTCTGTATCCTATATCATTTAAAGTTAGAAATTTCATGAACATAGTAATTTGTCCCACTCTTTTGGCAGTTGGACAAGTGAGCAGGTGGATTTTAATATCTGTTGCAACATGAATTGCCAGTATTTATTTGGTGGGCTCTCGAGCTTGGTGGGCTCTCGAGCTGGGTGGGCTCTCGAGCTGGGTGGGCTTCTGCTTTCTTCTTTTCTACATGGTTCCATTAGGAAAAGAGTACTCTTTTGGGCTTCCATCGTAATCATCTCTCCTCTGACCCGAGTCATACTGATGAGTTTATGCAGCTTATGATAGGGTTTGTGCTCTTCAAGGAATTCAGAGGAAGCAACTCAAAACTGCTGATGATTGTTACATCTAAATTTCCTTTTTCTAGTCAGTTCTTTAAGGACTCTGTCATTGGTAAGTAGGCTACAGGTTCCAGGTAATCAGATCATTATCCTGTATTGTCTGAATCCCAAAAATATAGCTCTCCATCTGCAGGTTTGTAATGGTCTTTTTCTTTATGTACATGAATACCAGTGTATCAGACTGCATGCTGACATTCTGGAAGCAGAGAGGTCACCATATGACAAGCAGACATTGCCTGCTCTTACCAGGACCTTCACTACATGAAATCAGATTGTATAGAATCAGCTCACAAAATTCATATTGTAAATGTGTGTACACTCCAAACATGAGGGGAGCAGGGAATACCAGTGGAAGTATTTTATAGCAGCCTCTACAGTCAGTACTGTACAGTGGCATACAGAGAAGCAGGTCTATGGACACTTCTTAAGCAAAGAGCAGTATATCTTAGTTTTTGTGGACTCTAAAAGTCTTCACAGATGTTGAGGATCAGAGGATTTTAGGTTAGAATTATGCTCAATGAGGGATAAGGGAGAAATATGTGAAGATGAATACTAACAGGAGAAGTGGGGGAAGATGTTGTCTTCCTAGAGGAGATTTACACACATGTAAAGGGTAGTGTTGAACACGGACACTGAAAGTCTCTTAGTCTTCTTCTGTCTTCTGAAAAAAATTGTTTAACCACTCTTGTAGCTAGAAGCTGTTGCCTGGACCACTGGACTTCTATAAGAAAACACTAATGTCATTAGGTCATTTTTAATGTGTGCAGGCAAGGTTGCCCTTTGAAGTTGTCATTTGGTAAAGTCATGTACTCATGTCAGTGATATTATCTTTTATAAGTGAATTGTATTGAGTCCTTTCTATATAAGAAACTAAATTTTACTACTGTACTATTCTGTTTTACAGTATGTGGATATTTCTAGCAATGATAGCATTTACTGTATTTTGTTTTCATGCTTTATTAATTTTATCAACAAACAAAATATTACCCATTTTGTTTATCCACATTATCCATTAGATTTTAGTGCAAATGATGTTCAATTAGTTTTAAACATCAAATGCAGGCTGAGACAAGTTAATTTTTCTCTTTTCCAGGTAGTCCAAAAGAATATTTCAAATGTGTATAAGATAATTTCAATAAGCAGTAAACTTTGCTTTCCTGGCAGAATGTTTGAGAGTTGTCTAGAGTAGCAAGGTGACAGTTTTGAAGGAGTGTTCATTTACTTCTCTATTTCATTAAATATCATTTTATTTTTTTAAAAAATTACTTTACAACCCATATAATGTAATTTGCCTAAACAAATTAAGGATGAATTATTAAAAACATGTGGTTCCATGTAAACAAAAAGTTTCCACTGTACATCCCAATTATATAAAGAATAAACACTTCTTGGGACGCTGTGGTGGGACAATTGCCTGAGTTCACAAGTTTAAACACCAACCTAGGCAACAGAGTGTTTTAATTGTGCTTCTTTGACTAGAAGTTCTGACCACACAATTGTACAGGAGGAAAAGTTTATTTGGGGGCTCACAGTTTTAGAATTCTGAGTCCATAGACAACAGGCTCCATTCTTCATGGGTTGAGGTGAGGCTGAACATCATGGTGGAAGAGTGTGGCAGAGGGAAGTGCTCATGTGGATCAGAGGCAGAGAGAGAGACTCTGCTCTCCAGATAGAAAATATATACCCCAAAGCCATGCCCGCAATGAGACACTTTCTCCAGCTACACCCCACCTGCCTTCAGTTACCACTCAGTTAATCTCATCAGGGATTAATTCACTGATTAGGTTAAGGCTATTACTCAATCATTTCTCCTCCAAAACTTTTGATCAGAATTGTCTTAAGGCCAAACTCCTTATGAAACACAAGGCCATAGTTACTACGGATTTAAATCTGTCTTCTATCATTATTGTCTCTGATCCTCTTCTACTCTTCCCTCCATAGCTTCTGACCAAACCTCTCAAAAGAGTTCTCTGCTCCTGAATTCCTACCTTTCTTCATGCCCAGTACTTGGCCTCTGCTGTCCTTCTCTCTCAGGCAGCTGGTACTCATTTGTCCCATGGCATTCTTCACTCTCGGGTATGACTATTAGCTAGGTGCTAGTCTTTCTCACTTGATGTGAGATTCTGAAATGCAAAGGCTAAATCGTTTGTTCCACTGAATTCCCTTGTCTCTCCTGAAGTCTGATATATTGCAGTACTCCATAAATATTTGCTGAATGAATTCACATCATTTTCCATCTTAATAAATTGGGGGTTTTATTATAAACTTTATTTACTAACAGTCTAAGTAAATATTGAGATATATAGGACAAAACATAAGCCCTGCCCTCAATAGTCTAAGACTAAGTTTTTGGAAAGCTTTTGGCATTTTTTATTTCATTATTATTTTAAATCTCCAAAGATGGGAAGCCAAGCTGAGTGTTAGTAAGCATTCAAGATATGTCTGATATTTGAACCATTTTCACTAGACTTATATACAAGTTGATAAGCTGTGGATGAACTTGTCGATTCTCCAATAAGACAATAAAAAAGGGCCAAGTGCAAATTATGATTCTTGTTTGCCTATAAATTTCAGCATAATTCTTGTTGTTAATTGATGAACAGCTGTATTGATCATTGTACAAATTAAACACTTTACTGAGTTCTGAGGACTTAATAGTAAATAAAGCAAACATAGTTCCTGTCTTTATTGATATCACTCTCTGAAGCTGGAAAGGTACCTTAGTGCAGGATTAGTGTTCACTCAGTAGGGTGGCAGGTATAGATGTACAAGTGACAGAAGTAGAGGTGCTGTGTAAGCTCTAATGTGTATCTGATATGCTCAACAGGGTCTTCCAGATAAGAGTCTACAAGGTTTCCATGATCTATATCAATCCATAGTATTAGGAACCAATTGTACTTATGTGAAAGAAAAGGAAGGCATTTCTAGATGGGTAGAGTTAATATCAAATTTAGGCCTGTCTGGCCTATCACATAATTATACCGACTTGGCTATTTTCATGTCAACCTTTCTCTTCCTCAGTCACAATGGTTCCAGTCTAACTACTTTGGTTTTGATTCAATGTCTGGCTTCAAATTCTAGCATCTAGAGATGATCATGTACCATTGCATGGATTTAGTTATCCAATCAATCTTTAGCTGTTTGTCACAGTGACTAAGTTAAAGGACCTTTTACCCAGAAAAAAAAGTAAAATTAAAATTAAGACCTGAAATTCTAAGCCTCTGTATCCCTTGTAAATTCTCATACATATCTTCATTCTTTATCAAATATTTATTATTAACAAGTTTTTACTCTTAACATATATTTATTTAGCACTTTATGAAAAGTTAGGATTGCATTTGCCTGGAAATAAGAAAAGAGATACATGGAAGCAGTTGTTGTGCTCATGCCATATACAACAAATAGTCAGAGGTTGATATATAACTACCGACAGCTTCCAGGTCCCACCTTTCCTTTCCGCTTTTGTGTTACATGTGTGCAAACTGGTAAGAGAGCTTAGGTGTCTTCTCCATCAGTGGAGGAAGTTCAAACTATGTTATCATCAGCAGGTAAATTCAAATTATAGGAACCCTCACTCTGGTTCTTTGCCTTAGGCACAATAGAACTAGTGCCACTCATCCCCTTCATTCAAGTCATTTGTCATTCTGCTTGGCTATCAGCCGTTCTCTTCTCAGAAAGATTCAATGTGTGAGTAATTAATCTCTCTATTCTCTTAGTAAGTTTGTGTTATCATCAATCTGAACGTTGGGCCGGTTTTTGGTGTAGGTTCATTGTGTCTATGTGAGTCATAACAACACTCTTAATGCCATCATTCTACTCCACCATCCTAGATAGCTTGGAAATATGTTATCTCTCATCATTATGCTGTTTTCTCATGGTACCAAAATACTGTACCTAAAAATTTCCATCCATATTTCAGACCAGAAGAGACAATAGCAATATTTCTGTATCTACCTCTTTTTTGGGAAAATTGTAATTTTTCAAGGAAAACTGAATTTCATTGAGCAGAACTGTGTCACATCACCATGCTTAGTCTGCCAGTTCAAGCATTTTATTTGGGGGTGTTGGTACTCCAAACAAGATTATAATTCTATGTATGACAACTATGTTGGCAATTTCAAATAAGGACCAGGCTTTGTCATGTGCTAGATACATAACAATTAGAAGACTAATCAATGGTCTTCTACGAAACTGTAATCAGGCAATCACCAAAATTATTATCAAATGATAATTATAATCATAAGTGCTATGAAAGAGAAGTTCATCTGTCTTTAAGAGTGTATGTGCCAAGCCTGACCATCCAAAAGACACAATTCATGATTCAGATGAAATCTGAAAGATGAATAAGATGCTAAATAGGAAAGAATGGAAAAGGCTACTCTTATGTGATGGCAACATGTATGTAAATACCTTCTACAAGGAAGGAGCATAGTGTTGTTTGCGGAAATTTAAAGAAGGAAAGTGTGATGAGAGCACAGGAGAAAATGGGGGATGTTCATGTATAAACACAAGTTAGGTAACAAGGAGCTCAAAGTATAATGATTAAAGAATTCATTTGGGCAGATGCTTGGGAGTTATGTTTACTGCCTCAAACTTATGAGTCATGGTGATCACTCTCCTTGCCTATGTGTTCAGAAGGTATAAATTGAAACTTAGGTAAAAAAATTAGCTTTGACATGTGATGTAGTATTATTATTTTAATAAAGGTTTCTTGGATGATACCCCAATTCCTTGGGACTAAACAAATATAAAGAAGAGGGAGATTACTTCTTCTTGTTGGCTGGCTTCTAAGGAGCATCTGGAATGAGTCTGTCTTTTTTATGGCTTAATTACTGAAGTAGTCAATTTTCCATTGTAAATAACAGAAGACTACAAATTGGGTAACTTTCAATGAACAGAGACTTATTTTGGCTCACAGTTTTAAAGATCCAAGGTTGAGGGGTCACATCTGGTGATGACCTTCTCGCTGGAAGAGTCCCAAGGAGGCTCAGGATGTAATGTGCTGGGAGACAGGGAACACACATGTGTATTGATGTTTCCTGTGGTCTCTTATGTACTTCTTAATAGTCACCAGATTCAGGCATAGGAGATGACCCTAATGATCTTCTCTAATCCCAACGGTCTCCCAAAGGCCTTACCTCTACATGTTGTAGTTGGACTATGTTTCCATCCTCTTAATACCTTACAATGGGGATGAGATTTCAACACATGGAACCTTGGGGGACACACTCAAACCATATTCAGACCATAGCAATTACCTCAAGATTTGTATAGTGAAAGGAAGGGTATGAAGGGTCAACTCCTTTCGAATTATTGGCCATGAAGTTGATATTCTACTGGAAGCCAGGGGCTAAAGTACATGTAGCAAAATACAATATTGTTTCTTTGGATCTTTATATTCAAATATGAATCAGAAAATGTTCTGTAAAATGTTCCAGAAAAAAAATAAGATATAATATCCCCCCAAAAATTGTAATGAGGGATAAATAATGGATAATTAACATGATGTTCTATTGTCTTTCTTTATACTGGGAGATAAGCACAATAAAGGGAGATCTGAAAGACAATGCTTTGAGAACAGTAAAGGAGAAAATAAAACCAGATAAATCAACCTTTTAATAGGTTTTATATGACTGCAGAATGTTTAATAGGCTTAACATTATTCAGGGTTCAATTTTGGAGGTACCTTGTGAATGGTTGGATCATCTTTGGAAGTAAATTCACCTATTTGAGAACTTCTATCTTCTCCACATATACCTTAAGTTAAAATTTATGTCTTGTTTTTTAGAAACATCATTTAGGATAAAGAAATTATGTCTTTAAATCTACTTGAGATCCTCAAATAAGCTAAAATGGATCATATAAAGTTATGGTGTGCAACTATTAATTTATTTGATTTTTTTTTAATATGTAGGCATCTTTTCAGGAATATTGGGTATTTCTCTCTACAATAGCCGAATCATCAGTTTCCAAATCTACGGTTATTTGTAGAATCATGTCCATGTGAACCAATAGCAAGTACTTAGGATGGAATTAATAAGAATTTTATTGATTCAAGGTGCTTTGCACCAGCTGTCAGACACAGACCAGACTCCTTAGCTATTCTTCACCCTGATTTCATAAAGAATAGCATCCCCATAGGACGATTTTAATTGGAAGCATATTTTCCCCCCATGATGCAAACTTAAGGTCACAACAGGTAACCTGAAAGATTGTTCCACCAGATGTTATTCCCAGAAAACATATTCCCCAAATATCATGATACTCAAGGGGCAAAGATTACATAAGTCTTAAGATAAACTTCCCATCAAGTCAGTTACTATAACTGAATGGCTGGGTTTCAAATGAAGGCAAGATGCAATTTAGATTCTGGTATACATTAGAAAAATGAAAATTACATTCTCCACCTGTTTCAGGGCCTGTTGCTTTTGTGTTAAGCTGCATGGTGTACTTTAAGGTATTCAAGGCTGAGTTTAATACATGGTTTGCATCCTGAAAACCAGAAAATCTAAATTTTTTATTATAGTATAGTTAAATGTATAGTACTATTTATTTATTTTCGTGATAGACTTTTAAAAAGTCTATTAGTAACATAATTGTAGATTTAAATGGGAGAAATTTTAATTAACAAAAGAATTTTCCAATATTTATGATAACTTTTAAATTTTGTAAATGTATTTGAAATGTTTTTTTTTTTTGTACCAGAAATTGAACCCAGGATGTTATAACCATTGAGCCTCATACCCAACCATTTTTTAAAATTGTTTTGGAAACAGGGGCTCACTAAGTTGCTTAGGGCCTTGTTAAGTTGCTGAGGCTGGCATTGCATTTATGATCCTGCTGTCTCAGCCTACTGAGTCTCTGGGATTACAGGTGTGCGCCACCACACCAGGCTTGAAATAACTTTTGAAAGTTGCCATGTTCTTTATTAATTGTTAAATGTTTCATGAAGAAATTTTTAATTGTTTGAAGCCTTCAAAAGAGTTAAGCCTCAAAATACATTTTCAATTCTGCTAAAACTATTTCCAAATCCCTACTATTTCATTGTCCTGGCATAAATAATTATCATCAAGACTAGCAAATATTTACTTTCTAATATAGAGCATAAATCAATCATAGTGTTAGATTCAAAATGATCAAATTTTCATATTGCTTTTCTTTCCAATTCAGGATACCAAGTAAAGAGAATTCAAATGGGATGTACTGCCAAAGTATTTCAATATTGCTATGATTAATGCTAATTTGTGAAAGTATTTGTGTAATTATATATCTAAGTCACCTCTTCTTGACTTTCAGCTCCATGAAAATTGTGGCAAGGACTTTGTCTCTAATATACAGGTCCAGCACAAGAAATGGTAAATGATAGTGTTACCAAAAATTTTTAATTATTATCTCTCATTGATAGCATGAGAAAGCAACTGGAGAATAACATTGGGAAAGCAAGAGCAATCTTTTATGCAAAAAGAAGTGGCATCAAGAAAACTTTAAAACTGTAATTTTGGAATTATCCAATAATACCAGAATGGTTGGAGCCAGTGACTGGATAATTAAGATGCTCCCAACTTAAATAATGAATATGATTCTGTTTTCAAACCCCAAAGTATGTACATCTTAAACAAACAGAGGCAATTAATACATTTTGCACTAATTCTTCCTTTGGCACTCTCTCATATATGTAACCTAACTTTATGTACATAATTTTCATATTTCAAATCTCTGGTTATGATCTCTTTAAGCCATCCCAATGGACCCCCCAGTTGACAGGTTTTCTTTTCTTTTTTTGGTACCAGGGATTAAACTCAGAGGCACTCGACCACTGAGTCACATCCCCAGTCCTATTTTGCATTTTATTTAGAGACAGGGTCTCACTGAATTGCTTAGCATCTCGCTTTTGCTGAGGCTGGCTTTGAACTCTCTATCCTCCTGCCTCAGCTTCCTGAGTCACTGGGATTATAGGCATGCACCACCATGCCTGGCTTGACTGGTTTTCTAAATACCTAATGTGTTTTCCCAGCTGCAGATTAATTAGCTGCCAGTGAGAGAACATTACTACCTTAATGACAACAACTTTGGATCATTGGCATTTAATTCCTTAAGCAGAGTTAAGGAAACTTGCTTACATTAAACCTGAATTTTCTTAACCCCGGAGTGGTAATATGGATCACTTGAGTTATTATTTTTGTATATGTCAAATGCATTCTCCTTCTTATCCCAAAAGAAGTTACAAACCATATGTGGTACAATAAATAGGAGTTGAGACTGGATTTTGAGCAGAAAAATCCTATTCTAATTCCAACCTGGCCCCTTATCAACTATATAAATTTCAACAGATTTCTTAGTCTTGCTAAATTCATTGTTGTTCATCTAAAACATGAAGAAAAACCTTGTGCCTATCAGAGATAACTCTGATGAGTATTAAACATAAATCTTGGAAGATTGCCACATTGAGTAATTAAATAATTGTAACATATTTTGTTAGACTGTGTTGTTATATTCCAATATCCCCTGGGCTGCTCTGTAGGACTACACTTGCTGCCTACTGATGTAGGCAGACATAGACTTGGTTTAGCCAATGAAATGTGAACAGAAATTAGATATGTTACTTCAAAACACAAGTTTTATGATAAAATGTGTTCTTTGTCATAATCTTTAATCTCCCTCTGGTAATATTCAGAGGAAAGTGATTTCATCAGCCTAGGCCTCCCAGGGAAGGACGTAGAGCAGTCAGAGTTTACTTGTAATGGACTCACAGTGTGATCAAAAACAAAACTCTTTGGTTATAACTCATTTGTGCTTCATGACTGCTTATTACTTTAGAATAACCCAATGATCCTGTTTGATACATCTCTTACAGGTATTAGTATATTGATCAAAGAAGTTCATGAAGGTAAGTCAAAACAGATGTTTTTTGAAAATTAAATTATCATAAAAACTGTACAATCAATAATACATTTTAAAGGTTACGTGTAAAATGGAACTCAGCTTTCTAATACCTATATCATAAAAATGAACTTCTGCAGATACTAGATTTAGTGCCCATGATCTAACTAACTAACGGGAATCAAACTAATTCTTATTCAGAAACCTTAGCCATGTTCCATGGACTTAACTAAAGGGATTGAATTTGACCAGCAAATGGGATATGATGTGGGAAAATTATTTGCTTTGAGTCTGTCTTCACTGATCTGTGGCAATGATAATGAAATTACTTGAAAAACAATAATGGGCTAACTCCAGTCACAAAATACCTACAAAAGCATTGTCTTCCATGTGGTTTTTGTATTTGGTATGCTTCTGACATAATAACTCTCTCATCTTCTACATGCAATAGAAGTAATGAAGGAGATGGAAAGAGAGGGAAGGAGGTCCAATTTCTGATACTCTATAGCATCTATTTCTTTCTATCTTCCTACTTCCTCTCGTCTCACTTCTTTTCATCTCATTTCCCTAGGACTTATTTCCACGTTTATTTTTATTAACTGTTAGTTGAACTTTCTTTTAGCTGAACCAATGTTCTGTTGAACTATTGTGTGTATATAATAGGAAAATTATGGAAAATCTTAAGCCACCATTTATTTTTCATTTTTCTTAAATCATGATATGCTATAGTTCCAAAACCAATGAAACAACAGTATTCATTACTCCTGAGACAGGTTGGGTCTGGTCCCAGAACAAAGAAGTCATTGTTGAGTTTGAGCTTAAAAACCAGTCTTTTCAACCACATAAAAAAAAACAACAGCTCTGAAAGCCAGGCCTTGTTGAGAGAAAGAGAGCAATGTTTTCTAAATTTTGAAAACTTCCTTACACATCTCATGATCCAGCTTTGGCAGACTTGAGTCATAAAGTTCTACTAAAAGTTATAGCATAAAAACTGTGGAGGATATGCTGTGAGAAAAGCTGACATTGGATAGGAGCTTGCAACTGCGGGGAGATAATCGATGCAAAAGGCAGAGGCAAGATGTCCAACTTTGGCAACTTGTTCCCACCCCTTCTCAACAACCACTTTCCCTTCCCTGATCGCCAATTCACCTGTCAATGGTAATGGCACCGTGGTTTTCAGGCCAGGGAAGAAATAACAAACAATAATCACACTAACATAAATTTTGAGGACATTTCAACACAAGAGTACTTTACTTCTCATTCTTCAGCTGTTTTTTTGTCTGTGTGTTAACTCAACATGGCACAGGGACTTTAACAAGGAGGAATCCATGATGGAGGGAGGGAATAGATGTTATAGCTTCAAACAAATACATCAGAATATAGCAATGTGCAGGGGGAGAGAGAGAGAGAGAGAGAGAGAGAGAGAGAGAGAGAGAGAGAGAGAGAGAGAGAGAGAGAGAGAGATATCGAGCGAGCAGTGAACTATTTTACTCCCCAAAGGAATGCAGTAACAGACACTCTTGAATAGGTCCAGGAGATTTAAATGATGCCAAGGCTTTGGATGGCCATGAAACATAAATTTAACCTCTAGGAAAGGGCATGGGTGTCTGTAAATCTAAAATTGCTCAGATTAGTATAATGGGTGTACAAACGTTGAAAGCCACTCCATCAGTTGTTCTCAAAGCAGAGCCTCCACACCAGTGGTGTCAGCATCATGAGAGGACTGTTAGAGTTATGAATTCTCACTTCACCTGAGAACAAACAGAAATTTTTGTTACATTGCTATTATACACCCTCCAGTATTAGTCATATTATCTTCAATATTCATGAAATAAGAACTTTTGAAAAGAATTCCTTTGTTTTAAAGTATTAAAATAATTGTAACAAACACAATAAAACATTCACTGAAAATATAAATATATTGATATTAGGAAAATATATTTTAAAGACAGTTATGGAAAATAACTCATGTCAGAAAATTCCAATGAAATCTTGAAGTATTATAATGATAATTCTGTTTTGAATTCTTTCCACTTAAATATATATAGATTCTTTCTGTTGTATACTATTATTTTATGGAAAGGAACATACAGAAATTTCATAATCAAGGAAATACATCTTCCTAGCTCCTTTTAAGAGTGTCTTCTCATAGAAAATAACATGTAATTTTATGTCAAAGTATATTAAACTGTGAATCAAAAATTATGCTTAATTAGTACTATATACATATATCAAAAGCTTTTTCAGCTTACAACTGAAGACTTTACTTGAAAGATGAATGTTTTCTATTTATAGTTATGTTTTAAGATAGACAAAAATATTTATAAAAAGTTTTATCAGTGAAATTCACCACAGAATTATCACTATAATATTTCAAGATTTCATCAGAGTTTTCTGACATAAGTTATATATTTCATAATTGTCTATACAAAAATATATTTTCATAAAATATTTAGAAAATATTTTATCAAATTATGTCTCTTACTTCTCTTATAGATGCAAATATCAAATAATCCATTACACTCAAAATTGTTATATATTATACTTCACAGGCCTTTTAACATAATAATATACACTGGATGGAAAAATTCCATGACATTATGAAGTTTCCTGACTTTGCTATCATATTTAAATCTGACAATCTTACCTAGCTAGAACTTTAGACCTCTGTTTTAAACACACATTTTCTACTTTTTATAGAAGACTATAAACAACTATAAATAGTATGACTTCTGATTAACGATACACTTCTTGTAAGTGATTTCTCTGTGAATGCTTTGGAGACCCTCATTTTACTGCCTGAAGTTTCAGGGTGCAGTCAGTGTGGTCTGAGTAGACACTGAAGCCTCAAAGAGGAACAACTTGAGAAACTCTAGTACAATAAATCATTTTAGCCCAGATGGTATTCATCTCAAAGCTCTGAAGACAGCAAAGTGTGGAGGAGCAAACCTGGCAGGCAAGGATGTGCAAAAATAGCAGTGTCAGTGCACCGAGGATGCATGCTAATCTTGTACTATGGGGCCATGCCATTGTTTTGACTGCTGGTCCCTTAGATCTTGTTCTTGGATTTGTTGAGCTCACCATTGTGAGTATTCTTAAAAATAGAGGAAATCTACTTGCTCTTTATTTGTGTTCATTTCACTGTCTATAACGATGAATAGGATACATGTTTTAATAACTCCCAAATCTGTTTCTCAGGAATCTCATAGGGAATTCAAAAGTAGGAACAGAAGTGAGCCCCAGGTATGAGTTCCTGTTTTCCTTCTGCCCTTACATCCTTCCTGAGAGAGGATTCTGATTCAGCTCGCTGAGTTTCAGCTGGTGCTGTTCTGTTGACTCCCAGCTCTCAGGAATGCCTGAGGAAGTTTATGGAAGGAATTCTGTGGGAAAAAGCAGGCTCTGGGTAAATATGCAAAAGAAACAGGAGGTACAAAAGTTTATTACTAGAATATTCAGACAACCCAGAAAGGAATTTGATCAATGACCAAATTCTTTTAGGGAGAGGTCTTTATCTCTGCCATCTGGTGATCTGGCCACCATTCCTCACAATGGTTTTTCAAAAGATCACAAGCAAGTCTTTGGTGTAAATTGGCTTTCTCATCTGGAATGAGCGAGATGCAAGGAAGACATTAGAAAACTTGAAATTTAAAGGCTCTAATTCAAGTCTCAGCATAGTTTCAAGTTGACTACTAGGTAACTCCACATGGAAGTCCTTCTGGTGTTAGAAAATCAATTGGTCCAAACCTGATATAATTACCAGAATTATCAGTCAGAGAACCTATAGAAACAGATGGCATTCTCAAATTAGGACCAACTCCCATTTATCTAAAGTGTATGACTCTTAGGAATCTTTGATTTACAGAATCTTTCTACAGATGTGTGTGGTTGTAGAAAACCCAAATGTGTAGTACAGAAACTACACCATCTAGTACTAGTAACAACTGAGCTATTAGTACCACCAAGTCTGAAAGGAAAAGGAGAGGAAACTTGTACAGAAATCCAGAAGGAGATGTAGAAAAGGCCACACTAATGGAAACAGTTAAAGGAAAAAAAACAACCCAGAATGAGACCCGAAGGAGGTATCCACAGAAACACTTTCCTATCTGCCATTTCCACCATTGGCTGAATCCAACTGGAAGTTGTGGATCAAAAACAATTATGTATTGTATATAAGTCCTGAAGATATTTAAGAGGTAGAGAAGGATGGGAACAGATCTAAAAATAACTGGCATACTGCTATTTTCCATTCCAATCTTATCCCTATCTAAATGAACCAGTTCTCTAAATGACACCATGGTTTACCTAAAGACACCCAGTAAAATCTACTCTTAATGGAAATTCTTAACATGATCCTTACAACCTCAACTCCTTGCAAAGATCTGATTTCAAGTCCCCATCTATTCAGTGTATGAAATATTCTTCATTGTTGCCTTTCTGAGTAAATTCTGAGCAGTTGCCTGGATCTGTTGTTTCATCTCTGCTTTCTATTCCTTAACACATAGTGTATGGCCAATAAGTAATTGTTAGTAAATGAATTGCTTCACTTAGAAGGCTACAACATGGTACAAAATCGTTTTACATAAGACAGTGAGTTTATCAGATTTCTCAATGAAAAAAAAGTTTACTAGCAAAAAATATAAATAATTGTATACAGAGGGCTACTTTAACAGTAAGTCTGCTTAAAATGTACTGCAATGTTTAGCTAAAAAGTCTTGAACGCCTGAATTAATTAATTTGCTCAACACTTATAGGTTGAACATATACTATATAAATATACTATGTGCTATTAATAATATATTACGTCTTAGCCAGGATATTAAGTACTGGTGGTACAGTTCTTAACAAATATGTTGCAGATTTGAAAAATAAAGTAACAAGGTCATTTCTGAAAGTGATAAATGCCACAAAGAAATGACGAGGCCGAAGTGATAGAGTGATATAAAGAAAAAAGTTAGCAGTGATAGGAGGCTAATGAATAGAATGAAGAAGCAATTACAGGGAGGTGTGGAAGCCTAGGAATGGGGAGCACATGGTGCAGAAGAACCAGCAAGGATGCCTAGCAGATGCAGAGAAGGGCATGTTAAGAAAGGCTTCCCAGAGGGCAGATGAGTAGATGGTGAGAGTAAAAATGGGGGCCAAGTCCTGAAAGAGCCACCAGCCACACTTTAGCTGTGGTGACTCTTTATCTTGGTGTTTAAGGACCCTTTGTGTTTCAGTCCTGATGGATGAAAAAAGTTTTATGTCCTGCATTATGTCAATTTGTACCCCCTGCTCTGAAGACAGGGGACTATTTAAGCTCCCTAAATGCTCCATGCTGACTCTTCCTTCTGTAGTTCTACCCTCTTATTCTTGTTGGCCAAAGAGACAAGACTCTCTTTTTTGGGGGGAGGGCCTCTATTTCACACTCTGTCCTGGCCTTCACAACTCAACACAAAGTATTTCTTAAGACAACTTGACTTATTTCTTCTATTTTCCAGAGAAAATTCACACTTTCCCAGACATTAGCAAGTCTAAACTAAATAGCAGTATTTTAGAGATGAAAATCCTTACATTCTCATCACATTAACTCTCTATGCAACATGCACCCACTGTAATGTACAGAAGTCCTTGGGGGGCATCTATGACTCACCAAATTTTTCTTCTCTGTTTTAAGGGTAAAAGGTTTTCAATTACTTTGAATATTCAGGGCCAAATATTAAGTTTAAATTTAATTTAATCTGGAATGTAGGGAATATTAATAGAATTGAGATCAAATAAGCAGAAAATATTTGACTTTTAATTATAAATATGTCTCTAATATTAGTATGGTAGTATCTTCAAGTTATTAAATACTTTTTCCTTTTTGCCACTGTAAATAATACAATTTCACTGGTATTCTGGATGAGGGGTACTGATATGATTGCAGACAATTGAAGTACACATATGTATAAAAAATTGAACTAATAAACATCTTTTCCATAATTTACTGGTCACAATTATATCCTGATGTTGAACCAAGTCAAAAGTAGCAGTATAGAAGCAATACAGAAAGTAGAAATTAAAGTATTACTTTATTATTGCAGAAGTTCATAAAAGTTAACTTGAAAAATAAATTCACAATCAAAATACATCATTATTGAAATACACATTGACTTTTGTTATCTAATGTAGTTGTTTTACATTTTTATGGCTATAAAGACATCAAATTTAAAAAAATAAAATTCAAAAATATTCAAATAACAAAAATTCCAAGATATCATTTTAACTTTTAAGACTCCTCATCTAACCAAACATATTTAGGCAATTAAAGTTAATGCTAATGATCTAAGTAATGATTTGAAAATAGGTAAGACTATGTAGCTCACAGATGTGTTGGGTATTCTTATTAACATTTCCATTTTGTCAAGCTAATAGAAACCAATAAAACTGATCAGATAAAACAACCTGTTAACTATAATCTCATATTTTAATGTAGTTAGTTAATTTTATGTGCACTTATATTCATCATAAAAACAAAATGAAATTTTGATTAACATCTTTTGTCTTCAAGGGAAACTTTAATTCTCTACTAGTGCATTTACTAGAGTATTTTCTTAAGAAAAAAATAAATCTGTGATCCTCATGTCATATACCTCACATTTTATAATTAAAACATTAAATTCATCTGAATATTTTCCTTATTAATGATGGTTGTAGCATTCCATTGACTGGCTACAGAGACTTGCTTTAAAGAAAGTGGCTGTTAATGATCTGTGACTCAATGAATGATGACTCCTCCAGGTATTTGGATTGGTGGAGAATCTCTTGTTTGACTTGATATTCTGGAGAGTCTATGTAAAAGCAAAAGCAAAAGTTAATAGTATGCTAGTATGAGTATTTTACAAATATACT
Organism: Urocitellus parryii; assembly: GCF_045843805.1. Classification (NCBI taxonomy): domain Eukaryota; kingdom Metazoa; phylum Chordata; class Mammalia; order Rodentia; family Sciuridae; genus Urocitellus; species Urocitellus parryii. The sequence continues at coordinate 96,621,273 of NC_135538.1, forward strand.
TGTTTTGGTTGAAGTCTGTGCCTAAAATGGGGAAAAATAAGTTTCCAAATGTAAAGTCCTAGTTACAAAATATTCTAATGTGTTTCTGACTATCATATATTTAACTGTAGTATCCATATTGTCATTTTTTTTCTTCTTCTTCTCTTTCTTGTTTTAAAATTTTTTTCCCTCCTGTTTATACCACTGAGCTACATCCCAAGTCTCCTTTTTACTTGACTTTGAGACAGGGTCTCACTAAGTTGCCCAAATCAGCCTCAAACTTGTGATTCTCTTGCCTCAACCTTTCAAATCTTTGGGATTACAAGTATGTGCCATTGGACCTGCCAGGGATAGGCCTTCCTATGCAGGCAGATAAAGAAGTGAAGTCGCAGGTGATTCATCGGGAATTATGTATAGCTTACATATGGTTTATCTGTGGTACAATATTATCAGTAAAAACTCACAGGCCCTTGTGGCTAGGGTGAACTTTTTACATTACGTATGTGGCTAAGAACTAAAGATCAGTGAACCCTTAACACAGGAGTTTTGTTGGGACAGAAAACTGTTTCTCTGAAACAATAGATTTGTCATTGAATGTCTAAGCAAGTAGAGTAGCTGAGCAATGCTCTCAAATATTTCAAACCAAATAAAGTGTAATAAATTCCAAATGGTACTTTTCTCCCTTAGAAATAGGCTGTAATTACTTGGCCTTTAAACTGTATGTTAGAACCCATGTAATAGCTTCTCATAGAAATAAAACTTTTAAGGTATTGGAAAAAAGCAGATTATTTGGTACTGCTTTTGGTAAACAACATATTAAACACTTAGCAGGATTGAATCCAATAAGTAGATATACTTTCTTTAGCTGCATTGCATTTAAAAATAAATAAATTGAAATGTCTTTCAGCAGAACATATACTCTTCTGTACTTCACCCTCTGCTATTGTTACACACTCCCCCACTTCTGTCTTCCCTTGTCTTTTCCTGGTTGTCAAGGCCTGTTCATCTGGGATTTCTCAGGTTGTTTCTGAGGAGCAATATGTGTATGTGCATTGTGCAGGTGACTGAGCCAGTCTGTGTGGATGTCAGATGTCAAGATATAAGAGAAATAGCCAATAGTTTGTTTCCTGTCTATGCCCAATCTTACTGATATAGTTTATGTGTATATAAGTATATTTACAGATGTATGTAAATGCACTCTCTGTTTCATTAACATTTATGATACTCAAATTATACATATACACATGCATAAAGTAAAAGCAAATGAAAATGATTGATATTTAAGTATGAAGTTATATTTTAATGGAAGGTAAACTAGTGCATATCATCTTGTATCTATTTGCAAAAATAAATAAGTTAAATGTTTTAAATCCCTTAAATTCAGAAGTCTAGAGTTTGATTGAGTCTCTAGTTTTAAAAGTCTCACATACTTGATGGAGCATTACAATACTCTAGTCATGAATGTTCTCAAGGAAAATGATTTTGAAAGAATCAATTAATGTTAGGTAATGACTATGTCTTTCTATGGGTATGCTGTGAGGCCTCATCATCTTAGGTAAATAAAAACTTTTTGAGATATACAATAGATTAGTTATTTGAGTTCACCAATTCTACATATAATTTGAATAAAAATATAACAATTTCATTTGTATTTTGCACAAAAACCAAGAGGAAATACTGATAACAGTTTAATTGGAAGCAACATGCAATGCATATGTGCTTGTAAAATGCAGAGTAAGAAAATCCCCAATGATCACATTTCCCTTACATTTGAAGACCATGAATAATGTTTCCATGGACCTATCCCACATAAAAGTTGATTTAGCATATCTTAACAGAGAAGCTTTCATTCTCAGGGCCTGCGTAAGCTCATCCATTGTGAAATGTGCTAAATGATTCCCTCCAGCCCTTCCCTTCTGAGTTATGTTCAGTTACCTCAACTTGAGCATAACCAAGAGAAGGATTCCACAGGTGACTGTCATGCACATCACAGCATAGATGACTTGCCCTAGGAATAAAAGACTTTAAAGATCACTGGAGTTTTACAGGGGATAAATAATAAAGTATTATAGGGGACATATTTTTTTTAAACTGACCATTGAAGGAGGAATGAAATCCAGTTAGAGTAATTTCCTTGGCATGTTTTCTTTTATACAATGCAATGCCCTTGAAATTAGACAGCATTGGGTAATCTGAAAGAAAATGACAAAAATGAGATTCAAGTTTTTAAATATGGTGTATTTGTCCCCTTGACTGTAATTTGCTTAATATTAAAATTAAAAGGCAACAATTTATTTCAATGAATTTTAATAAATTTGATAATTTGCATGTAATCAGGAACATCTTAACTTTTAAGTTTGTTTCCTCCTCCTTTTAGTCAGATAATTTCTTTATAGAAACTTCTTCAAAACAAGATTAGTTTAAAAAATGATTATATTTTATTACTCATTGTACCCAAGACAATAACTTAATGCTATCCATTGGGATATTGAGAAAGATTTCTTCTTTATAAGAGTGATTGTTTTAATGTGCTTTTAAGAATGTCTTATTTCCCTAAGATCCACAAATGAGTACCCATAAAGGAGAGTCCTTAAACTAAATGCCCACTTGCTCCTCTGCTCAGACACTATAATACCTGGCTTTGTTTGTCTATGATGTTCTGTCTCCCTTTGACCCAGGCTTACACCACACCCCACTCTGGCCAGTGAGACCTTCAGTCCAATGTTGAGACACCCTAAGAGGATACTTTAAGTCACTCTGAGGACCCAGTCTTCTTAGGGCCTTTTCCTAGTCCCTGTGAAATATGCCCCCACTGTTTTCTAGTAAGCTTACAACTCTAGAGAGCATGCTTCCTAGGAGCCAGGTTTTAAAAAGAAATCATTCTCTGTGGGATATGTTCTTTTTCTTTTTTTTTCTCTTTAAAGACAAGAATATATCATCTTAAAAATGAATGGATATATTTTAGCTGTTTTTTTTGATCACTTAAAAAAAATCACCCCAACTTTTGACTCAACACAACATACATACAAATATAGAATATAACCAATAGCCCAATAATCAATTTCTTCAATGATGATAATTCAGTTCAATTGGAGGCATTTAGGAATAAAAAAGAGAATAGAAAGAAAAGGAAAGGATAGTGAGGGGAAACCTCCAATTTAGAGAGGCTTTGATGTTCTCTGTTCTAGACGTTATATAGGACCTGGAAATAGGAGTAGACAGTTGTTTACAGAAATGAGTTAAATCGTGAGGTCTTACATCCAATGAAAACTAGTGACAAAGGTTCTGAGTAGGGACGGAGATGAGAAAAAATATTATCAAAGTTTCCACCCAATTCTCTCTCCCCTCGACTGCTGCTGTTCAGAATCCCATGAAACCCAGAGGTTGAGCTCTATGTTAGGAATAATCAGTTAATAGATAGGTTGGAATTTCAGTATAAAATTTCCAGAGTGGGTGGGGGAGAAGCAATACAAGAACTAGAAAAGTACTGATTGGTTCTTAGAAAGCTCATTCTTGGGCTGCGGAGGTAGCTCAGCAGGCGCTCTCTCTCTCTTTGTGTGTATATATATACACACACACACACACACACACACACACACACATACACACACACACAGGCTTTGGATTTAAAATTTTGATACAATTAAGAAATGTTCAGCTCAAAAATTTTTAGGCTTCAAGTTGCATATTAGCTCATCATACTTAGAAAATTTCTTGAAAACTGAAAAATCAAACTTTTCAAAATATAGATGTATTAGGGGTATGATTTTAGATTTTTTTAATACACCTATGTTTACAAGACAAATTTTATTATTCACTATAAGGTTGGATGGAAAAACTGAGCAATTCAAATAATATTTTTTTATAATAATGTTCTTTTTTGTAAGAATTTAATTAAGTTGAACATATAGATTTTTAGTGAAATGAATGATTAGAATAAAATATATTTAAAATATTATATTTATATCAATTGAAAATATGATGAATAAATATTTTTATTTCTTTATAAATTATATGATTTTTGTAAAGTTTTAGGCAGATACATGGCATATATGTAGATATATATGTATATATAAAATATATTGACTATTCAAACAATATTATGATGTTTATGAAATTCTATCCCTAAGTACATTTGGTCTGAGTAGTATCATAATTTGACTTACCTTAACGTCAGAAAAAAAGCATTCTTTTTGACAAATTAGGCCATTGTTTAGATATATAACTTCTTAAAGTAACTGTTAACCATTCACCTAGCAAACATTAGGAAGAATTGTCTCATTCACTAAATTTCACTCACATGGAACTCATTAACAAAGTCATAATAGATCAATGACAGAAATGCTAGCTAATGATCCCAGTGAAAATCTGAATGTGTCTAGCAATCGCCCCACAATCTTAAATATTACACCCTGGGAGGATACCAAATATCAGTTAGAGAGATTAATATTGCTGAGGGTTTCTTGGCTACTGAAGCCCATTGGAGATTCTTGCCTACCTTTCATAAATAGTGAGGTTTACAGTGTTTTATAACCATGAAATTAAAGTCAGCAGAGTTGATTACCAACCTCAGTCCCACACCATCTGCTATATTTATAGATAAACACTGTCAGTGACTTGTTTATCTTAACTTATACACAAGAGGAATTACATACTATTATGCACTGTAATATAAAATCCCTATACATTTGATGGGAAATCAAGATTAATTTCAACCTTGCATTAGGAACAAATTTAAGTAGTATTCTTCCTAAATGAGATGGAGAAATGCAATCAATTCCATCTTTTTTTCTTTCAAAATCCTTGTTTAACAGTGGCTGAGAACTTCAGAGGCTTAAAATTCTGCTTTCTTTATTTTTTATAGAATGATAAATGCATTGTAAAAGGTGTGTAGATCAGATACAAATCAATGGTTTTAAAATAAATGCCAGTATATTTGAAATATAATCATTTAAGAAATTAAATATACTTCAAACTGCAAATTTGTAAGCTTTCATTTCATTTTAATTAAGTCATAACTTAGAAGAGTCAACTTGGGGGAAAACTGCCTGTCTATAATGAACTTAATGAAGAAAATATATCTCCAAAATGGAGCAGTAATTTTTATATCATAAATGTACTAAGAGAGCTAGTTAGTAATAAAGACAAATGTAAGATAATGATGGGAATAATTTGCTCTATATTTTATAACTTTTACAACTTCATGTTTTATATGTGGAGGTTCTAAATGTACAAATATTTTTTAATGAACAAACATATAAATGACAGTACCATTGATTGTCCAGATAGATTTCTGATATCTTAATTTGAAATAGAAAATTCACTAATGACCACCTTTTTTGAGAAGTGCAAGATTTATCTGGCTGGCTTATATAGTTATTTTCATAGACTGATTGAGAACAGGGAAAACATGGAAAAAAATTAAATATGCATTTCAGAAAGTCTCAAAACATTATTTGGAATGATGATATGATCAAAAAAGTTTTTTAAGTTATTGAGTTTTTAAATGGAAAAAAATGTATATAATTTTACTATGTCTTTCCTGTACAAACTAGTAAATCTGCTGGAGAAAGGAGAAATGTGTTGTGGAAACTTCTTATTCAGCAACCTTCTTGAGAATAGATAATGTATCTAACTTACAATAACAGAATTAAGCTATTACAATTCTGTGCTCAAGCAATTATCTAATGGTTACAAAAACCTTCTATTCTCAACTTGCACACTTGAAATAACATATCTACTGCTGTATAATGTTTAGTTTGTTCTAGTTTGAATTAACATTAGTTAAATGTCTTCACATAAGTTATATATTTTTCATCACTCATTTCTTAAAATGTAAATCCATTGTCCCTGCTGCAAAGAACAGCAGCAATAACCAATATAAATTGCTTAAGTGATTATATGGCCAGGAGATTGATTCCACTCATCAAATCTCTTTACTGATGGGCAAAGAGTAAGCATGTTGGGCACTGGATTAGAGATATCTAAGAAAAGTGAAGAAAGTCAATATTTTGTTGAGCCTAGTTTTTGCATTGCAAAACAAGACTAATGATATTTATGTTTGCAAGATTTTTTTTTTTTTTTTTAGAAAATTAAACTGTTATGGGGCTGGGATTGTGGCTCAGAAGGGCTGGGGTTGTGGCTCAGTGGTAGAGTGCTCCCCTAGCATGCGTGAGACACTGGGTTCGATCCTCAGCACCACTTATAGTACACCTATAACTAAAAAATAAATATTAAAAAAAAACTATTATTAGGATAACAGAGTTTTGGGGGACCATTATGAGAAATAATGCACAACCATAATAAGAATGGAAGAGGAAAACCGAAGAAAGGATTCCTTTGCTGGTTCTTTTTTCTCCTGCTCTTTCTCATTCCTAGTCTTCCTTCCTTTCTTTCTTATCGTTCTTCAACAACTATTGTAAACATTACTGTTGACAGATACTGGAGATTAAGAGGTGACCTACCCACAGCTGCTTTCTCATTATCAAATACACCAAGTTTGCTGCCTTTGCTTTTACTGCCAAAGATGACCTTGAAGATGATGTCTCGGGGACTTTCCTATTTCTTCTATTCCCTCCCACTTATCAGTAATACATTTTCTAGCCATTTTGACAGAATCCCACACCACTCAATTAAATTACCAATATAAAAATGAACTTTTAAAACCATATTCATAGCAGCACAATTCACGACAATCAAACTATGGAAACAGCCTAACAGTCCATCAATGGATGAATAGATATATGTAGTATATATACACAATGGAGTTTTTTTTTGCCATAAAGAAAAATGAAATTATGCCATTTGCAGAAAAATGGATGGAACTTGAGACTATTATATTAAGATAAATAAACCAAACTCAGACGGCCAAGGTTCATGTTTTCTCTCATATAGAGAAATTAGAGAGGAAAAAGAAAAAGAAAGATGGGGGAAGGGGGTCTCATGAAAATGGAAAGGAGATCAGTAGAGTAGAGGACAGGAACTTGCAGGGAGGGAGGAGGAGAGGGAAAAGGAAAATACTGATAAGTGATATTGACCAAAATTTACAGTTATATTGTGTGCATGTGTGGATATGCAACAACAAATTCCACTATTATATACAACTATAATGCATCAATAAGGATATTAAAAAAAACAACTATGGCTTGTGATTATCTTTCTTTAGCCAGAATGTTTGAAAGAACTGTTTATTACAACTTTCTCCCTTCTTTGCCCCAATTTACTGAACAACATTTCCAAACAAATTTTTACCCCCACTCATCCTCTGAAATGATTCTGTAAATGTCACCTAAAGCCATCTTAGCCATTTCAATTTATTTTTCCTTGTAGATTTCTGCTAGTCCCGATTTCTAAATACTGGGGTGTTTAGAAATTTAGTCTTGGTTCTTCTCTGCAATAAAAAAAAATCTAATAATTTTCCAATGACTTTAAGCAAAATACAGAGTTATATTCAGCTTCATTCTTGATATTTTTGCTTGTATATCACAGAGCTATATCAAATTTAACAAGTCACAATCTGAATTTCAATTTTGCTTGTACCCAAATAAATTTCTCTAATTATATTTTTTCATCTCAGTAAATAATACAACAGATCCATATCATTCAAATAATCTAGACATCATTCTTGATTTTCCCCTTTCTCTCAGTCACATGCCCTAGTAGCCAATTAGTTCCATTAATTATATTTTTATGTGTATAAGAATATGAAAAGTGTATGTGTGAGTGTGTGTGAGTGCGGGGGGGGGGAGAGAGAGAGAGAGAGAGAGAGAGAGAGAGAGAGAGAGAGAGAGAGAGAGACCCTGTGCTGGGTATAAAACTAGGGGTAGGGGAATGGCATATGCTAGATCTAAATGTGTGTCTTAATTCTGTTATTCTTCATTGACATCTTCACTGAACTAGCTAAAGTCATCATCATACATCATTAATATTGCCTCAATAAATATTCCTAATAATCTTAATTTATCTTTCTGCTGTTCTTTCTCCAATCAACAGCATTCAAAATTATTCAAACCCAAATCAAATAGTGTACCTTCCCTAATTAAATCTTTAAATGGCTTTTCATTGAAACTAAATGTAAATCTAAAAACTCTGCCATTTTTAGAAGGTCCTACATAATATAAGACTGACTGACCTCTCCAGTGATCTCTTCTTTGGATATTTTATTCCAGACAATAGAATCCTGGCACTAAGTCCTCTCTCTTGCGGGAGCACATGACACCTGCTCTTGCCTCATTCTAGAGTAGACTCCTGTCTTTCTTCAAGTGTGCACCTGAAGATCACTTCCTTGGAAAGGTCCTTCCAGATTATTTTCTGAAGTAGGACCCTCTGTTGTGTATTTCAGAAATATGATTTGGGGAGGACACAGTAAATTCAAAGCTTTTTAGAAAAGTCAGAGTTTTCCAAACTGTTGAACATGAAATAATATTTCTCTATTATAGTTTTATGTGCTATGCAAATTAAAGATGGAAAATTTGTGTAAAACAATTTATGTGCTCTTTTTTGTTGCATTTTCTAGATTTTTAATATAACAGATTGGACTATACCTAAATCTCTTTTCTCCAGGGGATATATTTGGAAATCCATGAAAAATAATCTTGGAAAATATGAGTAATACATACAAATCACATGCCCGGTAGACAAGCATTATATATTTGGGGCAGATATAAGATGCTTACTGAGTATTGTTTTTCTACCTAGTCAGTGGAAAACCAGAGAACACCACACTGACAATATCTGTGTCCAATATAAACGATAATTTATAATCCTTGCATTTATTAAGCACTTGGCACCATAATTTCTCTTGTTCTCTCTTCGTGGGAGCTAAGAAAATCTTTCTCCTGTGGTTTGGAAGATGCTTTACCTCCCAAATGCTACTCTTATTGCCCCTTAGAGAGGTTGGTATGATAGAACATTAATTCCACTTTTGCTGCCAGTTAATCTGCCATTCTTCAATTTCTCAGTACAGTCTCATGGGATATGAAGAGTTTAGAATCTGCTTTTTTACTTAGGAGACCCATTTTAGGAGAACCAGAAGGAGTTCATGGATCATTTATTTCTGGTCACCTATCAATGTCCACAGAAGCATGCTACAAAAACCATCATATTTGGACCTGAGCAAAGACTGCCTAGTTAAGTAATTACTTCCTATTTCAAAGGTAGCAGCATGATAATCAACATGGGGATATAGTCACAGGATGATCCATGACTCTGCTGTCATGAAGCTTTCAGTGTAGTTCCCAGTATGAGGAGTAATGTGAATAAAGTGAGGGGAATCAGCAAGAGACAACCAGGAGAAAAGTGCACATTGTGTGGTTGGTAGAAAATAAGACTGATTTGTTCTAAGTGTCCTTGGAAAATGAAGAGTTTAGAAAAGAATAAAAATACTCCTATGAAGAGCAATGGCTGCTTCTGCACATAGAAATGGCAGAACAAGGCAGGCTTTGACAGTCTAGCTATGCTTTATAGGATGGTTTAGTTGGTGAGATCTAACTGTGATGCTATAGCATAAAGTTAGGCATGAGAAGATAAAAATACAATAGGTAGTAAAGTCAGGGAAGAGAGCAGATAAAGCATAAAGATATACTTAAAACAAAAGTATTTTTGTTGACCAGCAAAATGATGCAGAACATAGAACAAAATTAAAAATTAAATATGGACTAAAACCTGGCTGTGTCTCATTCTATCTCAGTCATTTTAAGCCAGTTACTGAGGCTCTGCACCCTTATTTAAATGAGACAATATCTAACTAACACAGAACATATTGTTAAAAATCAATGAGAGGAATCTTCAAATCACAGTGCCTTCTACAGACATTCTCTCTGCAGATATTCTTTGTAAAATCTTTCTAACAAAATGGATAAATAAAATATGGTGTGGGCTGGGATTTTGGCTCAGCAGTAAAGTGCTCACCTAGCATGTGAGATGCCCTGGGTTCCATCCTCAGCACCTTATAAAAATAAATAAATAAATAAATAAATAAATACAGAGAGAGAGAGAGAGAGAGAGAGAGAGAGAGAGAGAGAGAGAGAATGTGGTACATATAAAAAACAGAATATTACTCAGCCTTAAGCAGAATGAAATTATGGCATTTGCTGGTAAATGGATGAAGCTGGAAAATATCACACTAAGCAAAATAAGCCAATCCCAAAAAACCAAAGGCTGAATGTTTTCTCTAATATGTGGATCCTAATTCACAATGATCGGGCAGGGGTGGGGGAACACTAGGGAAGAATAGAGTTACTTTAGGTAGACAGAAATGAAGGGAGGGAAGAGAAGAGGGTATGGGGTTAGGAAGAATAGTAGAATGAAACAGACATTATTCCCTTATGTACATATATGACTGCATGACCAATATGACTCTATAACATGTATAATCATAAAAATGAGAAATTATACTCTATTTATGTGTGATATATCAAAATGCATAAATGCATTCTGTCATGTATAACTAATTGAAACAAATAAAAAAATTTAAAAAATCTGATGAAAGGCACCAGCAGCATGTTTTTATTGTTTCATCTTCACTCCAAATATTTTCTGAATCATCCTGTCATTTCATGAACCTAAGATTTTTTTTATTTAACCAACTCTTCAATTTGCATATCAAGTAAACCTGAGTTGTAAAATGATAAATTTTGTCAAGCACTTACTTTGTGCTAAGCACATATTTTGTCCTTTATATATTCTTTTATTTGTGCTACTATGTTCTGTACCATTTCAAGTTCACCTTATTCTCAAAAGTAAGTACTATGTGTTGCATCATTATATCTGCCGGGATTTTATACCCCAATCAATTTAGATCAAGACATTATTATCATTTGTGAATATCTTCACGATGAATTACAATACAAGAGATTAGCCCCTTTGTAAATAAAGATTTTCCAGCTGCCTTTACACTTTACATAAACCACACAAAGACATAATAAGAAAAATATACATAAAAGTAGGTTACTGGTAAATATAGACCATAGAATGTCACATGGAATAAAAAAGCAAAATGGAAAGAGGCAGCCTTGGACTTCCAGCCATAGATTAAAGACCCTTCGTTAAAATTTGCTTAATGTTTGGCTTGGACTAATTTTTCTTTTTTTTCTTCTTTAAGTCTTCTATGCCCCAGTTTCCTATTCTACTAAATTAGGATAATAATACTTAATGGCTTCTTATGAAGATTAAGCAAGGCAAGGCTGTAAAGTCTTTCATAGAGAGTAGACACACAATAGAAGCTATAATTGTATAATCAGAAAAATGTGTTCTAATAGGGGTCACATATGAGTATTAACTATGGAGCACTTAAAGATTCAGAATTCATATCATGGTAGTTTTGATGTAATAGGTCAAGGGAGAAGTACAGATAAAGTACTAGGCATCCATCATTTCAAAATCCCTTCAGACATCCTCAATGTATAATCAGGAAGGAGAACCATCAGTAGGGATCGGGAAACATGATTTTTGGAGCTGAAAGAGAGGATTTATGCTATAAACCATATTACTTGATGCTAGTGTGATACAAGTTCTTGAGAGAAGAGGGATGGAGAAAAGACAGGAAAGAAAGGTCTGTAAAACAGATAAAGTCCTTTAAAAATAAGCAAAAGGTGGAGAATAACCAGATACAAGGATGGTAACTGCCAAACCAATTTTACTAATTGCAAAAAACAAAACAAAACAAAACAACAACAATAAAAAAGTATCTATTTGGATCAGAAGAAAGATTACCACTTTAGAAATTCCTTTACATCTAGCTACCCAGAAGTATTAAAAGAACAAAAACAGTTAAAAGACAGTATTTGCTTTGTATGGTAGGCATGCTGGAAGTTTGGGCCAAAAAAATAGTGAGAAAAATTGACTGGGTCAAAGCAGCCATGTAGAAGTGTTGGAAGTAGCTATTAGGGTTGTAGACATATGGTTAGTGTACATTTCCAAGGTAATAACTACCATATGGAGTTTAAACAAAATACCATTGTGAGTTTTAGACATTCTGTTACACTAGGAAGACTGGGTGAATAGAAATGCAGGTTCTGAATCACTGCTGGCCTAGAAACTTAAAACACCACCAGCCTCATCTTCTCCCAAAGACCCCAGTAATATGTCACAGTGTGTTACTAAGATAAGTCACTCCTTGGGGAAAAAAGAAAAATCTTGAGCATCTTGAGAACTGATTTATATGGCTTCCCACTTTTCAGGTTTGCCTCCCCACTAAAGTAGATAGATATACAATCAGGAACCAGTGGGTTCTGGCTTCCTTTCACAACTGAGTTGATTTGAAAGTCCCTGTCATCTTCCTACCAGGAGTGTCTGGCCGCCTGACTCAGGTGCTAATGCAAGATTACAACATCAGCACCAGAGTTGTGACAAACTTGATGCCCATTGGTAGACAAGAAAACTTAAGCAACTGTAGTGGCCACCAAATGAAACCATTGCATCCTGGAACAGCAGCAGCAGCAGCAGCAAAGAAAGAGACAAAGAGGAATAGCCTCTGTCACAGAGGCACCCGTCATAACATGACTAAATGCTCACATGTGCTAAGAAGCAGCTCTAACCACTCCACGTTATTTTATCTAGTTTGAAAACCAATGCATGTGCTGTGATTTATACCACATGCCCTAAGTATGTGCTTTCCAAGAGTAGTGGATGAGAAGAATAAAAATTACACTGGGCATCGATTAGAATTTACTAGATTTCAAAATCTAGTATTTTGTGATTTTAGAGCATTCTTGTAGCTTTAGAATATTTACTGTTTGCAGAGCTGTAAATGATTTTCATGAATCCATGACAAGAACACTAGCAAAAAGCTTGACGACTATGATTTTAATGGAAGATGAACTATTGCTATCACTAATGGATTCCTAACAAATCCTTAGTTGTTGCTAACCCATCTCATTGAAGAGACTTTGTTTGTCTGTGTACCAACATTCTTTTTTTTTTTTTCCTTAGGAGTTCCTCTTTAAGATGATATCCCAGCATGTAGATGCCAGGGCAGTAACTACTAAGTGCCCACATATGGTGTTTTATGGGAATACATCTGATGCTATTATACTTTTGTCAAAAGAATACTTGGCTGTTTAAACCAGGAATTCACATGCTCATAATAAATGATTTTTATGACTTCAAATACACAATCATGATGCACAAAAATACAAATGAAAGACTACTTATTTTATGCAGCTTTGGCACTAACTCCATCCCTAATTGTAGGCAACAAGGGAATTGTATGAAGCTAACAAAAGCACAGGGTGGAAAATAGCAAAGACAACACAATGCTTGCACTCCTAAAGCCTATTATTGTTCAAATTGTAGCAATATTGTTTTGTTATTTTAGTCCCTCCATGATCTTAAGTGCTGCTTTCTTCTCTAGTAATGCCAAAAAAGCAAGTTGTCTCACTCATCATTGACAACTCTTTAATCTTTCTATTTTCACGAAGAGCAAACAACAAAGGTAGTCATGGATTATTCATATATTTCACGCTCAGTGGCAGATTTTTCCGTCTCCCTTCACAATGTCCAAGTCTTTAAGAGCAGAGCTGGGAGACAGTGAAGGTGGGAGACAGCTGTTCTCCTGTTGTTTCTGTTGAGGGTTTGTATACTTCAATATTTCCAGATTACAGCCGTGTGAAGCATTTTTCACAAAATAAGAAGCCAAGCCAAATTTGCTGGGCTTCAGGTCTGCAGACAAAATTTGAACCAGCTGGATTTTATTGGGAACTTTTGTGTGCAAGAAAACCTAGTGGTAAAACAACTAAAGCCAGCATTTGTATCTATTGGAATGAGCTATATCTTTAGGAGCGATCCCTTCCATCCCCACTGCTCATGTCTGTTCTCTTGAGACAGTTCTGAATTTTGAAAAGCCCTAAGGAAAAAAAAAAACTGCCAGACAATTCCTTAGAGTATCTGACTGGATCTTAGCCAACAAAGGTACAAGCTGCAACCAGATATTATGCCTCTCAGTTAACTTTTGGAAAGATAAAAGGAAGCCAGGTCTTTCTCTGTAATCTGTTTTTAATTGGCCAAATGAAAGCAAATGCCCTATTCAAATGGATTTACAAAAATAAAAATAAACAATTACACTCATATTCACTTAAATGTAGACACACACAACAGTGCCTTGTCAAAGTGGCAACTTATTGGATTTGTAGATGACAAACTTCCACCTGATATTTTGAGTGTACCTTAGGCAGAAATTAGGTATTCCCTGCTAAAAATTATGCGTAGAGCAAACAACAAAATTGCTAAGAAATTATGCAGTCTTATAGATTTGAACATCTAAGCAGTAAAAGAACATGTCCTATTGTGATCATGGAACACAGTATTTATAAGCCTGCTGAGAATTTGAAAGACAAAGCAATAAAAGGTGATGTGACATTAGAAAACGCTTTTACTTCAAATCTCAGTGTAGGTATCTGAAAGAATGAGTAGTTTTATAAGGATAAAGAAATAAATGATGCAGGCTATCTGAAATTTTAGTGTACCGATCGGAAGGAAAAGTTCTTGGCATGACCCTTGGACTTTCTTTCACTCTCTATATAGGTAGTATGGATGCATCCTGAAAGAATACATTCCTCCATCATAGTCTCAGTTGCTTAATCCAAGAATAATAAGGCACATCTACTATCAGAGGTCATCTATTTTTATGACACCATTACCCAAACTTAGTTATGTGAGAAATCTGAGGTCTAGGGAGGGGATAACTGATTTGCTCTATTCCATCTGGTGGAGCTTAGAAAAAACTCATTTCCTAGGCTCTTGTTCTTCATGATACAATAATCCCCTCTCATAAAACACATTGTTCCAGGATTCTTTTGTTACATACACACATGGCCCCTTGGAGGTATAAATTTTATAATTAATTAACAATTATAAACTTCACATCAGTAGATAAGAGGAGTATAATGTAGTAGTTAAAAAATGTTAGTTTCTCATGCCCCAAACAGCCTTCATTAAATTTTGGATCTGCTGACTTCTATCTGATCTGGATAAGTTACTACCGTCTAGCTACACTAGTGTCCTCTAGTGTAAAAAAAAAAAAAAAGAGTATTTCATATATTGGTTGTGAAAATTAAATCAATCATTTAAGTCATATAACATGACACATGGTAAGTCCTTGATTAGGACCATGAGAAAACAGACATCAGGGCATCTAGCATTCATGATCAGGAGGTACTTTTGAAAGGGCAATTAATATCTTTAGATATTCACCAATATTCCAATTTAAGGATATTATAGCTTATATAGATTCAGTTTTCTCCATGTCATTATTTAACAATGCTGAGATGACTGGTATGGAGACCCCCCCAAAAAATTCAACATATAAAATCAGTAAATAGAATATATTACCTAAAAAGGATTAAGGACAAAACCCACATGATTGTCTCAATGATGCAAAAAGAAGCCTTCAACAAAATCCAGCAACCATTTATGTTAAAAATACTAAAGAAACTAGAGATAGAAGGAAATTACCTTAACATCATAAAGGCTATATAAAAGAAACTCGAAGTCATCATTTTTCTGAATGGGGGATCTAAAATTAGAAACAAGACAAGGATGTCTATTCTTACCACTTCTATGGGGAGCAGTGATGTGGATCAAGGTGTCTGCCTCATGGCTATGGTGGTGCACTCATACTGGGAATCCCCTGTGTAAAGGTACTGGTTAACATTACCCGGCTGCTCTGGCAATGCCAGCCTGAGGACACTAGGCAAAGGCTCAGAGTTATCAGTCTTAACCTTGAAACTCAGACACTCTTAGGGATTAAGAAAGCATAGCAAAATAACCATAATGTCTTGTCAATGCTATGACCTTCAAGCCTGCCTGCTTTGCAGAAACTTTCTCACAAGTAGACTTTTGATGATAAAACCTATATAATAATTGTGTGGAGCCAGCTCTAGGTCAGTGTCCTCAATCAGACATCTGTGTCCCACCTGATCCCACTTTTCTCTCTAAATGTTTGTGTATCTTTCTTAATCCCTCATCATCCCTTGTTGGTTTCTGAATTAATGGTCATGCAGGTCACAGCATACTCCTATTAAAAACAGCACTTGAAATTTTAGCCAGAGCAATTAGGCAAGAGAAAAAAAATAAAAGTGATACAAAGAGAAAAGGTAGAAGTAAAATTGTCACAATTTGTAGAAGATATGATCCTATACTTAGAAGAGCCAAAAAACTCAACCAAAAGAATTCTAGAACAGAAAAAAAAAGATTTAACAAAATAGTTGGGTACAACAATCAACAAATTAAAATCAATTACTTTTCTATACCTCAATAATGAATCTACTGAAAAAATCGGAAAAACAATTCCATTTATAATAACCTAAAAAAGAAAAAAGAAAAAATGGAATAAATCTAACAAGGAGGTTAATGATATCTACAATAAAAATTACTGAATACCAAAAAAATTGAAGAAGACACAAAAAGATGGAAAGACCTCTCATGTAGAATTAAATTATTAAAGTGACCAAGTTACCAAAAGTACTGTATAGATTCAATGCAATCCCTATCAAAACACCAATGGTATTCTTCAAAGAACTAGAAAAAACAGTCCTAAAATTCATATAGAAGATTAAAAGACCCATAATAGCCAAAAGGATTCTGAACAAGCAGAGCAATGCTGGAAGCATCACAATTTCCTATCTCAATTTACATGACACACCTATAGTAACAAATGCAGCAAGATATTGGCATAAAAATGGACATGTAGACCAATAGAAGAGAGGAAAAAAAGACAAATCCACACAACTACAATCATCTGATCCTTGACAAAGGTACCAAAAACATACATTGGAGAAAAAACAGCCTTTTAATCAAATGAGTATAAGAAAACTAGATCCCTCTCTCTCACTCTACAGAAAAGTCAACCCAAAGTAGATCAAAGACCTATAGGAATCAGACCAGAAACAATGCAGCTTCTAGAAGAAAACATAGAGTCAACACTCTAACATACACGCACAGAAAATGATTTCCTCAATAAGACTTCTGAAGCTCAGGAAATAAAACCAAGAATCAATGGATGAGATAGCATCAAATTAAAAGGCTTCTTCACAGCAAAGGAAACAAGAGTGTGAAGAAACAGCCTACAGAATAGGAGAAAATTTTTACCAGCTACTTTTCTGACAGAGGAATAATATCCAGAATACATAAAGAACTCAAAAACTTAACATCAAAAAAAAAAACCAACCAAAGACCCTGATCCAAAAATGGACATATGAACTAAACAGACATTTCTCAAAAGAAGAAATACAAATGATCAAGAATTATGTGAAAAATATTTAAAACCTTCAGCAATCAGGGAAACACAAATAAAAATAACATTTCATCTCACTCCATGACAAGAGCAGTCATCAAGAATAAAAACGGGTATGCTGTTGATGAGACTGTAAATCAATAAAACTACTGTGGAAATTAGTATGGAAGTTTCTCACAAAACTAGGAATGGACCCACCATGTAAAATAGCTATACTACTTCTTAGTATTTATCCAGAAGAATTAATTTCAGTGATACATGCATAGTTATATTTATAGCAGCACAATTCACAATAGCCCAACCAACTGCAGTGTCCATCTAACAAATGATGGATGCATCCATTATATAGAAAATGTAATAGAGTTTTACTCAGCCATAAATAATGAAATTATATCATTTTAAGGAAAGTAGAACTGGAGAATAAGTAAAATAAGCCAAACTTAGGAAGTCAAAGGTCACTTGTTTTCTCTCACATGTGGAAGCCAGAGGAAAAAAAATGTAAAAAAAAAAAAAAAAAAAAAAAAAAAAAGATCTCATGAACCTAGAAACCCAGTAGAAACCCAGTACCCAGTATGGCAGTATGGTAGAGGGAGTAGGTCAGTGGAAGAAAGGTGAAAAGGAAAGTGGTGATACTAGGGAATAAAATCTACCAAATTGTGTATTTTGCATATACAAATATAATGAATTCCACTATTATGACATAATGATAAAGTACAAACAAAAAGAGTGATATACTGAGGGAAAATTTTTTCTTGTATTGGTTAAATAAATTATTTTCAAGAGTTTGTCCAGATCCTGATCCTGTTGTTAATAATGCAGCATTTTAACGATCTTTTTCTGGCCTGTGGTTGTTAACTCTCTCTGCAGTTTCTTTGAGGCAGTTGATAATGTGCTTAAAGAGCACCAACCCCAGATATGGTGTCAAATATAAAACTTAATGCAGAGATGAGGCTTATCTGTAGACTGCCTCCATATTCTAGAGACTGGTGCCTTCCAGGGTAGCCCAAAGTGTGCTATTCTGGAGAATTCTACATCATATACTCTTATAGCTAAGTCTCATTCACTCACCACTATCTTTGAGAAGTCAGATAAATCTAGACTATGCTTAAAGGCCTATGATTTTTTTGTGTGTGTGATTTTTGGAGTTCTGATGTAGATTCCAACTGCTGGGACCAAAGTGTCTTCTAATGTTGCAAAGTTACCATGAGAAATATGACTCACTCATATATACTCAGGTTGAATTTTAGGTGTTTCAACAAGTAGTCTTCTCTAGAGGATGGGTGCACTTCAACCCCAAGCCTAATTTCATTCACTGTAATGCACACATTCTGCACTACTTTCTCAACATTGAAAACTATACTGCTGAAACTCAAGTGATGACACTGTTCTGATACTTTCTGATTCTTGAGTCCATCAGATCATTGGAAACCAATGTGAACAATGAAGCTGTGGAACCAATGGAGATTCTTCTAGTGATCAAAGTCTACTTTTTCATGTTTGTAACCTGACAATTTTGATATTAATTTATCTGGAATATAGTAATAGTATATTTATACATAATAAAACCAGACATCAATTCAATATTCTTTAACTTTAAATGATTCTCTTTCTGGGGATATTTTATTGTATGGGGAAAAAAAGGGAGGTGGGGAGATTTTTATTACACCAACAGAGCAAGCAAATTTTAAAATATTTAAGAATCATGATACTAAGGATGGTACCACAAAGTAATCATAGCTCCTCCTGTGGTGGGATGTAGTTTATGATTCTATTGATGATTGGGAATAACACTTTTAGGCTCTTGCTAATTTAAAGTAAAGAATGGCTTCTTAAAGTCAATGTTTGTTAAAGTGTGGTACCTGCATCAACATCATTTGGGATCTTGTTAGAAATGCAAACACCTAAGTTTTATCTTAGGCCTATTGAATCAGAGACTCTAGGGGGAGGAAATGCAAAAACATGTAATTAACAAGCTTTCTATGTGATCTAATATAGCTAAAGTTTGAGACACAGGGCTTTAAGACACTACCTCAAGAGTTTTACAGAAACTATACGGACATATGCTTGAATTCTGATGACACTAAGATACTCAGCAGACATGAAAAACAGATTACTAGGTGGTCATCATACATCAAGTCAATTAGGGTGATCTATGTGTTGCAGTGACCAAATATCTAACAAGATCAACTTAGAGAAGGAAAGATTTGTTTTGGCTCACATTTTCAGAGGATTCAGTGCAAGGTCAGCTGGCTGGTCTTCTTTTGGTAGGAGGTGAGACATATCCTTGCAGAAGGGTATGGCTCAGCTCAAGGAAGCCAGGAAGCAGGGGTGGGGGAGGGAGTAGGTATGTGTGTGTGTGTAAGGCCAGAATAAGATAAATTCTCCCAGGGCATGCCTCAGTGACCTCGTTTGTCCAACTAACTCTTTTGTTCCATAAGTGCATTTAGCCATCAATGGTCAAAGCCCTCATCACCCAATCAATTCCCCAAAGCCCTATCTCAGAAAATTGCTGCACTAGAGACATATGAGCCTTTGAAAGACATTCCAGATCCAGAACCATAACAGTTTGCTGTATTTTTAATAGCTTATATATAGAACTTAGTATAGTATTACCTATATATATTACGTGTGTGTGTGTGTGTGTATATATATATATATATATATATATATATATATATATATAAACTTTTTTCCTGAAATGATCCTAGGAGATAATCTATGTCATTACTACTGAAAGAGGAATCCTTGCACCAGCATTGGCCTCACCTCGGAAATTTTTAAAAACACAAATCTAAAGCCCCACCCTACATCTACTGAATCAATATCTGCATTTTAAGTAGAAATCATGTGATTCTTTTGCACAATAAGGTTTGTGATGGATTGGCCTACTTTGAGCATCTGCCCTAAAATTATTCAAGGATAAAATTTTATTTAAGCAATTACCTATCCTGAGAAAATACAACACCTTGGATCTTCTAGAAATTATCTTCCCATACTACCTGTGACATCACAATGTTTATGTAAACCTGTTGGTTTCTATGATTTTCCAAATTCCTTAAATCATACAGGAAGAGTTGCTATTTACAAAGTTTTACTACGTTCCAGATACTTTACATGAATTAAATGACATAATCTTTGTACCAACATTCTGGGTTGGGGATGATTATTCTAATCTCCATTTCAGACATATTGGTGTGTGTTACCTTTCCAAGGCTATCTCACAAGGTCTATTAACACTTGAAAACATGACATTATTGTTCATGGTTTTTAATCAAAATTCAAGAGTTGGCTTGAGGGAGAAGGGGAGTAGAAGAAGGGGCTTGGTTAATATTTTAGATTTGAAAGCTAATAAAGGTTAAATATGCTGATTTGTCCCTGAGGACAAAACCCAAAGAAATATCCAGAATTCTAAGTCTATAAATTCAAGAGCATAAAAGCCAAACATTACAGAATTTGCCACGGATGTAAATTTGTACATTTAGTGGTAACTAAACTCATTTTAAAGAAATGGTTTATTTGTTTTTATTATTCTTTTTATTGCTGACTTAAAATACACATGCCTGTTCTCTAAAGAATTCAAAAGAGTTTGCAAATAATGAAAAACAAGATCCTAGAGGAATAATCGCTGATTTCTAAAAGGAAAAACATACATTTATAAGTAAGTGTCTATGAATTTGATGGTCTACAAATTCACCATGGAGCCACTTTAATCCAGAAAATACAAAACACTGGACTGTTTAGAGACTATGTTATAAATATGAACACGGAGTAGAAAAATTCTGTTGAATGTTCCTTGGAAAACCAGAAGACTTTTTTAGCACCTGGACTGCATTTGAAGGAAACTAGACTTGAATTAGAGTTTTGTGTAGAAACCAAGAAAAAGTCAGCGGTTTTGGCTAGATGAAGTGATTTATTTAAAGCCAAAACTCAACATAAAGCTCCTGGAATACTAACATATGAATTGGCTACAAGAGAATGATGTGTGTGTGTGTGTGTGTGTGTGTGTGTGAATGCACATGCATGACAGAGAGAGAAAAAAGAGACTTTTGCAATCCACATGTCTTTCACAATTCTCTTAGCTCATTTTTTATCCAGAATTTATAATTCTTTTTTTCAGATAACCAGCAATGAGATAACAACAAAAATTAAGATAAGAATTTGAACATGAGTTTAAATTTGTATCAATTCACAGTCACAGACTTTAAATTATTTTGCTAAAAATAAGTGTAAATTTTTGCAGTTCAGAGCTAAATACAAACTACATATTATGCACTTTCATGTGTATGTGTTTGTGTGTGTGTGGGGGTGTGTGTGTGTCTGTGTGTGTGCCCTTAAAAGACCTTCTACAAAAATGGTCACTAATGAAATGTTATTTTAGATCCAGACCTTCACTGGAATAAACAGATGAAATGTAAGGCTAGATGAAATGCAGCCAAATAAATCATCTATCATGAATAAAATCATGAATAAAAGTTTTGCCAGCACCTGAATATCAAATATAGGCATCAATTGACAATGGGGTAAAAAATAGGGCTATACAAATTGAAGGATAGAAACAGGTAATAATTAGAAGCAGTCTTTATTTAAGACTATACACATTTTTAGGAGTTTATATATTAGTATTTCATGAAAGCCAGCTGGTTCTACAAATCTCCTGGGAACAATCTTCTGTCATCCTGATATTATCAGATGGAGCTTGCCATATCAGGTCTTTAAGGGGATATACACATTTAAGAGCAAAAATATGTTAGGATCAATTGCTTATTTACAGGGTTGACAGCATGCAAGGATTGAACATAAAATAGTTCCTTATCCCTGAGAACTTTTGAAGGTAGATCAATAAAGAGGAAAGTGTTGGGAAAAAAAAAGTGGCTCGAATGTGTTTTTGTTTTGTTTTGTTTAAGTAAGCAGTGGCAGCAGCCTGATCCTGTTAATTCCTGGTTCTTTTGTTCATATATTTGAATTGAAAATTCCAGCTTAAATGGAAACATAAAGGACTGAGGCTTTTAATTGGGAAGATATTTGATTAAGAGGGTTCTAATAAGGGAAAGAAAAACAGTGGTATTCAAAGACAGTGCTGCCACTGAGATGTGGTAGACATTAGTTCATTCATTCTTTCTTTCCCTCACTCATTCTTTCATTTGCTATCTATAGAGTGGCTTATGCATATCAATAGTTGTTTTGGGGCACTGAGGTGAAGCAGGCCACCTTGAGAGATGTGCAGTATTAGTCTTATTAGTCCTGCCTTTCTCAGTACAGACGTTTCTCATTCCCTGAGAGGTGTGAGTGAAAAGAGGTTCTGGGACCTATGGCTGGTGGCCGGATTTTCCCCACATGTGGATTAGAGCAGTGGTTCCTAAACTTGGCTAAAATTAGAACCACCTGGGTGATTTTTTAAAAATACAGATTCTGAGTTCCACCCCTGGCCTACTGATTTAGAATTACTGTGGCTAGTGCAAAATATCTATATTTTAACTAAACTTTCCAGATATTTCTGAAGATTATTTGGATTTGAGGACCAAAACTTCAACATCCATTAATACTCCTCTATAGTTTGTGATTGTTATTTCGACCATCAGGTTTTTAATTTATAATGAAATGAATGTTTCCAATAGAATCTGGGAATCAGCTAGCTCCACTGAAAGCTTACCAGAAACTCCTAATAATGTGTATTATCTTAATAACACAAAGAAAGAAAGAAAAAAAGAAGTAGAAACCAATAGTTCCGTTCTGAGTTCATAACCAAAACATTGGTTTTAAATTCCAGTGTTTAAAATGTATATAATATTTGCTCTGTAGCAGGAACTTCAAACACTTAATATCCTTCAAGCTCTCTGGATAGTACATCACGTCTCTGGTAAGCCCTATTAGGAGAGTTATAGCACAGACCCCTGGGGTTCCAGAGCAAGGCCATGACACCTACAGTAAGACTACTTACCTTTTGAAATAAAGTTCCTGCTGAGTATTAGCAGATCACTTAAGTCATTGGTTCCTAGAAAGGTGAATAAAGTGCTCACTATAAATAGACAGCATCCATACACTACAAACTCAGAGGTGGCCCTAGAGAACACTGGAGACGGTCAATTTTCCCCATATGCAGAGAATGAACAATATTCTTGGTTGCTCAGTCTGCTAGTAAAGAGAAGTGGACAGAAGTAAGATTCTCACTCAGTGGTAAATTGCTGGTCAAAGGGATGAAAAGAGCCAACATGGAAGATTTAGACACAGAAATGAGGCAAAGTGACATGTGGAAGGACCATGGCAAGGCTATAGAGTGGATAGATTTCTGTATTTCAGATTAATGCCCAGCAGAGGGTATCTACCACAGAAAACGTCCTCCATAAGCATGTAAACTGGTGATGTATCCAGAGGAGGTCAGCTAGGCTCACACTGCAGCCACCCCATGCTTGTGATATGAAGAGAGTAGCTATGGTGGCAGGAATTGTGGCTATAATGTGGCATGGGTCCAGAAGGGAGTATTTCCTCTCCCTAATGCTGGTTGATCAAAAGTTCTGCTAATGCTGACTGATAAATCTACCATCATCACCAAAGACTTACATGGAGATCTTATTTGGGTAGATTAGTGGTAGATTAATAAAACTATAACCCTTCTATCTTAAAGGAAAGCAGTGATGCCTCCCTACTATAAATATGGAGTTATATCTACTCTGAATATGGAGTTGCCTTCCTTCTTTTCCACCAAAATGTATCCTAGAGTATCTGATTACATATTTCCTCGTGCAGTGCTTCACCCTGTGCTTTGCCATACACCTTATTCCTTCTTCCCCCATAATTTCCACTGCTTCAGTATCAATTGAGCATGGGGTTCTGCTGAGCATTCATGCCTATACTAGATGAAAGAACTAGAAATCGAGACTCATGAAGATAACCCATAGAAGTGAGGGACAAGCTCCAGATGGTGAATATTTTCTTCTTTCTTCCCCTGTAAAAATATATATGTAGTGCATTTCTGAAAATATCATAAAATATTGTAAAAGCAGCAAGCTTTAGTTACCTGAACTAGAAGACAACTCAATACCATATATTTGTATTGACTACTCACTCACCATTTCCTTTAAAAGTGTTCCTGAATAAAATACTATTCACAAGCATTTGCTTTATGTTTTGCTTTCTGGCTGGCATAACAGATATAGTCAAAGATGATTTAAAACTTTCCAGTATATATGAGTGTGGTCCTAATGATAATAAAATAGGATCAATTTTAGAAAGTCATATTACTTCCTATGTTTGTTGGAGATACTGTAGCAGAGACTGGCTAGCTACTCACCAAATTCATGTTCCTTTCTACTGGGTACAATGTTAAACTACTTTTCCCAACTTTCCCTTCAAACACATGCCAGTGGAAGTGACTTGCAATGCCCTTAAAACTGGTCCATGAAAGTATCCATGTGATCTCTTCTGCATTAGCAAGATAAATGAAGAAGGATCTGTGAAGTTAGAAAAAGGTGCAGCCACTCAGTGGAAGTGTTTTTCCAAATTCACTAAACAGCTAAACAACACCTAAACTCCTCTTTTAATGCCTCCCAACTCTTCCTTGTGCAATTATATTTTATGTGGTTGAGAAAATAATCTACTGAAATCGGTATTATTGTCAGCAGCTATTGATGGCTTATCCTACATAATTGGTACCTTGAAATGGAGGTACTTCCAGGTTTCATACAGCCATAAAATATACAAGACTGTGTAGCAGTTAGATAGTGAGGAAATGCCTACTAGAAGATGAAAAGATAGAGAGCCCTTTTTATTTTACAGTGGCAAACCATCTGGCACAATTTAAAAGGGAGATCAAATATCCACCTAGCACTAAATGAAGTGGTTTCAGAGAACAAGAGTGATGGTATGAGCTGATTAGACAGCATTGTGCATGGTTTTCCAATAAAATGATGTGTTCAGGTAGAAACTGGCTAGTCTTCAAGCAGAGATGAGAGGATTAAAATTAGGACTCTCTAATGAGAAAAAGCTGACTGACTGCTCCTAGGTTCCAGATAACAAGAGATAATACAGTTAATTCCAATTGTAAGAGGCTCTGTAGTTCTAGGTTAAACTTATTGCCTCAACTATGCAGCAAAAACTAGATTACACTCAAGTCTACTATTCAGATTAGCTTAAAACATTAAATTACAGAGAGCAACACAGAGGTGAGGAAGCAAGGAAATAAGACAGATTTAGGAACTAATTCAAAAGTATACTTTTTATTGTGGATACTGGCTCATGAATCATGAAACTGACTGAAAGCAAATAGGTTAGAAACCTAAAACATGTTTAAGAGATTAAATTCCCAAGGAAACCACCAGGCTGTGTGCAAAAATCCTGTGACTGTTAAACTTTAAAAATCTTTCAATCTCTCAAACTATAAGAACAGAATTTGGCTTAAGAGAGCCCCAGGGCTGGGGATGAGGCTCATCAGTAGAGCACTCACCTAGCACATGTGAGACCCTGGGTTCGATTCTCACCACCACATAAAAAATTTAAAAAATAAAGGTATTGTGTCCAACTACAACTAAAAATAAAATATTAAAAAAGAGAGCCCCATATTCCCCAAGGAGGAATCTAATAACCTACTTCAGATATGACCCTGGAGAAAAATGGTCTACAAAGAATCTTAGGACAAAATGAAAGACATAGAAATAGATTTTAAAATATATCTGACCTAGGATCTAATTAAGGAAATCCACATTGCCAGAAAGGCTTCTCCATGCCTTCGCAGCAGGATCTCATTATTGTGTGCACTCCCGTTTTTCCTTGATTATTATTATTATTATTATTATTATTATTATTATTATTATTATTTTGGTACCAATGATTGAACTCAGAGGCACTTGAGCACTGAGCTACATCCTCAGCCCTATTTTGTATTTTGCTTAGAGACAGGATCTCATTGAGTTGCTTAGTGCCTCGCCATTGCTGAGGCTGGCTTTGAACTCTAAATTCTCCTGTCTTAGCCTCCCAATCCGCTAGGATTACAGGTGTGCACCACTGTGCCTGGCCTCATTTTTTCTTATTTTTAAATAGAATGATTTTGCTAAGGTTATTCTGTTTCTGATATGTGTGAGTGTAAATGCATATGAGAGTGCGTGTTTGGTGTTAGTGTTCATGTTGGGTGCAATGACATGCATAGCATTTTTATTTCATAGGTTGCCTATCTACTAAAAGACACCACAACATCTGGATTGCAAATCATGCAACATCCTGGCCTTGGAGTTGGTGGATGTAAATTTGGGAAATTTTAGAATGTCTTCCTTGGGGGCAGAGATAAGTATCTTCTTTATATGAACAGAAGAATAAAACTAATATTTTCTAAAAGTGAGAGTAAACTATGATAGAGAATTACTTGTTAATTAATAGCCATAGCTGCCTTTCTTCCTGGATCAAAGCCACACTCATTTTCTGGCCTATCTTGAGATAGGTGTGGTCTTGTGGGTTATGGTCTATAGACTATGGATATGGGTGATGTTCCCTGCTGCCACCACCAAACCATGGAATGTTCCACTGCCCCTGGATGTGTTCAGTACTCTCTTTTCCTCTCAGCTGCATGAAGAGGACTCTGAGGTCATAGGTTGAATCAAAGGTACATTTGGAAAAGAGGCGAGTCCTCTAAATGCCTACTTCTAATGCTGATTGGACTTTTTGTTACCAAGGAATAAACTCCCACTGTGTAAAGCCACTTAGCTTCTGGAGATTATTTGTTATATCAGGTAGCCCTATGTTAAGTTCAAAAGAAGATACTACTATCTGGGTGCTAAGCAACTCAATGAGATCTTGTCTCTAAGTAAAATACAAAATAGGGTTGAGGATGTAACTCAGTGCTCAAGTGCCTCTGAGTTCAATCATTTTACTAAGCCTGAAGCTTAGTAAAATCTCTTCCCTAAATATTATAAATCAATGTAGAGCTACTCATGCTATCATCATGGAAGAAATCTCAGAGAGGAAGAATTGAGTTTCTTTAGGAGAGAGCCTATAGCCAAGCTTTATTAGTCGGACAATTTCATAAGCCTATCAAGTAAGCTCAGAAGAAAAATCCAGAGGGATCAGAAGAATGACAGCTGAGAGAGAAAGAGAGAAATTTTATCAATCAAGAAAGAATATTCAACTGTTCATGGTACCAATAAAACAAAGACTTTCAGAATCCCTGAAATGGTGTGGTAGCTTTTCCCATGGGAAAGCTGCCTTTGTGAATGGATCTACACCCAGTGGCTAGGCCAGAATGGGTGGATCAGTATGCAAGAGACAGACGAAGAAGTGGATACTAGATGTTGTGGGGAGAGTTAAGGAGGACAAAAAAGAAAGGAAAGAAGTGAGCATTGAACATAGAGAACAAAGCTATGGTTGTTGAAAAGCATCTGGCTATTAACAAAGAAAGCACAAGAGAATTCAATAAGTTTTTAAAAATTTATGAGTATTTAAAACATTTCTGCATGAAAAGTTATTTATAAAAATCAATTGAATGTCTATTGTACAACTAAAAGAATTTGAAAACAAAATACTAAAAAGATATGACTTAAAATAGCAATTGTAATCCTTAACAAAGCCTAGAAATGTAGCCAGTGTTGGGAAAGAACATTATTTAGAAAGTATTTTTATTGATAAAATAATAAAAAACGTACTGAAAAGCATAAAATTAAAACACATATTATGGGTTGCAAGGCTCAATATTATTTTTAGAAAGTAGTCAAATGTCTAGCAGCAGTGCCCTGGTGGGGTGTGGAAGGCAGAGGGCACTTGGGGAGCAGGCAGCTGAGAGTCTGCTTATTTCTGGTAAGAGGGGAAGTGGCAGGTGACAAAATATCCATGAGCTGAGGCTCCAAGCCACTCTAGTATCATCCATTGCTCCACTGCACTTCTTTTATAAAACACAGACTTAAAGATAAAATTATTAATATTTTCAAGATGATGACTGCTAAGCATTAAACCCCAATCTTGGGGCCATTCCGGGCATAGAGCCTTAGGTGCTGCCCTGGCCACATGAAGCTGATACTCAATTCCCGCCACCAGATATTGTGATTTTATCGGTTTATTGGGCATCAGATCGTTTTTTTTTTAATTTCTCACTGAATCTAATGTTCAGCAAAGATTAAGAACTGTTGCTGTCCTAAAAAAAAATGATACACTTGTGTTTTAGAATGTTCATGCTACATAATTTGTAATAGCAAAATAGTGGGAAAAAATAACATCTCCCAACTGTAGAATGAAAAATCACATTTGCAGGTATTTTTATGAAACAATATTACATAGAAATAAAAAGGAATTTGCAAGCTATACATCACAATATGGCTTCATTTAAGGATAATAAATTTGCAAAAAAAGCAAATGCAATCCCAAGTTAAAAAAATTATTGATTAGAGTTTTAAAATGTGGTAAAATTAGAAAGGGAATCAAGGGATTAATAAACATTAAATTTAGGTGGTTTGTTGAGGGGAATTTTAAAAAGTTCAAAGATCATGACCAATGTTATTTTTAATTGAATGCTAAATAAACTTATTCTTGATGGTTACATTTATAATCTAGATTATAAATTTTTTTTGGTGACTGTTAATCATTTATGAAAAAACAATTCTTTGAAAAGGCAGTAGAAATTATCCTGTTGAGGAATGATGGTTGAGTATTCAAGAAAGGTTAAATAATTTGTCCTCTATGTAACCCTTACAGCACAGAGCGGGTTGCAGATCTGAGACCAAAGTCATCTCCCACTGGGGCTTCACTTTGCCATAGGAGGCCATTAATTCAGATTACTGCAAGAGATGTGCAGGTTAGCAGATCCTCACAACCAGATAAACTTTTGTACTGGCAACAAAAGTGCCATGACTGATATTGAAGAAGCATGATGTATTATGTGGTGAGTATGAATTAATAAAAAGAAATGGGATATTGCATGCAGCCACTGAAAAGATCCTCAGCCTTATTTATAATAAAAATATAAATTAAAATGAAAAATTTCTAAGAATGTAATGAGGACAAATGTTTTTTTTCCAATTTCTACCAAAGGTAAAAATGCAAAAGGAAAATTTTGTGGTCTACTAATCCTGATGATTGAAACCTATTCTATTGAATTGCCAGCCAAAATGTGCAATAACATTTATGATAGCAATTTCTGTATTACATAATTGCATGCAGCTTTAATGTCCACATTAATAGGAGATTAATTAACAATTGTGGTATAGCTCTCTTATAGGATACTATGCAATTTTTTAAAGAACTAAGCCATTATATATTTACATACTTTGAAATGGGTGTACTGCTTAATTTTAAATTTAAAAAACAAACTGTAAGACAAAATACATACCTTACTTACATAAAAAGTGGTGTGAGTGTGTGTGTGTGTGTGTGTGTGTGTGTGTGTGATGTGTTCAAGGGTTTACGAAGTATTCAAGGTACAAACAAAAGTTCGAAAAATATATAGCAATCTTTCTAACATTAATGATCTGAAGAATGGGATTGTAAGAAGAATACATATTTATTTCTGTAGTCTTTAAAGTTTAAACTTAGGTCACATTTGGATTGTATGCTTTCCATTCCTTTAGTATTAATGAAGGATAGATTTCTTTTTGTAAATTTTCCTAACAGAAGGAGCTGAGGTTTTTAGACAGAGAGGTGATATGTCCATATTTATTCCATATCTATTCCTTAATGACATACTTCCTATACCAAAAAGACAGTTTCATGCAAGGTGAAAAGTGAACATTCCTCTCAGCTTGAAGTTCACCCTCCCTACTCATTAATAGAACCGGGAAAACCATGATGGATCCACTAGCCCTTCCCATTTCAAAGGTCCTCTTCCTGGTCCCTCCTCTCCATCAGCTCTGTTCACTCTGTGCTGTAGAAATGACAGAAGAGTAAGTCTGTTTTGAATGTAAATGTTAGCTGATGAGTGAAGGCTGGAGGCAGAACACAGGTTGCTCAGGAGTCTCTCCTCCTCAGTCTAGTTCTGCACAAAGAAATAGACCAGGCTCTTAAGTGTGTGTCCACAGCTTATTTCTGAGAACAGAGCTACCTTTTCTGACAAGGCTTTGAAGCAGACTGGACAGACATGAGCTTGATTCTTTTACTCTTTCATAAGCAAGAGAATGTAATGGGCCCCAAGTAAGCCAGCCAGGGTTGCTATTGTCCTAGGGCAAGCCATGTATCTCTTCCCTAGCTCATGGAATTTTTAAGTGAGAATGAGTGATTAATTTTGAAAATGTGACAAAATTTATACACTCAGTAAATGCAAGCTACTCTACCATTAGATATAATTCTTATAACATTCTGAATCTGATACATAGATGTAGATTATTTCCAGACAACTTTTTACTCAAAGCAAGTGTTTGTCAAACTTCAGATAGCAACACATTTGTGAATCACAGAATCAATTCCAAGGGTAATGGTCAATATTGAAAAAAAATAGAATAAATAATGTCTCAGAAATATGGTCCATTGCTCACAAAAGCTAATGTGAAATGTATTGCTCACTGTGGCCTAAGGCAAAAGAGTTTCAGAAACAACGCTTCTAGGTTAAATGCATGTGACAAACTGAAAATACCCCTGGGTCCTGTGTCACTCCATTATGCTCCTTTTGAGAAAACTATGCAGAAGTTCAAGTCTTGGAAATATGCTGTAAAAATGAATTTTCTTGAAAAATGCAAGGGAGTGTGAGTCTGATAAGGGACATCCAGAGCAATGATTTCCTTCAAAGACTTCCTTGTGCCACTTCTGTTATATTTGGGGCAGGGAACAAAGTTTTGTTAGAACTAGTTAGGCCTAATGGCTGGTTTTGGATTCTGTTTAAATCTTTTCCTATTAATTCAATACCAAGAACTGTGACTGAAGGACTTTAAATTTTCTAAAGTTCTGTATCCCTGTCACTTGAAACTCCTAGTATCAACAGGTAAAAGTAAAAGAGAAAACTTCCAGACATATAGTTTTACTAGGTGAATTTTTTTAAAAAAGTGAAATAGGCCTGAAGATTTTGTTTTTCCAAAATATTCTCATAGTTCGTCAATGTTTTGGGCTTCTAAATTTCCATTTAAATGGCCTCTCTGTAAATATTTTTGCTCCATAAAGTATTAGCCAAACACTATGAAAATCAAATTAAATAATTAAAATATATATGGGAGAAAAGTAGATTTTGAAATAGAAGTATGATTCTAAGACTATCAGTTTTAGAAAACTTATGTTCTAGAATTGAGTTATTTACTAATATCAAGTCTGTACATATTTTCATACACATTCTTTAATATTTCCACCAACAAGTAACTATATATATGTATATATATAACTATATAGGTATATATAATTATAATTATATATGTGTGTGTATATATATATATATATATATATATGTACATGTTCACATTTTTAGGTTCTTTCTATAAGATTCATGGAAATGATACCTCTTGGTATATATATATATATATATATATATATATATATATATGTTTTTTTAATTTATTTAGGCACTTGATACGTGATTTTATGAGCCATTAATTATAAATACTTTTAGTTTAAATAGAATTAGTGTTAATCAGACATTATTAAGAAAATATGACAACATGTACAACACTGCAGTTCTCTTTAAATCATGATTTCAGTTGAAATATGTCCATTGTGCTAAATATAGAAATTGTAGCTAAGTCACAGAAAACACTGTTAGGAAATAAAACCATGTACTGAATTAATGTGTCCATTAGCTAATATATATAATACATTGATCATTGTGTATCTTCTAAATATCTACAAAGAAAAATAGAAAAAAATCAAAAGTTGTGTGGGTCTGTATATATGTATAGACATAGATATATACCTCTGTCAATTTCCCATAAATATAAAGATTTGGTTTGCTATAAAACAAGATACATTCATTATTTTCTTCTGAAAATAGCACTTGAAGGTTTGCTAGTTACAACCAGGGTCCCTGGTGCCTACAGAGGATTTAGACTTGGAGGTTGATAGGGACTAAACTTGAAGATGAATATAGGAGAGGCTTTGAATTAGTACATGTTCACATTCTTAGGTTCTTTCTATAAGATTCATAGAAGCGATACCTCTTGGCCATTTGTTTACTTTGAGAATCTGAGCAAATTATTTAAATTCATAAATTTCAGTTTACATTATTTCCAAATTGGAATAAACAATCATTTCAGAAAATATTGTTCATTACCTTAACACTAGAGTTGATCAGCAGAAATGTTAAAGACCAAAGGGAGGAACAAAACTAAATTGAAAGATAAATAAATACATTTTATATAGACTGGGACAGTCCTATTCAATACACTGTTAAATTAATGACCCTCTATGAATCCTTCCTTGAATACCCAGGTCTTTGTGTAATAACCTTCAATAGAGGCCCTGAGGTTGGCCTTGTGACTTGCCTGGCTTCATGGAATATTTAAAATATGACAACAGCAGACACTTGATAAATTCCAGCACATTGGATCTTAGCTACTAGAAATTTTGCTGCCAGCAAGAAAAAGTCCAATACATTACTGCTGAAGAGGTCCTCTATAGAGGAACCATGCCATATCAGCCAATGATGCTTGCTAACACCATCTGAGACTGTGGAGCCTCAGTAGATTAACAGATGGCTGAGGCTACATGAGTGACCCAGACAAAACTGTCAGAAGATTTCAACAGTAGATCCAAGCCCAATCTGCAGAATTGTAATCAAATAAATATTGTTGTAAGCCAATATTTTGAGCTGTTTTATTACTTAGTTTATAAATAAATAGTTTTATCTTATGCCAATATTTTGAGCTGGTTTATAACTTTGCACAAGTCAAACCTTTTATGCTTTTGGTATTGAATTCAAAAATGATAACTAGGAGTGAACTATTTCATAAAACATAAAAATTGCCATTTTCTGAAAAGTGAGTAAAATAGCAAATACAGAGATCTTAATCAGAAAATAGATTTTAAAAGTGAATAGCAAACATAAATTGTCTTTGTGAACAAATTTTTTGAGCAGGATTACCATTATGCACTGCATAGTGAAAAAAAAGAGATAGATAAATAGGAGATATAAAGAAAGAAAGAATAATAGGGATAGGATTTCAATTAGAGAACTTACTAAAACATGATTTTCTATGAAGCATGTGCTCAAAAATCTTGCACAAAGACTCTTCACTTTGTGTGACACTTCTGCAGGTGCATTGTGCTTGAAGAACAGTCCCAAGGGTGCCCAAGTACGCTGCTTTGCAGTCATCACTTCCTGAGCAAGTGAGGTCCTGTTTGCCCAACATACTGATGCAGGTTTCATCTTCATGGCACTTTCCAGTTACCCGAGGCCAGCATTTGGACTGAAATGTTCTATAGCGTCTCCTGGAACAAGAATGAAGAACATAGAAAAGTTATGTCTGATTCATTCTACTGTCTTTTCTACTCTCATTTTCCTCCCTCCCTTCCCTTCATTCCCCTCTGTCTAATCCAATACAGAACCAATTCATAACTAATTAGAATAAGTTATGCTCTATGTATATATAATATGTCAAAATACACTCTACTGTTATGTATATCTAAAAAAATAAAAATTTTAAAAAAGGAAACAGTCCCAGGTAATGCATGATTAAAAAAAGAAAAGAAAGAAAGAAAAAAAGTGAAGAAACAGAATTATCTGAGAGATTTTGCAGCATTGTTTTTTTCGAGTTTAACATGGTTTTGGAACTAGCATTTGGCCATTTTCTCAAACATCAACTGATTTCAAACAAAGCGCTTGACCTTTCAAGTCAATTTTCCCACAGAATTGGTGCTATAATATGTATTTCACATTTCTAAGCAGACTCTAATTAGAATTTACAAAATGTTTTGAGATTCTCTGGCAGCAAGAACAAAATATTACCAGTTTACTTAATGGCTAAGAAAATCAATTGGAAATGCATCCGTCTATAACTTTTCTATGTATTGGATTCTTGTCATAATAGCTTTTAATAAAAGTCTAGATAATGTTCAGCAATTTCATTTTTGAAACTTTCACAGTTTTTCTCCGTAGAATGAAGGATATTAGTCTTCCAACTTAATATTTATCACTTAAATGACTTTCTTCTCTTTCTTAAATAGGTTACGGTCATTAGTGATGGAAGCTCTTAGGATACATGCCACAAGTGAGCTTATTGGTCCACAGAGGGCTACTTTGATAAAAAGGAAAAAGCCACATTGTTCTCAATAATGTCACATTTAAATAATCTGAAATATCACCTTTTCAATACAATGGTGAAAGTTAATTCGTATGTAATAAAATTGATAATTAAGAAAATACTACTAATTTCCTAAATGATTCTGAGGCCAAAACACATATGTTCCTTTAATGCAATTAATGGTTATATATAAAATTATATATGAAATGATTATCTAAATATAAGTTTTTAAAGTATTGATAATTTCTTAGGAAGTTGACAGAGTAAATATGAACTTGGGCATTTTAAATTTTTTATTATTTATTATTTTTAACAAATATTATTTTAAAAATTTGGGTTCTACTAAATTAAAGTTGTATAATTTTTTTTTTCATTTAGAAAACAGTAGTGAAAGTTTGCCAGAATAATACATTAAAAATATTTCATTAAAAATAAAACTACTTTGTTACACAAATACCTAATTCATTGGAAATCAACATTTTTAACATGGCAAAAAATTTATATTAAAATTTTCATTTGGTTTGGAATATTTTGATGCATGGCATTTTCATTATCTTTATTTTCTTGATATTCTTCAATGTCTTATTTTGGCTAATTGTTCAAACAACAAAGTGTTTAAAAGACTAATTTTTAAAAATGGATCATTTCATTTTTGCTATTAATTTCCAGTTACATTGAAAACTTTAAGGAAATGTGGTTTAAGTAATATCTGTACATTAAGTGTACTATATTCCTTTTGTGAACTAATATGTAACTACATTTTGTAAATGTACCATCACACTTAAAATAAATGACTTCTTTTAAAGTAAGTAGAATTATTTCTAAGCAAATACCTTTTGCACTACTTTTTTAGTTTGTACATATGAAAATATAATGTAGTATAATTTCCCATAAGTTCCTAAACATATAATTAGAAGAAAAATAATCTCAGCTTCCACTGGATCTCTATATCAGACAAGATAAATTAGAAATGACCTTTATATTGGCTCCTTTCAACGATTCAAAAATTAAAGAAGTTTCAAAACCCTTTCTGAATTGAAGAATATGGAACAAGAAATTTCATTTTAAAATCCAAGACCCTGATTTTCCCACATACAAGCTCTTCCATAAGAAAGGAAGTGATAAAGCATTTTCCATTAGGAGACTTTTTTTTTCATCTGAATTACATTAGCAATAATTTAATATAAATGCTGGAAATCTCCCTAAGGCAGAATTTGCTTGGGAAAATGAGAGAATTTGTCTTTTCACATAGAATACTCATATTGTTTAATATTTTCATTGCCTCTATAAAGTATTCATTAAGGGACTATTTGCACATAGTGAAAGAAAATTGAAGTCACAAAATTGTTACTCTGTGAACTAATCTGAGACAGAAATAATGTGAGAAGAGATATGTGCATGTTCAATAAAATATAAAAACTAAGTACACAATTTTCAAAAATGAAGGGGAAATTATGAACTGAGTGTTTATCCTATTCCAGATCCTGTACCAAACACTTCAGAGAGGTACTTAAACATTAGAGATCTTGTAGAGAAAAACCAACTATTCTGTACCAGTCTGAGAAGGAGCTGATACCAAGGGGAGGTTAATATGAGAGACTCTTTCAGATTCTCAAGACTATAGCAAGGTGTTCCATCACTTGCCATTAAAATCTGTTAATTGATATGGAGGCTCAAAAATACCATGTTCTGAATGTTGTGTGCAAATGATTTCAGGATAGCAAGGTAGCTTACATCAGTTTCTGGCACTAGAGTCAGGCAAAGCCAGGTACCCATCTATGGAAAAACATCTGATATTTTCACGGGGATTGGTGTCCCTTTGGTGATGGCTAGTTAAAATATTATTAGGCTCCATGGTTAGTTATTATCTATAGATAATAGATTGGCAGTTAAATAGATGATAGGTTGATAGATAAACAGATTTTTAGATAGAACCTCTTTGTGATATGAGAAAAATAATGTGATCAAACATGCTTACATTTCTCTTATTTCAAAAGATACCAACATTTTTTTTTTTTTTTTTTTTTTTATTGGTCGTTCATAACATTACATAGTTCTTAATACATCATATTACATGGTTGATTCACATGGATTATGAACTCCCGCTTTTACCCCGTATACAAATTGCTGTATCACATCAGTTTCCCTTCCATTGATTGACATATTGCCTTTCTAGTGTCTGATGTATTCTGCTGTCTGTCCTATTCTCTACTAACCCCCCTCCCCTCCCCTCGCCTCCCCTCCCCTCCCCTTTTCTCTCTCTACCCCTTCTACTGTAAATCATTTCTTCCATTTGTATTATCTTGTCTTACCCCTCCTTTCCTCTTATATGACATTTTTTATAACCCTGAGGATCGCCTTCCATTTCCATGCACTTTCCCTTCTCACTCCCTTTCCCTCCCACCTCTCATCCCTGTTTAATGTAAATCTTCTTCTCAAGCTCTTCGTCCCTACCCTGTCCTTGTTCACTCTCCTTATATCAAAGGAGTCATTTGGAATTTGTTTTTTAAAGATTGACTAGCTTCACTTAGCATAATCTGCTCTAATGCCATCCATTTCCCTCCAAATTCTATGATTTTGTCATTTTTTAATGCAGAGTAATACTCCATAGTATATAAATGCCACATTTTTTTTATCCATTCATCTATTGAAGGGCATCTAGGCTGGTTCCACAGTCTTGCTATCGTGAATTGAGCTGCTATGAACATCGATGTAGCAGTGTCCCTGTAGCATGCTCTTGTTAGGGCTTTAGGGAATAGACCGAGAAGGGGAATAGCTGGGTCGAATGGTGGTTCCATTCCCAGCTTTCCAAGAAATCTCCATACTGCTTTCCAAATTGGCTGCACCAATTTGCAGTCCCACCAGCAATGAACAAGAGTGCCCTTTTCCCCGCATCCTCTCCAGCACTTATTGTTGTTTGACTTCCTAATGGCTGCCAGTCTTACTGGAGTGAGATAAGATACCAACATTTTTTATGCACAACTAAAAACTGCCACAAGCAACTATATTAAGAAAAATATTTTCATGTCATTGACCTTAAGACTCATTTCAGATGCATCAAAATGTTAAAATGTATAAAAACTTTTCCATGATAGAATCAATGAAATATAGTAGTTCACTAATAAGAACTTTCAAAAAACTCAATTTAAAACTCTAACTTGTACTATTAATGTGTCATATATACACAATGGAGTTTTACTCAGCCATAAAAAAGAATAAAATTATGACATTTTCTGGTAATTGGATGCAACTGGAGACCATCATGCTAAGTGAAATAAGACAAACCCCAAATCAAGTGTTGAATGTGTTCACTCATATGTAGAAGCTAGACCTAAATAAGAAATTAAAAAAAAATGTAGGGGGAACCCATAAAAATAGAGGAAGAGGATAGAGAGGGAGGAAGGATAAATGGAAAGAAAGGAAAGATGGAATTAAACATGCCAAACAATCTTATGTGTGTGTGTGTGTGTGTGTGTGTGTAGATAGATAGATAGATAGATAGATAGATAGATAGATAGATAGATATAGATAGATAGATAGATGATAGATAGATAGATAGATGATAGATAGATAGATAGATAGATAGAGAAAGAGATTAACATATGTGTATATATGTGTATTACCTGCATGGGGGCAGAGTGAAAGTTTTAATAAAGGAGCCAGATCATTCATAACTCTGCTCAAAATCCTCCGGTACCTCTCCATTTTACTTATGCTAAAAGCCAAAACCTTGCAAAATCATTC
The DNA here is from genome assembly GCF_045843805.1 of Urocitellus parryii. Lineage (NCBI taxonomy): Eukaryota > Metazoa > Chordata > Mammalia > Rodentia > Sciuridae > Urocitellus > Urocitellus parryii. The sequence continues at coordinate 96,659,349 of NC_135538.1, forward strand.
AGGGCCCTAGTGATCTAGTCCTGCCCACACTTTACCCAATTTAATTTCTGGCCTCATTGCCTGTTGCTTTGCCCCTTGCACGCCCCATCCTTACTGCTTTTTGACCTTGTCACTCATATTTCTTCCTCAACACGAGAAGAGATACAATTGGCTTGAGAACATTGGCTTGATATCTCTTCCTTCCGATGTTTACTGAGAGATCCATTCATTATCTTGAGTCTAACACAGAGAGCATTTATTCTGAAGGTCAAATAGCCACCCTGACAAAATTCTAGGACATTTGGCAGCCTTATATAATCAGTCCCCTCCCCGCCAAAATTCTGAAACTATTATACAAACCTGGAATGTTAACCAATTCATTAGTTCAACTTGAATATATAATTAAAAATATGATTTCCAAATTTTTAGATACTGAATTGCTTTATTATAAAAAAAACTATTCTGCATTAAAATTTCAAAAAGGTCACTAGACACATACCACAGATTCAAAACTATGAATTGTCTGGTTTTATTTACACCACAGTGGATAATGGTGGGAACACCAGCTAATGTAATGGGATCAAGTGTTAGGACTGGACTGTAACAAATAAGGTGCCGAAATAAGAAAGTAAGGTATGCATGTTTTTACTCACCTGCATAATTCATCATTTCGGCAGCTGTGAATTACATTGAGGCAAGTAGGGGGTGGAATTATGTTCACTGCACATGGCTTGCTGTGAAGAGCTTCTTTGGACTGCTGACAAGGTATATCAGATTGAGCACAGTCACAAAAAGCCAACATCTGGGCAACGTTAAAAGGCATATTTTGATAGAAGAACCGTATGGCTGTTTGGCAGTGTTTCACATCACACAGATCTCCATTTGTTGAGCATGCTTTAAGGTAAGGGGCCAACTGTGCATTACACACCACATCCCCTACACACGCCTCTGTCACTTCCAAACAGGACTGGATCCCATTGAATCCTGAAAGAAATGGATATGCTCAGGTCATGAAAAAGTAAACACAAACCCATACATTTAGAATCTGCAAAAATTGTGAGACATCTATGAGCAAAATACAATGATGTGCCAATGTGCCATTTTTGGCAAACATTACTTTCTTTAGAGTAAGTATGAATATCCTGAGACCTGAGCAGTGTGCTATTTGAAGCATCTATCATCTATATTGGGTATGTATTATGATCCAGAGTGATGGGAAATGTATTGGGCCCAAACCAAGTTGTAGTAGAAAATCTCTGAATCCAAGTCTCCCAAATGTAGACAATAAATTTTCAGAACTTGCATTTGAACTATACAGCTTATGGTGAATTAATTGGCTCAAATCAAAATCATCGTAGTTCTGTTGCACATTACTGGAAGCAGATAGGAATCTCAAATGAAGATCTATGTAATTCTTCTAGCCTAGAAGATGTTTACATTCTGGAAAACACAGGTATATGTGAATACTAGCCCCATCCTCACTACTACCACATGACTACACAAAACATAATTGGCCCCAAACTATTTAATTTATGTAATGAAAATATCTATGAGACTTAATCAAAATCTAGAATTTGGTTTCAACTGTAAAATATGCCTCAGAACATCCATAAATAGCTAATGAAAGGACAAACAATTATTGTGGAAGAAATTTTGTAATACTGGAAGTGCTACCCACATAATTTATTTTTTACTAACCTAACTTGAAGAAATCTGGTAACTATTTTTAAAGTATATTGTCCATTTTTTTACAAGGCATATCAAAATTATTACTTATAAACATTACCGTGATAGGAAGGAGTAGTTATATTCCAATTGAATGTATTATCCTCATTCATGTTATCTAGAAGGAAAACAAAGAAACTGTCTCATTATTGAATTTTTTCCAAATTTCCTTGGAGAATTTATGAATGAGCAATTGGGAAAAAAATACATACAAGCTCCTATAACACTCATTTAACCACTGATAATGAAAATTAGGAGGGTTCAGAAGAAGAAAAATAAACCTCTGAAACATCATTCACGTGAGTTAAACAGCTCTGCTTTGAGGATTCAATTACTTGATGATCTAAACAAATGCTAATTAATGACTAGACCATGTGGACCAAAGTAAGCAAACACTGTCTGGGGAAAGAGAACAGAAGGAATGTTGTCTGAACAACACCAAAATAATCCCATCCCAGTAAATTCTTAATTAGATAGACATGAAATGTAAAAATTGTTTCCACATCTGGTTACTTTAGCCTCTAAGAGTTCTTGGGAATTATAATTATAGAACTGGAAAATCTCTTGAATAGAAGTGAACTCAGTTGCCATTGATTTCTAAAATCTTTCAAGAAATACCCATTGAGTCCCTCCTATGTACTGAGTCATGTCCTGAAGATGCAAATCTTCAGTCGCTGTCATTGAGCATCCCCAGAGACTGTAAGGAAATAGAAACTAAAGCCAAATAAAACACAAGGAAGGACCTCTAATAGGTATATGCATAAAATGGGAAGGAAATAGATGACCAGAATTTTATTTTAAAACAAAAATTAAGTATTTTCCATTGGCTATTAAGATATTAACTTTTAATTTATGTAATGAAAATATCTATGAAACTTAATCAAAATCTAGAATTTGGTTTCAACTGTAAAGTATGCCTCAGTTGGCACAAACACCCTTTCATGACTCAGTCTGTTCACCACCTGGCTATGTGTTCATTTTCCTTGCCTGACAGCCCACTGCACCTACATGATGGTACAATCAGGAAAATTCTTCCTATCCCAAATGTGTCACAACCTTTCCAGACTCTGTGTGCTTTCCCATCAATTTTTGATACATATTTTTTTTTCATTTTTTCTATTGATTGTTTACTCAATATTTATTGTTGAGTCTACTTTCCTGTCTCTTCATGGAAGACTTGAAGTTCCTGTCTATGTCAGTCGTCCATCTTAAATGAAATCCCAAACAGATCTCAGTGAGTCACATGGTTTTTCTATAAAATAAAAAAGCCTGGGACAGACATTTTGTTATAGGTTAATACCTCTACATGGGGACTGATTGGGAAGGCTGTTCCATGCATCAAAAAGTATTGAAGAAACTACCCTTAATGGTTAAGTATGCACTCATTGGTATAAACTAAATGGTTGTACCCTGCCCCTAAATTCATGTTGGAGCCCTAACCATCAGTGCAGTTGTGTGTAGAATGATGTCTCCAAGATGTAATAAGGTTAAATGGGGTCATAAGAGTGGGGGGCCCTATCTGATTTGGTTAGTGACCTTATAAGAAGAGACAGTAGAACTTTCTTTCTCTCTCTCCTGCCTCAGAACACACCAAGGAAGGGTCATATAAGCCAGGAAGAAAGGAGCTCTCATCAAAAGCAGATCCTACTTGACCTTAATCTGGGATTACCAGCCTCCAGAACTACTAGAAAATAAAATTTATTTCTTAAGCCACCCAGATTAGTTTTGTTCTGTTGGTCTATTCAGATGATTCAATTATATGAGTGGTTGGTATCCAAAATGAAAAAGAGCTGCATTTAGTATGGGAAAATAAATTTAATTTTTGATGGTGTACTGTTTTCATATGCAATGAATAATGTATTTCAATAGATTTTCTGCATATTAAATGCAGAACTCTTACTAGGTAAACATGCAAAATGATATAGCAACTTGTGTTTCGTGCACTCCAGCAACTGAACAGTGCTTATAAGGGAAAAATAGAAGTTTGTTTGCACACTCTCATAGCATGAAGTTGGTTGTATTGTCTTAACCTTGCATAAGTATGAGGCATTTGGAAAAGCTAATGTGCGAGGAACATTCACTTATTTTTAAATATTTTAATTTGTTCTAATTAGTTATGCGTAATGGTAGAATGCATTTTGACACATTGTACACAACTTCTCCTTCCTCTGGCTGAACATGGAACATTCATTTAATAAAAACAACTTTTTTAAAAAAACTTAGGACAAAAAAAGCAGATTCCTCAGAATTTAAAAACAAACAAACAAACAAACAAAAAAGACCAGCTGAAGGAAGAATACTTCCTAGACTTTTACATTTTTTTCATATGATATATTTGCATGTGTGTATAAATATATATGTATATAAACACACACACACATACATACACACAAGTATATACGCTTTTCCCAGAGGATATTTTAAATAGTAGCATAATTGTTGAGAAGAAGGTAAAGGACAATAAATCCTAGGAATAAACAGAAACAGACACCAACCATCTGAATTTTGAAATCATAAACAAATGTATTAAAAATATTTCCTCAGGTATCATCAGAATTACTCCCATACAATTACTCCATACAAATATTTCTATTTAAATTTTATAATGTGACAAAATAAGTTAATCATAAACTAATAGATACATTTCTGTGAAATGATTAATTAAATTTAAGCAGAAGACTTCTTTCTCAGAGGATATACACTAACATTTAATATAAATGAGATCCTCAGAGGAGACTGAACAGGGTGGGGTGCAAAGGTGCATGCTTGAAATCACAGCAACTGAACAGACTGAAGCAGGAGGATGGCAAGTTTGAGGTCAGCCTTGGAAACTTAGAGATATCTTCTCCCCCAAAGCAAATAAATAAATAAAAGGGATGGGATGTGGCTCAGTATAGAGTGCCCTTGAGTAGTTCAATCTGCAGGAGAGAGAGAGAGAGAGAGAGAGAGAGAGAGAGAGAGAGAGAGAGAGAGAGCGCCTGAAACCATGGAAGAAAGAAGAAAGATAGAAGGCTTGTATCTTGGAAACCTGGATTTTCTCCAAGCTTATTTTTCCCTTTCTTGATACCTTGTTGCTACCTATGTCCCATATGGTACACACTGTGGTTTCATTAGAGAATATTTATATCTACCTTGTCAGTTTTACAGCTTCCAAAATATTGTTCACCCATGTAAAGAATTTGTCCTTCTCTGAATTTTATGCTGATTGTCTTATCAAATACTAATTTCAAACTCTTGCCCTGATATTCATCACTGATGTCAATCTTCTTCTCACCTCCAATCTTGTCATTGTGCTAGCTTACTTCTGTGCCCTTTGGGAAAAAAATCTCATCTACCACCTTATTTCAGAATTCCCTATGATCTTCACCTGCCCTCCAACTATGCATACCAGTAATCCAACTCTAAACTTGACATTTATTTGAATTTCTCTCTTTTGATTACAAATATGAATTATTCTACTATCTTCCAAAAACTTCCCCTCATTTAATCTGTATATGTACCTCCAGGAATTTTGTCTTCATATTTCCTTCCAATCTTTTAAACATCTCCTAAATTCACTGACAGTTTCCATCCTAGATATATACACTAATAGATGAACTCTGTCACTGTTATCCCCTCTTTTTTTTCTTATTACTTCCTTAGTGTAACTACAGCCTTATATATTTACACAGCTTTGTTTTCTCATAGAAACATCACATGATATGCAAACAGGTATCCCTGCAAATTAAAAAATGGCCTATAAAATTCTTCTAATATATAGTATTTCATATGTCATCAAACATTATGCATTCAACTCAAGCTTACCATTTCCTTCAACATTCCCATAAGATGGCTTTGATTCACATTTAATGCTGAAAGTAGAGCCTTTCACTGGGAACCACTTTGAGCTAGAGAGAAGAGCTGGAAAATGTCATGTGCATTCCATGAGAGTAGAGACTACATCTCGCTGTCTTATATTTCCACTTAATAGCACTTGATAAGCATGATTCAAATGTATTGCATGGGTATTATTCACCACTTTATCCACGAATAATCAATTTTACCACCATCTCTGAATCATTCACATCACCATACATATCTTGTATTTCCATCTTGAAAAAAAAAAATCTCCTTTTTACAATAACCTTCTTTCAAAAAGTATCCTTAGTTTCTGCCTCCAATTTCCTTCCTCCTATTCCCTTACAGACTCTCTAAACTCCACCTTCAATCCTGTCATTGTGCTTTCCACTCCACCGATGTTTTCATCAAGGTCATCTGTAACCTCCACATTGTCAAATGCACTTAGTAGATTTTTGGTCCCGAATATCTGTATCACATCATGGAATCCTCTCGATCTTTCATTTCTCCTTTGCATACTTCCTATACTTGACTTAAATTCCTGCCACCATTCTTCCCTGTTTTACCCTCTTTCTCTCTAGCATATCCTTCTAGGTTTTTGCTGCTCCTTTCTCTTCTCCCATACCAGAAGGTCATCCACTTATTCCTTTTTCTCTTATTGATCAACCAATATAAAAATATGTCCAAAATTTGAAAGAATCTCAACCTGCTGCCAATCTCTTCCAAGATACCATGCATGTCTTTGTTAAAGTCATCTAGTCCCATAGTCTTATATGCCATCTAGAAGTGAATGATGACTCTCTCAGTATCTTCTTACTGTACAGATCTCACATTCATATGCCATATATAGAATTTAGACATAAATTCCATTATGTATGATTTCCTACTTGATACCTTTGCTTAGATATCACATAAACATTTCAAACTTAAAATGACCGACTCTGACTCCCAAAGTCTCCTTTGTTCCCAACTAAAGCTTCTTCTAGGAACTGTTCCTATATTGGTTAATGAAAATAAAGCCAGCAGATCATTATAAGTACTCAAGACAAAAACTTGGGAGCCAACTTTGATTCTTTTTCTTGCAGTTCTATAAGATAATATCAAAATATCTGGAATCGCACATTTTCCCATACTGGATCATCCTCCATCATGTTTTGCTTTCTTGTTTTAAAAGCCTTCTAACTGGCTTTCCTACTCAGGTCTTTGCTTCTCTTAGTTTTCAAACAAATAATAACAACAAAATAGATCCTATTAAAGATTAAAACTCAGGCCATGCCTCTCTCCTGACCAAAACCTTCCATGATTTACTATATGACTTAGAGTAAGAGCCAAGGTTTTGAAATAACCTACAAATACATATGTGATTTTGCATCTGTTATGCTTCTTATTTCCACTCCTGCACCTCTCTCACTTGCTCTTTCAATTCTAACTACAGTGTCTCTGCTCGTCCAAACTCCAAACACATTCACAACTCCAGACTTTTTTAACTCACTGTTTTTTTCTGCCTTAACTATTCTGTCCCCCAGATATCCACATGGTGCATTTCCTTGTCTTTTGAAATATTTATTTAAACATTAATTTCCTCAAAGCACCTCTCTGACCACTCCATTAAAATTACAAACCACCTACTCAGATCTCTTTTCCCTCTACATGTTTTATAATTCTTTTTAGCACTCATTGCTGCTTAAAAATAGACATTAAAACCTTTATCCTGTTAATTTTCTCCAGGTTACACAGTAGATGCTGTGGTGCACCACTCAGATCCCCTGGGTGATCTAGGTACTGGTGTTTCCCATATCCTAGGTGTATTGTTGGATGATAGGTCACCCCCATACTTTTCCAATCATTGCCTTCCTCTAACGGAAGTAGTCATAACAGGTCACAGACTTTTCCAGGTACAAAGGACCAGCTCCCTTGAATCTATAACTCTGAAAGTCCGTTCCTGGAACAAAGCTTTCTGTAGAAGCAGTTAAGTTAGTTCTCCAGAGTAACCATATTTCATTTCTACCTCTCCTTCCATCTAACTCTGTGTCTTCTTTTTAGCCTTGGTTCCTGCATGCACTCAATACATTTCCGACATGTAAACCTCTGTCTCTGTGTGTGTTTCCAGGGAAACTGGTACAGACACTCCTGGAGTCAGAATGCAAGCTCCTGGAGAGCAGTGATTTTTGTTTCACTTTGTTTCATTTACTCTTTTATCTTAAGACTCAGAATATGGCCTGTGGCAATCACAATAAATAAATGATCATCACTTACCACATTTAATCCTTTTATTTAATATTTAAAATCCTCTGAAAGATAGCATGAAGGACATATTTGTTTTTAAATCCTATTGCATAGGACCTAACGCATTGTAAATGTCTCCTATTTGTTCAACGAATGAATGAATTAAATTAACATTATGTCAAAACCTCAAGACACGTTTTCTCTTCTTTGTAGTCCCCTTTGGACACAGTTGTGGTATTGAGCTTTCCAATTTTAGTTTTCTAAGATAAACACAGAAATGATAGAGTTGTAATGATAAGCCAAATATTTTCCCTTATTTTTGTGATTATACTGATTGCTGCTAATTTCGATTTTGTGAATACCAACCTAAAGCCGTATCTTCACTGAACCTATCCTCAGCGTCTTCACTTAAGGTAGGGACTTGATTCATTTGAGCATCCTGCATACAAATGTCTTCAAACAAACTTTTCCAAATTTGAGTACAGTCTACTTTTGAAGGGTCACTGCATGGACACTTCCATAAAATCATTTCTTTCAGCCTTTCTCTTAATGCTGCACACAGTTGTCTTCTACCCAGGCTCGTGCATTGTTCTGTCTCTCTGCCACAGGTTTTCTTAAAATTCTCATAAAACATAGTGCACTGTTCAGATTCCTGACAGACATGGGCACAGTCAGTCTTCTGTTCAGCCATTAATGATGTGTCTTTCTTATGGAACCACTGAGTAGTATTTGACTTGGAAGCCAAACTGGAGGACAGTGTTAACTCTCCTATAAATGAAAAACAACTAAAAATGAAATAACTTCATTTATTTATGACTCTTCAATATGCTTTTCATAAAGCATATAAACATATTTTTTATAAATATCCCAATACCCCTTGTCTTTCAAAAATCAGTGGGAAATTACTTCAAAGGAGCAGTTACAAATGACATTGAATTTTTGAAAGTTGAGAAACCAAACCAAATTATTTAGAGTTTGCATAAACAACATAATGTTAATGCTCATTTTTAATGGTATTTTGTCCTTACCATTTACTGTCTGTCTTTTCATTACATCTTCATGGTTAATAAAATCATTTAACTTATGTATAAGGCAATCCATTATTTCTTAAACAAATTTTTATGAATTTCCATTTTCTCCCACAAATGTGCCTTTACTAAAGTGTTTCTCTATCCATGCAAAGTCAATTTAGACATTTTTTTTTGTAATTCCTCTGTCCCCCATGAAATGAATTATGTAGATATACTGTTTGTCTATTTTAAAACTTCTATATGTACACCTTGTACATGGTAAGGTAAGACTTTTTGGCCCATACTCAACAGCAATTTTTGCCCCTTGGTGGTTCTACTGCCTTCATTGAGAACACATCTTCTATTAGAAAGACCCAATAATCCTAGAATTGTATAAATTTTATATGAAGAAGATGGGGAGAGTAACTTCAGCACAAGATTCTTAGTAGACTTACAGGCTTTTTTTTTTTTTTTTTTTTTTTTTGGTCTACTTCTAAAATGTCTTGCCTTCCTCTGAGGCACTTCAAGAAGACTTCCACGTCATATGTAGCAGGGCAGGCCTGTAATCTCAGTGACTAAGGAAGCCAAGGCAGAAGGACAGCAAATTCAAGGCCAGCCCCAGCAGTTTAGCAATACATTGTTTTAAAATTTTAAAATGAGGGGGGAAGGCTGGGGATATAGCTCAATAGCAGAGCACTATTGTGTTCAAACCCAGAACTGGGAATAAATAAATAAATAAATAAATAAATAAATAAAAAGACCTCCACTGCAATGCTTCTGAGACTTTAGTATTCTTCCTCTAGTCATTCTTTCTTGTCTTCGGGATGTCTGCTCTTCTTGTACTTTTAGGTTAAATTTTTTTTTCTATTAAATGAGTGTTCCCACACATTAGTTTTTCAAATGCCTCATACTTATGCAAGATCCAGACAATATGACCACCTTCATGTTATAAAAGTGTGTAAGTACAAACCTCCATTGCACTCTGCTGAGCACTGTGCAGCCTCCATTGTGCACGTATTTTTGCTACTAGACCATTTTCCACCTTTACCTAATAAGACCTCACAATGAATCATTATATTTTATAAATCAAAGTCCTAAATAAGAACAGATACCATCTCTTAAAATCCTAATAGCTAGCATGTCCAGGCATTCATGTACAAGATGTAGGTAATTTAATGCTGCCCTGATATAATTCACTCTCTTATATTGGTAATTATACATTTTGATATGAAATAAAATGTAAGGCTACCTAAATGTCAACATATTTGATAATATATACGTGTAATATAACTGAGTATTTGTAACAAAATAATTGAAATTTGTATATAAAATATAGTATAACTATATATGTATATGGATATAGCCACTTTAAATTATATATCCTGACTAAATATAAATTTCGCTCAATGTTGTCAGATATTCAAGAGCAGGGACTATCTCATCTAGAATAATATTCCTCAGAGTTTATACAACATCTACATATATAAATTGAGTAAAAAATATCTTAGATACAAGATTTAGATGCTCAAAATAGTTAATGAATTTTAATATTTACATCATATATTTATTGATCATTTTCTCTTTCAGAAACTTTATTGGGAGTTTTAGCATATTAAAAAAACCAGAAATGCCAAAACCAATTTTTCCAAGAATAGAAATGTGTATGCTGGGGAACATTTTGGTAAAGCAAAAGAAAGAAAGAGAGGTCAAGGCTTCCTGGAGAATGCTGCAGCTAATACAGAAGGAATGCTAAAATTTCAGTGTTTATTTCCTTTACTATTTTAAGCTGAAATATCAGCAATCCCTTGAATATGCCTTCCAAACCTAACAATCAAGTCAGGTCTATCATGAAGTGCATTTGTGAAATTGTTTAGGTCTTCTTTTCTATCTCATAGTTCTAAGATTTTTGTAGGATTGGTTTATCAATATTTCCACATTGCAGGGTTTAATAAATTCCATGTGGGAAAAGTGGTTTTAGCATGATAGTTGATTTCATTTTAACTGCTCTCTACTTGTATATATGTGCTTAACTGATAGCAATATTTTATCCTAACTTGGCGTGATAAAAATGATGATGGAGATAGAAATGTTTCAATTTCTTGAAACAAAACAATATTTTGATAAATATTTCAACATGCTTACATTTCTGACTACTTCAATCTAAAACTGGTAGAGTTCCCTATTTAGCAAACTAATGTCATTCACAGGACCTGTCCTATTTAATGTCTCCTTTTAATTGCTAACTACTTTCTGGGTCCCCTCTTTTACTAGTTTTAAAAATTAAACAGTAGTTTCTTTTCCTACCATTAAAAACTTCCTTTTGGTCTCTCTAACTAGATTATGACATTGTTACTGAAAATACTTTTCTTCTCACTTCTCACTTCTCCTTTCCTAATGAATTTATTTTCCTTTGTGTTTTTATCTGCTCATAAGTCTTTAATTTCAAAATTTGTGCCTCTATTTTATATTTTTCTTCTCAACTGAAAATCTCTGTTTCTAAATACTAGTTGAATAAGGCATGTTCTATTACTTCTTTATTTTCAATTTTATTTTTAGCATGGGAAACTTCATAAAAAATTATAAACATTCCTAATTTGAATGTGCCAAAGAATGTTTCAGAAAAAAAATGTTTCCAAATATAATGATATTTTTGTTCCCAATCCATAATTTCTTCTTTATCTTTATTTCATTGTAATCGCTTTGAATATCATGTTTAGTACATTTTCTTCTCCCACTATTCAGCTGGTCACCAGTTCCTACTAATTATAACTCATAGACATACTTAAAATATCCCCTCTCCTTATAATTCTCAGCACATGTGTTAGTTTAGGCATGTGACACTGTTATGGTTTGGATGTGAGGTGTCCCCCAAAAGCTCATGTGTGAGACAATGCAAGAAGGTTTAATGGTGAAATGATTGGATTATGGGATCCTTAACCAAATAAGTGAATTAATTCCATGATAGGGATTAACTGAGAGGTAACTGAAGGTGAGTAGGGTGGGGCTAGAAAAGATGAGTCATTAGGGGCATTCCTTTGGGGTATATTTTTGGTGAGCTGACCTTAGTCTATCTCTCTTCTTCCTGATGATTATGTGAACCTCTTCTCTCTACCACACTCTTCTACCATGATGTTCAGTCTCAGCTGGGGCCCTAAGCAATGAAGCTGTCCTCCTGTGGAATGAGACCTCTGAAACTGTGAGCTCCTGAATAAACTTTTCCTCCTCTACAGTGTTTCTGGTAGGGTCTTTTAGTCACAGTAGTGAAAAAGGTAACTAAAACAGATACCTTGCCACCAAATTATTTTGATGCTTTTTAATTTATATCCTGCTTGCATCTTTCTCTCCCTTCTATTCCATCTTTTACTTTACAACCTTATCACTTGGAAAGCTGATTATTCATTCCTCTTTTTAAAATCGATAACAGATCCTCATATCAAAGGTTTAAAGTCTAATCTCATTAGAAAGCTGGAAGTTCAGCTTGCCTCCTTTTTATTAACATCTGGTTTCTCTCCAACATTATATCCATCCTAATACTTTTCCATTCTACAATCCAACTTAACAAAAGATTTGTTGCTCTCCAAATGTGCTCTGCTTCATTGTATTTCCTCTATTCTAAAAATCCCTTTTTGTTTGCCTCCCTAAAGAACACAGTTCACCCTAAAAGGCTATGTCTGCCACAACTTTTAAAAATTATTTTTATAAAATAAAAATTGAAAAGTGGTGCTTAAGCACTGGCACATCTGCAGCCCTTTTTAATATTTCATTTAGAGACAGGGTCTCACTGAATTGCCTCAGGGCCTCACTAAGTTGCTGAGGCTGACTTTGAACTTGAGATCCTCCTGCCTCAGCCTCCTGAGCCACTGGAGGAACAATCTATGACTGCAATTCTGTGAAACCTTCTGGGTCACCATTATTTCTTCCTATATGACTTTGAATATTTTTTGTGTGAATATGTGCATGAATATTATATAGAATAGAGTACATTGTACAAATGATATTTGGCAATCATCATTTTCATTAAGGATTGAAATCATATTAAATATGTTTTCAGATGAGATGGAAATTAAACTAAAATCAGTAAGAAAGACACCTGGGAAATCCCAGATATTTGGAAATTAAACAACAAGTTTCTAAACCATAAGTCAAATGGGAGATCCCAAAGAAAAGAAAATATTCTGAATTAAATAAAAAATAAAATATAGCATAACAATTTGTGTGTGTAGCTAAGATAGTTCTTGAAAGGAAATTCACGGTATTAAATATTCATGTCAGGAAAAGAAGAAAACCTTAAATCAATGATCCAAGTTTTTATCTGAAGAAAATAGAAAATTAAGAACAATTTAAAATCACCACAAACACACACACACACACACACACACACACACAAAATGAGCCAACAAAGGGCAAAATCAGAAAAGAAAAAGAGAAAGAAGGAACACAAATTATAAATACCTGAATGAATGAGAGGACATCACTACCACTCCTACAGACATTAAAAAGAACAGAATATTAGAGGAGCAACTTAGAGATGGCAATAAAAAAAGAGTTCATAAGAAACTCTAAATATAAAAATCCATAAAATGGAAGACACCAACTACTAAAGCTCACTCAGAAAGAAACAGATAACTGAATTAGTATTGTAACAATTAAGTACATTGAATTTGTGTCTTGGAACTTCCAATGAAGAATAGCCTAGGTACTTTCACTGGTTGATTGACTTAATCTTGAATAAAAAAATAATGCCATCTCTTTGTATACTGTTCCAGAATATGAAAGAGAAGGAAACACTTCCCAGTTCATTTGAAGAGGCCAGTGTTAGTCAGACAACAAAACTAAAGATCTTATAGGGCAAGACAATATGCCAATATACTACTACATGAACATAGATATGTCAGCAAAATATTAGCAATCCAAAACCTTGCAATAAGAAAAAAGAATAATATGTCATGATTTAGCAGGATTTAGCTTTGGAACAAAGACCTGGATGAATAAGCATTACCTGATTTATTGACACATTCTTTTCCAAGAAACTTGTTCACAGTACAGTACAGGTCATCTGTGCAGAGACACTCTTTAAACTGGAAATTGCTGTCCACGAAGGACTGGATTCTCAGGTAACAGTGTGATAAATTACTTATCTTGCAGGGGTCACCTGGATTTAACAATGAAAATATAACACTCCAGATATTAATGTGAACATAACTTTTGGATCCTTTTCTCCAAAGTACTTTATAATTTATTTATTTACTTAGTACCAGGGATTGAACCCAGGGGTTCTTAACTTTTGAGCTGCACCCCAAGCCTCCCAAAGCACCCAGATGCCAATCTGGGTAATTCTTTAGTATGACAAGATTATATAAGGTTGTTGCAGGATGATCAAATAAATGACTTTTTACACAAGATATCTATTTTTACTGTGCTTTTCCCAGAACATACTTCATAAAATAAATGGAAACTTTCTGCATTTTAAAGTAGTTTGTCCTGACATAAAATGCCAATATTTGCACTTTGGAAATACTCAAAGCTGTCCTTTTATGAAATCACCAGAATTATTTCTATTCTGTCATTTTAGATACTTCATTAGCTATTTTGTCTTAATCTGCTATTTTATTTTATATGTCATTCTGATATGTGTAGGTGGCTCTAAATTTATTGAGAAATGAAGTGAACCTGGCACTTATAAGCACTCCATAAATATTATTGAACAAATCTTTTATAACTAATAATATTTAATTTTCTGTTTTAATTTAAAAAGCTATATACCTCTATCCCAGTTTTATTTTATACATTGTTCTGGATAAAACCACTTAAGTTTATATTGTCTGTGAATTTGAAAATATTTCTATTTCATCTTTGTGCATGAACTAATTATGCAAATATTTTTGCAATTTACCACAAATGTCTTGCTATTATATACTAAAATACATAGATAAGTGATAATTCATGACACATGAAGTGTGATATTTTAGAAACACATTTTAAATTGCCTTATATAACAAGGAGTTTCATCATCAATACAAATAACAAATTTCGTTGTCCTCTGTCTTCATCATAAAATTATTTTATTACTTTAAGCAAATTATTTTTCCTGAATAGAAATATGAATATTGAATTAGATAGCTATAACTTTCCTTCCAGTGTGAATAATCCATGTACTTCCTCAAGGACACAGAAGAGCAGAAACTGTCTGCCTTCCTACACATTCTGTATAATTCACTGAGGTCATGTTGCTGGGCCAAGCTTGCTGATGGATATTGTACACATGGGTATTGTTAGAACTGAAGGTTGCTACTTTTTAACACAATGCAGTCTGAGGTAAAGGAAGCATTTGAGGATATGAGCAGTATGTGATCTAATCTTTGTAAAATGGAGAAATGAAAAAAATAATGAAATACATTTTGAATTTCCCTTTAGTATTTGTCTTACAGAATGTTTCACAACATTCATCAGCATTTAGAATATTATAATAGCCATAATATAAGATGGTTATATTTGTCATTATGTTAAAATGTTGCATTTTAAAACTAATTTTATCATGCCATTACGAGGACAATGTCCCCCTGTATAATCAGTTTAATATGTGTATTTTGTGTGAATGGAGCCTTACTATAATGACTTTGTTATCCACTGTACTGCCTACATGCCCTAGCTGAATTTCCACCCTGATCTTGTCTGTGTTTGAGGACAGAATGTCTTAAGGCCACAGGCTCCTCTTCAGTGGGCTAGCCAAAACCATTCAGATTCAAGATGGCTGCCACAGTGATTCCCCAGACCTCTAATTTCATTTTAATCTAATTTTCATACTGAGCAACACATCTATAAGCCACCCTGATAAGAAGCACCCCACCATAAAAGGAGAGAAAAGATATGGTGCCTGAGTTCTGAGAAGTCTCCACCTATTCCAGGAAAAGACATAAATGTCCTTCACTTTATTAGCCTCTCTCTCCCCTAATTTCTTTTCTCCACTCCCCAACAGGTCAAAAAATTGATTTCTTAGTTTGTTTCCCACTTCTGTTACCCTTGGTCAATGCAAGTTTCTTTTGCTGCTCATCCAGTACTGAGTCTTGTTATAGGTCTTGTGACTCTGAGAAGGAAAATGGGCCCAATTTCCAATTTTCATTTTGAGGAATTCCCCATTCAGGGAATGATTTGGTAAAATTTCATTTACTATATATGCAGTCACCATGTAGTAAGACTTTCCCCCTCAATCGTTGTTTTCTTCATTTCTTGAAACTCCCTTCAAGTATTTGGAATGTAGTATAATTTAAAAATTTAAAATTTGTTTTAAATGACACTTGACAGAACTGGAATGAACAATAGTGTGTACTTTATAAGAATAAAGAACAAACATTATAAATGTACAAATAAATAGCAATGGTTATCCCAAACATTATTCTTTAGTCCTTGACAAATTGACATATTAGCAGAATGCTATTTTATTTGAAGAATTTTATTTGTGGTTCTAAGAAGCACACATATCATTGGAGGATTTTTTTGATAAAACAAGTAAATGTAATCTTTAATTTTGCATAAATCTGCCTTAAGTGTTAATCAGAGCCTGTCAGTAATTAATCATATTCTTTTGCAATGAAATTCACCAAAATATGATGGATTGTAGATTAAGTGAATGTCAAAATTAAGTAAGATACTTAACATGAAGATTAACTTAGTTTCTAGAATTGTGGAAGAAAATATCAAATCTCATTTTTATCTTAGATAAAAGAAATCATTTGAATTTATTTATAGCAACTTGTTTTACCTGAAACATTGCAGGCATCTTCCATTATTCTCCATGCAGGTTTGCATCCATGTGCATCACTTAAGCATTGCTCTCTTAAATATGCACAAACATTGGTGTGGGAAGCAGATCCATTTTCTGAGCTTAGTCTCATAGCTTGAATAACAAGAAGACAGCAAAAGTTTGCGATGTTGCAGTCTGGTGGTTATTTTCCCCAAATCTAAGTTATTAAAAGAGCAGAATTGTGGAAAATAAAGCATGGTAAAATTATTATAAGGCTGAAATGCATCTTAAACTCCCCTCTAGCTGTAGATCTGTATTTCTCCTGTGTAAGATTCTTCAATGAATTGTCTGTACTGATTCTTCTCATTCTCACCACCTATTTTCAACCTACTTATCTTTAGAATTTTTCAACTTATTTATTTTTAGGACTCTTATTTGATCCAAACTACTCTTTAAAAGGTTTCTAATCACCTCATTAATATCAAATTTAATAGATTTAAGACTTTATCTGACCTCTTTTGACCATTAGTCATTTTGTTGATGTATTTGTTTTGGGATTGTCTTTCTTTGGCAACACTTTTATTGATTGTCTTGATATTTATCCAATCAATATATTCTGGCCATAATGAATCTCTCCTAGAATTACCTTGATCTCCTGTTAAAATGTATTTTTACTTAGGTTCTGTCCTTGGACATTTCCCATTCTCATCTTATGCATTCTCTGTGGACAATTCTATGCTCTCTCAGTTTGAACTAAATTCCCAAGGCTAGGCTGGGGATATAGCTCAGTTGGTAGAGTGCTTTCCTCACATGCACAAGGCCCTGGGTTCAAGCCCAAGCACCATATCCACACACACACAGAAAAAAGAAAGAAAGAAAGAAAGAAAATTCTCTAGGCCAATGATTCTCAAAAATGTGATTCAAACCAATATTTTCCAATATTATAGCCACAGATAGAAAATAGTTTCCTCTATCTGAATGTTTGAAACTATAATTTCTCTAACATTGTCCTTTTCATCACTATTTCCTAGTGGACCATAAGCAACGTCACCATTATCAGAGGCACCCAAACCAGAAATCTTACATTCGTGATAAATTCCTTGCATATCCTCAGTTTTACTCTTGCACATCTCTTCTTACAAAAATTGACTCTCACTTAGAGCATTTGATTAACACTTTCATTGGTCTGTCTGCCTCCAGTTTTATCTTATTCTGATATATTCTTTATACCACCTAATCTACCTAATGCACAATTCTAGTATTGTAATTTCTCTGCTTAGACCTTTTGGGTGGCTTCTTATGACATGTTCCAGATTCCTCACCACTCACAATATGGAAATCCACAAGAATTTATAATTTTCCAAAAGTTCCATGCTGTTTTACATCTCTGAGGATTTACTGTGTCATCCCTATAAATATTCAATTGTTTTCTTCTAAATAACTCTCTTTGTCCTTTCAGATTGACCATAATCTTTACCTGTTTTAAGGAATCTTTCTCTGAATGCTATACCATCCTTTCCCTACACCCAAATTAAATTGACATCCTTTACTTGTTATTCTAGAATCTTGAGATTTCCCTGATTGTCGATTTCACCTCTCTCTAGTATGTGTTCATGTGCTTCTTTTCATCACTGAGTTCTAGGGTTTTATTGGGTAGCACTGGAGTTCATTTTTAGTTTTATCCCAAGATATTCAATAAATGCATGTTGTTTCAAACAAAACAGTTGTTTATAGGTCAGTAATACATAAATAAATAACATCTAATCAAAATAACACCTTCCAAATATTTACAAGATATTCTTAGAGGAGGAGAAATGGTTTCAGAAAGTTTTCCAAAGGCAATCAAGAGATGCCAATGCTAATTTAATATGTTATAAAAGCAATTCAAGTTTATTTGACAACAATGCAAACCAACACTTGCTTAATAAATTTATAGAAAAACATGGAGACTACAATTGAGTTATAGTTGTATTAACTTTAAGCTACATTTTAATCACATTTGAATTTGAATATTTATAAAGATGATATTAATTATGAACCACCTGTGACAATATAGAGTTATAGGCTTCAAGTAAAGCCTTGAAATCTTTTCTGCTGTCTTATCTCTTTTGAAACCTTGCTTCCTAAGAAGATACCAAGACAACTGATTTGACTATGTGTACTACTTGCTGGGTCACTGCATTTGGAGGTTAGGCACATGGGTGTGGCTTCATGACATTTTTCTTTTTGAGGGCTAGAGTGGAAATCGACATTGTCAGCTTTCTATTATTTTCAAGTGTTCAGGAACAACCTCATCTAGCTAAACCCCTGTGCTCTTAACTTGGCTAGCCTAGATAAAAGGGGTGTTTTTGATTCTGGTGAAAATTTACTTGGATTAATCCAGTTTTCAAAAACCTTCATATGGGGATTTTATGTCAAAAATGTAACTTATAAGAAACTGTCATTTTGCCATTTATCATCTGTCTTTTAAATGGTTACTTCAAGAAATTTACAGGTGATGATCCTGAATATATCATCAAAACATCACTAGTACCTCTGCTAAATGATAATTTATGAATTCTACATGATATCATTCCTAAATCTACTTCACCTCCTTTGACATTTTCAAATTTTGGTTGAATAATACACTTAATTGATTATTTTACATGATTTTTCATATCTTCCACTCAAATACAATACTGAGTTAATTAAGGAAACCATACTGATGATTTGGCCCTCAACAACCCAAAACATAATTATCTTTCTAAAATATGTCTTATTCCTTCTTAAAATTTGTGACTCTATATTTAACTCAAGATTTTTCAAAAACTCTCCTGAATTGCTCAGTGAAAATTAGGTTCTATTTTAAAATTAATAATAAGAAGAATGCCTCACATAATAGAACTGTTATTTATACAAAGAAAGACTGAAAATATATTAAGGATTCCTTTCCTTCTTGAATTATCCTTGACTCAATTTAGTTTGACTCTCCTTTTAAAGTTTAACACAATTTGAAATAAAGTTCTTTATTTTCTTGTCCACATTTATGTTTTTGTTCATCAATATCTATTAGCCTAGAGTAAACAGAAAACACCCTGGCTTTGTTTACTATTATCCAGCTATAATTACAACTATCACTTTCCTGAATTTAATTTACAAGTTTCACTCAACACTGGAGAAGATAGAAAAACTCCAATAACACACAAAACAAGTAGATTGTTATTGATTCTACATTAAACACAGATGAATTCATTTTCATCATCCTCTTACAATATAGTCATAGGATGTAATATAGGAGAGGCAATTCCATACTTAGGTCATTAAATTTGATCAAAATGTGAAGCATTTACTGTGGTGTTGTTTTATTCTACTAAATGAATCTTAGTAATATTAATATTTTAAAATTAGAGAAAATGAGTGTTTTAAATTAAAATCTTTTAGTTTTAAAATAAAATAGATAATAATTCAAAATTTTTCTTACAACTTGTAAATAGATACTGGACGATTTCATTTCTTTTTAAAGACTCTAGGACTTACATGAATTTCATAAAATCCTGGTAAATAACTCAAAGTCATTGAATTATTGTACAATTAAACAGAAACAACCACAATGATTAATGCAATTCCTACATTATTCATTTTCTATCAAGTTAGAAATAAATAAATAAAAGAACTGTACATTTCTGTCAGTGATGAACGATGCTGAAACATAAATGTGTCGTGTAATTGGTATTCTACATAATAAACCCATTAAGTTTAAGTCATATGGGACTATATTCAGTTTGCAAATAATTAGTACTACAATGAGTTCAGATAAACCAGAAGCGACATTCACTTACCCAGTAAAATGAGCACTATCATGCCGGATGACTTGGGGCTGTTCACCTGGACGAAATGCACATGTACTTATTCCAGCCACGTCCTAACAGAAACTGTCCTAAATAAGGTTTCAGCTTCTGTCTTGTGTACTTAAGAACATTACTAATTCAAGTCAACTTCCTATGTCACCATTTCCTCACCAATCTTTCCTGAGCTGTGAACTTTCCTAATTATATTCAAATTCAATTATTCTCCTGAGTATGCTAATCCTGGATATTATGCTTCCAAGAAAGCCCACAAACCAATAATAAGGGAAATGATACATACTCTGCACATTCGTGAGAAAGCAGTTTTTTTTTTTTTTTCCTTCAGCTGGGATATTAAACTGTGTAAAAATCTCCCCAATACGACCCAAGATTTTCCAAGACATTTGAGCTCACTCAGTTTCCATCTCAGTTATGGAAATGATTTCATGTAGTTGGAGGACATGCTCAAGGAAAAAAGACATAAGCAGTCCTGAAAAAATACAGGAAATTCAAGTTCCCGCAGTGTAAGACTGGTTTACCTCATCTTCCTAAATGAGGAAAGTTTTGCTCCATGTTCCCTAAACCCCAGTGTGTTTAGAAATTTTGTCACTTTAATCACAGTTTCTCCCACTCTTCAAATTCAGCTACAGTGTAAAAAAAATGATCTCTCACAGTGAAGCAGAAATCCTCTGTTCCGCTGGGAAGGTAATCATTTACATCTGTGTTCACACTTGACAACTCTTCTAGCTCTGATGAGGGATATTGTTTGTCTCACATCTTCTTTGATGCTGCTCTTCCTCACCTAAGCCTAGAGCACATCATCTCCCTCCACCCAGGCTTTTCCCCACTCCCGTGTCATGCAGCTTCTGATTTTAAGTCACCCTGAGCCATTTCTGTAATGCAGTAGGAAATATAAAATGCTGCTGTGGCAAGAAATTAGGAAAAGATAGAGTCAGGAGAGAGGAGCATTTGTGTTTGCCCAGTTACACAGTAAGGTGATTTTGATCACATGCTGTTCATGTTTATTTTATACTAGTAGAGAAGCTATGTTTTGTTTTCAGAATGCATAGTGGAAAAAAACACAGACGTTTGAGTCCAGCGAATGGAAAATGTAACACTTCTTCTTTATAGATTTGGACAGCTTACTTAATACCTGAAGTAAATCACTCCTCTGTAAAATGATTCATAGTATCCATGGTTAAGATTGATATTAAGCATGTATTCAGGGTTTTATATCACACAGGTCCACAAATGGTTATATTACAGCCATTGACTTTATTATTATTAAATGAATGAATTATAATATCATTAAAATTATTTTTCCTTTTAAAGGCATTAGATAGCTAAACCTGTTTTATAACTTCTATCAAGATTCTTGTTTTTTTTGATATAAGCAACTCAAAATGGCTTGATGGAGTTGGTAACTCTCCCAATTGGAGTGGCCTGGGCTAGAATTAATTTCAGGCAAATTTTTAAGTTGTGCCTTTAAATTATATCTTCTGTGCCTTAGTTTTGGTGTTGTTGTAGTTCATTCGTTTTTTTTTTTCCTCTCCTGTCTCAGCTGCTTTCTCCTGTCTCATGCTCAGGAAGGTGGGGTTCTCCTTTCCCCTGGCTGGAAAGATGACTGGAGAGCCCGAGGTGTACATCCTTCTCTCTTAGAAATGAGGCTGTGAAATGGGACTTTTCCTGTTAGAATCCCAGAATTAGGTTACATCAGTTCTAGATGGATCAAAAGAACATCAGTCTTCCCAATGGGTAGGAGCAGCAGGAAAAGGGATCCTTGACAGGCAAAAACAACGTGATCAGAAGAGCATCTAAGTGCTGATTTAAGTAGGGCAACCACAAAAAAGAAAATAAAATAAACAGATATGACAAAGGAAAAGGATGGCATAATGCAGTTTCCTGTTTTAGGGAGGAGATGTAATTGTGACTTTTTAAAGTGAAATGGTACACAGAAACTGAATTTAAGACACAGGGGGTAAATGGCTGTAGTCTTTGCCAAACAAAGACAGATGCTAAGGTCTATAGCTTACAGTGCAGACAGGACCTATGACCCTAGACCTGCTTATTCCACATAAGTAATAATTATTAGCTGTTGCTTCTAAAGCATGATCACTGTGCGGTCAGTCTATAGGTCTTTTCTCAGAATATTTTTAAATGTCTGAAAAATTTAAAAGACAAAGACAGCTAATCATCATCAAATATAGTTATCAAAATATTTTAAAATAAACTAAGGTAATACATATGTTTTCATAAAAGTAAATATCAAGATCCAAGAAGAACTAATAATATATAATTTCAAAGCAGCAGTGATTATGGATCCTAATTTGTGAGATCTCCCACAAACTCCATGATGTACAAAAATATCTGTAATTTCTACTGGTAACAAAGATAGCACAGGAAGTACTGAATTTCAATGAGTTTAGTAAAAAATAGAACAAATTTTGCCACAAGCAATTTTATAGGCATTCCAGATGAATAAAGCCTAATTAATGTCAATAAAACAATACCCTCAATTGTGTTTTCAAATAGAAAGTAGCAATTGAATCAGAATAGTTTAAAGGTGAGAAGGATAATAAAATCATCATTTTCAATAATTTCCAATGATAATGTGTATGATTATAAATATATCCTGTTTCAAATTAAATACTATGAATGCAT
Organism: Urocitellus parryii; assembly: GCF_045843805.1. Lineage (NCBI taxonomy): Eukaryota > Metazoa > Chordata > Mammalia > Rodentia > Sciuridae > Urocitellus > Urocitellus parryii. Next base: position 96,682,352 of record NC_135538.1, read on the forward strand.
AACTGAAACGGAATGATGAAGACTTTCTCTGGAAGGAATCTGTGAGAAGCCCAGGTCTGCTTATTGGGGTTTGCCATCAGTGACCAGAGCTGGCTTGAGGACATGTAAAGGCTCCAGAATTCTTATTCAAAATTCCCTAGTTTCATTTTATTGTTTTATTTTTTCAGACTAAGGAACCACTTTATGACAGTTAAATATAAACTAAACTTCACACCTTGGCAAAATATATCCAGCAAATATTTACTAGAAGTTTATTATATCAAAGATTCTGGAAACACAAAAATTGAGGCATGGCCTCAAGTTTTGGGATTAGATACACTAGGGGGCAGATGAAACTACATATAAAAAGGAAAAACAATGTTAACTGGGTGTTATGTTGTATATCTATAGTCACAGATACTTGGAAGACTGAGGAAGGAGAATCAAAACTTCAAGTTCAGCCTAAGAAACTTAATGAGTCCCTCTCTCAAGAAAAAAAATATTAAAAGAGATGGACATGTAGCTCAATTGGTATTTGCCTACCATGCTTGAGGTCCTGGGCTCAATGTACTTTTTATTTTCCTGTACTGAAAAATAAATAAATAAAGGTTGAACAACAAAGTCAACCTTCATCAGTCTATTTAATAGAAGACATTTAATAAAAGACATTTAATCTATTTAATAGAAGACATTTCCTTTTGAAACACAAAGCTCTTTAAACTTTTGTCTAATATTTGACTTTCCCTAATTACCCTGGCATTTATCATATATTTGTCTACTTTAAACTTCATAACATTCTCTCATCTGAATGGGAGATACAAGGTCTGATTATCTTTAAAGTCAACATAATATTGACACCTCTAGAAGAAGGCACTCTGGATAGAGATAAAGGTAGAGATAGAGATAAAGATAATGTTCCTTCTCTATAAAGTCTGTAAATAGGGTTCAAAGAGAAACAAAGGAAAATTACTCACAAGTATGTTTTATTTTCTTTTGAGATATGAAAGATTCATACTTTTTTTTTTTTTACTAGAGGGATTTGCAGCATTTGGAAAGGAATTTCTGATTTTCAGGAATTTGGACACCTCTAAGAATGGTCTGTCAAGACTAACTATTGTAATGCATTCTTAAGTCTTTAAAATTTCTTAAACTTTTATTTCCACTCTGCTTCCCATTTCATGTTAATATTAGAGTATGTTGCACATTCTGATCATCACCATTAAAAGATATTATGTATCTATAGATGCAGCAAAGTTGCTATGTCAACCCATCATGTACTTATATGATAATTTATTTTTCCCTTTGGTGTAGAATATAATCACCTTTGAAATGTGTTTGTCACAGTGCAAACATTGTCCATCAGAGAGATGATTGATTCCATAAGGAATGCCTCCTACTGAATTCTAAGTTGAGCAATCCATGAGATGTCCAGACCAGCTCTCCCAGTGAACCCATAGAAAAAGGCTCTGGATATTCCTTGGAGATGTCTGGTGGCAACATAAAAGGATTTTTAATATGTGATCAAGGCAACTGGAAACAGATTCACATTGTGAAAATTACCTTCCTTGCCTTTTCAAGATAACTTTTTCCATTGTAAATATGTTGGTACCTATATATAGTCCTGGAAAACAACAAATAGAGAGGTAGTCCAGTTTAAGTTGCCCAAGTATATCTTCTTTTAATTTTTTGTACATTTTTGAATGTTTTTACTTAATTAATTTACTGTGTTTCTAAAGCATCCTTGTTATCATATTTATATTTGTATATTAAAATATTAATTGTATCTCTTGCATTTTTTCTTCCAAAATCAAGAAAAGAAAAAATAACCATGATTCTACTAGTGTAACTGATGTTAATGTGTTTGCCTTTCTTAGTTTTGACAAAAATATACATAAATTTGTGTACTATATACTGTTTTTCAGAGAATACTTATCACAGGATTATTAATAAATTATAGATAGAAAAAAGACTTGATGAAGGTAGCTATCCTGAATTTCCAGTTGATTATTTCTATTTAAACTGTATATTTGTTTCTTGGGTGTAAGGTATAATTGAAAAAAAAAAACCACCAAAAAATAGACTTTCCAAATCCCAAGTGTTAAAATAGAAATTCAAATGACTCAGATTCCATGAGTAGCATATTAAATTAATGCTTCATCCATGCAGTATATTTTAATTGAAATTATTCAGCTGTTGATTGTGATTACTAAAATAACTTATAATCTTTGTTAAAAATGGAGGAAATTATAAACTAGAAAATGTAAATAATGTGTAATTGAGTCTGAATGATAATTGTCAAGATTTTATGGGCACTTTTCAAAAATTTCTAAGCATTTTCATGAACGTACATCATGTGTGTTTTATTAAGATTATACTCTACATATTTATGCAATCTATTTTGTGATCTTAACAAAGGACAACAAACACATTTCCATGTCCATGTGTAGATAACAGAATTAGTGTGTTTATTCTATCTAGTATATGATTATAGAGATGTTTTAAACTTTATTCAGTCTACTATTCACTTATTTATTCAACAAATAGTTATTGAGCCCCTATTATGTTCCAAATACAGCTCTTATTTTAGAGCTAGATAATAATAAAGACATATCTCCTCCTTGGCAGTATATATTCTAGTTGGGGAAGATAAGAATAAACAAATAAAAATAAATACCATCTACATTAGAAAGTTGTAAGTTGAATAAGAAACATAAGACAGGAGAGAGGAGAATCATGGGAGAAAGAATGATCATATTATAGAGGATAAGTAGGGGAAGAAAGTGCATGCATAACACAGAATAACTCAGAAGAGATTTCAGATGAGGAGAGAGCAATGTCAACATCTTGATGTCTTGATATTGGGTGTGCGTGTGGCATGTTCTCGGAGCAGCTATTGGGCCACTGTGACTAGGACAGATGGACAAAGGGAAGAGAAGCAGGACATGAGGTCAAAGAGGTTCTGGTCCAAATAATGTGGCTTTTTTTAAGCATTTACTAGGGCCTTTTTTTTTTTAATTATATGAAATTAGGATTCCTAGAGTAGTAACAGAATTTGGCTAATTTTTTCCCCAGTGCTGGAGATTAAACCTCACATATGTTAGGCCAGTGCTGTGCCACTGAGCTACATTGCTATCTCTGGCTGACACTTTTTTTATACTGTCATAGATGTTGCTGTGTGGAGAACAGACTACCCCAAATTAAAATGAAAGCAGGAAACCCAAGTATAAGACAACTCAGTGCACTGGGGCACTGTAAAATATGAGAACAGAAAGATGAAGGAGAGACAGAAAGAAATGGCCAATGAGGTGACAGGAAATCCATGAGAACAGAGCATCCTAGATGACCAGTGAAGAAAATGTTTCAGAGAAAGGAATAATTAACTAGTAACAATTCGTGAGGACAGGATATTGATTTGGCAATGTGAAGAAGGCCATAATATGAAAATATTTGTGGGATTTGGTCCACAAATACATAGATGGATTGGATTTGGGATTAAATGAAAGTTCTGATAATAAGCGTTTCCTTTTTCAAGGGAATTTGCTGTAAAGAGAAGCAGAGAATTGGGGCTGGAGAGGGATATCGGGTCAACAGAGATGCTACTGCAGACACAGATTATATTTGTTCTATACTTAAATGACTTTTCTGGCTGCAAAGAAAAAACAAATGAGTTTTTGAGTTACACCATAATGTGTACTTCGACTATTTGTTACAGCTCATTTGTCTCTAAAATTTAAGCTCCTGCCAAAGGTTACCATCCTAGTTCATTTTCTCCCTTGTAGAGTTATTTCTAATTTTTGTAGTCAGACCATTATTTCAGAGGAATGAGTTTCAATGCTTCTTCATTACTTTGGCTGAACAGGGAAACTTTGAACCACTAGTACTTCTTGGACACAATCTCTATCTCTATGTAGTTTCTCTACATAGTCTACCCATCTTAGTTGCTTCAAGAAAACTGAGCTTCTTATATGTCAGATTAGAGTTCTGTGTAATATGTGTCAAGAGTCTGATGGAAGGCTTTTTTTTTAAAAGCAGTAGTTAGTTTTACTGTTACTGTAATGAAATATCTCAAAAACAGGCTAATTTTATGAAGAAAAGTTCATTCAGCTATAGTTTTGGAAGCTGAAAGTCCAAGATCAAATGGCCTCCTTGGTTGGCCACTGGTGGAGACCTAATGGCAGATGGCATCATGGTGGGAGAAAATTCTAGAGGGAACATTCCCAAATAGGAAGCCAGAGAGGCCAGGCTTCCACAATCTCTTCTGAGTGTACTTCTCTAATGATCTGAGAACTTCCCACTGTGTTCTACCTCTTGAAAGTTCTACTACCTCCCAACATTGCCAACCTGTGTTGGGCTTCCAAAAATAGAACATCTGGGGGACACATTCAAACCATTGCAATGGATTTTGTTAGTTAGCCTTCAAAATCATGTTATGTAAACCATTGCAAACTATTGGTTGAGGAAATTACTTAGTTTTGCCTCAGATCCCAATTCCTGATGGAAGAGTATCAACACTATGTTGTAAATAGCTTGTGGGATGGTGTATATAATGTTGAGGGTATCTATGAGAAGAACATCTGCCATAACTTACAAGCATCAATTACCTTCTTCTTCGACTCATATTTCTCCCTTGTATCATGCCCTTATATTTTGACATAATTTCCAGTCCTGCATGATTTTCTTATTCTCTTATCACTTTCCTGGTTTCATTTCCTTGCCTCCCAATTTGACCCTATGGCTAGGCACTTTTTCACATTCTTCAGTACCTCCAGATGCCCTCTCTTGTGATCCTTAAATACACTAAATATTTCAGTCGCTAAATTTAATTATGTCTGCTTCTGAATTACTGTATCATATTGGAGAAAATTACATTACTGCATTGTTGGATTTATTTTCATTCTCCTTATTTTAATTTCTTACTCTCAACTAGAGTTTTTGACACTGCCCAGCAGTACTGTCACAAATTCTAAGAAATATTGCTCATTCCCCTGGTTGACAATTATAAATATTTACCATTTATCTGAAATACAATTCTTTTACAATTCTTTTCTACTAACAGAAAATTTGGTCCATTGCAAACAGAAATTTATCATATTTTTTTAAATTTAATCTCCACAATATTTAATTTCCAAAATTCAATATTTTTGTTCAGTTATGTTTATCATTAAAAAGAATATGAACATATAATACTTCATTTTTCTTTATAGATATAGCAGTTTTCCATCTATTGGTTTCTTAGAAGAAGAAGAAGAAGACTTCTCTGAAGTCTTCTCTTTATCTCTTTATTCTTTTTTTAAAAATAAACATTAGTACTTTCTTTTTATCGTAGTTGTATTAATTATACAAAGCAATAGTATTCATTGTGACAATTTCACAATGCATGTAATATATTTTGATAGTATCCATCCACCCTACATCCCTCTGTTCCCCCTCACCCTTTCTGGGTTCCTTTCCCCTTCCCTAACAGTCCCCTTCTATATTTTTTTCCCTAGATTGGAGAGTAAACATGGGATGCGTGTCATTCTGATCTCCAGTTCCATCCATTTTGCCAAAAATGATATGATTTTGTTTTTTATCATAGCCGAAAAATATTTCAGTGTGTTTATATGTCAAGTTTTCCTTATCTACTGATGGCCACCTAGAGTGATTCCGTAACTTGATCATTATGTACAGTGCTATGATAAATATGGGTATGCAGATATTCTATAGTATGATGACTTTGATTTTTTCAGGTATAAGGAAAGAATGTACTAGTTCTATTTTCAGTTTCGTGACAAATCTCTGTAGTGGCTCTATTAATTTACATTCCCACCAAGAGTGTATAAGGGTTCCTTCACTGGCCCTTACAACATCCTCACCAGCATTTGTTCTTTTATAATATTCTCAATAATAGCCATTATTACAGGGGTGAGATGAAATCTCGTTTTGATCAATATAGTTTTGATCTGCATGTCCTGATTGCTAAATATTTTGAGCATTTTTTATGTATTTATTGGTCATTTGTACTTTTTAAAACTTGTTCTTTTTAGTTATACAGGACAGGACAGTATATTTTGACATATTTATACAAACATGAAGTACATCTTATTCTAACAAATGGGATGGTATCAAACTAAAAGGCTATTTATAGAAAAAGAAACAATCAAGAATGTGAAGAGAAAGCCTTCAGAATGGAAGAGACATTTTTGCCACCCGCACCTCAGAAAGAGCATTAACCACCAGGATATATAAAGAACTGAAAAAACTTAACATCAAAAAAAAAAAAACCCACAAATAACCCAATTAATAAGTGGGCAAAGAAACTCAATGAGTACTTCACAGAAGAAATACGATTGGTCAACAAATATATGAAAAAAATGTTCTACATATCTAGCTATTAGAGAAATGCAAATTAAAACTGCACAGAGATTTCATCTCACTCTAGTCCGAATGGCAATTATCAAGAATACAAGTAACAGTAAATGTTGATGAGGATATGGGGGAAATGTACACTCAAACATTGCTGGTGGGCCTGCAAATTGGTGCCACACTGGAGAACATTATGGAGATCTCTCAGAAAATTTGGAATGGAACCATCACTTGACCCAGTTATCCTACTCTTAGCTTTAAACCCAAAGGACTTAAAATCAGCATACTACATTGAGACAGCCATATCCATATTTATAGAAGCTCAGTTCACAATAGCTAAATTATGGAACCAACCTAGGTGCCCGTCAACAGATGAATGGATCAAAAAATTGTGATATATAATGGAATACTACTCAGCTAGAAAAGAATGACTTTATGACTTTCTGGCAAATGGATGGATCTAAAGCTATTATGCTAAGTGAAATAAGCCAGTCCCCCCAAACCAAAGATTGAAGATTCTCTGTAATATGTGGATGCTAACATCCAATGGGGGCAGGGGAGAATAGAAGTTCAGTGGACTAGACAAAGCATAATGCAGGGAAAGGAAGGGGGACAGGAATAGGAATGACATTGGAATGGATCTGACATAACTTTCCTATGTGTGTATATATATATATATATATATATATATATATATATATATATATGAATATACCACAGTGAATCTCCACATTATGTACAACCACATGACTGGATCCTAATTAGAATAAGATGTACTCCATGTTTTTATGAATATGCTAAAAATATACACTAATATCATATATAACTAAATATGTCAAAATATTCTCTTTTTAAATTTTGGTCATGGAAATCAAACCCATGCTAAACATAGGCTCTGCCACTGTATTACATGTCCCGCCCCCTATTTTTACATTATTTTTAAATTAAATCCATCTTACCTTTTACTTCATTTTAAATCAAGTACTACTTAAGAGCATGTGTCTTAACTTTTTAGGCTAACATATATCCATATTAATATTATTTGTACGTAGTATATACCAACAAGGTTTCTAAGTGCTGTATATGTGGTAATTCAATACTCAAAAGAGCTCTAAGATGTTGTATTATAATTATATATTATATTTATAATATACTATATTATACCATTTTAATCTTTATATTACTGAGGAACTAGAGAGAAGAAGAGTAACTTTTCAAGATCATAAGACTAAGCTAACTTAAGGGTTTAAGTTCACAACCACTATTAATATTGACTCAATTTATGACTAGTGGGTATTAAATTATTAAATTGGTTTGCAATATCTATACCTTCCTGCCTTTATTAAAGTTTTCTGAGTGACTAAAAAACATTACCAAGTTTTATAAATATTCTGACATCTTAAGAAGGTAATCATGCTCTTATGTATAGACAACAAAGTATTGTATACATATGTGTGATATCAATACATTATTTTAGTTTGATGTTACTTTGTGTGACAAATACATTAATGCTAGTATGATACATATATGAATAGATAGTTGGCATGTGATCAAGTTTTTTTTTAAATTTTTATATTGTCAGTATTTTGTTAATATTATTTCAAGTTCATAAAAGTTTGTGACCATGACCATGGATTTGGGTTGTATTTATCCCTATGCAATGTTTCTCTTTGTCATATTATCACCTTATATTTTACTTTGCCTAATATTAATATATTAACTTTATTTTAACTTGCACTTGCCTGGACTATCTTGTTCATGGTTTTTCTTTAAAATTTTCCTTATCATTTTATATGAATATATATATGACTAGGGAGATGGAAATTCAGGGCCACATGCATGCTAGACAAGTGCTCTACCAATTTTTTAGTCTACATTCTCAGCCTTAAATACACTTCTTATAAACAATGTATGACCAGAATTTGGTTGAGTAGGATTCAATCCACTCATTTTTACTATAAAATATAGTTACTTTTATACTTTCTAAGTCATTTTGTAATGACAGTTTTCAACCCAATACCCCAACTCATTATCAACTTTCAGATTTTTATCTTAAATCATTTAAGATTTTTAGTCCCAGTCTCCTAAGAGGTTTTTCCTTAAGTGTCACTCCTTGTTGTAAAGGTTCTTTTTAAATTTTTTTTTGAAAAATATTTTTTAAGTTGTTGATAGACCTTTACCTCTGAGCCCCAGCCCCAGCCCTCTCAAGGTTCTCAACACGCATTTTATACACTTTCATAAATTTCAGCATTAGTGCAGAACAGACTGCTGATTTCCTCTCCGCTATCTATGTTACTATTTTTCCCTAATCTGAAACATCACTGAGCCCAGTTAAAGCACTTCATATCCCGTCCTCTCTGAAAATAAAAATGGTTAATCAGGGTTTCCAGGAAAGTTCCTGAGAAGGGGAAAGGCTGATGTCACAGATGCCATGTATCTTTCTGTTTATTCTTTCTCTTCTCTTTGCTATGATTCGGGCATAATAAACGCAGTGTTAACAGCCACCTTTCCTGCAGGGCAACCTGGAGCATGAAAACCTTCTTGAATGATACAGAGAAAATATGGGAGCCTGGTGTCCTGAAGACTGTGCACTCTGCATGTCATCCTCCCCTGCCCTGCCTGCTCTGAAGTGCAAGTAAGTGAAAGACAAGGAGACTTTGGCTTTGAGCCACTCACTTGAACGTCTGTGAAACTGTATCTAAAACTAACCCTATCTAATAGATGATCAGTTTTGATTTGACATTGTAATTGTATGCGCATATGTGAATGTTTATGTTAAGATTTGCTACTCAGCTCATTTCTTGTCACCTTTATTTTCCTGTTCTGAATTCTCATTTTGCCACTTCAAGTTTAAATAGTTTTTAAAGTATTTTCTTGGGAGGCATTCTCTTTGATTCACAAAATCTCCCCAAAATGTCACCCTTTGGTTTGACACATTCTGGATTTGGCACCCACAAACCACTGACTTATTTTCCTGCCTAGACACAGTCTCCAGAAAGGGCTCAAGGATTACAGGGTGGCCCCCTGAGAAAGAGCAATCCAAGTGTAAACTGCACTACTAAAGAGCTTCTAAGACTTGGACCTAGGACAGGTTTTAATATGAGACACCTCTGGATGTGTATAACATGAGAAAAGAAAATGTGTCTTGCATTCCTTCTGTTTAAAGTAGACACATACATTTATACACTCAATGAGAGAGAGAGAGAGAGAGAGAGAGAGAGAGAGAGAGAGAGAGAGAAACAGACCCTCACAGCCCACACTCATATAGGAAGGCCACCATTAGCCAGGGAGCCGCTAGCTAGCAGAGTAGGCTGTGGGCCAGGTGGTGGCAGATTCTTGGCTGTAAGATTAGCAGATTGGCAGCAATGGCTGGGTGGGTGCCTGAGGCAGCATATGCCAGAAGGAGGGGGTGGGGTACATCCCTTGGCAGAAAAGAGGAAGGAGACACCTCAGGGAGTGAACTTGCATGCATGGTCACAACTCAGCCTCCCCATCCACACACAGAGAATAAAACCATGTTAACAAGGGGAGGACAAACTGCAAATGTATTTAAAGTACCTCCTAGTCTGAGCTACTGGAACCGCACCACTGTTAAAGTAGGTGATGGCTAAGATCCATTGTAAATAGAATTAAACATTAATGTGATCTCTCTTATTCCCCAAATCTTCATCTAGATGTTAAATCTTTTGTTGACTTTCCAGCCCCCATTGCCACTGCCTTGGTATAGATCCAAATTATGTTCCTTGAGAATGGATACTTTTATGAAAGCCAATTTGAGATCTAAACTTACAACCCTCCAGCTCTCGAATTCATCACTATAGGGCTATTAATATACTTTGTAGAACACAAGCTAACCTGGTCACTGTTCTGAACAAAATTCTTATATTGCTCCTCATTATGTAACACAAGTTTCAAGTTTCCTTGAACATTGTAAAAAGTGTTTTACTATCTACCCCTTCCCGTCCATCCCATACCAGTTCCTGCCAGGGCCCCATTTTCCTTTAAATGATATGATGGGGGTGCTGTTCTACATCCTGTCTGAATATGGAGCTGTCCCTTCTGTACAGAATGGCCTTCTTCATGTCTGCCTTTACATTCCAGCAACTCTTTTCAATGTCACCTTTCTCTAAGCAGAGCCAGACATTTTATCCTGTCTAATCTCTGACACCTAAAAAATGATTTTTAAATTTTGTTTAATTTCTTCCCAACAAAAGCATTAGCTTAATGTGGGTAGGCATTTCGTTCTTTGATCTGTATATCACTTCTAAGTACAGTGTTCACATAAATCGTAAACATTCAGTTTTTGTTTTCTTTACTAGCAATGTCTCACATTGTCCCTAACACTTTTCAAAAGTAAGTAAAATAAAGCACAATCTGAGACAGCGGACCTCTCATTTATTGGTTCAGTCTGTGAATGTTTACTGTTAATGTGACACTTGATGGCACAGAAGTTTCTTAATTCCATCTAGGGAGGTCTCAAGATATGTAATGTAGGGATGTTTACTCTTTGGTTGTGGCCTGACCTGGGCAGAATAATTTAACCAAGTCTTCATTGGAAATTTGTAGTAAGAACAATCTCTTATAGGCCATGTTTTGGGAGATTAGGGTTTAAAATCTTCATTTGTATCTAACCTGTATTTTTATAGTTCCAGTTCACTTGTGATACAGTTTAGTGATATTGAAAAGAAACATTGTGTATATGTAACTATATCTGAAGCTAGCTTTCCTTTTTGCTTGCCATTCATGTCTTTAAATTTTTCCAAGTACTCTTGGTTTTTGTGCTTTCTAACAGACTTTATTTATATTTATTTGTTCCAAGAATCATTTTAGTGCCAAATACAATTTTAAAAATTAAAATTACAGGAAATGAAGACAAATAGGGAAGGAAAAGTAGGAAAATAAAGTGAGACTAGATGGAGATTAGCACATACAATGTTGCCTAGGACATGGTATATATTTGCAAAGGTGGGAATGAGTAGGTTACAGATCTAATCTTTCCAACAGGCAATTTGAAAAGTGAGCACAATTTGGAAAAAAAAACAAAAACAAGATATTGTACAATGGTATTAAGATGAAAACAAGAAAAGTACAAGTACTCTCGGGGCTTAGTGCCCCCCAAATTTTCCTTACAAACTCTTTCATTTTAGGACTTTGGAATGCCATGAGCAAGGTCAGTCACAATTTTAGGTAAATGGAGTAATGTACTTTTAGGACTCATCTTTGGACTGGAATACTAATATCCTGTAAAAGTATACACACACACACACACACACACACACACACACACACTGTATCAGGAGAAACCAGTTTCTCCTGAGGTTAATATAAGAATGGGTTTTCAAGTAGATGGAAAGACAGGGAAAAGAAAAAAAAAGATTCCTTGATCTACCACAGAAAATTCTCCAAAGATATTGTTTCCAGTCATTGGTTTTGATATGCAAAAGTAAATTCTCTAGGTTCTTTTCATTACTTCCAGTTAGTTTCTGAAAAATCATAAGGAAGCTTATTTATAAGTAAGATCAAAGTGACAACATCTGGTAAGGGTAGAAAATGTTTTGTTTTTTCTTCTCATTCTTTTTGACCAAATATTGCTAGTTACAGATCTATAACTGGGAAAAAATCTGTGAATTGTAACAAAAGTCTGGAACAAAGCTATATTGCTAGAAAAGAATAGGGACTTATAATTTAGTTCTTATAAAACAGGATTATATTGACATTTTCAAACATTAAGAAGCCAAACAAGGACAATGGCTGCAACAGAACACAGCCAACTGGAGTCAGAAGTGGGCAGAGAGGCCCATAGACTAGAGACGCTCTCTCCAAGATATAACAGAGTCCTTTCTAAAATGAATGAGTGAATGGTGGGCCTCCCTAGAGTCCCAGGTGATAAATAAGTGGTTAAAGGCCATTCTGTACCATGTGAGTCAGAATCTGGATTTCATTCCAAACCAAGGGAATCTTCATTTTTAACAAGAATCTCAAGGGATATTGAAGCAAAAAAATTGGTAGTCCCTGCCAGGGAAGACTGGTCACAATAATGCAAACTTGGAAACAAAGTACAGTCAAAATCCACTCCCACTAAATCACTCACAGAATGTCCAACTTTAAGAGGCACTAGCACAACTTACCATCTAAGAAGTGCTGAAAAATATCAGTGCTGTTGTGTGATTGGATGAATTGTCTTCTATATAGGTGACCAGGATTTACATTGGCCAAAATCCTTGAGTGGAGGTATTAAATTATACAAACCCTGGCTAGTGAGCTTATTGGGGTATAGCTATGCAAAATAATCATGTTTATTTAACATATTTTATTAAGCTCTGTAATGATGGTAGTAGCTGTTTTTAGTGATTTATTCTGGATATTCCTGGTGACAACATGATACTGTTATATGTATATAAAATACTTAACTATCATTCTGTGCTCTGTAATTTAGTCATCCTAAATTCATCTGATTTAAGTATTGAATTAAACAACAACAACAACAAAAACAGTTACTTAAAGAAGGTGGCAGAACTCATTAATGTTTTATCCCAATGAAAATCTTGTTAAAGGAACATCTTAACAGACCATGGCTCTTAAAATATCAAGTTTTAGAACCAGTATAAGCATCAGTAGCTGGCCTTACCATCACTTTTCAACCAATTAACAGATGGTAGATGGTTTCAGTTTCTTGAACAAGTTACATTCAGGGCTCTTTTTAATCTGCTTGTAAAAAGTTGATGAACAATAAGCATGAAAGAGTGTCTTACAAGAATACATACAGTGCTGTGAACTTTTGAAACAGAGACTTCTGTTCACAAAACAAGGAACGTATTTCCTTTTTCAGCCTTCTGAACTCCACCATCTCACTGTATTCTAGTTATGTTTAAAAAACGTGATAATAAGAGCACAATCTAGGGGCAAGAAGGTAAGGAACAGTTAGCACCTTTTAGAAATGTGACTGTAACAAGCTTGGGGTAGCATTTGAAGCCCATTCTTCAGAATCTGTTGGTAAAACCAAACAAACTTATTTATGATGATACATCCTAAAGGCCTAGAGTGGATTTTCAGGTGAGGAAAGTGGAATTTTTAGAATTGGTGGACTCTAGATTCAGGAAAGAATACATACGTTGTCAGGAGAAAAGTAGTTTTGTAATACAAATATTTTAATTAATTTGGTCAATTCTTACCAATCTGTAGAAAGTTGCTTCCAGAGGAGAACTAAATACAATATACCTAGTTTAATAATTAAATGAGGAGGAGTTCTGCCACCTTTTCAACATGCCAGAGTAGAATGGGGTAAATTCTACATTTATAACAGCTCTGGACAAAAGGAATACAATCACAGGATTTACATAGTAAAGAGTACCTACTGCAGATACATTTCAGATGGATAATTTGCTATGTAAAAAAGATGAATAAATGAGAAAATTATTAATAAATACTAAAGAAAAATGATATGAACCTATTCCTGCCTCCAAACACACCTAGTTAAAAGCAAAGACTGGGGAGTAAGAAGTAAGGGTTGTAGAGGCTTTGCAAGATCAAGTTTTGCAGATTTGTGTGGTCTTAAAGAGCATTTGTAAATAATAAAATTATTTTCAGAATTGCTTCTAAAGTAGGAGAAAAAAATAATGTGTGTTCATGACACCAGAGACGGGGTAAAGAAAGCGACATAATTGAAGCCCTAGAAGTCTTCCTTCCTGAAGTGTTAGGTATCTGTACCACAGGAGAAAGGCTGGTAATTCTGAGGTCCACCTAACTTCCCAAGGTCTTTGTGCCTGGCTTGGACCTTTTATTTTCAGTGCTATAGAAGAGCGATCTCTGCATTGTATCAAACTGACATGATCTTCATTAGGAAAAAAAAAAAGTAAAAATTTGTCTTCAGTACACAATGTCTACAAATTAGTGTAGTACCATTTATGGTCTTGCTTTTTCTCTGGGTAGGGAAGGAATTTCAGAATGGACCTTGTTATTAAAGACATTTGATTCAAAAGTACTATTGGCATGGAATGTTAGAGTAGATGGACTATTCATGGACCTTTCCTTTTCATTTATTCTAATTTCTATAACCATATGAAAGCCAGTAAAAGTAAACTTAACAAAAATCAATACAAAGAAAAAAAAATCTGTTGGAAAATCTTTCTATAACAGCAAAGATATGAAACCTGGATATTTGTAACAGGGTGAGGAGAACTAGTTACCAGATTAAAAGATAAGAGAGTGAACTAGATAAAAGAGAAATCGTTAAAAGACTCATATAAAATTAAGATACATTGTGAGATATTTGCAGACCAACTACCTGTGTTGAACCATGCGCACACACACACACACACACACACACACACACACAAAGATTTACATTTGCAAACATTTTACAGTGCTTGAATATGTGTGTCAGTAAGGCTCTAATACGAGTGGGTTATTTTTTCCAATTCCATAATGGATATTGTGTATGACCTGGACACAGCTTATTAGATAAAAGTTCTCCACTTACATCTTTTAAATCCATGTCCTGTGAAAGGGAACATTATCCGTTTCTGAAGATATCCTCTGTGTCACAATTAGTAGGAAATGGAGCGCCAGGTTACCAGGCACTATATCAAGGGTTTCCCAGTTCCACAAACATTTTGGTTATTTCATACTTCCCTAGTAATTAACATATTGCCTTAGCATTTTGAAATTCATTTTGAATTTATTATGTAAAAATCAACATTTAAAAAATAAATATTATCTGTTACTACATAGGGGTTTGACCTACAAAAGGTAATGCAATCGATGTTTTGCTTCTGAAGGTGCCATAGGCTACTCCATGAGCACATATACCCACTGATCTAACTTGGCTTTGGATCTCAAAACTTGGATCCTTTCCATTTGAGACAGCAAGCTTAGCTAGGCCTTGGAAAAGGAGCCGATACATCCAGAAGTCCATGGTGAACATTATTCTGGCAATCATTGATATTCTAGGAAGGAAATAACTGACCTTTTAAAAAATGTAAAATTGATAAGGTTTTTGTTGTAAAGCACTTTTTTCCCTTTTTTTTCCCCTTTTCCTTGAATTCTGCTTCATTTTTTTTCTCCAAATTTACTACTTGCCAATTGTTCTTAAGAAATAGAGCCTAGGGTTGGGCTGCAGAGCACTTGCTTAGCATGTGTTTGATCCTCAGCACCACATATAAACCCATAAAATAAATGTCAATTGACAACTAAGGAATATTTGAAAAAAAGGAGAAGGAGCCTGAGGTCATTGGATGGTGCTGAACTGAAGGAAGGTCCAGGAGCTCAGTAAGGCAAGAGAAACTCCTAAGAGATCCATCAGTGCTGAGGTTGGGGATCTGCCCTATAGGCAATGAGTGAGAAAGCAGTGAAAGGAAGATGGGACCAAAGAGGTGCTCCAAGAAACTCCTTCTGTTACCCACTTCTCCTTCATGGCATTGGCCTGGATCAAGGTACAGATGCTCTGATCCCTCTTCAGGGTTGGTTCAAGCGGGGAGGTGATTAGTACCTACTCAGTGATCATAGATTGCTCAGAGCAAAACATTCTCACCACTGAAATAGATTATCTTTCACTATAAAAATGTTCACGTACTCCTGAGGAATACCCCTAGACTCTAATCACATCTCCCTAGGAGCCAAGTATTTATCTTGCCTGACTACTTTATCTTTGATAAAGGTTAAAATTAAAAGTGCTGAATAAGAAAGGATCTTGAACATTAAAATTCTTGGCACTTGACTCTGAAATTTAACAGAATCTTTTAAAGCAGAAAAATATATATTTTCAGAATTCACCATTGAGTTTAAACAGTCTTACACATAATGGCTTAGAACAATTAATTATGTAAATGGATGCTTTACATAATATAATAAATTGAAAATCATGAGGTTGTTTTTCTCTAAGTCAAAAGTACATTGAACCTCTGACTCAGAATGAAAGCTCCAAAATTTAATGCTTTATGTACATAACTTTATATAACTTTTAAGAAATATTTCTGTATTAATCTTAACCTTTATTGTAATACGGCTCTTAGAAACAATATTAAAGATCTTTTATAACATGATTATCCCTGGTTATATAAACTTATTGGGAAAAATATTTTGGTCATTAAGTACTGCACCAGAGGGCTTAATCTGATCCTTAACTGCAAAGATTTGACACTAATTATGAGTGAATATTCAATTTATCTAATCAACAACAACAAAATTTTTCTTACAATAGAGAGGGCAGTATGATGTGATTATAGAATTCTCAATATGATTTTTTTTTACTTAAAAACTGCATCATGAGTACTCTTCACAGCAGCGGATGTGTAATCACCTTGGGTTTGATAAGAAATTTCCTATGAAGATAGTACACTCAGGCATAAATAACTTTTAAAAGTATAATTGTTGAACAATTGACATGATGTTACACACATGGAACACCACAACTAGAAAAACACATTTCATGGAAAACTTAAAAGACCTTCAAACTTCAAAAGTTATGAAGAAAATTTAAAGAATAGGAATACGTGGCAAATCAGGGGGCATCTTTTGCCCCCTATTAGTAGCAGTAGTTATCTAGAAGACAAGACCCTTTGAACTTTGAGTAAGTGTTTTTCATGCCTTTGTACTTCATTTTCTGTGGTAAATAAAGTAATAAAATTGACAGATTAGCAATATTTCTCCTGTTTATATAATGGCTCTAAAAAACACTATTATTTTGCTTCATGCAACTTGAGAACCATTTGAACATAAGCTACTGGAATTATTATTATTTTTTTGTTTGAGTTGTGACTTGTGACTTGTAGGAAGTAGAAAAGTCATCAGTTGTGAAATTAACTTTCATAAAAAGCTTTCTAAATTGTAATAACTAGCCAGATATTTTTGAAAAGCAATTGACTATTATTATGATATACACCAAATGCAAAACATGGTATTATTACACTAGTATCAAAATACTAATAGCCCTCCTTGTAATTTGGATCAAACAACTTTGGGATTTTTGCCATTCTGAAGTTTCAGATTTAAGCATCTTCAGAGTACATTTTATGTGGATTTTCTTGATCATCTTTACAACAATGTACACTGGGAGTGAAACTTGATATCATTGTGGTGAACACGGCAATGAACTTACCAACAATTTGTGACAGGTATTTAATATCCAGAAATTCTTCATGTTTTGTGAAATTTGAAAGTAATTTTTCTCACAAACTGGGTACAATCTATTGTCAAGAATGAATGACTCAAATATCTAGGTTTGCATGGTTTTGTAGTAATTCAGAAATAATAAAGCTCAAACATAGTCTATATTAGGTAAAATTATTATCCCTATTGAAAATAAAATTTCAGTGACAATGACATCTTACTACATTTTTTTAAAATGTAACAGAAAAAAACAGAGATACATATTCAATTGTATAGCATAAAATGGCCCAACACAATCTTCATAACAAATCTTCTCATTTGTGTCATTAGCACATAATGAGGTAAGTAGTTGACCCTTTATTCCATCACATTCATAGAGCTTACGAACACTTGTGTCTTTACCATTTGTCCTATTAAGGTATCCATACAAGTCCAGCTCTCTTAGGAAGTTCCAGGGTCCACATGTTGAGAGATACATACATGGTCCATTATTTCCTTTCCCAGAGTTTAAGTACTGGCTTTATTTTATGATTTTCCTTCCAGGTAATGATCATTCTTAAAAATAATCTGCTTTCACAAAACTTAAATTTTTAATAAATAAAACTGAGAATTTGAAAGTCTTAGTTAAAAACACAAGTCATTCAGGTTATTATAAGCATATGAGTGCCTGGACACCGGTCTTCTTTCACACTGCACTTATAACACAGTGGCACTTATTTTATAAGCCATTATCTCTTTGAGTGAGATGACACTTGTGAGGTTCAGCATTGACACTCAGCCTCTTCTTTCAGACCTCCAACCAGGTTGACAGTAGTGATGACGGTGGTCCCTGTTGTAGATACCTGTGCAGTAAGAGACTTTATTTCACACGGGCTAATAAATTGATGCCAATGGTATCATTTTTAGCAGTGTTTCTCAAATCTTAAGGTGCTTGAAAATCACCTGTAGGTCTTGTTAACACATAGATTCCTGGGTACCACCCCAAGGTTTCTGGTTCAGTAGGTTTTGGTTTTGCATGTTTAGTAAGTTCCCCGGAGATGCTGATGCTGATTCAGGAACCACACTTTGAGAATCACTGATTTAGAGCAAAGAAATTCTGATTTCAGATCAGTTATACAAATGCCACCTCTCTGAGTTTTCTTCTCTCTCTCTCTCTCTCTCTCTCTCCCCCCACCCCCTCTCATTCACTCTTAAATCTCTCTCTCTCTCTCCTTTAAATGGTAAGAACTAGGTTTAATAGTTTTTAAAATACTCACTCTTATTCTGAACTTTACTTGTCTATTAAGGCATGTTACCAAAGTATCTGAGATTTTTCTCAAACTATTTAAAGTGCTAACTTTTATCCCAATCTGAAAATTACAACTCTCCTTTCATGCAACATATATAAGACAAAAAATTATCACATGTACAAAATACACTATTTGCACTGATAATAATGGAGATATTTAGCAATGTCATTCCATAAACCTGTATAAAAGGGTTGTTTTTGCTTTGAGTAGGAAAAGGCACAAGGTAACAGAATCCTAAATTCAAAAGATTATAAAACAAATCTGGATGCATCACTTTTCTCTGAAAATGATGAGTAGGGCAAAAAAGAAAGAGATAATAAAATATTAATTATCTTCTAAAAATATTCTGTCCAAATCTTTCTCAAATATTGTGTCCATATCTTGTTTTAATACAATCAGAAGACTTGCTGCTATACTATGAGATGAAGAGAACCATTTCATGAACCCTTCTTTTACTTTTAATGTAATTTCAAGGTGAATATTTGAATCAGAAGATTTTTGAAGAACAAATCTAAAGTACTCAGTGCTTTGTGTTGCAGATCTATTGTTTATGCTACACATGCTCTACTCCTTTAGTTCATGTGTGAGTTGACAGCAAGGCTCTCTTTTCTCCTAACCACCTGAATCTCAGCACAAGCCCAGTGGAAATCACTGGCATAGCGAGTGTAATTAAATGTATGGCCCCATTTTCTGGTGAGGACCATCCTCCTTAGTTGTGCCACAGCACTGCCACATCAGGTAGCATCCCTTGAGTTGTGTGTCCTCTTGTGCTCTTCAACATGTCTCCCTGCCTAGACTACAGCTCTCTTGAAGGCACTCACCTCTTCCTTATTCCCTGTCACCTTGATTTTATCTTATTTTTAAATGTTAAAGTTTTTCCTAAGAGACAGAAATCATTACATATTAGGAGTTACTACAATTTTAAAATTTTAATATACTGTCTTACTGGTCATATGTTGGGGAAGAAATATTTGCAACAGGAAGGTTATAAACCTGAGAAAATTGCCATCAATGAGTGGTAAATTAGTGGAAAATAAAGTTGAATAGTACTTATTTTATGTGGTTATGAAAGGTAGTTTATAAATTTTCTAATGTAATATTTTATTTTATATATATTCCTTCAGATGTCACATTGTATTGATAGTATTTTGTGAGTTTTTTAAAAAATATGAAGTTGTTAATATATGGCATTTGTTAATCAAGAGTTAGTAATTGCTATCTCTTCTAGTAACCAAAAGAAAATCACTGAATAATACTTGGTGATTTTTAACAGCCAATTTGAATGTGTGAGATTAAAATAACAAGGGATTATAAAAAGGATTAGAAATGTTCAAACATTTAATTGACACAAGTTTAAATACATGAAGCTAAAAGTCAAATAGCCTGAAATAAGTTCAGTAATGTTAAATGTCTAACATGTTCAAGTCAAAAGTTGAGATTAGTTTAAACTCACTTTTTTTTTTATTTTCAAAGAGCAATAAGTTATTTAAAAAAATCAATGAATAATTTTAGTTTCAGATCATTAGGGTAATAAAATTTCTTTTACAGATATTTTAAAAAAGAATAGTTTGACTCAGGTATCCTCGTCATATGAATAAATATTCTACCAGTTTTGCAGTGGTCCTGCCCCGTTGGCTGCTGGGAGTGTGCTTATGCTGGTGAGCACAACTTGCTCTGAGAGTTTTGAAACATTATCAAAGTTGCTGATCTGGGTGGTCAGGGACTTCCTGCTCTCTGTGCTTGTCCTTCCCCGGGTGAGACGATCCTCCTGGCGATGGTGAGCTCCAAGGCAACAGCAAGAAAATGCAGCTTTAAATTCCTCCCGAAATTTTCCTGGGAGAATGAAAGAGAAGGGAATTATGCATAAACGTTTCAACAAATACCGCTTAAGGTACAACTGAGGAACTCCCCTGAGCCAAACTACCAACGAGGTGCAATGTTTTACAAAGATGGAAAAAATGGGGAAAGGAAATTAATGTTATTGGTAGATTCTTGTAACAATGAGACTTCTTCTATGTGATGCTCACTCTTTGTTTCATTCCTTTTAGGTCATGTATTTATGAATTTAATTGTATTTAACTATATAATTACAATAAAAATGATCATCTATAGAGGCATACTCAGAGATACATTATTTTTATTCAAAAATAATGAAAGCCATGTTATGCATTGTCCAAACTGTACAGAAATGACTCCCTCAATTTCATTCTAAAGGAGATACTAATGGCACACCAAAGTTCAACAAAATATCTAGAAAAATATATTAAACCATTTATAAGCTTCGTAACATATCAGAAGAAAATATAGAAGGGGAGGAAATCTTTAGAAATCTGGATCAAAATTATTGATGGACAACTGGAAACAATCACCTTTATTAGAGCTAATGACAGTGCTAGAAATCATCAACTCTTTTCTTTGTGCCTCAGTTGGGTTACCAAGTGTTTACATGAGAAGATAAATGTTAAAGCATCAGGATACCCCAAGTTTCAGCAATTATTGGCTGTTTTCCATAACTCATTCTTAAACCCATACCAGGACTTTGACTTGGCAATAAAATGAATTGTTATTTTTACATATAAAAAATATCATATATTAAGCTAATAGGTTAGAGAAGAAGACAATCAAAGATGTAGTCAATGAAAATGCAATTCTAAAAGTCAGGCAGGTAAAATAGAAAGAAAACAATAGTTATTTAAAATAATTTTTTAAATCATATTTTTTCCATAGACGTAGGTAGAGTGAATAATTTATAGATGTGTGTATGTGCATGTTGCTTACATTATGTATAATTTATGAACAATAGTTTTAGTGGTCAGTGAGACCACACAATTTGGAAAAGGAACAATAAATAGATAAAAATTATTTTATATGATTGTGAATCATTAAGTTTAAGGTATGACACACAAGATTCTATGTTATTCATTTCTTACAAATTTCACTTTCTTCCTATTTCAACACTTTTCCTAAATTTACCAGAAAAAAAAAAAAAAACACTTAGATAATTTTCTCTGATGAGTGAGGTAATGTGTTTCTTCTCAGAAAAGAAGAAACTCAAGCAAATCAGGTCAGAGGAAAATTTGTTTCAAGTAGCAACAAAGCTCTTCACATACTTTAAGATTGTTCCAAACTTTTGGTTATCGATCCCTCAGTCTCTTTCAGAATTATGGTTTATAGAAAAATTAGTTTAAAACTTACCACTGAGAAAATTGTAAATAATGGGGTTTGCAGCACTATTGGCATATACAAGCCAGTGGGAAAATGTAAACCAAGCATATACAGTCTCTCTGTCTTCAGTGTGGGCAAACATTCCAAATACTCTGTAGGAAAAGAAACAAAAACAGAAAATCCAGAGTGATTCTGGGAGGCCCATTTTAAATAATCATTTCAAAGGTGAGTAGGGCCCTTGGTAGAGCCCTAACCCCTAGTCCTCTGAGAAGGTATCTACTATCACTGATAATTTCATGACAGCAGAGTCCCTTTAGAATAGCCTCAGTACCTGAACAGAGACACCATGGCTCAATCAGTAAATCAAAAACTGAGTAAAATCAGAGGGGTGGTGGGGGTCCTCTCCTTTCTGTAAACAGCAAATGCAATGTTTTATGGTAGAAAATACAGAAATTGAATATATATCCTTCTTATTTCATTTTGTTTCTAAATACAATTGTACAATGTTGTGTTGATATTCACATACTATTATGATTTAAAAAGCACTTATTTTAAGTAATACTTCTTATTTGTTGGATTTGACTGATCAGGCCAAAAGTTAAGTTTCAAGGAAAAGATGCTAGGATATTTTTGTATGTGAGAGAGAAAGAAAAAAGCATTTAATATTCAGGGCAAACCTAGAGCTAAGTATTTTAAGAAAATGTATGTGGTAAAGAGAAGAACGATTTTCAAGATTCTTTTTAAAACATTTTAACTTTGTGGGAAAGAAAACACTCAAAAGCTTGAAAATATTTTAAATTGAACTTGGACTTTTTCCTTAGAAAGCTATTTGTTTTCCTTGGATAGGATGATATTTAACTCAGAAGTATAAGATAAATATTACTGACAAGTAAGTATTTGGAAATAATGAAAGGAAAAGGTACAAGTGCTGAGATATAGGAAATTCAAATGAACAACCAAGAGAGCAGTAAATCCACTTTTTGTTGAATTTTGACTAGGTAATAAAGGAGAGAGTAAGAAACTCACCCATGACCATAGCATATTTTCTTATAACATTCTTAAGAACAGAACACAACATCTAGCAAAAATTCAGAATAAATTTGTATGGGATTTCTCTGAGCGAGAAAAATAAGAAGGGGTGATTATGGAAAGATATGAAGGCAAAACAATTTTCATGATCTAGCATATGGCTCAAGGAAAAGCCACCCAAAATCTTATACCTTTAAGGTTGGGATGGCAGTAAATAATATTATTGAACAAAAGTTTATTTTTCATTTTTTTCTTTATTAAAAAGGGCATTAGGCAATCAAAAACAAGGGCCAAAGAGAATGAGAAATTTTTGGAGCTGGTTCTACCACCTTTAGTCAGTTTCCAGCCAAAGCTGCTGCTCTCCAGAGTCCCCAGCTGTGAGGAATATGATATTGACTCTGAAGCAGGAAAGAAAAGCAGCAATTCAAGGTTAAGTTTGAAGTCTATTATAAACAGAATTAGTATAGCCTTGGGACCTGTCTATTTGCAATATTTTTGCTAATTCCCAATAAAGTTGACTGGTCCTGAAGTTCAGAGTAGACCACTGACTTTGCAACCACTTTTCCTGTCATATTGACCCATTATCTGAACTTAATAGTAGTCATGTCTGCAGCATAACAAATTCTATACTTTCCCCCATTGAAAAATGTTGTGCTAATTTTTATTAATCTTCAACTTGAGAATATTTCAGTAATTTAAAGGGATTTTCTCTTCTAAGTTTAGACATTCAGCACATAATATCTGTTTTGATTACTTTTTTGTTGTTGTTTAGTGCTTCAAACAAAAGCTTATCTCTTTTTATCCTTTGGAGAGAATTTTTTCATGATTGCCTACTCTTTGAGAACAAAGTTTTGCAAAACCCATTTGTTCCCATCAAAAAAGAATTCTTAAGCTGTAAATGAGTTTTTTTTTTTTTTTGGTTTTGTTTTGTTTTGTTGGCATTAGAACTTTTTCTGCATCTTAGGCTTAGCAATTAGCTTGAGGAGGTTAGAGGAAAGGTCTGTTTTATGTCTGCCATTCAATTGAGAATCTGCATGAACAAGAGCACATGTCAATGTACTCTGAGAGGATATTCACCTTACCTGCTGGTAACAACAGCATAACTGAGTTATCTGGCCTGACAAGCTATCAAGGCAGAAAGTGGAGATTTTGGGTTTTGCCAACAACAACAACAAAAGTTCTTAATTAAAATGTCAAGTCACTTTATTTTCAAATAGTAGATGTCCTTTACCTCTTTAGTACATTGAGGATGCTAATCGGCAGATAACAAATTGCAAACACCAAAAGCACCACCATCAACATCCTCGCTGTTTTCCTTCTGGCTCGGATCTGCTTGATTTCAGCGGCCACAGCACTAATCCGGGACTTGGTAGGCTGCCCTGGTCCTCGGGGCTGTGAAACCGGCTGCAGGGGCTTCCATTTCCTCTGAACTACAGATGATGTTCCAGGAATCTGAAAGGAAAGGGAATCCTTTGTTGGTACTTGGTTTAGGAATGTTCCACTTTGGAGAAGTCATTAGAAGACACAGGAAAGGGTCTCAGACGCTGGCTGTCTGGGAAGTTTGAGCACCTGTTTCTCCAGAGCATTTGCTAGGTTGAGTATGTTCTTGGCATTCATTTAGTCAAATGCCAAATGGGTGTTGGTAGGAAAAAATAATAATAATAATTAAAAATAATTTTGTGGAGGCATACCGAGAACAGCAAATGGAAAATATATCTTCTTATATAAAGAAAAGCAAAATGTGGGGGGAAAGAATGCTAAGAAAAGGGCAACCATATCATCCCACAAGGAATTCTAGATTCAGATCCCTTGACTAAATTTACAGAGAAAACCCTAGCAGGTAAAGGAAAAAGTAACATGAAGGGATTTTTTTTTCATGCATCAATACTGCCATCTGCTGTCAGAAGGAGAGAGAGGACTTAAGAATCAACTGCTTTTTGTTAGGTTTTGTGTTTCTCAGATTTGGACAAAGCAAATCTTTGGGGTGGGGGCTGGGGGAGACAAATATTCTCTGTTGTTTACAATTTTTTAGTAATGGAATTGTTTAAAACCAATTTTTTCAGTTCAGCCTTTTAAAATGCACTCACGCAAAAATACTGAGAATCCTTTGTGGTCTTACATTAACATTTCAAATAGTTAGAATTTGAAACAACAGTTATACAACTTGTACTTTTCCATTTCTTTTCAAAGTTATTTGATAATAGCAGGGAGTCCTGCCAAGTATAATATTTTCTTAATTATAAGCTCATGAAGATTGATAGGGTTTAGTGAGCAAAACAATAAAATTCAGCATGCCTAATTTTTTTTAAGAGGAAAATGTGCCAACAAGCACACCATACGGCTGTCTAACTTCTATTAAGATTATTCAGCTGTTGCTTTTATCTCTGTGCTGCACGCCAGGACAGACCAATGTGTCCCTGTGGTCTCTCAGAATGAACGTTAGATGGATTCTGTTGCTTTTACACCACAAGATCAAAGTCTGTTAGATAATCTTTAATTTGAGAACAAAATTTTACTTTGATGTCTACACAGCAGAAATAAAAGATGCTCCTTTTGACCATCTTCTCTCTCGAAGAATAGTCCATGATGCTAATGAAAAATAGGAAACATCTTAAATAGGAAACATCTAATAAATTATTTTCCTCCTCCCTCTGTATGTCCTGTTATGTTGATTACCCTTTTCACACAGTGGTAGTAGAGTTCAGTCTTCTCATGCAGTGGTTAAGGGAAGATGGGAGCTGAGAATTCCTTCCTCTTTTGTGACTCTTTAAGCATGTTTTTTTTTTTTTTTAAGCAATTGAGATGAAGCAGCAATGGATGCTGGAAAGTTCCAGAACTCTAGCATGAAAGCCCCCAAAGTGCCTGCTAAATGGTCTTGAACTATTTTCTAAATGATCTCAGAGAGATCATTTAAACTTTTGTGATTCTATTATTGAGTGTTCCCCTGAAGGAGAGAACCAACAATCTGCATCTGATGATTATAGAAACTATCCAAAACAGTTCCCATGAAGAGAAACTACCACAGGGAGCACAGTTATAGTCCCAGCAGTCATTTAAAAAAATTCAATGATGCCCCTTTTCAGATCATAACCTAAACAAAGGACAGAAAAGATGCTCAATCTTGCAACTTATTTTGAGGACACATAACCTTTCTCCACTGATAAGCTGAACAAAGAAATTGAATATCCAGAGAAAACTGGCATAAAATTAATTAGGAGTTACTGACATTAACTGAACTTCAGGAACAATGAATAATTGTGAGTGATTCTTAACTCATAACTAAATCAGATTATAATCTCATTTTATAGGTTTTGATCATGTAGATACTGAGAAGGATTATATCAAAGTCCCTATCTTTAATGTGTGAAACCAGAATTTGCAGTCAGATCATCAAAACTCATGTTTTTTCTATTGCGATGCAAGTTTTTCATTTGTAAACTTGTGCAAAGTGATATGGGATGGGAGTCAGTAAAATTTTGAATACATGTTTAGTTACATGGAAACAGTAATAATGATACAAAAGATAAGAAAGGTTAATCTTGAGAGGCTGCTCTTGTGGGAAGGTCTTTTCCTTGCCATGTTGGTCAGGGCTCCATAATCTTTAACTGTGGAGAGCACATTCACAGACACAACACTTTTATAGCACTATTTTAAACATTAAGAATCATCTTTCACAAGAAACTATGTCCTAAAAGAGGAATTACCACCATTATGAATTTGAAATATCATGTAAATGATGGACTTTGGAAACTACACTGTCTTAAAAAGTATTTGTGACCAGAATGAAGCTACATGAAAAGGGAAAACATGCTACAGACATTAAAAAGGGAATAAGGACTTTTATGAACTACCAGTAAGTTTGCCAACTTATATGAAATGGGCAAAGTACCCCAAAAAGGATTACCCAAAGCTGAGATTGTGCAGTATTTAACAAACCTTGCTGAAAAAAATCTGCAAGTCTATATAGATTCATTGATGAATCCTATGCAACAAGAAAAAATAAATAACATATATGTTTTGGGATTCCTTACAAAATTCATAGACAAGATAATACTGTGCAGCAAATTTTATGAGGTTGCACTTATCTTGATAATCAAAGAAATGATAATAGAGGAAAACTACTAATCAAATATCCCTCATGAATAGAGAAAAAAATCCTTAAAAACATATTTTCAAATCAAATCAGCCATGTGTAAATACGATGATTCAGTTTGCTCACTTGGAATGTTTCCATCAGTAGTTTTGACTTTACTTTGAAATATCAGTTAATAAAATTTATCATATTAATGGTATAGAAATGATAAATTCAATAGATAAAAGCACTTGAAAAATTCAACATGGGAATTTGAAAATTTCCCATTTATGATTTTAAAAACTCTCAGTAACCAATAGAAGGAAACTTTCTCAACCTTCTATCACCCTACTAAATGATGAAAGATAAGTACATTTTTATAAATCTGGGAATGAGTAATGAAGTTTTTCCTATACTATTTCTACTCAACATTGTACAAGAGTTTTGGACCAGTTTAAAAAGACAAGAAAGATAAATAAGAGGCAAACATATTGATTCTATTGAGAAGAAATCACTGCTTACAAAGAAAATCTGGACACAATCATGCCAGAACTAATAAATGAATTTAGCAAGATGCAGAACACAAAATCAATTGTTATATCTCTATACTGGTAATAAATAAATGGAAAATTAAATTACAATATAGACGTTTCATTCATACATAAAATTCAGACAAAATATGTGCACTGAAAACTATTAAATGTGGTTTGAAGACCTAATTAATGAAGATATTCATGTTCTAGAAGATTTAGTATTGTTAATATGCTAATTTTTCAAAAATTGATCCATATATTTAATGCAAAAATTCCATTCAAAACCACAAACTCTTTTGTGTTTTTGTAGCAATTGAAACACAGATTTTAAGTTTTTTTGTGTGTAAAATGTAAAGGACCTGTAATACAAATTTTTTTTAAAAAAAGAACGAAGTTGGAGAACTGATATCATCTGATTTCAAAACTTATAATAAAAGCACAGTGTGTGCTTATGTGTGTGTATTAATTGTGTGTATTCAGAGGACTGGTCTGATTTTCACATTTTCAATTACCACATTAAGAAGGTGTCTGGGGAAAGAGACATCTAAAAAAGTGCAAAGAATTGTCATGAGACCAAATACAGAATCATTCAATGGCCAGAAAGGAGAGGATAACCATTTAAAGGAAAGAGATGCAGAAAGACATACAGAAGGGTCAGGGTAGGGAGTATATGGACAGTGAAATCGTGAACACCATTGTTTAATTTTGTAAAAGTATCAAGCAAGAAAAATTTTAGGAAATTATTCTTTAAGAATCATTGGTGACTATAGTGAAAGCTGTTTCACTACAGTGATAGAACTTAAAACACGAACAAAGTCCTGAGAAATCAGTGTTGCTGAGGGTTAGAAAAAGAAGCCAAGTGGAAAAAAAAAAAAAAAAGCAAAGAGTGAAATTGGTATCTAGAATGGTCTTGAGAATTTGGAGGACACTTTTTTTACCATGTAACAAATGCCTGCACCAGGAGGAGGAGTCTCAAGTCTCCTTTGTCCTTACCCTATTCCTTGATTCATTACCCATTTCATCAGCACAGAGTGCAGCAGACACTTGACAGGTGCTGGCTGTCTTACATGAAACAATAACCACACATTTCTCTGTTTGGCAGGGAAAGTGGGACTTTTTCTTCTTCCTCACACTCAACAACATTTGAGGATGATTGTGTTCCAACACCCCAGTGACTTTTTCTCATTAAACTCTATGACTTTTTGTAATTAAAAAAAAAAAAGAAAAGAAACAAAAACAAAAACAATAAAAAAATAAAATAAAAAACTTGGCACTACTGTGTTAGAATTAAGATCCACATGCTAAGTTCTAACAACAAGGATTATAACAATTTTTGTTGTCCCTTCTCTGTTAACTTTATTCTCACAGTAAATACCCACTTTAAGAGCCAATAGCCTTATGGACTGCCACTGCTATAACTGATCTTCTCAGCTAACCCCAAACCTGTTTTTGGGTTCCGTGACCATCTCCAGATCCATTGGTCCAATCTTATCTGTCATTCAGGGTACTAGCTCTTCCTTGTAGAATATACTTCCTTTCTCCTTTCTGAAAACTAATGTTTATTGTCCATTGACTAGGCTCTCTCACCTCCTGCACTTCTAGGGATATAGCCTCTAGTCCTAGACAAACCTTGGGTAGTTCTCAATTATACTCTTTCATTACATGGACCTATCAAATTGCATTTAACTCTTTTTTTCCCTTCTTACATATTTAGCAGAATTTTCAAAGAGAAATCTCCATCTTTTAAATTTTTTATTTAAAAAATCAATTTTCCTTTTCTTTTTTAGAAACAGGTTGAACATACCATAAAACATACCATATGGTTTTAAGGAGTAGAAATAAGTAGTTTTTACTATACTTACAGAGTTGTACAACTACAACACCATCACTACCTAATTCCAAAACATTTTCATCATTCTGAAACACAGCTCTAAACTCATCAGTAATCATTCCCCATTGTCCCTTTCTGCCACACTTGGTAAGCACCAATCATTTTGTCTTTATAAATTTGTCTACTCTCAATACTTCACATAAATGAAAAGAGCTTTATTGTATGTGATCTTTGTACCTGGCTTCTTTCATTTAGTATCATGTTTCAAAAATCACTTATGCTGTGGTTTTGTGTCAGAACTTCATATCTTTTCATAGCTGAATAATACTCTGTGGTGAGTATAGACCACAATTAGTTTATCCAGTCATTCATTGATGAACATTTGGGTTATTTCCACTTTGGGCTACTATGATTTATACTGCTGTGAACATTGTTGTGTAAGTATTTGTGGGGACATGTTTTTAGTTCTTTGGGCCATGTACCTAGGATTGAATTGGTGGGTCATATAGTAGTTTCTTTAAAATTTTGGGAAAATATGTTTTCCTAAGTAGCTACCTATTTTGCATTTGCAATGGCAATGTACAAAGAATCTGATCTCTCCATATTTTTACAACCAAAATTATCCTTTAAAATTTGGGAGGCTGTCCCATTGATTATGAAAACATATATATTGTGGTTTGGTTTACATTTCTCTAATAACTAATAAAGTTGAAAAGTTTTCCATGGGTTTATTAGTCATTCATATATCTTTGAATAGAAGAAATTCCTATTTAAATTTATTCACACTTTTTTCCTTATTGTTCATTCATAAGAATTCTTTATAAATTCTAGAGACCAGTCTCTTAACAGATATATGATTTGCAGATATTTTCTGACATTCTGTGGATTTACTTTTCATTTTCTAATGATGTACTTTGAAGCAGAAAAGTTTTAATTTTGATGATGTCTATTTTATTTGTCATTTTATGCTTGTGGTTTTAGAGTCATATTTAAGAATTCCTTGTCTGAGCCACTGCATGGTGGAAACCTATGTTTTTTTCTAGAAGTATTTTAGTGTTACTCTTATATTTCAACCTATGATTCTATTTAGGTTAAATTTTGTATATGGTGTGAGGGGATTCCAACTTCATTTTTTTGTGAGTGGTTATACAGTTGTTCTAGCACCACTTGCTGACAAGACTGATTCCCCTCAGTGAGTTATGTTGTAACCCTTGCCAAAAATAAATTGACCATAAATACTCAGGTTTACTTGTAGACTGTGAATTCTATTCTATGGAGCTATCTGCCTGTCTGTATGTAAGTAGTATGTTATTGTCTTGATTACTACAGTGCTATCTTAGGATTTCATATTGTGAAGTAAATTTTCCAACTTGTTTTTCTTAGACAAGATCATTTTGGCTATTTTCTGTTCATTTTATTTACATATTAATTTTTAGTATTAATTGCTTGTCTATTTTATAAAGGAAAAAAAACAGACACCTAGAAATTCATGGGGATTGTATTGACTCCATAAGTCAATTTGGTGATAATTTCTGTCATACCAATATTCAGCCTTTTTTGTTCTTTATCAAATTGAAGAACTTCTTTTTAGCCTAGTTTTTTGAGAGCTCTGATCATGAAAGTTGTATTTTGTGAAATGCTTTTACTGTATCTGTTGAAATGATCGTGTGAGTTTTTCCCTTTATCCTATTAATATATGCATTACATTGATTGATTTTCATTTATTAGACCCACCTTACATTTTTAGGTTAAATCACACTTGGTCATCATGTGCAACCCCTTTTATACATTATTGGATTTAGTTTGATAATATTTTGCTGAGTACTTGACATCTCTGTTAATATTTAATTAGACTATAGTTTTCTTTGGTTTTCGTGGAAGGGTATGCTTTCTCTTGACCTTAAGGAATGAGTTCTCTTGTCTTCTATTTTCAATAGTTTGTGAAGTATTTGAAGTATTTGTATTAATATTTAAATGTTTGGCAGAATTCAGTGAGAAAGTCAATAGATGCTTATAGACATAAATTTTCCTCTCAGTACATATTTTACTTAACTCTATATACATATTTGGTATATTGTGTTTTAATTGTCATTGACTTCAAAATACTTGTTTTCCTTGTATAATTTCTTCTCTTAACTATTGGTTATTTCAAAGTATAAAATTTAATTTTCTTACTTATGTAAATTATCCATTTTGTGTGTGTGTGTGTGTGTATATATGTGGTAGAACTGGGGATTGAACCCAGGGCCTTTCATATGCTAAGCAAGTACTCTAACCATTGAGCTACATCTTTAGCTCCCAAATTTCTTTTCATGGTTATTTTATAATATAATTCTATTGTGATAGGAACTTGTACTTTTTATTATTTTAGTCAGTTAACATGTACCAGTGCTTGTTTTATGAAGCCCTATCATAAGTATGATTTGCTTGAAACATGCATTATATGCATCTGGGACAAATGTATATTCTACTCTTTTTGGTGACATTTGGCAGATATTTGTTAAGTCTAGTGATTGCTATTCTTGTTCCAATCTTCTAATTCCATTTTGATATTCTGCCTACTTTTTCTATTTATTAGAGTTAGTGGAATAGTGGAGTTCAATTGTAATTGTTGAACTACTTATTTATTTCACCAAAACTGTTAGTTTTTGCTTGGTCTGTTTGAGTTTCAGTTATTAGGTCCATTTTTATATATAATTTTTTTATCTTCTGGATGAATTGATTCTTTCATCATCATGAATTATTCCTCTTTACCAGTAATTTTTTTAACTTATTTTGGCTAATATTAGTATAACCACTTCAGTTCATTTTTGAGTCCTTTTTACATGGTACATTGTTTTTCCACTATTTTACTTTTTACCTATTTGTATTTTTAAACCTAAGGAGTATCTCTTGTATACAGAGAAAGTTGTTTGTTGGTTGGTTGGTTTTGTCTACTCTAATATTCTATGCTTTTTGATTAGAATATTTCACCTATTTATATTTAATATAATTATTGAGAATATGCAATCTGGTTTTATTTTGAGCCTTTCATTGGCAAATTTATTGGATCACCTTATGGTTGGCACAATTAGATAATTTTACTTTCAAAGTAGAACTTAGTAAGCTAATTAACTGATATACTTCCTAAAGAAGGATTTTAAAATTCTTTTTATTTGTTCCAATTACTTATACATAATAGTAGAATGTATTTTGACATATTATACATATATGGAGTATCACTTCTCATTCTTCTGGTTGTACATGATGTAGAATTGCATTGGTCATGTAATAATATATGCACATGGGAAAGTAAAAGTCTGATCCATTCTACTGTCTTCCCATTAGCCCTCCATTCCCTACTTTCCCCTTTGTCTAATCCAAGTTACTTTGATTCTTCCCTACCTAACTCCCTCATTGTGAGATAGCATCCACATATCACAGACAACATTTGGCCTTTGGCTTTGGGGAATTGGCTTATTTCATTTAGCATGATAGTCTCCAATTCCATCCATTTACTGGCAAATTCCATAATTTCATTTTTCTTTATGGCTGAGTAGTATTCTATTGTGTATATTTAACAAATTTCTTTATCCATTCATATGTTGAAGGTTTCCTAGGTTGGTTCCATAGTTGAGCTATTGTGCATTGAACTGCTATAAATATTTATGTGGCTGAATCACGGTTGTATGCTGATTTTAAGTCCTTTGATTATAAAACTAGGAGTGGGATAACTGGGTCAAATGGTGGTTCCATTTCAAGTTTTCTGAAGGATCTCCATAGTGCTTTCTAGTGTGGTTGCACCAATTTGCACTCCCACCAGCAATATATGAGTGTACATTTTCCCCCACATTCTCATCAACATTTACTGTTACTTGTATTCTTGATGATTGACATTCTGACTGGAGTGAGATGAAATCTCAGTGTGGTTTTAATTTGCATTGATGCCAATTTAATTTCAATAATATACAAAATGTTTGCTCCAATATAGCTACATTCATCCTCTTCCTTCTTTTCAATTATGTCTTTATACATCATAAACTGAATCTTTATTATTTTATGCAAGTGTCTTTTAATTTAGATATAAGAAATAATTACACATAAAATACATGTACACCATTTTTATATTTACCTATGTATTCACCTTTACTGGTGCTCTTTATTTCTTGGTGTGGACTTGAATTACTGCCGTCATAATTCTGCCTTGCAATTGTGATTGACTATTTCTCACACTAGACTTATTTGTTATCACTTAACATTACTGTGTTAATTTTAAATTCTCCAAGAAGAATATTAAAAAATAAAAAGAGACATAAGAGGGTAAGAAAAGAGCTGGGAAGTAGAAGGTCTTTCAAACTCTTCTGAAAGTAGAAATATAGTCTCAGACCCAAGTATACACTATAGTTCATCCCAAATGCCTCTTGCAGTACCAGAAACAGTATGTGCTTAATAAATATTTATGAGGTGAATTAACAAAAGTTCATGCAGTCTCGAAGATTGAAGTGTTGTTAAACTCTCTGAAGGATCAGAACTGGAAATAATGCTGACACTATGCACACAGGGCCAAGCAAGCCAAAGTTAACAAGTTCTTAAACAGAAGATTTTAGAGAACAGTCTGTTGAGTTTTCTAAGTCATATTGTCAAAAAAAAAAAAAAGTAAGTAACTGATTTCAGCAAAGCAATAGCTAATTCTTTTAATGAGGCTTAAAGTTCTTGAGAAAGTTGAACAAGGGCACACAGTTCACTTACTAATAATCTTATGCTTACCAATTCAAAAGTATATAACAGATTCCCTCCATCTCTGTAATTTTAAACAAATAGGACAGGCCTTCATTTGATGGCTCACTTGATGTAGCCTATGGCACACATAATGCCTTACAACTCTGTTTATAGACACTAGCAGTTGGAAATTGAGAGTTGCTCAAGCAGAATTCTACATAATTACCCATTTGGGGTTAATTTACTTTATTGTGGCTGCTAAAGTGAGCTCAGCTGAATTTGCCATTTTCCATTCCAATCTGTTTTGTAAATGTTTTTACTTTCACAGCCCAGGCATTTTACTGCAATCTTCTGAATCATGTGGTTCGCACTAACCAGGACAGTTCATCAACAAGAATGTGGATTATTTCTGAACCTCTAATACAATTTTGAAGTATTTTAGAGTTCAGGCAATTGTGAACTATAAGCTGAATTAAGTTATGAAGACATAAATTGTTTGGGGTTTGGTAGTCATTAATTTATTCAAAAATGGTTTTGGAATACTTTCTATGTGAGGCATCACATAAGGAATGGGGATACAATGGTAGCAACGCAGATCTACATACCACCCTTAAGGTGTTTTAAATGAATGTTAATTTATAAATAAATAAGAAAATATGAGTTTCTATTATGCATAATGCACTAATGAGTAAAAATGTGGAAGGGGATGCACTTAACACTGAACAGTTTTAGCATCTCAATCTAAATAAAAATATCTTCATTACTCTGTGCTCACTGAATATTTTTTCTTCCACAGTAATTTTTTCTAGGTTTTCTTAAAACATCTCTGAGTTAACTGGGCAATGTATTCTTCCACGTCCCCCTTCACTTAAATCCTAAATACTTTCTCATATCTTCTCACTTTTTATCTAAAGCATTTATTGAGCAACAAATATGTATTGAGCATTGTTAATTGTAGTGATACAAACATGAAGGCTATAGTGTATTATCTTAATTGAATACAGTAAAAGAGTCATTATAAGGTAATTTACAAGTGCTATAGAAGAGGTTCATTTAAAAAAAGGCAGTCCTATTCAACAATTCAACACATTATTTTGGAAATATAAGCAGAATTGGTTGAAAAGCCAAATAACAGCATATACTATTAAGATATTTTATTTAATGAGCAGTCTCTATGCTTTAGGTCCTTAATTAGTCTAACGTATGTAACCAATCTGTGAGGTGGATGCTATACAACTCCACTCTAAAGATGAAAGTGAGGCACAAAATAATAAATAAATAAGCCATTGACAAGATTATGTAACTACTAAGTGACATTGTCAGGGTGTAAAATTCATGTTGTCTGGCCTTTGGGTCTGTCATTTTTACTTCTTTATACTATAGTATTCCAGATTTTCCACCCCTCAGCTTGCAAAAAGATCCCTATGGCCCTGTGACCTTCTGTGTCTTTAGTAAGGCATGCTTCTCTTCTTCATGGTCAAGATTATACATACAAGTTTTGGCTATTAAAAAGTAAGGAGGCATAACATACGCCACCTCATGGCAGAAATTTTCATTTCTTCCAGCTTTCTGCTCCTTCTCTCAGCCCCAGCATGCCATGTCTAAGGAAGAACTGTTTACTCAGATGGGAGTACAGCCATGGCAAATCCCCAGTACTGACATGAAACACGAGTGACACAGAACTGTTGCTGCAAACCACATCCACCTTTTTATAGCACAATAATCACTGAAAACTTACCAACACAATTATACGCCCCAGGAAGTGGGATGCTACATTAACAAAACACCATGAAATATGTGGCCTTGGCTTCATGGGTAGGTGGAAAATGTTGAGGAAACTCACTGGGATCAAGAAAATCACCACTCATGTTTTACAATGGTTCACATTTTGGGATTTTTTAGTTAAAAAGGTTGGGGAATGGAGTGCTAATAAACTTTGCTATTGTTTGCACTTAAAGGTCATAAAAGAAATGGCTTCTTAGCAAAAAAATTGAGAAAAAGAAAACTTGGAAATCATACAATATATTTGGAAGATGCAAGTATTGCTCATATCTAATCAGTATATACACAATCTTAAAAAAAAATGCTTTGAATAATGAGAGTCGAATAAAGACCCAACCCCAAAGACCAAATAATAGGTTTGTGAAATCCTTTTAACAAATTAAGATGGTCCTGATAAGTTCTTTCAGTTCAGTAAAATATGTCAAAGAAAACAGATCAACAGCATGGCTTTTCACTAACCTGATAAACTCAATATAATGACAATAATTTTAAATAAGGACAAAAATACATTTAAAAAATACATCTTTAAGAAGTGTGTCATTTTAAGATACAACTTACAAAATATAGAAGGCTGACCCATAATCTTTTTCTGTGCCTTTATAAACCACTGAAGGTATGTGTTAGTGATTTCATTCAAATCATCAACTTAACACTTCAATACTTACATGTTGTAGGCCTTGGATTCCATACCCCTTCACTATGTCTTATTCTGCTTCCCTGTACTTATATAATTAAGGTGATTTTCAACCTGCATCTGACTCTGCCCCTTCCAATGTGTTACTCAGTGACATAAAAGAAGCTTTTAGCTTCTTGCAAGACAAGTGTGAGAAAGATCCGTGATGAATGTTTGGTGAGTGAATAATTGAGTGAAGCAATACAAGCCTTTGCCAACACAGCTGAATTATCTAACAGATTGCAATAACTCAACTGGGAATTATTAAAGTTTTTAAAAATCTAAATGAGACCTGATTCTTCTACCCTTCTAAAAATGAGATCTCTGAAGTTGGAGATTTAACCCATTAGTTAAAATGTAAATCTTATTTTAAAATATTACCTTCTAGATATAGTCTCAGGAAAATTTAAAGAAATTTTTATTTGCTTCTTCTCAAAAGAACAAAATTAATAATGTTATTCCAAACAAAAATCAACCCAATCACTGAAGTTACTGAAGTTAAATTTTGGCCATAAATTTAAATTCCTTAAGACAACACTTAAAATATTTCCTAAATATCACTCTAAAAAAAGTCAAGACATATACTTCCATGGCTAAAGCCTCATTATTATTGAACAAATGATCCTTTGCTGAGCATGGTATGGGGCACAATGCATTCTTAAATTTTAAGCACTTCCTAAAGAAAACACATGCAAATATTTGGCATTACATACCTGTCGGCACCAGAGTTTCCGGAATATTTGCAGATAAGCCAACACCATAAGACACAGGGGTGCCATGTATGTCACAAGAAAGAAACAGATGTGATACATCTTGGGGTAAATTTCACCTGGGATGAAAGTTAAAATAATAAAATCTTATGTTAAAATTGATGAATTTTTAAGATAGTTCTCTCAACATTTTTCCTTCAGAGTCTGCATTTAGTCTTCTTATGGTTTCATTAGCATATTTCATATAGATATAAAAATAATTTACAATATTTACTTAAATTTACTCAGTGTATGTGTATACATATACATGTATACATATACCAAATGTGAAGTTGTGATTTCACTTTATGTACTTATTAGCCATTCCTAATTTGTGCTACCATAATCTATCCAAAATCGAATATTCCTTTATTGAAAGGCCTTTATTTCACTAAGTGCAAAACATTAATTGGGGTTGTTATGTTTCCATTTACAAAAAGGGACTTGACTTGGTCAAAGCCTAATAAGGAAATCTTTGGATAAAGTGGGAAGAGAATATAAGCTCAGTTGATTCCTTCTCATTAGAATACAAATTCCCTGAGAAATTGGGAGGTTGTTTCCCATTGTCTTGAATGAAATATCTAAAACTTTCGGAAAAATAAATACAATAAACATTTGATGATTCTTTTTGTTTACTTACTGTAACACATACAAAACTTCTCTTAAAACAGAACATCTCTCTGTGTGTGTGTGTGTGTGTGTGTGTGTGTAGAAGAATATATGCATGCACTTTCAATGAAAATGAGAAGTTTAGAGCTTTTTAAAGTTAATTTTTAATCCAACATGGGATTTTTCTTTATTATAACCATCTCACTTTTTAGGAATAAGTTCCTTTAGGCTTGTAGTGATTTTAAAAATTTATCCTTAATCTAAATACACCAATGATGTTTATTACTAATTAGACATTTCACTGAAGAGTTGATTAATTAGTTACTTAATGGCATTATACTGTTAACATTATACCATTTCTAAAATACTTCTATCACTGACCTTTTATTTTGTTGTTGCTTTGTGGTGCTGGGGATCAAATGAAGGATATGCATATGCTGCACAAGCACTCTGCCCTATCACTCACTGCCTTTTTAAATGCTATAGAAAATGTTTTCCCTACGCTAGTATTTGGATATATCACAGACATACCTACTATAACTGTAATGTAAAATAAAACAGTATATATTACACAGATAAGATTCATATTAAACCTAAAACCTCAATAAAATTGTAAGTGGATGCTAACAAAACAAAGTTATTATCATTTCCTTCTAAAACCACATGCCTTATTTTGACCTTAATACGGCAAAAGGGTTACTTCCATACTATTACAGAGAGGTAGTGCTATCCCCTCCATGAAATATTCTCTTTATTTACTTCAGAAAGGATATGAATGATGAAAGATTAATTATGTGATCAAAATTCTGATAAGGGAAATTTATTGTCAGGATTTTCCAACATTAAGTCTGATAATGACCATAATAATGGATAACATTTATTTGGCAATCATCCATTTTATACTTACTGAAAATATTTTAAACCTTACTATGCATTTAATATTCTCCACATTCTCTATTCCATAGTTTGTCGTCCTGAGTTGGTTGAACTTGAGTCGAATATTCTCTGTATTCTCTCTTCTAAAACTATCTTATTTCTCTGTTTTTTCTTCACTGTAATCTTCTGAAGGAACAGCAGGATGCATGTGCTGCTAGGAGGTCTAAGAGACCAATTTGAGCTGTCATTTTTAGCTCTGTCTGGCCCAGAAGGCACTCACCTAACTCATCAGTTTCTAACTTCCTTTCAAGTTTATCCTGTACAACTGGCCAGTGACATAAAAAGTGATAGAATTCAAGCAGCCTGACTGGAGGAATAACAAATAGTATTTCCCTTTGAAGTGCTACAGCCTGAGATGCATTTGGTGGGCCAATTTCAAAGGAATTGGAAGGTGACCTCAGCACTTTTCAGGCACCTAAGTGGCTTTGAACTTTTATTTGTTTTGAAGAAAGTGTCACATGAGCTTTCCACATTAGAAAACAACAAAAAAAAAAATTATCTTTGAAGCTTACTTACCTGTGAAGCCCTGATGTCTGCATTAGACTAAATTGACTGAGGGAAGGAAAGTAGATTTTATAGCTAACTTTTAAAAAATATCATCACTGTGAAAACAGTTTTGGGTTTTGAACAGATGGGTGCAAAACCTTATTTTGCAGCTTAGTGTACTTATGAATAGTTGGAAAATTATGTAATTGGCTAGTAAATGCATATTATGATAATGAACACTGAAATGGAGATCAGTTGATCAAGCAAAATTATATTTCCAGGCAAGGATAGATTGTTTTAATAAGGAGATTATAATAGATAATTGGGGAAACATGATAGTCTTAAATTCCTCATTTTGTGCTGAGAGCACAGGCCAATAGGAAACCCACATATGCCACTGAAAATTTAAATTGTACATTGAAAATATCTCTGAAACCTTTCTGTAGTAGATAAAGTAATGTCTTCTAAACATTATATGACACTTATATATAACCTAGAATGGAGCTGTATAAAATGATAAGCAATGTCTTCTAAACATTATATGACACTTATATATAACCTAAAATGGAGCTGTATAAAATGTGTTTCCCTGGAGGACTATTTCAATTAGAAATCAGCATTTCAAAGATGGACAACCATTAAAAAATCTTTGTCTCTATTCACTTGGTGGCATCTACAATCTAAATAAATTTTTTGCATAGGTAGGTATGTTTCATATATGTTTATACACACATATACATATCTAACAAATAAGGAACAAATGAAGTTCTTAAAGCCATCTTTGAAATCAGAGATTAAAGATTCCTGTCATATTATTAAATTTGACCATTATTTCAAAACTCATGGGTCCATTTAATGTACCTGAATCTTTAATATGCTTTATTATCTTCTCCTCTAACAAATGTTTTTAATAAATGTTCCAATTAATACACACATGTACATATTTAAATGCTTTGAAAGCCTCATAATAAGCTACTCTTATAGAAGAGTGCCACTATTTTTTTCAGACCATCAAAGAATAACTTGTAATATTCAAGAGAAGAGCTATTCATCAATCCCCAGTGTTCAGAACCATGTTTGACTAACAGTACATGTTCATTAAAGATTTGCTAAATGAGTAGTGAAGTGATTATTTTTCTGACTGTGCAAAAAGAAATAACTTCCTTTTCAATAGATTTTTATCACGTGGAACCATGAATTTACAAACCAAGCCTTCAAGAAAGTAGGAATATAATTCTGAAACAATTGTTTTAAACCTTAGGAGTATGAGTTGATGTCAGTGGAGCAGTGAACACATACAAAGAGAAGAGCTATTCACCAAGATCCTTAAAATCAGTAGTATGAATATACTTCATATTTACTTAAGTATACATGTGTCTATCAGAATATGTGGTTTACAGTCAATTTTTAAAAAACAAACAAACAAAATATTGGCATGATGACTATTATTTGTTTCAGAAATCATTTATTCATAACAGTTATATGTTCTGTATAATATTTCCATTGAGACATGATTCCAAGTTATTTTTTACCACATGTAAAACAGGATTTGCTGGACTTTCTCAGAAGAAATTTGATAGAGATAAATCAACTGGCCACATGGTTTTTCTGACTTTTTCTCCACTGTGATATTGGTTGTAGGAAAATTAAATATCACTGTTTACTTTTATAATTGTATTATTTGTTGAATTTAGGAGAAAGACAAGAAAAAAACAGATTGTGAATTAATCTCAAATAAGAGTGTATTTTACAGCAAAAGTTTTAAAATTGAGTTCAAATGTATTGGGCGTTTAGAGATACTTGAATTTAGAAAAGTGACATTATAAAGTGTACTTTCCTATGGTGTTTTTAGGTTTTGACTATCAGACATATCCCAAATTTTAACATCTTTACTTGGACATAGAATTATAAATATTCTACTTGACAGGACTCATGGAATATAAAATCATTTTAATAAATGATGTATCTATAGAACAATAAGATTAGAACCTGGTTGGAATTATTTTGTATTCCTCTAAAAACATTAAGTGATTAGCAACTACATTAAATATTTAAAAAGCTAATTTATGTTTATTGCTTAAAGGCAAGAAAAAATAATGTGCCTATTTTGTCATATCAATAGTAAATTGATAGCAATAACAATAATGGACAGGATTCATAGCTTTATAACTTTTTTTGTTAGTAGGAATTAATGCTCCTTCATTACTTAGGAATACATAAGAACTTTATGTGACAGTCCATAAATATGTAATGAAACCAATACCAAAATAGAGAAGATACTCCTGACACATGTTGAATAATAACTGAGTATTTTATCATAATTTATAATCTTCATAATCTTCAAGGATACCAGATTTTGAGTTGGAAGCTTTAGATTTACATGCAGATGTGATTTTATAATCTTGAACAAATAGTTTTATCTCTCTAGCTCTCAATTTAGTCATACATTACCTAAAAGATTCTGAGCAACAAACTTGAAGCTGTTTTTCAAATATTGTTAAGGAACTGTATAAGAAACACAATG
The DNA here is from genome assembly GCF_045843805.1 of Urocitellus parryii. Lineage (NCBI taxonomy): Eukaryota > Metazoa > Chordata > Mammalia > Rodentia > Sciuridae > Urocitellus > Urocitellus parryii. Next base: position 96,724,158 of record NC_135538.1, read on the forward strand.
TCACAATCTGTCCTCAACATACCTTTTTTTTTTCAAATTTTACTTTTTAGCCTATCTGCTCTGTGTTCCAGAAGTGATAAATTCCCATTAGGTGGGTTCCCATTAGGTGGGGTTGCTAGTTCCTGGTACACCCCTTTTCTCTTCCAGAATTCCCACTTATTTTTAATGCTTTGCTGAAATGTTCATAACTCCTCTGTAAACTTTTGTCCAAATGGCTAGGACTAAGTTTGTTCTCTCATTTGTGTTCCTAACACTTTGACTATATTAGATTAATATAGTGATCACACTATAAATATTTGTTTATTTGCTTTTCAGCCTCACTATAATGAATATGCTCAATTAGGGAGAGTCTACTTCTCTTCAGGCTGGCAAAATTCATGGCATACTCTAAATATTCATAATGTTGTTTGAACATTAAATAAGTGGGACACAAGACATTTATGAAATACACGTACAATATTGGAACTTTCCATTCATTTTTTGGTCTATATTATTAAAGGAAAAAAATTGTAAGATTGAAGATGATCCAGAAAATAAATATGGCAAACCAATTCTGATTTTATAAAGGAAGTGTAAATCTACATTTAAAAAAAGATTACTTAATATTTGGGGTAATAAAATTTGGATGAAATTGCTGTTTTTGGCAGGTCTAATGACAATATAAGATAATCCCAGTGTCCTTTTAATTTTATATTGCTATAATGAAAGCATATTTCTCAATTACTGATTTTTCCCCTTTTGTGTTCAAAAAAAGCACCAAAGAAGAATTATCAGAAATTCAAATATTCAAACATTTGTAAACAACGTATCTATAAACAATCCTTGGGGTACACTGTCTTTTAACCCATCTTTCTAATAAGCATAACTGTGCCCTTTTGTCACAAACAAGCACTCTACTATGTTTAAGTTGCCTAAATATGAGACAGGCAATACACTTATCCAAAAGAAATCACATTATTTTCTTCCTTTATGTGATAGTTTTGTTATTGCTGTATGCTATGTGAAATGCAGGATTACTTTCTATCATTGTTTGTTATATCTAGGATTGTGCCAGCACCAGGTATAGACAAAAATGTTCCCATTCTTACTAGTTTTGAACCAAAGGAGCACTTCTGCTTATTTAAATTTTGCTATTGTACATGTCAGATGGAAAAACAGAAGTGATTCCTAATTAACATAACTCCTTGATCAGATAACATTTATTCCAATGATAAAACTCATCAACTGATGTGTTGAGAAGAGAGAAAGCAAATTGGAATAATACCACTCAGAACAATACAAGTCCACATAGTCACCTCTGGTCGTGTTCCAAGGACATGTTTCCAGGATGTGGTTTTAAATCAGACAGCAGTTGCATTTGAGGTTCATCAGAGGATTTGAAACTTGAGACAACATGAGGTTCGACCATCTTAGAAGATGCTAATTATTCTAGAATATATTTTTTATTTGTATTATTTGACTGCTTTTTAATAGAATTTAAGAAAAATGAAAATAACAAAATTTGGACTATAGAATAAGCTTCTTCTTTCATTTCCTTTCTGAAAAATTTGGACACTGGAAAATAGTGCATATAACATTTTCAAAGGACTAAGGTGGAATTATTCTGTAAAATTGTTTTGGGTTTCAACTTGGTTTTCACACTTGTGCAAAACCAAATTAACAAATACCAGTGAGATACATAAGCCCAGCTTTATAATGACTATTTTTGGTTTTCAGGTGTAATGTTAATGTCAGCTCATGGGCCATAATATGCTTACCTCCCCAGCGCTCATCACATACTGTAAATAGAGTGGTTTTATTAGCTAAGCCGGGGAGCATGGTACTGCACTCCATGACGATGGCCTGAGGAATCATTATGATGCAGGAGACAATCCAGATGATGACGATGCTATTCCGGGCCCGCTTGGCTGTGCTCTTGAACATCAAAGGGTGACAGATTGCATACCATCGATCCAAGGCAATGCAGCTCAGTGTTAGGACAGACACAGACACAGACACAGTCTAGAGGAAGAGAACAAAGTACAGGAGAAGCATCAAGTGTCAAAAGCATTGCTTATAGCATATTTACCATATTACAAAGGTAGCACAACCAAGATTGCCAAAAAGCAATTCATGTAAGTGATTTCTATTTAAGGAAAGCTACGTAAAAAAAGAAGAAAAAAAATAGAAGTCTGTTACTAACATTACTATGACGATTACTATCATGATTCTGTTTTCCCACTTAGCCATTGACAGGGGAAATCATATCCTTGGATGGACAGAAATAAAACATATATGAGTGATATGAACTGGAAAATTCTCTTTCACTTAAAGACAATAACATAACATGTCTTTCCTTTAAATCATCATGTAGGGATTTGATTGAAATTATATTCAATTTTCATACTTGAATTCTGGGTACCTCATTTCATATTTTAAAATAATAAGGGATATTTGTACTTTGATATCTAATATGTTGCATCCAAATAAAGGCATGGGTCATGTGACAAGAGAATTCTATATATGGATCTCCTTACCATAGTTTGCTTACTGTTAGTATAAACAACTTGCCTCTTAACAATCAGATTAGGTTCACCCAGTCCAGCAGTCCAGATTTCTAAATACTACCACCACAAATGATTCTTTGTCTTGGAGCTTTAAGGAAATAATAAGCATTTAATCTTATTTCCACACAAAATGTAATATGTTTAATGGATTCTTCTATACTGAATGAAACATTGATCCTGATATTAGTCTCAAAATTCACCCTTAAAAATAGAGGGTCCTTCTTATTTTCTTCTTAGTACTAGTCATATGATGGATTACTTATTTAATTTGTTCATTTGTGTGTATGCTCCATTGCAACAAAACCCTATGGCAGAAAGAATTTTTTTTTCCACAACTGTGTCCTGAAAACCTAGCACAGCATTTAAAGTGCTTTATGTAATTAACAATTTTTTACTCAATTAATAGTGAAAAGCCTCAATGTAAAGTAATAGATATTATCCAATCATTTTCCTCTTCTTTTCTGTCTTAATTGTATTGATCCCATAGTGTGCAGCAAGGATAGGTATAATTGCTTCATACATAAGGATGCTCATTGTTAATGCGTTTACTACAGGTATAAATAAATGAAAGGGGGCTAAGATTCAGTGCAGAAGAGAAGAAAGGGCTTTGGGTTAACTGTTAGGGTGAACTGGTCTATTCTTACTCTTCCACCAGTGGACTACATAACATTGGGTCACACAATATTTTACACTTTGGGCTATGTGTGTGTGTGTACATCTGTTAAATGGAAAAAAATCAGCAAGATGAGATTTCTATCAACTCTGATTCTTTTGAATCTCTTTGGGAGAGAAAGAAGGTTGTAATTGGATCAATTCTAAAACTGGGTTTCCTAGGCAAGAAGCACATCTGGTAGTATTGGGTAAGTTACTCAACCTCTTTATTCCTCAGTTTTCTCCTCTATAAAATGTGGATGATAATAGCACACAAAATATAATTGTAGAGAGAGTTAGTTGAGATCAAAATATGAGCTCCAGACCATCACATAAGTGACAGGCTTATGATTCTTGATAATTTTTTTGTGCTATGTTAGAGTGCCTTCAACTAACACACACACACTCTCACTCTCTCTCTCTCTCTCTCTCTCTCTCTCTCTCTCTCTCTCTCTCTCTCTCCCTCTCCTCTCTAAATTCCACTCCTCCCTTGACCTATTAAAAATGAATCAAGTACTTAGAACCTCTTGATTCCATGGCTAACCCAGGAAATCCACTATGGCAGTCTTGATCTGCAGTTGATTTTATTTTCATATCTACTGGGTCAGGGCTATATTTATCCTCTCTAGCAATTAGAAGTGTAAAGTGTTCATCAAGGCTTAGTAATTTATTATTCATGAATTTTAATCAACCTGGATGAATGAGATAGAAGTAGCATACTTCAAACTTGAATGTCATTTCTAGTATTTACCACTACTATTATATACTAATAATAAATCCATACCAGCTAACTTGAAAGACTGATGTCCAGTGCCAAAGAGGTACCCAGGGTGCAGCGCCATCTGTTTTGTATAGTGAAGGGAGAGAATATGCTGGTGTGATCCTCACAGCAGAATCCATTGAATGCACCTTTGACAATCAGTGATTTAATATTCACTCTTGCTACATCCATATTTGCAGGTGTATAAGGCACACCAGTATGCAATTAACATCCAATTTACAAGATTTTCTTGAGGGGATATAAAATTTCATCTTACCTTAAGTGATTATAAATGAGAGATTTGTTGCTGCTTTTCACTTCTAGGAGTTTACTTCTGGGTGCCTTTTTCATTTACATGCTGATATTAGCTTGTGTCATCCTGATAGTAAGTCTTTGAGAAATGAGTCTAGTATGAATTATGAATGTTGTTGAATGTGAGATGATGGGAGCAGGTTCTGCCTTCAGGTTCTTGGTGTCACTCATCCTAGAGGCACCAATGCAGAGGGCAATGCTTGAGGACTTCCTTTGGTAGAAAAGGATCCTTTTTTATGCTAGCATAAAGGTATGCCAAAAGAATCTCAAAGGTCCATGACAGGTAGGAATAGAAATCTTGCCAAATCATAAATTTGGATGATAGGCACTAATAGATTAGAAGGTAGTAAAATATAACAACTGAAGGAGTAAGAAAGCCTGTCTTACCACCCTACATGTACCACCTACATCTCACTTGGATTTTGTTCTTTTTCTAGCAGTTCCTATGCAGAGCCCATTATACAGCGTTTTTTTAAAAAATAAATTCACTCTGAAAATAATCATCTGTTCCTGTCATTGAGTGAAATGCATGATTATTTTCAGTCAATATTCTACTAAATGTTAATGGTCTTGGAATTATAGAATTATTAAAATCTAAAAGGGTCATTTTAATTATTCAGCTAAGCTTTATTACGTTTGTGAGATTATTAAGTTGTTTGAGTCTTTGCCAAAGTGTTATAGTACATCACTCATAAATCTAAAGGTTGTATTGTATTTAGAAGAAAAAGAACACATAAATCATAGAGAATTAGTAAATGCCCTACAAATCTTAAGTGGAACCAAATAACCTTAAAACGTGGCTGGAAATTATGTAATGTTTTTAAATATTAAATAGGACATAAATATCACCTCAGAGATAAAATTCATTAGCTTCAGAATATCACATCTAGGAGAAAACTACTCAAGGTTTATTATCCATTGGCACTATTTGTGACATTTGGAAAACTTCTATGGAAAGGAAGCAATAAATATTGAGAATTCAGACGTAAGTTTTGTCAGTGCATGAAACTCTTTGTATGCTAAGAAGTGATGTTGAATGAGTGAATGGAGAGAATGAGTCATTTCCATTCTGTGGCTGCTCATTTGTTTCCTCCATGGCTTGTAGAGAAGAGAACCAACTGTGGAATCAACTAACTGGACCCTGTTTATACAGAAGTAGAACTGAGGATGCTCTTTTAACTGCAGGACTTGCAGTTAAGCATGAGGTATGGATGACCATTGTCAGTGAATTCAGGAGAGATGCCTGCTTGCATCACTTACTGGTTCCTTGCTGCCCCCCCCCCTGTGTGTCCTTTAGTGCTTACAGGACATCTGAAATACCTGCTCCATAGCAGGGTATTGTTATGCATCAGAATAGGGCTGCACCTGCTATAAGGTGATGCACCCCTCCTCATCACTGCATTCCCCACTAAAGCTTCTGGTTCACAGAGAAGACACAAAGACACTCTTAGTCAGCTGAAGAATCTGGGTAACTAGAGCCATTCTGAAAATTACAAGAGCCCCATCATTTCCTCCTGATGGTTAATGGCTCAAAAAATAATAAAAGTTTTCTGGAAGTACCACAGGCAGTTGAATATTGGAATTCTTTGCTCCTTAGAATTTTCCCAGTGCCTCCATGCAAATACTGTCAGAGGTACTCACTTGTCTGTTGTTCCTTTTACTATCTCTTGCAAAAACTTTGCTACAGTTCATTTTTTATAATCTGTTCATGGTTTGCAGCAGGCTGACCCAAACTAACCTTACAGTTAAACATATGTGCATGATGCTTACAACTTCTAGGGCATTTTCCACTAGTCTGCAAATGATGTCTGACCTTAAAAATTATCACTTCTCTTTATAAGAGGTCACTGAAGAACTATTGAGCTGAAAATCCCTTACAACATTTCAGTTCTAAAAGACCAAACAATATAATTTCCAGTAATGAGCTATTTGTGGTCTCCCCCAACTTTCTGTTACCAGAAGCCTATTTTCTCTTCCTGCAAATATTATTATCCCCGCCTGGAAAACTGGAGAGAATAAGACAAAAGGTGGAGGAAGACTATGGAAGACAGGTTGAATAGCCACCATTTCACTTACTGTCCAGTTCCTAAAAGGGAATTTATGTCTAAATAGTGTGGCTGTGGCCACTATCATGGGAAATTTTTTCCCCAAAGGTCTCAGAACTACAAGAAGAACTAGAAGATTACTCTCTTAAAGTATTTGTTTTTAAGGTCTTATATGGCAATTAAATATAGAAAACCTGCCCTTGCTGTTGACTAATAAAACATGCAATAACAATGTTGATAACTGAGGTTTATTGAGAACATATTATGTTTACAAGATCATCAGAGGGTAATCACTCTGCGAAGGCATTTATGTAAATTATCTAAGCAAACTGTTACAACAACATATGAGATAGATCTCATTAAAGATTTCATCCTTGTAAAATAAGTGAATTGCAAACAGTCTGAGTATTTGACTTGATAGCATGCCATTTGTGAACAGCAAAACAATTTCCAAACCAGGTAGCCCCAGAACAACACCAAAACTTGTTCACTGTAGTGCTTGACCCCCCTCTTAATTCCTCCACATGAAAAGAAACCGTTGTAAAAACAGATATCCTATTATTTGTACTGGAAGAAACTCAATCATTAATTTTTTCAAATTCCTTATTTAACAATGGTGAGATTAGAAATCAAAGAAGCCAAATACTTGTGTAACACTATAAAGATACTTTAACAGCTTTATGTCTCTATTTTGTACTCAGACCTTAACTTGTTTTTCCAGGAAAATCTCAAGTATTATCTTCCTTAAGTCTGCCAGTTCCCAGCAAAGTATAATTCTTTCTCTACTCATTAGTTTACCCAAGGCCATAGCTAGCTACTATTGAAAATATATATTTTTTGGTAGTGTCTGTGTTTGAATTGAAAATATATGTAATAAAAGAATTACCTGTAAGTAAGGGATCACTTTACAGAGGGACTGTCCGAAGAACCAGGTCTCTGTGATATCCACAACCAGCGTGGCAGGAAGGCAGGTGATGGTCACCAGCACGTCAGCCAGAGAGAGGTTGACGATGAAGTAGTTGGTCACTGTCCTCATGTGGTGGTTCTTCCACACGGCCACACAAACTAATGTAAGAAGGAAAGGGAACAGTAAGCAAGCAAAAGAAGCAGGGGTCAATAGGGAAATTCTGTCTATCTGGCTAAGACTTCTTAAAGTCCCTACATTGAATAGGCAAGGTCATGAAACCTGTACTGTTTTAAACTGAACTAGTCAATCTGTGTGGATGCTGAGTTACATGCACAAAAATCTGTTCATTTGACTTGCTACATAATTTTCGATCAATCATAAGGCTGTGTTTTTTCCCACTGGATTTTGAGTTGCAGCTATCAGAACTTAAAGAATAATCTTCTATTTAGCCTCTATTTTGCCAGCACTCAGCAATGCAGAAGGGCCTCAAAAAATATTTGATAGCTAAGATGAATTAGCAGCCAGTGGTTTTCAACCAACTGTTACGGTTTGCAACATCCATGATCTTTACCCAAATCTGTTAAACTGCATTTGGAATTTCTAACAGAGAAAAAGTCTTATCTTTAAAAGTCAAGAGCCAACAATTATTCAGCCCCTACTATTGCCAAATACTGAGCTGGACTGCTCATATACTTAAGTTGTTTAATCCTCACAACATTCCTAAGGGAAGACGTCACCCACATGCAAATGTGAGGTAACTGAGACACAGGGAATTCATGAGACTTGTCTAAGAACACATGGCTCGTGAAATAGAAAAATAGTTACTACTGGGATTTAGTTCCAAGTGAAAAGCTGGCTTTTTCACCACACAGGCTGCCTTCTTTCACAAAAATGAGGGAGTTGTAACAAAGCACATATAACTTTTGGAAACTCTATCCTCCCTCCTTTTTATTCTTGATGGTCTCCAAACATCAACCTCAAATCAAACCTGTTTTTCAGTACTCTCACAGCGGGCCTCCCTCATTGCCTTGTAGAACATCCCCAGTTTAAAAGCTGTGCTATCTCATTCAGTTGCTCTTTCCTAAAAGAACATCCAGTTCCCGTATTCTTGGTCTTCCACTTGTCTGGTGTGTGCAAAGTTTACAAAATCACTGGCTCCAAAATTATATAGGTGTCCATGTCTATTGATGGGTTTGCTTTACTGAAAGTAGCTGTGAATGTGTCTGGGGTATTATTAACCTATCAGAGATGTCACCCATGCACCCAAATGATACAGTGATTAGTAACCTTATAGAGGGTAGAAATAAAAGTACATTTTGTTAAACTTACATTACGGAGTAAGATTTTCTTTTTGATTAACATGTGCCATTTATTAAGAGTCTTATATTATAGGATATGCTTTTATCAGATTCTAAGGCTGAAATTGGCCATCAGCTATGAGTTGATGTCAGTTTAATAAACTACTTAGATTTCTGATGATTTCATTTTGAATATTTCACCTCTTTCTCTAACACCTGCACAGTAATACTGAGAAACTCAGGTGAGCCTTAACTAGGTAAATGATACTTTATTATTTTAAAATGATGCTGTAGCATGATTTATTTCTCATAAACACTTGAAACACACACACACACACACACACACACACACACACACCCTAGGCAACTGACAAACACATTGTCACAGTTTGTAAGAAGAAAATTGGCAAAAAAACATCATATTTCTGATATTTGTTCAACATATGGCCTAAATCATGGAAACTTGGATCTAGAAAAGGACATAGGCCTTGAAAAATGCAATTAGTTCTGGTTTGACTTTCAACTCTTCATATTTTGGAGATGAGGAAAAGCAGAAATGGTAAGACTATTAATGCACAGCATCTAACCAACATTAAAGGAAGTCTATGTTCCACAAACACTCCTTTAGTACTTATTGCATGCCATGCCTGTATAAGGTACTTTAAATTATAAACTAGTTTAACAACAATAGCACCATGAAGTGAATACTATAAGCATTCTTTTCAACATGAGAAACAAGAATAGAGAAGTTAACCTAACTTTAAAAACAACAACAACAACTATATGCATGAGAGCTTCTATTTAAATCTCATCCCCCCAACATGGTCATCCTTACATACTCCTTTTTGGGAGGCAGGTACTGGGGACTGGACTCAGGGTCACTCAACCATTGAGCCACATTCCCAGTCCTTCTTACATACTTACATACATACAAGTCCTTTTTCTTGTTGAGTTGAAACCTGCTTCTCTTTTATTTCTGCTTACTCATTTTTAATTCTTTCTTAGAACCCAAGGAATAGACTTTACGTAATTTTTAAACTTGTACCTGCATTCGTCTTCTAGGGCTACTTCAAAAACTGAGCATCTTAAAGCAAGAGAAATTTATTGTCTCACAGTTTTGGAGATCATAAATCAGATACCAAGGTATTAGCAGGGCTATGCTCCCTCCAAAATCTGCAGGGAAATCTGTCTTTGCCTCTCCCCAGATTCTTAAGGTTTTCTGGTTACTTGGGTGATTTTGACATTTTGGGCAGCTGCCTAAATGAAGTCTCTGCTTGGATCATCAGGTGTGGGTCATCCTGAGTTTCTGTCATCACATGGCCATCTTAGAATAATAACCATCGGCTGGAAAGGCTCACCCTATATGACTTCATCTTCAAAAATTATATCTATAATGACCCCATTTTCAAATCAGGTCATCTTCTGAGCTAATCAAGTTGGGACTTCATCATTTATATGGCGGCAGGGAGCGGGGAGAAGATTTCAAACTACAACAGTATTTATTCAAATATTTAAAGACCAGATTTTTTTCATTCCCTAGCCTTTGCTTCACCCTTTTAAAAGATCTCCAGAATCATTACGTGCACCTGAGGGGCTCTGTATCCCACATCACCATGGTCCTTTTGTTCTGAACACACTCCAGAGGATCAGTAATGGCTCTGAATGAACTATCTGTAACTGAACACACGTCTCCAGGTGAGATCCATCTGAAGCAGCAAGGAGCAGGATGATTTCTTGGGTCGCTCTCTATTAAGACACTACAAATCTTATAAGCTTTCTTAAGAGTAAAGTCACACTTCTTTGGATCATATATGTATCTAATGACTAGAAACTGGTTTTCTTGTGTAAATGTTACACTGTCTTTACCTTTGAATCCTCAGGAGGTAAAAAGGGGGAAAAATCTATAAAGAATATTACTGGGACAATTAGAAAAAAATGAATTTAGATTTTATGCTAGATTACAACTATACTATTTTAATATAGCTTAGGTGTTGTATTTATATTACGTTCATTTGAATATTTATATATTGTGACTATGCTTACTTACCAGGGCTTTGTTGTGCTGGGAAAAGGAATTGTAGTTTTTCATATACAAAGCAGAGTTTTGCTTATTGTCACCTGATCTATGACACATTCCAGATTATGAGTACCTTCTTCTAAATGACATATTCACAACTGCACACACATCTCTAGGTGCAAATATCCTAAATTTTTGTTAAGCTAACATTCATTAGTTAACTCACCCATTCAAGTACAAAAGTCACAAAGTGAATACCTCCTTCTTCTGATAGCATACCAAATTGGTACAAAATAAAATTCACCTTTTCCTGAAATTGGAAATTTAATTTCTTTCCTTTTTCTTTCTACTGGCCAATGTTTGAAATCTCCAAAATATCTCCAAGCTCTATCACAATCTTTCTTTTCCTATTGCAAATACCCAATGTCATATCCATGGAACCATTAGCTACAATAGTGCAGACCACCTAATATTTTCCTCTACAGTACATCTGTCTTTATTCCTGTGTATCTTATCTAATAATGCTATTCACTAAAATTATATTATTTTGATAGGATGTCTCTTTTCTTCTCAACTAAGTATAAAACTCTCCGGTTACCATTCTACCATTGGGGGTCTTCCCCTTGTATCTGGCAATGCTCCCCATATAATATTCAGACCACCAGGATAAGTTTGATATCTCACTGTTAATCAAACATATTCTATGTATAGGTCATTGCTCATGTCCTCTTCTGTCTGGCATTGCCCACAGTCGATTTAAATCCCCTTTTCAACTAAATTAGTGCTTCCCTTTGCAATAACTGTTAATTAAATTGACTTTTATAAAATTATAGTTTGGTACTTTGGTACGATACATTCTCCCAAATGAAAAGTCTTTAAAAGGAAAGGAAAACCCAAATGACAGAAAGGAGTATTTACTTTCTCCATTTCTTTTGAATGAAATCTGAGAGTTGAGAACTCAATTGCTTCTCAATGTTCTCTTGACATAGTAGGCTATTTTTTGTCATTCTCTGTATACTGCCTTCTGGTGAACTTGGGAAAGTCCCAAGACCTGAATTGGATAGTACATTTGACATCAGTTCTGTGAATGACATCATACATCAATATTAAGGTCTGTTTGTAGTTTCTACAATTAAAAGCCTGCAGCTCTCAACCAGGAACAGGGGAAAGAAATTGAGCATGAAGAGGTGAAAGAAGGTAATAGAAGACCAGAATGCAGATTGCATGAAGATCTGCCTTAAACAAGGACTTTGTTGAATAGAGATTTCTGAAATGCAGATGTGCCAAGAAGATAAAAATCTACTTTTCCTTGTCTTATCATGTCTTTTTTTTTTAAAAGAATGTGATGATGTATAGCTCTTGCTTTTTGTCTGCATGACAAACAGATGGAGGTGGCTCAAGCTGCATAAGAACCTCCACAGGCTATGATTCAGAGGGATTTTTAAAAGAGCACACAAATACAATCTTTAGAAATGAACTGATCTGTTTGCTTGTTACTGTGTGGACCTAAAACTAGAAACTAAACTGACATTTAAACAGGAAAGCAAAATATGAATTTATAAAAGTTCTTTGCCACTATTGTCTACATTTATGGTAAATTTACTTTATAATAAATTGGCTTTTAAAGTCTATCAGATCACATATGGACAGAGTTAATTTTTCAAAACTAATAGTTACATGTAGAAAAAACTAAAACTATGGTGATACTATTAGTCTACTGCTATTCTGAATTAATCAAAAACATATAAACTGCATGACTAAGATTGCATATTTTATTAAACATCTATTTGGTCCTTGAAATATCATGTAATAATTTTCCATAAAACATGATTTTGAGATGTGACTGTGAATGGAATATAACTAGTGTATTACTGCATGTTTTCAATGCTTTGTTCTAGATATTTCAGCACTTTTTAATTTTTCATATTTTTGATGATAGTCACTCTTCTAATGGGTAAGAATGTTCCTTAAAAAATCTTTAACACTGAATGGAAATGCTCAGGAGTGAACTTAATAGCTAATTTTATGAATGTATATATTTTAAATCTACTAACATCTAAAGTAAAAGATAAAAAAATTTCAAAATTCAGTAGTTTCAATATATTAATGCAGTATCAAGGAAAGCAGTCATCTGATTTTCCCACAGAAGTTTAGTTATTCATGTGCTAAAGCATGCTAATGAAAGATTTTGCAATTTCTTGGTTGTTTATTTAATTTACCTATCTATTTATATCTATCCATAGGTATACAAATAGGTGAAGTAACAATTTATTGATATTTGTTATATTGTGCACATATAAAATAATAGTCATTTCAGAAAATTTTCCAAAATAACCTGTAGTTCCACCATTTGCCACAAAGTGTCAGTGAAAGACTTTGAAACCATTTACCTTGTCTTGTCAAGGACGTTTTAAGCATTAAATAAATGGAAGTACTCTTTATAATGAGGAAGTTAATATATTTACTTCAAATTGGATTTTATAGACCAAAAAGAATGATCAAGAAAAGATAAAATTACCAATGTCTTCTAAATTAAGTGCAAATGAATGAATGGGAAAAAAAAGAGAAAAAAATGAATACATTCAGAAGAGAGCCTATAGTTAACTCCTTAAAATTAAAAAAAAAAAAAAAAAAAACAAAAAAAAAAAAACTCTGTCTTGAAACAGATCATAGACTGGAGAAATCTAGAATTATTGTGGATACAGACTTCAGTCCCTTAGAGGTTCGCCATCAGTACAGTCCTGAAAGAGTTGAAGGAACTTCCCTCACATTAACAAAGCATTTTCCTTTGTCTCATCTTCATGCCACCCCATTATGGCATTGATATTATGGCATCCTTATTTCTACCATTGCTTTTACTCCCTTCTTTTCCCAGATCAACATGCCTCTTTGAATCTTCCATTTTCCATCTCCACATCTTGGTGAAGTGTTCTATGAATCTCTCTGTCTTGGAAGCATGGCCCAAGAAAATATTTCTGTGTCCTGAAATGACCCACCCAAAATTCATTATTAACTGGCATTAAAAAAAACTTTAAAAATAAGTTACCATTTTATATGTTTATGACCTGTTTGGATTTTCATTTGCTCAAGAAAATATAAAAGTTTGTAATTTGATAAATGTATCTCATGAGCACCCGCCCATTATGTGAAAGTGGGCAGAGATTCTCATAGAGTCTAATAGTGTCATTGTGGTATTGAAATCAGTGAGGCAGAGTGGGGAGTAATTAAGATTTCACAACTAATAATTTTCTTGGGAAGAGATTTAGAAAGAGTACCTTTACACATGCAAAAATGCAGGGAAGAGATGCATAGAGGAACACTATAAAACTGATAATAATCAGGAGATAATAATCTAAAGTAATCAAGCCCAAAACCAAATTCTTTAGAGAGGATAAAGAATACAGCAAAGAAAGTGGGAAAATAGGCTTATCAATGGCTTCTGAGTGGCATGATTCCTCACAGGGAGGGCTGGCTCAACCTTTTATGCAGGACCTGCCTGAGAACAAAAAGCATGGCTATTAATAGGTATCCATACTGCTGTCCTGAAGGGAAGGTTAAGAAGGTGAAATGCTCCATGGTCTGAGCATTCTCAGTTAATTAATGGTTGTATGTAGTACATAGTTATAATTCTGCCTCAATGGAATTTGTTTTTGAGGAAATGTCAATTTCCTGGTTACCCATTCCTTTTGACTGTTTGCAAGTAAATCACTACAAGTCCCTGTTCTTAATGCAGCCTCTCAGAATTGCACCTGAATTTCTGCCCTACCCTCAGAACTCTTTGGGGGCAGATGGTCAGTCCTCATTTTTGACCACTTTGCATTCATTAATGCAATTAACCCACACAAGCAATGGATCCTTCCCATGATATTTGATGCTTGTTTATCTTACTGTGTGAATTTATTTTGGGGTCTTTTGGCAGAGATGCTTTCTATTTCCACCACATATAAGTCTTCAACCTACTTGTTATTTTTCTTCCATGTTCTTTCCTTAGTTGTTATTAACTCTCAAAACTTCAACCTTCATCTTTAGGAGTCTAACTCACAGGTTTAACCGACAGTTTTAACGCTAGTTCTTGGCCCTCTCTCAATTTCCATATCGTAATTTCTAACTATCATCAAGATGTTAGAAAGAGCTCACATTTTATGGAGTCAGAAAATGAAAAGATTCAAAAAAATATAATAATGAGGTTGAAATATGAGGATTCAGAGAGGGATTAGATATGAGAGTAAGGAACTGAGCAAGTATATGGCTGGGAGAAGTTCCTAATACTCACTGAGGTAGCAAATGAAGGAGAAGGATCTGGCTTTGTTTGAAAGAAGGGATAGAAGATGAGTAATTCAATTATGTGTACATATATTTGAAGCAATTGTGAATTATCCGAGTGAAAAAATTCAGTTGGTATTTAGATTTATGGCTTATATTTCAGGCGATATATTTTATTTAAAGGTAAATACTTGAGATTCATCAGAATAGAGACAGAGATTAAAACCAGTTGAGTGACTAACATCAACCAGGGATGGAATGAAAGCAAGAAGGGTCCTAAGTCATCTCCATATATCTGGGAAGTTTCAAATATATATTTCAGACTGGGAAATATGCCAGAAGTTCCAACAATTGAAGCATACATGTTTTACTATTATAAAATAATTTATATTTCTGATAGTGGCAGATAACATTGTTGCAGAAGACAAGTCTGACCTAAAGCAACCAGAACATTGTACATTTCTTTAAGACATGGGAAAGCCACAAAGGCAGCAAAAAATTTCAAGGGCCAATATCCTGAAGGAAATGTAACAGGAAAGATGTTCTAGCCTTCAGTACCTCTTTTATTCCAAAGGCTTTGGCAGTTTGCAAGCACTGGTTAATAACTTAGAAGACAGAGCAGAAACTGAGTCAAGCAGGAATCTGAGTAGTCCAAAACTGAGAAGAGAACCTTTGAGTTTAAGCCTATCCAGCAGGTTTCAGCTGAAATTCCATCTCTGGTAGGGATAAACCTGAAATACATGAGCTCTCCTGAAGAGGAAGCTTAGGTTCAAATGCCTCCCTTGTTGACCAGACTAATGTACCAAGAGTAATGTAGTGGCTCTTCTATAAACAATAATTAGTAAACTGATTCTATAGGGCAAAACTGAAATCTAATTTCTTTTTTTGTGGGGGCACCATCACTGTAATAATATTTATTACATAAATGAGCAATCAATGCAGAAATATCATCATTTCCTATTTTTCCCCACAATTTTTATTGATACATTTTAGTTGCTCATATTGATGGGATTTGTTGTTACATATTCATATGTGCACAAAATATAACAATATAATTTAACCAATATCACTCTCCATCACTTCCCCCATATCTCCCCACCTAGCACCCCTTGATCCCTTTCCTCTACTGATCTCCCTATGATTTTTTGGAGATCAATCCCCAACTCTGATTTCTTTATTACATCTTTTACAAATATTAATTCTAGGTCCATTGTATATCTAAATATGAAATATAAAAAATAAATTTCCAGATGGGGCTATAACTCAGTGGTAGAGTACTTGCCTAGCATGGGTAGGGCACTGGGTTCAATCCTTAGCACTATATAAAAAGTAAATAAATAAGATAAAGTTATAAAAAATTTTTACAAAAATAAAGAAATAAATTTCTCCTTGCTATCACTTGTGGTACATAAGCATATATTGGACAGATTGCCTCAAAAATATTAAACATAAAGAAAATGTTCAACAAACTAAACAACCCTAAAATTACAGTACATCCAGAGAGTATGAAAATACATGCCACAGAGTAAGAGAAGTTAATTAGGGCACATTTATTTGAAACAGGTCAATTTGCATAATTTTTTCTTATAGCTAATGAGCTCCCCTCCCCTGCTGTTGATCATGTTTTAAGATAGTTTTTATTGTGGGATGGCACATGTATAAATACATACAGACTATAAATATATCACCGGTTTCATGGAGTGAACATACCCTTGTAAATACAGTTCAGACCAAGAAATACTGTATGATTTGCACCCAGAAGATTCCCAGTATTTCGTCTCTACCAGTATTCCCACTATGGCCAAGAGAAAACCTACATTACTGATTTATACCACCATAGATTAATTTTCACCTATTTTTAACTTTATCTAAATGGAATCAAATGTATGTTTAATTGTGTATCTGACTACTTTCACTCATGATTATGTTTGCAAGATCATCAATGTTGTTTTTTCTTGCGTAGCTGAAGGTCCATCATTTTCATTGCTGTACAGTTTCCCAATGTACAATTAGATTACCATTGATCTGCTCTATGATTCATTAACATTTTGGTTTATTCTAACTTGGGATATGGTAAACAGGCTACTACTCACATCCTTGTGTATGTATTTTGATACACATTATGTGTGGATTTCTATTAGTTATAAATCTAAGAGTAAAATTGTTATCATATAATATGAATATGACCCCCAATACTACATAATAGCCAATGAGGTTTCCAAAGTGCTTGTTGCAGTACCAGCTTTTACTCTTATCAACAGGTAGGACTGTACTGGTTGCTCTACATTTTTTTGCCAACACTTACTACTGTTAGGGGACTTCTTTTCTCATAATAGATACTCTTTTATGTTAAGTTTAACATATTTTATATATTTATTGAATATTTGAAATTGGAATAGACCACTACTCTCTAGGACTTTTGTTATTTTCCAAAACTATTATTAAAAATACATCAGACAATTTGAGGACTACTTTAGGATGTGATTCTTTCAGAATTAACATGTGTTATTTGGTTTAAATTTGGATCTATTTTGGGCTGGGGTTGTGTCTCAGAAAAAGAGAGCTCACCTAATATGAGTGAGGTACTGGGTTTGATCCTCAGTACCACATAAAAATAAAATAAAGGTATTGTGTCCATCTACAACTAAAAAAATAAATATTAAAAATATATACACCAGACAATTTGAGGACTAGTTTAGTATTTGGTTCTTTCAGAATTTTTTTTTGGCTTAAATTAAAACTAAGCATGCTTTAAATTTATCTAGTTATTTATCTTCCTTCTTCCTATAGTACTTGGAACACTTGTGTATTTTTTCCTATCTCACATAGTCTAGCTTTTCTTAAATTTTTATCATTATTTTATACATTTAATCTTTAAACATTTATTTTCTTTAGTCAAGTTTTCTATTTCTGAATATAGCAGATGCACAATAAATGATTGCTGAGTGATTGACATTACATAAAGAAATACATTTACATGACTGAAATTTTACTTTTGACATTAGGGACTTAATCACAAATATTTAATCCTCAATAGAAAAACTATTCACTATAAGTGAAGCATAGAAGCTATGCCGGATTTGCACCTTATATCATTTTGTTCACATAAGGTCCCAAAATAGTCTCAGATGAAGTCTCAGATGAAATGTCTCAGATGAAGGCCGAAAATAACAGAATAACCTTTAAATAATAAGATACACCACATTAAATCTTTGCACCTAATCTAAAGACTATGAGGAAACTTCTCTGTCAGGGTATAGGTACACTGCAATCATAAAAATTCCATCTCTACCACAAATCATACTGATTTCTATTTTATAGAAATTTATATTTAATGAATGTAAGTGGATCTACTTGCCGCAGCCCGGCTGGCTGGGCAAAATAACCGGGGGTTAACGAACAACTTGTGTAGATTGATACAGCAGGAGTGGGAGCCCTTTATTGTAGGACAACAGAGGTATTTATACATTCCACATAGCTTATCTAATTAGCATAAACTAGATACATCAGTCAACCAATAAGGAATATCCACACTTAATGGCTCCCTGGCATTACTTCACAAACCATTCCCTCCGGCATTTTGCCAGGCGCCATCTTGACTTGTTTACAGACCCTAACATTTCTCTGGCAAAATGCCAGGTGCCATCCTGACTTGTTTACAGACTCTAACATCTACTACTCAATTACTACATGTTTAATTTTACTAAATAATTTAAAATCATGTTTGGCGTGCTGCCTTTGAATATAGTTGCAAAGACTGAGTAAATAATGGAAAACAAAGACTATTTGCACCTCTTTCAAATATTACTAATTTTAAGCTTGTCCAGGATTATGATAGTCAATTGAAATTTGATAATAATATGCAATGGCTTTTTTTTTTTAAAAAAAGCGTTATTGATTTTCAAAAATCTGTCTTTATCTCTCATTTGATTTTATAATATATAGTTCACTTTTCCTGGATCATAAAACATTCTTTTCTCCATACAACTGTTAAGATCCTGGAAGGGTATAAAAAATACCTTAAATTTTTAATAAGATTTTATTGATATAATAATGCATAATACTGGGATTGATTATGCCATATTCATACATGTTTATAACATACTTTTTATTAGCACATTGTAGCTATCCATAGTAGTTGGATACATTTTGACAAAATCATACATTAAAGACTTTGATTTCAATTACATTTTCCTGAGTTTTCCTTCCCCCTGCTTTATTCTCCTTCCTCTACTGATTTTCCTTTTGTTCATGTATTTATTGATTTTTGTTTGGAACTTTCTACATATACATAAAGAAATTTGGTACATTTATATATGCATACACCATGGTTTTGTTAAATTCATCCCATTTTCCTCCTTTTTACTATTCTTCCTTGCTCCCTATCATTCTTTTTCTTCTCCTCCACTCATCTTCCCTTGTCTTTTTAAAAAATGTATTTTTAGTTGTTGATAGACCTTAATTTTATTTATTTATTTGTATGTGGTGCTGAGAATCAAACCCAGTGCTTCAAGCATGCTAGGTAAGCACTCTACCGCTGAGCTACAACTCCAGCCCTTCCCCATGGCTTGTGACATTCAATCCCCCCAACCTTTTTTCCCATATTTTGCTCTAGATTCCACATTTGAGACGAAACAATCAACCCTTGATTTCCTGTGTCTGACTTATTTTACTGAGCATTACTTCTTCATTTCCATCCATTTTCTACCAAATTCCATTATTTCATTCTTCTTTATGATAAGGTAAAACTCCATTGTGTATATATACCAGATTTTCTTGATCCATTCATCTGTTGACACGCATCTAAGCTGATTTTGTAATCTGGCTACCATGAATTATGCTGCTGTAAAACTGAAATGATGTATCATGGTTTGCTGATTTAAGTTTTTTTGGATAAGTACTAAGGAGTGGGATATCTGGGTCATATGGTCCATTCTACTACTAGCTTTTTGAGAAACCTCCATATTGCCTTCCAGAGTAGTTGTACTAATTTGCCAGTATACCAACAATGTATCAGTATGCCTTTTCCCCGACATGGTCATCAGCATTTATTATTATTGGTGTTCTTGATAGGCCGTAATCATATATGCTTATAACATAACTATAAAAAAGAAAATAATCTAGTCATTCAATCATCATTCCACTTGTATTAAAATCATTCTCTTCAAACTGCTTTTTGTTTCATAAAAGTTAAATTCATGTACTTAGGAAGTAAAAATCAGAATTTATATTCCACATTCAATATTCTGTTAACTTTGGGCAAGTTATTTATTCTCTCTCTTAATATAGATATGAATAAGATTGAGATTCCTGTATCTCTCACATAGAACTCTTGCCATGCTTGGGACATAAATCACATATTTTTCAAAAGAGAAAACTCAATAAAATTTATTAAAAGTGACCTATGTCACACAATAAGTAAGACTCCTATTAATGAATATTTTTTAAATTTTACTGAAGAAGCTAATCTATATTCAGTGTAAAAACTTGACCTTTAATCAGACACCAACAAACTCTTCCTGGTGTTAGAGTTTGTACTGAGTTTCAATTTCAACTCTAAGCAAGAAAAAAAAAAAAAAAAAAAAACCATAACGAGTGTGTCCACCTGGCTCCATTAAACAGCAAGAGCAATGGCATAAACAGCCACAGCTGCTTCAAATTCACATCCCATGGATTCAGTGAGAACTCCCAAGGAATTAGGAACTGTGTGATGCATTTTAATAAGTGAATATGTAAAGATTATATTAATTAATTGCCCATCTGACTCAGTAATATCCATACCCCAGTGAATGGGCATGAAAGTGAATTACATGCAAATTAATGTAAATAGTTGCACATTGACAAAGACAGGATGCTCTTTGAAGCAACTATTAGTATTGTTAAGTTTTTAATTATATGTTCAGGCCAAATGTTTTTGTCAGAATAGATATTTGAAATAAAAAAAAAGGAAGCGTTTTGTGTACAAAAATGCATTTAGGAAAATGGGTTAGGACACATCTGTTCCATGGAAGATGGTGGACAATTAACCAAAATGGAGAAATTGATCACAGTGGGAGGGGAAGGATGGAAGTGAAGAGATTATGAGTTTTATTTTGAACATGTTAAATTTGATTTACTTACAGAACATCCATGAGGATGGATACATAGTGAGGTGTAGTCAAAATTTAGAGCAACAACAAAATATATGATGAAAGAGACTTTACTGGGGTGGTAGAGCATTTATTCAAGCAAGGATCATAAAAGTAGCCTAGCACCTCACAGTTTTGCAAGTCTTTTTCCTTCATTCTTTTCTTTCATTCATTTTTCAAGGATTGAACACATTTTTATACCAACTGAATCTGCCACATTTAAGTAATTCATTTCTAATTTGAAAAGACAATAAAGTAGAAATTTATTTTTTTTTTAAATCCTTGCTTGTTTTTCCTAAAAATAATGTGTTACTACCATAGTTTTAATTCAGAAATTAACAACCTGGGCACTTTTCCTTGTTCAGTTAAATAAAGTGAGTTACTCTTTTTAATTCTTTTCTCCATTAAAACAAAGAGAATGATCAAATGTGCATTTTTTTAAAGCAAAAGACAAATTTAATGCTAGTCAGTTATTTCAACATGCATTTATCTTTTTGTTAAAAAGCACACTAAGAAAGCCAAAAATCATATTTTTTGAAACCTCTTAAAATATTGCTGCTGAGAAAATGAATTTCAGTCATTTTCAAATTTGTGTAATAAAACGGATGATTACCATTAACTGAAAAAGCTTTGGCTATTTCTAAACATTAGTTTTTTGTGTGTGGTACCAAAAACTACTACTGTTTCAAAGTATCTTAAAAATTGCCCCCAAATTATTTCTGTAGCTGTGTAAACTGTACTTTGAAATGGGTATCCAAAAATCTTTTTTATTAATGAATTATTACAGTGCACCACTACATTTAAAGACTCAGTTTTATTATGCATGAGCTTTATAAACATTAAAGAATAAATTGTGAGGTATTTGGCGGTCTTTATTTCAAACGCTGCACTTAAAGGAAAGTACAAACTCTTGTATCCACGTGGAGATATCTGATTCAGTCTGAAATGTTTGCCAGCTTGCCAAGGCTGATTGAACTCCCTATGTTGGCAAAAAGAGGCAGGAGGATGGTTCGCCTGTTTGACCAACTGGCTATGGATACCCTGCAGCATGTGTGAATGCACTGGCATCTGGAAGCTCAGTTTTCCCCATCAATGAGCAGAAGTGAAATTTTCTTGAAATATCAATGTCTGATATGCACCCAAAGTCCTCTTTCTTTTGGAGTCCAGTGCCCAACAAGTGTATTTGACTTTCCTCTGGATAACATATGTGAATGTTGCAAACTTCATTCAACCTCAAGAGACGTACAAATTGGTATTGTTTTGTAGAACTCTCTCTAGCTAGGAAAGGGCCATTCTCCTTTATGTTTCAAAGAGCAATTGCTGCCTCTGATCAGGTAATGTAAGAAATGTAGCTCTCTTGTTTAATGAATTATCTTCATCTCCAGAGAATGACAGCTAAGGTTTGTTTGGCAGAAGTAAGGGAAATTATTTGCCTTTGGCTCTGAGAGGTAGTCTGTTGCTAGGGCCTTGAGAAACAGGTGGGTACTGTGGGGGACTTTGAGTTTTTGAGAATGCGCTGGCCTTGTGAAATGATGGGACAAAGCACTCGGGATTTGACTTGAAAGGAAAAATATGGGAGCTCATAGAAAGTAACAATGGCTGGGTCAAGAGTCTCTTAATGCACATCATCTCCATCATTCTCTCTTCTTTCTTGTCCCTCATCCATGCTTTGACACTGATGGCTTCCTGGGCAGGGCACTATTTCTTTAATGCCTGTGATTGGAGGTTAAGGAGGTTTTTGTATCTTGGATAAATGCTTCATGAGAGACCTTCTTGCTGGAGGGCAGGGCCTGTCAGAAAACACTTTTTTTTTGTTTGTTTGTTTGTTTTGTTTTTGTTTTTTTTTTACTATGAAAGGTGTGGGCTTTCTGTCATGTGGGCCAATGAATGACAGAGGGGGAGGTGGTATACTTCTTTCTACTGAAGAAGCAGGGAGCTTTGTTGTTTCTGGGTTTTACTTTTGCTAGGCTCTTTGTGGTGGCACTGAGTGAGTAGAAGTCATGATTCTGGTTTTTGGGACAAAGAGGGCAGCCATGCATCTTTGAGGAACCAGAAGGCTGGGGGACATTTTTGGAGCATGCACATTAAATGAAAATTTATATAAAAAAATGGAAACATATAGAACATGGGATTTGGTTGGGACAAGGCTGGGCAGGTAGGATGGAGTTCTGCAGAGCCTCATCATTCTTGGAGGATGGTGGTTAGCAATCAACAACTTATATGGCCTCCACTTGTCTAGGTTGGGAGGCTCACATTCTCCATCATCCTCCCCATCCTGTCACAGGGACTCGAATAGTGATCTTCTTCAAAGGATGCCCAGCCCAGGTTACTTCATGGTGTTCTATCTTCAGGAAGCTGATGGACTTGGGGTTGGCTTGAAAATGCTCCTGCTCTCATACTTGTTCATCTCTTTACTTAATTTAATTCTTGCCCCCAACAAGTCCCCTTTCCCCCCTGGTGGCCCTTTAGTGTATGATAATATATGGATATTTTATCATTGCTCCTCTTAAGAGAGACTATGATTCTCCCCATGCATATCAACTTTTGTAACTATAACTTAAGAAATAATGAAAATTGGTATTGAAATATTTGTGGTTTAAAGTTAAAAAGTACCCTTCATAGAATCTAAGTCTATGCCCATTATAAATATGTGAGTGCTATTTACAAATTTCATTCATTTTTGCTTAATTACTGAAATGTCTGCAGATGACTAATATGAGTTTGGTATTATTTGTATCATATTTTTTTAGAAATACAGCATCTATTTCCTAGTGCTTGCCCAAACCATATCTTTGAATGACACACTGGTCTAAAAGTGGCAAGAGCCCCAGGACCTAGGAGCTATGGGGAATAGTAATTACCTGGGCTAAGTATGGAAATGATCAAATGAATTGATCTGTCTCACTGTCTCATAGTTCCCAGTAAAGTACTCCACGCAGAGATAAGGTGAAAGGGTCTTGGCCTTGTTAGTTAGAAACAAACTGGAAAAGGAATTTTGAACTATTTCCTTGGATAATAACATTCAGATGACTGAGCACACTTCTTGAGTTTTCACCTGAATTCTTATTCTTCAATCCATTCTTTCAAAAGATAGTTACTGAAGATAGTATTTCAAGTTTACAATCACGGAAGCTTTGAATATACAATAACTTTTTGTGTGAAAAGTATAAACTGTACTGTGGCTTGAATACTTCTGATCTGGTATTTCAGTATTCAGGCATTAATGCACATGAAATGGGAATTTATATAGTAACTAATACATGTCACTCACTAGGTTAGATCACAGTGAAAAATGTTTTGGTGTATTTTTAAAATACATCCTAGAATTGTTTAATTCAGGAAAACTGTATTTCTTCTCATTTTTTTTTTAAATTCCTGTTAAATATTTTAAAGTACAGTATCGAAAGGAGTGAAGTTTCTCAGGCAGGTGATGGCTATGGCTGCTTCATGAAATATATTTTGCACAACAAATCTCTAAGGGTCCTGTCGTATTAAACATTTTGTATATTTGTTTTACTGTTGACATTACTATTATTACAGAGTTTAGTATCATACTACCCTTTAAATAAAGAATTATTAAGCACATAGGCAAATTTTCGTACCTTATCATATGTAGGTCTACAATTCATTATTTAAAACAGAACAAATAAGTTTTTGGTGGGATTAAAATAAAGTTATTTATATTCTTGGTTCAGCCATATCCTGGTTAGGAGATATACACTCTTCTTCTAATAGTGTCTCCACTAAATTATAATTAAGGAACACAAGTGTTGTTTGGGTTGGCACCTTCCAAGTCAGAGAACTACAGTTACTGTCATTTGACTCCCTAGGACACCCTACTTCCCTCATGGGACTCTAAAAGAATTCCGGTTCTATTCCCACTCAGCTGACCTCTTTGAAGCAGCATATGTGAGCACTGCTATATTTTATTTTATATTCTATATATTTTATTTTATTTTTATTGTGGTAGGACACATAACATTGCATCTACCCTTGAGATGAATTTTAAATACATATTGTAGTATCATTAATTATAAGTACAATGTGGTAGAAAAGATACCTAGAACATACTCATTTTTGTATGATTGAAACCATATACTCACTGGATAGTAAATCCCATTTCTCCCCTTGTGTTCTGGTAACCAATATTCTATTCTTTGCTTCTATGAGAGTTGAATTATTTTAGATTCCACTTAAAAGTAAGATAAAATCAGTACCTTTCGGTGTCTGGCTTGTTTCACTGAGCATAATGTCCTTCAGGTTCATCCATGTTGTTGTACATAGAAGGATTTTTTTCTTTTCTCAAGGCTGAGTAATATTCAGTTGAGAATATACACAATATTTTCTTTATCCATTTATCCAGACATGGGCATTTAGGTTGTTTTACGAATAATGGTGTAATAGAAAATAGAAATACAGGTATCTCTTTGAGATTCTGATTTCAATTCTTTTGGATATATATCCCTAAAACAGATTTGCTAGATCATATGATATGTGTATTTTTGATTTTTTGAGGAAAAAAATTTCCTCAAGAAATTAAAATTTTCTACAATGGCTTCATCATTTTATATTTCTACAACAGTGTACTAAAGTTCTAATTTCTCCATGCTCTTTGCTATCATTTGTTATTCTTTGGGTTGTGTTCTTTATTTTAATCATAGCAATACTGATAGGTGTGCAGTGATATCTCATTGTGGTTTTGATTTGCAAAAACTCTATGCCTAAACACTCCATCATGAAAATCAGCCTCATCACATGCACGGTGACCAAAACTGTGCAGTAGGCCTGCATGGCAAATGAATGTGAATATGTAGTTTATTTCTGAGTGCATCCAAAACAAATGCTAAAAATTTGAGTTTTAGTAAATCATTTCTGTGTTCTCAGCTGTCATTAAAATATTTTATCCAAATAAAAAATTAGAGGTAACTTGAAAATGTCCTTCCTTAAATATCTTGGGAAGACGTTTAAGGGAAAAAAAAGGTAGAAAAATTAAATTGTTCAATCTAAAACGTTTTAAGAATAGAAGTGAGCTTACTAATTGTCTAAGAAATTTGTTTCCACTTGATATAGAAAGTCAAATGAGAACTCTAAAGCAAAATGAATGTGTTGAGATCTTAGAGACTATTTGTTTGATGAATGAAAAATATTAGTGCATGTTTTTGGAAATTTTGGGTTTATTTATAATGTTTTTCAACATACTCTCTGAAGAAGCCCCACGGCCCAAACTTACCAGGAGTCCTGGCCTGTAAGATGCAGAGATTCTTACACTCCAGTCTACATTTCCGGCCAAAGAGGCTGTGAAGCAGCATCACACACTGAATTCACAGGCTTTGGGGGTCAAACTCTATGGTATTACATCCTAAACTTTAATGTTTTGATATCTTATTAAACTCTTTATTTTCTTTTGAAGTTACAACTAAACATTCTCTGTTCTCCACATTTTCACTTTCTTTGATCAATTCTGACACACAAAATTCCAACCTTTTCTCTGCCCGGATTCTGCCTGACTTATTGGTTCTCTGTCCCGCCATGATTCCTGCTAGGCTCTGAGTCCTCAAGCTCTTTCTGTTGAGATTCTACTCCCCATCACTGTCCTGGAAATTCTCTCAGCACCTCAACCAAGGCTCCTGCATTTGTTCAAGTCTTAATTAACTCCTCCCTCACGGTCTGTTCTTCATGCTTTAGGGCCAAATAAACCAACTTATTGAATCATCTTCCAGACTCTGATCAGGTCCTAAAATAATCTGTCTCCTAACTACCAAGATAGCAGTTATTTGGATAAATAATAATTGTTATGCCCACCTTCATTTGTCTTCTCAGATCAGTCTGTCCCAGGATATCAGTACCTTCATTACATAGATTTTTCTATATTCTCAAATCTGAGTTTCATTTTAATTCCATTTATCTTTTCTTTTTCTCTTTTATTTGTTTGCAATAGAAATTGCCTCTCCAGGTTTGGCGGTCCCTATTCTCCTCACCAAGTGTAAGCAAGAGCATCTGCTTTAAATGAAGTACAATGTACCATGTAGAAAACAGAGGTGCATCTGATACTGTACTTACCCTTGCAATAATACAGATATTTTTATGGGGAGAGAAAAAAGTTAGAACAGATAAAGACTGCCAATTGTCAAATATTTAATTGTGCATGATGTACAGAAACAATTCTTTATGCAGTACAGAATTCTCTAGTAAAACAAACATCTTAAAATATTAATGTTTTTCATGTCACAGAAAATTAGGATAGGAATTTTCTCTGGTGACATTTAATGCGAGCTGCTCTTATAAATCTCCCCAAAATTATACAACTCAATGTTACTAAACTTTTGCCTTTCTCATAGCATAGGGATGCCCAAATGGGAAAGATGTCCCAACCAGCATAGACTGTCTTTCCTGGAGAGTTGTGGTGAGGACCAAGTAAAAAGATTTGGAAAATGTCTTGTCAGTAATAAGCTTATGAAATAGGGCTTACCAAACATTTAAGAATGAAAATCCTTATATAAAGCAAAGAGTATCAAAGACATTTAATAGCTGATGATACTAAATTACAATCTCAATTTGATCAGAGTCAATCTTTGAAATGCATTTATGATTTATTAATTACAACACTGTTTTTTTATGTGTTTAAATTATTAGCCTGTGCCTGTGGAATTACTATTATCATGTGCTTGAACATTGCTGAATAAAAGAATCAGGGGTGCCTCTCTGTGGTCACATTTGCCTTATACACAGATTGTAGTAGAATATTCAAGAATCAGTTAGGGGGCTATTGACTTGGCCCACACATTCCTTGTGTGCAGCAAAGCATATGCCTTCCCCACACCACTTGGCACCAGAGCTCTACACCATTATTCTAGAACAGTCGATAATCCAACTCCCAGAAGAAAGGGCATGCATGAGCAGAACGTACTTTGTTTTCCAAAAACTGATGGGGATAAAAATCATAAGTAGATTGGTAAAAATGTCCTTACACACCATTCCTGAAGCCACCTTTCTATTAGATATTTGAGTCATGTTGTCATGGAAAGAAACATTTCTGTGAACATAGGCCAATAATACAAACTGTGAATAAAATTTCATACACTAATTCCTAATTTTATTTCACCACCCATATTAAAAATTGTATTATTTGTATTTTTTAATTAATGCAAAAATTTTATGTAATTATTGTGTACACCATGATGTTTTGAACTATATATATAAAATCATATACATATGAACTACACATGTGTGTGTTTATATATATATGCACTCATACACGGTGAAATGGTTTAATTGAGCTAGTTAACATATGCAGGACCTGTTATACTTATTGTTTTTGGAGAGAGAACACATACAATTTATTCTTAGCAATTTTCAAGAATACAATGCATTCCTTTAACCATTGTCTGCTATTGTTAAGTACTGTCACCATGTTACAATACCTCTCTTGAATCTGTTCCACAGATATAACAGCAAATCCATATCCTTTGAAAGCCTCTCCCCAATGCCATATAACCCACATTCCTCAGCCTGTAACCACTATTGTATTTTCTATTGTGAGTTTGACTTTTTAAAATTTCATATGAGAGTGAGATCACGAAGTATTCCTCTTTTTGGGTCTGGTTCAGTCCACTTAAACTAATGTCTTCCAAGTTCATCATGTTGTTTCAAAAGACAGGATTTTCTTCCTTTTAAAGGCTGAATAATATTCCACTGTGTGTGTGTGTGTGTTTGTGTGTGTACATCTGTTTTTCTGCCATTCTATACAGTTTATACAGTACTATAGCATTGGGATATGTTTTAAAATCAGAACTTGTGAGATCCCTTGCTTTGTATTATGGTCTCAAGATTGTATTGGTATTACATGCACTTTGTCATTCCACATGAGTTTTAGGTTTTTTAAAGTCAATTTCTACAATTAAAAAATTGCCATTAGGATTTTGATAAGAGTTCCACATAATCCACAGATTGCTTGGGGTAATTTGAGCCTTTTCACAGCCTTCAGTCTTCCACTTCATGAATACGATGCCTTTCCATATATTTGTGTCTTCCAGCAATGTTTTATAGATTTTAGTATATAAACCCTTTACCTTCTTGTTTGATTTTATTCCTCACCATTCTTTATAAAAAATTGTGATGGGCTCACTCCAGTAAGACTGGCAGCCATTAGGAAGTCAAACAACAATAAGTGCTGGAGAGGATGCGGGGAAAAAGGCACTCTTGTTCATTGCTGGTGGGACTGCAAATTGGTGCAGCCAATCTGGAAAGCAGTATGGAGATTTCTCGGAAAGCTGGGAATGGAACCACCATTTGACCCAGCTATTCCCCTTCTCGGTCTATTCCCTAAAGCCCTAACAAGAGCATGCTACAGGGACACTGCTACATCGATGTTCATAGCAGCTCAATTCACGATAGCAAGACTGTGGAACCAGCCTAGATGCCCTTCAATAGATGAATGGATAAAAAAAATGTGGCATTTATATACTATGGAGTATTATTCTGCATTAAAAAATGACAAAATCATAGAATTTGGAGGGAAATGGATGGCATTAGAGCAGATTATGCTAAGTGAAGCTAGTCAATCTTTAAAAAACAAATACCAAATGACTCCTTTGATATAAGGGGTGTAAACAAGGACAGGGTAGGGACGAAGAGCTTGAGAAGAAGATTTACATTAAACAGGGATGAGAGGTGGGAGGGAAAGGGAGTGAGAAGGGAAATTGCATGGAAATGGAAGGCGATCCTCAGGGTTATACAAAATATCATATAAGAGGAAAGGAGGGGTAAGACAAGTTAATACAAATGGAAGAAATGATTTACAGTAGAAGGGGTAGAGAGAGAAAAGGGGAGGGGAGGGGTGGGGAGGGGGGATAGTAGAGAATAGGACAGACAGCAGAATACATCAGAATCTAGAAAGGCAATATGTCAATCAATGGAAGGGAAACTGATGTGATACAGCAATCTGTATACGGGGTAAAAGCGGGAGTTCATAATCCACTTGAATCAAACCGTGTAATATGATGTATTAAGAACTATGTAATGTTATGAACGACCAATAAAAAAAAAATTGTGATGGGGAATTGTTTTCTAAATAGTTTGTTATTATTGTATAGATTTTTCTGTTGATTTTATATTCTGAAAACTTTGCTGAGTGTACTAGTTCTAAGAGTTTCCTTGTGTAATTTTTAGGCCTTTTTGCATGTAAAGTCATGTCATCTGCAGACATAGGCACTTTTACTTCTTTCCTGATTTCAGTGACTCTTATTTTTTGCTTGTCAGGTTTCTCTAGCAGGGACTTTGAGTAGTATATTTGGTTGAAGTGGCAAGAGCAAGAGCCCTTACCTGGTCCTTTAACTTAGTTGAAGAGTTTTCAGGTTTTTACTATTTAAAATGAGGTTAGCTGTGGACTCTACAATTATGGCTTTTATTATTTTGAGGTACAGGTCTTGTTTGATTGTTTGTTGAGTGTTTCATCATGAGAGTGTTAAATTTTGTCAGGTGCTTTATCCACATCTATAGAGATCACCATGTAATTTTTACCTTTCACTCTGTTGATGCAGTGTATCATATGGATTGATTAGCCTATGTGAAACCATCCTTGCATTCCACTTGGCCATGATGTATGATCCTTTTAATGTCTTATTGAATTCAGTTTGCTATTATTTTGTTGAGAAATCTTGCATCCATGTTCATCAAAAATATTGGCTTATAGTTTTCCTTTCTTGCAGTGACTGTTTGATTTTGATATCAGGGTAATGATGGCCTCATACAATGGTTTATAAATACTCCTCTTCAGTGTTCTGAGTTCCACAAGTACTCTAAGATAGATGAGGTAGGAAACTGTCCCTCCAGTAGCCTCTCTAAAACCTGTAAGTCTGTGCTCAGGTTCTTTGTCTCCACAAGAGAAGATAGAAGTTGAGAGTTTCCTCCTGCTTATTCTGTGCTGAGCTGGGGAAGGTACTATGGAAAATGAATGCATGGTATTTTACACTGATGTCTTTGTTTTCTTAGCCCAAGAACTGGCTCCCTTTTCTGCTAACATTTACATTCAGGCAAGGCCAATGATATTCCCTTGTGTATTCCCCAGAAATGTCATATTATGGGTCATATGTATAGTATTCTCTTTTCTTCCCCAGGGAGGAGCAGTGGCTGGGAGATTTTCTTTTTCCAGATGTCACTTTGCTATACCTGGAGGAGTGACTGCTGAGCAAGTGCCCCAAGCTTCCTTCTGACTTCAATGCAGTTAATGCTATACTTACCAAGTGTACAAGGCCCTCTTAACTGGCCTCTTAAATTCTTACACAGGGAGTTTATTCATTTATTATTTTTGAATCAGTGTCTCCATGGACAGAGATTCTTGGGCTTCTTATTTCTCCATATTACTGATTCCTAATTTTTAGTTCTCCCCCAAATTTTTAATAAATGGAAGGATTCATAACAAATAATTCAATATCAATTATTTACACTATATGTTGGTTATTTTAAGATGTCACAAAGTGATTGTCACTTATTGAAACTTGTTTTTTGTAAACACTAAGAGTTTTATGCACCCCTAAGATTGCTACTTATTGTCATTTGGTGTTCTCTTTTCATTCTATTCTGTTGTACCTTTTTTTTTTTTTTTCAAAACCTCAAGCATCTACTTTCTGTAATGCTTACTCCCATCCAGGATTTGACCTTGTCTTGTTATTTTTCTCTCTTATCTTCCCTCTCTTACCCTACTTCTCTTTTATATCTTATACTTTAATTTCCTTTTCTCCCTTAAGAGTCACTCTGCCACTGTCTGGTACATACCAGAATGGAAATCAAGAATCACAGCTACAGTGCCAATGTAATAGCCTAGGAAGCTCTCCCTGTTGAACAAATCAGGTCTTTTATAACCTCTTCTTTCTTTGGGAAGTGTAGATAGTTAGATGTTTAAACTAAGTGGCCATTGATCAGGTGCATTTTTATTAGATCAAGGAAAGATTACATTACTAATGAGGTATTCATCTGTGGAGAACAGGTTAAGACAAAAAGGTTCTGCCCTTCTCGGACTATTCCCTGAAGACCTTAAAAGAGCGTACTACAGGGATACTGCCACATCGATGTTCATAGCAGCACAATTCACAATAGCTAGACTGTGGAACCAACCCAGATGCCCTTCAATAGATGAATGGATAAAAAAAAATGTGGCATTTATACTCCATGGAGTATTACACAGCACTAAAAAATGACAAAATCATGGAATTTGCAGGGAAATGGATGGCACTAGAGCAGATTCTGCTTAGTGAAGCTAGCCAATCCCTAAAAAACAAATGCCAAATGTCTTCTTTAATATAATGAGAGCAACTAAGAACAGAGCAGGAAGGAAGAGCAGGAGGAAAAGATTAACATTAAACAGAGTCATGAGGTGGGAGGGAAAGGGAGAAAAAAGGGAAATTGCATGGAAATGGAAGGAGACCCTCATTGTTATACAAAATTACATATAAGAGGTTGTGAGGGGAATGGGAAAATAAACAAGGAGAGAAATGAATTACAGTAGATGGGGTAGAGAGAGAAGATGGGAGGGGAGGGGAGGGGGGATAGTTGAGGATAGGAAAGGTAGCAGAATACAACAGTCACTAATATGGCAATATGTAAAAATGTGGATGTGTAACCGATGTGATTCTGCAATCTGTATTTGGGGTAAAAATGGGAGTTCATAATCCACTTGAATCTAATGTATGAAATATGATATGTCAAGAGCTTTGTAATGTTTTGAACAATCAATAAAAAGAAAAAAAAGGTTCTTATTATGTAGCAAGAATCAAGATGAATGCTTTCTTAGGGTTGGTTCAGCATTTTATGAAATAAAGGGTCTCTCTCCACTCTTCCACATGTCCCCTCATCCTCCCTTTTACATCATGTGATTACAAAATGTCTCCTCAACTTCAGGTACCATACTCTTTCATTACTGCATCAAAGCCAGGAAGAGAGGAAAGAGTCCTAAAGGGATCTCCACTTGGTATTGCTTAGAGAAAAAAATTTCTCTAAGGCTCCCAAACTGGATTCTGCTTAAATACCTTTGTCTAGAACTTGTTGACATGTCTTCTTCCAAACCAGACATTGGGAAAAGGGTGGAGGATTGATATGGTTTCTTTAGAATAATATTGTCTTATCCTTGAATCTGGGCATGTTTCAACCTGAAGGAAATTGGGATTCCTATAGTAAGGAGACAGGAGAGAAACCACTTGTGTATTTATTAAAATGCATCTGCTTTAGAGTCATTTCTAAATGGATGGAGTTTCAAGGAGCCAAACTCTTTGGTTCATACCAGCAGCAGGTATCGCACTCAGGAAAAAAATTGCAACCATCATAGGGTTCTTAGGAAGCACAATATTTGTTTGTATCCTGGTCCAGGAATTTATTAATGAATGCTGGGCATTCAGCATACTTTGGGTTTATGAATCAAGATATGTATTTCTCTGTATGTGTGTGCTTGTGTGCATGTCTTTTAATGTAATGCTTTTGTTGTTGTTGAGCACTTACTTATAGAGAGTACCTGTGTTAAAACAGGGGACAAGACTGCCATGACTTTTGTTTATATAATGCTCATAGGATAGCTGGAAAGATGCCATTGAACAAATAATAATAAAGGGAGATATCACTGTGGCATATAGTCCAGCAAGTTGTGGGAGAACACATCCTACCTAGCACATTGGGAATGATAGAAAGCCTCCTGGAGGAAATGGTGTTCAAATGGAAATCTGAAGCGGTCAAGCAGGCAATTCCATATTGGGAACAGTGCATGCCAATGCTCCCAGCTCAGATACATGCTCTGTTTAGAGATACAAGAGAAAACCAATAGCACTCGAAGGTACAGTTAGAAAGGAAGTCATAAAAGATGGGCCAGATCATGAGAGGCTTTTATCATTACCAAATGTATCTATTCCCCACAAATAGGGATAGACAGCAAAAAATCCACTGAATAAATGACATACTGAGTACGATGAGAATTATAAGAATAATGAAAAAGTCTGTGTTGTCCCATCAATATTTAGACAGACTGCCTTTTCCAGAACTAAGAAGTGTATTAATTATAGATTTTTAAATGGTGATTTGAATTATACCATTTGAGGCTTTGTAAAATACATGTGACATACTTAAAACAGAGGGTCCAGGACACTTATGATTTGAAATTTACTATGCTTGTAAGAATTTTATTTATTTTATATATCTTATTATCTAGTGATATGGAATAAATCGACTTGATAATATACTTTTCTGAACTAGGGTCAATGTCAATCATGTTCAGAAGGGATTTTAAATACAGGGGAAGGTCACAAAATTAGGTTGTACCCAGTAGTTTTATTTTGTTGCAAGTAAAAGAAACCAACTCTAACTTATGAAAAGATATAGAAATACTTTGTAAGGATGCTGGCATATTTTATTGAGCCAAGATAGGGCTATATTTGTCTACTGGAAGAGACTGTAAGCAGGAAATAAAAAACCATCAAGGCCATCTCTGTGTGTCTTGATCTTTTTCCTGCCCTTGATTATTTATTTTATTCTCCTCATTTGTTCTTCTGGGGACTGATCTTCTCACATTCCCACTGCAGCAGTGGAGTATGAATATCCATCCTATTTTAATCTCAGTTATGGCAGAAAAGTGCTGCAGCTTCTAAGTTCATAGTATAAATTTTAAGAAAAAATTGGAGTAACCCAGAGCAGCTGTCCATCCCTGCTATAGTCAGTAAGGACCAAAATTACAGCCATACACAGTCTGGCTAGCCAGTTCTTTGTATTCAGAGAACAGACTCCCAGCTCAAAAAGTGTCAATCTGAGGCAAGAAAATCCCCAAAATTCCATTATGTTATTAACAAACTAAAAAGTAATGCTAGTAATTATGTTTTTAGTAATTTCAAATATTTTATCTCATTATACCTGCCAGAAAATTAACACATTTCTAATAATCCACTTCATATTTGCAGTATGTCATTAATGTAAGAGAGGCTATGTTCAGTGACTTCGTTTCTGAATGGTAATACTTTGAAAGAGAAATCAGAGGACATCTTGTGGGAGAAGTGTTCCGTTGAATGAGATTCTCTATGACTTTTTCCCAAGTTATTTTTTTAATCAGTTAACCTTTTTCTGTGATACTTAAGTAGCCTGATAAAGCTTCCATTATGTAACTCACTAGTGTTCAGATAGCCTAGAGATTCAGTCATGTGTTCTGAAGCATGCTGATAATGTACAGTAGGTAGAATATAATTATTTACAACTTCCTCGAGGTGCCTACTATAATGGATTTAGAAAACTCTGGTTTACTTTGAAATTATATTATCGTAACCTACAGTGGTATCCAGTAGTTAAATGAGAAAATACATCTATAAAGAAACATTAGGAGTAAAAAAAAAAGTAATTTTTAAAATTTGTGCATATTTTCAGTACTTCGCATCTCCTTACTAAGAGCTGCAGTATCCACATCTAGACCTTGATTTAAGGCCTTGAAGACGTGATTAAACTACAATGCAATTCAAAATAGTGCTTGATTTCAAGTCCTCTGCTCAGCCCTGTGTGAACTCTAATAAATAATGCCTTTAAGCAAATGTCATTTCAATGCATGTTTCTTTATTTATGTAGTGCATCTAAGTCTGATGCTGATTAAAACATAACTCATCGTGGAGTCAATCTAAATGTACCTAAAATACTCATCATGGCTGCATGCCATTACAGATTTAATCTGAAGGAGGTCTTGAATGTCATCGCGTCAGAAAATGGGAAGACGGACACCAGCTCAGAGTGAGGTTCAACTTCATCCATATGAATCAGAGCAGAAATCCATAGATGACTGGGGTGACACCCTGGATAAACATTCCTCAAAATATATGTCAGTGAATGATTAGATTTAAACATAAATAAGACAAATTTAAGAGTAATTTGTTCTTCACTGCAGGTAAAACTTGGAATTCTGTTTCTTTTATTAAACAAAACAAAATAGTTCTTGTTAAAAAAGGTTGACTATGATCTTATTAGGATGGAAATTCATGCTTGTTCAAAGCCTATCCAAACATAAGTATAAAGCCATATCACATGATAATGTCATTAAAGAACAAAAAAAAACCCACCTAAATTTCTTTTAGGATCACAGATATTACAAACTGTTTTCAATATCTGTCATTACAGCAGGTTTTTTAGTGGATTCTGATTATACTTTGACATGTGACACTAGATAATTGCATGTTGTTTTTTGATAATATATCCTCTTAAAAGATAGGAAAAGGTGAGTTGTTGCTATTTTCCTATCAGAAGAAACCGTAAAACTATAGGAAGAAAATGTATGGTGTAATGGCAAGTTGTACAGTGAATTGCTTGAACATTTGACTTTTTAGGAGCTTGAATCATTATTTCAATCTGTTTTATCACTTTACCATAATTCTTAGAAGTTCTTCCCTATTGTAAACTTCAATTTCTCCATATTATTTCAACCCTTTTATCCTGATGCAATCCTACAAAAGTATGAATGTGGTTCTTGTTTCCTGTATGCTCATAATCAAATTAAAATTTTATGCTCATCTCAAATGCCAAGGTTTAAAACAAATCAATCACATCTGTATTTCAGACTTGCTATAAACACTATTGAAAAGAGATACACTAATTACTAAGTGCGCAGAAAAGATGAATCCTTCAACCTATCCATTTTTGTTTGACTGAGTTCATGGCAAAGAAAACATTCTGTTTCACATGTTACATATTCCATTTAGAATTCCAGCAAATGCTGTTATTATTCAATGTCTTTATTTTACAAATTAGGAATGCACTTATATAAAATAAATCTCCTTTACCTTATTGGAAAAATGCATTTGAAAGTTATCTCAATCCTCCCACTTTATAGAAAAGTAAACCAAGCCAAAGGGTTAAGCTTATTTTATATGGTCACACATCAATTAATTGTAAAGGCAGAATTATCATGAAGTCTCTGGTCCTCTCAACAAGTGTTTTTTCATTTGTTTGTTTGTTTTGTTTTGGTACCAGGGATTGACTCAGCAGCACTCAATCACTGAGCCACCTCCCCAGCCCTATTTTGTATTTTATTTAGAGACAGCATCTTACTGAGTTGCTAAGCACCTCACCATTGCTTAGCCTCTGGAGCAGCTAAGATTACAGACATGCACCACTGCCCCTGGCTGGTTTTATAAACTAAAAAAAAAAAAAACAAAAAAAAAACACACATTAAAATTGTGCATGTTTGTGGTTTGCCTATTTAAAATCAATAGTAAGTCAATAATAATAATCACAAAAATTATTCTATAATAGTCATTTGAATATTTTTTTCTGATGTGATCTTTTCAAAAGGAACAGATTATACTAGGAAGTTTCTAATTAAATGATAAAAATTTTCTCTCAACATTAATACATCTAAAATCTCTTGTGCTTTTAATGAATGTCATATCTTCATTTTGCCTCTATTGTTTTGATCCAGTTAGGATGAACTAAGGATATGAGACCTTCATTTGAGGTATGCTACTATTGTTTACAAATTTGGCTTTTCAAATGCCAGTAGGTAGATGCTGTCTTTCAATACACTTCTTGCACTTACTTTTTTTTTTTTTTTATTTTTTTTTATTTTTTTTTTTTTTTATTGGTCGTTCATAACATTACATAGTTCTTAATACATCATATTACACGGTTTGATTCAAGTGGATTATGAACTCCCGCTTTTACCCCGTATACAAATTGCTGTATCACATCAGTTTCCCTTCCATTGATTGACATATTGCCTTTCTAGTGTCTGATGTATTCTGCTGTCTGTCCTATTGTCTACTATCCCCCCTCCCCTCCCCTCCCCTCCCCTTTTCTCTCTCTACCCCTTCTACTGTAAATCATGTCTTCCATTTGTATTCTCTTGACTTACCCCTCCTTACCTCTTATATGACATTTTGTATAACCCTGAGGATCGCCTTCCATTTCCATGCAATTTCCCTTCTCACTCCCTTTCCCTCCCACCTCTCATCCCTGTTTACTGTAAATATTCTTCTCAAGCTCTTCGTCCCTACCCTGTCCTTGTTTACACCCCTTATATCAAAGGAGTCATTTGGTATTTGTTTTTTAAAGATTGACTAGCTTCACTTAGCATAATCTGCTCTAATGCCATCCATTTCCCTCCAAATTCTATAATTTTGTCATTTTTTAATGCAGAGTAATACTCCATAGTGTATAAATGCCACATTTTTTTTATCCATTCATCTATTGAAGGGCATCTAGGCTGGTTCCACAGTCTTGCTATCGTGAATTGAGCTGCTATGAACATCGATGTAGCAGTGTCCCTGTAGCATGCTCTTGTTAGGGCTTTAGGGAATAGACCGAGAAGGGGAATAGCTGGGTCAAATGGTGGATCCATTCCCAGCTTTCCGAGAAATCTCCATACTGCTTTCCAAATTGGCTGCACCAATTTGCAGTCCCACCAGCAATGAACAAGAGTGCCCTTTTCCCCGCATCCTCTCCAGCACTTATTGTTGTTTGACTTCCTAAAGGCTGCCAGTCTTACTGGAGTGAGATGGTATCTTAGGGTAGTTTTGATTTGCATTTCTCTGACTGCTAGCGATGGTGAGCATTTTTTCATGTACTTGTTGATTGATTGTATGTCCTCCTCTGAGAAGTGTCTGTTCAGGTCCTTGGCCCATTTATTGATTGGGTTATTTGTTATCTTATTGTCTAATTTTTTGAGTTCTTTGTATATTCTGGTTATTAGGGCTCTATCTGAAGTGTGTGGAGTAAAGATTTGTTCCCAGGATGTAGGCTCCCTATTTATCTCTCTTATTGTTTCTTTTGCTGAGAAAAAACTTTTTAGTTTGAGTAAGTCCCATTTGTTGATTCTATTTGTTAACTCTAGCGCTATGGGTGTCCTATTGAGGAATTTGGAGCCCGATCCCACAGCGTGTAGATCATAACCAACTTTTTCTTCTATCAGATGCCGTGTCTCAGATTTAATATCAAGCTCCTTGATCCATTTTGAGTTAACTTTTGTGCACGGCGAGAGATAGGGATTCAGATTCATTTTGGTGCAAATGGATTTCCAGTTTTCCCATCACCATTTGTTGAAGATGCTATCCTTCCTCCATTGCATGCTTTTAGCCCCTTTATCAAAAATAAGATAGTTGTAGTTTTGTGGATTGGTTGCTGTGTCCTCTATTCTGTACCATTGGTCCACCCGCCTGTTTTGGTACCAGTACCATGCTGTTTTTGTTACTATTGCTCTGTAGTATAGTTTGAAGTCTGGTATCGCTATACCGCCTGATTCACACTTCCTGCTTAGTATTGTTTTTGCTATTCTGGGTCTTTTATTATTGCACTTACTTTTTGTAAAAGAAACCAGATTCTTATTAAACTCTTAATTGCCTCAAGCAGTTTCCATTAACTTTAGTTTGGGTTTGAATATCTGCTTACTTCCCCTGTACTTTATCTTGGCTAGTTTAATAAAATAAAGATAAATAGAACAAAGACTTTTCTTTCAAAGGGGATGAAGAAAACTCAAAGGTGCAAGATCAATCATGGGTTCATGTTTTGTTTAAAGTTGTTTTGCAGTTTTACATTTTTAAAAATATTGTTACTCCTTACCTTTTAAGGTGTTTCAAAGATTATGAATTCAAATAGGTATTCCATAAACATGCACAATTTTAGTGTGTCAATTTTTTACAAAGTAATCTAGCTTGTAATTTATATAACTCCGTGTATACTTATTTAAAATACTGTTAGCAAAAACTTGTGTTTTCATTAATAAAATATATGAAAATTTTTCTGACCAACAACTTGCTATTTATTAATCTCATTAAATATTTCTCAAAGTCTTCCTAAATATTTATTTAGACCTTAGTTTCCAATAAATGAAACAATGCCTTTATTAAGTCAAACAGGTAGTTAACATTATTAAACACATTGTTGTTTATTAAAGATTATTAAAAATTTTAAAAATAGGTGCAGTGGTGTAAACCTGTAATCCCAGCATCTTGGGAGGCTGAGGCAGAGGATTACAAGTTCAAAGCCAGTATCAGCAATTTAGGGTTCATTTTTTGTTTAAAGTTAGTGAGACCCTGTCTCAAAAACAAACAAACAAACAAAAAGTGCTGGGGATATGATTAAGTGGTTAAGCACCCCTGGATTCAATCTCTGTTACCAAAAAAAAAAAATTAAATATAAGTACTAATATAATAAAAGTGTGTGAGATTAACAAAGACTAGCAAAAATTTATTAGCTGAGCAATATGTAAAGGTATTATGTTATGCAGCCAGGACAAGAGTGCAAACCTAAGTAAAAATATAAAAGATACATAACCATAAAACAAGAAATCTCAAGAAATCACTTTTGAGTCTATTCTGCCTTCCAAACACTCCCCATTTATTTTTTAATTGCAAAACTACTGGAAATAATTGAAAAATTATCTATTACCTCCCCTTGCTCTGTGCCTTCTCTTAGAATCCTGTCTATATTTATACCCACCCCCCACCATTTCTACACCAAAAAACCACCTCTCCTTAGAGTTATGATGATCTCCAAAATGTTAAGTTCCATGGTCTCTTCTCATTCTTCATCTTATTGAACTTATTAGTAGCAATTGAACTGATTACTCTCTTTTTCTTGAGTCATTTCAATTTCTCAGCTCCCTCAGATTTTTTTTTTCTGCTTTGGCCATTGTTAGTCTTTTCTCATGTTTTACCCTCTCTGTAACATTTATTGGCATACTCCTTATCTCAGTAGTTGGGTGTTTTCTCTTTTGTACCTGTATTCACATATGTAGGGGTCTCAACCAACTCATTACTTCAAATATCAAGTACATGTTGACATTTCCCCAGTATGTATCTCCAACCTGGATTTCTATCAGACCCCACTCACATATTAAGGTGTTTGTTTGTATTTTTCACTTGTATATATAATAAACTCATCAAACTCAAATATTTAGAAATATAATTTTTATATTCTTGGATTTGAATTCTCTCAAATTCAAGTTCCCACTTGCTTGCTTAGGAAAATAGTTTTGGGGGACATCCTTGACCTCTCTCCCTCTCATCACAATCACAATCTGATTGTTAATAAATCATGTTAACTTTACCTTCAATATGTCCAGATCATGACAGTTCTCCTGATCCTCATTGCTACCATCTTGGTCCAAGCTACCAGACTCTTTCCTTTACTTTGCTACTGCAATAGTCTACAAAGTACTTCCACGTTTCTATTCATTGCCTTGGTCTTA
Organism: Urocitellus parryii; assembly: GCF_045843805.1. Classification (NCBI taxonomy): domain Eukaryota; kingdom Metazoa; phylum Chordata; class Mammalia; order Rodentia; family Sciuridae; genus Urocitellus; species Urocitellus parryii. The sequence continues at coordinate 96,765,273 of NC_135538.1, forward strand.
GCTCTGGTTCCTATAGAAGCCAATTCCAAGTAAAAAAATTCAAGCAAATGTAGTTTATTTGGGAAGAAATACCTGCTGGGAAATAGAGAAGTGAGGTCAAGGGGAAAGAAAATTAATAATAGATCAGAGAAACCCTTCTAGGTGACAGCATAGAACTCATACCTCAGAGCTATCCCATCTGAAGAGTGTGAGAGCTGGAGTATTCATCCACTAAATTCCCCCGAATCACATCATTGTGGGTGCTCCTGGTGAGCCCTCTGGGTCTAATAGTCTACTGAACGTGTGGGCTGTTTAGGCTCTCATGGTGTTCATGAGAGGGTATAGAGAGAATTTTTGTGCAAAAAGTCATAGGATTTGACAATAATAAGTTAGGCTGTCCTGTAAAACACTGAGCAGATAAGGATAGGGTCATCACAGGATCTGATACACACCTTTTGCTCCATTTTTTACTCAGTATCAGGGTAGTCCTGTGAACTGTAAATTAGATCAGGCCACATTTTTGCTCATATTCTTCAAATAGATCCATGTCTCAGTTGGAGAAAAAAGTCTTAAGTCCTTACAATAGCTCACAAGTTCCCATAGTTGTGCTGTTCGGTTCCTAACTGTGTCTCTTCTGCATGCCATTAATTCCTCCCTGTCCTTGTGGACCCAGAGCTGCTGCACTGGTTGTTTCCTTGGTTGGGAATGTTCTCCCTTAAAATAGCTACCTGGAGTTCTTCTTTCTTTCTGAAGGTCTTTATTCAAATGCCACCACCTCAGAATTCCTGTGGCTATCCACTTGTAAGGTAGACTCATGTTTCACCAGGCATCTAAAGTGCCTGTCCCATTGACATAGAATCTAACTTCATGTAAAATTATAATGAATATATTTTTACCCTTGTTTGTGTGCATTGTCCCTCTGCCTTCAACAGAAATTAGCTCCAAAAGAGTAGGGATTTGTTTCTGTATTTTTATTTCTCTCTCCCTTATACTCTTTTTATTTTATTTTATTTTTGCATCAGGTTTTAAACCCAGGGGCGCTAAACCACCGAGCCACATCTCCAACCTTTTTTTGTATTTTACTTAGAGACAGGGTTTCCTGAGTTGCTTAGGGCCTTGCTAAGTTGCTGAGGCTGGTTTTGAACTCATAATCCTCCTGTCTGAGCCTCCTGAGTTACTGGGATTACTGCCATGGGGGTGCCTGCCCAGCTCTCCCTTATACTCTTAACACAATTGGATACATAATAGGCCCACACTATAAAAAATGAACAATAAAAAAATCCAAGAACCTCAAACCATGACTATAATGTTGAATATCACTGTTTAATATGAAAGATATACAATAATGAGGAAAAAAACTAAACTATTTCTTGAGCTTTAAATTACATATGTTACTTTTCAAATGAAGCTTTGTGTGTAAGACTAAAGACAAATTCCTGTACTCAGAGAATTTTATTTTAGACATGCATATATAGTTATTTTTAATTGGGTTTTAATGAAGTTTAGGGCACATGCTTGAATTTAGAGAGTGGGGGTCCTAATTATGTGGTTGTTTTGGGTTCTAATTTTAGTATAACAATAAAATTGGAAAAACTGTCAATAATGAACTGTGAATATTCTTTCTGAATCAGAGTTTTTCACATCTTTAAGGCATTGGAAATATATTTAACAACTTTGATGTAAAATTAAATGTCATGTAATTCTGGATGTAGTGCGAGGTTGGGGTTATAGCTCATTGGTGAAATACTTGTCTGGAGTGTGCAAGGCCCTAGGTTTCACACACACACACACACACACACACACAGAGAGAGAGAGAGAGAGAGAGAGAAAACTTAGCCACTGACGAATATGTGTGTGCGTATATGTCACTTTCTTCTGTCCTACAACATTTTCCCTGCCATGCTTTTTACAAATCCTATATTGAGTAAATTAATTCCACAGGTCAGATCCTGATGTTAGGCACTGCTCTACACTGAAATTATATTATTCCCAAAATTCATGTTGACATATTCTCAAAATGAGAGCAATTGAAGATAAACACTTTCATTAGGTCATAGGGTGCCCCCCTCAGTTGCAGGATCTCAAGGAGTTGTGTAATTTGAGGACACACTAAGAAGACCCCTCTCTGAATGAGGAGATGGCTCTCACAAGATGCCAAATTTAATCTTGTACTTCTCAGCTTCTAGAATAGTCATAAATAAATTTCTGTTGTTTATAAGCCACCCAGTCTTGTAGCATTTTCTTATACCAGCCCGAATTGCCTGTCTTAATCAGTTAAATGCTTAGTCTGCATATCATTCTTTACAATTAAAAATGAATGATGAGGCAAGGGGAAGATACATGATTAAAGAAAAAAAGAACTGGGCTGAAGACAAAGATAGCGTTTAGTCAAAAATTATTCTAAGAAACAGATAAAATATTGGAATTTTGCTTAAGTTTCTCAAAAATGAAAGGGTCTTATAGTCTCATTCATGAATGAGCTAAGATAAAAGCAGAGCACAAAAGGTAAGTGAATTAAAAATAAAGCAGTACCATGAGGCTTTCAATTCAGGGTAGGAATTAAAAGAGACACTAGAGGCGACAAGCCCTGGAACCAGTAGTGTGCAGGAAGCATTCCAGAATTCAGAAGAAAGAGAGAATGAAATGTAACTATGTCAGAGATGAATAAATAGACCAGACCAGAATAAAATAAAAACAGTGTAAGAATTATAGGTAATACTGAAGAAATTCCAGCCCTATGCAAAGAATGGAAATATCTTTAAAATGTAAGACTCAAATCAGATGAAATGGATGCATACAACTTCAGATACTAAAACTGATTATGGAGTGAGAAAAACAGATTGCTTCTCTAAGAGCAAAAGAACCAGGTTTGATTAAAATTATCTTCTGACTGTACTAAAGTACAAACACTTTGGGACAAATGTGTATAGAATAAGATTTAAAATTTTTATGAACAAGGAATTTCATGTCTAATCAACCTTAAGTTCACTTGCAAAGCTAGTGAATTCCATTATCTGTTAGGAAAGGACCATTTGGATCCACAAAAATCAACGCATCAATCAAAATCAAAGACAACAGTGGGAAACAAAGTATGAATGAACTGCATTTGGAAATTAGAACCAATTATATTAAAGATTAACAAAATAATTGCTAAATATTTATAAAGAATTCAAAGGAAATGCTAAAGGCTGTTGTACAAAATAACATTTACAGAATATGTAACAAAATATTGTATAAAATGTATTGCTAAAAATAAGATAAAATTATACTCAGTATCTCCTCATGAATAGTAAAAAATCAGTAAATGTAGTTTTAAATTTTAAGGATAAAGATCAAGGAAATTATAAAGAAGAATATAGAATCATGGAAAATTATAAGCAAGGCCAAAAGAGAAACAGCAGTAGATATTCTCACTGGGAAATTAATAGACTTCAAGGCAATAATTAGTAGAAATAAACATGTGAGTCCTATCTTCCAAATCACTACAAAGTGCTTTGAAATATATAAGAAAAAGGAACTCTATATGTAACTATATATATATATATATATATATATATATATATATATATATATATATATATATTTTACATATATATATATTACATATATATTGTGATTCTATATATATATAAACTTTCACTGTTAATCTGTAAAAGTATGTACATATATATATGATTGTATATAATAAAAATTTAAAAGGTCATTTTAAGGATTGAGGAAATATATAGTCAAAAAATCTAGATTCATCTAGGAAATTTTTTTAAGATTTTAAAATGATGTGCATTTTCACCTTGATTGCTGCAATATGCATTGCCTTCCATGGGGGAGAAATCTACAGTATGGGAAAATTCCCATAGACAGGGTGTGGCAGAGCCCAGATCAGACCATGGGCCACTCTAGACCAACCCTTACTCACTATATTCTTACTCAATCACATTCAGAACACAAGAGGTAGATTTCTTTAATGTATGTATTCAGGTACTGAGCACATTGATAATGTGCAGTGAATAATGTTTTGATGGATTTAGATTTTTGACTGACTGATTAAATCCTTCCCTTATGAATTTTTCATTTCATTCATGCAAACGGGGGAGAAATGTCGAATTTTAATATAATATCATTCTCAAATCATCCATTATAGTGAAGAATATTTTTCCCTCAAGCTTAAAATTAACCCCAAATTGCATCACTTGTTATTTTTTAAAAAAATAAAACAAATGCAATTATTTTGAAATTCACATGAGGAAAGTTGAACACTATTATCCCTAAATGCATAATTCTATTGTGTATTTACCTTCCCATTGCTATTTTTTAATACATAGAATGCATTGTTAGAAAAATCAGCAAAATACATGAATTGTATATTTGTACTCTGGATGGATCATCAAGTAAAAGACAGAATGTAACTTTGCAAATTGCAATAATTCTGATTAATGAATTAGAAAGAAAATAATGTTGTAAGTTTTTTTTTCTGTCAAGCTACCTACATTGCCTGAGTCAAAAGCCTCACTGCTTACATCCTTCAAATTATCCAGTCCTGCCCTTTGTAGACATCTTTATTAAGTCATTTCTAAAGTTTTTTTTTCTTTTTTTTTATTGGTTGTTCAAAACCTTACACGGCTCTTGACATATCATATTTCAGACATTAGTTTCAAGTGAGTTATGAACTAATACAGAGACATCTCCAACTTTGTGACATATCTCCTTTAAAGAAATGACTGGAATTGGGGTTATAATTAGAATTAAAGTTAGTTTGAAGTTAAGATTAAAGTTAGGATTAGAGTTAATATCAGAGGTAGTTTAGGAATTAATGTTAATATTAGGGTTAGAGACAGGGTTAGAGTGAGGTTTGGCATTAGATTTGTGGTTGGGTATAGAGATAGGATTGTGGTTCATTTTAGGATTAGGTTTAGAGAAAGGGCTGCTTTCAGGATTTTTAGGATTAAAATTAGCATTAGAGTTTGGGGGGTAAGGTTAGGTTCAGGGTTAAGTTTAAAGGTAGGTTAAACTAATGTTAGGGTGTGGTTAGGGTTATAAATAGGATGGGGTTTAGTGTTATTGTTATAGTTTTGATTGGATTGAAGGTAGATTAGAGGTTACTGAGACAGTAACACGTTCCAGGACTCATTTACTTGGAGATCCATGGAAGACCAGCCAAGCCACCAGTATATATATATATATATATATATATATATATATATATATATATATATATATACTCATCTCTACATCAGCAGAGAAAACAATCTCAAAGTAGTATAAACTACATCAGGAAAGAATAGTGAGTGGTAGTGAGTGAGAGCTTCTTATCTACCTTCTCCTTTCTTTTTTCCCCTTTAGTCTTGTTTTTTTCTCCCTCATCCCACTACTTACAAAATACAGGCTGGATCTTGTTTTATTTAGTGTTTTGAAATACAACCCTTTGAATTTAATAAATCTAAACAACATAAGGCACATGCAACTGGGGAAAAGGTGAAGAATTTTTTTTTGGTCTTCTTAGATCTAGGAATTCAAACAATATCATTAGGGTTCGCTCCATCTCTTTCTCTATAGTCTGTAAGTTGGTCTAAAATGCACCTACTTTACAATAGTTCCCTCTCATCCAGTGTTTTAGTTTTCAGATGTCACTTACTTGAATTCAACTGCCATTAAAAAGTTTTGAATGGGAAATTCCAGAAATACACAATTTGTAAGTTTTTAATTGTCTCATTCTGAGTAGCATGGTGTAATCTCACATCATCCTGCTCTGTCCCACCTGGGACATGAATTACCCCTTGGTCCAGTGTACTCAGGTTGTAGATATTACTCACTCATTGGTCACTTAATAGCCATCTTGGTTATCAGAGCAATTGTGGTGGTATCTCAGCACTCATAGTCAAGTAACCATTACTTAATTATGGCCCCAAGATACAATAGTACTTATGTGGCAATTAGGGATATGCCAAACAGAAGTCACAGAGTGCTTGCTTTAAGTAAATAGATGAAAGTTCTTGATGTAATAAGGAAAGAAAAAGGAATCGTATGCTGAGGTTGCCAAGACCTGCGATAAGTTATCATTGTCAAACTCCTGCCTAATTTTTAAATTTTATCATACATATGTATGTATAGGAAGAAATAGTATATTCCTATCTATACATATCTATATAAATGATATATACATATATATCTGATACTATTTATCTCTCTGTGGTTTCTGGCATCATGGGGGTCTTGAAACAACACCTGCAGATACAGGAAGGACAACCGTAGATTGTTTTCAGTGTGGGAAAGAGATCTTAATCATCTCTTAGGTCTAGTCAGTTCAAATGGCAAAATCTTGGGAAAACATTCATTTGTATGTAATAAGATAGCTGAAAATACAACAAGCAAACTAAATGTTTCCTTAGATAATTGCCCCTTGAATGGGAGATGACCAGGCATTTCTGTATCTGTATCTGGTCCCAACAGCTGGAGTATTATGATCAATCTACATTGAATGGCAAATGAAAAGTCTCCTAAAGGAAGAGGATGTGCTGTTAGAAGAAGGATGTCATGGCTTAGATGTGAGGTGTTCCCCAAAACTCCTGTGTGAGATGATGCAAGAAAGTGTAGAGGTGAAATGATGGGGTCATGAGAGTCTTACCCTAATCAGTGCATGTAAACCCCAGATAGGGATTAACTAGGTAGTGACTACAAAGAGATAGGGTGTGGCTGGAGGAGGTGGGTCCCTGAGGGTGTGCCTTTGGGGATTATATTTTGTCCTTATTAAGCAAAGCTCTCCGGCTCTGCTTCCTGGTACCATGTTCCCAGCTGCTTTCTTCCACCACATACAGTAATTTTGTGCCTCATTTCAGGTCCTGAGGAATGGAGTCGGCCATTGATGGCCTGAGACCTCTGAAACTATGAACCCGAAAATAAACTTTCCTCCTCTAATTGCTCTTTTCGGGACTTCTGGTTCCAACAATGAAAAAGCTGACTAAAACAAATAGGGGATATGAAGAAAGGGTTTGTAGATAAGGAGCATCAATTACAGATCCCTATGCTAGAGTGACATTTTTAATGACTGACATTTTAGTTAATGTTGAGGTACACAGGACACTGTGTTTCAATTCATCATCTGTCTTTTTTCTATGACGAGAAAAAAATCAATCTCTCTCTCTCTCTCTGATTTTAATTGATTTCCTCTGGTTTTATCTTTAGGGGTTGCCTAGGACAAAATGATGTATTATGTTTCTTATGTTACCTCTCTAGAAATGCAGTTTAAAAGTTCAAGTCAACCTCAAGTCATTCTGATATGCTTTCCCTTTAATTTTGTTATTTTTGATGTTTCTCTCCCAGAGGTATTTTATATTGTAATGTTTCTGTCTTTTTTTTTAAAGAAAGTCGATATCCTATTGATGTTTCATTATATCTTTATTCACTTTTTCTGTTCTCCATTGTTACTGAGTTTCCTCTTCATTCATTCTTTCCTCTTGCTGCCCTTTATTCGGATAGCGAATGATTTGACAATTTTCAATATCACAGCGGTTTGGGTATTAATTTGACTGGAAAACATGGTGTGTGGAGGAAGTAATATGCCTCTATATTTTCAGTTTCTAAAATATTTTATATGAATCACTCCATGTTTGTCTTTTAATCTAATTTTGTCTTTTCATATGATTGAATTTTATTTAAAAGTCATTCTTTTTTATATTATAGAAATCCAAGAGGTTCACAGCTCTTATGAGCTGTACCAGATTCAGTGATAAAGAGCTGTCACTTATGTCCCATTGTTTTGATGTTCCACAGGAGCCATACCTCCAGCCCACTCAGTAACACAGACACGTAATTAAATATCAACCTTGTAGGAGCTGAATATTGTGAAACCAAATAGAACACAACTTCCCAAAATACATCTTAAATTTTTGTATGAATCTGTTTATCATGTTTATTAGAAAATTAAACTCTTATATTAATATTTTATTCTATTTTCAAAATTTCATTAAATTATCAGAATTTCTAGATGATGTAATTTGTTGTTTTTAAATCATAGTGGGCTATAGTATTAAAATATATGTTTAAAATGAACTCTGTTCTTTTACTATTATTCAGAGTAAAGCATTATGGTCTTTTAAAGAAAGTGAATGGTTACTTAGCAACATAAAATATTTTCCCCTAATAGAATTTTAAATAGATAGAACTTGCAAATAACCAATGTTCCTAATAGTATTTTCTACATACCAAAGGTGAATATATCCCATAATCTGCAAATTGGAGTGATGGGAGAAAAAACTCTCAAATACAAATGTATTTTGTCATTCTCTAAAGTAGCAAAAGTTTGGCTTCTTAATGTCCTGCTTTTACAAAACCTTTTGCCTTTTCAAACCTTTTGCCTTCTCTTGTCATTCATTTATTAATGTACCAATCTCCTGTGTTAATGTTTCCTTGTCATCCATTGAATAAATTATATATATATATATATATATATATATATACATATATATACCCATATGCATATATCTGATCCCACTTCTCAGTTCTTTGTTCATATTTCTTTAATAGTAGACATCATATTGAGTTGTACTTTAGTACATTGTATTTCTGATCTTTGAATAAGACTGCTAACTCCTTGAGGTCAAGGATGAAATATTTGTGATCTATGATCCTTCCTGATCAGGGGAGAGTGCTTGGCAATTAATAGACTCTCCATATTTGTTTCATAGATGAATGAATGAATGTTCTCTTATTATCTAAATTTAAATTATACCTATTCCACAGTGACACACTACCCACATTAGATCTGAGCAGAACATGAGGATGTAGACTTTTTCTCTTGAGAAAATGGTCTTCAAGTTTCTGAAAAAAAATTGGTCTCTGTGATCTGCAGTCATTATCAGCACTTCTTAAATCTGAGCACAGAACATGTTTGCTTGTATTAATGCTCAGTGCTAAAGATGAACTTTAAGTATTAATCATAATATTGAACAAAAAATGGACATTAAAAATATAATATGTATCAAATGACTGTGTTGTATTCTGAGTATGTAGAGTAACATATGAAGAAGTCAATTAGATTTAATGAAGAATGAGTTTAAAATGTTTTACAAATCAGCAGTTATCTCACTTATCAATACAGTTAAGTAAACACAAAGTAGTAACTGGGATATATGTATAGAAAAATGCATATTCCCAGTGTTTAAAATAATGGCTTTCTTAATAAAAGCCAAAACAGACCCAAAATATTTTTATTGGAATGAAAATAGGAGGTTTATATTATAAAAGCTTGAAATAAACATAAAGGGATCCAGATTATCTACTACAAATCCACTGATAGAGCCTTATAATATACGTGAATATACACAAGGTTACATACACGTGCACGCACACACACACCACTTATGCAATGTATACAAAAAAATAGGCTTACACATTTAAATTCTGAAATTACTTTTACTTTGAAATGAAAATGTCTCTTCTTTAGTCTGCTATAGCTAAATACATCTCAAGTTTTATAAATCTAGTACAATATTTTGGTAATACCTACACGTTGGGGTTCAAATATTTACAAATTCCAGAGTACTGAAGAAGAAAGGTAGATAACCATCTGTCTGCAGTGGATTAGATGAAGCTTTCTAGAATCTTATTTTTCTTCCTTTCTTTTTTTCCACACAGAGGATTAAAGATATTTCAGTGAAAATTGCATCTCTAATATCAGTATAGACAAGTCCTTAGCGGAGAGTTTTATTCCTTGTTGTAACCTTATTCTTCCAGTATTTTCATGTCTCCCATATTAGTGCTGAAGTTTTTGATGTTTTTCAACTTTTATGTAATCTTAGTATCTACGCTGTGACCAACAACTTCTGACGTCTCTCATTTAATAAACCAGAATTGCTAGGTCTGAATCAGAGTGAGACTTTCACAATGCTTTTGAGTGGTGGTGAAATGCCTTTAATTTTAATACCAATCCTTCATTTCTCTCCCTAACATAATTAACTGCATTTATCATGTATAGAAATGAGTGTATGGACTTTGTTTAATGGTTCAAGGAACACAAAGTAAAAGGAAGTGATTTCATTTTAATCGTGAACGACTGACTTCTTATATGGAAAATTGTGAACTAGAAAATATAGAACAAGATTTTGCTTTATTTAATCTATTGTGTAGTCAGTCCTATATATCACACCAGACTTCTGAGATGTTCTTTTTTTGGGGGGGGCAGTGCTTAAGATGTATTATTAAAAGCATATTGGTTGGGCTGTGTCTGTGACTCAGTGGTAGCACACTTGCCTGGCATATGTGAAGCACTGGGTTTGATTCTCAGTACTATAAATAAATAAATGTCTATCAACAGCTAAATAATAATAATAAAAAAACATATTGGTTGCCTAATACAATAATAAAGTGCACATGTATAATCACAGAGGGAAAAAAAAACATCTTAGAGAAGCAAATTAACTTTGAATGGCATGAGGGAGGGATGTGGGGAGCAAGCCCCATTTCCTGTTGGACAGGAATATTCCTGCAGTCATTCCAGTTCAACCCATCTTTGCTAAATTCATTGTGATCCCTCTACCATACTTGATTTTCTTTCCATCTTCCCTGTCAATGTTAAGAAAAAGACAAATAAGAAATCATTGTCATTTCTTTGGCTCAAAACTTCTATTGACCATTAGGTGCTATTTGTTCCTTTTAATTTCCCACCTCTGTGGCATTGCCAACCTCCATTTCCAGAGTTTCCATCCTATTTGTTTAATTTTTACCCATATTCAATTCTATTACTGACTTTACCTATCAATCACTGTCCTGAAGAGTCTCAATGAACTTCTGTATTTTTAAGTGTTTGGTCTCATACCTTCAACCCATTCCCACCATTAATTGCCCCAGACTAGTCTTCCCTTAGAAAGCTCTGAAATATTAGAATAAAGTTATTTAGAAACAACTCCAGAAATTTTAAATTTTGTTAATTTCAATTCACCATAAAAAAAAAACACAACAGAGATGACTGGGCCAGACACCCACATAATTAGGAGGCTGTAGAAGGGATGCAAACCCCAGAGAAGCTTAAGTTGCTCTTTCTTGAAATTCCTCAGAAAATCTTATTGGAATGAAAATGGGAACTTTACATTTCTATCTTAAAATAAACATAAAAGCCTATGTTTTACTGAAATTTCCTGAGAAATTATTTTGGTATGGTATATAGACAACTATTTCTATATTTTCAAGCTATCATTATTTTGATACTTCATCAACTTTGGTGGAAACTATTTTCACTCTCTGGAACTTTTCAAAATTATATTCACATGTCAGCAAATGCAACCTCAAATGTTACTTCCTCAATGAAGGAATGGTTCTTACCCCATGTCAGATCTAGCTCATAATTTGATGTTCTAGTACTTAACATGTGCCTCTTCAATAACCTCTATACCATTGCCTATTGTTCACATGTTAGTCACCCTCACAAGATTAGAAATTCCTTGTAGGTAAGGACCATATCTCATTCACTTCTGTATTTCCTCCACAGAATGCAATAGAACAGATTACATGTTGTGGGTGTTCAATAAATATTTGCTGAATGAAATAAGAAAAGGAAATGGCTCCAAATTGGATAAGCCCAAGAAAGTCAATGTGTTGGCTCAAGATGTTTTATTTCTCCTCATTTCTTTTACTGTTATAGCAAAACTGAGCCCTCTGTGATTCTGTTGCTTTTGCCTCCATTTATATGAGAAAGAGGAGTTTGCATACCTTCAAACCACAATTTTCACATAGATCCATTGTTGCTGAAGGTAACTAAGCAATCAGAGCCATATTATTAAGCCCTATTTACAAAGTGAAAAACATCTGTGCTTGACTTGACCCTTGCTCTTGAATTCCTCACTCTTCACTGCTTCTAATACCTGTGACCAGCTACCTGCAATGAGATACATAGATCACTGAGGCAGCGGTGATTAATCAGGGAACTCAAGTGACTTTCAGTTGAGTTTATTGGAAAATATTCGGGAGAATTTGTGTTTTCCTACAATTTCCCAGATTATATTTTTAACTCGTTATACAGACTAGCATAGATATACCATCAAAAGAAGAATGGAAATGGGAAACAGAGCATTAAATTTTCCACTCTTTAAAAATGGTAAAACTGATAAATAAATAAGCTTTTGATCCACCTCAAGGCTATAGAAAAGGAACAACAAACTAATTCCAAAATTAGTATAAGATGAGAGACAGTTAAGATCAGAGTTGAATTTAAGAAATTAAGCATAAAAATACAATACACAGGATCAATGCAACAAAGATTTGGTTCTTTGAAAAGATAAATAAGGTAGATAAACCCTTAGTCAAATTAACCAAAGTGGGGGAGGGAGAGAGAGGGTGTGTTTGTGTGTGTGTGTGTGTGTGTGTGTGTGTGTGAGAGAGAGAGAGAGAGAGAGAGAGAGAGAGAGAGAGAGAGAGAGAGAGAAGAGAGAGAGAGAGAGAGAGAGAGAGAGAGAGAGAGAGAGAACATAAATATATAAAATTAGAGATGAAAAAGGAGGTATCGCTACAGAGACTTCTAAAATTCAGAGGATCATTAGAAACTATTTTGAAAGTTTATACTTCTATAAATTAGAAAATCTAGAAGACATTGACAAATTTATATATACAGATGACCTGTCCAAAATAAACCAGGATGATATATAGAAAATATAAGCAGACCAATATCATATAACGAAATTGAAACAGCAATTAAAAGTCTTCCAACAAAGAAAAGCTCAGGATTAGATGGATTTTCAGCTCAGTTCTACCAGACACTTATAGAAGAATTAGCACCAGTCTTTCTCAAATTATTTTATGAAATTGAAAGAGAGAAAACACTCTTAAATACATTCTATGAGTTCAGTATAATCCTGACTCCAAAATGACAAAAAAGATACCTCAAGGAAAGAGAACAACACACCAATATCTCTAATGAACATAGATGTAAAAAGCCGTAATAAATTAGCAAACCACATTCAAAAACACCTCAAGAAGATAGTACAGCATGATCAAATAGGTTTCATCCAAGGGATACAAAGTTAGTTAAGCATAAGCAAATCAATAAATGTAATTCACCACTTGAATATAATTAAGAACAAAAATCATATCATCATCTTAATAGATGCAGAAAAGGCCTTTGATATAATCCAGCAGCCATTCATGTTAAAAATATTGGAGAAACTAGTGTTAAAAGGAACTCAATTCAAAATTATAAAGGTTTTATATGACAAACCCAAAGCCAACATCATACTAAATGGAGAAAAACTGAAAGATTTTTTTTTAATCAGGAATAAGACAAAGATGTCCATTATTACTACTTGTATTCATTATTAAAAATCTGGTCAGAGCAGTCAGACAAGAGAAGAAAATTAAAGGAATACAAATAAGAAAAGAATAAGTCAAACAATCTCTGCTTGCTGATGACATGATCCAAAACTAGAAGATACAAAAAACTCCACCAGAAGATTTCGAAAGCTGATAAATGATTTCAGCAAAGTAGCAGGATACAAGATCAACACTCATAAATCAATAGCTTTCCTAAACTCCAACAGCAAATCTGCTGAGAAAGAAATAAGGCAAACCATTTCTTTTATAATAACCTCAAAAAATTAAAGTATTTGGGAATTAATCTAACTAAGGAGGTGAAAGATCTCTAAAATGAAAATTATAGAACACTGAAGAAAGAAATTGAAGATGACACTAAAAATTGGAAAGACCCCCATGTTCTTGGATAGGCAGAATTAATATTGTCAAAACGGTCATACTACCAAAAGCAATATATTCATTCAATGCAATTCCCATCAAAATATCAATGATATTCTTCGCAGAACTAGAAAAAACAGTCCTTAAATTCACTTGAAAGAATAAAAGACCTAGAATATTTCTTCTTCTGTGAAGTGCCTGCTCAGTTCCTTTTCTCATTTATTGATTGTATTATTTGTTTAGGGTTTTTTTGGGGGGTGGGGTGTTAAGTTTTTTGAGTCCTTTGTATATCCTAGAGATAAACGTTCTAGTTGAGAAGTAGGTGGCAAAGATTTTTTTCCCCTCTCTTCACATTCTTGATTGTTTCCTTTGCTGTGAAGAAGCTTTTTAGTTTGATACCATTCCATTTACTGATTCTTGATTTTACTTCTTGCACTTTAGAAGTATTATGAGGAATCAGCTTGGTTCTCAAGCTGATATGATAAAAGTTGGGCCTACATTTCCTTTTAATAGGTGCAGGGTCTCAGATCTAATGTCTAGGTTCTTAATCCCTTTTGAGTTTTGTGCAGATAGGGATTAAATTTCATTCTACTACATACAGATTTCCAATTTTCCCAGCACCATTTATTAGAATAATAATAGATATTTATGGCAGCTTTGTCTAGTATAAGGTCTCTCTCTCTCTCTCTCTCTCTCTCTCTCTCTCTCTATATATATATATATATATATATATATATATATATATATATATATATATATATATATCTTTTATTCTGTACCATTGATCTCCATGTCTGTTTTTCTTTCAATACCATGCTGTTTTGAATACTATAGATCTGTAGTATTATTTAAGGTCTTGTATTGTGATGCCTACTGCTTCACTTTTCTTGCTGAGGATTGCTTTGGCTATTCTGGGCATTTTGCTCTTTCAAATGAATTTCATGACTGCTTTTTAAAAATTTCTAGGAATAGCATTATTGGGATTCTATAGGAATTGCATTAGGTTTGTACAGCATTTTTGGTAGTATGGCCAATATTTATTGTCAATATTTATTCTGCCTATTCAAGAACATGGGAGATCTTTCCATCTTCTAAGGTCTTTTTCAATTACTTTCTTTACAGTTCTGTAGTTACCATTGTAGAGGTTTCTGACCTTTTTTGTTAGGTTGATTCCCAAATATTTTATTTATTTATTTTTTAGGCTATTGTGAATGAGATAGTTTTCCTAATTTCTCTTTCAGCTGATTCATCATGAGTGTATAGGAATACAATTGATTTATCAGTGTTTACTGTATATCCTGATATTCTGCTCAATTCATTTATGAGTTCTAGAAGTTTTCTGGTGGATTTTTTGGGGGGTCTTCTAAATATAAATCATGTTGTCAGCAAATAGGAATAGTTTGAGCTCTTCTTTTGTATTTGAATTTTTTTCTGTCTGATTGCTCTGACCAGGGTTTTTTTGAGGACTAATTTGAATAGGAGTGGTGAAAAAGGGCAGCCCTGTCTTGTTCCAGTTTTTAGAGGGAACACTTTTAATTTTTCTCCATTTAGAATGATGTTAGCCTTGGGTTCAACACATATAGCTTTTATAAGTGGGCAAAAGAACTGAACAGGTACTTCACAGAAGAAGAAATACAAATGGTCAACAAATATATGAAAAAATTTCAACATCTCTAGCAACTAGAGAAATGCAAATTAAAACTACACTGAGGTTCCCTATCATTACAGTCAGAATAGCAATTATCAAGAATACAAGTAATAATAAATGTGGAAGATGTAGGGGGGAAAGTATACCCATGTATTGCTGGTGAGACTGTAAATTGGCACAATCACTCTGGAAAGCAGTATGGAGGTTCCTCAGAAAACTTGGAGTGGAATCACCATTTGACCCACTTATCCCACTCCTCAGTATATTCTTAAAGGACTTAAAAATCAACAAACTACAGTGACACAGACCCATCAATGTTTATAGCAGCTCAATTCATAATAGCTAAGCTATGGAACCAAACTAGGTGCTCTTCAACAGATGAGTGAATAAAGAAATTGTGATATATACACACAATGAAATATTACTCAACTACAAAAAAGAATGACTTTACGACTTTTTCCAGTAAATGCATGGATCTGGAGACTCTAATTATAAACAAAATAAGCCAATCCTCCCAAACCAAAGGTCAAATGTTCTGATATGTGGATGCTAACACACAACAAGGGAGGGGAGGGGAAGAGAGAAGTTCAGTGGATTAGACAATGGAGAATGAAGGGAAGGAAGATCAGATAGGAATAAAAAAAAAAGTGAGATGAGTCAGACATAACTTTGTTATGTTCATATAAGTGAAACTCCATATCATTTACAACCATAAGAATGGGATTCTAATTAGAATAAGTTATACTCCATATAAATATAATATGTCAAAATACACTCTACTTTCATGTATATCTAAGAACAACAACAACAACAACAAAATGACCTAGAATAGCCAAAGCATTCCTGAGCAAGAAAAGCAATGCTAGAGTCATCATAATATCTCATCTCAAATTACACAATATATCTATTGTAACCAAAACAGCATGGCATTGACATCAAAATAGACATGAAGCCCAAAGAATAGAACAGTTTACACAGAGACAAACTCACATACTTATAGCCATTTGTTATGTGACAGAAGTGCCAAAAATATATGTTGGAGAAAAGATAGTCTTTTTAACAAAAGGTGCTGAGAAAAATGAATGTCTCTATGTAGAAGAATGAAACTAGATCCCTCTCTCTCACCCTTCACAAAAGCCAAAGCAAAATGAACCAAATACTTAGGAATTAGAAATTGTAGTAACTGCTAGAAGAAAACAAAATGTTACCCCTCCATTACTCCTATACCAACTTCCTCAATGAGACCCCAGAAGTTGAAGAAATAATACCAGGAATAAATGAAGTGAAATGCCATCAAATTAAAAAGCTTCAGCACAGGAAAGGGAATGATTAAGAACATGGAGAGAGAGCCTAAGAATAGGAGAGAAATCTTTGTCAGCTGCTACTCTGACAGGGGATTAATGTCCAGAATATATAAAGAACTTGAAAACACCAAAAAAGTGAATTACCCAATCAGTTAAGTGGGCAAAAGAACTAAGCAGATATTTCTCCCAAGAATAAACATAAACGGCTCATAAATATATGAAAAATGTTCAACATCTCTCACCATCAAGGAAATGGAATTCAAAACTACACTAAGATTTCATCTCATTCTGGTCAGAATGGCAATTATCAAGAACACAAAGAATACATGTTGGCAAGGATGTGGGTAAAAGGTACATTCATACAATTTTGATGGGACTGCAATTTAGTACAATCACTCTGGAAAGCAGTATGTAGATTCCTTAAAAAAAAAAAGGAACAACTCTATGACCCAGCTATCTCATTCTGATATTTATCCAAATGGAGGAAAGTCAGCATACTATAGTGATACAGCCTTTTCATTGTTTCTAGCAACACAATTCACAATAGCAAAATTATGGAATCAGCTCAGTTTCCCACCAAAAGATGAATGGATCAAGAAAATATGGTATATATACACAATGGAGTTTTACTCAGCCATAAAGAAAAATGAAATAATAGTATTTGCTTGTGAATGAATGGAAATTGAGAAAATCATGAGAAGTGAAACAAACCAGGTGCAGAAAATCAAGGATTGAATGTTTTCTTTCAAATGTGTAAGCTAGCTCAAAATAAAAGAAAGAAGATTGGGGGATCAGATATTATAAAGATATAGGGAAAATTATTGGAGGAGAATCCAAAGATTGAGGGAGAAAAAGGAGGGATGGGAAAGAGGAGGAAATATTTTATGAATTTAACAAAATTATGTTATATGCATTTATAAATTTAACTTTTATGTATATGTACACAGTATCAATGAAAAATAAATAGAAGAGCAAAAGGAAGATTAGTAGAGGAAGGATAATAAGAGGAGGAAGG
This sequence comes from Urocitellus parryii, assembly GCF_045843805.1. NCBI lineage: Eukaryota > Metazoa > Chordata > Mammalia > Rodentia > Sciuridae > Urocitellus > Urocitellus parryii. The sequence goes on from NC_135538.1 coordinate 96,782,890, forward strand.
GTGATGGAAAAAGGTAGGCAACCAGGATTGAAATCAAATTCCATGTCTTATCTTTTCAAAATGGACCTTATATGTGCCAACTGATACATATAAAGCTATACAGACAGCCAACACAATAGCAGCTCTCTAATTAATATAAATTTCACTACCTGGGAAAAGGAGTAAATAATAGTACTATCACAGTAGTGATTATAGAATTAACTAATACAGTCTATGATGAAGACTTTTGTTGATGTGTTTATTCTGTAAATTCTACTGCAATTCACTCACTTACTGTAACAACAAATACTGATAAAGTTGGTTTGATTGTTCCAAGGTCTGCCAAAATTCTCAATGCCACCCTTCTCTTCTTTGGATTTTTAAAAATTTATAATTTGATTGACATTTCAGGAAACTGAGAGCCAGTCAGAGGGTTATTGTTTTCTTTATTCACTATTACATACATTTTTACAACTATTCAGCTTTGATCAACATTGCTCTTGAACTCTGCCTGAAGTATGATTCTTTTATTTATTTTTCTCAACAGTGCTGGGGATCAAAAAAAAAAAAAAACCATATGTAGGACCTTGTCAATGCTAGGCAAGTGCTCTAACACTGAACTATATTATATTCCCAGACTTATTTTTTTTCAATTGTCTACACAGTCCAGAGCCAGAGTCAAACAATTGGGATAAATCACTGGTAAAGTAAGAAAATGACAGAGGAATCCTTAATCTGAGCCTTTTGGGGCATACCTGATCCCCATGCAACTCTTTTTACTGAAAAAAATACATAGAATCATGGTGACACTTGGTCACAGCTCTTACCTCATTTAGGACATTAATGGTCAAGTGTTTCCTTAGACTTTTATGAAAGTGGCTGGGGATTATTTTGAAACAAACAGTTAGAGTAGAAGTTTATGCACATTACATGTTCTTCTCCATTATTGTAGAAATACAGTACATTATTTGGAAGGTTCTTGGTGTACTTTCCTTGAAAAAACAAAAAGCAATACTATTACAGTTTATAAATCACATTTGCTTTCCATGAAAAGCAAGTAGTTTCATGCTGAAGTCACTAAGTAATGTCAAAGAGATCACAGAACTGTTGAGGAATTTTGGAAGTCATATCTCACAATCATTATTTTAATAACCTAAAACTCTTATTTTAACATACATGGTCCTTAAAAAACATACCAAAATGGGTCTCAAATATAGCTCAGTGAGAGAGCATGGGCCTAATATGTATAAGTCCCTAAATTCAATCTACAGGACCAATAAATAAATAAATAAATAAATAAAGATATAAACCAAAATAATCACAAATAAATGCAAATCATTGAAATTTTATTTTAAATATGTATACAGAATCTTAAAGCTCACAATACCTAATTTAAAAAATATATTTACATCCAAGATATTTCTCCTAGTGGAAGTCTAGCTATTAATTTGGTAGTTTTAAAACATTCTGAATTCCTGGCACTGTTCTAGGCCCTGAGGATATATCTGCAAACGAGGAAATTAAAGAAACCACTTTTAAGGAACATACCCTTTACTTAAGGGACATGGCAAAAAAAAAAGAACAAACAAAACAACAATATAATTTTAAAAAGTAATAAGTCCTTTGATGAAATAAATAGGTGGGGGGTGTCTTCAACTCTTCTTGTACAGGAAGGAGTAGCAATGCAGACTTTGAAGTCTGACTTTCTGTGAAAATGTGACACATTAACGGAAGGCAGCATGGGAGCATCAGAGCGGGTAGCAGCTGAGAAGACCCTAAAGCACAAATATATGGAGTCTGTTGAGGAGAAGAAATGATGTTACAATGACTAATCACTCAGGGGATGCTCCTTCTTTGGATGTTAATTCAAGGACTTATTCACCTCCAGTGTATTTGACTTTTCTATTATCCTAAAGTCTATAGTTCATTTACACAGTGGATAGTTCCCTTTGATTTTGGGAAGATCAAGGCTGTAAGTTCAGTTTTTGGCATATTTAATATTTGAAAAATAGCTTCTTAATCCTGCATTGAAAAAAAAATAGAGCCTACTAATCATATTATTCATATTATGAAATCTCCCAAATTTGTATTTACGTGTAAGATGTGTGAACACATTTTTTGTGTTTGCATTTTTAAATTCTTAAATTTTTAATTTCCCCTTTTCTCTAAAATGGTTGGGTTTCCTGTCAGTGACCAGTCACAAATTTTACTATGCCTTGGGGAAAAAAACATAAATTTATAAACTAAAGGTAATGTAAAGTAATCTAGTAATATTTCAGGAATCTCTGAGTCACCAAAATCCTTTCCAATAACTTCAAAGAACAATGACTTTCTAGGCTTTCCTGTGTCCAAAGTATAAATCAAGCCCATGCACATAATTATTCTAATCATTAAGATGTTTTTCTATATTGGCTTATAAAATTTGTAAATACATTTGCTTCCAGGTTTTCCACCATTGATAACTTTTGTATAAAATACTATAATTGAAACTATTATATTTTTAGCTATTTTTTCATAATGAAAAGTTGACTCAGTCTCGCATAATAATAATATGCTTGCATAAGCACTTAGCCCTACATCTTTACTCCTGTTCCAGAAAGATTAGCACAATCTTTCCTTTTCCAGAAAGATGGATTTCCTTCAAAATGGTATTTGTAAGCATTTTAGTTGTCCACCAAAGTGGATGACTCATCAAATTCTTTCCAAATTGATGAAATAAACTATTATTGCCAGTGTTTTTACTGACCCCATTTGTAGTAATGTAGTAAGCTCACGTCCTCACATGGTTACAAACCATGTGCTTTATAAATTTCATTTTAGAGTCACTAAGTAGGGATAAAAGACCATTGAGAATCTAGAAAAGGATACTACAGCTTTTAATCACTGTTGGCTTCTCATTGTGAATGAGAAATAGCAAATGAAAGTTTTTAAAGTATCTTTAAAACTTTTGAAGCATGTTCTCATGCCAGTTCTTAAGGAATTCACTGAAATTCCTTAAGAATTGATTGGGATCAATGAAACATCTTTAATTATAATTTAAATGGTATAAATATCAATTAAAATAAATTTTCAAATGAAAATTTTCCTTGTGGTCCTGGGAATCAAAACAAGGGAGTTGCCCAAACTTAGTAAGCATTCTACAAGTAACCATATCCACAGCCCCTAGAAAGTTGTACGTAATGAAGGAAAAAAAACCCTGAAATTTAATTGATAAAAAAGTTTAAAAAATATTGATTTGATTTCAATATTTTAATCTTTTAGCTTTCGGTGTGAGGCCCAAACTTGAATTAAAGGCCAAAATAAGGAATTGCTAAGAGTATAGTAACACACAATAACCCAAAGAGTTAAGTTATTACAAAATGTGTTAGTGAGAACCTATATAAAATATTGAAAAGTATTAATAAAGCTATGCCATGTAAGATTCATAAGCATATATTCAAAAAATAAATTATAGATAATTATTTCATAGATAAATTACTTTTCAAATTTACATTTTTTTCTTTCCTTCTATATTTCTTATTCTTTCCCCATTTTCTATCTTCTTTCTTCTCTTTTTCCTTATGAATCATGTAGAAGGCCTCCCAGAAATAATTATCTAGGGAATTTATATTATGACCACTACTGTCAGGTGTTTTTTTTTTCTTTGTCATTAAAGCTCTCTTGATTAATTAGAGGAGCCAAAATAAGACACAAATCTCAGTATGAAAACTTTCACTTGTCTTTCTTTATTTGGATTTATTCTCTACATCTTCTTCAGAATGCTCTCATGGGAAATGCAAACTAATGAAGTCACTTTCTTTAAAATCCTTTAATGGCTTCCTCTTAAGCCAGTGTCCAAGTCTCTATTTTGAGCATGGTACACAAGGCTATTCATGGTCCAAACTTATCTCCAGACTTTCCTCTTCTCTACTCACACTGGAGTTACCCAATTGTTTAATATTCTCTTTATAGTTCCTGCAATTTCATGCCTTTTTGACTTTGCTCATGTTGTTTCCTCTGCTTAGAACATCCTTACCCAATTTTCTTCACTTGGGGAACTTGAATGCATCCATTAAAACTCAGTTTAGGTGTCATTTCTTCCTGTATTTTCTCTAATCCCCCAGATGGAGCTAAGTGTCCTTATATGCTTCCACTACATTTTGTGCCCCCCTCTATCACAGCAAGGGACACATTATATTGAGATTCTCTGTTTACATAATTGTCTCTTCACCTGGACAGCAGGTCCCTTGGATTCTATTATCTAGCATTCTCAGATCAGCACAGTAATCGGCACAATTGGCTGATGACAATTCAGGGTTAATGCTACTATGGTGCAGCCTGGCTCTTCAGACCAATGGTCTTCATGTGTCAGTGACATGTATGTCATGTGACCTATGTGTCAGTCATGCTGATAATCATCTGGCCAAATCCAATCATGTCATATCAACCTTACTGTAAGGGAATCTAAGAGATATGCAGCTTCTGTACAGAAAAAGACTGATGGCTAAAAGGACAAAATCCCTCAATGTTATCAGTTATTTCTATTTTCAGAGATCCAAAATGTGAATGATGTATCCATCAGTTTATCTTAGTGGTATACCATAAGGTATGGAATTCCTTGATTCCTTGTTCTGAGTTTATGAAAATTAAGAATACTTGTAACTCTTTTGATTTCTGTGGCAGAGATTGCACGTCTCCCAGTTTCCCTTCCAGTTAGGTTGATATAATATGATTGGGTTTGGCCAAACGAAATGAGCATGACTGACATCTGTTTTTTTTTTTTTTTATGAGCATTACTGACACATTATATTTTGGAAAAAAGTAGTTAAGAGCCAAAAAGTATTCCAGTTCACTCCTCTGCAATGACAACTTTAGAATCTGTACATCAACTTATTCCAAAATTTAACAGCTTAAAACAACAAAAATGCACTGAGAGAATGGTCAAGAAACTACGAGAAGCTTAGCTGGATGCTTTGACTCACAGTCTGTCATTAAGTTGCTCTCAATCTAGGGATTAGTGAGGTTGGGAGTGCTCTTGTAGTCATCTCAAGACTCAACCTGAACTGTGGAATTTGCTTGTAAACTCACACATGAAGTTGTTAACAGACTGCATTGCCTCTATGACTTTGGCTAAAGAGTTCAATACCTTGTCTAGAGGAATATATTTAAGAGCAAGACGAAGAGTGGACACTAAAGCCAGATGTTATGATCTTTTATAATGTATTCTTGGAAAAGAAATCCTCTTACATTTTCTGTATGCTGTTGTCACCCAGACCAATTCTGACATAATATGGAAAGGCAACAAACAATGGTATGAATATCAGAAAGCCTGCAAGGGGTATCACTAAAAGTTTTCTTGGAAGCTGGTTACCAGAGTTCATGTGGTGAAGAGGCACATAAAACATGCAGAATGCTCCACATGCATCATTAGGTGAAACAGACTCCAGCTCACACTGAATGTTAAAGGAGCAAGCAATAAACCTCTGTGGTATTAAGCTGATGACAATTCAGGGTTAATGCTACAATGGAACAGCCTAGCTCTTCAGACCAATAGTCTTCATATATCAGTGACACATATGACATGTGACACATGTGTCCGTCATGCTGATAATCATTTGGTCAAATCCAATCATGTCATATCAACCTAACTGCAATTGAATCTGGGAGATATGCAGCTTCTGTACAGAAAAAGACTGATGGCTAAAAGGCTGGGATTATAAGTTACTTCTTACCATAAATTAAATTATTAGAATCATTAGTTTATTTTATTTTGACAAGTTAGTGACTTTGATTAATGTGAATCATTCCCTGAATACTAATAAAATTAAGTAGCAAAGATGGACTAACTGAAGGCCAGAAAAAGGTCATTATATCCCCTTTTTTCCTGTGCTCTTGAAATACAAGAAAATCAGCAAGATTTCCCACACTAAACACCTGACATTTCTGTGTACTCATGCTTTTCATTCATTGTGACTTTAAATCACTTCAACTACTTGAGTTTTCATAGAACGTCAGCTTCATTGCCTGAGGTTGTGGCTCAGTAGTAGAGTACTCGCCTAGCACATATGAGAGACCCTGGGTTCCATCAGCACCACATAGTAATAAATAAATAAAATAAAATTATTGTGTCCAACTACAACTAAAAAATAAATATATATAAAAATGTCCACCTCATAAGGTCATTGTGAGGAACAATTGAGACCACCCCCCAAAAAAACCCCGCAATAATATCACCTGAAGGTTAAAATACTATAGAAATATTAAGCATCGTTTCTATGTTTCCAATGTTGAAAGTAAATTACTAGTAAAAACACAGTGATAATAATTTCTAATATATATTAGGAATATATTTTAGAAATAAAGTAGTCACTTATTTTAAGCATTTTGGGAGTTTTATGAGAAAACAATTCCACTGGCAAATGATTTAATGTAATTTTAATATCTATCCTACACATCTATTTGGTTAAAAAAAATCACCTGTCCTTGAGAACAAAGACAAAGTGAACAAATATAGTCATCATAGTCAGCTATTTGATGGACTGTCCATACACATCATGCATTTCATTCCATTGCATCTCAGATTTTCTACAGTCAGTGTCTTAAGTTTATTTCATGTATGGTGTAATACGTGACACCTCTTTGTACATATGTAAAAAACATTCTGGTCTAGGAACACTATTATGTGATATAAAGATTGACCTATTTAACAAAAGGAATATAAACTTATGATTTATTTAAGCAAATATTTTTTAAAGACAATTTAATAATTTTTTTAAACACAAGAAAAAAAGATCTATAGATTATGTGAGGTTGTAAGTGCTTAGGTCTTTGTCTTCATTTATGTCTAACAAAAGCACTTTTGATAACAAAATAATTCCTAGCCACAGCTGTCTTTCTTTTTTTCCAGTGAGTCACCCCCACCTCCAGAAAAGCAAAAGCATTTTTGGCAGCACCTATTTTACCTTAGATTTTTCTCTTGTACAATAACCCTAGAATGACCTTGATTAGCTTATCAAATGAGCTCATCCTCAGAGCTGAACTGTAGTCTACCAGAAAAACAGCAGGGCAACATGCCAGAAAAACTGTAAATCGTCTAGAGGGCACATCAGAGCATTATTTTCTCCATCCTTTCTCCTGTGTGCCTCCAGTTAGGGTTAGAAGCTGGAGAAAGAGGAAGAATGAAGTAATAAAGCAAGCATGGAACATGGAATCTGATAAATGGGTGTTTGAATCTTAGTGCTGCTACTTACTATCTGACTGATCTTGGGAATACGTTAAAATTATTCTTTGTATTTCATTTTTTTCACTTATAAGACAAAATAATCTCACAGTAAGTTTGCTGTGAAGCACCAACTAAACACATATGAAGTGAAGTGAAGTCTGGCATATAGGACTTGACATATGGAACTCTATTGAGTTCTTTATTTTCTTTTGCAGTGAGAAGAAAAAGTGGATTTGAACACCCTCAGTTTTACCTCTCACTTGTCACTGCCTGAATGATGCCAGTGAGCCATTAATCAACAAAGAGAGCATCCCTCAGTGTGGGAAACATCAAGATTCCACAGGAAGGAAGGTGGAGGGAGCTTCTTTCACTAGTGAACTAATATCAACAATGGATATTTCTAAAATTTGAGTAGTTTGATGAGAATTCAGAAACTTTGGAATAATAACATAGCCACAGCACATGAGATTTTTTAAATATAATTAAAATACAAAATAATGAAAACTCATACAGATACATGATGCAATGTAATATGTGCGCCCTACTAAAATGAGAACAAAATTTCAAAAACTAAAGAATTACACTTGAATTTGATTTTCATATTTTCCCTCTTTTAACAATGCTTTCTATTCCATTATTTCACTTTCAAATATGCAATGAATCTGTTACATTCAAATTATCAGTACCATGTTACTCTCATTATTATCTGCTCATGATAAATGTCGCTGTTATCTATGAAGCAGCCATTTGAAAAGTTATCATTTGAGATTCTATTCAAGTCAGACATAATGTATTTTTACCAATTAAAACTAAATGGCTATGGTTTTAGCAAAAACGCAGATGTATGGGTTGGTTCAACTCTTATTTAGATAAGCATTTTTTGAAAATCTATTACTAAAAACACACAACAGGTTTAGAATGTAATGGCTTATATCACCATTTACCTTCATGATTCCTGATTTCTACTGATTCTTGGCAAACTTGAGTAGTGTACCTCATCCTCCTCTTCTTTTTGTGTAGGAAAGGATGGGTTTACAGACATCCATGCTGCTGAACTGGATAGGAAGAGAAGCAGAAGAGCACTGTCTCCTAGGCTTAGGAGTGCCAGTGGTCACCTCTGCTACTTCCCCTTTCAGGGCATAAACCTGACTCTGTAGAAATTCTGTAGAAAACAGCACTATTACAGATTCCCACCGCCCACATAGACAAATTATCCTAACTTTTACCTGATAAATTCTTTAATTTACAATGTATTTAAACTGAATTAAATCAACATATTGTATATATGTTATTTAAAACATTGGTAGTGATAGATAAAATGACAGCAACAACAGCGACAAATGAACTTTAAGTGAAAGATACCCAGTGCTGGCAACTTAAACTGAGAGAAAAAGAAAAATAATCCAGTCATTAGGAATGACCTTCAGAGAGAGAGAGAGAGAGAGAGAGAGAGAGAGAGAGAGAGAGAGAGAGAAGGGAATATTGAGCAGTCAGTAAGAGTAGGGTGGATGGATGGAGCTAGGAAGGAAAAGAAGAGTAGAGTGCCAACTCCAGCTTACTTACATTATTGAGAAAAAGGTGAGGGCAGAGGCCATAAAGAGCTACAGAGATTCAGATTGGCCATAGAGGCAGAAGATGGCTACAATCCACACTGAGGAGAGATTACAGTAGTGGGAAAAAAGGGATAGAGATTGACATAAATCAATAGTGTTTACTCTATTTCAAAGAAAGTGTGTGTGTGCGTGTGTGTGCGCGCACGTGTGTATGTGTGTGTGTGTGTATTCCTCTATATATATCCACAGAGGATATCTATACATTATATTCTGATATAATTTCTATAAGGCAAGCATTATCAATTTTAATTTTTAATTAGAAAAAAATGGACCTGAACAATTTAAAACTTGCTAATGGTCACACAAGAAACAAGAAACACATCACTGGACTAATGTCTATATTTCTTGAATTTTTTTTATCATTTTTCATATAGGAGACAGTAATAACTAATATAGAAGCATACCACGTGGATGTTAGGATATCTGAATACAAAAGAGAGGCAGTATATTGATTATTTTCTCTAGGTGTTTAATGTTTGAAATGACTAGAAACCTTTCTTCTCTCTTTCTCTCTCCCTATCCTCCTCATTTCCATTCAAGGAATTAGAGGTAAAATTTATATCAAATATATTTCTTCAAGTTTCCCCAGGAGTCCTCACTCACATACACATTAATCTTAAAAACCAAACATTGAGCTGGGCACAGTGGCCCATACCTATAATACCAGCAGCTTGAGAGGCTAAGGCAGGAGGATAGCAATTTGAAGCCAATTTCAGCAACTTAGCAAGGACCTAAGCAGCTCAGCAAGTCCCTCCCTCAAAAAATCAAAACAAAACAAAAATAAATAAATAAATAAATAACAATGCCCGAAATATATTGATTAAATAATTGGGTATATGTACTTGATCATCATACCAGATAAATTTATGAATAGGTTATGTGTCATCAGTTTGCAGATAACAGAAATATACTCCTCCCCCAAAGAGCTTTTACCTATGCTCCTTCCTAAAAATCTGCAATTAGACACACATATGGCTTTTTCCTAAATACAAATTTTCATGCCATTCTATTTACAGTAATTTGTTTCTTCATATGAATGACTTGGTCATTTTTTCCAGAAACAGCTTTCTATCTCTGGAATTAGCATCTGATAATGAAGAGTAGACATAAGGATAGAGAGAGACTGTGTGTGTGTGTGTGTGTGTGTGTGTGTGTGTGTGTGTGTGGTGGTGGTGGTGGTGGTGGTGGTGGTGGGGAGGGTGGTGACCAAGACTTCATTATTCTGCACAGAGTATCTTGTGACGTCATTTCACCAAAGGACACTGTGGGAGAAATGACTTCTAACTGGTGGCATTATATGTGTAAGTTCAACAAGATTGATGTTTTCCAAGCAGTTACATGAAAGCTCAAATAGTGAGTGGACCCAATGGGTCAGTGTTTACATCTGCTGCCTACACTGTTATTTCACCTTCATACCTCCCATTGTCTCTTTATCTTGCATGAATAATGTGACTTCTTGTCCTGGTATTCTCTGTAAAATTAGTTATGTCAGAGGGGCAAAAAGGCATTTCTAAATCTAATCCATTTTGTATATTTGACAGTGACATCAAAGAGCAAGAAGTTGACTGTGAGTAATGACACTGCTCATTTGTGTAAATGTCAAACCTGAACCTCATCAACTTTCAGGGATATGTCAGTAAGGAATGAGTTTCAGTTCAGCTGCAGAGGGTTTCAGCGTTACTCAATCCTGAGGAAAATAGCTGTCAGTATTTTCAGAGCAAAGTGCTTTGAGTAAATATTTCTTTTTAAGCTGAATGAAATTGGCTCTTTCAGCACTTGGGGCTGTGGACAGTGCTCTTTTCCTTGATGTTATGAAACAGGTAGCTTTTACTGTAGAGGTGTTTTCTTTTAGAAATTAAAATTCCTCAGGCTAGTAAACATATATCCCTAAACTATGCAATTAGGATATGAAGACCATGTAATACAACATATGTGCAATGAAAAAAAATGAAATAGCATCAAAGCAGAGTTCATTTTATCACAAAGATTAAGCCTGAAATAAAAATAAATAAGGAAAATAGTTATGGTTTGTAGTTATTCCTGCAGGGAAAAAAAATGTCATTTTGTACTGCACAGAAATCACATTCCTCCTAGACAGGTTTTTGGTGGAGGGAATGACAGTGCCATTAACCTCTTGTGGTACTTTATTGGCTGAGGACATAGATGAAGGCGAGAAGAAACCCATCCAATCGGCTTGCAGACAATCAGGAATACAGAATCCATTCTCTATATGCTTTCTAGATCTAGCATGGAATAACAATGGAGAATTCTGAATCTGAGGTCAGAAGAAATGGAACTGAATATCAATCATGACCTTTAATAAGTCACTTAATACCTCTAAGTCTTGTTTTTCCCTCTAATGTGGGCTATTTTGCATTTTAAGTGACAGCATAAGTGAATGGCTCTGGCACACAGTAGGTACTCAATATATGTTCATTTTTTATTACCTACCTTTCAGTAAGTGTTAGCATAATGCAGTAAAATGTTGCTATGCTGGTAGCCATGTGTATTAATAGTTTTAATCTAATGATGGATCACAAGAAGATAAGCAATAAAGGCATTTTTATTAAAGAAATCCTTATAAAAAGATCCTTAACTATGCATATTTATACTTTTATTCACTTTGTCTGAATCCCAAGATGATCCCCTTTATTTTACCTTTAACAAAAATCACAAAAGCAAAACTGTCCAAAAATTATATAGAAAGAGCAAACTAAAGTTCTCAGAGTGTTCTTATCTCATCAAATAATATCCTACTAACTCTCCAGAGAATCCTTCTCAGTCTCAAACTGTCAGCTACTCTGCCTGCTGAATTGGTGAGAGACTATTTTGGATGCTTCCTATCCATACTAACACACCTGGGAGAAAAGGTAAAAATCAGGTGAGTGCTCAAAGCCTGATAAGTTCCTTATCTTCCTCTGTTGCTGCCACAGATCTTTTGCTTTTAACTTCCAAGCCTCCCATCCCGTCTCACCTCACTCACCTTCTCCCCTTTTTATAACTGAAAATCAAGAGTATCTTGTCCTAGCCTCCCCCACCTCCTCCTGTGATTTTTCAGCCCAGACTTCCTCCACACTGCCCTCTGCATTTGAAATGCCTCCTAGCCTCCCACCTCCATTCATTAAGGTGCATGCTCCTTCCATTCACAATTTATTTTAAATCGCCCTTCCCTTTCAAAGCTCCTTTTCTTGAAGTAGATTCCCCTCCTGCCCTAACAAACTGCATAACCACAGCCTCATAAGGTCACCTAACCCCCCTCCACATCCCTCATAAATTATAGTGGGGAGGGTGATGGGGGGAGCAAGAAAATTTGAGTTTGCATACAAACCTACCTAGGGACAAGTAGGGGGAGTCTAGTATTAAGCTTAGCATCATCTTTGAAAAAAAAAATCATTCGTACAAATATTTTTATGAACATGGCAACAAGCGCCCTCTGGAGAGGAAAAAAACACAACATATTGGTTGAATGGATGAATGAATGAATGAGTGAATGGATGGATGAACGATTAAGGTCTCCGTGGTACTTTTCTTGGATGCTCCTCCTTGCTCCCTGCATGATTCCTGTTTAATTCAGTTTTGGAGAATGAGTGTGCTTCCCTGCTTTGCTTCTGTCTCTGCTCTCTGCCCTTTCATTACCATTTCTTGATGGGAGCCTAAGCCTCCTTGCCAGAGGGCATGCTACCTAGCTCACAATATGCTTTGTGACTTCAACAGCCAAAGAGAGCTTACTCCCTAGGGTCGCAAGCATTGCATTCAGCAAGCTCTATCTGCCCCCAAAGCTCCTAAAACACCTAGCCAGGTTACACAAAAGCATGACTGATTCCCTCACACTCCACAAAATCCACCTGGAGATGCCTGTCACTGTCCCTCTCCCTGTATTTGTAACCTGGATGCTCAGAGGAAAACAAAAATAAAAACAAAAACAATCCACGGTTTCTTTTCTCCCCTTGCAGAAAAAGAAATAATCACCCTTAGTCCTGATTAGTAATATCAGAAAACTTTTAAATTTTTTTTCTTTGTATCAAAAACCTCACGGAGAGCAGCAACCTCTTTGTTTGCATCCCAAGGGAAGGGAGGGGTCTTCAGAGTCTTTGCAGCCTGGGGCAGGGGGGGAGGTGACAGCCCTTTGGAGGTCTGCCCGGGAGGAGACTCACCCAGGACGTTCCCAATGAGAGCCACCACAAACACGATGATGTACCCCGCGATCAGGACCCACTCATATTCTTTCGGGTGTAGGTATTCCCTCCACAGGTACCGCAGGAATTCCTCGTCGTCATAGTCGCTGGGATTTAAAAACGGCTCTTGAGTTTCATTCAGTTCCGAAGCAGATGACCAGTTGCGACGAGGGAGGGAGTCCTCCAATTTGGTGCCGGACATCACGGGCTCGAGTCCGGTTCAGCTCAGTGCTGCAAGCTCCTCTTCGCCTGCCCCATGAGCACTGGTGATTTGCGGTGGGAAAAGCTGCGTGGAGAGGCGAGAAGGGGATCCAGAGCAGAAAATGACGTGAAAAGTTACTGAGCCAATACCTCCGTAGTCTTACGCCGGGCAACTTCTGCGGCGGCTTTGCTGTCTTTGTAGGCGATTTTACACCAGGAAGAGAGGCAGCTGAGGAACTAGGGACCCGGGAGTGGAGGCTGCAGCAATGACACCGGGAGGAGAAAGCTACCTCCAGCTCAGCACAAGCTCAATTACTCCTCATTCCAGCACTGAGTCCGCAGCCTCCAGCCTCCTCCTGCTTTGAGCTGAAATAGGAAGAAAAAAAAAAAAAAAAAAAAAAGTAATGAAATTTTAACCTGCTTCTCTGTGGGTTAAATGTCCTTGTTTTCTACCCTTCTCGCTCTCTCTCTCTCTTTTTTTTTTTTTTTACATGCATTTTTCTCCAAATAGAGATGCAGGTATAGGGAAATGAGGAAAAGGTCATCACATGTTTAATACAGGAGGTGTTGATAGATTTGTCTTTGTAATGCAAACATAAAAGTAATGAGGAGGAGCCACTGTGGTCCTCAAGCCCCACAATTCAAAAGTCATTTAAGGCAAATATTTTAACATTTCACAAAAACATATTTTAACACTTATCATTTGCCAAATTGGCACTAACTGAGTCTTTAAGGCATCTCCCTCCTCCTCAAGACTGGAGGATAAGAGAGACCATTTTTTAATTGAAGGGCATATTTAGCAGGAATCTGTATTGGCAACAGCAAGTTTCCTACAAAATACAACAGGGAATCCTTGAAGGATATCAAGTTTCATAAATGTGACCATAGTTTATGTTGTCAACAGACAACTGTAACAATACTAAAGGATATTAAAGAGAGTCTCAGTAGGATGACCAATACAAACATTGCTGATAAGTACCCTTCTTACCTTGGGTGTGATTACCCATTTCTCTACCTCCACCACTATAAAATCGCTAGTTAGTAGGCTGTTCCTTACATTCACCAAGTAAGACCTTAAAAGAGTCAAACCTCTATTTGACTTTTTAATTTCCCTCCAACTCCTCATTTGCATCTTGGTACTATACATAATAAATCTTTTAATTAAAATTATTCACATTTTCAAAATAAGCATCACAGCCTCTACTTTCCTTTCCATGTTCCTTATGATCATAGCCCCCTCAATTTTCTTCACTCTTTTTCAAATTTCACTGTTTCCACACTTGTAGAAGTATTTGGTCTACTTGTACACAATTGCCAGTATCTTGTAAAATATGCAACTGGAAGGAAATATAATAACCTGGTTTGAGTCCAACCAGTACAAAAAGTATTCTTTTCTTTGGATGCAACATTGTATCTATTTTTTAAAGTTATCATGAGACACTAACAGTTTACACTGAGGTTTTGATCAACTGCCCCTGGTTCTACCATCTGTCATAATTTTTCGTATTTGTTTTGTACCTTATAGTTAAAAATTCTTTCCTATAAATTATTTTAAAATTCTTGAGAGGTTGGACTATGATTAGGAGTGCTTGACAAATGAGGAAACTGTTTCTGAAAAAATTAAGTGATTTACTAAAGATCAAGTGATTGACCAGCAGCAAATTCTGACCCAGTGATTAAATAATGTACATATATTATATTTTACATGAAATACTGCTTTTTTTAAATCTGTACTGTTTAAATTTATTTTTAAAGAGAAAGACATAAATTTACATTTATTTTTCACCAAATGATTTTATCCCACTCAGTGATATAAATCAAATAGGTTACTATTTGCATATTTTTTATTGTGCTGTGAAGCTAGTGAAGAAACAAATCAACCAATAAATATATATAAAGAAAATAGTTGGATGGGATAAATGCTATGATGAAAACCAAACAGGATGAAGTAATGGAAAATGGAGAATCCCAAAGGTTACATTAGAAATGAGTCGTCAAAAAGCCTCTATGGAGAGGTGACATATAGGCAGAAAAAAACTCAATTGATGTATGCATATATTAATTTGGTTTTGTTAATCTGAGGTTTAAACAGATCTTTCTTAGATGTTAATGTCATTATCAGAGATATTAGCCATTCCTCCAGATGTGTTGTGTTGTTCATTGATAAAATCATGATAGCTTTCTGCTGTGGTATGATGTCTTCTTCTGACTTTTGAATACTTGTATTTTCCTTTTCCACTGACGTTTTCTTTAAAAATGGGAAAGCTTGTTGTAGCTTTAGTTTAGATCTGTATTCATTAATGTCTGCAGATTTTTTTGTTGTTAATGATCCACGTGTGAACCCAGTCTGCTATTTTCTGAGTAGTCAGTGGCATTAGCTTTCACTTTTGACATTTCAACTTATCTAGAGTTTAATCTTCTCTTTTGACATCTCCTACTGCAATTAATCATCACTGTTTATTAAAGTTACAAATGAGGAGAAATAAGAATATTTTCAAGATTTTATTCTGATATCTGCTTTATGTTGTGACAAACTTGGATTTATCTTGAGCCTACAAAATATTACAGTATCTATCCATGATTAATCAGGTGATCTACTTAATGCTGATACTCCAATGTCAGACAAAATTCCTCCCAAATATTCAATTATTCCCTTTCTTTTTGCAAGCACAATAGAGATGATAAATACTACAATACTCTTCACTAATAGCTTCTTTCTTAAATACTTTAATCTTTCAAAATATTCTAAAATAATTTGTTGTTATTAGGTATTATTAATTCAAAATCTTTCTGCATTATATAAGGAAAAGAAGTCAACCCACTATCCCAAAACACTAAAGAGAGACTTAAATTTTCTCCATGATCTCCTCTTAAAGTTGTTATGACAAATAAATGAATAGATATTTTTAAAACAGTTCCTTGTACATAGAAAGTGATCTGAAATATTTAATCAATAATGCTTTAACATTCATGTTTTATGAACATTATTTCTATACATGATAAGTTTCTATGTTTATACTTTTTTGTTTACGTAGCTTAAATATTCTGAATGATTTGGTTGAACTACATAGCTTGTTTCCTGTGACTGTCAGGCACAGTGATGCATGTCATTAATCCCAGCTACTCGGGAGTCTGAGGCAGGAGGATCACAGTTCAAGGCCAGCTTGGGCAATTTAAGAAGACCCTGCCACAAAATTAAAAATTAAAAAAAAAAATAAAATCAGTCAGTGATAAAAGTTCAATTTCAAGTACTGGGGAAAAAAATCCTCTAACTTTTATTTCTCCTACTAACCTGAATATATTAAAAATGAGGGTGCATGTGTGAAGTGAAAAACAAAATAAAAAAGGGGAAAAAGGAAGAATGAATAAACAACCAAAATCCAAATTTCTTTTCTTAGGGGTTGTAGTTAGATTGTTCAGAGATCTCAGGTAACATATACCGTGCCAGACTTTATTTTCGTATTCCTGGTGAAAGATCATTCTTTTTGAGGATCTCTTATAACTTTCTAGATCAATTTCAATAAACAATTCTGAGTGTCTACTGTATACCCAGGAGTTTAGGTAGGAACTGGGGACATAAAGATCAATAAGTATAACCTCAATGATAATTTAGTCCTCTGGTAAATTGGAGATGTTATGATTTTCCAATAAATCCGAATCTTTAGGGTTGAGGGATGCACAAAGTGTAATGAAATCATGAATGAGTTCTTATTCAGTGTGGAGAAATCCAGAATGAACAAGGAGTGTCGCTCAGGCTGACTCCTCAGGGAGAAGGAGGTGGTTCCTGAGTGGTTAAGGAGTGGAAGCATTCAATCAGAGGCAACTGCACTTTGTGAAGACTTGGCAGCAGGAGAAAACATGGAGCAAAAAAATGCAAGGTGCAGTGAATCAAAGTCAAGTTTTAGAACAATCTCTAGCAGAAGCATGGAGAGTGCATTATATCAAGACTGAGGTGAGATAACCACTGAGAACCTAGTAGAATGATCCTACTGTCAGAAGAATGGCTGTGATTATGGGGATAGGGTGGAGTTGGGCCTTAGTCACAAGTCTAAGGGTCTGGACAGACATCCTCCAGAAGACAGGAGTCTTATTAATACTTCCTTAAGGAAGACTGACCTCATGGTAATAGGATACTAGAAGCTTGTTTCTGTTTTCTCTTTGTAATTTTTATGACTGCAGTTTTAATTTTTAATTGACACAAGGAAATTTTTTCCTATTCATGAATTATACTGTGAAGTTTTGATAAATGTATATAAATCTAACGATCACATCAGGATCAGGAGCAAATTCTTCATCTCAAATATTCATCATATCTTTGTGGCAAGAGAATTTGGAATCCTCTTTTCTAGCTATTTTTTAACCTAGGTTTTTTTTTTTTAAATGCCTAATTAATTAATTAATTTTATGTGGTGCTGAGGATAGAACCCAGTGCCTCACATGTGCTGGGCAAGCTCTCTGCCTCTGAGCCACAGCCCCCACCCCACCCATTTTCTAGCTATTTTGAAATGTACAATGATTCTTTTGAGCTATGGCCACTGTGCTGTGCTTTGAAGCCTGGAAATCATTCCTCCTATCTCTTATGTCACAGGAACTTTTTAATCAATCTCTCCTTGTCCTCTCCTGCCCTCTGCCCTCTCCAGCCTCTGGAAATCACTCCTCTACTCTCTACTTCTGTGAGTCTATACTCTGAGGAAAGGAGCAGAGATGTGTCCAAAGGTTGACTTCCTGGAAATTGAAAAAAGTCACTTTCCTTCCTTGCTCCCTGTTGCAATAAAAACAAAACCAAGCCTGAGCACTCTTGGTAACGACTGTACTGGCAGTGTGTGTTCCCAAATAACTGTATTCCTCTCACAGGAAGTTATCTGACATCTCTAGGCTTCCAACACCACATTTTCTTACAGGATGACCTTGAACTAAATCATTCTGAAAAAAATCCTAAATTACAGCAGGTCTAGAAAGCAATGTAGAGGGAGAAGCAGACTACTGATCCCAAGGAGAATCACACTAAGGCATGCCTTAAAAGACTAGGCCTTAAACCATCAAAGCCACTTGTTGCAAATTGCTACAAAACATTTCCGTCTGTCATTCCTCCCCCACACTCTTTTAATTATGTCTCATCTCAAGCAATTTTCCCTCTTCTCTTTCCTACATCCTGATTCTGCATTATCAGGCCTGATGATTTCCCCTCATGATTGATGAATATCCCACTATCTTTGTATGTTGAGCATACAGACACTGTTCCTGTTTTTCAGTCTTTATTGTATGAAAAGCGTAGAGGAACAGGAAAATAACTTCATTCAGTAAAACTAATATCCTTAGAAGTACACCTTAAAAATTCTGAAAATGCAAATGGAAGAGACATCTATTCTTCCATTGTGGGATGGAGAAGGCTACCTGAATGATATTGTCAAAATGAGAATGGGTAGTGGTAACCAGATTATGGAAGGGATTCGAGGAGGTTGTGGGTGCCAAATGGGAAGAAGTGAGTTGTTTGTAACAACAAGAAGAGTGAATGTTCATCAAGTCACTGTATAGGCCAAGTTCCGTGCCAAGGACAATACATCTATTAACTCAATTGACCTTCGTAACTTCAGGAGGTAGATCTTATGAATTTTTATTCCAAGTTTGCAGATGAAGACTTTGAGACACAGAGAAATTAAATTACTTGCTTAAAGTCACACAAATAGAAAGTTGCAGAGTTTTTGAGAAAAACTTGTTAAGGTCCAATTTTAGAAATCAGTTTTTTGCCATTACCCTGTTCAGTTTCCACAGTAAAGAACCAAAAGGTTTTCAGTATAAGTACTATTTCCAATATAATAATAATGACAACAACAATAATAATAATGAAAGATTTTTATGCTTACCAAACACATTTATAAAATTACATGCATTTTATATTTTAAATACCCCTATACTTTAGTATTGGAGTATGGAATTGTAGGGGAAATTGTTACTCTCTTTAAGATGATGTCTCCCCTAAAGCAAATCAGTCTTCTTCTATGTTCACTAGTACATGAATGTTTATTTTTCAGGGCATTATATACTGAAGGTCTTAAATGCTGTCTCATTCATCTTTATATCCTCAAATTCAGAACTGCACTTTCCAGGAAGCGATTGTTCAGTCACTTCTTTTTGACCAGGCTTTAAACTGAAGGGAGGAATCCCTTTTTCAAAAGGGAAATATTTTGTAAAACATTACAAATGTGTAACCTTGGTTTACATAAAGCCAAGGAAATTGCTGTATTGCTGCCTGTTGTTGAATTTTCTGCCTTGAAAGGACTTAGCCATCTTTCTCTTCTAAATGCTACTCTATTAATTCCTTTTCTCTTGGAGTAAAGTTTGTTCTTCCTATTCACTGAGACAAGTGTTCATTTTAAAACATTTTAATGACATTATTGTTATTTAAAAATTGTAATAGCAAGTAGAAACAGAGTGTGTTTTAAAGCATTCCTGGAGTGCAGACTTCCTTCAGGGAGTCATTTGAAGCACCCTTCAATAAGCCCCACTGCTACCTCTGGAATCTGAAGGTGGGGCTCCTGTGATGGTGGGACTGTGAGCAGGAGCCCTGCATTTCCAAGCACCATCCCTGGGACCCAGGAGAGTCTGCCAGAGACTTGCACCTTGAAATACTTCTATGTTCTTTCAATATATATTGTTTTTTTCTTGTCATGTCTCTGACCTTCTCTTGCTTAAAAATAATAATATTTGGCCTTGTTAGGTAAGCAGCTGGTTCAGCAGGTAAACATTAAGTCACATGCTCCAATTTTTCATATTAAAAATAATCCATTTTATTGTGTCCATGAAATTCACCTTAATTCTATTTTAACAAGTATACATGCTGGGTATTCCAAATAGTTATAGTGAAGATGAATCATGTATTGAATTCTAATATTAAAATCAAGGTGACACGTTGTTACTCAGAAACAAATGAAATAATTGAGTTGCATTTGGATGCATTGTGGACCACATGCTGTCTGGGAACCTCTGTTGTTGATTATGTTGGTTTATTTTTTATTTTCTAGTTTAGGTAACATTCACATAAGGTATACTTTTGTAGATTTTGAAGGGTACAATTTAACAGTTTGTATGTATTCACAACATTGTGCCACTGTCGGAGCTATCTAGTTCCAGACACCCCATAACTCCTCTTTCCCTTCTCCTCTCATTCTGCTTCTATGGACTTAACTACTCTGAGGGATTTTTATAAATAGGAATATAGCCAATGGTGGGTTTTGTGCCAGGTGTCTTTCTCTTAGCACAGCATGTTCAGGATTCATCCGAGTTTTAGTTTTTATCAATATTTCAGTTTTGTGGCTGAATAATATTCCATCACATTGGTATAGCACACTTTTTTCATAGCTCAACAAACTTTTTAGATATTTCCTCTTTTGTCTAGTATACATAATATTGACATGGATATTCATATTCAAGTGTTATGCAAACCTATGTTTTCAATTTGCTTGCATATGTATCTAGGATTGGATTTACTATGTCAGGGAATAACTATGTTTAACTATGTTCAATTAACTCCTCTTTGTAGTAGTTTAGTTATATGCTTTTTACAAGGAATGTATAAGGATTTCAATTTCTCTACATTCTTTCAAATCTTGTTATTTTCCTCTTTTATTATAATTATCCTAGTGAGTGTGAAGGAGTGTTTTGTTGAGATTTTAATTTTCACTTCCCTACTGACTAAAGATACTGTATCTTTTCATGGGCTTATTTGTCATTTGTGTATCCATCTTGGAGAAATAACTATTCAAATTCCTTGCCTGTTTTAAAAAATCAGATTATTCATCTTCCTTTTTATTGTTGAGTTCTAAGAGTTCTTCTATAATCTGAACACTTGGCCTTCCTTATCAAACAAATAATTTGCAAATGTTTTCTACCATTCTATGGGTTATATTTCCACACCCTTTATAACATCCTCTGAGATAAATCAGTTTTTCATTTTTATGAGGTCCATATCTCCACATGTTATCTATTGCTTTTTGTTTTAGTGTCATCTTTAATAAATTCCCACTTAATATAAAGTCACAAAGATGTATGTCTGTTTCTTTCCAACAGTTTATAGCTTCAACTCTTTAGGTATTTGACTTATTTTGGGTTAATATTTGCAGATGGTGTGAGAAAGAGTTTCAAATTCATTGACTTCCTTGTCAAAATGTTCAAACACCATTTAAGGAAAAAACTCTGCATTTCCCATTAATGATCTTGGCACCCCTGTTGAAAATGAATTAACTGAAGATGTATGGGTTTATTTCTGTCCTTTTCAAATTCTATTCTGTGGACCTTTGTCTGTCTTTATATCAGTACCACAATGTTTTAATTATTGTGTCTTTGTTGCATGTTTTATGATCAGTACAAATGTCTGCAAATTCAGTTTTCCTTTTTAAGATTTTTTAGCTATTCAGAATTCCTTTCAATTCCATATGAATTCTAGGATCAGTTTGTCCATATCTGCAAAAACGGCAGCTCTAGACTTTGTAAGGATTGTTTTGAATTTGTAGATCAACGTACAGCATATTTCTATCTTAACAACATTAAATCTTCTAATTCACAAACATAAGAAAGCTTTTGATTTATTCAGGGAATTTCAACAATATATTTTTCAGAGTCTACAGGTGTAAATTTTGATTAAATGAATTATTAATCATTTTATTCTGTCATACTATTTAAATGGTGTTATTTTGCTATTTTTATTTTCAGATTCTTCATTGCTAATATATAGAAATGCAAGTGTCTTTGTGTATTGATCTTACATCGTGTAACTGTGCAGAACTCATTTATCAACTCCAATAGTTTGTGTGTGTGTGTGTGATCTTTAGTTTTTTAAATGTAATATGGCCTCTGCCAGAGATAATTTTACTTCTTCCTTTCTCATCTGGATACCTTTTTAACTACTTTATCATGCCTAATTGGCTTGAACTCCTGTGTAGTGTTGAGTGCTATTTGTGGGCCTGCTTATCTTGTCCTGATCTTAGGGGAAAGCTTTCAGTCTTTCACCATGAAGTATGATGTTAGCTATGGGATTTTTGTAAATGTCCTTTGTCACATCAAGAAAATTTCTTTCTATTCCTGGTTTGTGGAATGTTTTTATTGTAAAAAGATATTAAACTCGGTCAATATTTTTCTCTATGGAATAATCTTGGGTGCTTTTTTCTCCCTTTATTTTGGTATACTACATTAGTTTTTTTTTTTTTAACTTTAACCAGTCTTGTCTTCCTGAGACAAATTCCATTTGTCCTTGCTGTATAATCTTTTTAGTATTCTGATAGCTTCAGTTTACTAGTAATTTTTTCATTCATTTTGCATCTATATTCATAAGAGATATTGGTCAGTAGTTTGTCTTTCTTATAATACCTTTGTTTGATTTTGGCATCAGGGTAACACTAGCCTCATTGAAGGACTCTCTGGCATTGATTACAGTTTACTATTCACTAGATATTTTAGTAAGGAACAGTCACTTAATAAGTTAGAACTTTATGTTCTTCATTTCTGGATTAATATCTCCATACAAATTGTGTTAATGATTAGATAATGTTATCATGTATGCTTCATCAACTTTAAATTGCAGTATTTATATCAACTTATGAGAAGGATTGGTGTGGGGGGAAGTACTAAGAACAGCAAATAACAAAGAGAAGAAACAGCTGTCCCTTGACTCAAATTATTATACTTGATTTTCCTTGTTCCCCATTATAGCATCTATGAAATTAGTCACAACCATTCCAGTTGTGTACAATAACACTTGTAATAATGCAAATTTAATGATATAATTGATACTTTCAATACTATATATACTGAGCGCACAGGGCTCAAGCACTTGATATCTATGAATTTATTTTATGTCCACAGCACTATAATGAAAGTGCTGATATCATCCTACATTTTCCAAGTCAAGATGGCAAGTGAAATTTGGGTGACTTTTCCCAGGTTACACAAGTTTCAAAGAACCAGTTAATTATATGACATAGTAATACTCACAAAATTAGTCATTTTTTCATTCATATCCAGGAATTCCTCACATATTTATGTAGATGAGTCAAACTTTGTTCATATATTTTTCAGAAATCATCCACATTTCCTGATATAATCAATGCATTTAAATTAAAATAAGAATGAATCAATATATCTTTTTTCTATCACCTTGGAAATTAACTTCTTTAAAAAACTTTTTTTCCTTTAATGCTTGAGTGAATCAACAGTGTGCATGTTGACAATGTCTAACCACCACCCCCGCATACCTCTTCAATGAATAGCACCCAGGCCTTGGCAATCCAGACAAGTGTTGTTTCTGGAATAAAGCACCAAGCACTTATAAAAAACATTTATGAGTAATGGCTGAATGTCTTCCCTGAGAGACAGAAACAAAGTTTATCTGATTGTTTAGATTGCTAGTAAGAATATGAATTGGGGGCTGATTTAGAAATCCTTGGCTATTTTTCTGTGCTAGCACAAAGTATTACTTAAATACATTTAGCTCTTGTAAATAGCTAAGAACTCATTAATTGCTTTTGGTAGTTGATACTTAAAGCACAATTAGGGACCAACTTTTGATCTTAGAGGCAAATTCAGAAACATAAAAGGAAACCCATTATAATCTGACTGTAAAACCATGGATTGGTTTAATTGGTTTAAACATACAGTGTTAGGATTGTGTTTTCTATTTCTCTAAAAATCCTTTTTTTTGCATGAAAATTATTGGTATTTTGATAGAAATTAAATTGAATATGAAGACTTGTTTTGGAAGTATACACATTTTAACAATATTAGTTCTTCCAATCTGTGAACTTGGATGTCTTTCTGTTTATGTGCGTCTTTAATTTCTTTCATCAGTATGCAAGTCTTTCATACTCTGCTAAAGTCTATTCTTGTTTAAGAAAAGACTTTATTATTTTTGATGTTATTGTAAATGGGATTGTTTTCTTAATTATCTTTTCAGTTTGTTTTTATCATATAGGAATGCAACTAATTTCTGCATGTTGATTTGTTGATTTTATATCCTGCAACTTTATTGAATTTATTTTTTAATTGTATCAATTTTTGTGGAGACTTTAGTTTTCTATGTATAAGATGTTATCATCTGTAAACAGGTTGTTTTATTTCTTCTTTTCCAATTTGGCTAACTTTTTTTTTTTTTCCTCTTGCCTAATTGCTCTGTCTAGCACTTCAGATACACTATTGGATAGACATGTCAAGATTGTTATTGACCTTAGAGAAAAACCTCAGTTTTCCCCCATTGAGAGTGACTTTAGCTGTGGACTTTAAATATGTGTATTTAAGGGCATTGAAGTAAGTTCCTTCTAGGCTTAAATTTTCAGAGTTTATATCCTGAAATGATATTGACTGTTGTCAAATATTTTTTATGTGTTTGTTGAGATAATCAAATGTTTTTTTTTTTTCTTTGCTCTTTTGATGTATGGTGCCACATTGATTTTGATATGGTGAGCTTTCTTTGCACCTCAGGGATGAATTCTATTTCATCTTGGATATGATTCTTGAAATGTGCTGTTGAATCCAATTTGCTAGTATCTTATTGTGGATTTTTACATGTATACTCATTAGATGTATTAGTTTGTAGTTTTCTTTTCTACTAGTGTCTTTTATTTTAATATCAGGGTAATGCTAGCCTTTTAAAATGACTTTGAAAGTGTTCCCTCTTCTACTGTTGAAATTTTAAGAAAGGTTGTTAATTTTTCAAATATTTGGTAGAGTAAACCCACAAAGCCATATTGCACTGGGTTTTCTCTGTTGGGATTTTTTTTTTGTTATTAATTCTATTTCCTTACTTGTTCCTGATTTCTTCAAGATTTATGTTTCTTCTTGTTTCAATTTAGCATGTTTAAAATATTTTGAATTGGCCCACTTCTAGGTTGTTTAATTTTTGGTATATAATTGTTCATTATAGCAATTTTATGATTTTTTTTTTTAATTTTGAAGCATCCATTTCAATGAGTTCTTTTCCTGGCTTTATTTATTTTAGTCTTTTCTCTTTTTCATAGTCAAGCTATAGGTTTGTTAATTTTATCATTTCAAAAAAACAACTTTCATCTTTGTAATATTTCCAGTGTTTTTTTTCTCTATACCATTAAATTTTTCTTTAATGTTTACTATTACCTTTTTTTTTAAGAGAGAGTGAGAGAGAGAGAGAGAGAAATTTTTTTAATATTTATTTATTTTTTTTAGTTCTCGGCGGACACAACATCTTTGTTGGTATGTGGTGCTGAGGATGGAACCCGGGTCGCACGCATGCCAGGCAGCGCGCTACCGCTTGAGCCACATCCCCAGCCCCTACTATTACCTTTTTTTCTGCTAACTTGGCCTTAGTTTATTTATTTTTCTTTTTGCTTTCCTAGTATGGAGCCACTAGAGCCCATTAGATGGATACTCAATAACTAAAGCAAATTTTGAGTTGGAAGAATAAAGCTGGAAGCATCACAGTTCTTGACTTTAAATATATACAAAGGTATACTATCAAAACAGTATGGCACTTCAGTTAAGCACAAGATATACAAACCAACGGGACAACACAGACAATCCAAACATAAATTTGTGCATTTATAGTCAGCTGATCCTTAACTGGGGTGCAAAAACTAGACAAGGGGAAATGAGAATCCCTTTGACAAATACTGTCAGAAAAACAGGATTTCCAAGTGTAAAAAATTAAATTATATCCTAATCTTAAACCGTACACAAAATTCAGCTCAAAATGGATCAGACTTAAGTCTAAGACAGGAAACCATAAAATTTCTAGAAGAAAACAGAGAAAAACCTTAGCATTGACTTTGGAGATGATTTCTGGAATGTAAGACCAAAAGCACAGGTAACAAGAGTAAAAACAGATAAGTAAGATTAGGCTGGGAATGTGGCTTATTGGAACAGTGCTTGCTTAGCATTCAGGAGGCCCTGGATTCAATCTTCAGTATCACCAAAAAACAAAAACTCTAAACAGCAAAGAAAAGAATCAAGAAAATGAAAAACTAACCTATGAAATACAAGAGAATATTTTCAAGCCATATGTAAATGTTTATGTGTCCTCAAAATTAATTTATTAAAATGCTGTACTTTAAAGTAATAGTATTGAAAACAGGCCGTTTGGAAGTAATAGGTCATATGGATGATATCCTCATGAATTTGATTAGTTTGTTCAGAAAGGGACCACAAAGCGTTATCTTACCAACTCTTTCCTTAATGTGAAGATATGACCCAGAAAAGTATCTTCATCAGAATTGCCTATATTGGCATTCTAATGCCAAGTTTCCTGCCAGAACTGTGAAAGACACATCTCTGTTGATTATAATCCATCCAGTCTATTGTATTTTGTTATAACAACAAATGGTTACTGAGACACCATACTTTAGATAAGGAATTATTATTCAAAGTATATATGGCAATATTACAACTTTCTTCCCCCCAAAACAAGTTTAATTAAAAAATGAACAAAAGACCTAAATACACAATTTTCCAAGAAGATACACAAATGACAAACAAGTATATGAAATGATGTTCAATATCACTAATAACTAGGAAAATGCAAATCAAAACCACAATAAAATATCACCTCATACAGTTAAGACAGCTATTCTAAACAAAAACAAAAACAAACAAAAAACCTGACAAATAAAAACCCAGAAGATAACAAATGTTGGTGAGACTGTCAAGAAAAGAAATATTTTGTACACTATCATTTGAAATATAAACCAGTGTGATTATTATTATAGAATTTATACTATGGAAAATAGTATAAATTCTCCCATACTATTAAAAATTTGAAATAAAACTATGATCCAGCAATTCTAATTATAGCTATATATCCAAAGGAATTCAAATGAGGATCTTGCAGAGACATCTGCAGTCTATGTTCTTTGCAGCATTATTCACAATAACCAAGATATTGAAGGAACCTAGATGTCCATCATCAGATGAATAGATAAAGAAAATGTGGTATGTAAATACAATGGAATATTATTCAGCCTTGAAACAAAAAATGCTGCCATTTGCTATAATGAATGGATCTGAATGAGTCTGGAGTATGCTAAGTGAAATAAGTTGGAAAGACAGAAAAGACAGAAGGACAAATACCACATAATAGCATTAATATGAGCAACTCAAAAAGAGGAAGACTCATAAGCAAAGAAAAGAATTGTGGATGCTAGAAGCTTAGAGTTTGGGTTGTGGGGGAGATAAACATGGGAGGTGTAGTTAAAGGGCACCAAGTTTTAGTTAGAAAAAGTTCTGAAGATATACTTTATAGCATAGTAACTACAGTTAACAATACTGGGAAATGTGTTGTGTATACATGACAAAATTAATTCCACCAATATGAATAATTATAATGCACTGATAAAATATAAATAATATTGTATTGTATACTTAAAATTTTGCCAAGAAGGTAGCTCTTTTGGAAATGTTCTTACCACATAGAATAATGATCATAATGATAAAGAGATCAGGTGGAAAGTTTTGGAGTTGATGGACATGCTTATGGCATTGATTGTGGTGTTGGTTTTATAGATATATATTTATCTTCAAATTCATCAAGTAAAATACATTATATATGTACAGTTTTTTTTAAAGTTAATCAAATTTTAAGTTTAGTTAAGTGCAACATTGATGTTGTTTAACCTTATCAGATATTCTAAATGATTTCCAATCAGAAGTTCTGAAAGTCAAACACATCTGTCTTGTTTAAATAATATATTCCAAACATTTTCTAAAAATAGGACTCTAAATTTTATGTAGATAGAATTAAGAATAAGTAGAAATTGGAGATAGGTATATTCCCCCTTAAGTATGTTTAAATTCATAATTTAAACATACTTAAAAATTTATTATTGGAATACATCTAAAAATTTTATATAGTTGAAACACTGATTTCAGAATGTTAGTATAGGATATAAATGTTACTTGTCACACTATTTAAATACTGCATTAAAAAGCTTACATTTAACTTTTAATTTGCTGTTCGTTTTTAGATGATAACCTGTTTGCCTTTGCCAAGATGTTTTGATATATCCTCAGTTGGCCTTTCTTGTATTCATGCTTGATAGAACGAAGAGAACAGAAAGCACAGCTAACTTAATTATAATAGCGGTTTGCTCATCTCACAATTTACCCATAATTCTGTCCACTTGCACTTGTGATAAGATCTTGAAAATGAGTGGTCACATCTGCACTGTCACAGAGAAAATTCCTGCTATGTAATATTAAAGTCTGTTGGGAGTTCATCCTGGTCCAAAATATTACAAGCATTGCTGATTTCTTTTAAATACAGTAACAATTATGAGCTAACACATTTTGAAGAAGTAGCATTAAAATAAAACTTTTCTCACAAAATAAGATTGTGTTTGTTTGAAATAAAACAAATACTAATTTTAGAAGAATTACAAACCTAAAAAATGACAATGAATGAAAGATTTGATAGTGAAATTTCCTTTATGAGGTCCTCTGGCTATGATCACACTAGAGTAATCAACCAGACAATTGACCTAAGGTTATATGTATCCATGCAAGTCTTTTCATTGAAAGATATTAACTTTCCCTACTTCATGAAAATATCTAGATTTACAATTAAAGGATAAAATAGCAGGGAAAAGAAATGTATCTACCAGCATTTTACTTTCTTAGCATTTAAGTACTTTGTAAAATTGCATTGCAATTCAGTTATTCCTCTAAGTGGTGGTTCTTGAACTTTGGTAGTTCTCACATGTGTTCAGGCATTTAATGCAATGCAGTGGAATCTATCCACATTGAAATGTTCAAATAAACAAATGCATGTTCTATTTGAAATATATCCAAAAACTTTTTTTTGAAAAATTATTTATGTATTTATTTATTTTTTTAAATTTTTTATTAGTTGCTCAAAACATAATTTCATATTTTCAGCCTGTAGACATGCAATTAGAAGCCTCTCAGAGATACAGGATTTTCGTGTCATAAATTAAGGAGAATTCATAAAATTTCATAAGAGGAGGGGATTGTCTTTTTATGATATCCCAAAGTGGTTTTTCCAGCAACTGGCCACTTGCTTCTGGAATAAACATTACATTCAAGTTTGAAGTAAGCAATCATAGAAGAGAATGAAGAACAGGGGAGGCTGAAATTTCCTGACAGTGAATTCATGGAAAAGCAAAGAATGCCAACCTCTATAATTGTCAATTAACAACTGATATTTCAGAGCCTTAAATAAATAGTATAGGAAGAATGAGTTCTCCTGAAGACAGGTGGTATAGAAGTTGAAGATATGGCAAATTTCTATGATCTTCAGTGGTTGCTTTCATTTAATGTTTTGAAAGATAGAAATTAAGAATATTTTTCATGGTTCACCAGAACAGGTCTCCCAGGATTCTTTCAGTCAGTATTTATGTTTAAAAGTGATTTGTTTTGCATTCCTCACAAAATTAATGATTATTGATAGATGGATAAATACAAAAGAAGACTAATCATTAAAACGACCAAACAAAGATTTTTCTTTTGAGTACCTTCATATTTGAAGTTAATTTTGTCTTTTGTTGCTAAATTTATGTGGTGTGGGGGATTAAACTCAGGGCCTGGTAAATTCTAGGTAAGCAATCTACCACTGAGCTACACATCAAACCATTTGCTGCCATTTTAAATCAGTTCTATAATATTAGAGGATTTTGCTACTTTAAATAAAAATACTATAAACTGTGGTTATCTCACTGTTGGAAACATTAATGATTTATTTCCATTAAAAAGTGAATGCTGTCTAACAAAGATGTCTAACAATGCCATTCTCATGACCTATAGATTCATTCTAGCACCCTCATAGTTTTAGTCAAACACCTTTGCCAGAAGCTCAACTGATTACCACCAGATCAGGTACAAAGTCATGCAAAATACAATCAGCTCTTTTCTTATTGCAACATAAATGTGTATCATCATTTTTAGGCACTAATTTCAGAGAGATGCTCTGTTAAAATGAGAAAGTATCAAACTTACTAGACAGAGTCTCAAAATGAATTATTAAAAATAGCATAATATAAAGACTATTTACTCTGAAAGACTCCTGGTTTAAAAAATCTTAGTTTTGCTTCTAGCTAATTATGTCACCCAGGAAAAGTAAATAACTTCTCTGTGTCCCTGTTTCAGTCTCAAAAATGGGGATAATAATAGTACCTATATCATAAGATTGTATTAATTTATATGTAAAGCACTTAACACATTACTTGATACATGTATATATATATATATATATGTTAATAAATATGTAAGTGTATGTATGTATATGCAAACTTATGGGAGTCTTACTAAGCCTCTGTTTTGCTGGCATTTATTCCCCCTATATATTCACTAAAAGAAAATCACAATATAGTATATATTTATTTTTATCTATTATATATGGATTTTGGTGACATTTCATCAATAACCTCACATTCTATACTTTTACACAAATACTGATTCACAGATTAACTGCAGATGTAACTAATTAGAATATATTTTATTGATTTATATATAACTAATGAAAATCAGCAAAATAAAATACTTTTTTCTTATCCTTGTTTCAGTGATGGGTATTAAATCTGGAACTTCCGAAATGCTAGGAAAGTACACACAATAAAATATTAACAGTTTGAAATATATTAGTTTTAAGTATCCCCTAAACAATTAGTTTCCTAAGTTTTCTGTATACTAGAAACATCTGGGAGTTTTAAAAAATGCTAATGCTCAAGCAACATCCCACACCAGTTAAATCAGAATGTGTGGCTGTGTGAGCAAGTAAAATTAGTGTCTGTTTAAAGATTCCCTAGTTATTATAATACTCAGCAGAATTAGGAATAATTGCTCTGAACCCACTTTATTCAATGTGTAGTGCACAGACCAAAAGCACAGGATTCATCAGGGAGCAACTAAAAATGCAGAAACAGTGGCCTAACCCAGAACTACTAAATCTGAGTCTATATTATTAACAAGATTCCCAACAGATTCATATTCATGATGAAGTTCTAAAAACTTTGACAACTGAAAGAGAAATTAAACAAAGCCCCTAAACAGAATAATATATAGAAACTAGTTTTGGCAAATCTATTGGCATCAAACGTGGCTTAACAGTAATCTTAAAGAGAAAAGAAAAGCTTTTGTGTTTTCCACTAACCTTTGCCTTAAACTGATTTCTGATTTTATTAATCAAACATAAGGTATTTTATCTGCAATGTTAATTATTCTAGCTTCATTCCAGTAAAGCATCTTGCATTTCCCAAGACTCAATTAGCATTTTTGACCTTGAAATGTCAGTTTTGTTATAGATAGGTACTGTGAAAATTAATGTTCACAAGTCTTTTTCAGTACAGTAATAAGAATTTTATAACAATGCTATCATATGAATAGATTATTACTTTTGCATTAGTGCCAATGTACTTTATTCAGGTTTTATGGAATTCAAACTAGATCAACATTGAACATATGCCAATTCCATACAAATAACTATTCTCCACTATTTGACCATTTATGACTGTGGTAATATTTGCTGCATATCCACTATGTTCAAAACAGTTTCACAGAGGAAGGTTTTACAAAGTCTGTACAACTCATATCATACCTCATTCAATTTGAATAAAGGGTTGGAGAAATAAATAATTAAAAGTAAAATTGGAGCAGAGTGCAGTAGTGCATGCCTGTAATCCCAGTAGGGAGGCTTGGGAGGCTGAGGCAGGAGGATCATGTTTTCAAAATCAGCCTCAGCAACTTAGCAAAGCCCTAAGCAACTCAGAGAAACCCTGTCTCTAAATCAAATACAAAATAGAGCTGGGGATGTGGCTCAGTGGTTCAGTGCTCCTGAGTTTAATCCCCAGTACAAATTAATTAATTAATTAATTAGGAATTCCTAATAGCAATTGTAGATACAAAACAAAATGCTATGAGACAAAAAAAAAAGAGTGAATAATTTTCCTAGTACTGGCCACTCTTCTGTGAAGAGTTTATGATTTATATGATGAATGAAAATAGAGGATGATTCTGTTTTAAGTAAATAAAAAGAGTGTTTTGAGAGATTAGAGAAGTTTTTAATAAAATAAAAAATAAGTTGAGGATATAATAAGCTCAGTGATGGAGCACATTTTTTTTTATAAAGAGAGAGGGAGAGAGAGAGAATTTTAATATTTATTTTTTAGTTATCGGCGGCCGCATGCATGCCAGGCGAGCGCGCTACCGCTTGAGCCACATCCCCAGCCCGATGGAGCACTTTTTGAGGCATTAGATTTGATCCTCAGCACTGGTAAATGAAAACAAACAACAACAAAAAAGATGTGTGATGTCATTATGGCATTGCAAGAGAAAGAAGGTTACTGTAGTTAAGGGAGGAAAAGGCTAAAGGAGGTGAGAAAAAAGTTTGGTCAAAATTATTATGAGATAACTTTATATGCCACATCAGAAAACCACAGCATTTTTCATGGGTGTGTGGAGTTGTTAGATGGTGACATAGAAGCAACATCAGGAAAATCATTTTTGTTTGTTTACTTGCTTGTTTGATTGCTTCAGAAGGGGGCAGCTGATATTGAAGTAGAACAAAGAATAGGTTGAAAGAAAATGTAAAAAAAAAAAAAAAAAGACCAATTAAGGATCTGTAGCAATAGTCTACATTTCAGAATACAAGAAGGTAAAGTACATCAGTAATATAAGGAGAAAAAGTCTATAGGGCTTGATGACTTGAAAAATATCAGGCACAGGAGAATGAGACAACAAAGTATACAGATAGTTTTCTTTGTGGTAATATGCTAGGGTGAGGCCAAGATATAGGGAGAAAAGGCAATTTGGAGAACACTGGTAAGTATAATTCTGTCATTCTATCCCTGTGGAAGACTGTAGCATAGCTTTTAAAGAGACAATGATATATTCTAATCCAGACAAGATAAGCACAGTCTGGACAAAAAAAAAAATTTGAAGTCACGAAAGGATACAGGTTGTTGTTGAGGCTAAGTGATCCACGTCACTTGGAAATTGTTGGAGAAAGATTTTCAGTTTAAATCCTGTAGACCAGCAATGTTTTAAAGGTACATGGATGATAATTCTGCAAATGACTTTGAGAAAGAACTGTGGTGGGGTGTAAGCAGGACAAGAAAGTGTGGTGATTTATGCCAATTTTTATAAGAGAACTGAGATAAAATGTGTGCCTGTAAATGTCCATTATGGTTCAGTTTTCTCAAATGTAACACATGACTAATATGCAAACTTAATTGCTTTGTGAATGGTCTGAGGATTACTTAAAACCAATACAAAAACCTAGATATGAGGAAAAAAGGCTGATAATGACTATCTCCATGCATCTTAAAACTTGGCTTTAATCCTTATTGCTAAACAATTGGAGTGTGACTTTTAGGCAAGAAGATCCTGGCACTAGGCTACTTGGATTCTTTGTCGTCTCACAGAACATAAGTGATCCTGAACATGGTAATTTTCTCCTGTATATCTTGTTTCACCGTGTATTAAATGAAGCTCAATGTTATTCCCTTGCCATAGAATTATTGTGTGAATTAAATGAAATGCTAAAGGTCAAAGGTTTGGAAACAGTTGGCCCAAAGAACAACTCTAAACAAATGTTAACTATTATTATAATAAATTTTTTAATTTGGCTTAGATCCTGTAAGGTTATATGGGTCACACCCACAATTCCAATAAGACACCACTTAAAAAAAGAAATAGGAAGCATTTTCTAAGTAAGTCAGCAAGTTTCTGGTCTTAGGAAAACTCTCCTTCAGAACTACTATTTTTTTAAACTTGCCTTAAAAATAGATGGGGACATAACTCAGTGGCAGAGGCTTGTTTCCGATGTGCAAGGTTTGACCTCCTGCTCTGCCCTCCCTCAAGAAAAGGAGAGATATTTGGAATGAAATTTTTTCATAGCAAGACCCAAATAGTGGGTGTGGGGTCCATTATACTGAAATAATTGGAAGAAAGCATTTTATTCTGATGTCTAGGGGAAAAATATTAGAAGACATTGTAAATAAGGGTGACAGAGTCTCTAAACTAAAAAGCCAAATATCTAGAACATAAGTAAAAAGTCAAGAGAATTTGAGGACTGACCTTTCAAGGTACTCAGAATAATATTTAACAATGTGATAGCTTATAAATATTGGAAACTGACATTATAGTAGCTTAAAAATATCTGTATATTTATAATTGTTATAATTTGTAGAATAGTTTAAAACTGCATTTAATTATCTAGAAATAGTCATTTTTACAAATAATATTTATGTATACTGTAAGAGCCATTCTATCAATCACAATCTACCTCTGTCCATCTGTTTATCATCCCTAAATTTTGAAATGTGATGTAAATAGAAGTACATGCATTTCAAAAATATCATCTCCTTGCCCCAAGGTATTCATTCTATCTGTTGACCACATTTAATGTACTTGAGTTGTAGACGTTTCCTTCAATAGAAATAGTGTGAATGACTCCGAATTATGGACCTAGTAACATACACAGCTGAAAAATATTAAATTATTATTATATCTTGGTTGTGCATTTTATCTCTAATATTTGTTTTAAAAATATTAAATCAAGTAATTGTATAACTATGCTATAAAAACAGAAAAATAACATTTTCTGTAAACTACTTATATGTACTTACATATTAATGTTTAAAAGTACTTAACACACAGGTGTGTATCCAAGGAAACTAGACATGCTATTAACATAACTTTAAAATATGAAATGTTCAATTGAAATGCACTCTACGAAATGCCATCATTTGTGTTAAGGACTCTTTAGTTAATTTTCTTTATTAAATTGTTTAAATTTATGTGAAGATAAATCTCAATATTTAATTTACTTTATGTACTCTTTTGACATGTATCACATCTTGATTTTACTATCTGATTAATCATATTGGATTTTTCTGTCCTTTCTTTTATGATTTTAATGTGAAATATTTCACTGACATAAATTTTAGAGTATATTCTCCATTTCTTGGTGTTCTGTGTCCTTTACATTAGGAAAAAAATCTTACATGTATTTTACATGAACTTTAGTAGCCTTTATTCTCTTTAGTACCAATTTCTTTGTACACATCTCATAGTTACAATGTTCTGAATGTGTTCATGCAAATTGAGTCATAACTAATATGTTATTCATTAAAAAATTTTGTTATTTTCTACATATTTTGTCTTCCCGTGGTTATTTGTTTACTATGCTTCTTTGGGAATTGATATTATGGATCCTTAAACATCCAACAGCTAGATTCAAAGCTTCTATGACCAATTTTATCCATTTGAGATACAACTTCCTTTAAAGAAATTAAAAGTTTCTCAACATAAATAATATTTTGTATTATTAAGAAATGATTTACAGTAGAGGGGGTAGAGAGAGAAGAGGGGAGGGGAGGGGAGGGGAGGGGGGATAGTAGAGAATAGGATAGACAGCAGAATACATCAGACACTAGAATGGCAATATGTAAATCAATGGAAGTGTAACTGATGTGATACAGCAATCTGTATACGGGGTAAAAATGGGAGTTCATAACCCACTTGAATCAAACTGTGAAATATGATATATTAAGAACTGTGTAATGTTTTGAACTACCAACAATAAAAAAAATAAATAATATTTTGTAAAAGTAGTGTTCTTAAAACCAATAAAAAACAGTGCATGCATTAGGCATAGGAGCACAGCATGACAATGGAGAGAGTATTTAAGTGGGATTTAGGACCTCCTTCTCCTTCTGACTCCTCTATAAAATTAGGTCATTTGCTTCTCTTTCCTGGTTCTCTCATATAGAAAATGAGAATCTTAGCTATTGCTGGTACAAGTTTCTAGCACAGCATCTGTCACCTGATATGTGATCAATACATATTTTTGGATAAATGGCACTTGTTGAAAAGTTATTAGGTGAAAGAGCAGGAATTCCAACCTAGGCACAGCCACCTTCTAAAACTCCCCATTCCACTAAGTTCCTAATCTCCTTACAGGAAGATATGCCTGTATATAAAATATTAAATAACTTATGAGTATACATTCACAAGACTGTCTAACAAACTTTCCTAGGCAGTTATGAATCTGTAGAAGAAAATAAAATTAAAGTTGAAAAGTTATTTCAATGTCAACAAATTTCCTTTGTACATCTCTGTTTCTGCATCACAAAATAATGGGAGATCTTTCACAGTGTGTATATGTATGTGTATGTCTATGTTTTGAAAGATAAATATTAAAAGAATTTTATAAAATTTAAATATCTATAAATTCTGGGATTATAAATAATGTTTTTTTAAAAACTTTAGCCAAAAATATTTGATGAGCAACTTTTTTTTTTTAATAGGGTCCTTGCTACCTTGTTCATGCTGGTCTCAAAATCCTGGGCTCAAGGATCATTCTGCCTTAGTTTCCAGAATAGCTGGAACTGCAGGTGCCTTCCACTGTATCAAGCAAAGGGAAAAATTTTTAAAAGTTATTTTCTCTTTCCTGCCTTCCTCACCTCTATCTGCCCTTCAAAAGAAATGTTGTGCACGAACCTTCAAGAAACCTTGACAACAACTAAGTAAGGAGCTTGGAGAACTAAGAAAAAAATAGTTAATGACAAAGCAGAGGACCCTTAATGGGATAAAGCTCTTCAAAAGCAGTTTGGATCTCCCTAACCAGTCATGTCAACCACAGGCTGTTTTGTGTTTTCAATATAACAAGAGGGGGAAAAGAAGAGACTGAACAGTGAGAAGTAAAGTTGGGGACATCAGTGGAGGTACCCTGTTGGATTTTCTATTCACTCAGATAGGATTAGAGTAAATTCTACAAAATCAGAAGCACCATTTCATTTCACTTTTTGGTTTGTCCCAACAGGAGGTCAAGGTAACCAGGCATAGATAGACAGATGTGTCAACATCCTGAGATATGACTGTAATCTTCAATGAAGTCAGACAAATCACTATGGCTTACTTTCATAACTATAACAGTGACATTTTATGGAGACATTTTTTAAAAGTTACTCCAACATCTGTAAGTATTTCAAATTGGTCAATTTTATGCTTCCTGAATTTCAAGGCAAAAATCCCTTTCTAAAGAATATATGATTTATCTTCAGATTCTACCTACTTTACTTGGAGCACCAGGCATGATTTCTTGTGGTTTGGAATGTTGCTTGGTTCTTTTTTGACCAATCTAAAGAAAATAGCTTTTTGCTGAAAACCAGATCAGCGATAATCAGGCATAATCATGCCTCCCGTTTGAACAGCACGATGATTTGAAGCTTATGGTTTACGCAGTACTTTTATTGCACATTATGATGTATAATCCTTCTAGCTTTGATCCCATCACCATTACACGTGGAAGGAAAGAACAGGTGTCAGGATTGCACTGACAAGTAAAACTGAGATTTTTAACGATTATGAAATTGATCAACTTCTTGGAGAAGCAGTAAACAACCAAACTTAGTCACAAAGTTCAGTCAAATAAAATGGGGCTTCTTAAGCTCCAGTCTTTAGTTAATTTAGGAGATTAATTTTCCCCTTAAATAACAATCATAGAATGTCTTTAGTGCATGGAGGTGGGCTTCTAACTTGTTGCACTTACCTTATAATTGGCCTCTGCTTGCCTTCTAATTCTTTGTAATCTCCAGCATTCAGTCGGGGCAATGCTCAGCTCTGTTTCTTTCCCCTAATTCCAAAATCTCCAATGGCTACCATCCCAAAAGCGAATCCATAATTCTCATTCTGACCTATGAAGCCCTCCAGGAGCTACCTTCCAGGCTGTTTGTTTCATGTTCTCATCCCAAGGTAGCCACATTTGCGTCTTTCTCACACATACCAAGAACATTCTTACCTTGGGCATTTGGGTTTGTGACTGGAAAATTCTTCCTCCAGATGCAAATGCAATCTGTATTACCAAATACGTGCTTCCAATTCTGTAAGGCTGATTGAGATAGGTCTCTCCTTGCTATCAAATACTCAGTGAGACCCTCGTTATGTAAAGAATCTTTCGAACTCATACATTCTGTCTTCTTACCCTACCATATGCCTGGCTCCTAGAAAAATGCCTAGCAAAGGTAGTTCTCAACAAATATATGCTGCATAAACAAATAAGTGGATGAGTCCAGTTGAGAAGAAAAAAGAGTAAGGTGTTTTGGTTTCTTTTCTTTTTTTTTTTTTTTCTCCATGTGAGTCTATCCTTATGGGAATATTCTTAAGTGGAGATGAGAGTAACCGCTTGCTTTTGCAAGCACTGACTTTCCAGGAAATTTCTAAATGTGGTTTTCATAGGCGCATGTTAAAATTTTGGCTCTAACTATAATTAAAAGATGAAAGCTTTATTCCAGAAGGAGTTAGTTCACGTAAAGCAGCCATGATACATCCCCTGCCTCCCCAAAGAGTTTTTCAACACCTGTTTCTCAACCCACTGAATAAATTCAACTGAAAGTCCAGCTCCATACCAAGTAGCATAAGCATGCTATTTTGCAACCCTGGCCACGTATCTAATACAGGTACAAATTCAACAACTATTAGTCTTCATTTATTTTAACAAGTTATTTGACCAAGTTCAATTTAGCAGTTAAAATTATAGAATCTCACAAAAGCACAGCCTTTTATACAAAGGAGCTCATGTCACATGCTGGAGGTGGATACACAAATTACTTCTTCCTTAAAATGGATGAATCATCATCATATGGATCATTTGGAATATGTTTACAGACAAATCTTTCAGGACCTATATATATATATATATATATATATATATATATAACCATTCCACCTTTTCAGCATGATTGAAAACCTAAAACATCTTTTTTGTTTCCTTTTTTTTCTTCATACATGGTATTTTCACTGATCATGGAAAATACATTTAGGAAAAATAATTCTAAATGTGATTAACTCCTAGACATAAAATAACTTTTTAAGTTTCTTGTACCTGTATCAAGGAAGGAAGAATGGAATATAACACATTTAAAATAAAAGCTATCAAAAAGACACAGGAAATGAAGAAACTTAAGAGTAGAAGTTCCTCTGATCACATTTCTAATGGTAATACCCTGGTTCTTACATGTTATAGGATTTGGTCCATCTTTTCCTTCGTATCAATCCAAAAAATTTATGATAACCCCTATTTTTAAATATTTAATATTTATTATAATATCTTTAAATAATATTTAAATACTATTTAAAGAGTGCTTTCACTAAAAACTATCCCATTGGTTCTACATGATTTCACTAAAAACTATCCCATTGGTTGTTCATGATTACCCACTAAAACATGTGTTAATATTTGTGTTGTTTCATAGTTAATCTGCCTGAGGCTTATCAAGATCCAGATCAAGGACACTTGACTCTGTAGCTCAGCCTTTTCCCATTAAATTATTCTGTCTCATTGATTTCCAAGATATAAAATTGTTTAGGCCATTTAACTAGCTACTCTGTCCAATTTCCTGAATTCAGGGCAATACTGAATGATAATCCTTCTTATCCTTGTCGACAACTTCTAATTACAAAATATTTTTTAAAAAATCTTTTAAAAATCATTGTTCTACCTGTCCAAAGTATCATGATAAATCTTGGGATTTTTTAATGCCTTACTCTTAGAGTAGATACTTAATTAGTTAATTAATAAGCAAATTTGCTGCTATGTTTATTCCTTCTCTCTGTTCGCATATCAAGGACATCAGTTCTTCTCTCTGATGCACCTAAAAGCTCAGTCTCTAAAGAAGACCTTTTAGTCATCTCAGCAATACAGGCTGACATTTTCAGGGTATAAGGAAGGGTTTTGTTGACTGCCTTTCAGGCCATTGGCACTTTAAATGTGGCTTGATGGGTTTTGGATTTAATCTAAAGGATTTTTATTTTTATTATTCCTTCTGTCATTTCTGTAATCAGAACAGAAATTAATTTCAGAAAGCCAAGCTGTGGAGAATAACTTAATGTTTTTAGTGCTCATTTGTATACCTTTGATTATTAGTCATCCATGGACATAATGACTGAAAACTCACCTACTGATTACCCACATCCAATTTTCCTCTCATTCTGGGCTCAAAGAAGGGTGAGATTTTCCACTATGTGACTATCCCTGGCTAATGGTTTGTGAGCAGAAATGATGAAGCATTCAATTACTGGAATGAGACCCTTTGGTGCTCTCGTCCCCTGACTCAGCAACTGAGGAAACATCACCTTCCAGATGGTGTATCTGCAAGAGAAAAAGATTCATCAGATAGGGTCCCCATGTGGAGTAGGACATCCTGCCAACCCTGTAAGCATGAATCAGAAAGGAGCTTTATTGGCATAAACTACTGAGATTTGGGAGTTATTTTGTTTCTGCCTATGCCAATTAGAAATCCTAAGGGACACGAGAATTAAGTTTAGAAAATATGGATAATTTGCAACTTAATAGGTTCATCAACTTGGGTAAGTCACTTATTTGGTGAGTTTCATTTCTTCCTTTCTAGAATAGAGGTGATTAAAATAATCCCTATGTTTTCAAAAAAGTGATTATAAAAATCAAATTACATAGTGTAAGCTGAATTACCTTGCAATTTATATCTGTTAATGTGGTGACATATTTTTTTTTATTTCTTTGTAATTATGACTTCCTGATTGAGTGAATTTCTCTTCCCAATGTCTTAAATTCTATCTCCACGGACTAAATAGATATTAATACTAAAGTTAGAGTGTGTGAGCGTACAGAATTTTGTTCTTAGTTCATTTGTTTTGACCCATTATTATGATGATACTGTGGCTCTAGTAATCAAATTCAAGATTTCTTAGATCAGGCTTTCCAGAGTCAAGTTCGGTTCCATGACAACCAGCTGTTTCAAATTAACCAATGTATTTTTTCTCTTACTGGCTTTGAGCCTCAGAGAATCAAGACGCTTCTTATATTTGTTTCTGTATAGTGTGAAGAACAAAGTTAACTATGTGTTAAGAGAGCATGACATCCTTTCTATTACTTCTGGGACTCTTGGTCTGGATTCCCCAGTTCAGCAGAGCAAAAAAGGCCAGCAAATCTGGGGCAATCATTGGATATCCATTGTTAATTGAATCAGCACAACTAAAAAGGAAAGAGACATATAATTAACATTCTACCTTTTAGGGCCTTGGTAAGTAAACATGTCTTATCTTCTTCCAACCCAGAGAGGCAGGGGATGTGATGTGATTCCTTAAGCTGACAGGCAAATTCTCTCTCCACTGAAGAAGAAACAGTGCAGTCATTAGAGAGACACTCAAAACAATGGTTAAATGTGGACTGTTCAAGGCCAAATGAATTCCTGAACCACAGTTTACTGAATTACCTTGAGCATCAAATTTCTCTATGTCTGTTTTCTTTCTATAAGTAGGTACAATAATAGCAAATAAACAGTTTTTTAGAAAATAAAGGCATTCAAACATATAAAATGTTCCAAAGGACTTAGATATAGTAAGCACTGTTAGGCTTAGTATTTTCTCCTTTTAATCAAACTCCAAGCTATTATAATGAAGCTGAGGGAACTGGTGCTCTAAAAAATGGAGGATTTGGTGGGAGGAAAGAGAAATGAGTGGTTGAACTGGTTTCATAAACATGTTGAAGTGATAGCAGCTGAGTAAAGATCTTAACTTTATTACTGACTAGAGATCTATAAGACTTTATTGCTTTGGGGCCCAGATTTGTGTGTGTGTGTGTGTGTGTGTGTGTATGTGTGTGTTTTGTGAAGACCACATTTAGAAGAAAAAATGTGTTTTATGACTAAACTAAAATCAAAATCTTATCTCTTAGTATTTTTGACAAAACACTTAAGTGTTTTTTTGGCCATTGCAGTATAAGATCTCAGTGCCATTTTTATTCCTGCACACATCCATCTTTCAAACTCAACCAGTGACCAAAACTAATCAATTTTTCTTAGTAGTTTTCGCCACTCCTTCTCTGTGGCCATTTCACAAATCCCTCATCTTCCTACTGTCTTATTGCTTTGGGATTGTTCTTCACATTCTTTTGTACCAGTGAGGCTCACTTATGCCTCTAGTTACCACCAGTTAATCTATACCAATGGATTCATCCATTCATTAGGTTATGACTCTCATAATCTAAACATTTCACCTCTGAACATTCTTACATTGTCTTAAACATGGGCTTTTGGGTAATAACTCATATCTGAACAATGAAAACTCCCCCCCCCACATACACACCCAATGAACTATTAGTCATAAAGAAGAAAAAATATGCCCTTTGCAATAGCTGGAGGAAGCTAGCACACATTATTCTAAGTCAAATAAGCTAGACATAGAAATACAAATACTGTATGACTTCATTTATGTTTTGGAAGTTAAAAATATTGAATCCATAGACATTGGTTATTAGGGTCTAGATCAGGGGAGGATTGCATGGGATGGAGATATTGATCAAAAGAATCAAACTTTCAGTTATAAGACAAATTAGTTCTGAGGATTGAATATACAAAATAATGACTAGAGTTAATACTAATACTTCATTCTGTTTTGTGAAATTTTGCTGAGAATAAATAAATTTGTTGTGTTATTGCTCTTCCCATACACAAAAATGGTGACTATGTAAGGTGATGTGTTAATTTTATCCTGATAATCATTTCACAGTGTACATATACTTCAAATTATCACATTGTACACCTTAACATATACAATTTGGGTCATTTACAACTCAATGCAACTGGAAAAGTATGTAAAAGATTTTTATAAAACAATGACGAACATAAAGATTGTTTGTCAAAGTCCTACTGATATTTCATTGAAAATGCAGTATCCTAACTTTTATAAAAATTTGTGTAAAATCTGGTTAAGTTTTGCTTGATAAACTTTGTCAGAAAACTATGTGAATTGAATTAAAATGTCATAATACATGCATTTATATCCAGAAACTTAAATGTGTGTCACAGTATAACTTATAATTCTCTTATTTCTCGTATATGGGCAAAAAGGCACATGGTATCATTTTCAATCAAAAAGTTATCATGAGATGGAGAAAACAGAATTCCTTGCATGTATTTGCAATCTACTACCTTTGTTAGTTACAGGAAGTATATTTTGATGACCAGAAAATTAAAAATAAGTTATATTTCTGACATTGATGAACCTTTACATCCCTCATTGAAGATAGTAGTGAATTGGGCTTCAATTAGGTGAAGAAAGAAAATTGTGTGGATGTGGAATTGTGATCCACAGGATAATTAGTGGCTACTAGAGACATATAGATTGGTTGTCAGATTAATTAAAATACAAAATACACAAATGTCTTCAAAGAGATGTAAATATTTTTGTGAACGCATACTTTCTACATATGGAAAGCCCCACTTCTGGTATGGTGGTTTTTTAAATTAATTAATATATTTTAATTAGGTATATATGACAGCAGAAGGCATCTTGATTCATTATACACAATTGCAGCACAACTTTACATTTATATGGTTGTACACGATGTAACATCAAACAATATGTAATGATGTCCATCTCATTCTACCATTTTTCCTGCCCCCATGCACCCTCAGTACCCTCCCTCCTCTTTGCCTATTCAAAGTTCCACCATTTTTTCTATGTCTCCTCCTTCCCCGTTATGGATCAGCATCCACTTATCAGAGAGAACATTTTGCCTTTGGTTTTGGGGAATTAGCTTACTGCACTTAGCATGATATTCTCCGACTCCATCCATTTACCTGAAGATGCCATAATTATATTCTCTTTTAATACTAATTAATATTCCATTATGTATATGTACCACAGTTTCTTTATCCATTCATCTATTGAAGGGCATTTAGGTTGCTTCCATAATTTAGCTATTGTGAATTGAACTGCTATGAACATTGATGTGGCTGCATTACTATAGTATGCTGATTTTAAGTCCTGTGGGTATAGACTGAGGAGTGGGATAGCAGGGTCAAATGGTAGTTCCATTCCAAATTCTCTAAGGAATCTCTATTCTGCTTTCCATAGTGGTTGCACTAATTTGCAGTCCCACCAGCAATTTATGAGTGTGCCTTTTCTCCCCACATACTCGACAACATTTATTGTTATCTGTATTCTTGATACCTGCCATTCTGACTGGTGTGAGATAAAATCTTAGAGTAGTTTTGATTTGCAT
Organism: Urocitellus parryii; assembly: GCF_045843805.1. Taxonomy (NCBI): domain Eukaryota; kingdom Metazoa; phylum Chordata; class Mammalia; order Rodentia; family Sciuridae; genus Urocitellus; species Urocitellus parryii. The sequence goes on from NC_135538.1 coordinate 96,827,071, forward strand.
TTCTCTAATTACCAGAGAAGTTGAACATTTTTTTCATATATTTGTTGATCAAATGTATATCTTCTGAGAAGTGTCTGTTCAGCTTCATAGCCATTATTGATTGGGTTGGTTGTTTTGAGGTGATAGTTTTTTGAATTCTTTATATATCCTGGAGATTAGTGCTTTATCTGTCTTCTGTGTGGCAAAAATTTGCTTGCAAAATGTAGGCTCCTTGTTCACCTCATTGATTGTTTCTTTTGATGAGAAGGAGCTTTTTAGTTTTAATTCATTCCATTTATTAATTCTTGATTTTATGTCTTGTGCTTTAGAAGTCTTGTTAAGGAAGTTGGAGCCTAATCTGACATGATGAAGAGTTGGGCCTATTTTTTCCTCTATTAGGTTCAGGGTCTCTGGACTAATTCCTACATTCTTGATTCACTTTGTGTTGAGTTTTGTGCATGGTGAACAATGGGGGTTTATTTTCATTTTGTTGCACATGGATTTCCAGTTTTCCCAGCACCATTTTTTGAAGAGACTATCTTTTCTCCATTGTATGTTTTAAGCACCCTTGTTTATTATAAGATAACTGTATTTATGTGGGTTTTTCTCTGTGTCTTCTATTCTGTATCCTTGGTCTACATGTCTAATTTGGTGCCAACAAAATGCCATTTTGGTTAATATAGCTCTGTAGTATAGTTTAAGGTCTGTTATGGTGATGCCTCCTGCTTCACTCTTCTTGCTAAGGATTGCTTTGGCTATTCTGAGTCTCTTACTTTTACAAATGAATTTCATGATTGCTTTTTCTATTTCTATAAAGAATAACATTGCAACTTTAATTGGCATTGCATTACATCTGTGTAGCACTTTGGGTAGTATGGCCATTAATTTTAATATTAATATTAATTTTATATTATTATATTAATATTATAATAATATATTAATATTAATATTTTAATATTAATATTAATTTTGCCTATCCAAGAGCATGGGAGTTCTTTCCATTTTCTAAGGTCTTCTTTACTGTTCTGGGGAAAGTAGGAACATACCTCAACTTTGTAAAAGCTATCTCTGCTAAACCCAAGGCCAACATCAGTGTAAATGGAGATAAAATGAAAGCATTCCCTCTAAAAACTGGAACAAGACAGGGATGCCCTCTTTCACTACGTCTACTCAACTACTTCTTGAAACTCTAACCAGAACAATTAGATGAAAAAAAATTAAAGAGATATGGATAGGAAAAGAAGAGCACAAACTATCACTATTTTCTAATGACATGATTCTATACTTAAAGAATCCACCAGAAAACTTCTATAATTAGTGAATTCCACAAAGTATCAAGATATAAAATCAACACACATAAATCAAATGCATTTCTATATATCAGTGATGAATCCTCTGGAATAGAAATTAGAAAAACTACTCCCATTCACAATATCCTCAAAAAAATAAATAAAATACTTGCTATGGTGTTTCTTAATATTGCACAGAACTGACAAGGACAGGATGGGTATTGAAGAAAAGAAAAAAAATAGCAGTATAATCAATCTTACTCTAAAATATCTGCTGTCCAACTTGTGAAATTTATTGAATACCTATCAAAATAAAATAGTTTTTTTCTGCTGTAATTTTGATAGAGAAATAAGGAATTGATAAAAAGTGATAGGATCAAAGAAATAAGAAATAAGAAATTACCTATTCGCAAGGGGTTTCGATTTTCATTTGGACAATCACATTTACTCAGAGACCTTAGGCCAATTAACTAAACTAGAAATTTTCTTGTTTGCTGAATAAAGGAAACACTGACTTTTCTGCTATGTCTGTGGTAAGGGAATAAAATTAAGTAGATTTTTAAAAGGGGAAAACAGCTATTTGGGTCCACTTCTCCCACTAAAAGTATTATAGTATTTAGGAAGGAAATATTTGAAGTAGCCAAGTGGTAGTTTTATTTGTAATACAATAAGCCAGGTTTGAATTTCAAAGAATTGACAGACAGATAGATATCCCTTCTTTGTTAGAAGATACAATGACTCATCATCACCAATAGATATTCATACTAGCATGAAAATGGATGTTAGCCATGAATTCAGATCTAATAATTCATTTCTGAATCTCAGATCACTATCCTATAATTGAGGAAAGCTTTGAAATGGATATCATAATTTTACTTTGGGCATTTGTTATTTCTAACTCAATGCATCTGCTTTCTGAATTTTATAAGAAACTTACACTGTGTCTGTATACATGCAGGTACACACACACACGTACACACACTCTTATGGAAAGAAAACAAGGGGGAGAAATATTATGCCTGACAGCTTCAATTCTGTATGCATAAAAAGGCATGAGAAAAGAAAGGATGGAAAATGTAGGAGCAAAGAGACAGCAATGTTAAGCTGGATTGATTATGCCAAGGGGGGGGGGAATGACTCTAAAAAAGTCCTACCATTAAACCTACTGACATTAATTGGATTTTATATTCAACATGGATGTGTTACGTCCATCAGTAATTAAGTCTAGATTGATATCCTATCAAGCAAAAACTATTGTTTCTCAGTGAAACTCAGCATTTCAAGTCTGTTAACCTGTGAATATTACATATGCCAGTTTTTAAAGGATTGTGTGAACATAACTGCATGAAACATTATTTTGTCCCCTATTATTTATTAAAAAGTCTCCTGTAACTTAAAAGCTCTGGTCATCATGCATCTGAGGTATCCAGGTAAAAAGTTATTTGCTTGCTCCCCCAGCTTCCAAAGAATGACTCATGGAAATCAATCCCAACCTAACAGAAAGCAATAACACTTCCAAATATTTTGTTTTTATGTTTCCCTTTACCATTTGCAGGATGAATATAAATGAGAGGTAAATGATAGAGCTGTTCTGTAGCAGGGCACCATGGTCCATTTCCATTGACCCTTAATGATTTCTTCCTTACTTTAAGCCTAAAAACTGTCTCTAGTCTGAAAAAAGGGTGTCCTACTGGACTAGCCCATCTTTGAATACTTGTTCATATTTTTATTTCAGCCAACAACATTCAATTTTAATGTTCTATAGCCTTCTATTTCCCTGTTCTTGAGGCTAATCATTTAATATCTATGCTGTCAACCTATTCCAATGATGGCAAACACAGGGTGTCAATATTCTCCTCTCTTGTGGCCAAAGCACATATAATAATCAATATCAACATTTTTTTTCCACTTTGTTAAGACATCGTTAGAATCTTTATCACTATTGCACTTCTGATAGTCTTCAGGAGTCAGTTCAGTCTAAAATCTACTTGCCATACCTAGTTTACACTTTTTCATTTAGAATATGTGCATTTTAATAAAGACATTCAGGATCGATCTTTTATTATGATTATTTGTTATTAAATTAAATATGAATATATATGCATGTATATAGTAACAGGCTTCCTCACTATAGTCATTAACTTTTATATATCTTTGCTAAAAAATTCTCTGAAACAAAGATATTATTCAAAGATTGTTAATTATATTAATTAAAAAGAGATCTAAATGTATTTTAAATTGGCCGCTAACACATGGGAGTAGAGATTTAAGGCATTATTCTTTTCTTTATGCTCCCAAGATCCATAACTTGATTATAATATTTGATTATCATGCTTGCCACACATCTTCTTTTTTGTAATTGCTTGTTTCATTTACGAGCTTTGTGGAAGTGGGAAAGCCTAATTTCTCTTTGCATCCTTAGCACCACATTCAGAATTCTTCACATAGTAATCAATGACAACTGTTAATAGAATAAATAACTCATCACATAAATAAAATATTTTATTTTATAACAAGCACTCTTATATTACTCTGTTCTCATGGAATTAATTCTATTCTTAATGCTTCCAAAACATTTTAATTTTCTTATCCTAGTTAAATTTTGTATAAGGACTATTTCTACATTTATTTTGTCCCTTAATATATACCCTTTTATTCCTTGTTTAAGTATGAAATTAACTGACCAAAGTGTTATACTCTTAACACTATCGATGAAATTTTTGATATTCGTAATTCTTAAAGTCATAAAAGTAATTATCTGGATTTTGGAGACTTTAAAGGTTTTAATACTCATACAAAATTGTTGACTTGCAAATATCTTTGAAGGAGTTCAAATCCATTCCAAAAATACCAAGTCTTCCTTGTACCTTTGGAGAATCATCTGAAATTTAATTTTTTTACATAAATGGTTTTAAAGATAAACTACATTCACAAATCTCTTCATAGTCTATATAAATTCCACAACAAGAAATGTCCAAAAAGTTAGAATCTTATAAAAGGAATATTACCATTTATTTACAATCATTAATAATGAATGTAAAATTGTTTAGCCCACTCTTAAATATTTATTCTCTTGACCATTTGCAAAATAAACACAGAAAAAAACCCTGACATGGTTTGAGGTGTGATTAAAGCTTTTTCCCAAGCTTTCTTGATTATTGGTATTGTGCTAGGTCACTTCAAGTCAACCTCACTCTTACTGAATTGTCAGCTTAAACTCATCACTTGGGATCTTTTTTTTTTTTTTTTCAGAGAGAGAGAGAGAGAGAGAGAGAGAGAGATAAATTTTTAATATTTATTTTTTAGTTTTCAGTGGACACAACATCTTTATTTTATTTTTATGTGGTGCTGAGGATCCAACCCAGTGCCCCCCGCATGCCAGGTGAGCCACATTCCCAGCCCCATCACTTGGGATCTTGTTTAACAATTTGAAATTTACTTAGAACCAATTCGTTCCATTTTGTTAATAGTATTTTTAACTTCTTCAGTTCTAGAATTTGCTAAATCCTGATCGTAATGACTTGTGCCCCAACGTATTTCCTTTGGTACACAAAGTTTTGTCCATGTCAGACATGTGGTCTTTGAGGAAATAATTGGCCTGATAAATGGGTGTTCACAAGCCATTTCTGTGTATGTTTGTTGGGAAGGGAAGCTATAAAACAGAAGGAAACCACAGGGCACAGAAGAAAGCCTTGGGGTGTGAGGAAATACTGGGTCTTCAAAATGAGGCTGGGAGTTAAAAGACAGACTATGCTTTTCAGGCTCTGTTAATAATAAAGTGTAATAGGAGGCATGGATTTTAAGCTTTATGAGGAGAAAGACATGGTCAAAATAAAAATAGTAATAAAGTGTAATATTTTTATTACACCTCAGTTGTTTTTAAGACTAATGAGGTGTAATAAAAATATTGTACGCAGAGGATTGTCACCATTATCTTCATTTTCAATGTGTCATCCTTGACTGCAACCTGGGAAATGAATAGAAGGGCATAAAGATGAAGAGGATGAAGAGGACCCTAGGCCCACATGGCAAATGATAATAACATTGAAAGATATAGAAATGATTCCAGAAATATATTGAAAGTATAATTTATAGAGACTAATGCAGGGTTACTTTTGGGGAATAAAGTAGAGAAAAATGAGAAGATTCCTAGTTCTCCAGCTAATACTAGTTGCTACATCGTGATGTCATTCACCCCATGGGGAACAATGGGAGAAGAGCAGCAGTGAGAGCAAAGATCACAACTTCTCTGTCGGTCACAGTGAATCTGTGCTGCCTTTGAGATTCAAAGGTGACTAGATCACGTAGGAAATATACAGACGTCTACAACTTTGAGTGATGTTAGATTAGAGATCAAAATGTGTAAGCCACTGGGTTTCAATTGATGTCTTAGTCATGGATGAGGGTAAAAGTACTGGATGGCAAATAGAAGATTAACTTACCAGAGGAAGTCTGACCTAGATTATATATCTAAATAGGTTTTGAAATTTTAGAAACAGTTAATCAAATGAAGATATTGTGTGTTTTTGTCAGCTTTTTTTTTTTTTTCTGCTGTGACCAAAAGACCTGACAACAACAATTTTAGAGAAGCAAAAGTTAATTATGGGGCTCACGGTTTCAGAGCTTTCAGTCCACACATGGCCAACTCCATTCCTCAGGTTTAGAGATGAAGCAGAATACCATGGAAGAAGTACTTGGTGAAGGAAAGCAGCTCTGGGAACATGGCATCAAAAAGCAGAGAGAGAGAGAGAGAGCAAATTAGGTTCAGCTCACAGAATACATACTTGTATGCAACAGTCAAAAGTAGAAAAATTGATGGAATCATGTAATTAGCTTAAACAAAGTAGTGGGCCAAACACATTTTACTAGGAAACATGCATTTTAAGCTTTAGACTGAGAAAGACATGGTCGAAATAAAAATAAAATAAACCAAAGATTATAATTGTTGAAGAGAACCATAGGAAACCCAAAATTTCTGGAAATGAGAGTTCTACAGTATTAGAAGCAGAAAATAAGCATTGGATTTGGAAATGTGGTGTGTGGGACATTTGCATCTATTCCTGTTATTTTGGGGTATTTCCAATTATTTTACGATAATATTATTCTCTTAAATCAACAATAGGAAGTTCTAGTGTGCTATAGTATTGTAAACCAACTACACACTGTCCGTCTTGGTGATTACAATTTATTTTTTTTTAAATGTGAAAACATTTCTAAACCCCAACTACCTGAACACTGTGAAAAACAGAAAGATTGTGCAAAGGAATCAAAATCTGAAGCAGCAACTGTCAAGGGAGTTTTCCTGTGCTACTATTTCAAGGATTTATTCCAAGGACAGGTGCTAGTCAGGGTGGCAGAGCAGCCTGGGGGCAGAACTCTTAAAAGAAACTCCAGTTTTGAAAGAAACAGGAAGTGACCCTCCTGTGGATGGAGAGTATTGAAGAATAATTATAATAAGCTCATTTGTTCTATCATTAAAAAAATAAGACTTATTCGAGATTCAGGGACCTGGTTCTAATTCCATTCCTTACTTGAGTTCTGCTCAACTCAACCTCTTTGAGCATTTACTTTATCCTGTGTGTGGGAAGAAATGTCTACCATATTACTTTCCTGCTTTTAAAGAACATGAATTTGTGCTTAAGTATTACTCATATTTACATTACTCTTGGTTTATGATCTTTCATAATTTTATAAAATGAATTCATCTCCCATGATTTATTGGAATAATGTCAAAGCTCAGACAATTATCATGCTCAGCTTCTCTCAGTACATTTAGTGAAATTATTATTTAGTCAACAGACATCATACTGCCAATGTAGTTGTCTTCTTTGATTCTATGTATCCTTTCTATACAACTCTATAGACTTTGTTAGATGTTTTATTTAAAGCTCAATGTCTATTGAGCAAAGAAGACCCATATAGCAATGATGGAATTGTGCTCTCTGTGACCTTTAACTTCTTCACACTTTCCTTTTTCCATATTATTATACTTCTGAGAGGTTTGTGAATCAAATTCATCACTTGGAACTCATATCATTAAGACCGTTAGTACCTCTAATAATTATGGCTTTAGAGTAGTAGTTTCTGAGTTGGTGCCATTAGAGATGGACTCTTGCATTTTACACTACTATTCAGACTAATTTAATTGATACAATTATTTGTAAGATGATGTCAATGTTTAATTGAATACATCAACTACAGATCATTTTATATCAATTGTATTCTGGTTATTTCAAGAAGAAATAATTTCAATTAGAACCAAAATCTGCTGTTCTTTTCTCTCTTCATTTCTCTTTTCTCTTTCCTCTTGTCTCTTCCTCCTCCTCTTTACTTTTTCTTATCTTCCTTCACCATGTCTCTCTTCTTTTTTACCTCTCCTCCCAAAGGTATTTAATGTCTTTTAATGTTCATGACTTTTACATCTGTCTTCTGCGATCTGAACCCAGACCTTTGCACATATTAACCAGGTATTCTACCACTCAGCTATATACCCAGCCCCTTAATTAAAAAAATAATAGAGTGTAAAACTAATTAAATCTGAACACATCAAAATATTTTCAAGATTTTGCAATCAAAATTAATAAACTCACAAATAATTTGCATTAATAAAATAATTTGCATCTTATATGTAGTAGTGAATTGTTTGACATATTCCATTTGTTTAGCTGGCCATTATATAAAGAACCTCTGCATTCAAACCAAAGATCATAGAGGAGGACAATTTACCAAACACCACACAAAATCCCATTTCTCTTTGGAATCAGTAAATTTCTATTACCACAACACAAACAAACATATCAACAATATTTTCTGAAAGTTAAAAAGTAATTATAAAAGATCTCAACATAAAATTATATGCTACATTAACAAATAGATTTAGATTGAAAACTCTTCAATATCTGAAACATTTTGAAGCTTTATGAAAACACATGCATAGATAATTTAATACATTGCCCACACATGGAGAAACATAGAGACATAAAAATGTAAATTTTATATTTATATCTGAATTTAGAGTAATATTTTGAGTCAACATATGTGTATTTTTATGACTATCTTCTCTTGACTCAAACATTATTATTTTCAGATTAATAATAGCTAGTGCCTATAGATCCATTAAATCTACATAGAAAATAGGTTGACATGTCACTTCTTTTCCATTTAATTTAACAAAGATTGTTGACTAATTATAATGACCAAAATAGTAGCTACCATTTTAGAGACCATTCCTGGCACTATATCAAGTACTTTGTGTACTACACACACACACACACACACACACACACACACACACAAATTTCAGCAACACATATTTTTATCCCACAGGTGACTGAACTGAAGTTTAAATAAATTGATTAAATTTTCCAATTTTATACAACTCTTACAGCAGTAGTGGGATTTGAATTTGACTGATTTTATTACTGTTTTGAACAGAAACCCAGTATTTCATATTAGCAGTTAAGAATATAGAAATGATAAGCAACCAGATTATGAGTTTAAGCCACTCACAGTCAAAATTGAAGGAAAGGTGGAAGGACTCATAACATATAAAATAAAAAGAACATTCATAGACAAATGCAATATGACTGATCTGTTTTTATGATAAAGTACAGTGGAAGCACTGTCATTTGAGCTGTGATCAGGTCAAAGTAAACAGGAACACTAGAGGAGGATTACTATTAAGAGTGTTGGTGAACATGACTAAAACTAAGTCATGAGGAAGAAAGTAAAGTCTTTCTAAATCATAGAGGGTGTCTTTGTTTTGTTTTGTCTCGATTTATTAAAATGTAAAATAAGTTCATGCACCAAAAGCAATAAAAATATTGCCTTCAGAATAAAACACTACTATCATAAAGTGGTCTGATTTCATGTACCAATTATTCTCAAACCATTTTAAAAGTGTGATTACATTTAGTTTCACCTTTCATTATCATTAATTTATTGATAATAATAACATATCAACATTGATCTTTATTTTCGCTTTTGGTTTCAGTGTGTTTTAGAATATACATCTCAGGTAAAAATGTTTAAAATTATATTTGCAACTAAAAGTATAGGTTGGGGTTTAAAAGAAGAAATTATAAGCATATATTTGAGATCAATGAAAATGCACACAATTGTGAGGGATAATTAGAAAAACTCATGAAATATTTCAACTGCCATCATATTTTTCCATAGGCCAACCCTGTGCAAAATTTTAAAAAAAGCGGAGGGGGGGATAACTAATTGGACCACAATAAGCAGTATATGGCTGAAAAATGAGAGGTAAGTTTATAAAATTAAAGAAAAATCAGACTGCACACTTAAAATTTTGGCTTCAATACTGTGATGTTTAAATATATATAAAATTTGATCTCTTGAGAAAGAAACCTGAAGCAAAGAAAGCATTTTGCAAAACTATCCTTCTCTCAACAATATTTATATATATACATTTACTTTAAAATTAGGCCTTTTAAGATATACTTATAAGGAAAAAACTCCAAGAAGGAAAAAATTTATAGTATATAAGCTATGGTACCTCTTGGGGAAAAGGGAGTAATAAATATATTAATGTAATTTATGAGTATGTGTATCTATCCACTTATATATATTCTTTTATATATTTAAAGAAAAATAAGTTAAGGCAGGGAGAAAGACACCTATAAATTCATAATAATATTGATTATTTTTGAAATAAAGAAATTGGTAGCAATAGTTGGTTTGGGGAGCAAAGAACTGGGCTACAAAAATTTAGGGTATGAAGAAGACTTATTTTTTACCAAATGTGCTTTTATAATATTTAAAAATTATTTACAAATATACCAATTTCAAATAATGATAAGAAATCAACCACATAAATTATCAACAAAGAAGTCATATATTTTGAAGAAAAATTATAAGAAAATTTTCTATTCTTACAAAGAAAACATTTATACCAAAAGCAAACTATAAAGAAATAAAAACAAACTATAAAGAAGTAATTTGATTATGGGCCCTCTGTAGTTATCTTGAATCACCTTGGAAGGAAAATCTCTCATCATTGAAAGTACTTTGGTGACTCTCTAAACTACAGATAACGTCATATTGCTTGAGATTAATAAGCTGGGTATCTTTCCTAAAGCCAAACTAAATGCAGGAAATTTTGTTGCATTAATGAGGGATACCAGGGGGCATCCAGACCTGGGGGCATCCAGACCTGCTCACATGACATGTGAAATAACAGTAGATAGGCTGAATTTACTCCAGGGTTTTGTGGATCTAGCTTGATTTTTTTGTCATGATGATGTCTGAGAAAACTGAACTTGCAAAATATTTGCTGGTTAAAAATTTCTAAAGTTGTGTCCAAATATATAATAAACCAAAATATTACTTAAGATAACTTCTAAAATACAGTGACTCAATAAGTATTTGTGAAGTTGACTTTTAAATAAAGGAATTAAAACAAAGCAAATCAGTGAAAATATGTACCCTAAATGTTCAGGTGGCATCATTTATGAAGAATGCTGTACTTTATTCAGTATGTTCATCATTTTTTTTCAATGAGTCAAAAGAAATGTTTTAAGCATTAACTTTTATTATATTTAATGAGATCTCTTTGTAATTAGGTGAAGAGTAACCTTGAAATCTCACTCTGACTTGATTGGGTTAGCAGAGGAAGGTGCTGGAAAGTTTTAAAACTCAAAGTTGAATTATTATCTGTTTCCATATGGGAAAATAGTTAGAACAAAGGGGTAAGAGCAGTATGAAATGACTAACTCTAAGCATTTTGAGTATTAAAAGTGGCCCACAATGAACAAATTCAGTAGAATTTTTCCAAAATATTTTCTACTTAGCCCTACAAGGCATTATAATAATTTTTTAAAACTACACCTGATAAAATCACTCTAATAAAAATAAAAGTCTAGATATATCTAGAATGTTCTTTTTGATGATATAAATATTTATCAATGTTTATATTTCACACATTAAAAATGCCAGCATAATTTGTTATCTAACTTAATCGGTGAATATATTTGGCTTGTGATTTCCTTGGATCAATAGAAAAGATTTCTTGACTGCTCAAAAACCATTTTACTATGTCATGTATGTGTGAGTGCACTCTCAATGGGAAGATATATATTTTTTTTTTTGAGAGAGAGAGAGAGAGAGAGAGAGAGAAATTTTAATATTTATTTTCTAGTTATCGGCTGACACAACATCTTTGTTGGTATGTGGTGCTGAGGATCGAACCCGGGCTGCAGGAATGCCAGGTGAGAGCACTACCACTTGAGCCACATCCCCAGCCCCGGAAGATATTTTTAATGAACTTTTCAACAGTAACCTAAAAATATTGATTTACCCATCCTTTGGTATGTGCCATTCTGAACATTTCTCTGTAGTATTTACTGTTTTATTCATTTATCATTGACAAATATAATTTGTATTCATAAATTTATAGGCATAAGAATTCTTTTTGAAAATTTATTTATTTATTTACTCTAATTAATTATATATGACAGCAGAATGCATTTTGATTCATTGTACCCAAATGGAGCACAACTTTTCATTTCTCTGTATGTGATGTAGAGTCACACACCACATACGTGTGCAGTCAATGTGTACCTAGGACAATTGTGTTCATCTCATTCCTTCATCTTTTCTGCCTCCATGCCCCCTCCCTTCCCCTCCTTCTCCTTTGCCCAACCAAAATTCCTCCATTTCTTCCCATGCCCTCTACCCCCATTATGGCTCAGCATCCACTTATCAGAGAGAACATTTGGCCTTTGGTTTTTTGGGATTGGCTTATTTCACTTAACTTGATGCTTTCTAACTCTATCCATTTACCTTCAAATGCCATAATTTTATTCTCTTTTAGTGACAAGTAATATTCCATTGTGTATATGTAACACAGTATATGTATATGCCCATCTATTGAAGGGCATCTAGGTCCCTTCCACAGTTTAGCTCTTTTGAATTCAGCTTCTATAAAAGTTGGTGTGGCTGTGTTACTATAGTATGCTGATTTTAAGCCTTTTGGGTAAAGATTGGAGTGGAATAGTTAGGGCAAATGATGGGTTCATTCAAAGTTTTCTAAGAATTCTGCACACTGCTTTCCATAGTGGTTACACCAATTTGCAGTGCCACTGGCAATAATGAGTGTTTCTTTTCCCCCACATCCTTGCCAACATTTATTATTGCTTGAATTCTTGATAACTGCCATTCTGACTGGCATGAGATGAAATCTTAGAGTAGTTTTGATTTTTGTTTCTCTAATTACTAGAGAAGTTGAACATTTTTTCATATATTTGTTAATCAACTGTATATCTTCTTCTGAGAAATGTCTGTTCAGTTCCTTAGCCCATTTACTGATTGGGAATTTATTTTTTGATGTTTTTTGAGTTCTTTATATATTCTTGAAATTAGTGCTCTATCTGATGTGCATGCAATGAAGATGTTCTCCCATTCTGTGGGCTCTCACTTCACATTATTGATCATTTCCTTTGCTGAGAAGAAGCTTTTTAGTTTGAATCCATCTCATTTATTAATCCTTGATTTTATTTCTTGCGCTTGAGGAGTCTGGTTAAGGAAGTCAGGACCAAATCCAACATGCAGGCATCATAATTCTTAACATATTGTGATGCCAAGGCAGATACTAGGAATTTCCAAGAGGCAGCTTATAATACCTGATGGTAGCTGAGTTACCTGAAGTGTACATGAAATCTTGCCCGATCCTATTACAGGGAGTTCAATATTTTGCTAGGGATTATGCTAAGTATTTTGCATGTGGCACTAAAGTGAAACTTAAGAGCAATGAGATGAAATCTTAGAGTAGTTTTGTAAATGTAAAGCTACTTTGCTCCCAATTATGTAAGAAGAATAACCCTAGGTAAGGCATGCGCTTTTTATTTCTGACTATATAAGTAGCTTGCCCTAGGTGGTAAGTGTGAAGTCCAACTTGAGTCCAGGAAGTTTGACTCCCGATTCTAACTACTATGAATCCTGAAAAATCTGACTCTATAACCCTTAAAATGGGTAGAAAACTCTTTTTTCTTTCTGAGGGTAAATAATTTAAGAAAAATACTTATATTATATTATATATTACAAAATATCTCAGGTTTGGTGATGACATTTAAAACTTCAAGGAAATTTTTATTAATATGCATTCTTCATTAGTAGCAATAGTCTCAAGTCTCTTGAAGGAGAAGATTAAGAATCCCTGCTGCTGGCAGAAGCATTACTGGTGCTTGTCTTTCTATTTGACCTGTCCCAGACTTGGGGGAGAGTATTGAAAGAAGGAGCAATCTCCCTTACTCTATAAAAATGATATGTCCCAAGAGTTGGAGCTACATTTAAAAGGCAATGTAAATTATTAAAAAGAATCTAATAAGAACATATGATGATACCATTATGTCTCAATAAGTCTTTAACAGGAAGAGAACCATGGGAGAGAAATGAGTGATCTAAAGGCATAATGTTTCTTCCCTCAAGATTCATGCCTTTCAGATTTATCATTAATATAGAAAAACAAACAGCCAGTTCTTTTACCCCACAAACTAGATGGCCTTTTTATTCTGATTTATATAAAAGAAATCTTTGCTTAATAAATAAGTTTCACCGTCCCCCAGGACATGTCATAATTTGTTTCTTTTAAAATATTTCTACAAAATACCATCCCTCATCTCACCATGGATAGTCATTTTCTGATAAATAAAGAGAATATACTAAATATATGTAGCAGAGCAACACAAAACATACATATCAAAGCTTTTACTGATTCTGTGAACAAACTATGATTCTATGCAAAAAAAACAAATATAAAAATAGATAACTCAGTATCTTAGGTTATGTAATATAGTCCATCTGAAACTTTATACAAAGGCTTATAAAACCACTCAAAACTGCAATATATCTTAGAACTTCAAAGGACAAGAAAAAAGCATGTAAATGGTTTTGGTTTCCTTTGTTCTTGCATTCTCAAGTTGTGAAACAGAAACTCACTGAGTCCTGTTAAGAGGGATGTCTGAAAACCACTGAGCTAACAGTAGTTCTATAGAATCCTGAAAAAAAAGGCCTTTATTTCCTATGCCAGATATCATTGACTGAAGCATTTCACAAAGCATTGGAATATATTCTTTGGAAAGGCAGTATTAAAGGTTTTAAAAGTTGGATTATTTATCAATATTTTAAGTGAAGTATTTCTGAATTTTCAATTTCTAGTGGTAAATCAGGTAATTCTTATCCTCCGATGACTGGACCTGGATAGCAACTGGCTGCGCTTTGCTTCTCATTGTCCTCTCTACTCTTTGGCACCAGCTGATCTTAATTCTTTCTGCTGCCCGAAGCTTTCTTATGAGCATTTGTGTCTCTAACCCTTGCTCTTACCAAGTTCCACCATCTAATTTTGACATTTCTATTCATAGCACATTTACTTCCATAGTTTAAACTCAAAACATTTTATAATCATCCTATTTTTCTTCATGCCACTTTCATTCTTTAATTCCAGTTCTCGCCAGAGTCTACGCTTCTATAAAACATACCACCACTTAACCCATCTAGGATTGAGGACCTCAGATCACTCTGTGATAGTATCAGGGTTGGGGCTCTTAGGAGGTGATTAGATCATGAATGTAGCTTCCTCGTGAATGAGATTGGTGCCCTTACAAAAAAAATTATATATATATATATCTTGAGACATTTGCCTTTCTTCATTTGAGATGAGGAAACGGTGAGAAGGCACCATCTGTGGAAACAAGCTCTGATCAGACACCAGATCTACCTGTACCTTGATCTTGGGCTTCACAGACTCCACACTGGGAGAAATAAATGTATTTTGATCCCACTGCACCCAGTTTATAGAATTTTTCAATACTATCTCAAATGGGTTAAGACAATCATACACTTTATACACTTCTAAGTGATAAGATCAATGTTAATATGTTATTAAACATATTCTGGAAATTAACTGAATTAAATTATGCACATAATAAATACTACTTTCTGTCTGATTTTTGATTAAGATAAGAATCTTTGAAGAAGGGGAAGGAACCAGCAACACTGAGAAAGAGATGTTTGAAACATATTTAGGTTTTGAAGGAAGACAGATTCAGGTAGACCAACATTCTATTTCCATTACCACGTCACAATCTGTGAGGCAGGGATTGAGTTACTTAAGCTCAGAATTTCATCATCCTCAGTTACAAACTGAAACTAATCATTCAGAAGAAAATACCAATTTCTCAAAGTTATGTCAAGAATGGAATATGTTCATCTCTTTAACCTGCCAAATATGCTGAGTATACATAGTGCTTGTTGCATACAAGTGTATTTCAATATTAGAATTATAGCTTTGAAAAGCAAAACAAAGTAAGGCCATTCAAATCATTAGATTCCATCACCTTCATACCCAACAGAGCTAAGGTCTACATATGAAGAGGTAAAAACTTTTCTAGAGAATGAGGACCATCAGCGGGATAAGAAAGTAAAATGGTTTCATATTTATTTATGTAAAAAATATTTTTGTACCTTTGGCTCTGTGTCATGTACCTTGCTGAACAGTGGGGATATTGTACTGAGAAAAGCTTGACATTATTCCTACCTCATGAAGTTAGCAGACAATAGCAAGTGTCATGAGTTTTAAGAGGCCATGTGCAATGTCATGGCAACATATATCTGGAGAAGCTAAGGTAGCCATAAAGGGCTTTCCTGAGAAAGCTGTTTTTATTCTAAGACTGAGAATCAGTGAGTGTGGTCCTGGCTGAGGAATGGGATGTGGGGGAGGGAACATGGGGATGGAGGAATGAGATGGATTCAGGAGACATCTCCATTTCTACAAACATTAAGCTGTACAGCAGACTCTGACAGTGCAGAAAGAGTGGGGAGAGCATGGAGATGAGGGGTTGCACATAGAAAATCCAAAGAGGCAGGAGGTGCACTACAAAGACCGTACAACACACTCAGGGTTTGGGATATGATTTTTTATGAAAATAAAAATCCATCAAAGGTCTTCAAATAAGGGAGGAATATGCTCATATTATGTTTAATTTTTATAAGTTTTAATTTTGTTTTGAGATGATTGTCATAATGAGTTTTTTAAATTACTATTGCTTGAGAAGTGATCAGTGAGAAGACAAAATTGATGTGAACAGACGTGTATATAAATTCTTATAGTGATTTGGGACAAGTGAATATATTTTTCTTAATTTTCACCCTTCATTTCTTTGGAGACCAGCTCACCCTTACTACCACTCTAAGTGTTGTGCCTATGATAACTTCATTCTTCTTATCTTAGGGCTAGATGCCCAGGCTAGTCACCATGCTTGTCACTGTATAGGGTCTAGAGGAAATTTTACCCAAAGAGGGAAAAATAGTTCTTGAGGCATTGACACTGATGCTGGAAATAAAAAAAAAAGAGCTTACTTCTTCAGATAAACCTGATGCTAAGGACCATGTAAGTGTGAGCTCCTGAGGCTTCTTTGCTGCAGCAGACACATCATGTTTAAGAAGTGAACCCATCAGAAAACAAAAAGTGAAGAGGTAATTTGGATTCTGTCACTTGAAAACTGCAGAGTTCTCACTATTAAGGTAAGTGAGCAATAATGACGGTTTAGATCTGTGTGGAGGTAAAAAGGAATAAAGAAACAAAAAGGCAGAATGATTCATTATACAATGGAGAAATTTATCCAATTATGTTATGTACATGTATGAATGTATCACAATGAATCCCACTATTATGTATAATCATAATGTACCAATAAAATAAAAAAAGAATTAAGCATTTTATCCTTACAATTTAGTTAAAATAGCTATCCTCAGATTTAGGATATTACACTTATGTGAGAGCATTTACATGCAAAACATGCACCACATATTTGTTGAATTTCATCTGATGAAGAGTGAGAAATGAACAGGAGAATATTTGTATTGATTTTTTTTTCTGTCACTGAAATTCTGGCATAAACATGGTATAAAATGTCTAGCCCTAGCTTTCCAAAGCACAGATGGTGTTCTCTATTTTATTTTTATTTTGCTGTCTTTCAGCACAGCTCTGAAGCAGTGTGCTGCCCAGGTGGCAGAACCGAGTGGCACTTCTGGATTTGTTCTATATATAGATATTCTTGAGACAGGCTGCTTCATAACTCTGGTCTTTGTTGATTTGGCAATCGCTTTCTGTTGGTTGTGAAATTATGAACTCTATGAGTCCATAAGTTACCTTCTTAAGTAGTACCAGCATTACTTTCCCAAAGAACTGTGCTTAACATAGAATGACTTTAAAATGTGACATTGGCCAGGACCTAGATTAAGGCAATTTCATCAACAATAACCGAATGCCTGTTATAACATATTTTCACTAGACTGATTACATTGAAAAATGGACAAAATCTCACCTAAGTGTATCAGTTGAAGCTAACTATTGTTTGTTTGTTTGTTTCAGGCCTTGTTATTTTTAAGAAGGAAGACATTTTAGCAGAGTGTGGATTAGTCATTTGACTATGACTTGATAGAAATTTTCTTAGAAGTTAGTGATTAACCATAACCATAGTCTTGTCACCACTACTGAGCTCTCAAGCCACATATTCCCACTCATCTACCTACTTGGGAAAATACATTTACCCTACAGTTTCTGTAATGCTAAGCTTTTCTGGTTCTCTTGCATTTCTAACACTTTTAAGTTCTTTTCACATTCTGATTGTGAGACATAAGATTCTATTTGAAGCTATAGATTCTTTATTCTCTACATCTACTTCTCCCTGACTTTATAGAGTCTTTATTTCTATCTAACTACTTCTCAAATGTATATATCTATATCCTTCTACCATGTTAAGCCTGATATCCTCAAAGTAAAAAAATCCATTTTTTCTAAATGTGCCTTTAAGATGCTTTCCTTGGAATAATGTGAGGCACATGCAAAATATCATTCATTTTGTGCACCAAAATGAAAAGAAAATTTGAATATTTTATTTTCATAAATATGGCTGAATGAATTTTCTCATAAAAAGCTATAAATTATCTTCAGAAAAATATATTCACATTTTGTATGAAATTATATTTTTAAAAGAAAAAATGTATCTATTATTTTCCTCCTGCATTGTTTTTGTTGACTAATAATTTCCATTTTTTTTACAATTAATTTTCCATGATGGCAAGTTATTAATGTATCTACCCTTCCCCAAAGTTGCTCTCCAGTAGTCTATGCAATTTATTTTCATTAGCATTTAACTGGGAGGCATTTGTCCCACCTTTAGTGTGAGCTGCTTTATATTTGGTTGAGTAGAAATAATATTAATTAGAAACTTCTATAGTACACTGAAACAGTCATTTTAAATAATCCACTTCTTTCAGTCTTCACAATGACATCATGAGGTAGCCCTACAATGTTACAACCTTGGAACTCAGGTTTGATTAAACCTACATATCAGAACTCAGGTTTGATTAAACCTATGCCTGCTTTATTTCCAGTACATCAAGTTGGCTTTCTAATAGAAATAAGATATATTTCAAACAATATGCCACATTGTCGGTGTGTTTTCTTTCAAGGGAGTCCTTGGATTTATGAAAAGATGGAAATGCATTTGTTTTGATCTATTCTGCTCTCTGCTTTCTAACTTTTACATTAGAAGCTTTGAGACCAGAATTAAGCACTTCAACATGCACTAAATATATATAACAACAATGAGATGCTTAGAACTCCAGAATAAAGTGAGTGCTACAGACTTGGGAGGGGATTTTAATTTTTCCCCTCTTTTCTATTGTTGCATTGTAATTGTACATAATAGTGGAATTTGTTGTTACATTTACACAATAGAGCAAATCATTTGGTCATTTTCATTTCCCATATCCCCTCTTTCCTTCCCCTCTCCATCACCTGAGAGGGGATCATAATGACTAAATCTATCCCTATAGCATAGTTTACTGAATGATAATTTAACATTTTGGTAACAACAGTAAAATTTTTTAACTTTGTTTCTAATCTTTTCAAGCTGTCTGTATCCCACATCTGGCAAGAAATATTTACAATATCACCTAATTTATAATGTTACATTTAATGTTTTCGCTATTAAATAGGTTGATGTAAATATCTGTGAAATATTTCTTCTTCCTTAAGCTAGAAATGTAGGAATTATATCTTTCTCCACTTTCATGTGGACCTAAGATGCCAACCTTATAAATGGCCCATATTAATGTTGAAAAATGTGAAAATCTTACAGTCTTAATCTCTTTTGAAAGTTATTTTGGGGTAGGGATGCAGCTCAGTGTTAGAGTATATGATTAGCATGCCCAAGGCCATGGATTCAATCCTCAGCACTGCAAAATGTTCTATTAAAATAATACATTACCAACCTAAAAAAATCACAAAATGTATTGTAAAAAGCCCATTCCCAGAAGCAAGAATTACAAGCCCCATGTGATTTAGCTCTTTCAGCAGTTTGGTCTCATCATTTTATTTGTCTTGAGTCATCAGTTTTAAACAATTAACATTGATTCTTCATTGAAAAAGCTGAGGCATTTCTCACACTACACTTGTATTGTGTCTGTGTGTGTGTGTGTGTGTGTGTGTGTGTGTGTACTCATGCATGTGTTCTTATTTTAGTTATGTTTGCTTAAATTGTGTTTTTATAGCTTTATTTTTGTTCCATTAGCTTCAGTCAGTAATTTCTCAATTCTTCTATGACACATGAGAATATTATCTATTTATATTTCCCTCTTCATTTCTTCTCTCAACAAACTTCCTTCTATACTTCCACTTTATATTACCAAGATTGAAAAATGTACTCCATTGTGCATACAAATTGACATCACGCATTCTTAATTCATCAGATGACTATAATTAAAGTAAATTAATGAGTTCATTTATATTTTTCACTCTAAAATCAGACCTACTTATAAATAAGAATATATTGGAAGTTAAAGCAAAATTGAAAGGGAGCTCAAAAACCAACAACACCTCTTTCCAATTTTCTGCCCTTCCCCAATTGCTGCTCACCTGAAGGATGTTATATGTTTTCATCGTCCAACAAATTGCATTATAAAACCTTCATGGGAACATAACTATTAGAGACTGTTTAGCTCCCCTTGGAACAAAGATACAGACGGAATTGAAGACTAGATGCTTCTATGTCATCTATAAAATCTAGTTATTTATTATTTCAGATATGTGCTAGAGTCACTAAAGGGGCAGACTATGAGCCTATGGGCCTTTCTAAAGTAACAAAGAAACAAGGTTCATGGAAAAGAATAATTCTTAGACCAAGACATATCCCCATAACTGGGGCATAGAGGTTATTTTGTTTTATAACAATAATCCTGAGTTTCTGGCAGCTAAATGCCCCATGACTCATATGATATTATTCTGAGAGATCCAAAGAATCAAAGTGACTGGGTACTCAGTCTTCCTAGCCAGGAGTAGCATGATTAAGAATCATCAAGAGATGAAAAAGTTATGCTAGACAGTAGATAATGCAATTTGGTCATGTCTCAAATGATCATATAGCAGAGGATTTCTAACTTATGATAATATTACAAATAAGATCCAATTCTATTGACATGCTTCATGTAGATGAAGAAGTTTTTATCTCCTATTCCCCATCTTTACTCAGGTACCTACAAACATACCGTTCACTTGAGAGTAGGGCTTTAACCTTGTTAATTTCACAAAATCAAGGAAAATAATTAACTTCATTTTTTGTACATGTCTGCCAATCTATGTGAATTAGAAAAGGTTATAATATAAAGACAAAATTAGACATATTTGTAAAGATTGCCTCTTCTAGTTTGGCTTTACTTATCTGCTACATACATCACAGCTTATGGTACAAATATGTAATTTCACATTTGTGCTGGCATAGAACAGCTGTACATCTCAACAATGAAGAGAAATAACCCAAAGAAACAAACAAATGGCAACAACAGAGAACCACAGCAACATACCACAACAATAAAAATGTTCCAGCTACTTGAATGAAACAAACAAGACACAACAATTTGTATTTAATTATTCACATTTCAATAGAATATAGATTCATTTTAAAGAAGGCAGTTTTTGAAAAAAAAACACATCCAATAAGCTTTGAATTCAAAAAGAAAATAGCAGAATATGAATAGGTCTACTAGTGAATACGTTGCCTGATACAGAATCCCTAGCAGGTAAGAATGAGAGAAGACAGAAGAGATTAATTTGGCTTTACCATCCCACTGAATAGAGCTTCACTGATTGTACTCTTAAATCTGACCACTTAAATCAGATAAATTGAACATCTATAAATTAGGTGGAGAGCCAAAAAGAAGAGGAAATTAGCTCTGAGACTGAAGATCAATGTGAGTTGGAAAGACATGAGTAAAATACAAATTTAAAGACCTGTCACTTGTAAGACATTAGTGTCATTACAAAGTTACCATCTGGATAATCTGCTAATGTATAAAATAAAATTTGGAAATATGAAGCAAGATGTGATCATCAAGGGAGAGAGAATGTGCGGAGATTCAAGATGGTGGATTAGAGGAAGGCCACATTTTTTTTCCAGTTGCTCTGTGGCTCAGGATTGAAGCAGCAGGACTATTTTCTCTTACTGAGGTGGGTGAAAGAGAGAATTCATTGAAATTCAATATCAGTCACAGTCAGAGACTCTTAAAACATCCTAGCATTCAGGTAGATTGAACAAAGGATGAGAACAGTACATTGGAGCCAAGCCTGTGGTGGCAATGGCAGCCGTGCCAGTTCACCCCAGAGGGGAGGGTAACAAAAACAAGAAACACAACAGATAATTTGGCATGGAAAAAAAATCCTGAGAACATAAAAAATGGTCTGAAGTTGACTGAAGCAGAGGCTGCACAGTGAGATGGTGTTTGAAAAGTGTTTGGGGTTTCTCAACTGGCGAACAGATAACTGAGACCAGGAGCCATCTTGAAGAGGCCACACGATAGCTCGCTGCTGTGGGAGCTCAGGAGACTTCAGCAAAACATTGTCATATTGTCCTGGCAAACTCCTACTATGTGGCCTCGGTGTACTGGAGAACATGACTGAAACAGGCACAGAGAAGCTTGTATCCATGGGTGTTCAAGTCAGAGATATGGAAGGGAGTACTACTATTTTTTCCCTTTGAGTCTGAAAGCTTATGTGAGCAGCTGAAGAAGATCAGGAAACTGAACAGGTGGGCTGAGCCTGGGAAGGCCACACTTGAGAGTGGTAGAGTGTGTGAGGCATGTGGAGGGGTGGCTTCCCTGCCCTATGAGTAGAAATCTCAGGAGTTCCTGAAATCCAGACCCCCAGCAGGGATCAGCATCTGCCCAGCCCTGGGATTGTGTTGATATAATCTTTCTAGAACAGATACCACCCAACAATGTCCGAAAGGCCTGATTAAAGCAAGCCCTGTCTTAGGACTTTCCGCTTAGAGCTCTGCAGCAGCTTCAGCCTGGGAGTGCTTTGACTTGTTCTGTATGACCAAGACTCCAATTGACAGTGCTTCCCATTCTGCACTACCTTGTTCTAGTGAGAAGAGAAGCTGAGAGCTATTTCCACCTGTTGCAGGCCCCTCCAGATGGCAGCTCAGTAAGCAACACAAAGACAAGGGTTTAGCAACACCCAGCCCTTGCTCTCTTTAAGGATTATACTGCCCAAGAATAAATGGAAAGAAGGGGCTGTCAGGAATAGGCACTGAGCATCCATCTTTGTCAAAGTTTTGACAACCTCCGTGGAGACAATTCTTACATTTAGAATTCCCTACCCCCCTTCATTCTTGCTGTTCTGATACACATATACATGCCGCAGTCTGGCTGGGCACAATTCAGGAGCCACTTGTCAAAAGAAACTAACTTTATTTTTAGAACTACAAATGTCAAACAAAATGGCTCCTCAGGAAAAAACCCTCAGAGCCCAACTGCCACCACCAGCTTCCCACAAGCCTCTCACCCCAACACCAGGCTCTCCACCTCCCACAATCCTCCTGCTCTTGAGGCCGATTGGCTGGGTCACGTGGGCAGAGCCAAAGAAGTCCCCCAATAAGCAGCTCCGTGGTTTGAAAGGGCAAGGAAAGAGCCCAATGAGCATCACCGCAGAGGAGCCAATCAGCTAGATGTTGCTGGGGCCGCTGTGAGCCAATCATCAGCTGGCAGTCTGAAGATTGCTGGCAGCTGGAAGTTTGCTGGGGCCCCTTCAGCTGTGGCTCTCAATATATACATATATTTCTTTCTTTTTTTTTTCTAAGTTTTAAATGTTTGCTATTTTTCTTTGGCTTTTCCTCTCTCCTTGTTGTTGTTGTCATTTATTTATTTTGTTTCTTATTTTGGACAGGGTCATTTCTTTTGTTTGTCTTTCTCTCCTTTCTTTTCCTTTTAATAGCCAAACATGAGTGACCCCCCCCATTCATTTTTATTCCTCCTTTAGAGTTATCATGGCTATGTTTTTTTTTCTGTTTTCTCTGTTCAACATTTTGTACATTCTAAACTTTTACTTTCCCACCACATTTTCTTTTTGTTTAATGAACAGAATTTTTACCATATTTTAGAATTATTTAGTTTATATAATTCCTGGCCCCAACATTCATGTTGTTGTGTTTATTAGGACTGTATGTGGTGAAGTTGACACCTACTGTTTAATGCCAAATGTAGTTCATCACTGTTTATGACTATGGCTCATCAGTCGTTCACTCTGCCATTCCTGTTTTTCAATTAATTAACGTTACAGATGTCACAATGGGCACTGCTTGTTTATTTTAATGCTGTATATTTTTCACTGCTATTGTTGCTATCAGTTGCTTCCCTCTTTTCTGTGAGGTGCTGGTGGATAACCACGGGTTATCTGTGAGGATTTCTGCTCTCTCAAATCTTGAAGTTTAAACATTAGAGAAGCACGCTGAGGCCAAGGCAAGCATATAAAGCAGGGTTTATTTAAAAGGGGTACCAGACCCCTTCTGGGAGGGAGAAGGGAGTCATAGCTGATATCAGGATATCTCAAGAAGAGAGGCATTCTGACCTTTTTATATGTCCT
Source organism: Urocitellus parryii (assembly GCF_045843805.1). Classification (NCBI taxonomy): domain Eukaryota; kingdom Metazoa; phylum Chordata; class Mammalia; order Rodentia; family Sciuridae; genus Urocitellus; species Urocitellus parryii. The sequence goes on from NC_135538.1 coordinate 96,851,278, forward strand.
AGGCTTCCTTTGTTCTTCTGCCCTCTTCCCCTTATTTTTCTCCTTCCTGAGTAGGTGAGTAGGCAGGCCCAGGAATGTTTGGTGGGATGGCCAAAAGGTGGGAGACAGGTGATCTGAAGAGGGAAGGGCAGGATGAAGCAGCCAAGACACATTAACAATTTTTTAGCTCACTGTAGATAGGGGCAATTCCTGGGACAGGTTACCTTAGCAACAGATTGGAGCAGGGGCAGGTTCTTGATAAGGGTGGAGGAAGGGATCTGAAGGAATTAACATTTAATCCCTCAGGGGACAGTGTCCAACTTGTCAGACTCACTCATAATGGCTTCCTTGATCCAACTGGATTAGATTTACTGATCTGTACTGACTACCTGTGTAATTCTGGCTTCACTGGGAATCTACTAGGACACTATGACTTCACAGGGAAAAGACTCTGCTGCTGATCTGAACCCAGCCAAGAGAGAAGGTACCTTGCTCAATACACAAATTGACGATGCTCAAACTTCAATGAAACTTACAAGGGGAGACCAAACCCCCAAACTAATGACAAGTCCCCAAGTATTCACTTCTATAGCAGTAACAGAGAGCGTTGACACAAAGACAGTGGAAGGTTAGGGTTAGGGTAAGGGTTTATTAACTAAAAGCCATTTCAAACCTGATCACTTTCATATCCCTTTAGATATACAGAGCTGTTAAGTGTAAAAGGGCAATCACAGAGTGTATACTCCCCACACTCTACTGTATACAACACAATTGCCAGGTCAACAAGAAGGACCTCACTCTTTTGAGACTTACAGGAAAAGCAGGATCCTCAAGATCTGACACAATACACATTGTATAAAAATATACTAATAATTTCTCACCAGAGAAACAGCAGGTAAACTATGCTATAAAACCCACTAGGAGATATATTGAAAAATTCACAACAGCCTGATATCCCAGAAGACTTTGGCAAGAAAAGGCTGTGTCCTGAAAAGGCTCACACATAACAGTGAAAGAGAAATTTATCCCAACATATATACAAAACCCACCACGGTAATACAAGAAATGTTAAAAAACAAGGTAACATGACACTTATTAAAGTTCACAATTTGCCAGCATTTGACTCCAAAGATATTGAAGTGAATGAAATACAGGTAAAGAATTAAAGAGTAACTATAAAAATGATCAATGAATTCCAAAAGAACACACACACAAAAACAACTGAATGAATTAAAAAAGTTAGTACAGGATATAAATGAGAAATTCAATAAGAAAATAGAGATATTAAAAATGAACCAAATGGAAATCTTTGAAATGAAAGCACAATAAATGAAAAAAAAATGTTCAGTTGAAAGTCGTTATAATAGAGTAGAACAGAAAGAAGACAGAATCTCAGAGCTAGAAGACAAAGGGATTGGCCTTGAACATTCAGACAGATTAAAGAAAATAAAATAAATAAACATGACCAGAATTTACAAGAACTCTGGAACATTAAAAGACCAAATTTAGCTGAACATAGTGGCACACATTTGTAACCCCAGCAACTTGGGAGGCTGAAATATGAAGATCAAAATTTCAAAGCCAGCCTCAGAAACATAGTTGCACCCTAAGCAACTTAGTGAGATCTTGTCACAAAAACAACAAAAAAGATAAAAATAAAAAAATATCTTGGGATGTAGCTCAGTGGTAAACGGCCCCTGGGTTTAATCCCCAGTGCCAAAGGACGGGGACAGGTGGGGGGGGGGAAAGACAGAGAGAAAGAGAGAGGCCAAATTTAAGAATCACTGGAATCAAATAATATTATGATATATATGATATATAGGTTAAAGGAATGGTTAAATTCATTAGGAAAATAATAACAGAATAAAATTTCCAAACCTTCGGAATGAGGTGGACATCTAGATACAGGAAGCATTCAGAACCCCAAATAGACAAGATCAATAACAACCTCTTCACGGAACATTATAATTAAAATTGCCTAACATACAGAACAAGGATAAAATTTTAAAAGCTTCAAGGGAAAATTTTTAGGTCACATTTAGAGGCAAGTCAAGCAGAATTACTTCTGGTTTCTCAGAACAAACTGTATAATCCAGGAGGACTTGTAATGATATGTCCGAAATCCTGAAAGGAAATAACTGTCAACTAATAATGCAATATCTAGCAAAGTTATTCTTCATACTTGAAAGAAAAAGAGAATCCTTCCAAGATAAGCAGAAATTAAAAGATGTCATGAATACTAAGCTGACACAACAGAAAATACTTAATGAAATACTACATACAGAAGAAATAAAAAACAAACTTGAGAGCTCACAAATGTACAAATCTCATATGATGATTAGGTAATCAAATGAAAAACAAGACCAAATCAAACATTAGAAATAAATCAAAATGGCATAAATTAATAAACATCTCCCTTAATAACACTGAATGTAAATTATCACAATTTTCCAGACATAGGCTGGCAGAGTGGATCAAAATACATGATCCAACTGCATGTCATTTGTAAGAAACTCAACTTAAGCCAGCATAGTGGCACATGCCTATAATCCCAGTGGCTCAGAATTCTGAACCAGGGTGATCACAGGTTCAAAGTTAGTCTCAGTAATTTAGGCCTTGAGCACCTTAAGGTGACTCTGTCTCAGGATTAAAAAAAAAAAAAAAAAAGTTACGGGGCTAAGGATGAGAATGTGGATCAGTGGTTAAGCACTGTTGGGTTCAATCCCTGGTAGCAAAAACCCCTCAACTTGTAGACAAACATCTCCAGGATAAAAGTTAAAGGATGGAAGTTGATATACTGTGGAATTAAATGGATTCCCACATCAAGCAAGAGTAGTTAATCTCATATTCAACAAAGCAGACTTCAATCCAAAATTAATCAGAAGAGACGTATAATGTCACTTCATACTGGCAAAGGGATCAATCCAACAAGAAGATAAAACAATAGTAAATATTTATAATCCCCAAACATCAGAGTATCTAATTATACAAATTAAACACTATTCAACTTAAAGATTCAGACCCCAGTTCAATGATCCTGGGTGATTTTAATACACTTCTCACACCAATAGATAGATCATTGCAATACAGACTCAGTAAAGACAATTTAGACCAAAAAAATACTACAAATCAAATGGATTTAATAGATACCTATGGAATGTTTCATCCAACAACCATCAAATTCACTTGTTTTTGTCAGATGCTTATGGAACTCTCTCCAATATAGACCATATTTTAGTCAACTCTTAGCAAATACACATACAAATATATATATATATATATATATATATATATATATAATTCCTTGCATCTTATCAGATCATAATGAAGTAAAATTAGAAATTAACACCAAAAAAATTAAAAGCTAAATAAATTTTAAAAACAAATGGAGATTGAACAATGCACTTTTGAATGATTAATTAGTGATATAAGAAATTAGGGAATAAATTAAAAACTCTTAGAATCAAGTGAGAATAATAGTACTACATATATTTATGAGTGTCTATATGAGAAAATCAGAATTATTTCTAATAAACAACCTAATGATGCAATTCAAGGCACTAGAAAAAACAAGAACAAATCAATTCCAAAACCAGTAGAAGGAAGTAAATAATTAAAATCAGAACTGGATGCAGTGGTACATGAATGTAATAATAAATTTGGAGAGGATGTGGGGGAAAGAAGCACTTTTACACTATTGGTGGAATTAGAAAATATGATAACCACTATGGAAATCAGTTGGAATTCCCTCAAAAGACTAGGAATGAAACCACCATTTGACCCACTCCTCAGTGTGGGTTCTAAAAAATTAAAGTCATAATACTACAGTGATTCATAAATACTCAAGTTTATAGCAGCACAATTCACAATAGCACAATTCACAATTATAGAACCAGCTCAGGTGTCCATCTACAAATGAATGAGTAAAGTAAATGTGATATATGCATACACACAATGGAGGTTTTGTTTTTCCCAGACATAAAGAAAAATGAAATGATGTCATTTTCAGGAAAGTGAACAGAACCTCAGAGCATTAAGTAAAGTGAAATAAACCAAACTCAAAAAGTCAAGGGTTCTATATTTTCTCTCATATGTGAAAGCCAGAAAGGATAAAGGGGAAAAAAAGGTGTAGGGTATCTCGAAAAAGTGGAAGGGAAATCAATAGTGTGAGGAAAGAAACCAGGGTGAGGGAGGAGGGCAAGTAAAGGGAAAATACTGGAGAATAATATTGACCCAATTATATCATTACATTATTGTTTCAGTCAGCTATTTCGCTGCTGTGACCAAAAAACCCAACCAGCACAATTGTAGAGGAGGAAGAGTTTATTTGCGTGCTCAAGGTTTCAGAGGTCTTAATCAATAGAAGGTTGGCTTCACTTCTCAGGGCTCAAGATGAGGCTGAACATCATGGCAGAAGAGGGAAGCAGCTCACATCATGGTGATCAGTAAACAGAGAGAAAGACTCTACTCTCCAGATACAAATATATACCCAAAGCCACGCCCTAATTCCCACCTCCTCCAGCCATGCCCTACCACTTTAGTTACCACTCAGTTAATCCCTATCAGGGTATTAATTCACTGATTGGGTTAAGACTCTCACAACCCAATCATTTATTCCTCTGAACCTTCTTGCATTGTTACACATGAGCTTTTGGGGGACACCTCACATCCAAATCATAATAATTATGTATATGTAGGAAGAGGTAATATCAAATCCCATTATTATGTATAATTATAATGTACCAATAAGAAATATGGCAAAAAAAGGTAGACAAAGTAATTTTAAAAGTGTTTCAGGATTGATTCAATAAATAAGCCACTACTCCCACTCTTGCATCATTACATAAGTTTGAAAAAAAATGGAATCCCCAACATGATTTTTTTATAATCATAAGCAAAACATCTGATATAAAATAAAATCATAAAAAACTATTATCTCAACTTCCCCTCTAAAAAAGTAGAAAGCAATAATTATTGAATACTTATTGAATATAATAAAGCAGAAGGATGGATTTTAGAAAGAGTTTCTTGAAAGAGAAATATAAATATATTGAAAACAAACTCAAGAGATGAAAACATAAGTAAACAGCTATAGAATTTGAAGATACTGTAAGAATTAAGAAAATAAATATAAAGTCAGAGTAAATAATAGGGGCCATAAGGTTTTCTATATTTAGCCACTTACAAGATAACAGAAAATAAACTTACCATCTCATCTTAACCAGAAAACTAGACCAATTTATGAAATAATTTTTCACTTATTGGACAGTAACCAAGGCAAAAATGTAATGTCTAACAGAAATAAAAACCAATTACCTAACCGATGTGATTCTGCAATCTGTATTTGGGGTAAAAATGGGAGTTCATAACCCACTTGATTCTAATGTATGAAATATGATATGTCAAGAGCTTTGTAATGTTGTGAACAACAAATAAAAAAACCAAACAAACAAAACAAAACAACAAAAAAAAAACCAAAGACCTAGTTCCTGCCTGAGATCAAATACACTGCAGAGTAAATTGGTCTCACCAGGTTGAGAAGACAGATAGGATTTCAGAAAATCTGAGGAAACTGAATGTTTCAGCATGAAGTTACAGATTGGAGGCACTTAGATAAACAAAATCCTGAGCTCTGGAAGTCTGCATGGAGTCCCAGGGCATTCTTGCTATACCATCAGATGAACATAGTGGGTTCAGTTCTACAAGGTGTGGGTAGGGGCAACCAGTGAGCTTTGAGATGTATACTCCTTGGCACTCACACAAAACCAGAACTCTTTTGAATTGCCATTAATCAGAGTGAAGAGATGTTGAGTGGTCACTCAGGACAACCTGATTAGACCATGTGAACCATCCTTTGCATCATTGCTATTTTAGAACTCCTCTAAACAAAATTTGAAAGACACAAAAGGATCAGAGCAAACAACAAGTAATTTAACTATCAACTGTATAAAAGTCCAACTTTTTAAAAGTAAGACAGTAAAAGTAAAAACTCAACAGCATAAAATTTGTAATATTCAGGATCCAATTAAAATCGCTATGCATGTCAAGAAGCATGAAAATGTGGCTGGTACACATGAGAACATTTACTTAATGAGAATAGACTCAGAAATGACGGAAATGATGGAATAAACACAGAAAAATGTTAGGACAACTATTAAAATAACTTTATTCAAATAAGGAGAGGAAACCAAAATGAGAGTATAGGGAGGTTAGAATGGGAGATATAAAAGAAAAACAAATAGAAATTTGATACATGAAGAAATACAATATCTAAAGCAAAAATTCACTGGGTAAGATTAACAGATAAGAAGACATCATAGGAAAAACACTGGTGAGTTTAAAAATAGTTATATAAACTTTACAAAATTAAGGATGAGGAAAAACGATTTTTAAAAATGATGATAGTATTAGACATATAGAATATTCTCAACTGATCTAGCATATGTGTCACTAGAGTCCAAAAAGAAAAAAGTTGAAGAGAAAAAAATAGTTGAAAAACAATAGCCAAACTCTTCCAAAGATGGTACAGTTAATAAACCCATAAATACAAAGAACTTGATGAAGCTTCGGTAAAGAAAAACATATTATAATAGATCATAACCAAATTCCTGAAAATTAACTCAAAATAACGTTACCATAAAGAATACACTACATAAAGCTATAATAATAGGCTTCCCTTGAGAAATTATATGATCCAGAAGAAAACAGATTAGCATGTTTGAAATACTCAAATAAACTAATAACATAGAATTATATTCCCAGTAAAATATATTTTAAATATTAAAGTGAAATAAAAGTTTTCTTTGGGCAAATAAAAACTGACAAATTTGACCACACTGAAAGGAATTTGAGTAGAATTCAGTTTTGCCTAACATAACAATGGGTATATGTACAGAGAATTGTGTCTTTAGGTAATTTTGTCATCAGTGTTCACTTACACAATCTAAAATAACTGCAACATAATTGGGCTTTTTAATCTTGTGAAATCACTGTCTGATCTGTGGTCCATCCTTAACTGAAAGGTAGTTATGTGGTATAAGACTGCATACATGGGTACTCTGCGTTGAAAAAGATAAAATATTGTTGAGAAAATTAAGAAAGTCTAAACAAATAAGGAAATATACCATGTTTATATGTCTGGCACTCAAAATGTAAGAAGCAGACTTTTTTTTAAAAGAGAAAAACCAATATATGTGTGTGTGTAGATATATACACATATGTGTATGTATATATACACATGTATGTGAGTTATGTGTATATGTAGATGTATGTATGTAATAGATGTATAGGTGTGTGTGTGTGTGTGTGTGTGGTGTGTGTGTGTGTGTGTAAAATGTAAAGGACCTAAAAGAGTCAAATCTTTTTTTTTTTTTAAGAAAAATCAACTTGGAGAACTCAAACTTCTTGATTATAAAATTTATTATAATAGTACAGAATTAATGAAAGTATATAATGTTATAAAAAAACACTTGAAAAACAATGGAAAAGAGTAATGAGTCCAGAACCTGCAAATATATGGTCAACTTATTTTCAACAACCATATGATGATATATGTAGAACAACAATCTTCAACAAATGATATTGCAATAATTGAAATTCCAAATGTAATATTGAGCCTAAATCCTCACAACAAAATATGTGTGAAACAATCCACCAAATGTACTATAAACTTACATATTATAGTTGAGAATGTAAAGCTTTTATAAAACACAAGAATATTTTATGTCTAACTATAATGCACAAAACAAAGGTACATAAAAAAAGAAAGAGTATCAATACATTAGAATAAGGACATCAGGGGAAGGAAGGAAGGGAGGGAAAGAGGAAGCACTGGGTCTGAAATGGAGCAAAACATGGTGTATGGATTTATGAATATGTCAAAATGAATGCTACTATTATTTATAACTTTAAAGCACTAATAAAATCATTTAAAAATATGAGAATATCTTTGAAACTTCAGCATAGGTAAAAACTTGTAAAATGAATAGGCACTTAGCATATAGCTCGGCAATTTCATTTCTAGGTTTTATTCAAGAGAAATGAAATCCTATGTTCATGCATTTTGTTTACAAAAATGCCTCTAAAAGCTTTTGTCATGATACTCCCAAATGGAAGGGATTTTAAACAGGGAGTATATCTATACAATTCGATATATTCTGCAATATCAAAGAATGAACTTCTGGTAGATAACATGCACAAAACACAATAACATTACGCTGAGTAAAAGAAGCCAGACAGAAAGCAGTACATATGGAATAACTTCATTCATATGAAACCAAAGGAAAGAAACATCGAATCTAGATTGACACAAAGCAAAAAAGTGTTTGCCTGGGGAAAGAATGGGTGTCAAAAGTGGGGAATTGATTGGCAAGGTGAATAAGTGAAACTTTTGTTCATGTAAATGTTTTATTGCATGACTGGGATGGTTACATGAGGGAGTATGTGTGATAAAAATTGCCAAATATAAAGTGTGGTAACTTTATTTTATAGAGGTATGTATCATAGGCTTCTAACCAATCCAATTATGATATAAAACAAAACATTTTTCTGAATTATAATGTGTTATGGTTTAGATGTGAGGTATCCCCCAAAAGCTTACGTGTAAGACAATGCAAGAAGGTTCAAAAAACAAATAATTGGCTTAGAAGAGCCTTAACACAATCAGTGAATCAACCACCTGATGGGATTAATTGAGTGGTAATTGAAGGCAGGTGAGGGATTGGGGGCTTGTCTCTGGGCTACATATTTGTAAGTGGCAAGTGTAGATCTCTCTCTTTCTCTCTACTTTCCATTCATTACCTGAGCTGCTTCTCTGCCACACTCTCCAGTCATGTTGTTCTGCCTCACCTTGAGCCAGCCTTCTATGGACTGAGACATCTGAAACTCTGAGCCCTCAAATAAACTTTGCTTCCTCTACAATTGTTCTGGTGGGTCTTTTAGTCACAGCAGCAAAAAAGCTGACTAAAACAGTGAAATCTAAGTTTTCAGATTGATGTAATATTGTGCCACGATATTCCTGTACAGACTAATGATGACATGTCCTGAATTAGGACTGAACTATAGAAACAAAATAACAACAATAATAATGTTTACAGTATGTAATGAAAAGAATCATTTCACCAAAGTATATACCTAAATCCTCAACCCTACTTCCTGTGAATGGTCTTATTTGAAAATAAGGTATTTGCAGATTCAATTACACTAAGGATTATGTGATTAAATTATCCTGAATTCAGGGTGGTCCCCAAAACAAGTAATTGGCGCTCTTTGAAAAAGGAGAGGGGAGTTTCTTATACAGAGAAATAGGTGAGAAAGCCGTATGAAGACAAAAACAGATTGGGAGTTACATGGCCACAAGGCAAGAAATTGCCAAAGGACACTGGGAAAAAAAGAAAAAGAAGAAGGAGAAAAATAAATGAGGATAAAAGGATGAGAAGAGATAGTGGTGGAGAAAGAAAGAGATAGTAGATGGAACTTCAATTATATTCATTTTCTTATCTCTCATATTCATATTCTTATTGTGTGTCTGTGCTTTTAATTTGTAAGAGTAATACAAAGAGAATAAATTTATTTTAAAAAGTCATAAAATAAGATTCTTAGAGTTTATAATAAAGTGTCCATAAAATGAAAGAGAAGATTTTCACTTTAAAATAAAAAAAATCTTCCACCCTACTTTTTAAAAAAGAATACTATGCATCTCAAGCAAAAGTAAATAGAGCTATGTGTACTTGAAGATATTCAGACTCTGCCATAGCTGTGTTTACTGTTAGAGAAAAGTTAAGTATTACCTCAATATTCTCAAAGAAATAAAGTGATTCCTAATATTTTAATTATATACTCAGAAAAGTTGTCGTACAGGTTCATAATTCTAGCTTTGCATCTTAACTAACTTAGTTTTTCTTTGCTTCAGTTTTCTCATTTCTAACATTTGAAATAAACTATCCCATATAAAAGTAAATCCTGGCATATGTATAGTATCTTCCAATGGCTTGTACATCATAAACATGCAAGTAATGTTATCCAGTTTAAAGCCTAAGTCAGACTGTTGTAAACATGTATGAACTCAAGTGTGCAGAGCCTATTTACCCTCCATGAAAACATATTTCATGATAAAATGTAACCACAAAAAATAGAACTAGAGGAATGGAGTGTTTATGGTAATGAGTCTCTAAGCAAACAATTATGTAAATTGTGGTTACAGAAAATAATATAAGTGAGATAAACCATGATAATGAAGAAACAATCTTATTACTGACATGTCAGAAGGAGCAAGGTGCATTCTGTGGGATTTGGCTAATATTCATGTAATAGGGCAGGAGTCAAAGATATCCTTTACAGCTGCTAAATCAAATATTTATAGTAAAGATGTTACCTAAAAGTTTAAAGTTAATAATCAGAAGCAGAAAAATAGCAATATGTGTTCCAAAAATCAGAAGGAAAAAAAAAGAAACACTAGATATATGTTTAAAAAGATAAAAAAATATAGCCATAAAGGCTTTTTTATTGTTTTGTTTTGTAAGTAATGGGAACTTTAAAAATAAAAACTCTAATGTAAAAATAACCAAAATCTAAGAACAAAGACACCTATGAGATCAATATAGATAAACTGTTTGCCAGGAACCATGGCATTCCTGTAATGAAAGTGGATCAGGAGGCTAAGACAGGAGGATCACAAATTCAAAGCCAGACTCAGCAACTTAATGAGACCCTAAGGAACTTAGAGAGACCCTGTCTCAACATAAAAATAAAAAGGGCTGGGCATTGGCTCAGTGCTTAAAGGTGCCTCTGGGTTCAATCACCAGTACAAAAAAAAAAAAAAAAGTTTAAACTAATTAAAAGAAAAATGTTCTATATTAATAAAAAAATACAAAACCAAAAATATAAGCTATATGAGAAAGAAATTCTAAAATAAATATAAGATATAAAGTATTGGCCAAAATAAAATACTACAAAATGCAATTATTTTAAAACAGTGGTGTCATTATTATCATAAAATAATTAAACTTGTGACAGAAAGCAATAAACAGAACAAGATGTTAGTGATAACGTTTACACAACACATTAAATAGCTAACTTGCATGAATATTTATGCACATTTAAACAGCATCAAAATTCATGAAGTACACAAAACAAAGTAAATGAAACCTAGAATTGGATATAAGAAGATTTAATATGATTAGCAAACTTGTTCCCATAGATGCTTCCACTGAAGCTCTATCAGTGAAAATTTGACATAATAAAAGTCCTCAAACAAGTCTCTAAAGTAGAAAGCATCCAAATTATGTAATTTGATCATCACATGATACAAAGAAAATTTAGGAAGTAAAGTAGAAGGAAAAAATGGGCATCTTAAATACACACTGTGAAGTCCTATTCTCTAGGTTGTAATCTATGTGAATAGTGATAATTAGTGAAACTCCTGGAATCCCAGCTTTTTCACAGGAAAATGAAAATAATAATAGCATACATACATAGCAGTTTTGAGGTTTGTTCATCAGAGTTTTAAACTCTGTGTTAGTGGTCTAGGGTTGCCATAACAAAATACGACAGACTGGGTGAGGCAAAAAACAAGTTTACTTTCTAACAGATCTGGAGGCTGGAAGTCCAATATCAAGGTGTACCAGCATGCCAGTTGGGAGTATACTCAGTAGTAGAGCGCTTGCCCCAATGTGTAAAACCTGGATTTCATCTAAGTTTCTCCCCTTCCCTTCCCTCCTCCTCCCTCCCCTCCTTTCTCATGGTTGTGTTCTGGTGAGGCCTCCCTTCCTGGCTTGCCAATGGCCACCATCTAGTTGTGTCCTTATATGACCTTTCTTCTGTGTATGAGAATCCCTGGTATCTGTTCCTCATTTTATATGGATGCCAGCCCTGCAGCATTAAATCATATTGATTAAAACTCCGGATAAAAAATATTTTAAAGAACCAATTGGGTTTTGATTATAAAATATAACTATAACCCAGAACCATATAGACTTTCTTATGCTACATTCTTATGCTACCATAAGTACTTTCTTATGCTACAAAATAATAACAAAGGAAGGAAAAGTAATAAAGAAAGGGACAGAGAAAAAATTTCTGCCCTATGAAATTGCAAATTATTCTAATTCCTTAATAGCTATTCATTCCTTAATAATATATCAATGCATTCAGACCTTTTGGATAATGTGTATCCAGGCAATTTGGTACTGGCAGGGAGACTATCTTTCCTATATACTGCCTCATAAATATTGAATATACACAAAGGTATTGTTGAAAGTGTCATAGAAATGGAATTATTGATTTTATCTAGGGGTAAGTAAAATGTGTCAATTTTTAATCTTTAAAATAAGGGAACAGGGGGAGGGAGAAGGCTTGGGAAAGGGGAAGTAATGGGGACTGAATTAGAACAAATCATATTACATGCTCTTATCATTTTGTCAAAAGGTAGCAGAATACAACAGTTACTATTATGGCATTATGTAAAAATGTATATGTGTAACCGATGTGATTCTGCAATCTTTGTAATGTTTTGAATAACCAATAAAAAAAGAATTCTAATGTCATGTATAAATAAAAAGAACCAATATAAATAATATTAGTTCATGACTAAAGTTGGCTTTAATTACTGAATATTAATAAGCAGTAATGTAGTCCATGTTTGAAAGATATCTTTGGTGTTAACTGGAGGATGAAATGAAGGGAAAGATGATTGGTCGTTTCAAGTGTAAGGGTCACATGAAGAAAGGATGCCGTTAGCATTTGAGTTATCACAATTTACCCACGGTGACCCTCACATGTGCTATACTTTCAGTAAAAAAAAGACTAAAATATATTTAAGCATGGCATTATTAGATGTAACTTTTTGGGAAATGATTCCATTGTATAAAATAAATTGGAAACATCAGAAATGAAAGTATTGACCATGTATCAAAATATAAGACAGTTCACTTTCATTTTGCCCTGCTTTTTTTCTATTCATATCATTTTATTATAATTTAAGATAATATCTAATAATGATTTATATGTCTTACTTTAATTCTTTGCCTTAACCTATATTTCTCTGTCTCTCAGTGAGCTATTACTAAAGAATAGCACTGCTGTCTTACCAAGAAACAAAACAATGTGTAATACCCAGAATCTTGAATTGGGTTTTGTCTGATTTCTTTTCTGCTTACAGCATTTATGGAGATAAACACCCATATTTTCTGACTAGGAATTGTGTGTGTGTGTGTGTGTGTATGTATATATATATATATATATATATATATATATATATATATATATATATATATATATCAGCTCAAGATTAAACTATTTTTGTTTGACAAGAAATCATGAGAAGTGTTTTTCTGAATAGGCACTGTTCTATCTTCAATGACCAATGGTCAGTATCTCTTTAATATCTTTGCACTTGGAGTCCTTGCAAACTCAGACATTTGTGATATATTAAAAGACATTGCTTCTGGCCAACATTCTTCACTCATGTGACCCACAGTGAAAACATGTTCTCAATTGCAGAGCACATATTGCTACAAGCATATAATAGGCTTAAATAAGTAGAGAAAAGGGTGGAAATAACAAAAAGTAAAAACCAATGCCATCTTGGTAAGAATAATCACTCAGTGGGTAATAGAGAAATATGCAAAGTAAAGTGAATTAGGTGAATTAGTATATGAAAGGGGAACATTATAATTAAATTGCATTAGTTTTAGAAACTATGTAATTTACTAAATTCACAAGCTGTTTATATTCCAAGAAAAGGTTTTAATTAAAGAGGTGTTTTGTTTTAAATTTTAAAACTATTTTGTCACTATGCCATTAAAATTCCCTAGCTATTTTTTCCCCATATGCCATTTAAATGCAGTATGGCATTAGTTTCCAGGCATAAACATTTAAATAGGTGTCTGGCCACTACCTAATATTTTTGCTCAGAACATTTTGTACTATTTATGCTTATCTTCTTGTTTGCCTGTTGGGTTCAGAATAATGATATCAGATTATGTAAATTCCATATTGGGAAACAAATGCATTGAGACTTAAGATCCTACCAAAAAGGAGCTACACTAAAATTATCATCACAAATATATTTAGGGTCTGTCATTTTACTTCCTTCATTATCCTTCTGATTCTTGTGTTTCTGCCCTTTTATTCTAACTCGACAATTATTTGCAGGACTCAGAAATTCCCTTATGTTCATTACCTGTGGGTCTTTCCCCAATCTAACGAATTGTATGAAACTGCAATGAGAACAAATAACCCAGGTCTCAAGGTTCAAGAGCTCTAATTTGCTTGAGTCTTATCAGAGTCTTTACCTGCTTTCTATCTTTCTTGGAAGAAAGCAGTAAATAAGCACACACATAAAACCCTACAGTCATCAATTTCCTAATCAACCATTAACACATTTTACCCATATTTACTGAATATCTGGCACTTTCAAGGTAATCAGATAATTTGGGAGATGTTGGAGACAACTTTCTTGTTCTCACAGAACCTTTAGGTTAGTAGGTATAGCCATTTTTTTTCTTGTTCTTTTTAGATATACATGACAATAAGGTTTATTTTGACATATTACACATACATGGAGTATAACATATTTGAATTAGGATCTTATTATTGTGGTTGTACATAATGTGGAGATTCACTGGTCGAGTATTCATATAGGAAAGTTAGGTCCAATTCACCAGTTCATTCTACTGTCTTTCCTATTCCCATCGACCTACCTTCCCTCCCCCCCCCATTCCTTTTTGTCTAATCCAATGAACTTCTATTCTTCCCTTCCCTCTAGTGGGCATGGTTTTAACATAACTTTCTTCATGTATTTATCTTAATTATCTAAACCTTACAAATTGCTCTAAAGAACTGTCAACTTGCCCAAATGTATATGCTGAGCATCTGAATGCTGATAACAAGGGACTGTCAAGCATGCACTGCACCATAAAAGAACCACTAGAGAGAGAGAAAAATCCAGCGTTTTTGTAGGACAACAATGCAGTTATGATCTATGAGCTAGAAATGGCTTGTCAAGCTCTGTGATCCACAACGATGCCCCACTAATCGTGTGAAAAGAAGAATAACTCTCTCGTCTTCTCAACTGAAACTATTGAAACCTTCCATGGAGTCCTTTGCTCAGAGTTCAATTGCTTTACAAGTATACTTAGAAAAAAAAAAGCCCTTTCTACATGACAGGGTTGAATACATAGGAAAGTTAGCTTTGGGTTATAATAGAAGCAGAGCAATTTAATGACAGACCTCATGTAGCAATTAGAAAACCAAACCTCAGCTTTCTTAGACTGCTTTCAATGAGGATTGTGTGTGGTCAGGAAGTTTACAAAACAATTTTCAGAGAAGAACCCTAGTGTATTTTAATGAAAAATCATCATCAGTTTTAAAATTTTCCTTTACTATTTTCTTTCTTTCTTTTTGTTTTTTGTAGGCAGTTTTAAATTAACAGCAAAATTGAGAGGAAGGAGCAAGAGAATTCCTATGTAGCCCCTGTTTGGAGCATGTATGGACTGTATTATAGAGCATCATCTGCATACTCCATCCAAGTGTGACATTTTTTTACAATTGATGAACCTAAATTGACACATTATTATTATCCAAAGACCATAGTTTACATTAGGGTTCGCTCTTGGTGGTATAGTTTCTATTGGCTTAGACGAATATTTAGACAGATATCCAGCATTAGTACAGTGTCATTCAAAGTACTTTACCACCCTAAAAAATCCTCTAGGCTCCACCTATTTATCCATCCCTGTTAACAACTCTTGGCAACACTGCTCTTTTTACTCTCTCCATAGTTTTACTTTTTCTAGAATACCAGATAGGTGAAATTACTTAATATGCGGCTTGTTATGTTTAATTACTTTCACTTAGTAATATGCACTTTAGTTTTCTCCATGTCTTTTTGTGGCTTGACCTTTCTTCTTAGCATTAGAGGACATTCCAGTGACTGGAAGTGTCACAGTTTGTTTATCCATTTTCCATTTAAAAACCAGTTTTGGGAATTATGAATAAAGCTACTATAAATTATCTTGGGCAGTTTGTGGAAGGGGCATTAATTTTCAATTCTTTTGTATAAATACAAAAAAAATTATTTACAGAGTGAAGTACAGTTATGCATAGTTTTTCAAAAAATTGTGAGAATTCTTGCAAAGCATCTACACCATTCTGCAATCCCCCCAGCTGTAAATGTGAGTTCTTCCTAATTTCATCTTTGCTAGACTTTGGTAAAATCAGAGTTCTAGATTTTTGGACCTTCTAACAGTGTGTAGTGGTACCAAATTTTTATTTTTATTTGCTTTTTTCCCTGATGGCATAAAATGTAGGGTATCTTTTCCATATGCTTATTTGAAATCAGTATATCTTCTGTGATAAAATGTCTATTCAGGTCTTTTATCATTTTAAATGTTAAATATTTCATTGACGAGTAAGTTCTTTGTATATATTAGATGGCAATCCTTTATCAGGGGTGTTGTTTGCAAATATTTTCTGTCAATGTGTGACTTGTTTTTTATTTCTCTCGTCAATGTCTCTTGAAGAGCAACAAAATCTTAAATATTAATGAAACCGAGCTTACCAATTATTTTTATTATAGATGATTCTTTTTGTGTTGTATTTAAAAAGTCATTTCCAAACAAAACATCATTAGCTTCTCTCCTATTCGATCTCCTAGGATTTTTGTGTTTTACATTAAATTTATGATCCATTTGGAATTAATTTTTGTAAGGAATATGAAGTCTACATCTAGACTACATTTTTATCTTTTTAGGCATAAGGATGTCCAGTTATTCAAACACCATTTATTGAAAGGGCCATCTTTCTCCATTGTATTTTCTTTGTTTTGTTGAAGATGAGTTGACTCTATTTACATAGCTCTGTTTCTGGCTTTCTATTCTATTCTACTGATCTATTTATCTCTTCTTTATTACCAGTACCACACTTTATTACTTTAGCTTAATGGTAGTCTTCATGAAGGGCAATGTCCATTCTCCAAGTTTATGATTATTTGGCATTGTGTTGGCTGCTCTTTTGCCTCTTCGTACAAACCTTAAAATCAGTTTGGTGATATCCACATAATCACTTTCTGAGAATTTGGTTAAAATTGGATGAAACCTACAAATCAAGTTAAGAAGAACTAACAGCTTAATGAAATTGAATCTCTCTCCTTTTACTTAGTTCTATTTTGATTTTTTAAATTAAAGTTTTAAAATTTTTTTATACAGATCTATGCATATTTTATTAGATTTGTGTCTATGAATTTCATTTTGGAGACTATTATTCAAATGATACTGTTTTTTTTAATTTTAAATTGCACTTGTTCTTTGTTTTGTGTAGGAAAACTGTTGACTTTTATAGATTAACCTTGTATCTTGCAACCTTGATGTGTGTCAATTTAGGTTCATCAATTGTGAAAAAATAATATCACACTTGGATGGAGTATGCAGATGATGCTCTATAATGGAGTCCATACATGCTCCAGGTAGGGACTACATAGGAATTCTCTGTTCCTTCCTCTCAATTTTGCTGTGAATCTAAAATTGCTTTACAAAAAAGAAAAAAAAGATGACTGAAATCATAGATACTTTTGAATTTTATATATACTGCTTTTCTGTCCTTATGATAAAGTTCAAATTATAAAATAAGTACCATAAGAAATTAGCAATAATAACTAATAATGAAATTATTTAAACAATATACTATAATAAAAGATGTGAATATGTTGTCCCTCAACCTCAAGATATCTCATTTATCTTAACAACCTCAGCAAATATTTTTTTCTTTTGAGAACTTTTACCTTTTCAATTAGAGAAAGCACTTTTTGCCTTCTCTCTCTCTCTCTCTCTCTCTCTCTTTCTTCTTTTTTTCTTTTTTTGGCAAATCTGAATTGTCAACAGGACTAATTGTGCACTTTATTAAATAAAATAAAGATTACTTTTAACAGAGGCACTACCACACCACACCCATCAATCTGATAAAAGAGATGACTAATGGGCAGAGAAGTGGCAGATACAACATGAATGCACTGGACATAGAGATTATTTGTACCCTGGCAAGATTGAGTGAATGGTACAAGATTTCATCAGTTTACTGAGGTCAGCATATAATCTAAAATTTGTGAATTATTTTTGGAATTTTCAATTTAATATTTTTAGACTGTACTTGACCATAGTAATTAAAATTGAAAATAATGAAAATGTGGAAAATGGGCACTAGTTTATTAGTTTTTTCTCTTTTTCCTCTTTCAGCCCAGTTACAGGTTTATTAATTTTATTGAGTTTGTAAAGACTATTCAAACACACTTTTGTTTTCATTGATTATCACTACTATCTTTTTTTCAGTTTCATTGATTTATGCTCTTTTTTGTAGAATTTTTCTTTTTCTGGGTACTTCAAATTCAATTTCTTCTTCTTTCTCTAATTTCCTAAAGTGGAAAGTGAAAGCTTAAATTACTGGTTTTGATCTTTTTTCTTTTCTCATATATGCAGCCAAAGTTAAAAAGTTCACTCTAAGTACTGTTCTCAGTGCACCCTACAGATTTTTTATTTTGTATTTTCATTTAGTTAAAAGTCTTAATTTTTGTCTTTGACCCCTATATTATTTAGCTGTGCTATTTAATTTCCAAATGTTTATGGATTTTCCATCCATCTTTCTGTTATTGGTTTCTAGTTTAATTTTATTGTGGTTTGAAAGAAGACATTTGATTTTTACTCTTAAATTTGTCCAGGTATGCTTTATGAACCAGAATTTAGGCTATTTTGGTTAATGTTCCATGTGAGCTTGAGGAAAAAATGTGTATTTTGGTGTTGTTGGATGAAATAATCTATAGATGTCAATTATATCATGTTGATTGATGGTGTTGTTGAATTCAACTAAGTTTTTACTGAATTTCTGCCTGCTAGGTCTGTCCATTTCTAATCAGAGGGGAGGTGAAATCTCCAGTAATGGATTCATCTATTTCTCTGTATAGTTCTCTAATTTTTTTTGTCTCATGTGTTTTGACACTAATGTATTTTAACACTTTGGGATATAAACATTAAGAATTATATCTTCTCAGAGAATTGACCCACAGATCAGTACATAATATCCTCCTATATTCCTGGTAGGTTTCTTTTTTCTTCCTCCAAAGTCTGCTGGGTAAAATAAACGTAAATATTCTTGACTTCTTTCAAATAGTGTTGGCATGGCATATCTTTACCTATTTACTTTTAATTTATATGTGTCTTTCTATATTAAAGTGGATTTCTCATAGTCAACATATAGTAAAGTCTTGGGGTTTTTAAAATATTGATACTTTATTTTAGTTGGTACATCTTGACTACTGTTATTCAAAGTAATTATTGATACAGTTGGAATGATATTACATCATATTTGTTAGTTTCCTATTTGTTGCCATGGTTCTTTTCCTTACTTTTGTATTCCAAGTTTATTTTGTCTATTGTGATCTTTAGTATCTTATATGATTTAATTTTATTTTCATTTTTAGCATATCAATTCTATGTCCTATTAATCTTTTTTGACAGTTGCTCTAGAGTTTTCAATATAGATTTAGGAGTAATCCATGTCTTTTCAGACAAAAGTATACCAACTTCACAATTAGTGTGAGTACCTTAGAATAAAAATATAATCCTCCAGTAATCCCAGTGGCTTGGGAGGCTCAGACAAGATTATCTCGAGTTCAAAGCCAGCCTCAGCAATGTTGAGGCACTAAGCCACTAACCCAGTGAGACCCTCTCTCTAAATAAAATACAAAATAGGGCTAGAAATGTGGCTCAGTTGTTGCATGCCCCTGGGTTCAATCCCGGGACCAAACAAACACACAAAAAATACAATCCTAATTCCTGTCTCCCATTTCTTATATCATTAACGTTTTTCATTTCACCTATATATAAGCATACATAAGCAAAAAGATATGGTATATATGTAAGCTTGTTTAAACAAATACATTGTTGCTACTATTAGTTTGAAATAGCTGTTAAGTATTAGTTCAATCATGAATAACAAAATTAAAAGGTTCATTCTGCCCTCACTTATTCTCTACTGATCTTCGTTTCTTTGTGATATGCCTCCCAAACTTTTATCATTATGCCACTCTCTAAAGAACTTCTTTTTAATATTTATTGAAATGCAGGTCTACTGGCAACAAATTCTCAATTTTTGTATGTCTGATAAAGACTTTACTTATCCTTCATTTCTATAGGATAATTTCTCAGAATACAGAATTCTCAGTTGGTGGATTTTTTCTCTTTAACATTTTAAATATTTTGTTCCACTGTCTCCTTGCTTGCATGCTTTATGACAAGTCATATGTAAATTTTATCTGCAAAAGGAGGGGTTTTCTCCCCTCCAACTTCTTTCAGGATTTTTTCTTTTCTTTTCTTTTTTATTTTCTGCAATTGGAATATTATATAGCTGGCTGTCGTGTTTTAGGCTGGTGGTTATTTTCATAGTGTTCTCTGAGCTTCCAGGATCTGTGGTGTGGAGTCTAACATTAATTTGGGGAAGGTGTAGTTATTGTTTCAAGGTGTTTTTCTTTCTGTTATTTCTTTTTTCTCTTTCTTCTATTCCCATCACATATATATTGTACCTTTTGCAGTTGTTCCAGTTATTGCATAGTCTATTATGATTTTTTCAGCATGTTTTCCTTTGCTTTTCAGTTCGGGTAGTTTTTATTGAGATATCTTCAACCTCAGAGATTTTTTCTAGACCTCTACTTAGCTCATCAAAGACTTTCTTTATTTCTTTTACAGTGTAATGAATCCCTAGCATTTTTTGAGTTCCTTTTTAGAAATTATATTTCTCTGCTTGCATTGCCTATCTGTTTTTGCATTCTGTCTACTTTATCCATTAGATCCCTTAACATATTCATCATAATTTGCCGCAGTCCAGCTGCAGCAAAATAACCAGGGGGTGACGAACAACTTGTATAGATTGATATAGCAGGAGTGGGAGCCGTTTATTGTAGGACAGGAGGGGTATATATACATTACACACAGCTTATCTTAATTAACATAAACTAGATTTCACAGTCAACCAATAAGCAATCTCCACACTTAATGGCTCACTGGTGTTACTTCAGTTACTTCACAAACCACTCCCTCTGGCAAAATGCCAGGCGCCATCCTGACTTGTTTACAGACCCTAACAATAATTTTTTCAAGGAACCAATCTGTTTATTCCAACATCCCTGCAACACCTGAATCTCCTTCTGATGCTTGTCATGAATCTTCAGGCTGTTTTTATTTCCATTTAGTATGCATTTTTAAAATATGGCCAGGCATAATGCTGTGAGTAATACTTTAGACACATGATAATAAGGAGAATTCTGTAGTCCTGTGATTAGGGGTCAGCCTTCATAAGTCTATGCCTTTGGCTTCAGGATTGTGAACTCACAATCCTGTCTCCCCTTACCTTTGCCGTGACTGAATAGCTAGACCACTCAGGAATTTTGTATTTCTTTTATCCCATATGGAAGGCTAGAGTCAGTTGTAATTGGATGATTTCTTTCCCCTGGATCAGTTACTAAGTTTAGATACAATCAGCCTTCCACATCCATAGTACCACATCTATGGTTTCAACCCACTGAAGATTAAAAGTATGCAAAAAAATCCATCTATACTGAACATGTATAGACTTTTTTACTTATTATTCCCTAAGGAATACAACATAACAACTATTTACATGATATTTATATTAACTATGTTACTATTATGATTTGGGTGTGATGTGTCCCCTTTGGTTGTGAAGTGTCCCCCAAAAGCTCATGTGTGAGACAATACAAGGCAATGACTTATTATGAGAGCATTAACCTAATTAGTGAATTAATCCCATGATGGGATTAACTGGGTGGTAGCTAAAGGCAGATAGGTTGTGGTTGGAGGTGGTGGGTCATTGGGGGTATGGCTTTGGGGTATGGATTTTAGCCAGTGAAGCTTCTCTCTACTTTCTAATCATCATGTGAAGCACTTCCCTCCACCACACTGTCATGATGTTCTGCCTCTCCTTTAGTCCAGAGGAATGGTGCCTTTGAAATTGTGAGCCCTCAAGTAAACTTCCTTCCCCAAAGTTGTTCTTATCAGGTCTTTTAGTCACAGCAGAAAAAAGCTGGCTAAAACAATTAGGTATTACAAGTAATCTAGACATGATTGAAATTACATGAAAGGATATAGAGAGAGACTACATTGAAATACTAAACCATTTTATATAGTATAAATGAGTATGCACGGATTCTGGTATTCATTGTGGGGCCCGAAACAATCTCCTTGGGATACAAAAAGACAACTGTAGTTTTTCCTCAGGGCAAATTTTGTTAAGTAACAGAATGCACTGGAGTGTTTGTAGATAGTTCTTTTTCTCTCTCCCTGTTGGTAATATAAAGGGGATTTTTCTTCCTTATTCATTGCAAGAAATTGGTAGATTTTCAGGAGATAAAACTCACAAAATTATGAGGATCTTGCCTGTGACTGAGTCCCCTGAAGTTGTTATCCCCTGGTTTCCTTCACATTGACACTCTAGTCAATTACAGTTTCTAGTACAGCACTGGTTCTTATGTAAGTTTCAGCATGTGAGTCTTTGCTTCAGTAAGTTAAGACTCCTTGTATTCCTATCTGTTTCTCCAATATTGGGGACCATTGTTGATCCTGTGTCCTCACTACCCATCCAAGAAGAGATGTCAATTTTTTAGTTCATTCACATTTTTACTTGTTAGGTTGAAGCAGTAATTTCTGAGGTTCCTAACTTGTACCAGAAACTAGAAAAGCAATTTTCTCTTTTTATAAATCTTTAAAGAGTAGAAAATGAAGTTAGTAGCCTAGATTTACTAAACTACTTGCATTAAAAGCAAAAGAAGAAAAGTTAGTATCTAAGCACTTTTTTTAGAAATAAAAAGAAATACATTTTTAAACACAGAAACAGTATTTCATAAATATGTCCAGGTTTTGAGGATTCCAGGTGTGGTAGAGGAGAAATTTCAGATGATAGAGCTCAGTTCCTGATAAATGCAAACTGTGCCCAAATCAAGCACCATGATGAAATCTATTCTGCCACAATTATTATGAGAAGGAATGAACTCCTTTGAATTACAACACTCAAATGTAATTCTAACTCTCCCCTCCTCTTCCTAAGACCTAGTCCTTTAAAAAAAAAAAAAAAAAAGGCCTTTCTACTCCAAGATTCCCTTCCTCTTGAAAAAAATGCATGATACCCACCCTGGTATTCCTTTTCAACTTCTAGTGCCAATGTTATACAATAAACTAGTATTAGTATCTTGATGATTAGGGACAAGAAACATGAAGTATTACATAGTCACAGATAAGGATTTGGAAGCAAAATAAATAAAGATAGTTAGGAGGATACGTATGTGTGAGCTTGGGTTTGCCTTTTATTTGCTACAACTTGCTTAAGAAATGAAATCTGATATGCCCTAATGTTAGAGGACAGGTTTTTGTAGGGTTGGCTTCAATTTTTTTAATTAAAATTCTGTTTAATTATTGAATTACACATACCATGCATATCCTTGTATGTCCTATATAATACAAAACTAGAGAACTGAGAAATTAATATAAGCTCAAAGGACTAAACTAACTTCTATATCATTTGAATAAAAGCAACATGACACAGAAATCATAAATATGATGTCCAAATCTTGACTGTTCTTCTAATTATTTAAAAATATGCATTAATATCATAACTTTTACAAATTAGAAAATTATTTTTTACAAAAATTCCATTATGTAAATTATTAATATTTCAAATGTTTCTAAAAGAATAACACATTTTTTTTTCAAATAGAAACACAACCAAATACAACAATTACTGCACTAAATATAATAAAGGTCAATTTTCTTGAAATAGTAGCTGAGCTATTTTTTATAGAGTAGAAACTCACACATTTCTTTATTATAAAGTTACTATATTCAAAGTAACATTGTACTGAGTAAAATATTATGTGACACTTGTTGAAAAGTGCATTAAAATTAATAGAAGTAAAATTAAAGATAACATTTTTCTTATTGAATGAGATTTTTTTTAACATGACTTGAAGTTGAAATGTCTAGTTTAAACAGGTTTGGGCACTTCCAGTATGTCCACTGAGTTATAAGAACTACCTACTTCGTGGCTAAAACTCTGTCCCTAAGTTATGGATATAAATATGAAAATGTGTCTTATATCAGTTGTCACCCTCAGGAAACTGGCCTTTACTCAAATCCTTTTGATGTCTTCAGAATTCCTTTTCTCTTCCTCTCTGTTGCCAGAAGTTTCACACGTTGAGACAAAGAATGAGCAAAACTAAGCAGTATGAGGCAATTTGGACTTGTAATTCTCAAATTGTTCAGGTACATTTTTTCATAATAGAGATTCCTCAAAAAATTAATAAAAGAACTACCAGATGATCTACGGATACCTCGTTTGGGTATATACCCAAAGGAATAAAATTACCACTTCATAAGTTTTAATATGCTGTTCTAGAATGATTGCAATATTATTGACACTAGACACCTTATGGAAACAACAAAAGTATCAGTCCAGTCAATAAATGAAAGAACAAAAAAAATGTGATATACAGTTTATGATTGTGGTTGTGTTTAATAAGCCAGGAATAGAAAGAAAAATACTTTATGATCTCATATGTATAATTAAAAATATTAATCAATTATATAGAAACAGTAGAGTAGAAAGGTGGATGGTGGTTGCCAGCAGGGAGGTGGATGGCAAGATATGGGTCAAAGGACAAAAAGTTGTGGTTGTACAGACAGAATAAATCTACATATCCTCATGCAAGTTGAGGACTATAGTTAGAAATATTGTGTTATACACTGGTAATTTTCCAAGAGAGTAGATTTTAGACATTCTTACCATTAAAAAAAAGAAGGTAACTACATGAAATGTTGGACTTGTTAATTCTACAACTCATATATATATAAATGAAGACAAGTATAAAAATGTTCATGCTATGAACCTCAACTTTATGCAATAAAAATGAATAAAATTCTTGGAAGAGAAATTTCATAAATATAAAGAATTGCAGAGTTGTAAGCTACTGAAATGCCACAGACCAAAAAAGGGATTTCAGGATGTTTCACTCAGAAACTCAAGTGCTGATATAAAGGAAGAGAAAAATATGATGAGTGACAACAATGGAGAAAGGATGGTGAAGCATGTGATATCCTAAAAAGGTCCCAAGCAATGGTTGAAGGAGAATAGTAACCAGGCATGGAAAAGAGCCAGATGGAAGGGAAATGTTATATCAGTCAGTGAATATTTGGCAGCATTTAAATGTTGATCCAGAATTCCTGTTCCTGTATGTAAGGGTGTGAGGGTGTAAGGGTGGCCAATCTGGAATCTGGGAGTAGATACTGACATCTGCAATCTTAGAATAGTTCAATTTCTTCCTCTCACCTTCCTCCAGGTGAGAGGAAGAAATTCCAAAGACTTTTTGAGTTGGCAGTTGACTCTGTTACCTTGAATTTTGTCATCCGCCTTCTTCCTCTTTCAGAGGATTATTACTAATTCTTCTCTCTGTGGTTTCTTAGGGTTTCTTTCAAAGCTCTTGAATAATTTAATTACCTGCTTAAAACCCAAAAGAAGGACACAAAGAGTTCTCTAAAATCTGAACACTTTTCTCCCTATATTACACATTTCTGTTATCAGTACTGCACAGTTTGCCTGAATTTTAAAGGTAATTACACTTGTAAAATGCTAAAGACCCCACATTTGTGTTTTAACATCCACACCAGTGAATTTCTGGTAGAGGTATTTATGCCAGATTCATTTTCACCCTTGGAGAATATGATACTGCTTTTGTTATCTTCTCTCTGGCATGACATGTAATAAACCACCTGATATTTATAGCAATGCCCTTTTTCTTTCTACATACAAACCGCCTTCAACTGAGAATTTTGATCCTTTTGCTATAGAACATTGGGTTCTCAGTAGCATTTCTAAATTAGGGAATTGGACTGTTAAACCTTTCTCTATTACCCATGTTCAATGTCACCTTTCTGGCTTTTTTTCAGCATGAAAGATTTTTGCCACCTGTCCTCCTGCCTTCTGCCAAGTCTAGAATATGAGGTGTTAGCTCTTGTCCAACCCTATTCCTTATCTATTGAAATTGTTCATGGGTTGACCTGCAGCATTCAACCAAAAAGCTATGACAGTAACCTGCTCAAACGTGGTTTGAATAGAAGGAATGAATGTTGCAAGTACAAATGTAACTGAAAAAGTCAGGGAGTAATGGTAAAATATTTGTCAAACTAAATGACTATGAACGGCTTTGACCTTCGATATAATTACTGCCTAAATTATCTTCAGGAAAACTGTCAACTATATATCCTACAAACGTGTACAGATACACACACACACACACACACACCAACGCCGTGAGGGTGAGGTACTGATTTTTTTTTTTTAGGTCAATTCCTCAGGGTTCCTTTTTCTACCTTATTTTTCTCAGGGCCATCTATAAATCTTTGACACAGCTTGTGTTGGTTATTGCAAATCTGTAGCTCCATATAATTGTAGAATTTATGGATAAAGTGTTTTTCTTATGACAATATAGATTACATTACTGTGTCTCCATGGCAAGTTACTAAGTTGAGCCTCAATGTATATAAATAACACTAGTTTCACTCACCCTCTTTGGATTATTCCAAAGTTATACAGACAGATACCATTTGTTTCGGTATTCTTCCTCACAAGCACAGCACAGTGAATCTGAGGTCCAATGAACTATCTTAAGTGCCAGTGAACAGATTGACAACTCCAGGACCTCTTTATCTGATACTTTGTTCAGTCATTTGATGCTAAGCATGGCAGGCAAGACCCACCAGCAAAACACATTTGGAATGGTAACATAATACCCTATATGCTTATGGTAGATTAAACAGAACCACTGCTCTGTGACTCCAAAAGAGAAAAGTCTCAGAATATCATATATTTTAGGAAATTATCCTAAATGACAAATATACATTGCCTCAAATATTTAGCCTTTCTACATTACCAATGAATGAAGACTACTTTTGAGCCTGGTGAAAGGAAATGTAGGAGAATTTGAAGACAAATGCCATGTAAGAAAATTTCTAAATAAAAATGTACCAGTAAACTAATGACTTTTCTCAAGTCATTTTAAATCATCATAATGGGACAAAACAGAAACATCTTTAAAAATATATGTCTATACACACACACACACACACACACACACACATATGAAGTATATGAATGCCTTATTTCCACTGGGATAATTGCTATCATTGCCATCATTTACTTTCTACATAAATTTGTATTAAAAGCATACACACACACACACACAGAGGTTTTGCCTGTTTTAATATGTCTGTATCAATTATATATTCTATATTATTTTACAAATTTTGTGTTATTACATTTGTCAGATTATACTTATGAAATTCCTTCACGTGGGTAAGTGTGGCTTCAATTCATGCATTTTCATGATTACATAATAGTGTAGTGCATAAAAATGTCACAATTCAATTATTGCCATATTTTTGGTTGGAGGTTATGGTAGATAATGGATTCATGAAAAGTTAGAATTCATGTGTCTTTCCATAACTTTTTTTCTTTCACAGTGTTTGACTTTTTAAAAAGTACTCCTTTCTATTCTTTTAAAGTGGGTTATAAAGATATTTTACTGGGTAGTCTTCCAAAATTTTAAAGGTTTTCTTTTTTGCATTAGTGACTTTATTTGCCTGGAATTGGTTTTCATATATTGTATAATAAGGAAAGAATTCAGGTTTATTACAAAAGAAATGATGACTGCGTTATGCCATTAGCAATCATGCTGTGGATGTAATTTATCAGATTAATTTGGATATTTCTTTCTCTTTTTTTGGAGTGGTAGTTTCCTAAGATTGCTGTAACAAAATACCACAAGCAGGATGGCATGCAATAGCAAAAATTTATTCTCACAGTTACAGAGATTGAAAGTCTGAAATAGAGGCTTAGCAAGGATAATGCTCCCACTGAAATCTGTGGGAGAATATTTCCTTTTCTCTTTTAGCTTCTGGTGTTTGTCAGCAATCTTTAGTTTTTCTTAGCTTGTAGGTACATCACTCCAATATCTGCTTCTATTATTACATCTTCTCCCTGCATGTCTGTGTCTCTGCATCTGCCATCTCTGAACCTGTACATATGACATACTGAATTAAGGGCCCACCCTTCTCCAGTAGGACCTCCTCTTAGCTAATTATCTCTGTAATAAATCCATGTCCAAATAGCTTCACATTCTGAAATACTAAAAATTAAGACTTTTTTTGAGGAGTACAATTTGACTCTTCCTTATTTCACTGAAAGAAAATTCACAAATGACTGTTGAATGTGGGTTCATATTCATACTTATGTTTGGTCATTAATTATTTCTTTATGAGAGTAGCCTTTAAACTTTTATTTTCCTATCTCTTCCATCATTTTTCCCATTACAAGGAGACTTTTCTAACCTACATAAGATGCCTCTACACTAATTTTGTTCTGCCTTCTTTTTTCACATTCCACTACTTTTTTCTTTTTTTCACAGTTAATATTTACTCAGGTTTAAACACATTGATTTAGGTTTACAAATATTTTACCATTTACTTCTTAAATCTTTCTTATAGAATTATTTTCCTTCATTCTTAATTGTATGCTTTGGAAGTTCCTATAGTGAGATTCTGTTGGTAGGAAAATCTTTGGAAATTTCTGTTTTAATTTTGTTCTTTGGGAAACATTTTCCCCCCACTCAAAATATTTATCTGGGGACATGTATAGAATCTGGAAGTTACTTTCCCTCTAAATTTCAAAGAATTTATTCCATTGTCTTTTGGTTTTCATTGCTGATGTAGAGGAATCAGCTGTAATACTAATTACTACTCTTTTGTTGGTAATAGTTCTATTCAATCAGTTTTCAAGTTGTTTAGTGGTCTGCAGTTTCACTAGAAGTTCTAACAGCAAAGCTCAATTATTTATCCTTAAAATTCTTTGAAATTCTTGAATCTAAGGATTCCTATGTTAAAAAGCCATTAGTAATTCTTAATCATTAAGGAAACATTGCCTTTTCCTATGTGAATCATATACCTTTATATATCTATAGATAGATAGATAGATAGATAGATAGATAGATAGACAGATAGATAGATCTTAAGCAGGATAAATGTTAATAGATAAATCTGGGTAAAAGTTATAAGAGTGTTCCATATATTATCTTTTAACTATTTGTAAGTTTAAAATTATTATCAATTGTTATCATATAAATAAAAACAACATTTTGGTTTTGTTACAATTTTTCTTAGACTCACTTGATCCTTGCTCCTATCTGTACTTGTTTTTGAGTCTATTTTTATATTTTCACTAAAGCTTATTTTTATTATCCTACATATATTCTATAATTCTAATATGTAAAATCCTTAGGATAATTATTTTGACAGTTATGATCTCTGATCACTCCCACTCATTTAGCTTGTTAATGTGTTCTGTAATTTTTTAGTGGTGTGTATTAATTATTAAGAGTGGTGAGTTTCATTGTGGAATATTTGTACATGTATGCAATATCATTTGATCAGTTTAATTCCCCATTACTTCCCCTTATCTTTCTTCCTCCCTCCCACTTGTTCCCTTCCTCTACTCAAAAGGTTGCCCTTCTAGTTCAGAACACTTTTTTTTTCTCTTTCTCTCTTTCCCTCTAGTTTCCACATATGAGAGTTTATTTAACTGCCTGGAATAAATCCATAGAGATATTCAAGCCCTGGGTTAAATGAAGTTGCTTTTTTCAAGGAGAATTTTATTTATTCCAGTATAGGCTGAATTTTCACCCCCTCTAAATGCACCTTGAAGCTCTAACCCCCAGCATGACTGCATTTGGAGACAGAGCTTTTAAGGGGGTAATTAAGGTTAAATAAGGTCATAAGGCTTGGACTTCAATCTGATATGACTGGGGCTCCAACAAGAAGAAGCGACATGGAGGGTAAGTACACAAAAAGACAGCCACCTGCATGACAAGGAAAGAAACAGTATAAACCAAACCTGTCAGCATCTTAATCTTGAACTTCAGCCTCCATAATATGAGAAATTAAATTTCTGTTATTTAAGCCACCAAGCCAGGTATTTTGTTTTGGCTTTCCTAATACTTCTCCCAGGAATCCCAAGGCTCTACCAATCCTGGATAGCCTAGCATCATGTTTCAATTTAGATCCTTCCATAGGGTGCAGACTTACAAAGTGAGTTCTAACCCAGATAAGAGAAGGTCATAATATAAAGAAGTTGTCCAGAATTAAGTTTAAGTTAAGTGCCATACTAGTAAATGCTATTCTGATCTTCTCATTTGTATCTTTTTTTTATGATTTTTTTTTTATTTTACATTTTTTTTATTGGTTGTTCACAACATTACAAAGCTCATGACATATCATATTTCATACATTAGATTGAAGTGGGTTATGAACTCCCAATTTTACCCCAAATGCAGATTGCAGAATCACGTCGGTTACTCATCAGAAATTGTCTTCTTCCTAAATCTCTGTGACCTATAATAGAATACCCTTGTCATTAAAACTATGATGGGCAAAAAGAGAACAGGAAAGAAATGTATCTTTTTTTCTTCCAAATACAATTTTTTTCTAATAATTTATTTTTAGAGAGTTAAGTTAATTGTGCATGCGCCCCCTCTCCCCTCCCACTCTCTCTTTCTCCTTCCCTCCCTCTCTTTCTTGGGATTCATCCCAGGGGTACTTTATCGCTTTTTTTTTTTCAATTTATAGAAAGCGCCTAAGCATCTCACTAAGTTACTAAAACTCGCCTCAAACTTGTGATCCTCCTGCCTCAGCCTGCCAACTACAGTTACTGGGGTTGTAGGTGTGTGCCACCAGTTTGGGCACATTTTTTTCTTTATAATTGTTTTTGACACTTTATTTTTAAATTATAATAACATTAAAAAGATACTGCATTGTATTGAATACACAGTTTCCTTCATTTGATGCCTTCTGTAATTTATTCTTCTTCACGTATTCTCAGATACCTCTGGAGGAATCCATAGAACTTTAAAACCCACAGCTGAAAAACCACTTGGTAAAAATACTTCCTTTCCCATCTGCGTAGTTTCTATATTTCTTTAAGGCTAGTCTCCAATTCTCTTTGCATCTCAGTGCCCATGGAACCCACAGTCTTATGGTAAAGATAGACATTGAACTTAATAACCACAGTGAGGTAAATTAAGTAGTATGACAGATCAGACACAGGGCATTGTGAGGATATAGGAAGACTCTGCTAAACTCAGGTCAGAAAAATGCACTCTAGAAGAAGGGATGGAGCTTCAGAGAGGGATCTAAGTTCTAGCTGAGCTCTCATTTCTGTTAGCCAGAGTGAGATAGCAATAAGGATACTCTAGCTAGAGCAGACAGCATTGTCATATCTCTCAGGCAGGAGCTAGCATGTGTAGGTAAGCACTGAGTTACTAAAACTGACCTCAAACTTGTGATCCTATGGATATGCATAGAATTGGAGTAAGAAAGAGAAGAGAAAGAGACTTGGGAATAAAGCTAGGACCAGAGTATATAAGCCATGGGCAAGGCAGGGGTCAGTATATAGTGTGAACCATCATGAGGAGCTGAGCCTTTAAACTACAGACAGTGGGAGCCATTCTGTAAGTCAAAATGCTTTTATTTGGAGGATCAGAACTTCAAATTAAGGTCAAAGCAACTCAGCAGATAGCTCTAGATGCAATAATCTGGACTTGGTCCTAGCTGCCTCATTTCCTGGGTGGCTTTCGACAAATTTCTCCACATAACATGCTCTCTATCTGAATAAACAAATAGTACTGTTTCATAGAATGTATTTCAGGTTATTTATCTAGCCCAAGGTAAGTACAGGATAAAGTCTAGCTATTGTTATTTAAATATTTGTAAAGCCATTTTGATAGGAGAGTAGAAAATGTGGTAGAGTTAATGACTAAGGTACTAATTGAAGCATTTTATGAGAGAGATGATACTCTGTAAATTAAGATGTACAATGCAGCTAAAGAAAAAATGGCAGACTTCAGTGGTAACTGTACATGTGACCCACTTGTTATTTTAATATGTACTTTCCTTTAGTATGTTCTATATTGCAATATTCTTGTTTAGTGTAACAATTCATTCATCTTGATGATAATGATCATTGTCATTTGTTCATTTGTTTCTATCCAAAGCAACATGGGACACCGTGACTACCCAAAAGTCTTACAGATGGAAGAAAAGAAAAATAGGACAGGAGAGAGTAAACCAGGAGTGAGGGAGGGACACAGATGAGGGGGGAAAGATTACTCTAGTGTATGTCAGAATTTTCTAACATTTAGTCTTCAAGCAGATGGGATTGTGAAATGAAGCCAAGAGACCAAATATCTTATAGTTGAATCTATCTCAAGAATAATACTTTGAAATTCAATGTGATACACATCTCCTAAGACTATTCTAAATAAGGTCCTGAGATAGCTGGGGGACTCCTACAAGAAATTGGCACTTATCAATTCAAAACCCATCATCTTCCCGCCTACTCTACTAATAATGACCTATTGACTGCTTCCCTTTTCAGTACCTTATGTGTATAGAAATAAATCTAGTATCCATTTAGAAGATTTATTTTCTTATCTGTGGATATGTACCCAGCTGAAAAACTATTGTAATTTATAATAATTATTTGTTTTAATAATGAAAGAATTCCTAGTGACTAATTAAGGATCATTATATAATATTATTTAAAGAGAAAAGTCAGGGAACAATTTTTTTATTCCTCTTTCCCTGAAAGTGAGTATTTTGGTTAACATTTAGTTTATTAACTTAAAACTGAGTAAATAATTTAATCTCTCCAGGCCTTGAATTTTCATCTCTTAGATTCCTTTTTTTTTAATAGCAAATACACATACATATCAAATACAAGTTGAAGACAGGTGTATACATGCTGTATCTTTTGCTAATTGTTCCAATAATGGATGAAATAACTATGTATAGCCAGAGCCTTACATACTAAATGAAACTAACCTACTAGATTTGCAAAGCTCACTTGAACTTGAATGGTTTAGAATTCCTATGACACAGGTCTACAAATCTATCATATCCCATTTTTGTTCATATACCCAAATGATCATGGAAACTGGTAAAGACAAAATTTAGTCCCCATCAAAATATGTTTAAGCTACTTCTGGGGTTTTCCCAGGGACTCTTCTTTAATGAGCTTAAAAATAAGACCTGTGGTGTTTAAGGCTCATTTCTACCTCTTGCTATTATGATGACTTTGGTCAAAGCTCTTTTCTATCTATGACCATCAATGCTACTCCACAAGTGCCCAACTGATCTGCAGATCCCTCTACCTGAATAAACTTAGCCTTTTACCTGGTCTGGCTGCATGGCTGGTGGCAATCACCATCATACCCAAGGACATTAGGTCTCACTGCTCCCAAAGTCAGGTAACACCACCCAGAAAAAGATGCTGAGTTTGTTTTCCATTTCTTCACTTTACTGTCACAGTTTAATTCAGCCTAATTAATTTTTACTGCTAACCTCTTCCCAGTAGGAGTGAAAATGAAAGCATTTGTTCTCTTTGTGGTAGCTCAGTCTCCCTCCCACATCCACAAGTATGGATCTGATTCTTTGATACCAACCAGCAAGTCATAGGATAGCTTAATATAAAGCATGTTCCTAATTGTTTATATGATCACATTTTCATATATCTTTGGCTTTTCACCCACATGTTTATGAAGAAAACAGCCACTTTTCCTTTCTCTCTCTCTCTCTTCCCCCCATCCGCCCTCCCCCATCCCCCACTTCTCCAAATACTATAATTATTTGATTCAACAACCAATAAAAGCAATCTACTTAAAATCCAAAGAGCAGTTGTGACAAGATCCCTTCTTTTAAAGAAGTAAACCAACTGGTCATGGTTCACACATTTGTGACGTTTTCAGCAATTTGGGAGTCTATTGCAAGAATGTCAAAAGCTTGAGACCAGGCTGCTTAACTTCAGCGAATCCCAGTCTCAAAATAAAATTTAAAAAAGGCTGGGGATGTCGCTCAGAAGTTAAAGAGGTTGTTCAGAATGAAAAAGGCACTGGGTTCAATACTAGGTTCAATCCCAGTACTGGAAAGAGGTGGGGGACAGGAGAGAAATTCAATAATTAAAGCAGTAAACTGAAGCAATAACTATCAAATTTAACATCTAAGAAATATCAAAAGGATACATATGAAGATAGAAATTTGATTATTCTAGAGCCAGTGTGTAGTCATTGTTTTGAGTTGTCCTTGGTAAGATGCTGTAACTTTCCCAAAATCAATGACTTCTCCTGGAAAACTACATGGCTTC
This sequence comes from Urocitellus parryii, assembly GCF_045843805.1. Classification (NCBI taxonomy): domain Eukaryota; kingdom Metazoa; phylum Chordata; class Mammalia; order Rodentia; family Sciuridae; genus Urocitellus; species Urocitellus parryii. The sequence goes on from NC_135538.1 coordinate 96,885,550, forward strand.
TAAAGATACTTTTAAAATGGCAGAAACAAAATGGTAGAATTTCTTTTGTACAATACACTTGTATTTATTACTTTCTTAAAGATGGGTTAATACTAACAAGTGCTTTGTATGTACCATTAAAAATAGATTATTTGGACTGTGGATGTGGGCTCAAGCAGTAGCGTGCTCGCCTGGCATACGCGTGGCACTGGGTTCGATCCTCAGCACCATATAAAAAAATAAAATAAAGATGCTGTGTCTACTGAAAACTAAAAAATAAATATTAAAAAAAATTTCTCTCTCTTTAAAAAAAACAGATTATAAATAAAAAGAAAAGATATATTGTGTAATAAAAATCTGTAATATTAATATTAATCAATTATCCTCAATTTCTTTTTATATCTGTGTAGGACCAACATTCCATGGACCACCATACTGATGGCACTCATGAACTCAGTTGAGGAAGGTGGCTGAGATTTCCAGAAGCTTATGTCCCATGCTGGTACCACCTTTTGCCCTGGGTATGATGTATTTGTTTCTATGTTCACATTGCTATCAAGTTGATTAAATAGAGTAATATTTAAAATAACTTATAAACCATAATACACTTTAGAAATAAAATGTATTATTATTATAAGAATATTTTAGGAGCTAGAAGCCTCATAAGAAATGCATTATCGCTTTTCAGCATTTCATATAACTATAAATGAGCTTAATGCTTTGGATATAATTTCAACTATGAATTTCTGTTCTTGTTGGACAGGTGATTCTCAATTATTACTGTTGGCATTTAAATTTCCATTATAGTAATGACTGTCCATAACCAGTGCTTAAAATCTGAGGCAGAACTGAGTACCTTATTAGCTTTCCTCTGTCACCTCACAGGAGGCTCACATCTATCTAGGAACTCATGAAGAGCATGCAGGAAATCATAGTCACCAGCCTGCTACAGGATCAAGAAAGCCAAGCTTAGATCACTGAAAATCAAGACTTTCAATTACATTTTTTTAAGATCATCAAAGATAGAAAAAAGATTACAAAATAATTTGAATTCATGTTTAGTATCTTTCAGTAATTACAATTCTTAAGACATTGGATTCATGACTATGAATGTAAGAATAGTAAGATCTTTATGTACATAATCAGATTTATTATGATCTTAATATGTGAAAAGCCTTGTTCTAGGTTCTTTACCAATTTTAATGACTTAACCTGTAAGATTGACATAAGGAACCATATAATTTCACCACTGGTTTAAAGACTAAAAATAGAGGCATTAAAGATTAAGTAGTTTAGCTAAGGTCACACATCAGTGGAGGACAAAGCAGGCCTTCCCACTCCCTAGGTTGGCTCCATGTTCTTCACTCTGAATCACTAACCTATATATTCTTATATTTAAGAGAACTGACTTTTTAAGGAAACAAATCATCTAGTTAACCATAGGTCCTCTATATATTCTCAAAACCTCTCCTGGAAGGTGCAAAGGGGAAAGAAGCAGTCACTGCAATACGTGCATACTGCTTATTATACCTCTGTATGTCTACTCTTATTATTATTATTATTATTATTATTATTATTTTTAGTTGTGCATGGACCTTTATTTGACTCATTCATTGTAGGTGGCACTGAGAATCTAACCCAAGTCCTAACACATGTGAGACAAGCACTCTACCACTGAGTCACAACCCCAGCCCATCTACTCTTATTTCATTATCCCAAAATGTCATTTTTATAAGCATCTTTGAAACAAAGCAATCACGTTTGTATGAATAGCTGAATAATTCATAATAGAAGTGATCAATAAAACCTGATAATTTTCATGAACTGAAAGAAGCATTAGATGTAGAACCAAGGACAGTTTGAAAGAATATAAAAATAATAAAAATATATGTCAAAGGTAAGCAATATGAAAGCCAGCAGTCACCTCTGAGAGGAAAAGCATGTCACAGAACACCACAGACTGTGTGTAATTTAATATTTTAAGTAAAAATTAAGAAGGATGAATCATTTTATCTAGTGCCAGATTTCCTAGATACATAATAGAATATAACTGAAAGGTGACTCCCTAAAGTCCACACAGCCTTCATTTGAGAGAAACCATTAATGCACTTGAACTCAGATACCAGCAATAGACTCAGCTATGAGTCACTTCAGCTTGGAATGCAAAAAAAAAAAAATAGCACCAAGAAGATGGAATAATCTGGAAATAGTTCTGAGGACCTGTAAAATTTGCTGCTATCTTCCTTCCTTTTTGAATCTGTGAGAAATTACAGATCATTTCTTGGGAGTGCATTCTGCACAGTTTTGCACTAGTAAGTTTCCAGACTGGAAGTGAAAATAGTGTGTGTAGAGAAAAATTGAACTAGAGATACCCAGGGAAACAGAACCATCACAGCCTTTAGTCAGTGATCTCCAACCTTCTTAAACATTAGAAAACTTTCAGGTTAGTTTTGAAATCTCAAAGCCCAGGATGCAAACAAGAAAAATAAAAGGAAATTATCTGGAGGTGACACCCCTGAGTTAATTATTATTTGAAGCTGCAAAGGTTATAAACTATTTCTGTATAAGCATTTCTCACACATTAACTTGCGATACAATCACACTCAAGGTTTGTTGAAAGGCAATTGCTGGTTGCTGAACCCCAAATTTCTGACTGAAGTCTGGGCTGGCACCCAAGAGTTTATATTTCTTACCAGTGTCAAGAGGGTATTACAGTTGGTGATCAGAGGGTGTACATGATAGGAATTTGACCTCTGAAGAGGAAGGAGGTCAAGGGGGGAGGGTCAGGAAAGAAGGGAATGGATGGGTGGAAATTATCAAAGTTTGTCATTTATGCAGGCAATAATATACCATGATGAAACTCATTATTTAGTACAATTGATATACACTAATAATAAAAAGTGTTTGGCCTCTGATTTTGGTGATCAGAGCCACTGTTAGAGGTAAATATGTTGAAATTGAGGAGATCTTTCTGTGGGGTGAGCCTAGAACCTCACCTAGGTACTTTGGGAGCCCTGCAAATCTTGGGATACATACACAGTATGTTCAGACAGTGACTAAACCCTAACCCCTTTCAATATCCTACCTTATCCTGTGATGAACTACCTTCTCATAAGACCAGGTTTTCAGCTCACTGTCAGCTTGGTGTTAGTTGCACTCCATTGGTAGTCCTATTGGAAATTCAGTCAATTTAGTTCAGCCATACTCTGCTTTCCCATGACCTTCTAGAGACAGGAGGTTAGAGCTTCAAAGAAGTTTTGTCACCTAATATTCTGATTATCTTTTATTTCAGACTTTAACTACCTCTCCTCTCACCATGGCCAAAGAATTGTAACTATTTTAAAAAATATTATCAAAAAATAATAACAAATAATCCATTCTTAATAAATCCTCTGCTCTCTGGTATTTTTTAAAAAGATTTTTTTTTAAAAAATTACTTTCTAGGCAAATTTAGAATAGTAAAGTAGTAATTCCAGTTTGATGTCTACCTTTATAAAACCCTTGTTTTTTCTCTAACCAGGAAACACACAATTTTTCCATGCACGAGGCCTTATATTCAAGCCCCAGCTCCACCAAAAAATATATATGTATATTTTTTACTTCCCCCATAAACTATTCCTGGTATTTTGAAATGTGTATCAGGTTGTCTAGAGTAAACAGCAATTTCTCTGCCATTTTTAAATCTCTTACATCTTCCAATGTTCTATATTGTAAATCAGATTCCATGGAGAATAAACTGATGATAAATTTAAAACTAATTTCAATAAATACATTATTTTAATTTTTTATTTGTTTTAATTAGTTATACATGACAGAAGAATGCACTTTGATATGTCATACATAGGTGGGATATAATTTATCATTTTTATGAGTGTACATGTTGTAGAATCACATTGGTAATGCAGTCATATATTTACATAAAATAATGATGTCTGTTTCATTCTACTATCCTTCATTTTTTTTATTGGTTGTTCAAAACCTTACAAAGCTCTTGACATATCATATTTCAAACATTAGTTTCAAGTGAGTTATGAACTCCCATTTTTACCCCAAATACAGATTGCAGAATCACATCGGTTACACATCCACATTTTTACATAATGCCATATTAGTAACTGTTGTATTCTGCTACCTTTCCTATCCTCTACTATCCCCTCTCCTCCCCCATCTTCTCTTTCTATCCCATCTACTGTAATTTGTTTCTCTCCTTGTTTTTTTTCCAATTCCCCTCACAACCTCTTATATGTAGTTTTTTATAACAATGAGGGTCTCTTTCCATTTCCATGCAATTCCCCTTTTCTCTCCCTTTCCCTCCAACTTCGTGTCTCTGTTTAATGTTAATATTTTCTTCCTGCTCTTCCTCCCTGCTCTATTCTTAGTTGCTCTCATTATATCAAAGAAGACATTTGGTATTTGTTTTTTAGGGATTGGCTAGCTTCACTAAGCATAATCTGTTCTAGTGCCATCCATTTCCCTGCAAATTCCATGATTTTGTCATTTTTTAGTGCTGCGTAATACTCCATGGTGTATAAATGCCACATTTTTAATCCATTCATCCATTGAGGGGCATCTGGGTTGGTTCCACAGTCTAGCTATTGTGAATTGTGCTGCTGTGAACATCGATGTGGCAGTATCCCTTTCCCCACATCCTCTCCAGCACTTGTTGTTGTTTGACTTCATAATGGCTGCCAATCTTACTGGAGTGAGATGGTATCTTAGGGTGGTTTTGATTTGCATTTCTCTGACTGCTAGAGATGGTGAGCATTTTTTCATGTACTTGTTGATTGATTGTATGTCCTCCTCTGAGAAGTGTCTGTTCAGGTCCTTGGCCCATTTGTTGATTGGGTTATTTGTTGTCTTATTGTCTAATTTTTTGAGTTCTTTGTATACTCTGGATATTAGGGCTCTATCTGAAGTGTGAGGGGTAAAAATTTGTTCCCATGATGTAGGCTCCCTATTTACTTCTCTTATTGTTTCTCTTGCTGTGAAAAAACTTTTTTTGTTGATTCTTGCTATTAACTCTTGTGCTATGGGTGTCCTGTTAAGGAATTTGGAGCCCGACCCCACAATATGTAGATCGGAACCAACTTTTTCTTCTATCAGATGCAGAGTCTCTGATTTGATATCAAGCTCATTGATCCATTTTGAGTTAACTTTTGTGCATGGTGAGAGGAGGGGATTCAGTTTCATTTTGTTGCATATGGATTTCCAGTTTTCCCAACACCATTTGTTGAAGATGCTATCCTTCCTCCATTGCATTCTTTTAGCCCCTTTATCAAATATAAGATAGTTGTAACTTTGTAGATTAGTCTCTGTATCCTCTATTCTGTACCATTGGTCCACCCACCTGTTTTGGTACCAGTACCATGCTGTTTTTGTTACTATTGCTCTGTAATATAGTTTGAAATCTGGTATTGCTATACCACCTGATTTACACTTCCTGCTTAGAATTGCTTTTGCTATTCTGGGTCTTTTATTTTTCCATATGAATTTCATGATTGCTTTATCTATTTCTACAAGAAATGCCATTGGGATTTTGATTGGCATTGCATTAAACCTATAGAGAACTTTGGGTAATATCGCCATTTTGATGATGTTAGTTCTGCCTATCCATGAACAGGGTATATTTTTCCATCTTCTAAGATCTTCTTCTACTTCTCTTTTTAGAGTTCTGTAGTTTTCATTGTATAAATCTTTCACCTCTTTTGTTAGGTTGATTCCCAAGTATTTTATTTTTTTGGAGGATATTGTGAATGGAGTGTTTTTCCTTATTTCCGTTTCAGAAGTTTTGTTGCTGATATACAGAAATGCCTTTGATTTGTGTGTGTTGATTTTATATCCTGCCACTTTGCTGAATTCATTTATTAGTTCTAGTAGATTTTTTGTAGACCCTTTTGGGTCTTCTAGGTATATAATCATGTCATCAGCAAATAGTGATAATTTAATCTTCTTTTCCAATTTTTATGCCTTTAATTTCTTTCGTTTGTCTAATTGCTCTGGCCAGTGTTTTGAGAACTATATTGAATAGAAGTGGTGATACAGGGCATCCCTGTCTTGTTCCAGATTTTAGAGGGAGTGCCTTCAATTTTTCTCCATTCAGAATGATGCTAGCCTGGGGCTTAGCATAGATAGCTTTTACAATGTCAAGATAAGTTCCTGTTATCCCTAGTTTTTCTAATGTTTTGAACATAAAGGGATGCTGTACTTTGTCGAATGCTTTTTCTGCGTCTATCGAGATGATCATATGGTTCTTATCTTTAAGTCTATTGATATGGTGAATAACATTTATTGATTTCCGTATATTGAACCATCCTTGCATCCCAGGGATGAATCCTACTTGATCATGGTGCACAATTTTTTTGATGTGCCTTTGTATCCGATTGGCCAAAATTTTATTGAGGATTTTTGCATCTAGGTTCATCAGAGATATTGGTCTGTAGTTTTCTTTCTTTGAGGTGTCTTTGTTTAGCTTCATTTTAAAAGAAAGACATAAACTAGATTTTTCCATGGCATTGAAGCATGTAAAAGGAGTCACATAAACTCTAGGTAAATGGTATTTTTATGGTGTCTTGATTTCCACACAGGTGTTCTTCCCTTGAATTGGGTAAGAGTTTAACTTGAAGAGGATAGGAAAGGTAGCAGAATACAACAGTTACTAATATGGCAGTATGTAAAAATGTGGATGTGTAACCAATGCGATTCTGCAATCTGTATTTGGGGTAAAAATGGGAGTTCATAACCCACTTGATTCTAATGTATGAAGTATGATATGTCAAGAGCTTTGTAATGTTTTGAACAATTAAAAAAATAAAAATAAATTAAAAAAAACTAGATAGAATGTCAGTCTTATCCATTCTGCTTTTTCCAAAACCTTTCCTTGGAAGGTGTCAATTTTAATTTTTTCTTCCAGATGGGGAGAAATGAGAGAATTGATGATTTATTCTTTTCAGACATTGGTAGGAAAAAAGTGCCTTAAGAAAGAAGCTAAAATGCAATTTGACAACCTCAATCTGTTAAACTAGAGTGAAATCCAAATTATGTAGACCATGAATATAGTTTCTCATCATAATACAGCAGGATGGATCTAAGCTTTTAATCATATTTAAACTGAACAGGCACTGCTGAATTCCAAGAAGAGAATGCTGTTACTTGTAAGTAAGCTATGACCTCCTCCTGCCTCAGCATCAGGACAAGAATTGAACCAGACATTACACTAGAAATTTAAGAAAATATACATTTTTTTATTATTGAAAATAAAATTTTTTAAAATAGGTGAATTCTAAGGGACTGTGTGTGTGTGTGTGCTGCATGAAGTGTTTTTTAAATAAGGTCTTTATTCAGCGTCTCTTTTATGTTTTTGCTAATAGGATGTGTTCCTATTTCTTAGGTGTATATTGAAGTCTATTCTTTATATTTCAGGGAATTTTGCATGTGAGTGTGTAGCACCTGAAGATCAAGCCACCAATATCATAAATAGTGTTTTTACTTATTTGGGTGGATTCCAGGAGAACAAGAAACTGGAGAGGCACATAAAATATGGGGTTCTTCTGTGGAAGATTTGTCATTTCCAAGTATAATTTTACTTCCACTTGCCTCATATCTAATTTATCAGTAAGTCCTTTTGAATCTATCTGAAAAAAATGACTCAGTCTGCTATTAGGTTTATCATTATTTTCTCCACATGATTTTTTTTCTTTACAATATTTAGAAATAGCCTTCTAAGGTCCCCGTGGCTACAGTCTTTTAATTCTTCTTCCACACAGAAAGCAGAGTGACCTTTCTAAAATATTACTTTCCTTTCCTTAAAACACTTATATGGCCTCTAATTGCATTTAGCATGAACTCCATCAAGACCAAAAAAGATCTTTCTCCCTATCTATAATTTTATTTCAAATCAGATAAACTCTCACTCAGTAAGCTCCCCACCTGTCCTCTTTTCGGTTTCTATCTCTTTTCTGACTCAAGATTTTTGCTAGGAGTACTTTGTCTTCCATTTTCTTTTCAGATATCTTTTTATCCTTCAAATATCAACTAGTTATCATCTTTGACTTCTTGGTCACTCTGTCTAAAGTGTTCTCCTTTGAATCTTATAAGGAACACTTTGACGTGATGGTTCTGTTTCCTTGGGCAACTGTAGTTCAGTTTTTCTCTACACACACTATTTTCACTTCCAGTCTGGAAACTTACTGATGCAAAACTGTGCAGAATGAACTCCTGGGAAATTATCTGTGATTTCTCACTTATTTTTATTTTTTGGCAAGGGGCAGGTACCAGGGATTGAACTCAGGTGCACTGGACCACTAAGACACATCCCCAACCTTATTTTGTATTTTATTCAGAGAGAGGATCTCACTGAGTTGCTTAGCACCTTGCTGTTGTTGAGGCTGGCTTTGAACCCTCCATCCTCCTGCCTCAGCATACGGAGTCCCTGGATTACAGACATGCACCACAGACCCCTGCCAATTGATTTTTCTTTAGTCTTTTTTTTTTTCATAAAATGTATTCCTGGTAGCAATTACCTTTTTTATTACTTGATCTTAGAAGTCACACTCCTCATACCATTACTATGACAGAGCTTATCCACAATTTTATATATCGTGTTTTTTGGCTTGTTAGTTATCTCTTTCATTAGAATATAAGCTCTATGACACAGGGACTATACCTGTTTGTTCACTAGTTTAGCTATAGCAGCTTAGAAAGTATAGGGCCCAAAAGAGGCATGTATTAAACATGTTTAGAAAATAAACAAACTTGAATATAAATTAATATTATCTACCACTTAGATGCTCCATTCCTCCCTACGTTCTTTTTTCACCAATCTCTTAAGAGTTATTTATTTATTTATTTATTTAGGTACCAGGGATTGAACATTGGGGCATTTAATGACTAAGCCACATCCCTAACCCTTTTTGCTTATTTTGAGACAGGGTCTCTATAATTTGCTGAGGATTCCTTTGAACTCACAATGCTCCTGAATTATAACCTCTAAGAAAAAAAAAAAACTACAAACAACTAAAGAATACCTATGTGTTCAGTGTCTGGTATTCAATGTTCTAAATAACCAAATGTTATTAACTAACATACCACTAAATAAATTTGATCAAGGAAAAATTCTGAGTGCCATTACATTTGCATTCCTAAGAAAAACTATCTCTAAAATAATCCCTTTATATCTTGTTATAAAAGAGTATATTAATAGGTTTCATTATGAAATTTGATTTATAAAAATAATTCTCTGGTTGAATTATTCAATACAATTTCTTGTATCCTTAGGAAATCTGTTATGGTATCAAATGAAAAACAGTAAATAACTCTCTGAAGAATGTAGTAAGTAAAACTTCAGAAGTGTGCCCTTAGATTGCATTATTTGGGGGCTTTTGTAGTCATGAATCTCTCTAGAAAAGCATATGATGACTACTGCTTTGAGAAATTTCAAAGAAGGACAGCAGGAAGCTTCTCGAGGAATTTCAAGGAATGACTTCCATGAAAGTTTTGTGCTTTATCTTTGCAGACTTGGAAATAGGGTTTAATCATCTATCTATTTAGCAAAGGTCTCACAAGCAGATTATGTATGATTGCTGTGCTAGGCACAGAACAAAATAAAAGTTAAATTGGCCTCAATTCCTCATCCCCTTTTCTCACTTAAACCTATTTCAACTATATTTTTATGTTTTATCCCCCTTTCATCAAAAGTACTTTATAAGATGTCACAAATGATGTCTATATTGCTAAACACAATGGCTAATTCTTAATCTTCAAACTTCTGAACCTTTAGGAACATCTGAAACTATTATACCTCCTTATTTATGAAACCATCTATTTACATGCTGTCCAGGATTTCACACACTCTCTAAATTACTTGACTATTCACTCTTTCTCTGTGTCTTTGGTTGAGGCTCTTGAGTCCTTCCCATTTCCAGCCTCTAAAAGTGGAATTTTCCATGGATTGTTCTTAGATCTCTTCTATTATTTATTTGTAATCATTCTCTTTGTGATCTCCCTCAATGGAATATCCTTCAATACCATCTATGACAAGGAATCCCTAGTCTGCTAGAGCTGCTATATAGATTAAATAATAGTAATTTATTTTCTCACATTCTGAAAACCAGAAGTCTAACATCAACCTGTCAACAGGATTCATTTCTTCAAAGACCTCTCTCTTTGCCTTGTAGATGACCATCTTCTCCTTGTATCTTCATAGGATTTCTTTCTGTTTGTGAACTTGAATCCTCTTCTGAGGGCATATCTCATTGGGTTAAGTCCCACTCTAATGACCTCATTCTAACTTACCTCTGCAAAATCCTTTCTACAAATACAATCACAATCAAAGGTACAGGGGTTCAGATGTTCAACATATAAATTTGAGAGGACACAATTCATCCCATAGTAAAATCTAAAACTAAATTACTGTTTTGCCCATAAACTTGAATTGTATCTGTTTTTTGTTTTTTTTTCTAATTGGAAACTGGCTGTTCCTTTCTTCTTGTTGTTTTGGTTATAAACTTTGGGATCATCCATAACAGTTCTCTCTCTTTTATCCTCACCTCTAATCAATTAGAAAGTACCATTGGTTAACTTGTAAAACATATACAGAATTTGATCTTTTCTTATCATCTCTATTTATGTTTTTACATTGATCAAGGTATAATTATTTCTTCCCTTGATTATTTCAATAGCTTCATAATCTTCCTGTTAACCTACCCTTGTCCTCCTTTACTCTCTTCTTAAATGAACAGCTATAATGATGCTGTTTGAACAGTTAGTGCATAGCTTCTCTCTGGTCAAAATCTTCCAATGCTTCACTTTTCACTTAAACTAACATTGCATCTTTCAAATAGCCAATAAGGCTTCAGGCTTCATGCAGCCTTCATACAAATACCACCTGAAGCCTGCTGCTGTTCATCTGAAGGTGACTGTATTACATGTGGTAAATGTAGGATAGCACCTATTTGTTAGAGTCTCAGAAGTGTCTCCAAAGTTGGAAGTCAGGGATTTGAAGGCTGGAGTTAGTCACATAGAGTTGGTTTAGGGCAAAGGTTAGTAAGCAAGGTCTGATCAGAAATTGGTGAATTTATGAATGAGGTGAGTTGCTCAGTGGGCTTTGAAATGCAGGAGTCCTCTTAACTCAGGTTGTCTTTGATTTTATCTTGGAATAATCAAGTCTGAACTGATTGTTGTTCAAATAATTGGAATTGAGTTTGTGTTGTGTGTCAGTTTCTCCCTTTTATTTTATGAGTCACTATGCATTTATAAGTTGTATGGTCTCATTCATTCTTGAGTTTTTGTGTCCACTTTTTCTTCTTCTTGAAACAAATTCTACCCAGATCTTTTCATCCACACTCCTCAAATTCTTCAGGATTTGCACAAATGTCACCTTCTAAGTGAGAACTATCCTGACTACCCTATTTAAAGTCTAATTCCTTACTACCACCACTCCCAATGCCTTTTTCTTTGCTCTGATTTTTCATAGCATTCACCACCTTCTAAAGTCTCATACTTTTATGTTTTTATCATGCTTGTTATCTATTGACTGCATTATGATGCAAGCTCACTAAAAGATCTGGAATGCTTTCTTCTTTGTTCATTTGTCTTAACAATTAAATGCTACCTGACACATATAGGTGTTCTATAATTTATGCTGAATGATTTATTGAGCAAACGAAAGAATACATGCTATGTGCAGTGTTCCTTAAAAGACTGATAATAGAACTCCTTTAAAGTGATCAAGTACAAGGGACAGATTCAGGTTCATTAAACTCATGTGAGACTGGTTGTTTAATTAACATGCCAATGTATCAAATACATTGAGAAGGAAATACACAATATTATTTAGTGGATACTTATACTAAACTACTAATTTCACATCCGTATCTAAATCCTAAACCTTAAAAAAGGCAAACCTAACATTTAGTAACAGAAAGCAGGTCAGTGGTTGCCTGGGGACAGCACTGGTGGTGGGTACTGACTGAAGGGACACAAAGGAACTTCTGAGGTGATATAAATGTTCTATATCTTGATTGTGGCATTAGCCACAAAGGTAAGTACTGTGTTCATCAGTACTTACCACATTCTAGTGCATTTTATTGTGCATTTTAAAATGTATAATTACATTTAGTTGATTTAAAAACTAAATGAACAGAAAACTTAAATCTTTAACATGAATTTAGCTCATTGCTACCACTCTGTGTTTGCTAACATAAAACATGAGCAATGTGAAACTTATGTTTGCTTCATTGTCTTAAAAATGAAGCAATCCTTTGAAAGTTGTTTTTCTTCTTCCTCTACTTTCTGCAGAAAACACCAGGCATTCTTCCCTCAGAAAGGCGGGGTACAATTATTTCATGTAAAGCTATCTTAAGTTTCCTTTTTATATTGACCCTCTAATGTGTTAAATAAGATGCTTCCTAAGACTATACAGCAATGCATCAACTAACCATTTCTATCCTAGATACAGTGATTTGTATTTTTAATATTCTAATCTCTATAAGTGGCATTATCCTGAATGAGCACCCAGTTTCTCAGAAAATTAATTGCTTTTATGTACATATTAATTGTAATAACTCAAATATGGATAATGCTGAAAACAAAAAGCGCTGAAAATATTTTGTCCTTGCAGCCCCATATCAAACCATGTAGATAAATTCAAATCCAATCGTGCCACACCTCAGTCTGGCCTCTGGTCCTATTTTCTTCCTAACATTGACAGCTCTACTCCTAACAAAGCTGCTGCAATAGATAGTCTGTGGTCTAACCTATTGTGGCCACTTCATTTTAGCTTGGCAGCAATGGCTGCTAGGCTGCTTGTTCTTACTTCCACCCATGCTACATACCCCAGAGGGCAGAACTCTTAGGCTACATTCACAGCCTGTGGTGACAAGAATGCCTCACAGCACCTCATCCTTAGTGATTTAGCCATGCTGCTCTATCTTTAGTGTGACTTCCCAGAGTTGCAAAGGGGCTGGATGGGATAGATCCAAGAACAACAAAGCATCCACTTCTACCCAGAGCAGATTAGAGCTGGCTGTCATGATGAGACTTCTGCCTGACATGGGTCTGTTCTTTTTAAATTCTTTTTTAAATTGACAATTATTGTTACATATTTATCACATGTAGCATGATGTTTTAAAGCACATATATACACTGTGGAGTGGCTGATTAACATGCATTACCTCACACACTTAAAATTTTTGTAAGAACACTTATAAATCTACTGTATTAATGGTTGTGGTTTTCAAGAATACCGCAGTGTTGTTATTCACCATAGTCACCATGTTGTACCATAGATCCCATGAACTTATTCTTCTTTTCCAACTGAAATTTTGTATCCTTTGACTGACATCTTTCCAAGTTCCACAACCCCTAGTATCAGGTCCTCGTAGCCACTATTCTACTCTCTGCCTCAAGAAGTTCAGCTGTTTTCGATTATGCATGTAACTATCATCATGTGATAATTACTTTTCTATGTATGGCCTCTTTCATTCACTTAATGTCTTCCAAGTTCATTCATGTTGGCATAGACTACAAGATTTCCTTCTTTTTAAAGGTGGAATATTATTCCATCTGTATATATACTATATCTTTTGTTTTCATGTTTCCATTGATAAGCACAGTTATCCCATATTTTGACTATGATGACTAATTCTTCATTAAATATGAGAATGCAGATTTTTTAACATAGTGATTTCACTTCTATTGGATATATGCCTAGTAGTTGGATTCCTGGATAATGTTTTATTTTTAATTTTTTGAGGAACCCCTGAACTGTTTTCCAAAATTACTATATTAATTTATATTTCCAGGAAGACTATACAAGGGTTTTCCTTTACCTGATATTCTCACTAACATTCTTATCTTTTATTTTGTTATCTTGTTTTTTTACAATATCTACATGAAGTTACATCTCTTTTATATATAGGTGTGGTACTATGAATTGAATCCAAGACCTTGCACAAGCTAGACAAGCTTTCTGTCACTGAGCTACATCCCCAGTCTTTAACATTTTAGTTATTTATTTGATTAAGTTGCTGAGATTGGCCTTCAACTTGCAATAACTCCTGCCTCAGCCTCATGTGTAGCTGGGATCACAGGCATCTATCACCAAATCCATCTTATTACTGTATTAAATTGCATTTCCATGAAGTTTAGTGACATTGACCATCTTTTCATAAATCTGTGGGTCATTTGTAGATCCTCTTTTCAGAAATATCTACTCAGACCCTTTGTCTATTATGTAATTGCAGTAACTGTTTCCTTGTTGTAAGTTCCTCATATATTTTGCATATAAATTTTTTATGAGTTGCCTGGTTTTCTAAGTTTTTGCTCCCATTCCATAGATTTTTCTCTTCATTCTGTTTCCTTTGTAGTGTATAATTGTGTTCTTCTCCATTCCTTAGTTGGTACACACTGAGAGGAATCAAGGGCTTGGGATTAGACAGACCAAATTCAAACCCTGACTCTCTTCCTTACCATCCTGGTCTTGTGCAGTAACCAAATTTATACTTCAGCCTCCTCAGCTGTCCCCTTGCAAGGTGGTTTTAATTAAAATTAGTAATGAATGAGGGGTATTAAAAGGGACAGCCCTCAGGTAAAACTGCAGTAGAACAATTTGTTAGCTAGGCAATCTGGCACATTATGTCTCCTTTCTAACTTTCTTTTTTTTTCACAAATAAAATTGGGATATTAGTACCTACTATGTGTTTTTAGTGTTCAGTTAAAATATAATATGTGAAAAGGTGGTTAGAACATTGCTTGCTAAATAACAGGCACTCAACAAATATAGTGTTGTTACTACTGTACTTTTTAATAATGAAATTAGACATGGTCTGTCTTTTAGCTTAGATATACTGCAAAACCATGGTTGGAACAAGAGATAGGATCTTGTTCCCTTGGCCATCAGTTCTGGATAAAGTTTTGGTATATACAATACATTTCAGTCACCTGTCATGTCTCATTTCTCAGCATCATTAGTGACTGTCATCCCCTTTTGATCCCCACTTGTTTTATTTTCTTCTCCCACCCTGCCCACTGTTCCACATGTGGGAAAGATTGTAAACATTTTCATTTAAATTAATACATTAAAAATGTGGAAATTTTACATATTAATGAGGTAATTCCTCAAAAAATTCTCTGTCTAGCAGTTAAGCAGAAAAGCAAATACCAATAGTTACACAGTCCTTCTATTTTCCAGAAGCTGAATACCCTAATAAGATTTTTTATTAATTAATTTATTTTTCTTAGGTATCTAAGACAGCAGAATGCATTTTGATTAATCATACACAATTGCAGCACAGCTTTACATTTCTATGGTTGTACATGATGTAGTGTCGCATCATATGTGCAATCATACATGTATCTACGGTAATGATGTCCATCTCATTCCACCATCTGTCCTGCCCCCACCACACACTTTCCCTCCCCTCCCCTCCTTTACCCAATCAAAGTTCCTCCATTTTTCCCATCCCGCCCCCTCCAACATTCTGAATCAGCATCCACTTATCAGAGAGAAAATTTGGACTTGGTTTTTTGGGGATTGGCTTACTTCTCTTAGCACGATATTTTCCAACTCCATCCATTTACCTTCAAATGCCATAATTTTACTCTCTTTTATTGCTGACAAATATTCCATTATGTATATATACCACAGTTTCTTTATTCATTCATCTATTGAAGGGCATCTACTTTGGTTCCACAGTTTAGCTGTTGTGAATTCAACTGCTATAAACATTGGTGTGGCTATGTCACTAAAGTATGCTGATTTTATGTTCTTTGGGTATAGGACAAGGAGTGGGATAGCTGGGTCAAATGGTGGTTACACTTCAAGTTTTCTACTGCTTTCCATATTGGTTGCTCCAATTCACAGTCCCACCAGCAATGTATGAGTGTACCTTTTCCCCCACATCCTTGCCAACATTTATTGTTGTCTGTATTCTTGATAACTGCCATTCTGACTGGTGTGAGATGGCCATACTACCCAAAGCACTATACAGATTCACTGTTATTCCAATTAATATCCCAATGTCATTCCTTAGAATTAGAAAAAGCAATCATGAAATTCATTTGGAAACATAAGAGACACAGAATAGTCAAAGCAACCCTTAGCAAGAAGAGTGAAACAGGAGGCAACACAATACCAGAACTTAAACTATACTACAAGGCTATAGTAACAAAAATGGCATGGTATTGGCACCAAAATAGACATGTAGACCAAGTGTACAGAATAGAAGACACAGAGACAAACCCACATAAATACAGGTATCTCATGCTAGACAAAGTCGCCAAAAACATACAATGGGGAAAAGATACCCTCTTCAACAAATGGTTCTGGGAAATCCATGTGCAGCAAAATGAAAATAAATACCTATCTCTCACCATGCACAAAACTCAAATCAAAGTGGACCTAGGAAATAGTTCATAGGCCTGTGCCTAATAGAATAAAAATTAGGCTCAAATCTTCATCATGTTGGATTAGGCCTGGAGTTCCTTAACAAGACTCCAATAGAGCAAGAAATAAAATCAAGAATTAATAAATGGGATGGACTCAAACTAAAAAGCTTCTTCTCAGCAAAAGAAACCATTAACGAGGTGAATAGAGAGCCTATATTTAGGGAGCAAATTTTTGCCACACAGAAGTCAGATAGAGCACTAATCTCCAGGATATATAAAGAACTCAGAAAATTTAACACCAAAAAAAAAAAGAAAAAGAAAACCCAATCAATAAATGGGCTAAGGAGCTGAACAGACATTTCTCAGAAGAAGTTACACATTTGATCAACAAAAATATGAAAAAAAATGTTCAACATCTCTAGTAATTAGAGCAATGCAAATCAAAACTAACCTAATAAGTTTTGATGCACAATACTTCAAGAGACTTTCTTTTGTCTGTCTGATTGCTCTGGCTAGAATTTCAAGGACTTTGTTGAATAGAATTGGTGAAAGAGGGCATACCTGTCTTATTTCTGGTTTTAAGTGGAAGTTTTCTAATTTTCCTCCATTTAGAATGATGTTGGCCTTGGGCTTAGCATAGATAGCTTTTACAATGTTGAAGTATGATCCTACTATTCCTAGTATTTCTAGTGTTTTGAAGATGAGGAGGTGCTGTCTTTTATTGAATGCTTTTTCAGTATCTATTGAGATAATTATATAATTCTTGTCTTTAAGCCTATTGATGTGATGCATTACTTATATTGGTTTTCATATGTTGAAAAAACCTTGCATCCCTGGGATGAACCTCACTTGATCATGGTGCACTATCCTTTTAATATGTTTTTGTATGCCATTTGTCAGAATTTTATTGAGAATTTTTGTGTCTATGCTCATCAGAAATATTGGTCTGAAGTTTTCTTTCCTTGATGTGTCTTTGTCTGGTTTTAGTATCAAGGTGATGCTAGCCTCATAGAATGAGTTTGGAATTCATCAAAGTAGCAGAATGTAAAATCAATATCCATAAATCAATTGCATTTCTATACATAAGTGATGAATCTACTGATAGAGAAATTAGGAAAACTACCCATTCAAAATAGTCTCAAAAATTATAAAATACTTGGGAATCAGTCTAACAAAAGAGGTGAGAGACCTCTACAATGAAAACTACAGAACACTAAAGAAGGAAGTTGAAGATGATCTTAGAATAAGGAAAGATCTCCCATGCTTTGGGATAGGCAGAGTTGATATTGTCATGATGGCCATACTATCAAAACTGTTATACAGATTTAATGTGATTCCTATTAAGATCCCAATGTCATTCTTCATAGAATTCATAAAATTAATCATGAAATTCAGTTGGAAAAATAAGAGACCCAGAATAGCCAAAGCAATCCTTAGCAAAAAATGTGAAGCAGGAGACATCACAGTACCAGAACTTAAACTATACTACAGAGAAATCATAGCAAAAACATCATGGTATTGGCAACAAAATAGACATGTAAAGCAATGGTACAGAATAGAAGACAGAGACAAACCCACATAAATAAAATTATCTCATTCTAGACAGAGGTACCAAAAACACACATTGGAGAGAGGATAACCTCTTCAACAAATGGTGCTGGAAAACTGGAAATTCATATTTAGCAAAATGAAAATAAACCTCTATCTCTCACCATGCACAAAACTCAACTCAAAATGAATCATGGACCTAGGCTGGGGTTGTGGCTCAGCGGTACAGTGCTTGCTTTACATATGTGAAGCAGTGGGTTGGATCCTCAGCACCACATAAAAATTAATAAATAAACAATAGAAAGATATTGTGTCCATCTAAATCTAAAACAAAACTAAACATTTTAAAAAATGGATCAAGAACCGGGGATTTAGACCAGAGACCCCGCACCTAATAGCAGAAAAAGTAGGCCTAAATCTTCATCATGTTGGATTAGGCCCCGAGGTTCCTTAACAAGAGTGCCAAAGCACAAGAAATAAAACCAAGAATCAACAAATGGGATGGATTCAAACTAAAAAGCTTCTTCTCAACAAACGAGACAATCCTTGATGTGATGAGATAGTCTACAGTATGGGAGCAAACTTTTACCACATGTATATCAGATAGAGCACTATTCTCCAGGATATACAAAGAACACAAAAAACTTAATACCACACAATAAACAACACAATCAGTAAATGGGCTAAGGAACTGAATAGATACTTCTCAGGAGAAGATATATGAGTGATCAACAAATATATGAAAAAGTGTTCAACATCTTTAGTAATTAGAGAAATGCAAATCAAAACTATTCTAAGATTTCATCTCACCCCAGTCAGAATGGCAGTTATCAAGAATACAAGCAATGACAAGTGTTGGAGAGGATGTGGAGAAAAGGAACACTCATACGTTGCTGGTGGGACTGCAAATTGGAGCAACCACTCTGGAAAGTAGTATGGAGATTTCCTCAGAAAACGTGGAATGAAACCACCATTTGACCCAGCTATCCCACTCCTATACCTAAAGGACTTAAAATCAGCATGCTTTAGTGACATAGCCACACCAATGTTCATAGCAGCTGAATTAACCATAGCTGGACTGTGGAACCAAACTAGATGACCTTTACTAGATGAATGGATAAAAAATGGGGTATATATACACAATGGAATATTACTCAGCATTGAAAAAGTAAAATTATGCCATTTGCAGGTAAATGATGGAGTTGGAGAGTATCATATGAGCTAAGCGAAGTAAGCCAATCCCAAAAAAGTAAAGGTTGAATGCTTTCTCTGATTATTGGATGCTGACTATGATGGGTGAGGGGAGGTAATGGGAAAAATGGAGGAAATTTGGAGAGGGAAAAGGGAGGGTGAGGAGGGGCTATGAGGATAGGAAATACTGTGGAATGAGTTGGTCATCATTACCCTAGGTACAGGTATGAATGATTGCAAAATGGCGAGTCTCTACACCATGTATAATCAGAGAACTGAAATGTTACACACCATTTGTGCACAAAGAATTGAAATGCATTCTGTTATTATGTATAACTAAGTATAACAAATAAAAAATTTTAAAAAAGAACCTGTTCAAGAAGAATCAAGCTTGCATCTGCTGAAAAACAAAACAAAACAAAACAAAAAAACTAGAAGACAGGAGAGGCATGCTGGCCTTTTCCTCTCTCTGAGAGGACCTATACTCTCTCTTGAAAGTGTCTCCTTTTCCCCTTTGCTATAATAAACTCATGCCTGTTACTCTGAAAAAAAACAGATAGGGAGATGAAAAATGGAAATAAAATTGTAGTACAAGAGGTGGAATGTGATTAAGAATATTAGACTGGAGCGCATCCCCGCAATCTCTATTTGTGTCTCATGAAGTTCAGCCTTCCTTGAATAACTCCAACACATCTGTGAGTGCCTGCAGGCACTGTGCATTCTATTTTCCATGAAAGCAGAGATCATGTCTTTCTTGTTTGTGCCTGTTTTTTTCTAGCCAATGATGCACAAGCCTGGAATGATGGTTATTGATGAATAAATAAATGAAGATCAAATTAAACAAACCACCTTTATATATTGTAACTTTCATACAGTTAATAAGTGTAATTTTATGTTTTTTTTTTAATGATTTATGTGCCTCAAACTAGTCTCTGGAATTTTATTACTAAAAATGAATTATTTATTTAAATCTTAACTCACATGGAATCAATTTTGTACAGAGTATACAAATTCCTTAATTTTATGTCATATAGAAAAAGAGCTTTTCCAAGACTACCTATTGCTTATTTCACCCGTTTTCTATTGAAGTAAAAAGGAAAAAAAAAAGCATATATGTGTTTTTGTGTATATGTATATATATATATATACATGTAAATATATATGTACACATACATATAAATATATATATACACACTATATACACACACATTTGATTTCCTTATGAGTTCCATATCTGTATTCTATGTATTATTATAATGCAATGTATATCTCTTTATATGACAATATTATGTTTATTTTGTTTGTGGGTTTATAGATTATTATGTTATTTTATTGTCATGTTTTCATAAGAAATATGTTAACATTATTATTTTTTTCCAAAGAAAGGTAATAGAAATTAATTAATTTATTTTTTGCCCTTGACCTTTATATCTAATAACCTGGTATTCCTTCTATTGATTTATCAGTCTCTTCATATAAAGCTTTTGTCATTTTTATTAAAGTTATCCCCAAGGTTTTTTCAGATACCATAACTCTTGCAAATGAAATATTCTCCATTTATTTTTCTCTTCATATATTAACTCAATACCATATATATACATATAGTATCTATATGTGTATATATGAAATAAAAAGATTGTACATTTTTATTCTTTGCAAAAATACCACTTTTAGAATTATTTACTCTTGTTGTCTGTTTCATTCAATTCAGCTCCTATCATGTGTTATTTTTTTCATTTATTTATTTTTAGTTTTAAAATATTCCTGAAATGGGGGGCTGGGATTTTGGCTTAGTGGTAGAGTGCTCGCCTACCATGCATGAGGCACTGGGTTCAATCCTCAGCACCACATAAATGTAAAATAGGGATATTGTGTCCATTAAAACTAAAAAAAATAAATATTTTTTTTAAAATTCCTGAAATGAATATTATATCCTTTAATCTTATCTGTCTTCTTATATTGAAATATTTAAGGCTTAATAAGATTTAAGGCCTTTGAGCATATAATAACACAAATATCTATGATATGGAAATTATTGGGAGTCTTATTCTCATTCTACAAAATTTATAATTTTCATCTTATTTTTAGTTTATTCAAGATATTGCTTTCTACCAGAACAAAAATAATTTCTTACATTATAAAATGTACGCTTATTATTTTACTGTATTATTTTATTACTTTACTATTATTTCTAAATTTTTGAATAATTATTTTATAATATGGCCTAAAGTATCTAATTTTTTACCATTAATGTTGTTTTAAATTGACAAATCATAATTTCATAATATTTATAGCATACAGTGTGAAGTTTGGTGTTTGCATTCAGTGTATCAACTTTTTTATTTCATAGCTAAAATCAGAACTTATAATCTAAATGTCATGTTAATAAGCGTACTCCCAAGTGCATAATTACTATTTAAGGAAGCAAAGGATTGTTCATTCCACATAGTGATTAAATCACAAATTTTTGCCTGGAATTTGGCAAGTCATTTCAGCCTCCAAATTCTGGTTTTATTTATCTCAGGAATATTTGTTTATTTATTTTCTTTCTTTAGTTCTTTCTTGTTTCATTATTGCTTTATTTTGCCTTCTGATCCTTTTTTAATATATTCACAGATTTTGAACTTTATTATTTACCTTTTGATTCTTCTAGACATAGTTTCTTAATAGGCTTCCTATATTTTCCTCTCATCTTATTTTTCTCTTTTCATAAGAAAATATTTCTTATACTTGGCCTTCTAGGCTATGAATTTGAAATTCAACAATGACCATCTTTTTATTTTTTCACTTCATCCATTGTAAGTTCTTTTTTGTTTTTGGCTGGGAAATTGTTTGTCTAGGTTATGGGAGGTCTTCTCTCTATTCTTATTCCATTGTTTTTTATAGAATTAGAATTGTTTTTTATAGAATTATTATTTACCCTTAAACGTCTATATCTACTTAACACTGAATATATTTGTTTCTACATATATACATCTGTATGAAAATGCAACCTAGAGGTACACTTGTTTTCAATATGTGGATGTTATCTTTCTCTCACATACACACCTCCACACACATATAAAATAGAACCCAATCTTATCATGAAATGAAGTCAGAAAATCTGCATATAATTAAAAGCACTAATTAAACATTGCCGTGTAAAAATAAATTAATTGAAAGGAAGTTGTTTTTGTTTTGCCTCTTCATCCATTGACCCAGATGCATGCATTAATTAGGAAACTGGGAGGTAATCTTGCCACTGCTCCTGTGCTTCCTCACTCTTTCCTTCTTCCTCCTCCTCATCTCCCTTCTGACATTTTTTTCAGTCACTGGGATCCTAGAAAACAAATGCTAGAGTTGTAAAATAGGAATTGGGGGAACAGGGTGTATAATAGTCCTTATGCTGGAAGCATTGTGCCATGACCCTCTTTTTGGGATGTGCAGAATCAGGTGATGCGATTAGAAAAATAAGCCATTTACAAAGTAAAAAATATACTAGATGAATGTATTTAGAACTGCTCCTCAAAATCCTTAGGACCATATTTCTCAAATTTGAATGATGCATGAATCTATTTTTTTTCAGGGGAAAAACATATAAATCACCATATTATTATATTGTAAGCTAAACATAAATGTGGGAAAACATATAAACTCCTTATATTTGTGGCACTTTACCACCATAAAGCAAAAAATATCCATTTACCCATTTGAGAGATTGTTATACCCACTATTGACATAATTGTAAAATGCAAAACTATAGAAGACACTGGAGAAAACTTATGTGACATTTGGTTTGAGGATTAGTTTTTAGATAAAATATTAGAAGGATGATAGAAGATAAAATGATAATTTGAACTTCATTTAAATGGAACTTTTGGTTCTGTGAGGACAATTTTAAGAAAACAAAAAAACAAGTCATGGATTGAGACAACATATTTGCAAATTATATATCTAACAAACTACTTGTATCTAAAATATACACAAAAAGAAAAAGAAAACACTTAAAAAAAACATTGGGGAAAAATTGACTCATTTCTATTATTGAGAATTGAACCCTCAGCCTCACACATGCTAGGAAAAGTGTTCTACCTTTGTATGACATCCCCAGTTTTTTCAAAATTCTTATCTTGAGACAGAGTCTCTTGAATAGCTCAGCCTGGCTTTGAATTTGCAATTCTACTGCATCATCCTTCTGAGTTGCTGGGATTTTAGATAGGCCACTGGACCTGAGAAATAAATTCTTAACAGTAGAAAAAAGATCTCGATGGGTAACTCACCAAATAAGATTTTAAAAAATGGCATATAAAAAGATGAACAAAAACCATTTACAAGTAGGTAAATGCAAATTTATAAAAAGATACTCCTACATACCCACCAGAATGATCAAGACACAAATAACCTGACGATACCAATCACTGCCCTGAGTGCGGAGTAATAAGAAGTCTCATTTATTGCTGGTGGGAACACAAAATGTTATAGCCAATTTGGCAATTTCTTTCTAAACATAATTTTATAATGTGGTCTAGCAATCATAGTAGTATGCTTTTATATAACTGGTGTGAACACTTATATCCACATCAAATATGCTTATGAATGTTTATAGCAGCTTTTTTCATAATGACCAAAACTGCAGGCAGCAAAAATTTGTCTTCAGATGAGAATATAAAAACTGTAGTATATCCATACAGTAATATATGCCAAATAAATGCAATGCAGTATGCTGGATGAGATGCTAAAACAGAAGAAGAGTATAAGGTCAAAATGTAGAAAATGTGATTGAATTATGAATCGTAGTCAATAGAACTGTATATATACTGTGAGGCATAGGGAAGATATACTGTCTTCCCAAAGTAAGAGAAGGAATGGGAGTCACATTTGTTAAAATGTGACCATTTTAAGGAATATGTCATTTGTTCCTAGTTCTATAAAAGTTGTTGGAGAGTCTTGAATAAAGCATCAAATAATTGGATGGATATTTTAAAAGATTATTCTAACTACAATTTGGAGAAGGATTTTTTGGGGAGGGAAGCAATGATGCAAGCAGAAGACTTTTAGAACTACATGAGGGATAATGATGCCAAGAGGATGTTTGATAAACCATGTGTCCAGTAGGAGAAAAAGTAAGAACCCAGGGATGATTCCAAAGTTCTTGGCTTGAGCCAGCCAGAAGCATGCAGTTGCCATCGCCAGTATGGGAAGTTCAAAGGTGAACAAAGTTTGGGGGGAATATGAAGAAATACTAATTTAGGCTATTGAATTTTCAAATGTCAAATAGATAGCTGGATATTGAGTCTAAAGTTCAGGGAAGATTTCCAGCCTGGAGATATTCATTTTGGAGTGCTTAACAAGTGAATAGGAGGATTCAAGTGTGAGATACACTCTTTCCTCTGGAGGGGAAAAAATCTAGTTTGCTTTTATCAGTCTGTACCACATATAGAAAAGTGTTTCTCAGATGAATTAAAGGTATGGATCACCATTGTTTCACAAACAAAATTGGTTCTATAACAATATGTTTATTCTGTTTTTTTCCTATTTTCATCTTTTTAAAGAATAGTCAAAAACTCATAGTGCACTGACCTTTGTAATTATGAGCATTTGCCAGTTTGATGTGTGGTATATGCCAGAGAGCCCAGAAGTATTTGTTCCAAAATCTGTTGATACCTGGGCCAACAAAAAGGTCTTTATCTCCTGCACCAGAGGTTTATATACAGGGAACAGCAATGACATTGCCATAATTTCTTAAAGGAATCAAATCTCCTAATTTTTTTTCAATTTTTTATCAATGCAGATTTAAATATTACATGGTATTCAATAAATATGTACAATTGTTGTATTTATATATATTAAAATGAATTTAAATTTATAAGAGTCAAAAAATGTATTTCAGAGAAATAATGTCAACATTTTTACAATGCAATAGGGCAGTGCAAGAAGGCAAAATCATAATGACTCCATAGTGACTTGAAATAAATACATGTATTATTTATCAGTTAACGAACATTCAATTTACAGTAAAATGTTTTATTTGGAACATAACAAATTTTCTTCATTACACTGACTGCATGGAAACTTTAACATAAACATATTTACATTTTCAATGGAAAAGGGAAAAGTAACCCATACAACATAATATTTTTTAAAAAATTATACACCAGATATAAGAAAACGTAATGTTTCAGGATTTTTTAAAATCAGGTATTAAAATGTACCTTAATTTCTGTTGCTGGTTAAAATGCAACACATTTTTCAATGTATTAATATCTGCAGTTTTCCAAGAATGAAGGCAGTGTTAGTTACTCCTGATATGTGTCCACGTATGCCAACTTTACACCTTCAGACAAATATCATCTAAAGACACTTAATTTACTCTATAATTGAGTGTTATTCTATTAATTTAATAGGTGTTTATCAAAATACTTATTCAAATATGTATTTATTTAAATAAACTTAATATACATATTTATTTAAATAGTAACTCTAATGTTAATTGCATTTAGATATTAAAACAATTTCTTGACAAATCTTAAAAATAAGTAAAAGTAAATTTGAGAATAAGAAGAATATACAGGAAATGTGGAATCCCAAGACATCAGGTGGACAAGAATCTGTTAGAAGTCCAAGAAATTCAAAATACAGGACAAAGGAAAAAAATTGAACTAGCACTAGAGATTTTGTTGTAGAAATCTGTGGAAAAAAAAAGAGCTTGTCTATCCTTTACCATGAGAGAATTAGTGATCAATCAATACTCCAACTGTATCATACCCATGATAATTCAGTTTATATACATATTTAAGTAATCATTATACAGTCTATTAAATAACACATGAAGTGATTTCTTCCCACCTAATTCTTTCTGGTTTCTAATGTTCATGGTTTAAAAATCATTCTGGCATTGTAAAGGAGCTATGTCTAAAATAAATGGATATATCTTTATTATCTTGGGGTTGATGCAGGGGCTATTTAATGTAGGTCTTCAGAATCACCATACTGGTAGAGCACAAAAGGTGCTTGCAAAAGTGTTCTCCTTGATCATCATGAATATGTGTGATTCTGAAAAGGGAAAAGGGATTATTTGCCATTTTGATGAGCTCATTCTAGCACTTCATATAACCTTTGTAAGTTTTTTCATTGACTTTATGCTTCATTCTCAAGAAAGCATAAACTATCTGAAGTATATTTTACAATACATGTCAAAAATTTTAAAAAAAAGCTATGGTGGGTGTAAAAGAATAAAGAGGAAGAGCTGTTTTCCCCTTATTCCTGGGAGCATGACTTTTATCCTCCTATTGTTTTAGTCTATTCAGGCTGCTAAAAAAAAAAAAAAAAAAAAAATGGCTACAGGCAGGGCGGCTAAAAAGACAGACATTTATTTCTCACAGTACTGGAGGTTGAGGTATGTGGGTCAACGTGCTGGTGGATTTCTTTTTTGGTGAAGGTCTAAGTATTGTGGTGCTTCCAGCAGCCTGCTAGGGTAATCTTTCCTGCTTAGAAGGGGCTGAGCCATCTGATAAAATGAAATTCTGAAATAATTAGTGAAGGTATAAGAGGCAGAGTCAGAAAAATAATTTTAAGGGAGAACCTGATAGTTTTCTTCTGGTCTATATAGGAACTGGAACAGAACAACCAGAAAATGTCTCCAGTCCTTTATTTCAGGGAGTACATTAAAGACAGGGATAAGGTTTCAGCAGCAGGAGTTTTATTTCTTCTTGTGGCAGGGGACTTGCAGCAAACAGATTGATTGTCATCTTGGCAAGCCATACCCACTTCTGAGAAGCTGTGTATCTATATGGCTGCAGCAGATCACCTCAACTCCAGTGCACTGCTGAATTTGGCAGAGCTGGGTAGGAATTTCACAGGTGCTGGGTGATCTCACCAGCAGGAGTGTCACTGTGAGTTCCCAGATACCAGACTTTCCTACCTAATGGCTTCCATGCAGGTTTGGTTCATGCACAGTTCACAGAAGGCTCTCAACACCTATGTCCTGGCTCGCTGATGGCCACCCTCTCCCTGTGTGCTGTGTCTTCCCGTGGACTTCCTTGTTTGTGCTTGTGGAAGAGAGATTGTTCTCTTCTTTATCTTATAAAGGCATTAATCTGATCATGAGGTGGGAGCCTTCATTAATCTCCCAAAAGCTCCAGTTTCAAATACCATTACATGTTGTGAGTGGGGACTGCTAGGGTTTAAATTTGTATAAATTTGTAGGGAGCACTAACCTTCCCCAATTTTTCATCTTTTTCTAATTTTATTTTAACCATTTTTTTTTCTTATGAATGGCTGTTCTAACATGCCTAAATGTTGAAATGAAGAAATGGCAAGACAAATGTTTTACCCTCCTCTTTGCTTGAAATTCAATCTTTGGGTTACATTTTTTAATTTTTTTTAATTATAGTTGTTGATGGACCTTTATTTTATCCATTTTATATAATATGTGATGCTGAGAATCGAACCCAGTGCCCCACACATGCTAGGCAAGTGCTCCACCACTGAGCCACAATCCTAGCCCCTAGGTTACAATTTTATAACCACAAATATTGTCCCTCACCTATTCTCTTTCTTTCTCATCATTATGAAAAGAGGTATTAGAAAGTGACTTACAGGGGCTGGGGTTGTGACTCAGTAGTGGAGCGCTTGCCTAGCATGTATGAGGCACTGGGTTCGATCCTCAGCACCACATAAAAATAAAATAAAGGAACTGTGTCCATCTACAACTAAAAAAATATCGTTAAAAAAGTGAGCTGCAGAAACTTATCACTGTTTGTTTTTATAGGAACACTCCTGCATGTTGTAGACAGACTGAAGATCTCTGCAAATAAAGTTGTAAAGAAAAGGTTCAATATATTGAAGCCAGGTTTCTCTTTAAAACTTTATGGTAAAACAGATTACTGTCATTTTTTAAATGAGACCATTATAGAAATGATGATCAGTTTTACCCCTAACGTTTTAGTCAGTAACACCCTAACTTCAAACTTATAGCATCTAATATTATTTGCTTGTAGAAACCCTTTCGGTCTGAGCCCGACTCTCATGGAGTGTAGGAAATTTACGAGACACTGGGATCATTTTTCTCCTCTCTAAGTTATGTATTTAACACTTGTTCTCAAAATTCCCCAGAAAAATCAGACTCTGGTTACCCACAGAAGCAGGGTACTTGATAACCTGACAGTTGATGTCTCTCATTTCTGTCTTACTTCTCCACACCCCTGTATTTCTTAGAGTTCCTCCTGAATAAACTGCTTTCACTCAAATCTTAGTTCAGGGTTTGTGTCTTAGAAAAATTTAAACTAAAAGAGCTCCTGACACTGCCTCATCGCTAGAATATGTGGAAATGGTGGAAACACTAACTTTGTAAGTATGTAAATGTTTTCATATGAAATTGAGAAGAGTGACTCAAAACAAGAAAAATGTTTCTATTAAATTGAGCAGAAGCACTGATATCTTTGTAATCTAAATCCTGTTATTTTCGATGGCTTAAAAACACAAGGTACAAAAAATGTTCTTATTACATGGTTCATGAGAGGGATGGGGTTTTGGCTCAAGTAGTAGAGTGCTTGCCTATCACGTGTGAGGCACTGGGTTCGATCCTCAGCAACACATGAAAATAAAATAAAAATATTATATCCACCTAAAGCTAAAAAATAAATATTAAAAAAAATAAAAAATAAATTGTTCATGAGAATTCTCTGATTCTATTATTTTTTTTTGGGGGGGGAGATTACTAGGGATTGAACCCAGGGTGTGCTCTCTCACTTCACTACACTCCCAGCATTTCTTATTTTTAATTTAAGGACACAATCTTGCTAAATTGCTGGGGTTGGCCTTAAACCTGTGATACTCCTGCCTCAGAGTGGGTGGAATTACTGGCATGTGCCACCACTCCTGGTGTGACTTTTTTTTTCCCTTGGTGTGAATGTTTATTTTAGTTCACTTGAATTCACTTCAGTTCAGATATTCACTCAATCCATGCAGAACAGACAATATCGAAACAAATAAATGGCTACAATTCACTTCCTCAAAGAGATTATTAAGTAGTTGGAGAATAGATATCTAAATGAAACAAAATTAATTATTATGCATATCATGCCCAGCCTGATTATTAATTCCAAATATTTGGAGTTAGATGAAAACATAAATGTTAAAACTGGGCAAACTGAGAAATTATATTTTTGGAAGTTTTTAGGGTTGTATTTTCTCTGAATGTCAAATCTGATAGATTCAGTTGCCATTCTGATATCTCTTAAATTTATTTAATCTAGCCTTGATTACTCTTCTGAATTTTAGGGTTGCATGTGCTACTTTTTGCTTTCTGTCTCTACTTTGACTTATACCAGGCATATCATTACCCTCCTGTCTTGTCTTGGTGTTTGATTTAGTTTTTCTGTTTTGTAAAGGGAGCTTTACACTGAGCTACTTTCCTAGTCCTCCTATCTCTTATTGTTAGAAAGGATTTTGCTAAGTTGCTGAGGCTGGCCTCAATTTTATGATCTTTCTGCCTCAGCCTTCTGAGTAGCTAGGGTTATGGGAATGCATGACTATCCATGGCATCCCTGAGTCTTTTCTGAAATTCAGTAAATATATCCTTCTATTGGTTAAAAAACTGAAGTCTTACTAAATGCAGCAACTAGTCCTGTTGTCTGTATGTCCAACATATATTGTGAATGATCTCTTCTTTCCTTCTTTACTGTTCCCTGACAATGTAAGCCTGTATCATTCTATGATTGCTTTCTTATATGTCATTCTCCAGTGATCTTTCTAAAAGAAAGCTTAGATCATGCAATTTCCCTTTTGAAATTTTTCCAAGGACTTCTAGTATAATTAATATAAAAAATCCCCCAAGATTACTTCTGTCTCCAAACCTCTCTTCTACTTTTTGTTTTCCCCACTTACCATGTTTCAGCTATAAGGAGTTCTTAATGTATCTCCAACACATAAAGTTCCTTCTTTTACAATTGACATGTCCAATATTTTCCCCATGTTTCTGGAGGTTGGCTTGTTTTTGCTATGTATGTCTCATTGCAAACATCTCCTTATTCAAGCTGTCTCAGAATCCAATCTAAAAGAGTCATTGGGTTCTCTTCATGGCCATAGGTTATATTAGCTATCAAATCACTCTGTAAGTTCCACAAGTACAGGAACCTCACTGTCACTCCTCTCTGTATTGTCCAGCAGCTACATCACTACCAGGTGCCATTTGAAGTCAAGTAAATGTACAATAATTTATATTGAATGAATAAATTTAAAGGAATAAGCCACCTGGCTATGAGGGTGTGTGTGTGTGTGTGTGTGTGTGTGTGTGTGTGTGTGTGCGCACACAGTAATACTGAGAGAAATAAACAAAAGCAGAAGCAAAGATAATTTGAAACAAATTAGTCAGGTAGGGCTTCCCAAACGTTATTAACATTTGAACTTGAAGAAATGTGGACTTTGTCCTAAGAAGGGGAAAAAAAAGTTATGCATCAGACCCATAATACAAACATATTTAGAGATGAGCAGAAATGAACAGAAGAATATAAGAAGACAAACATTACTGGAGCAGAGAGGGGTATTATTGAAAGAAGTAGAAAGGATAGGCTAAGTATAGTCTTTACTCAGCGAATAAGATGAAACCATTATTTGTATTGGTGAATGAATGGAATAAAAAAAAAATCTGAATAACCTAGAGCCTCAACTCAGAATAAAAGCCTTATGACAGTGTCTGGCATCTCATGTGTTTTTCCAAATTGGTCCCTAGATCAAGATGTTAAAAGAAAGAGCTTTGGAGTCAAACAGATGTGAGACTGTCTGAAGGCAGCAATTTGCTAGCTGTCTGACCTTGAACACTTACTTAATCTCTCCTCCTCAACTCCAAATTGCAGTGCTTTTTTTGTAGGATTGATTTTAAGAATATACATAAATCACTCAGTGGCACGCTTGACACAGGAAGGATTAATAAATGTGTGATCATTATTATTAATATGTTAAAACATAGTGTCTGATGTGAGCTCCAACCCTGATGTTTAGATTGCTCATTTCACTTCAGCAGTACCAGCCAGCTCGTTCTCTGTCTCACCATCTACCCTCTGGATGCTGAGAAATGGTGGTATCAGTGATAATAATGGTAGACTGTTAAATTTAGTTTTAGAAATGCTTTGTGATGGGAAAAAAATACATAGAATTATCTTGTAAGTGACACAGTAGTGATATTTTGCATGCCACAATTTGGCATGTGATGAAATCCTAAATGAAATAAAAATTTAAACACTAAACCATATTAGTGTAACATTTTAGTCATATTTTTGCACTCAACAAATAATGAAATGAATATATTCTTGAGAATTTTACTTTTTCCACTCACAAAACCTCACCGAGCATTGACATTGTGGCAATTGATGGTCTATATTCTAAGGAAAATGGTGCATAGAAGCATAAATGATCTTTTTCTCTGAGAGTTTATGGCATAATAGAAGGAAAAACACTAGAGAACAATTTTTTTAAAAAAAATATTACATAGTGGCAATTCTACATAAGAGGGTACTGGAAACTTAAATTTCTATAAAAATACTTATAAGTTCCACTAACTTGCATTATGTTTTTAGAAGTCCCCGATAGTGTCCCCATAGTAAATAAAATAAGAACAGGATATATTATAGACGAAGTTGAATTTTTTAATAATAACTTAATAAAACTATATTTAGTTGTTGTTCATGTTGAAATTAATACATAAATTTAATATAGTAATTTCAGCTTCATTTATTATGTACAGATACATGCATGTACATATACATGTATGTGCCTTAGTTCATTTTATGCTGCTATAACAGAATACCTGGAAATAAGTAATTTGTAATAAAAAATCTATTGGCTCGTGGTACTAGAGGCTGGCAAGTTCAAAATCAGAGAGCTGACATCTGGCAGGGCCATCTTGCTGCATTCGACCTTGACAAAAGATGAGAGACAAGGCATCCAGATTCATCTTTCTAGAAGGAACTCACTCCTGAGATAACAAACCCTCTCAGGGTATAACAGCAGTAATTCATTTACAAGGGCAAAGCCCGAAAGGCTGAATAACCTCAGAAAGGTGCTACTTTTCAATACTTCTGCAATGGCAATTAAATTTCAACATGAATCTGGGAGGATGAACATTCAAACCACAGCAGTGTGTACAAATGCATTTTGTCCAAGTGTATTTTGTGGTGTTTCATTCACTCCAAGACCTCTCACTTTACTTCCTACAATTTATCCTTTATCTCAGTAAGAAAGAATTTTCTAAAACCCCTATTCCTTATACAACATAGGCACCCTATCTCTATTCCACTGACCCTTTTGAGAAACTGCTTATGGAGTGGATTTTCCTCTTCAGACTTTATCAATTTCACCTCCACTTTTAAGCTAGTGACTCCGTGAATTTCTATACTGCATGAATTTTTCCTGAGTGGTACTTCTATATATGCAACTTTGTACTGGATATCAGTACTTATATGTCATCCTTAGAAAACCTTAATCTCAAAAGATCTGAAACTAATATTATTATTTTTCCTCAATTTAAATTGTCTCCATGTAATCTGTGCCTTTCTTAAACCGAATTTCATTCTTCTCAATTCATTGAGACTTCCCTGTTCTCAGCAGAGGAAACCTATTCTGAGATTCCCCCATCTGCATTTGGTTTGGAAACTTCTAAGGCATTCAGCTGAGATAACCATTGTGCTCATATTATTCAATTTCCTGCTCTTAGTGATAGAAATTCCATGTTTTCTGTTGTCCAATGTTTTATATACTTTGAAAAGTTTTTATTTGTCATTAGAGTATGAATATAGTTTCTGTTACTCCTTCAAGGCCTGAAACAGAAATTCAGCAATATATATTTTTAAAAGAAAAAAAATCCAGAATTTTATATTGTTATTTCCAATTCATATTTAAGAATACAGTGTGGGCTGGAGATGTGGCTCAGCGGTAGCGCGCTCGCCTGGCATGCGTGCGGCCCGGGTTCGATCCTCAGCACCACATACCAACAAAGATGTTGTGTCCACCAAGAACTAAAAAATAAATATTAAAAATTCTCTCTCTCTCTCTCTCTCTCTCTCTCTCTCTCTCTGTCTCTCCTCTCTCACTCTCTTAAAAAAAAAAAGAATACAGTGTGTCTCTTTCAAAATTTATACTTCTTCATTACCACAATTCTTTATTTTTTTTCAAAAAAATGCTTGTGTTAATGAGCTTTTTGTTGTTGTGACAAGTCAGCTGCCTCTTTTGCTTTGGGTGTGAGACAGAAACAACATGGCAGAACTATATGGTGGAAAACTTCTCAGCTCATGGAAATCAAAAAGCAGAGAGAGAGAGGGGGAGAGGGAGGTAAGGGAAATACTCTTCCAGGTCCTGCTTCCGGTGACCTTCTTTCTCCAACAATGTCCTTCCTGCCTACCGTTTCCACCATTTTCCCATAGTTCATTCAAATATTAATGAAGTAATCCACTCATTAATTCAGAGTACTCATGATCCAGTAACTTCCCAAAAGCACCACCTTTGAACATTTTTGCTGTATTGGGGATCAAGCCTTCAACACATAAGGCTTTAGGAGATTAACCAAAACAATGTTCATATCATAATTTCAAAATGACTATATTATTAATACTAGAAAACAATGAAAGCCTTATACAATATTTATTTACATTTAGTTTTAATTTTAGCATATATCTCCTTGAGGACATTATGATTTAAGTCACTTAGAATTTTTGTTTTTGTCCTGACAGACACACTCCAATGTCACTCCATGCCATTTTGAACTATAACTGACCAGCATTCTTGAAAACTGTCAAGATCATTAAAAACAAGGAAATTCTAAAAAAAAAAAAAAAAACTGTCACAGTTAAGAAGGGTGTAAGGGTCTAAGAAGACATGATGACTAAGTGTAATGGAAAGGGATCCTAATAACACCAAAGAGACAATAGGTAAAAACTCAGGATTCTTAACAAACTAGATATTTAATAAGAATATCACTGTAGGTTAGAATGCCAATATTGCTTGTT
Organism: Urocitellus parryii; assembly: GCF_045843805.1. NCBI lineage: Eukaryota > Metazoa > Chordata > Mammalia > Rodentia > Sciuridae > Urocitellus > Urocitellus parryii. The sequence goes on from NC_135538.1 coordinate 96,919,629, forward strand.
GTAAAAAATGCACCATACTAATGCAATACCAGATTGTGTGTGTGTGTATGTGTGTGTGTGTGTGTAAAAGAGGCATATATGGAAACTGTGCTGTTATCAAATGATTCTAAATGATTCTAAAATCTTCTACTCAACTTTAAAAAGCTATTTTAAAACTTAGTAGCTGTCAGTAGTAATGAATCTGCTTTCCTTTAACTTGTATCAAAATTGTTATCGCTTAATTTAAAATTATTTTGTTGTAATCTTAAACAAAATCCCATATCCCATTGTTATGGTTTAGATATGGGCTGTGAGCTCAAGTGTGAGACAATGCAAGGACATTCAAGGTGACATGATTTGATTATAAGACCTATTATCTAATAGTTGATTAATTGGATAATATGGATTAACTGAGTGGTTATAGGTAGGTAGGTAGCATGTGGCAGGAAGACATAGGTCACTGGGGATATGCCTTTGGGTTATATATTTTGTCCCTGGGGAGTGAATCTCTCTCTCTGCTTCCTGCTAGTCATGTCCTGAGCTGATTTCCTCTGCCAAACCCTTCTGCAACAAGGTTCTGCCCACCTCACACACAGAGATATGGAGTCAGTTGATCATGGACTGAACCTCTGAAACCATGAGCCGAAATAAACTTTTCTTCTTTTATGTTGTTCTGGTCAGAATTTGGGGTCACAGGGACAGAAAGCTGACTAAAACACCCATTTTGAGGAAATGTGTGTAAAATTGCAACTTACTTTAGAAAAAAGTCTAATGGAATGCATATTTTTATACTATAAAATTAAGTACTAAAGACTCAGGAAAGTCTAAAGTCTCTGCTCAGCTTCAAATTGAACAAATCAAATAATATTAACTTAATTTCTCATGTTATTAATTTGCCTTGTGTAAGCCTTTGCTCTCAAATCCTTTGCAGACTATGTGCTTAGAAAAAATATAATCAAGAAGCCCACACAAAAGTGTGTAGTCTCTCAAGTAAAATATAAGTTGAAGGAAAAGTTCTCTGACTTGTGAATAAATAGATCCATAGCAGCTATTGATGGCCATTCAAAATGTCAACAGTGCCTTTTGAATGTTGAAAAACAAGCGTCATATTCATTATCTTAAAAGTATCTGAGTAAATTAAAGGTGTGAATGTATTTAGCAATTAGCAGTGTTGTGAACACATATTACTGGTTTAAGTTTCTCCCATGTATTTTATAATAAAGTTTTACATTTTACTATTGAGGTTATTCATATTTTATGTTGCCTGAGGCAGACTTTGAAATGCATATTCTCTTTCTCATTATGTCATAATCTTTGACTGATACCAACAAGGCTGGAGTTTTACAAAGCTCGTATTATTTCAGAAACCTCAGGTCATGCAATGTTCATTTTTTTTCCTTTAATATATGTATACTTGCCTTTCAGTGTTTCATGAAAACATAAGCCAGCTGGAAGTCCTTAATGTTTCTCAGTCTGAAAAGCTAGCATCCTGGGCAGAATTTTATGGAATGGGGTGTGTTCTTGCAGAGATATTCCAGAGTTTCTTGGAAGCCTATCTGTAGACTGTAATCTAGTATAATAAATTGGCACCTGATCTAATCTATTTTTAAAAAGCAATAACCAAGTTACTTATGGGGTGTAAGAACCAGAGGCACAGAGAATGTGACAAAAAATGGGTATGAGAAGAATGCATTAAAAGACACTCCCGTTCTCCTCAACCCCACTTACTCCCGAGGTGTGCCTTTTTCCTGTCCTAGAGCAGGCACTAAACTCATTATCTTGCTCAGGGTTGCTGTAATGAGTCAGTGAGGTGACAAGACAGCAGATGGAATGAACAAACAATTATACACATCCTTAGCAAACACGTCCCCTCTGTCTCTTGAGTAAAAGGAAATTTAGTCAGGGTGAGATAATGATTTAAGGTGGAAAGATGTTGCTAGAAAGTGTCTGTAAAATCACCTGCTGTTCCCTGCTGCCACCCAGGTACAACCACAGAAACTCTGCTGTCTTTTCTCCACTGTGAAATAAAACTTAATTAAAAATTTTATTGTTTTCCATTCTGTGACTTGAGTGCAAAAGTGATTTGCATCATTCTTCTTTTAGTATTGACAAATCTGGAAAAGAACCTTAAGTGTTTCATAAAGGCTATTTATTTAATGCATCAGTGTGAGTATGTTCATTACAAAGACAGGTTGTATTAAAGATAGTTGCTACTATTCCTGACAATGCATAGTCTTCTTTGAGCATTATTTACAAAGATTTGGGGGCTGCCTTATGCTGTAATTGACCTCAAGTTTTGAATGTCCTTTGTTTACTCTTTGTATGTGTCTTCCTCGTCCAATGATGTCATCATTCACATATTTCTTTGTTCCATGAATTTTATTTATTTTGTCAAGTTGACCAAACAAGCTACTATAATTACAATCTTCAGTGTCACACACTGTCTCATACTTGGTATTTGCTTTATTCTTTCTGTTCCAAGTAATTCCTAAGAAAGTAATTTTATTTCAACAATTGTTATCATAAAGTACCAGCTACATTTCAATAATAAACAACTATTGTGTTCTGTTCTGCTTACAGTTGAGGACATTGTCTTTATAATCAAGGAGTATCTAAGTTCAACAAGCTAGCCTGAGAACGGGTAATAGCCTTCTCCCTGTGAAACCTTTTCAAACTTCTTTGCTGCATTTGGTTGACAGAATAATCCTGAGCATTTACACAAGTACATAAAATCTGGTTCATTTGGAGGGACAGGGACTGAGCAATGGACAGGGAAACTAACAAAACTTATTTTTAATTCACTAACTGCAGTTTCATTTCTAATCATACATGGGAATAATGTGTGTTTGTCATTAGAATTAGACTTTTGACTTCTTTACCACATATAGACATTTGGAAGAATAATCAAAACATAAGAAAAAAACTCAAAGTGTTCCTGCTCTGACTATGCATTTTATTTTTACAATGAGAGATGTGAAATTTTCTTGCCCTATATAACCATCACATTGGAGATTTGAATAAGTATCACCTGTAAGGTGGTACGTTTGTGTGGTACCTCTGAAGAGGTTTTTAGAAGTTCTCACTACACTTTCTCAGTGGAAAATTAGGCTTTAAGAAAAAGATTACTATGTAACTAATATTTATAGTTATAGAGGATGCTATTTAGAGGTTGAAAATTGGAATGCATCCAACTGGTAAATGGCAAAAAAAAAAATGCAGGGTATGTCTGCAGTCAAAAAAATAAAATTTATATTGAAAATTTGCAAATTTTTTGATTAAGAAAGAAAATTTCTTTCACATTAGGTTAAAATATATACACAATGGCACATATATGTAAAAATATTTGTTTTGGAAAACTGTAAAATATAGATATTTATGTAACCCAACCATACATTGCATTGGAGAACATTTTTATTTATGCTAATGAATTCTTTTGGCATGAGGGAAAGACAATTATAAGGCAGAGAAAAAAATCATCTAGGATTCTAATGTTTAAACTGACATTTATGTGGTATATATTTGTAATAAGAATTGTAATGCAAAAAAAAAAGAAAAAAAGTACATGTATAAAGGCATGAATTGGTGTGAACATACTCTATGTTCAAAGATATGAAAAATTGTACTCTATATGTGTGACAAGAATTGTAATGCATTCTGCTGTCATGTATTTAAAAAATAAAATTAATAAAACTAAAATAAATAAATAAATAAACTGACATTTAAGCAATGAAGGTATTACACATGCATAAAATACTATTCAGGACTTTAGACACTAAAATAAACTAGTTATTGAAAAGTTTAAGACTACTTAGATATATCTGGTTGAGAAATATTTCTCAATCTTGTTTTAGCTCCACATTTGCTTGTGAAATTATGAAAAGAGACAAAAATCCACAAATTGTGAAAGAAGTGAAAAAAAGAAAAGGCCAATCTACTCAACCACTCCCCCATATTTCCCAACCCTCAAGGCTATTCCTGATGTCTTTCAACACACCCCACCATGAGCCCTCAGCCCTCCTAACCTCTCAGAAATTGGTCCTCGCTTGGGGTGTGGCTCAGTGGTACAGCACTTGCCTCACATCCAGACAGAAATCCCTGGTTCTGAATCTCAGCACAAAAAACGAAGGAGAAGGAGAAGGAAAAAAGGAGAAGGAGAAAAAAAAGAACAAAAAGGAAGGAAGTAAGGAATAAAGGGATAAATAAAAATATTAAATAAAAATATATAAATAAATAGGTAGATAAATAAATAAATAAAAATACTCTCCAATGCATTGTACGTTTTTTGAGGGGGAGGTTCACATAATTATCTATATTTTACAGTTTTCCAAACAACGATTTTTACATATATGTGCCATCATGAATATATTTTAACCTAATGTGAAGAAAGAAAGGAAGGAAGGAAGGAAAATTCCAAAAGCATATAAACATCTAGCAATTAAGGATACCCAATAAGATCTGCCCTTTGCTCCATGAATTTAAAAATAGAAGTAGTAAATAGTGATTTAGAGATAGTACTTGCAATATCCCTTTTACTAATTGGTCTTCAACTCTCACATAGTCCTTCTTTATAGTAATGTTAATGTTTTTTTTTAATTTTTCATTTTTACCCCATCTGCAAATCAGTATTTGTATGTCCATCTCACTCCTGAATGACTTCAATATATTCACTATTTTTTTCCTGATTTTACTTCTTCCTTTTTGAATATATCCCATGCATCAGACTTATTAGTCTTTCTAAAATTCCAATTTAGTCTTGTGACCTTAAGGCATCCTTACTTGAGATTTTTTGAAAATCAAGTGCGCTATATTGATACATCAGTTTCTCTACCTTCTGGATTCAACTTGTACTGATTGCCCTTTATTGTGTTTCTCTCAGCAGCAATCTTCAGTTCCATTAAGTTGATTTCTCAGAATTTTTATAACATATCAGGCTTAGTTTTAGTTCCAAATTGTTGTTTATTCCGCTTATGTTCAACTTGAAATTCCCTACTCTCTCATCTTATCAAAACTTATTATTCTTTGTGGGCATTAAAAATTTTCACGCACTTTCACAATGTGTACATTTATTGAAACATCAAATACTATCACTTGTGTGTATATGTATATACACATATATATGTATGTGTGTAACTATATACGGATTTTATGGGTCAATTTAAAAAGTAATAAATAAGTAATCAAATTTCCATACTCCACAAAGTGTTTTTCAACTACCTTAGGTCTAAGGTAAATCATCTCCATAATCCCTACCCTATGATCATATAACTGGATATTATTGAGTTGTAATATAAAGATTCACTCACACATTCTCCATTCTTACTAGTACTGTGCTAGTTTGTTTTTCTAAATATAGCAACAAAATTTTTTCTAATTAGTTATACATGACAGTGCTCTTCAATTCATTGAACACAAATGGATAATTTTTCACATCTCTGGTTATACAAGAAGTAGAGTCACACCATTTGTGAAATTATACATGTATCTAGGGTAATGATGTCCATCTCATTCCACCATCTTCCCTACTCCCATGCCCCCTCTTGTCCTCTCCCCATCTTTGTCCAATCCAAAGTTTCTCCATTTTTCCCATACTCCCCTCATTATGGATCAGCATTCACTTATCAGAACATTTGGCCTTTTTTTTTTTTTTTTGGAATTGGCTTACACAGCATGATATTCTCCAACTCCATCCATTTACCTGAAAATGCCATAAATTTATTCTCTTTTAATGCTGAGTAATATTCCACTGTGTATATATACCACAGTTTCTTCATTCATTTATGGAAGGGCACCTAGGTTGGTTCCATAGCTTAGTGATTGTGATTTGAGCTTCTATAAACATTGATGTGGCTGTGTCAGTGTAGTATTCTGTTTTTAAGTCCTTTGGGTATAGACCAAGGAGTGGAATAGCTGGGTCAAATGGTGGTTCCATTCTCAGTTTTCTAAGAAATCTTCATACTTCTTTCCATAATGGTTACACCAATTAGCAATCCCACCAGCAATGTACTAGTATGCCTTTTCCCCCATATCCTCTCCAACACTTACTGTTATTTCTATTCTTGATAACTGTCATTTTGATTGGGATGAGTTGAAATCTTAGAGTAGTTTTGACTTGCATTTCTCCAATTACTAGAGATGTTGAACATTTTTTTCATATCTTTGTTGGTGGATTATATATTTTCTTCTGAGAAGTGTCTATTCAGTTCCTTAGCCTATTTATTGATTGGTTGTTTGTTTTTTTTTCCGTGCTAATTTTTTTGATTTCTTTATATATCCTGGATATTGAGCTGTATCTGATGTGCATGTGGTAAAAATTTGTTCCCATTCTGTAAGCTCTCTGTTTACCTCATTTGTTGTTTCTTTAAAACAATAGTTGCACACATTATATCTATTCATATCCCATTGCCTAATCACCTCATTTATCTGCATGGCATGCTGGAAATTTTAATCTATGATTTAAATATTTTATAACCAGCCCAGTATTGAAAAAAAAACAGAAATCTTAGCAGTTGACCGTTAGGTAAAATTTGCAAACCCTCCTAGATATTGTTTGATTATTTTTACGGACTAGGTCTCTGAGTCCCTTCCTAGGAAATGAATCTGCATAAAGTAGTGTTTCTTTTAGAAGAAACCATTATATTACTTTTTATTTTGAAATTTATTTACATAAAATATCTTTGTATATTTATTTTTCTTTCACTTTATTTTCCAACGACAACTTGTAAACTTTTGCTCATAAATTTTCAAAGCCAATAGTGGCAGATGGGGTGCAAATGACTATAAACTCCTCAACAATAAAACTTGGGATAGGCTTAGCTTAATAGGGAAATTAAACCTTTGGAACTATGTCCAGAAAAAAAAAATGCATACAATACAAGTTAACATATACCTGTATTCATGTTACCTGTAAAATAGAATTTGTTTTCCTATTTTAAAAGTACCAGAAATAACCTTTGACTTTAGGACTTATAAAATGAAAAAAAAAATTGTCGTATATAGCCAATTAGTGTATACAATTTTATTAAATATTTTTGAGTTTGTCTCCTTTTCCTAAGTGTAAAAGTGTGTTTATATGAATTAGATTTTTGTTACAAAACATAAACAAAAACACAAAACAGAAAAATATGTAGTTTAAAGCAATAGTGAAAATCTGGGAAATTTCAAGTTTTGTTTTACATGTTCTTTATTAGAAAACATAGCATCCTGAAATCAGAAATTTCATTTTCAATGACTCTCATCTAATAATAATTAAGATAATTTATTAATTGCTATGTTCCAGGTGCTGTATATATGTCACTAATGGAATATAGTTGACATATTTGAAGTGCAGACCAGCAAAACTGGTTCATTGGGTTGGAATTCTGTATATGTCATATTTTTTTAAGTTATTTAACTGATTTTTGCCCTGTTTCTTCATCACAAGAAAGTAATAATAGCGCCATCCTTATAGAATTTCTAAAAATTTAACTATGGTAACAGTCTATGATCCAGTAGAAAATAGCAAATTTAATTCATTAAATACATATTTAATGAATTAAATTATATATATATATATATCCACCAAATATATATTAATACCAAATATATGTGAATATATATATATGTATATATGTATATATATTATCAAATATATATAAATTATTTTATAAGCACTAGGCTTGTAGAAACTAATCAAATAGAATAAAACCTCTAAACTTTGTGGAACTTACATTTTAATACTGTCTCATTTCAACTCCAATAAGTAGGTCTTCTTATTTTCATTTTCCAGATGAGGAAACTTAGCTCAGAGACGTCATGTGACTTATTCAAACATCTAATGGGATAAACAGTTATTAGCAGAGAAAATATGGAACATAGATTGGTTTATCTCTGAGAATGCTCCTTACTGTTATGCTACATATACAGCAAATATTTCTTAAGCTTCTGCTCTGCAGGAGGCACAAAGCTAGTCATGCAGGGTACACATAGACCCTTCCAGGCTTTGATGTGATTTTTTTTTAAAGACCTTAGCCATAACTACTCCCTGACATATATACACCATGTAGATACTAATGTCCAAGTTTCTCTGTTCCTAAATGAGCTTCCAGTTATGATAATCATATTTGTGGCAGGGAAGAAATTAATTAAGAAGTAAATCATTTCTCTTTGAAATTATTTGAGTGAAAGGGAAATAATTTACATAGTAAGTTGTGAAAGGAGAAAACACACCTCATTTGCTAAAACTCAAGGACAGAATCAATGCCCTTGGAGGAACAGATGAATCATTTTACTCTCTTAATTTAGTGGCTTTTTTCTATACAAGATAAAAGTACATGCCTGTGATTACATGAGGAAATGAATTTTCTTTCTAGCTTTGCTATTTTACCATAACTTAAATAACTCATGTGTTTATTGTTTTCCTCGTTTGTATAATGAATTTAGAACCTATAGCAACTGAGGGGAGCTTTAGTGCAAATCTTTATTTTTAAGGAAAGAAAGGTAGTAAATGTGAGTTTATTTATTCAGATTATTAAAAAAAATCATCTATTTATTTGAATTTTGTTCAAAATCAATAGAAGTCATAAATACTTGCACAAAATAATCTTTAAAGATTTAAGTAAAAAATATAATAAAAATATTGAATACTTACATAATAATGAGCACTGTAGAATCATTCTTTGATAATTTAAAAGAAAATTCAGTATTATTATTGACATTGGTAAGCTACATGTCATTACATTCTAATATATTTTTATTTTAAACAATTTTAAGTTTACAGAAAAATCGAGAAGAAAATATGAAGAGTTCTCATATATTACTTCAACATCTGTTCCCTAGATCCCCCCTTTATTAATCTCTTATATCGTGTTGTATATTTGTTACAATTGATAAGCCAACATTGATACATTTATTTTTTTGCTTAAGTCTGTATTTAGAGCAGGATAGAACTTTATATAATGTGTATAGTGACATGTGTCCACTATTACAGCATCATGCAGAAAAGCTTCGCTGCCCTAAATCTGTGCTCCCATCTGTGCATCTTTACCTCCTCCCCTCTAAGTCCCAGCAACCCACAGATTTTTTATTTTGTCCATGTTTTTATCTTTTCCTGAATGTCATATTTTGGGAGACATACAATATACTGACTTTCCAAATTGTGTTCTTTCACTTTTTAATGTTCATTCAAATCTTTTCTTGGCTTAATAGCTCATTTATTTTTTTCACACAGTAATTTCTACTGTATAGATCTACTACAATTTGATTATTGATCAACTTGTTGAAAAACAATTTGGTTGCTTCCAGGTTTGGCAACCATGAATAAATCTTCCACAAAAATTCCTAATGCCATACATCATTATTCTAGAATATTTTCATGCTACAGTCCTGTACAGGAAGATTAGAAGTTTTCCATGAATAAATAAACCCGAGAAGCTGGTTCAAATGAACAAATACTTGGTACTAACCCATTTTTAAACAAGTTATTTGTTTCCCAATAAAGCATGGAAAAGTGTTTATAAAAGCATTCTGTAACTTTAAATTCCAGAAAAGGGGTGTTTCATAATTATATAATGTTATTTAAAGGCTAAAATCAAAATAATTCAAACAATAATAAATACAGTCAATTTTTTTAAATTTATGAAACCTCTAAAAACAGAGTTTGATTTCTAAATCTGTTTGCACCATAGAACTATACATGTTTCTTTATCTGAAGGACATTTTAAATTTTGTTATAGGATACTATGTGCATAAATTTTCTTTTGTAAAATAAATAATGACTTCCAAAAGTAAGCAAAATAAAGCAAATGATCAGATTATCAGTATTTCATAAATGCCTACTCTAGACACATATGATAAATATCATGTGCAAGTAATCTTTTAAGTACTCATATATACATCAATAAGTGTACTTCTTACAATTACTCTGTTGATTTTATTATTAAGTCCAGTTCACATATAAAATATTGTAGACACCCAAGAGTCATGAAGCCTTCCCTTTCAAACTTTGATTCAGACACTGAGAATGATGCCACTGCAGCTGCCCAGAGGATATGAAAGGGTCTGTTTGGGAAAGGAGATAGGTTTGAGTTTGGGTAATTAGGAGATTGTTGTTGCATAAGCATCCTTATGCAGAGTTTGAATTTTCTACCATATCTAAAGAAGGGAGCACTTACACTTCCTTTTCCCATTCTTTTCATATGGGACATGAAGGCAATAAAGAAGGAGGGCCTTGAAAGCTGACAGTATTAAAAAAAAAAAAGAATGAAATGATATTCTTCGTTGCAAAAAGAAACTTAGATTCAATGTGGTTAATTCATCCTCCCCAGAGAGTCTGAAAACTAAGATTAAAATTCAGCCCATTGGTTCCAGCATCAATGCTTTTAACTCAGATAAAAATTTTCTTATTATAAAAGCGTCACATGCCAACTACACAAAATATAGAATATGCAATAAGCTGGGAACCGAAAATAAAATTACTCTTAATCACACAGCTCAAGAAAAGACTATAGGTTCTTTTTAGGTTTATTTCTACATTGTCATTTAACAGTTACTCTGCTTTGAAATGCTAGGAGCTGTTTTGAAACTTCCTAAATTAAATATTATATATTGAACATTTTTTCAAGAATTAAATATCCTTCAAAGTGGTAGCAAAATCATAAGATATCTCTCATGATCTTGGTCCCTGAAGTTATACCTTCTATTCCCCTGTTGCCTTGATAGGGGTATAGCCTTTGGTTTGGTTCTAGCCATTTGCTTATGACAAAGGGATGGGATTCCAGTATCATAATTTTATTAAATAGTAGGTGGAGGTATTTTTAAAATACAATTAGAGTCCACTGAGTTTATCAGAAGAAACATTCTAAATGGATATGAAGTAAGCAGAGAGTCCTTTTAGAAAAGGTGTAGCCTTCCTTGACTACACTCTTGCACGTCTTGAAGAAATAAGCTGCCACATTGAGAGAGGATGTAGTACAGAATTAACTGCATGTGCCCTCTGGGAGCAGAAAGCTACCCGTAGTGGAAAGTCAACAATATACAACATTCCTATAATCATAAAATAATGGAGTTCTTCTGACTACCACACAAACTTGGAGGAGGATCTTGAGAAAAGAATGTGCCCTTGCAAGCATCTTGATTACAGCCTGTGATACCCTGAGAAATATATCTTCTTGAATTTTGAATCAGTGCTATGTTAAGCTACTCTTTGTGGCACTCTTCCATGCAGTAATAGAAAACAAAGTAATGTGTTTTTGAATCATGATACAAACATCTGATATATTAAACTTAAAATATTTAAGTATTTTCTATAAGTCTAAAGGTACAATTCTTTCCTTGGTATAAATTTAAGGAAATAGTAGCACATATGTTATTTGCTGCTTTTTTCAATCATATGCCACCTTATTTAAAAAATGGCAACTCAATTGTCAGTGCTTGCAGTCTCATTCTTGATGGAACCATTGACCCAGCTACCCAGGCCTTGCCTGATCTGAAGGGAATCACATGAACTAATAAAACCAATAGGACACATTTCTTGAAATTTGAATCACAAAAAGATTGGCACTGAAAACAAATGGTTGTGATTTGCACTTATGGTGACATCTGCTCCTTTTAACTAGATCTTTTAATTAGATCTCCATGTGCCCTGTTTCATATCCTTCCTTAGGCCTCCTTGTTCACCTTTTTCTTTGATTTTGTGAATGCTGACTCATATCCTCCAAATCTCTCTTGTTCTCCACATTTGGAGGCATGCATATGCGTACGTGCACACACACACAGATACACACATAATCATCTTTGTTATTCATGGAATTCATATTTGCAAATTTAATTACTAAAATTTATCTGTATTTCCAAAGTCAATACCACATTTTTGTCGCCATTTGCAGATAAGTGTAGAGCACTGAACCGGCATGTCCCCAGATGAGGTAGAACAAGATAGACTCTGCCTTCTTGGTTCAGTTTCTTGTCTGATCTCTCAAAATCTTTTTCATAATCTACTTACTGCCATGTTTTCACATTTTTGTGACTTTGTTTCCCTTAGGTGAGTTCAATGTTTACTGTGGCCTCCAAGTGTTAGGTTGAAGTTAATACAAGAAACCTGTAACATTCCTGAAGGAGAAATATGTGTGATAGACCTTTGTTCAGGCATGAGTTATGGAGCTGCTACCCTTGAGTTCAATGTTATGAATCAACCCTACAGTAAGTCCAGAAATAGGAAGAGGACATTCATTGATGTGTACATGAGGTTGTTCTAATAGAACGTAAAGAAACTATGCAGAAGTTGGGAAAATGGTTAAATGTGTGAATTCAGGAGATAAATATGATTTTTTGAAATATACATAATGGTTAACATTGCTATAAAGCTGAAAGCCAAGGAAATTATGGTCGCATTTCACATTGCCCACAGTCAAGAAAATGTTAAACCCTTCTCAGCTACTGTTGGCTGGCTCACACATTTCAAAATACAACGCTGCATGGAAAATGTTAAATTATCAGGCAAAAGGCAATTAAAACATGCTTGCTAACTGTTATACAGTTGTGTTAAAGGGTTGTGTGAAATAGCAGGCTTTTCAATGGCAATAAGACTGTTTTTTTTTTTTTTACAAGGACATTTGCAAACCAATCAAGATAATGCAAATGGCATTTTGGTTGACAAAAATGTTATGACCACAGAATCACAGCAACATGACTGTATTTCCCCTTGGAGTTCAGTATTTGCTAAATTAGTTTCACCGTGACTTTGTAGGGCATAACCATGAATAATAAGAGTGATTATATAGATGATAGATGACAGAGAATCCTATGAATCCATCAATAGACTGGATTGATGATTAAATTTTAAGCACTCTGAATATGGCTGACCAATCAAAAAACTTTATCAGTTTTAATCATGATGTAAGACTTTCAATTTCCCTACCTCATAAAACTTTTTATCTTTCCAAAGATAATAAAGTCACATTTTTTATTTTGATTTACATTTTCCATCAAGCAAAATGCACCTTCTCTAACATCTTGTATATGTTATATCTTTTTATTGGTTGGAATATATTCAGGCACTACCAAATTTGTTTTATATTTCCCATATTTTTTCATAAAATTATTCTTGTGAAACTTCAAACTGCACTAATGTCATTTTTATGGAGTAATTCAATCATCTATGGTTTCTTCACTCATTTATGCTTCTTGCTTTGTTTGTCTTTCTTTTAGATTCATTTAAAGTTTTCCTACAGTCTTTATTTAGGTAAGATGTTTTGGGGTAGGCTTTTTAAATACTGGATGATTGAAAATGGTTTAAACAGTTCTTGAACATATAATTCAACTGAGTTTAGAAAATTTAAACTTGAGATACCTTTTCATCAGCTCATAAGGGTGTGCTCCATTGCAGTCAGTTTTCATCTAGAATTCTGATGTCAATGTAATTCTTTGTCCTTTAGAGTCTTTAGTGTCTTTCATCTTGAAGCTCATGGTACTTTTCACTGTATTCTGCACCTTCTAAAATGTTAGCACAGCATGTCATAGTATGAAGTTTTTTCCTACCTGTTAAGCAATCAAGTAATCAGAGTGGTGCAATCCTTTCTTCAATACCATTAGTATTGATTATTTCTTCTTTTCTATTTTGAGTATTCTATGTGCTCTAAGATTTTTTTGGAGAGTGGATCCAACCTGTTTATTTCCTAGCTTTTTTTTTTCATACATTTTACTTTCTGTCCTTTATGGTTAGATTTGGGAGGACTTTTAAATTTGATCTTTTAATTTATTAATGCACTTATCACCTAATTCACTTATCTTTTAAATCCATTCTGATACCCAGTCTATCTATTGAATTTTGCATATTTTAACAAACTTTACTACTTTCTAAATTTCTTCTTATTATTTTTTTAATTTTGTAGGTGGTTCCCTTGTCTTCTCTGAAAATAATGATTTTTTTTTCCATTCATGCTTTGCTCATGTCATCCCATTAAGTATTAGCTCTCTTCCTTGACATTCAGACCTCTTTTTCACAGAGTTGCTCTTCATTCAGGACTGGAGACTTGTACTTCTGTGTTTGTTTCACTGGGCAAACTCACGGGAGGCAAATGCTGTAGGAAAGTCTTCTTTAAGAGCTAACTTCTGGTCACAGAGTTTTCCACTTGCTCCTGGGTGTGTCCATCTCTCCAGTACCTCACCATGACCCTCTGGACGACATGATCAATCCTATTGCTCTGTTTGACCTTGACCTTGAAACCACATAATTGGTTCAAGGGAGAAGAGGATGGAAGGCTTGAGTGACTTTTTTCAGAAGCCCCATCTCCCCAAGAGATTGACTCATGGTCTCTTAGTTTTTAATACATGCATCACACCTAAGCTTGGAACAAGTCCTTTCCCCTGTCCCTATATTATCTTACTTTATCCATCAGAAGTTTTCTTATATATAGCTTTTGAGCTGTGATTCTCTCTTTTAATCTGGTTCCACTGTCTGCCACCTTCCGGTGATTCATTCTGGTCCACTGAGAGGATGACTTTTCTATTTCTAGTCCTTTTCTAGGTTTTTAAAAATATACAGTTTCTAGTTAGATTGAAGAAATAAGTTATGGTGTTATATTTCACAGTAGGGTGGCTATAGATAATGATGATGTACTACATATTTCAAAATTTCTAGATAAAAGGATTTTGAATGTTTTCACCACAAAGAAATGATACATGTTGAAGGGATAGACATCCTGACCCTGATTGGAATGTACACAGTATATATAAAAAAATCAAATGATAATCCACAAATATATGCAATTTAGTCTGTTAATTCATATATATATATATATATATATATATATATATATATATATCTCCATCATTTAATGAGGGAAGGTTGTCTAGCTTATGTACTCAACCAACCATCTTAAAGTAATCCTAAATCAACATATCAAGTTTAAAACCAACTTAAAAAATGTAAATAAAATATTTAGATTTGACATCTTCACAGAGTATAATGCTGCTCTCTATAAAAAATTAATAATTGAGTAGAATTAATAAAGCAAAACACTTGAAATTAATATGACAAAGATAGCTACTACAGATCTAGGAAAGCTATTAAAGTTCTGATAGATAAGTAGAAAAGCAATGTATTGAACTAGAAAATTAAATGACAAAAAATGAATAAAATATAACATCAATAGTACATAATATATACATTTAAAAACTGAAAGGGCGGAAGATTTGGGGTAAGGTTCTCTAGTAGTCTTCTCCCCATAGACACACCAAGTTGAACAGCTAGTCTTTCTCCAATACACCTTCATAAGAGCTGAAGAAACCAATTGAAAGATCATAATGCCAGCTCTAACATAAAGAAAGGAGAAAGCAGGAGGAAAACAATTACCCACACCACCCCTCCTCAGCTCTTTTCAGCTGGGATGCATCCCACTTGAAAGAAACAAACATAGGCTTTCAACTTAAATGCCAGTACCAGGCCTGCCATGGTGACACCTGGCACTGGGAAAATCCCATCACCCCTACCATGACTGAGCCAATGGAAGCACATTGGCCAGGCAACCCAGGCCCTGACACCAACTCCTTTTTTCCAACCTTTAGTGGAAAAGCAAGGAGCAGGATGCAAAAGTTAGCACAGAATTTTCTCTTGGAACTCATTTTCAAGCAAACCACAGTGAGAAAAAGCACCAGGTAGAAAACAAGGAACCTATACACAGGCCAGAGTCTCTAGTCTTATCCTAGCATCAAGTGGAAGCCCACACACTCAGTTCTGACCTGAGACACTGCCAGCCCTGGGAGGATGGATGTGAATTTCAGACTATATTACCACCAGCTGTGTCAGGGGCCTTAGTGTGCCCCTGACACTGTGCAGGTCATTGTAGGTGTACAACTCAGATATGACACAGCTTCCTGACAGCCTAGGTAGCCTAACAATTGCATTTTCAAATACTACCCCAACCTCAGGTAGCATAGCATGAAAGAAGACCCCATTCACTGGGGATATCACTAGCTATTGCATTTGAGAGTTTGCCCTGGAATTTAGTACTGGCCTGGTGAAACCCAATACTGGGAAGATACTAATGGCTCCCATCCTCAGACTTGCCTGTGGACAGAGCCTCCCACACACCCTCTGGTGCCATGGGGAGACAAATAGTCCCAGTCTATGAGACTTTTATTCAGTCCAACATTACCAGGGCTAGTTACAGCAATCGTGAGCCTTGAGTCTACCTTAGCCAAAGGCATTCCACAGAAGTATGGGAGTTTGTCTTTCCCCACTGCTGTGCTAGTCCTGGTGGCTTGAATAGGCCACATGATAAAAAACAAAAAAGTTTCAAAAATTTTAAAAATCACGTCAAGCATGATCATAATCAAACTAAAATCACATCTAGCACTTTTTTAAAACATAATTCAATAAGCTAGAAATCAATCACAATAAAAACTTAGGAAACTATACAAATACACCATAATTAGATTACCTACTTTGAACCAATGAATCAAAAAGAAATTTAAACATTTATCGAATTAAATGAAATTGGGGACATAGTATATTCAAACTTATGGGATGCAGTAAAAATAGTACTGAGGAGAGTTTACAGAAATCAATACCCACATCAAAAAAAAAAAAAAAAGGAGAAAGATCTCAAATAAACAACCTATCACTGCCTTCCAAGGAACTACCATAGCAGAACCAAATTAAACCCCGAGTGAGCACAGGGACAGAAATAAGATTCAGGGAAGGAACAAATAGTCTAATAAACAATACAAAAAAAAAGCTGTTTCTTCAAAAAAATTAAGTAGACAAAAGTTAAACTAAGAAAAAAAGAAGATTCACATCAATAAAATCAGAGATAAAAAGGAAGACATTACCACTGACAGCAGAAATACAAGGATCATTAGGGATTATTATAAACAATTACACAGCAACACATTCAATAACTTAGAAGTAATGGGAAAATTCCTGGATAGATACACCTTTATCAAGATTGAATCATGAAGAAATAGAAAATCTGAACAAACCAATAATGAGTAACAAGATTGAATGGGGAATAAAAAGTCCCACATCAAAGTAAAGCCTCAGACCCAAAGACATCACTCCTAAATTCTATCAAAAATTTAGAGAAGTAATATTTATTCTCCTTGTATTATATCCAAAACAAAAGAGGAAGCAATTCTTCCAAACACATTTCATGAGGCCAATATTACCTGATACCAAAACTAGATCAGGATATAACAGCAACAATAAAAAGGAAATGACAGTCCAATATACTTGCTGAACATAGATGCAAAAATCCTCAATGAAATACTAGCAAACCAAATCCAACAGCATATTAAAGAGATTATTCACTATTATCACATGGAATTCATCCCCAAGATGCAAAGATGGTTTAACATATGCAAATAAATAAACATGATACACTACATGTATTCACATCATTGGATGAAGGATAAAAACTATATTCATCTCAATAGGTGCAGAAATTCCATCTGATAAAATTCAACTTCTCTTCATCATGAAAATGATGAACAAATTAGCCATGCCAGGAACATACCTTACATAATAAAGGCCATTTGTAAAATCAAACAGCTAACATTATACTGAGTGGAGAAAAGCTAAGAGCTTTCTATTATCTGGAAAAAGTATGCCCACTTTCACCACTTTTATTCAACATGGTACTGAAAGAACTAGTCAGAGAAATGGAGAAAGGGCATTCAATTTGAAAAAGAGGAAGTCAAATTGTCACCATTTCCAAATGACAGGATCTTACAGAGAGACTTCTCCAAAAAACTCTTAGAAATAAAAAAAAAAAAGAAAGAAAGAAAACCCCACAGGATACCACACCAACACAAAAGTCCAGTGGTGTTGCAATATGCTAGTAGTGAAATATCTGAAATACAAATTAAGAAAGCAATATTATTTTCAACAGCAACAACAAATAAATTTAACCAAAAAAGTAAAAATATCTCTACAATAAAAAGAATACAGTATTTATGAAAGAAATTGAAGAGGACAAAAAAGTGGAATGAGATCTTGGATTTATGAATTGGAAGATTCAATATTGTTAAGATGTCTATACCACCCAAAGCAATCTATAGATTCAATGAAATACCTGCTAAAATATCTATAAAATTCAGATAAGTAGAAACAAGATCATAAAATTTATGTGAAAACAAAGAAAGCTCTGAATAGACAAAGCCTTCTTGAATAGAAGGGACAAAGCAAAAACTATTACATTACTTGTCTTAAAAATGTTCTATAAATCTGTAACAATTAAAACACTATGGCATTGACATAAATACAGATATGTAGATCAGTGAGTAAGGATAGAGAGCCTAGAAGTCAACCTGTACATTCATGGCCAACTAATTTTCAACAAAGGACATGCATTGGAGAAAGAAAAGCTTGTTTTTAATAAATTTTGTTGGGAAAATTGCATAACCCATACAGAAAAGTGAAACTATATCCCTCTCACTATTTATAAAAATAAAATCAAAATTGATACCACACTTAAATGTAAGACAAGAAACTGAAACTTTTAGATAAAAACATAGGAGAATTACTGTAGAATACTGAAATGGGCAAGGATTTATTTTTGGTAGAAGCTCCAAAAACACAGAAAATAATAGCAAAAATAGACAAATGGGATTATATCAAACAAAAAAAATCTTCTGCACAGCAAAGGAAATAATCAAGAGTAAAGAGACAAAATCTATAGAATGGGAAAAATTGCAAACTACAAATCACATGAGGTATTAATATCCAGAATATATAAGAACTCCAAAAACTCAATAGCAAAAACCCAAATAATCTGATTTTATATAGACTATGGAACTAAATAAATATTATTCAAAAGAAGGCATATAAAGAGCCAACAGGTGTATGAAGAAACAATCAACATGACTAATTATCAGGTAAATACAAATAAAAAAATACAATGAGATATCACCTCAGGCCAGGTAAGAATGACTATTATCAAAATTACTAAGGAATAGTAAATGTTAACAAGGATATAGTGAAAAAAAAAAAACATTTGTACACTGTTGTTGGTAATGTAAGAGCAGCCATTATGGAAAGCACTATGGAGGTTTCTCAAAAAAAATAAATAAACTGGGCTTGGGAACCTCGAGTGCTTGCCCAGGAAGTATAAACCCCAACATTGCAAAAAGTAAAAGTCAGGTGCAATGGTGCATGTGTGTAGTCCAATCTATTCTGGAGGTAGAAGCAATAGCATTAGCTTGAGCCCAGGAGTTGTTGCCCTGGGCAACAGAAAGACCTTATCTCTTAAAAAAATTAAAAATAGAACTACCATATGATTGGACAAGCCCACTATTTGAAATATATAAAACAAAAATTAAATCAGCATGTTGGCAAGACATCTGCTGTACCATGTTCATTGTAGTGCTACACAAAATAGCAAGAAATGGAAACAACCTAAGTGTCCATCAGCTAATGAATGGATAAAGAAAACATGAGACATATTCACAATGGAAAACTATTTAGCCATAACAAAAGAGTGAAATCCTGTCATCTGGGACAACATGAATAAAAGGAGATCACTGTGTTATGTGAAGAAAATTTGGGACAAAAAGAAGAATACTCTAAGGCTGGGGTTGTGGCTCAGAGGTAGAGTTCGCACCTAGTGTGTGTAAGGCACTGGGTTCGATCCTCAGTACCACATAAAGAAAAATAAAAACATTGTGTCCACCTATAACTAAAAACTAAATATTTTTTAAAAAGAAGAGTACTCTAGGATCTCATTCATATATGGAATCTGAAAATTTTATCTCAAGCTGGTGATGCAGATCTGTTGTACAGTATTTGTCTGAAATGCACAGGCCCTGGGTTCCATTTCCAGCACTTCAAAAAAAAAAAAAAATGAAAACAACAACAACAACAAAACAAGTTGATCTCACAAAAATCGAGACTATTGTGGTTGATATCAGAGGCCAGGGTTAGTAGGGATAGGAGCCTTTGGCAAGAGGTTGATCAATGGATATATTATCATCAGAGGAACAAGAAGTTCTGGTGTGCTACTACACAGAGGATGGCTACAGGAAACAATAATGTACTGCACATTTCAAAAATCTAGAAGAAAGGATTTTAAAATTTTTCATCATGAAGATAAATGAGGACATAATTGTATTTAACCTGACTTAAATATTATACAATGTATCCATGTATATTAAAACACCACATTGTTAGGACTTCATAAATATGAGTAGAATATTTTTCACATAGGAAAAAAATGATTACTAATGAAGAAATCAGACCATCCTTGATCAGGTATACAAACTCAACACTGTTGATGAGAGTCAGAGGAACACCTTCTGCCTTCAGTTGTGATATTCTGAGAAGAAAAACAATATTACACAAGAATCATCTCAACAGACAATTTGAAATGAGAGTCTAATAATTAGGAAGATGAGACAAACACAAAATTTGGAATGTTCAATTGAAAAAAGGAGAGATTATATTATTCAAAGATGTCAAGGTCATAAAAGATAAACTTGGGAAGTGGAAATGATCCAGATTCAAAAAGTTAAAGAGATGACAACTAAATGCAATAGCTGATTTTTAGAACTGACCCTGTATCAAAGAGGAAGAAACCAATATAAAAAACTATTAAGCCAACTGACAAAATTATAAAATGAGTGATACGTTAGAAAAAAAATTATTGTACCATTTTGTTAAATTCACCAAAGTTAATATCTCTACTGTGGATACATAAGACAATGTCCTTATTCTTTGGAAATACACACTGAAGTGTTCAGGTCTGTTTTAGTCAGCTTTTCATTGTTGTAACCAAAAGATCCACAAAGAACAACTTAGAGGAGGAAATGTTTATTTTGGCTCACAGTTTCAGAGGTTCAGTCCATGGTCAGCCAGCTCCATAGCTCTGGGTCCAAGATAAGGCAAAACATCATGGCAGAAGGGTATGGTGCAGGAAAGCAGCTCAGAACGTGACTGTCAGGAAGCAGAAAGAGAGCTCTGCTCATCAGAGACAAAATATAAACTCCAATCCATGCCCAGAGTGACCCCACTGACTAGGTTATAGCTCTCATAATCTAATTTCACTTCTGAACTTCTTGCATTGTCTCACATATGAGCTTTTGGGGATTCCACATATCTAAATCATAACAATGTCTAAAGTGTCATGATTACTATATTTTAACCTTACATGGTTCTGCAAGATAATTATAAAGCAAATGAGGTAGAATATTAACAATTGATGGATTTAGATAAGTTATATGTTATATATGTGTTCCCTTGTGTTCTTTGTATTAATTATATTCTTGCAAATTTTATAAGTTATATAAGTGATATATGTTATATAAATGTTCCCATGTGTTCTTTGTATTAATTATATTCTTGCAAATTTTCTATATGCTCAAAGTTATTTGTAAACAATTTTCAAACTGATTTTTTTTTTTTTGGTACCAGGGATTCAACCCAGGGGGTACTTAACCACTGAGTCCCATCCCCAGTCCTTATTTTTTATTTTGAGACAGGGTCTTATTAAGTTGGTTAGGGCCTCACTAAGTTGCTGAGGTTGGTTTTGAACTTGTAAGCCTCCTGTCTCAGCCTCTGAAGTCACTGGGATTTACAGGCATGTGGTACTATACCCAGGGACATTTGCCAAAATTGCAAAAATGAATTCTAATAAGGATATGAGCAAAGTATTATTATGTATAAATTTCACTTTTAGTGTTAAAAATGTACATATGAACAAAAACTAAAAAAAATTTGTGAATATATCAAAGAATATTTTCTCTGATAAATTGATTTAAATTTTGAATTATTTTATATATTTTCTAAAGTATATTCAGTGAAGAAGTACTACACACATGAATAGGAAGAGAAGGTGTTTAAAAAATTAATCATACGAAAAATAATTTAGTTTTTAGTATCCTTTCACTTTTCCCCATGTCTGGTAATTTTCTCTCTCTTATTAGGTTGTTTAGTTCCCCTGTAACAAAATACCAATATCTGGGTGACTTAAAATAACAGGAATTTATTGGAAGACTGTTTCAGAGGTTGTGGTGTTGGCAGGTCTGTGGTCCTTCGAAAGCCTGGAGGGAGAAATGTTCCCATGCCTCTTCTCGGCTTTCGGAGGTAGCCCTGGATCCCTGATGCTCTGACTAGTGACAGCACTACTCCAATCTTTTCCTGTGCATGTCTATTTCTGTGTCCAAGATTCTGCTTTTTTCAAGCACCCAACTCATACTGGAATAGAGCCCACCCTAATAATCTTATTTTAACATGATTATCTCTGTAAAGATCCCATATTTGAATAAGGTCACATTCAGAGGTACTGGAATTAGGACTTCAACACTTCTTTTTGAAGGGATATGATTCAAACCATAATATCCCTGCTGCTCAAATTATGATGCCATATCTATTTCTGTCTTCAAAGTAACTGATGATTTCAAACATCTCTCTTAACCCTCTCAATTCTCAAAATATACTGCATTTTTATGCCATTGCTCAGAGGTGCTTTCTCAACTAACTGGAAATTACCTTATCGCAAAGGGCTTTAGTAGAGTAGATGATTAATGCAGAGTCATGCCTTATGGGTTCAGACAGTAGTGACAGACTGAAAGATAGTTTTGAGCTCCTCTCTAATCATATCTTATAGGAGATACGACAAACTATTTTACCTAACACAGGGAAGCAGAACCAGGCAATTGTTACCATTCTGGCTCACTGGAGGCAACTAAAGAAGAAAAGATTGATGATCATTGAGAAGATGAAGAAATGTCATGTTAGATCACACGAATAGTGACCCTATAATTTATTTCTTAATTTCATATAGTGATATTTTGCTTAGAGAAACCTCTCTTGGAAGCTGTAGTAATGGTTTCAAAGCAGAACTAATAGTACGAAGCTAGTCAGATTCCTTGCTCTCTTTCCAAAGTTGACATTCAAAATGCAAAAAGAAAAAAATAAATAATAAATATGGTCATTTGGATGGTCTTGGAAATACACCATAAGAACTGAATGAGGTATCAATTAAGTGCTAAGGAGATACTAGGCATTATTTACTCACTGAATGAGTTATGGATTTAATCTTCAAAGCAAACCTTTAGTTTTTAAGACGGTAAGTGGGAAATCTGAGAGCAGTGAACTATTAATACTTTTGGGGTGCCCAAACCCTTGTTCCTTTGGCAGTCATATAAAAAGTAACATTCTGCTATGCATTATGAATTACATTCAGAGAGTCTTTGATCTTAGAGTTGTTTTGGACCCAGTGTCAGAGTATATTATTTAGATCTATAAATTAAATTGCATGGCAATTTATTCTAGTTATTCCCACATTTAAAATGTGCATGCTGCAAGGCATTGCATCTACAGGCAGACTTGCAGGAACTAATACCAGAGGCAGCCCTCCTGCTGAATCAGTCTAAATCATTACCTCGGCATTACTTTATGGCACCATATTGAGAGAAAATGCTATTTCTTTTGGGGACAGTGATTTTTCCCCTGTTCATTCAGATTCACTATAGCAGAGTGTGTGCCTTTGACATAGTGAACACTATTCACAGCCAATCACAAATTACAGACTTGGGTCCAGCCTGTGTAAACACTACTACTCTTCCAAATGGAATGCCTGTGCTTGAAATTTCTTACAAAAAAATCCAAGTACTATTATTATATTCAAGCCTAGATTGAATTAGACCATCATTTTTGAATTGATTTATTCTGAACAAATAAAGATTTAACAAAAAATTCTTAGATCTAAGTACTATTCAAGTAAAATTGGCATTCCAAATAGGTGGTTTCTGAAATTCACATGCATGCAGTCATTAATACTGCAAGGTGATCACTGTGTCATACCCCTATAACATGGTTTTCCTTTCTTACTTATATATGTCTTAGTCTTTATGATACTGAATTCAGAGAAATGCTGCAAGATTACAAATGCATGAGTTTATTGTAATGCTTTAATTGTTTCTGAGCAAACTAGCCTATAACTGCTAGTCTATAGTTCCAACTTCCTCCACAATTATTTTCCTGGTAATGTTCACCTCATATCAACTATCCTAGTTCAAATTTCTCAGTGTTTGGCTGATTGCTAATGGGGTAAATAAGAATTCAGAATTTTATTTTTATCCGAAAGAAAATTTATT
The DNA here is from genome assembly GCF_045843805.1 of Urocitellus parryii. Classification (NCBI taxonomy): domain Eukaryota; kingdom Metazoa; phylum Chordata; class Mammalia; order Rodentia; family Sciuridae; genus Urocitellus; species Urocitellus parryii. The sequence continues at coordinate 96,943,674 of NC_135538.1, forward strand.
TAAGTATTGTTGGCAGTTTTTCTTGTGGTAAAGATAACAAGTCCTAATTTTGTAGGTTTCACCAGAATATTATCCCAGTGTTTACCTTAATGCAAAATGAATAAATCACTTGGGAGATAATATATTTTTTTCTTGACGAAGACTTTTAGTTTAGGTGATAGTGTTAGGAAGTGTTGTATTATTTTCTTTGCTATATATACATCTTTTCATCCAGGAATTTACTTGGAGATAAAGGAGAAATCAGAAAGGATCAAGAGTAAAACATACATTCAATTCTTTCAAAGTCTGAGCATTTAGAACAGGTTGGATGGACTTAGGTTTCCCACATGAACTGAAATCAGAGTACCTAAAGAGAAAATTCTTGAGAGGGGAATGTGACCCATAACCCACTGTCAACATGGAGGAGGCACAGTTCTTATCACTGTGTGACCGATGTTCCAATCTCTCCTCCTAAGCTATTTTATATAGAACAGGTAGATGGGCTTTAGGAATGGGGGTTATAAATATGAATAAAAGAACTGCTTTTTAAGAGCTGAGACTAATCACGGAGTAAGAAGCATTACTTTTGAAGCTCTTGTCGTTTGAAAATAAATATTTACATTCTACCCACATGGGTGCAGCACACCAGTTGTATTTATAATAATAATATTTTCTTGGATTTTTGCAAATCATTTCTGTATAGTTATATTGTAATTTAATTTCTTCAAGCAGGTCATTATCTCCCTGAGAACAAGAATCATAGCTTTTACAATTTTTTATGCTTATGATAGCATCATTAATTTTATTATATAGCAAACTAATCTGATGTATGTTTGTTGACAAAATTATATTCTGCCTTATATTTTTTGTGGATCATGATGTGCTTTTACACATGCACACACACTCACACACAAATACTTTACAAACAAGCAGAGAGATAGCTATGCCAAATAAAATTGTTTTCCTGAAACTCAGAGAAATAAGGGATTGGTTCATAACTAACAATAGGAGGAACCAAACCTCAAATGCAGAACAAAATTTGAGTACATTGCATATCAACTACTACAGAGGTGGAAATGTGGTACCCCTCAAGCCCAATTTCATCCCAAAATTTCTTTTTTTCTTTTCTGACCCATCATTTGGTGAGAAGCCCTCTCTTCCTTCAGTTGGCCCTATTGTGTGCCACTAGCACCTGGCAGCCATCAATGACTTGGGCCCCCAGCCTGGCCCCTGGAGGCTTGATATTCTAAAATTCACCATAATCTAGTGCAGCATACAAAGCTTCTGATTCAGCTTAAGGGCTTTGCTTAAAACGAGTTATGATTTAGAAGGAAGGAAAGAAAGGTTAAAGAGTCCTGAAGGTAAGACATTTGTTTGGGGACATCCTCTTATAATCTAAATGGGCCCTGAGGTCTCTGTCATGTATGATCTCCCCTTATAGAATTCAAAGAGTTACAAACTTTGAGTTTTGGTTTTAAGCAAAGAAGTATTTTCCTAATACCTCTTTCAAGACCTAGATGGTGTAGAAAACAAAGGTTGTTATTACATAATCTTATAATTTCCCTCCATTATTTAAAAGTTTGTGTTTGATTAATTTGTTATTTTTTTTATTAGTATTAGACAGTAACTTGGTCCTCAGTATTATCAGTTAAGGGAGTTGACTGAAAAATCATCAAGTCTGCATCATCTGCCAAATGAATGTCATGGAAGAACTCCAGAAGCCTTCACTCTTCAGGTGGAGCTACTGCTGGCCACACAGGTCAAACTTGGCATCAAGACAGCTGCAAAGCTCATGCACTTCTCTGTCTTCCATTCCAGTACTGTGAAAGCAGCATGAGCCCCAGGCTTAGAACTAATGGGGCAAGAACTAATCCCAAACCAGACCAGAACAGGAAGTAGTACTAGTGATTCATATTGCTTAGCATCATATTTAATATGGAATTAAGGGACAAGATATCCTTTTTGGCCAGTCTATGTCTCTCATTATCTGAGAGTTCCCCACCACACACACCTCTTTATTCTCAAGCTCAGAAAAGGGAATCACCCTTAATTTTCTTAAAAGACAATTGATATTCTGATTCACACTGCAAGTCTTTTGATGAGCGAATTGCCTTAAATTGCACCACTTTATTAAAAGTCTGTTCCTGTCCCTTTTCATCTTCCCTAATCCCTACAGCATTTTCAAGACTCTATAAGAAGCGTCTGCAAGCTCCTTAAAGAGCCCTTTGGATAAAAGTTTCTTCATGTGGAAAATAGGTTTTTAAGGTTTAATTTTTTTTCCTCTTCTGATTTATTGGTAATAGTTTGCTGTAACACTTAGGTAAGAAGAGCCATAAGGCTATGTCAGGCTTAGAAATAGTTTTGAGATCAATTTTTGATCTTTCTCATAGGCTTCAGAGAACGAGTGAAGAAAGGCAAAGCATTTGCCAAGATTAAGCTTTATGTGATCATATGTTCATATGGTTCATATGGTCAACTTACATAGACATGATTCAGATTTGCTGGAATCTTAATAAGGAACAAGGCAAAGGATTGACCAACTGTGTTATAAAATTGACAGCTGACCATGGTTTGGTCAATGCCTAAGAATTTAATTGCAGCATATAGAAGGTCAAGTGGAACCAAGGCTTAGCCTGGTTCATTTTCATGGGAACTGATTTGACAGCTGGAGCCCAGCAATTCAAATCCCAACACAGAAAATTACTTATAATAATGCAAATGCTGGGCACCTGGTTCATGTGTTTTGTGGAGTCCTAGCAGTGTTTTCTATAAAGGGTATAGGACATAGTACCAGGACAGCATTGAGTGTCAGCGAGGTGAGGCCTGAGCCTACTGAGGAAAGGAGACTGTAAAGGTGCAGAAAAATGGGAGTATGAAGAAGAAATTGAGGTCAAAAGGAGTAACAGAAACTGGGAAAATCTGGTTAGGGAGAATAAAGGAAACTGGCAGTTTTGTGAATTGAACATACCAAATCCTGGCTGCAATGCTAAGGATTACTGCTCCATGACCAGTTCAACAAAGTCCATTTACTTCCCAATACCCTCTGCCTCCTCCTCCTGCTGGCTTGTAGGGTTGGGGATTCAGCATGGGGCTCTGGATCAACATGAGCTCTCTGAGAATGTTACCAACACTGAGAAAAGATATGTTTTTCTGAGTTCTCCATGGTATACAGTACCCACAAACTAAACCTAGAGTAACTGCTCTGGCAAGATCTTCACTTTTACCTTTTGTAGAAAGATTCCAAAAAACAAAACAAAACTTTTTTTTTTTTCTACATTTTTCAAACCATTCAGTATATGCACTCTTTCCAACATAGGATTATTCCTCCCCAAATCCTTTTGATTTCTCTTGATTCTTATGTAGGTATGGTTTTAAAGAAAGCAGTTTATAAATAACAAATCCAATCCAAGAAACCACCATGTATAATGGAACACGTTTTTTTGTGAAGATTTTGAGATATGTTCAAACATATTTGAATTTATCGCTTAGAAGATTGTGCCTGCTTTGTATTTCTGTTTCAACTATTGAAACAAGGTCAGCAAGCTAAGTGACCTAATGTAGATATTCATCTATGAAAGAAAAGTAAGTATACTTTACTGTCCAATAAAATACCAGAAAAAGTGGGTATAAAATACATGGTGGGACTGGGGATGTGGCTCAAGCGGCAAGTGGTAGCGCGCTCACCTGGCATGCACGGGGTGCTGGGTTCGATCCTCAGCACCACATAAAAATAAAAATGTTGTGTCCACCGAAAACTGAAAAATAAATATTAAAAAAATTCTGTCTCTCTCCTCTCTCTCTCTCTCTCTCTCTCTCAATAAAATAAAATACATGGTGGATAACCTGCTGTAATCTGTCAGTTATCATAGTACAAAAGTTTCTCATCATTTAGTTGTATAAGAATCACCTGAAGATCCCCTGAGTCATAAAGTGGTTTGAAAATAGCTGATTTATTTAATTTAGAAAATTACCTTGCAGGGGATAGTTTCCCTCATTAATTTTAAGGGAACTAATTATGAATATCAAATGTAAACTATGTAAGGAAGAAATTATGAAAATTATTTCAAATGGTGTACTATAATTTTAAATTATTCTTCCTTTCAAGGAAATAATTATCTCTTTCTTTGGAAATTGAATTGCTTTTTATGAAATGGAACATGAAAATGCCCAATGAGATGAGTTGAATATTGTCAGTGTACTTCAGTATTGGAATACTTTGTTGATGTTGTTTGATGTGAACAATTACTTCATTAAAAATATAAAAGCTATATCTCTGTCCATTTTTTAATTTATTGAAGAAAATATGTGGAAAATTATATACCTGCTATAAGATATGTAGCCTCTAAAAAACAAGAATATACTAATTAGATATACTAAAATACATTTTAATTACTAGTTATATGCTACAGGGGAAAAAACGCATTCAAACAAATAATACATTTCTTTAAATTCTGTTTTAATGCCACTACCGGTATTTTATTCAACTATGTAAAAAATTTGTTTTTCATTTTTTCATTAACTATGAATCCAGGCATAATTTTCAAACAAAATATAATTTAATTAAATATGACTTCCTCTGCATACAATGCAGGATAAGGATTCTTTGTTCTTTTATATTTCAATCCCAGTTTTAACAAAGCATCAGGAAGGAAGTTAGATATAAGACTGCCTTGAATTCATAAAAGTAGTTTTTGTCATCCCAGAAACTCAAAATCACTTGCATTTGTTCTTGCAAGATGCTTGTTTTGTGCACTAAGATGTAGCTGGAAGAATGTGTACCAATCCCTCCCACCTTCTAGTCAAGGGCCCTGAGCAGAACCGATAAGGCCATGTGAATTATAGTCTGATTTATCCTATGAATGCAGTAAAACTTACAAATTCCTGTATGGAATCATGCTTATGTACTGCTATCCAAGTAGTCATCTTGAAAGATCCACCATTCATAAAGTTGTTACTGTGTAGAATGTCTTGAGTCCTCTTTGATGGAAGATGGAGTTGCCATTAGAGTCAGTTAAAAGACCACTCTAGTGCCACCATCACTCTGAACATAGTTCTCTATCCTCCAACAGAACTCCAACTTATTTTGTTTCTCTTGTTTCCTTCTATCAACTTATCTCCAATGAGGAAGATTTTGTTAGCACTGTAAGTATTCAAGAAATGAGAAACCAGCTCTTGTTTCCATTGTCTGTTGAAAAAAAATTGATGCTCATAAGCACAATATCAGCTATCACTTTACTAAAAAATTTTCGCAAGCAGGAAACTATTTTAAGCCTTTGATTTGCATAATTTCATGTAATGCTAAACATAATTCTATGGAATAGCAAATATTCTCATCCACATATAATAATTTGTAAATGAGCTATGGAGAGATCTGGTGCTATGGCCACAGCAAGTAAAATGTTCTCCATACACAAGCTTGACATTGCTCATTTCCAACTCATTTCTGAAGAAGACAAGGAATACATGGATAAGTGACAAGACATATATACATCATTAGCCACACAGAGAGTGAGAAAGCTTTATGGAAGAAAATTGACATGCAGAGTTTTCAATAGAGAAGATGTGGTTTCCCCAGTTCTCTATTAAAGAAGCAGAATTGAACCAGACACCAAGGTAAGCCAAAAGAGGGGTCCTAGTCTTGGACTCCAGCTGATTCCAGTTTTGTGGTACCTAAAGCATATTTGATTTAGAGGCCTATCCTCTAGGAAAAAGATTGTAAATGTATAAATAAAATTTTTAAAATGGAAGTGTGTATTTGTTAGGAACAAGAAATCTCATCAAGTTAAAAGAATTTAAACCAATAAGTGCCACAAGTATTACAAAATGCAGAAACATAACATCATTGTTATTCATTAAAAACTGATATACCAATCAATAACTTTACTTCCTACAATCTGGGGTGCATACTCTGAAGTACTCCTCCCATGCCAAATTTATGGTGTAATTTGCCAAAAATAGAATAGAAAGGAAATATTTAGTGTCTTTTCTAGCATGCTGGATGAATACTTGAATGTCCTTTTAAAAGTTATTGATTCAAAAGTGTCTTTCTGTGTAATATTTCTCTACAGATAATGTCACATGTGCTCAGACTGTGCTTTTTGTCAAAGTACAAGTTATCTGAGAACTGCCACGACAGCAACTGGTCTAGCTTGACCATATCCTCCCTGGACCTCTCCAGAACAGAACTTACTGGGCCATTGGTATGGGCAGCATGAAGTGGATAAATAGCTTGGTCTAAATAGGAGACAGGAGCAAACTCTGAATCAGTTTCTTCTTCATTGGGTCAAAATTAGGGTCCAGGTGAGTGATGATGTCTATTTTGCCCTGATATTACAGTTGGACTGGCCTATGGCCCAGTTCTAAGTCTCTGGGTCATCATCAGTGGACAGAGTGTAACACCCAAGCTGGATATCATGCCACATTCCCAGCACTTCTCCACATACACCATGGAGAAGGCTTCTGTTCATGCTTCATGAGCTTCCTGATAAAGCTACCTGTGACCATAATTTGTTACATATTTATAGAGAACAGTGGAGATGGTAACACCCAAGGACTATACACTGATAGAATTTTCCTAACCAGGGAAATGACTTGTTAGAATATGTGAAAAACAACCAGGCATGGTGGTGCATGCTTGTAATTCCAGTGACTTGGGAGGCTAAGGCAGGGGGATTGCAAATTTGAGGCCAGTCTGGGCAAATTTGCAAGACCCTGTCTTAAAATAAAAAGTGAGAAGACCTGTGGATGTAGCTAAGTGGTAGAGCACCTCTGTTCAATCCCCAGTATCAAGAAGGAAGAAAGGAATGAAGGAAGGAGAAGGGAGGGGAGGGGAGTGAAAGGTCCAAGGAAAAAAGAAAGAGAGCAAAAGATAGAAAGAGGGGGGAAGGAGGGAAAAGAAGAAAAGGAAGAAAGTAGGGAGGGAGGCAGGTGAAAATCTGAGCGAGTCTGAATACTAACACCACCTTTATCCTATAGATCTTGGATTCTTCAACTGAGTCTTGCTTGCCAACTTTCTGCTAAATTATCAAAACAGAGGATATAGGAATATTAAGGAGAAAAAAATTATCTCCCCATAATGCTATGAGATAATGGATCTTGTCTCCAGATAGAGAGACCTTATGTAGCTCTAAATATGCTATTTTATAAAGCTGGAGTAGTACATACTATGGACTGTTGTGTAGAGATTAAATGGCATATTATATGTGCAAATAACAAAGCAGTTCTTGTCCTACACGTTTAGTGTTAGATCTCTACTGTTTCTCTTGGTCTAATCAAGACCAGTGTTCTCCCTGAGTGGAAAAAGTATAACTGCTATAAACTTGGCATTCAGGATGCTCTGTAAAGCACTGGAAATTCAAACATTCAAACATGTTGACTTGTCACAGCCAATGTCAATCTCTTATGTTTGATATTGTATTTTCCAGCTTGACATGTCAGATCCCCAGTGCATTGAATCCTTGCTGAAAGTCTCTGCTCACTTGACTAATTCTAAATGTATTCACAAAAGGATACTTTGTATTGATGACTTACTGACTTGAACAACTCTTGATGTGAGTGACCCCTGCTGCCTTGCCCAACCCACTAAATTGGATTTCCTTCAGTATTGTGCTGGCCTGTTTGAAACCTTGAATTAACTAAATCCTAGGGCACCTAGGGGCTGGCTAGAAGCTAAGTCATTTGATTTCACCTACTTTAGTACTTCTCTTTGCTACTGCCTCATGCTGCCAAGTTCTCAATAAGAAAGGCAGAATACAGTCTCAAGCCATTTACCCAAATGGTATGCAAAGTGTTCTGAATAACAACACCACCGGAAAAATATATATTGACTTCCAGATTGACTAGTCTGTAAAACCTCCTTTACCTGAATAACAATCGCAAAGAATAAAACAATGCTAATAACTTTAATTGCATCATCATCTCTCTTGCCCTTCATCAGAACTCTTTAAGAGTTCCAATGGTCATATTATTGTGACCATTTTATATATCAATGTTTGGCAAGCTATTGTCCACAGTTCTGGATTGCCAACATTTTTTTGTTTGTTTAATGTTACATGTACTAAAAATGGCTTTCACACTTTTAAGTAGTTGAAACTAAATCAAAAGAAGAAAAACATTTTTTGACATTAAAATTATATGAAAGTCAAGTTGCAGCATCTACAAATGAAGTTTTATTGGGACACAGTTTGTTCATTGTTTATATATTATCTGTGGCTAACTTTGCTCTACAAAAAAACCCTGAGAGTTTGCAACAAAGACCCTTTGTCCTGCAAGCCTAAAATATTTACTACCTGACCCTTTATAGAAAACTTTGCTGATTCCATTTACAGATTTTGATGCCAAAGTTCAGATAATTCTGTGACCTACCCAAAACTACCCCTGCATAAGTGGTGGTGAAACCCAAATCTGGTTGATCCAAGAGATGGTGTTTGCAATAACTCCGCAGTGTTGCTATAGTTCTGTTTGTTATGAAACCAGTGAATCTCCAACATGGACAGTAAACCACATTTTAGTAACTTTCTCATCTTATTTTCTATCTTAACCATCACAGAAAGATTTGGCAAAAGGTGACTGACTGCTGCTACTTCTGTAGAATGGTGTGTTGCTGAATTTAGGGGGAGAATATTTTCTTTAGCTGACATCTACATGGCACAGTGAAGTTCCTGTCCTTTTGAAAGTGGAATGGTTGCCAACTTCCATATTACAAGCACTTCTACTTCTAACCTAACTTCAAAGCAGAACCCATATGCTAGGTTTTTGGAATTGGATGAAAGATATGGGGACTATGTCCAAGAAATAATTACAAATGATTATTCAAAATTATACATTCAGTTAATTGCCAGTAAAGAAAAAAAAAAAACTAATCTCTTCCTCCCTTTCTGGTTTCAGAAGCCAGAAATAGTGGCAACAAGAGTCAGTCTATTAAATGAATGAAAAAAATTATATTGTCAGAATCATTCATTCAGAGCAACATTTTTAATATCTAATAGCCATTGTAAGATTGACTTTAAAATGTATATACAGTATTAATTGTCACCTTGACAACATTTAAATTTTAGGTATAATATTTTTAAATGATTATAAGCCTGATTTTGTTTCTTTTCACTACAGTGATGCAGTACTAATATTCAATAATGTTATTTTAGAGTTTGTTAAGGCACACAACCAGGGACATGGAGAATTAGGAATATCTGTTTCTAAACCTTAGAAGTGATGCAAATACTATGACACAGAGGCAAATTAATCAATAGTATTGCAATTATGCATGGACTTGGGAATGATCAAATTCATAACAGCATTGCTAAGAGATGGCACTGTTATCAATATTGCCAATGGAATTAGCATCTTTAGACAGAAGCATTTGATAAGCATTTGTTTCATGGCTACCATTTTGAAAGTCTCTCATCTTCCAATTTTTGCAATGTTGGATCTTAGGATGTCTATTTTTGTATACTACTATTGGCAATATTGGTAAATGACACAGCTTGTAAGAACACTGCTTTTGTTAGAATAGAATTTGTTTTACTTACTTTTAAGTAAGGAAAAGGATAATATGTGTCGGAATATTGTATAGAATAATCTCTTGCTTAAAATTAAAGTAGGTCAGTTATTCCTAAACTGTCTATTTTTGCTTTTCAGAGTTTTTAACTTATTTTCTGGAAAAAAATACATTTCAAAACTAAGCCATTGTCAGATATTAAGTAAAGGTATAAATTTTCACCTGCTTATGTTTTTCTCCCCTCTGAGTCTCCTTGGTATTTTGTACAGATGCCTCCTACTGTAATTTTTGTTTTTTATTTTGATAATCATTTACTATGTGGTAGTACCTACTGTAAAATTTTTAAAGGCAGGTACTGAATCTTAAAGAGGTATTTTCATTTCTGGTTCTAGGAAATGCATGAGAAAGTATTAACTTGAATAAGACATTTAAATATGAAATTTTATATTTTATGGAAGGATGTGTGCTTTTGTTTGACAGATACAGGGAAAAAAGATAGGTGTCACATTGTTTCTTGTGTTAAACTAAAGGAGACCTGTCCATTTATCTGTTTATAACCTTTGATTTGCATTAATTCTTTGCAAAGTCAAAGAGAGTATGTAGTGAGAAGGAATTAATTAATTAATTTGCTTATTCAAGGAAAATGTTGATCAGGAGAAGGAGAACTTCAAAGAGAGGTAAGAGGACCAGATCTGAGAAAGATATCCAGTTTTCAAGGCAAGGAAAAGTAAGATATAATATTACAAACATTAGAGAGAATGTCCTATGTAAACACGGTTTTCAGCAGTGTGTTCTTCCTTCCATGCATAAACATACCATCCAAGCATTTCTCTCTCTTTTTCTCTGTCTTAAATGTTTATTAATCATTTAGTTTATGCAGAATATTTTGCTAGAAACCATATCTTTTGTATTTTAAGTGCCTCAAATTGATTTTAGTAAGGTGGTGTTTTAGCTTTATATTGCTGTGACAAACACCTGAGCAAATCAAATTAAAAGAAGGAAATTTTTATTTTGACTCACAGTTTCAGAGGCTTTAGTTCATGGTCACTTTTCTCCATGGTTTCTGGGCTTGAAGTGAGGGAGAACATCATGACAGGGACTCACCTCCTGACAGTGAGAAAGCAGGGAGAGGCAGAGAGAGGAGGGTGAGGGAAGTGGGGGATAAGACACACCCTTCAAAGACAGCTCCCAGCGACCCACTTCCTCCAACTGGACCCCACATCCACAGTTTCTAAAACCTTCTCAAAGCCTGTTAAATTATGAATCCTTTGATCTGCTGAGGTCAGAGCCCTCATGATCCAATCACCTTTCAAACTTGTAAATGGCTAATACTTTTTCTCTATATTTAACAAAGCACACAATTAATAATTCTAGTTACCTTTCAATATTGGCCCAGCTCTAAATACCAAAATGTGTTCAAGTACATCTTGTAATTATTATTTATTTAAAATAAATCTTAACAGAATATGTAAACCAATAGCATGTTTTAAAAGTAGAGTTCCAGCATGTGAAATCTTAGTGTCAACACAATTATTCAATATTTCTTTACTGTGATTATATGACATTGATGCAAGAAGAAAGGGGCAGACTATCAAATGACTAGAATGGTTGATCCTGTTATTATTTATGAAAAAGTGATCCTTGTGAGAAGTGCCTTATTGTCTTCTCAACATTTGTTAATATTTTATAACTTTAATTATTTTTATATTATTGCATCTTTGTTGCTAGAATTTTTTTTTTAAAAATAAGAGCTCACACTTGAAGTTTGTGGTCTTTCCTCCTGTAAGGTAGTCAGACTGAACCTACGGAGCACAGAGTTGTGAGCCAAGCAAATAATCTCCCTTTTTAATAAATATGGTAAGCCCAGAGAAAAAGAGATTCTGTTCTCAAATGGGTAGTTAAATTTCATTTTAATAATTAATGATATGCTGTGTGTGGTGGTGCATGTCTCTAATCCCAGCAGCTCAGGAGGCTTAGGCAGGAAGACTGAGGGTTCAAAGCCAGCCTCAGCAAAAGCAAGGCACTAAGCAACTCAATGAGATCCTATCTCTAAATAAAATACAACAGGGCTGAGAATGTGGCTCAGTGGTTGAGTTCCCCTAGGTTCAATTCCGAGCACCCCCCCCAAAAAAATCAATGATATAAATACATAATTCTAATTTCATTTTAAATAGCACTTATATAAAACAATATACAAGCCGGGAATGGTGGTGCATGTCTGTAATCCTAGTGGCCTGGGCAGCGGAGGCAGAAGGATCACAAGTTCCAGGCCAGCTTCAGCAGTTTAGCAAGGCCTTAAGCATCTCAGAGAGACCCTGTCTCTAAATGAAATGTAAAAAAAGGTTGGGGATGAGGCTCAGTGGTAAACCACCCCTGAGTTCAATCCCTAGTACCAAAATAAATAAATACATACATAAATAAATAAACATACATTAGTATGGTGGCAAGTAACATTGGTCTCAGTAAGACAAATTGGTGCAGAAATGATACTTTTCGATTTCTGATATACACATCATTTTATGGCTGAATGAGTAAATCTCCAAATTGGGATTAGGCAGATAAATCAACTTTGCACAAGATGAAGAGGGAGATTTTTAAGTGAGAAACTATTTTTAAGTTTAAAGATGAAGGATGAATATTTTTAAAAATAAACTCAGTCAAATATAGGGTTTAGGAAATATATGTATGTGTGTTTGTGTGAGTGCATGCAGAAAGAGTAATCATTAGTCATCATTAACTATTGATATCAACCAACTATACCTCATCAAATGTACATACATATATACACACACATATATACATATATAGTCACAAACATGTACATCAAACAAGTGCATGTGAAAGTTTTATAGGAAATGTTAAAAGAGACAAAGAATTTTCGAAGACAAGTTTTAATATTTAACATTTGTGAAATCTATTACAGTTAAATGTTCTTATTTTAATATTAAATTCTGGTAGTGCAAACTTTCCAGAAATCATTAAGGATTAAAGATTTCTTGGCATCACAAAGAAATTTAGCCCTTAATAGTCCTCAAATTGTGATTCCCTAGGCTAGCTGCATGAGCATCATTCAGGGACTTATTAGAAATACAAGTCCTTGGACTCCATTCCATAACTACTGACTCAGAAGGGTGACTCATCTCCAACTGATTATGGAGGTGAGATCCACAAATCTGCTTTAATGAGCTCTCCAAGAAATATAGATTCATGCTGAAATTTAGGGAGTCTGGTCTACATCAATTCCTCACAAAGAGGAGAGAGTTGAGATAGGTGCTGAGGAAACAGAAAAATAAAATCATAAATTGGAAAGGAGGTCATCCACAAATGCAGATACTTGAAGGTTCTATTTATTTACTTCTTTGACTACCTTAAAGAACGATTTGTACAGTGCCATAGATGCTCTATTTTCACTCAAGTTTAGTCTCCTTTTGGTGCCTGAAACGGATCCTGATCTTATTCAGAGATATTCAAGTTCACTCCTGATCAAAAACCTGGTACTCAATGTTATGACATCCATTGACAATCTCACTAACTGTATTAAGTTGTGATACTATGTCTAGATATCAAACCAAATTCCTATTTCTGGAAGAGAATAAAATATATATGCCTTCTTCTCATATTTCCATCTCTTACTACAGAGGATGAAATGTCCATTCAGCATGCACCCCTGACCACTTTCTACTATTGTGAAAGGGTGTATTAATCATTAAGCAAATTAGTCAAGAGACTAAGTCATTGACTAGGTCACTCCTCAACATGTGCAAGAATTTTGGGTGTCTGCATGAGGGTGAAATGTGGTGCAGTAGAGAGAAAGGCAGGGCAGAGAGGGACAGGACTGCAGTAGGAAGCATACAACAGCTTCCCAGGTCTAAGCTTAGCATTACTTTTCAGCCAAGTTTTGAAGGTGGTGGGGAATGCTTGCCAGTATACCAGCTTTTTCCTTATCAGAGAATTCCAGAAGGCAGGACTAGTGTGAGAATGGTCCCCATGGCCTGTCATTACTCTGTGCCAACTGATCTGAGATAACCAGCATTTTATATGTTCTACTTGCCAATCTTTGAGAACACATCTTACTCTTCATTGGTATATCCAAATGTTGGATTCTATTTTGCATCTTGTCTAAAGTCTCCTGTTATACTTCCAATATTCTGAGTTCTGCCTTCCTCTAATCATCTCAGATGAAGCAATCACGCTTCCCCAAACCCATTAGAAGTGATTCTAGTTCTTGCTATAGATCTTAGATATTTCTTTATAAATATTTACTGTTCCAATTCCTAGTCCTTTTGTGAACTATATAACTATACTCTGCAAAGAAAAAGATGATTTAAAAAATTTAAAATGCTGCACCTATAAGTTTGAGTTTTCATCCTGAACTACCACCTGGATAAAGAGAAATTGAATCCATGACAAGCTTAGAAAGTCATGAAAACCTACTTTGTAGCATTCAGCCTAAGGCAGTTATACGGTTGTTGCCATCTTGAGAAATTTTGTTATATATTATATACATTTATGACTTTATCATAAATATAGAAGCAGTATTTGAGAAACACAACCAATATATTAAAATATACTTATATTTTAATCATGTGTTTTCAAGTTAAGATTTAGGGACAGGTTTCCTTTACCATTTAAAACACATGAAAGGTTTAAATGGAGAAGACTCATTTATTTTGTGAACACTAGGGAAAAAATATAAATCTGAAAAAACTGACACTCTTGCTTTTCATTCTCATCTTTTTCCCCTTCTCTGTCTCTCCCTGGACTCTGTTACTCAGTGTAATTATTCACTTCAATTATGTACCTCAGTATAGATTACTTCAATATCTATTTTATTCTTTTCCCAAGCTGCGGGTACATACAATTAAGGGATACCTGCAACTTGTGTCTCATGGGCATATGAAATATAATACATCTGCAAATGACTCGTCCCTCCATCCCATTCAATCAAACACATACTCAACCTGCTCCTCCTTTCTGTGTCTTATCTCAGGTAAGAAGACTATGCAGTTTGTCAAGCTAACAACCCTGGAATCACTCCTTTACTTCAATATAAATACTACAGAATACATTAGCATTATTATGAAATATATTCATACTGATCATCACACAATGTACACATGAATCAAAGTATGGCATTGCACCTCCATAAATATGCATGATTGTGTCAATAAAAATAATAAATACAAATTAATGCTTAGCTATCCATGTTCTAATTCTATTTCTAAACTACTTCTCAGATTCCTTCTTATTCATCTCACAGTTCCACTGTATTTGTTCATCAACCACTAAAAATTTCTTGAGGGCTGGGATTGTGGCTCAGTGGTAGAGTGCTCGCCTAGCACAGGCGGGACCCAGGTTCGATCCTCAGCACCACATAAAAATAAAGGCATTGTGTTGTGTCCATCTACACCTAAAAATATAATAAATATTAAAAAATGTCTTGAACTACAGCAATATCTTCCTAGTTGGTCTAGGTCTCCGTATTTCTTCTCAATCCATCTTTAATATCACTTCCTAAGATTCAGTTTTATAAAAGTAATTTAAAGGTCATTCCAAATGTGAGAACCTTCAAGATTCCTCACTGCTTCCAAGATAATGTCTATACTTTGGCTTGATGCATAAGATCCCCTAGAATTTGGCTTGAAAACCTCTTTTCTAACATTTATTGCTTATTTTTGCATCCCCATAAATGCCAAGAGAAAGCCACACAAAATCTTCATTATGTTAGAACAATACCTTCTACATGTTTCTTTGTTTGAGTAGGCCTTCCCTCTGCCTAGAATATCTCCTCTATTTTATCTTCCTGGTGTAGACCACCTTCACTACAGCTACACAGATTTAGCAGAGTAGTTGTCTATGTGGGCCTCTGCTCACTAACTTGTGCTCCTGGAAGATAGGGATTGATTACACCATAGATACAAAGCAAATAATGGACATTCAATTTCAGTGGATGGACACATAAATGAATACAAGGCAACATGTAAAGTAATTATAAATAAGAAACCTAGAGATGTTAGAATAAAGATAATACAACAGGGAGTAGTGAATTATTCAAGATATACACACTTGAGTAAGTACTAAATATCTGGATAGATGCCACTTTTTTCTTCTCACTTACTGGCTGTGTGAAGGAAAATTTGGTTCTGTGCTTAAAGTAGACTACATTGCTATTTTATACCTCTGTTAAAAGCTATTTTGAAAAATTTGTCAGTAATTTCTCACATCTCATATCAAGTCAATCCCCGACATGTAACATCAGAAGGACCACTTCTACACAAAATAGAGATGGTAACTATGAAACACACACAGAAATATGTTTTTGGATCTTGGCTAATATTAAGAAATAATGAGGGTAAAAAAGTCCTGAAAATGTAAAGATCCATAATGAGAAAACACAGATATAAACTTCAAGGTTTGTTTCAAAACATTATGAAATGGTGGAATTAAGGATGGGGGAAAAGCAGGTTAATCAGGGGACAGATAGGTGTATAGGAAGTTGATATAATGAGCACCCATTAAAATACCTGTCTGCTTTTGTCAATGTTTGAAATTCTCTACAAAAAAGTTTTTTAAATATGTTTTCATCATGACCAGTGTCTACCCAAGTATGAACAATTAAAATGACAACAAATAATCATTTTTGCTATTTGTAATTCACTCAGAATTTTTATTTATCCTTTCATAGTTTTTCAGGGTCCTACTTTAATTTTAATTGAGAGTTTGCTTAAGAATGCAGAACAATTAACATTTAATGACTTGATGTTATAAGATTACAAACAAAACCCTTAGGTCAAATAGTTACAGTATTCCTCATCAGTTATTTCACATTAGGTGCAGGTCTTTAAAAAAAAATAAGAAAAGAAGAAATCAAATCAGTTCTATGATTAAGTGGAATACAAGATAAGCATTTTAATTTAATAACAAAATTAAATACTAATAACCACTTTATAAGTGTGAAATTATCATTTCAATAGGGGTAAAAAATCTAGTTCACCAGCATGAAAACTAACTGCTGCATTTTTAAAGCTGAGGTCACATTTGTGTAAACACACACCAGCCCACACAGTGGAAATGCATTTCTTGGTTCATTCCTCCACACTCAGACCTGAAAAGGGGTTCCTGCTGTGTGTCTTAGATTCCCAGTCTGAAAAGCTACCATAAGTTTTAAGTCATGAGCTGGAGAGACCTAAGTACTATACCAAGGAGATTAATGTATTTGAGAAGGATGCAATCTTTCTCTGATAGGCCAACTATTAACATTTCTGGTCTAACCCCTGAGATTTCCAGGCCAAAGGTGCATATGGGAACAGGACTACCTAATGCAACCTTGAGAGAGAGATGGATGCATGTGAGGATTGATGAATTCAAGTGCCCACCTCCACTCCCTCACCAGCAGACGCTGCTTTGCAACTAAACTACCTCTGTAGAATGGTAATGGTGTGATTCTTGATCCACTGTGACCAAATAGCTCTAAAGCAGGGAAAGTCTGTATGTTAAGCCTTGCTCTCATTACTATTTGAAGCATAAACAATTAGTCCTTTCCAGTGTGGTTCTCACAGGCAGGGGGTTACCATGTTTTCTTTCTTGTGAGCATGCAGTCTTTACATTGAACATTGAAGCGTCAGGTCTTTGAACAAGTACAGCCAAAACTAAGAAGCAGACCCAGAAGCCAATTATTTGCATTATGATGTTAGGGGAAAAATTACTGCTAGTAGATGTTTTCCCCCTAAGCCATTTAGCATTTATCAACTGTTCAAACCAAAGGTCATTTCTAAGTAGGAAAGTTCTTATTCCAACTTCTCCACTGGCCTATGTGCAATACAATTTATTCTGTTCCCCCAAACTGTGGCAGGACCTGTTTACTTGAGTGTCATTAATTCTCAGTGGGCTTGCAGACACCAAATGCCATGAGGATGTTGGTCACCCTCAGGATGGTGAAAATGGTTCCCATCAACACCAGGCTCTGCCCATGCAGCATCTCATTTGTCTGACTCCTATCCAGTGGTTTACTAGGCTGGGGCCTCCATCTGCCACACTAAGAGGGTGCACAGGCCCAGACATAGCCACAGCCACACTGGATGAACCCTCTTTCCCATTCACTAGTGGCAAAGAGAGCTCTACCTTGTTTTATATATATATTTACATATATATATATATATATATGTGTGTGTGTGTGTGTGTGTGTGTGTATACACACACACACACACACACACACACAAACACATGCTAAATCATGAACTGATGTTTATTTAAATCTTTGGCAAACCCTGAATTCTATACAATGGAATAATTCTTCATGTATCAACCTGCAACATTGCCGCAGTCCGGCTGCAGCAAAATAACCGGGGGGTGAAGAGCAACTTGTGTACATTGATACAGCAGGAGTGGGAGCCATTTATTGTAGGACAGGAGGGGTATATATACATTACACACAGCTTATCTTAATTAACATAAACTAGATACAGCAGTCAACCAATAAGGAATCTCCACACTTAATGGCTCTCTGGCATTACTTCACAAACCACTCCCTCTGGCAAAATGCCAGGCTCCATCTTGACTTGTTTACAGACCCTAACACACCATCATATGACCACTTCTGGAACCTATATTAAATATTAACCTTCTCACAAGTCTCCTAGAATTGTAAACATTGTAAACATCTTCCTGATGTTTCTCTAATCTTGCCACATGACCCCTGTCATAAAGTATGCTGTAGAAGAAGTTTCTGGGGTTGGTCTAAGCAGATAAAAATTAAGTTAAATGCAAGCCATAGACAAAGCTAAGGCAGCCTAGAATGGAAAAAACTGACTCTCTCTATATGAACAGAAATATTGTCCAAGGCTATTAAGCTGTGTCATTTATTTAAACTTGACCCTACTGTAAAAAAAAAAAGAAAAGAAAAAGAAAAAAAGAAAAAACTTCTTCCAGAATGTACATTCATCTTTTTTTTCTGCTCTGTTTAATAATCTGCTAATCTATTTTACTGACCTTTCTAGTCTTACCTTTTGATCAGTTTAGATTTGCAGCTACAGAGAAACTTCCAGTTTGAAAATTTCTCCTTAGGTTTTGGTTCTATATTCTGTTTTGTTTTTCTAATTTTTTAATTGAATTTCATTCTGCATATTCAAATATGTTTCCATTTACCAAGGTCATTTTCTTTCTTTTTTTTTCCTATGGCACAAACTTGGCCTGCTGGGATGGTGCCACATGTAAACTATGAGCAGTTTTTATGTTTTGTTCAGTGATAAAGTTGAATGCTCTGTGGTCCCACTGAGCCACCTATTTTAATGTCACCACCAAATAATTGGAGTCTCAAGCATAAGATAGCCAATCAAATATACTTGATAATGAAATGCCAAGTACACTAAGTTCTTGATATACACAAGCCATGTAGACATCTAAACAGTGACAAAAATGAGAGATTGGAAAATGTAATAGACATTCATCCACATATCATATTTAAGATACAAAAGACTTGATAAAAATGAACATATGCACTTAAACATTTGTTATAGTTTCTGTATTTCTGTATTGTTCTTTATACTATGTCCACACATGCACTTGAGACGTATACCTCATAATGTTGAAGACAGTGTTTGATATACATCATTTAATATTATACATAATGAATCAAGCCCCTGATTTATTACTCTGACATAGGGAGGAAGACATAAGGACAAGATAATTTCTAGGTGTGGAAAAGAAAATAAGTGAGTAAGCACATGAAAATGTTGACATATAGATGGTTCTTGATTATTATAGTTCACATAATATTATGGAGAAAAAAACCCCTTGCCTAAATTAGTCAATATTGAAATTGGCATGAAATTGTTTATAGCTAACCTAAAATCAACAATGTCATATATATGAAAGTCTAGACTGGTTGTAATACTAAACACGTGTTTTGTCATTAGCCCAATGGAGGTGGGTTATTCCTGTGGTAGATGGTCTGTCAGGATCCCAAACAGTTTGACTCCTCACTATGAGATAATTTAAAAACAACTTCCCAAGTTCCTTCAACATCAATAAATCTTACAATCCCTTAAACCACTGTATTTAGAATTCTGAGGAGAGGAAATGGTTCTGCCACTGTGACTGATGGGGCAGTCGCTACTCCATGCGTGTCACTGGCGGCGGTGGCAGAATTCTTCCAGTCCAGGTGGCCCCAGGGGCAGCACCTGCTGCCCGCATGCTCCGCCTGAGTTGCTTTGTTCAGCCAATCTCTGACCTCTGGTTTTATATTCCTTGTACATCATACAGAAATATTTTAAGTTAGATGACATTTAAAAATGCATTTTACTTTCAAATACTAGAAGTTTTAATTTTACAGCATCCAAAAATCAATCTTTTTGTCAAACTTGGAGGTCAGTGGAGAAAACTAAGAATTTAAAAATTATAACTACATTTGCCTAAGTAAGAAGCAACAAAGTAATTAATGCTAGGGGGATGATGAGTCCCCCCCTTTATTAATTAGTAGGTGCCCTTCTTTTAAGTGGACCCAAATTACAAAGTAGATGTCTTTAATATTTGCATAAGCCTATGAAATAAAATATTATCAGTTTATTAACAGGAAGGAAGCAAGATACATGTCTAGTATCAAAAAGTGATTTGTCAAAAAACAGAAGCAACATTCATCTCCACCCCATGTCCCCCAATCTGTGCTCTTTATTCTATTTTTATCTAATTTTATTTTAAAACAATCTTTATATTATCATGATTTGAGTGCAAAATATCTCTCCCAGATTTTTCTTCTGGAAACTAAATGAGATTAGCACTTACTTATTCCTTTCCCTGAGTCAAATACTGTGAAGGCTCCTAGTCGAAACAATACTGTCTGATTTTGCATTATACAAAACATTTTAAAAAATGTTTTGAAATACTAAATATTTCTTTCTGTACTTAAATTGGTGAAACACTCAATAGGATTTTCTTCTGTCTTTAAAAGAACAATATTATATTCTGCCTAGAGACAAAAGTGAGAAATGAAACCAAGTATTTTAGAATTCCCATTTATGGAAACATCTAATTGTGAGCTTTTACTGTAGGAGCTTATTAATTAGAGTGCTTATTTTAATTTGATATCTGATTAAGCCTTGGCTGGTACCTAAAAGTAAATTTGGGTAGGTTTGAAGACAAGTAACCAAAGAAACCAAATGTATGTACAAACAAACCTTATGAATCTAAATGAATCTGCCTGATAGTTGAAATAGATTCTTAAAAATCTTTATTCCTATGCCTTGAAAAACAAAAAGGAATTTAGAGGCAAAATATGCTAACATCAGGAAGAAAACCAAATTCTGTTTTATAAAATAAATCCCTGGTAAGAGCCTTGCTCTTATTTATTTATTTATTTATTTACTTACTTACTTACATTGACCTCTTTCTAATGAAAGTGAAACTGCAGAGATTACTCTGCCAATCACATTCTGGAGACTGTTTGTATGTTATAGATATGACTTGTATTTCCTGAGTTATTCTAGCCTGATAAAAACAAGGGAAGGAAGTTCCCATCTGTATCAGCTTTGTTGGAATTTCTGCATACCTCTGATCTCTGACCAACTATGTCTTAGGAGCCTTGAGGGAGATTTTCCCTCTTGGCTACCTCCTGGTGTCTACTCTTTTCTGCTCTGCCTATTGTGGCAATGCCTCCAACTCTTGCTTAACTCTGAAGTGGCAGATGTACCTAATTGTTGCCCAGCAAAATGTCTGCAGTTGTTGCCATAACCTTTCAACATTAGAGAGGCTGCTGTTGTAAGCAGGAAGCTGTGGTGCTCCATGCTGTCACTCTAGAACTGACTCCATGCACTATGAAAATTATTTAGAGAAGCCATTCTGTCCTTTCATTCTCACATTGCCAAAATGTGTTAGTTGACAATCTAAATGACTAATGCAAAATCGCTAATTCCTTTCTTTTTGATGCCAATTGTCTTCTAACTTAAATTTTTATAGTTCTACTTCCTTTTCCTTTGAAATGAATTCAACAGAATGTTTTTCCCCTTCACAAATATATATTCTAGGAAGATCAAGCCCTGCTGCATCTATAAAGCTGCACAGATCCTAGGGTTAAGGAGGCTGAAATTTAGATGTGGACCCCTGCTGCGTTTGTCTATGCCTTTTAATGGTAATTATAAATGGTAATTATAAAAGGTTTACTTTAATGTATGGATATTAATAAACTATTTTCATAACTGCAGCCAGAGATTTATCTATGAAATATTTATTAGGCATCTGTTATGTGTACCCTTTGCTGGGCACTAGAGTAGACCAAAGGCATAATTTAGATAAATATCCCTCAAGCAACATGTGGACTTTGAGGCTATTGAAAAATAGTCATGAAAACTTGTCAGCCTCTAAATACCCAGCCAACCTTTTTTTTTTTCTTTCTTTTTACATCAAAAATCGACTTCAACATACATACTTGGAACAAAGTAGGTCTCTTGTACTAGTGTTCAAGGAATCAATGAGCCAGACTGTTGAAACAGATTAATATGGTGGGAGAAATGCCCAACTTTTTACCCTGAGCTCTGTTAGCTCAGAGAAATTATATAGATGCCTTGCTTCTGTTTCTCATTGCTTTCAGCTCAAGTAATTCCTCTTCATTCCCCAGAGAGGACACACACATAAGCCCTTTAATGTCCTTCCATCTCTCTTAGGCCTGATTACTTCAGGATAGTGTTTGAATCCTCAAACTAATTGAATCTACTCATAAATTTCCTTTAGGGCAGCCACAAAGTGAAACCTTACCTATTTACCATCCCAGTTAAATCAGGGTTTCTTAAACATTATCACTTATAATAAATCTTTTTTTTGTCATTACACTACTTCAAAATCACATTTTCCTTTAGAATGAAAGTACTTTTAATATATAATATGTAGCATATCAATTATGTCATCATCTGTGATGTGATATATGTAAGGAATTTTGAGTTCCTTTCAGAGGGGGGGTGTTGGGATTGTGGCTCAGCAGTAGGGTGCTTGCCTAGCACATGGGAGGCACTGGGTTTGATCCTCAGCACCACATAAAAATAAATAAAGTTATTGTGACTGACTTAATAGCTAGCTTTCAGATTATAGGCTACTTAATGTTTATCTAATACAAATACATCTACAAAATATTTTACTCAAAACCAAATGCTACCGTATTTTATATAAGTTGGCTACTAAAGTTTCTTTAAAAAATATATTGTATATTTTGAGAGTAAGAAAGTAACTGTTCCTGCAGAAATAATAATAGGATGAATATAAAGGCAAGTATCTCTTAACAATGGGGATACTACCTGAGAAAATCGTTACTAGGTGATTTCATCATAGTATTGACAATACAGTGTGAACTTACATGCCTGGATGGTATTGGCTACTACCTACCTAGGCCATGTGGTTTAGCCAGCCCACTGCTCCTAGGCCACCACCTGTGTAACATATTACAGTAGTGATACTGTGGGCAACTGTAGCACAATGGTAACTTTCTATTATCTAAACATACCAAACACAAGAAAGCTTCAATAATAGGAATTTTCCGCTCCATTATAAGCTTTTGGGATCACCTTCATGTATATGGTCCTTAGACTAAACATCATTATGTAGTGTACTACTTCATATATTATCAAGGGAAGAGTATTGTCACTGAATAACAAATGCGGATAAATTTTTTAACTGAAATGCATTGCCAATTATTATATGAAATGCAGTTGCTAATCAAAATAAAAGTGTTTTAGAGAAGATTTTAAGGTTCATGGAGACATTTTAAAATGTATAACAATCTAAATTACTGATTATAGTTACTAAGAGAGTGTACTTGAAAGGAGAAATCCAGGGTATACAGGTTTAAAAAAAAAACACTGAGAATGCATTGATGTTTGTACAAAATTACTTAATATTCATTTATTGATCTAAAAACAAAAGTAAATTTGGAAGAATACTTCTTTGTAACATTGTATGTATATAAAAAGTTAACAAACAGACTCTTTGGTTTATTATTTCCTCTTTTTTGATTTTAAGAATTAAAGAACCAAACTGAATATTATGATAATTTTTAAAACAACATCACACACAAGTCACAAGTGTAATTAACATAAAACAATGGTTCTACTTTATATCCCCTAGCCACAGGCACATTAAGAATCAACAGATATTTACCAAATCGAATATTTGTGGAGTAATAGTTAAATAAGGATAGGTCTTGAATAAAGCTAAATTAGAATACATCCAGAAATCAACCCCTTTTATTGTTTATCTGGATTGCACTAGGTGTCGCCTTGGCTAAACAAGATTCGTGCTTCTATCAGTGTGGTCTGACAACATGTACCCAATATCTCAAGACACCATGTCAGAATTGTAGCATCTCCATCATAATAGAGGGACATAAAGTGTTCAGGATGCAGGGTTATTCACTCTATTCTGAAGCCAACTATCAACTAGTTTGAAATCATACCCATTTTCTTGAGTTTCTGCTTATAAACTAATATACTATGTGGAATCAAAAATTGCCTTATCAAACTTTAATATCAAAGTACATCTACATGATATTATCTTTCCAATAATAATAATATGGGGGAGAAAAAGAGAAACTGTATTGCTTGAAATTATTATGTACACAAACTTGGCTAGTGTCAGTAAAAAATGAAACTCTATGATTCATTTTTTTTTTGAAGTATTCTGTGTTTGCTCTGTCCTAACCCTGGGGAATTTATCAGCTCAGTAACTTTGGAAGGTTATTATGTACATATTCTGTCGTACAGGTATTTCTGGAGGGAAAAATAGAAGGAAAACAATCAAAGAAAAAAGGCAAAGGAGAATAAATCTGTTGTGCAAAACCCTAAATTACCTGTCAAGGTGGATGGAATAAAGCATCCTAAAAACTCCCCAATTCCACTAAGAGGAAGAGCTCAGTAACTATTTAAAAGGATGTCCCTAAAAGCTATTTGTTTCCAGAAATTATATAAGTTGCTGTACAAAATGGCAACAGACTGTTGTTTGAACAGGAAGTTTTGGTTTCTATATCATTTCAGGTTTTAAAGTCACACTGCACTCAACTTCAGGGCTTTTTATTTCATAGCTGCCTAATGCCAATTAGCTCATTATCCTCTTATCTCTGATAGATGCCTAGTCCAGTACCAATAAACAACAGAAGAGATATTGAAGTCCATCTAGTTTGGTGAACTGTAAATTCTGGACTTTAGAACGTGGGTAAAGAACTATGATCCAGAATTACCACAGTAAATTTTGCTAAGAGCAAAATGAATAATCTCTTCCACCCACTGAGCTCCAATTGTAATGCTTTTTAGTGACCTGACAGTAACCCATGAAGATCATACAATCTCTAGGTAACTGTAAAAATTAACCAACAAAATAATTAATATGTCTCTCATTGCCATGGAATCCTTTGTCCGATTTACAAGGAAATACTTATTCCAAAGGTTATTATTAATCAAGTTTTCTGCAAATATAATTGGTTACCTTTCCTGTAATAAATGAAAACTCTAAAAGATTTATTTTTATGCTATTAATTTCTTAGGGAGTATGAAAATTTCAAGTTGATGATACTCATTTTCCCAAAACAATAAAAAGTCATGTTGCAGTACTTGGGAATTTCCTTTATTATATGGGAGCTTTAAACCCTACTTTTGTGGATGATATAAAACTAAGTATACATTTTGGATTTGTATTTATAAAATGCTATTTCTGTACTGTTACTGGCATATTTCTATGATTTGTAAAAGGAGAAAGAGCAAAAGACAAGAGTTCTTCAAGAACAGCAGGGGAGCGGCCAGCAAAGTATAGTGCAGCATAGGATGAAAAATACAGGCTTTGTGCTCAAACCTCAGTTCTGCCAATTCAGTGCTATGTGACTCTCGAAAGGTCATGTAACCACTCCAGAGCTCATTTTGTCTTCTGTAAAAGGAGATTCTTACTTCACAGGGTCATTGTAAATATTTAATGAGACAGCGTATTTAACACTGAGCTTCCTGACGGGATTCACCCTTCTCTAGCCCACAGCCTACAGATCAGAACTCACTTCTGGCTCCCTTGGCTGTACTCGCACTGTCACAGGTCTTCTGGTGGCAGGAGATGACAATGGCTTCCTAGCAATTAAAACTGGCCCCATTAGATTATATTCGGAACTTAATCTCATTTTAATCCCTCAACCTCACCTATGATAATTAATTTAAGGTTTGTGTGTCCCTGTTATCTGGTGAAATTCAGCTTAACCTCTCCTGGTTGATCACTGTTAATCCTACCAGGTGGGGCAGGGCAGGTACTGAACCGTCTGGGAGGTAGTGACTGTGACGGAATGTGACAGACAGTTCAGAGCCATTGCTTATTAGTTATGTGACTTGGGACATTATCTCCCTGAGTCTCAACTATCAAACCAATCATCTATGAATATAAATATTGGGGAAAATGTCACCCACAAAATATGGTCATGTCAACTCAAGCTTCTAGCTCATGGCCTGGTCTATAGTTAAGTGTTCAATACATGTTAAGCTTTTCTTTTCCCTACTGTCACAATTTTTTTCTGTCATGTTTCTTTTCATGTGTTTAAATACTGTCATTATTTTAATTAATTTAATGTTATAGATATTAATATTTGACTGAATCTTGCATTTTTAAAACAATGTATGTCCCTTATAGTGACTTAGAAGATGTTAAATGATACATTTAAAGTGTTAGAAAAGCACTTCACATTTCTGACATGATCCATTGTTTCTCAAATTCTATACCTGTGTATAAAGAAAAACCAAGGTAAGTGTTTGCAAGGGATACGGAGCTTTGATTTCATTAAGAGAGGCAAAGAATATCATCTAATCTGAATATCATCATCAAATCAAGATATAGAAAGATTTAAAAACCAACCAGGTCCTACAGTAATGGAAAAACTAGGCCTAGTTCTCACTTTCAGCAGGGTACTCTTGTAAAAGCACTATGCTGTCATATAATATTTGGCTCACATTTTTCAAAAAGCAATTTTTTTTTCAAGCAAAACATCTCAGTACTGTTATGTTAAACCAAAAAAAAATTTAGGCAGGATATTATATTTCTGAAGTCTTTATATGTTAGAAAAAGTAGGATATATAGTCTAGGTTTCTGGCTTGCTATAAATTGACTAAATCATGATGATAGAAGATGGATAGTTAATTGGCGGGGGGGGGGGCGGCGGGGGGAGGGTAGGGCGTGTAGCCTGCCTGGATCCAAACTGGAAAGAGGCACCTCCAAGATGGTTTTTAAAAGATTAGGAAACAGGATCCTATGAGTATTGTTGTACACATGAGGCTGATACTTTGCAAACACTTAAGCAAAATCAAAAACTGTGGTGAACTATATAGTTTAAATGTTACTATTCTTTCCCAAACAATTGTACACTGCTCCACAGTAAAGCTAATAAAACATGACAAGTTATCCTGTAAA
Organism: Urocitellus parryii; assembly: GCF_045843805.1. NCBI lineage: Eukaryota > Metazoa > Chordata > Mammalia > Rodentia > Sciuridae > Urocitellus > Urocitellus parryii. The sequence goes on from NC_135538.1 coordinate 96,970,555, forward strand.
TTTAAAATTAATTAAAAACAAAAAGGCTTTATCACATTTTCTTATATATTTCAACATGTGAAAACATCATAAAGACATAAAGCATCACTTTTTTATAGTATGTTCTTTTTTCAAAAACACAGACTTTGGAATGAATGGTCAAAATCTATGTACCACCTGTTCACTCAAGTTTCTAATAAAACACTTAAGATTTTTCAGATTGAAGAAAACAATTTAGTTTACATTTGTTTTCTACCATTACAATTTTAAAATAATGTCTTTATAGAGAAAGTCCATCTATAGGGTAATTAAGCACAACTAATTTTATCATACAGAACAATAACTGCTGTACACTACTATGCTGGTGAACATGTAAGTCACACCCACAGTTCTTCCATTACAGAAACCTGTGCACATGTTATAACAACTATCCACTGTGTTCTTTGGACAAGTATTCATAGCTACTTTCATTTATATTTCAATAGCTATTTGAAATTACAGCATTTCATTTGTTTTTGTGGATGAAGTTTCCAAACTTTTGCATAAATCCTCGAAACTTGTTTTCATTTGGCTGATAGGAGCGGTAAACACCAGCATTGTAATTAAGCATTGGGCTGGATCTGCCATAACTGGTACCCATTGTTGTGGATTTTATTTCTGGGCGATTTACACTGGTATTCGGAATGCTGCTTGTTGGCTGCATAGAGCTCTCGATCTTACAAAATGGCTCAAATCGACTGTAAACACGCCGGTCAGTCGAATGAGTTCGTAGAAGCTCACTGGCCTTTGGCCTTGGAGAAGAGGTTGCTCTTCTTTCAGGAACAACAGGTGCATTCACCTCCTTTGAATCGCGGTATTGGATCTGTTCAGTGTTAAATCTTGGGGCAGAGGCATCTCCTGCCCTCTCCAAGAACTTTCTTTCAACTTGACCTGGGGAAGGTATTATTTTGCCACTTTCATCTGATGGAGGATTCATCCCCTGAGTTGAGCCAACTGTCACATCTTCCTTACTCTTGTGAATGCTACCTTGAGAATTTGATGAGGAAGAACGCTTTCTTCTAGGAGATGAATCAGCTTTTGGTTCTGATTTCTTTAGTTTTTGATTCTCCTCACCTTCAGATACTAATGTGTCAGAGCTACTGCACATTCTATAAAATGCAGGTGCTTTGTTTTTGGATAGATTTTCTTTCTTTTCTGGGGTAAGGCTAAGTAATGACCTTAACTTCTGAGATCCCTTTTTCAAAAAACTTGGGGAACCCTTTACCTCCTTCTTTGATGCATGTTCTTTATTGGGTTCCTCTTTATTCACATCAAGTAAAGCAGCCATGGAAATTGATTTGGTGGTGGTGCCACTTGGAGCATCTTTCTTGATAGAGGCTTCCTCCCCCTCCTCCTCCTCCAAGTTATGGGTCACATTGTGCATACTTTTAGAACTTTTTAGCAAATCCTCTTTGGGTTTTTCTGGTTGTCTAACTCGATTCCTGGTAAGTGTACTATATACATAATGCTTACTATTTCCATGATCTAAATTGGGTTTTGAATGGTCAAAGAATGGGAAGCTGCGTCTTTTAAGAAGATTCTCTTTTTGTTGATTCTTCAGATTTTCTGCCTGCTTATTTACACACAAGGTTGTATATATATAGTTGTTTGATTCTGCATGGGTATTTGTAGTTTGGTTTAAGACTGGTGACTGGTTTCCAGGAACCTGCAAGGTATGCATTTTTGGTGCTTCTGACTGTATTGGAAGCTTGGGGATTGATTCAGGTAAAGGTTTCTCTGTCAAAATCTGTACACTTGGAGGGGTATCTGGGATCTCTTGAGGTGTGTCACTTCCCTGGGAATCAACGATAGTTGAATTGGAAGAGCTTGTTGTACAACTGTTAACTTCTTGCTGCTCAGGTAGAGTTGGTTTAAATACAAAAGAGGAGCGAAGCCGAGAGTGAGTATAAACGGCATTGGCTTTCAAATTCTCAGAGCTATCATAGCCCTCAAATCGGTCACCTAAAGCGGAGCCATTTGAATCAGGTGTGCCTTCTGAATTGTCATTTAAGTAGGATTCAATTCTCCAGTTGCGCAGGAATGATTTAGTGGTGTGCTCAAGGGTTGGCATTCGTTGTTGTAAAGAGCGAATGTGATTATCTGTCCCATTAAAAGACCTCCGCACATTCGAATTCCTTTCTGCAAGATTTGTTGTCTTTCTCTGGGCAAGCCGATTGGCAAAACTCTGGGCAGGTGTATTATGGTGGCCTGTATAGCCTCCCCGCGATGAGGAGGCCACACTGAGGCTATCTGAAGGCCTTTTCCAATTCCCAGGAGGATTATTGGTTCGATTCAGAGCCCTATTAAGCAGCAGGTATGGTGTTGTTTCTGGCTGTTCCCCAGCATAACTATGTCTTTTCCAATTTTCATTTATTTGATTGGGTTGAAACTGTCGGATTGTGTTTGGACCATTAAAGTTTGGAATAAAATGAGGTTTGTATCCATGATTTCTTATGTTGTATTTGTCATGTTCATTTAGGGCATATATCCCTCTGTTTTTGAAGTAACTAGAATCTAGTTTATGAATTTTGTCTTGTCTACCAAAGAGGTTTCTTTGGCTGGAAACAGAAGCTAGTGAAGAAACCGATCGCTGGTAGGTGCCGTTCTCCCAGAGTGCCTTGCCATGTTTCACCCTTGCCAATTCTTCCTGAGCAAATGAACTGGGGACACAGGATCTGGCATAGAGGGTTCTAAATTCTTCATCAAAGGACTCAACAAGTTGCCCTGTGATTATCTGGACCATGCTGAGGTGTGCTTTTTCAAATGACCACATGTAGCTGAAAAAAAAAAAAGAAAGAAAGAAAATTATAATTTTGCTAGGTTAAAATTATGATGATAATATATAGTTCTACAATGTCATTTAATATTAACAAAAGAATAACTTGTGTTTGTTCTGCTTAGATAGCATAGTTTATAGAATTTTTCAGTTATTTATGCCTGTAATGTAGGTATCTCCTATGTTCAAAGAACAAAGCAACTCAACTTCCGGTATTAAATCCACTCAAGAGTTTTTTATACTACTTTCCAGAAGCTCAGAGAAAAGCTTGCTGTGCATTTTTCATCTTTGCCTACCAAGATTTTATGGAGTAAACAATATTATATTTCACATATACTATCATGCCAGGGTATAGAAAAGCCAGTATTGGAGGAAAAGCTGGGAGGCCTGGCTTCTGCAGAGATATAGCCACATGAGCTTGGACCTCACTTTCCCCAAGTCCAAAATAAGGACATAGATAGTATAATAGCTACCATACCCTATGCTCCTAGGATGTAATAATGCAAGATGGGCCTGTGCTAATGCATGTATTTTGAAAGTCTCAATGCCTTCAGACTGTTATCTCTGTGGCTTACTCAGCAAGTGTAATTTAGGTTGCAGGGAGCTGTGAACAGGATTTATAGGCAGCTGCCTCAATCACTAATGGGCATACTTCCCTGTACTCAGTGTACACAGGACTAGTAACTGTAGTCCTCATAAGCCATGCCATTCAAAAATGTCAATCAGGATCTTTTAATATAAAATGCAATTTATAAGACATTAAGGTTTGTAATGACTTACAGTACTTTAGGGAACTTTCAACTCCTTTTCACCTTTAGAGGTGACAGCTCTCTTGAAATTTTCTATCAAATTTTAAATTTGATTTTTGAAAACATAGATGATATAAAGAACCACTATGCTGGAAAAAAATGCATTGCTAATATGCTATGCATATGCTATGTACATAACACAATGGGGGTTTATACAAAAGAGAAATGAGACAGAGACACATTCTACATTAAAATATCTTACTATCTATAAAGGGAAACAACAACAAACACAAATATAAAGATTTTTTTAAACCTGCATAGTAATAATTTAAAATGCACAAAACAACAATATAACACTTAAGAATCTTGCCATGCTGATATGCTCAAGCTTATCTGTTCATACTGGTGGAATGCATGGTTTAAGAATATTTACCAGCTGCTTTTTATGTGAATATGTGAGCCACCAGGATGACTTAAAAGAAATGGTATAAAAGCCAATAAATAATTTTCAATTCAATTGAAGATATGAATATAACATGTAATCAAGTAATGAAATAAATATCTAGAAAGCATGTGGAAATCCCTTAAGAGAGTACGAGCTTAGCGAAATTTTGACAGAGACTAGATACTCAGAAGTTCAGACATGAAAGACATGGGAAGACAATTTGTGTGGAAAAAGAGACATATGGAAAAATAAGGGAAGCAATAATAGCTACATTTCAGTCAAACACAGAACTAAATATATTTAGTTGGATTAAAAGAGTTATGTAAGGGATTTTGTGAAACAGTTGTGAAAGCAAGGGAGAGAAGTCTTGAAAGCAAAGCAGAACGTTGGATTGCTTAGGACTTGTTTCTGAAATTGGATAATTTACAGTAAAAAGAGATGTTTCAAGAATTACTTTTTTTTCTAGTGTCTGTTTGTAATTTGGATCGAAAGATGAGGAACTGTAGTTACTATGAAGAATAAGGTAAGAGTCTAGACTTTAGCAGAAATTGGAATAATGAGTAAAACTTGAGCCAGTAGGAAAAAGAAAGGACCCGATATCTTCATGCCATAAATAATGTCTATAGGTTATTAAGTGAAGATACCCTCCAGCTGCCGAGTTTAGGAACCTGAGAAGATATTGCTACTAGTAAATGTATGACAATTGGAAAAAGTTTCTAGGTTCAGTAAATCAGAATATTTTAATAAAAGTTCAAGGAACAGTAAGACATTTGATTGAATATGTTTAATTAGTAAATCTGAGAATCTGGAGAAAAGGGGCATTCTGTAGGGTTTGGGGACAGATTCCTGTGTTCCTCTCTCATCCTTGGTAATTTGTATTATCTAAATGTCAATAAGATCTATTTTATCAGTGCTGACCTCTTCCTTATCTCTGGAAAATTGCAATATAAAGTTGCAATTTTAATGAACTTTATAAAACTAAGATGTCATCAATCCTCATCCAATGCTTCTCTTCACACAACCTGTTTCCTCCCCAATCTTACTTATTTAAGTCAGTGGCTCAATCATCCTTTCAGGCGATCAAGATAGAAAACAGGAGCTACCTCTGATGCTCTCTTTCCCAGAACCAAGAAGAAAATCAGGTCCTAATCACTCTGATTCCCAAACCAATCACAGATCTCTCCTGTTTCCTATGACCTTAGTCTGAGGTGTCATCTGCTAACTTGGCTCCTCTTCATTTGCTTATTTTTCAATTAACAGTAGCAAAAGTGATGTATTCAGAATATAAATTGGGTCATGTCATATTCCTACATAGAATTTTCCATTTATTTAAGATGAAATCCAAACTCCTCCTTACCTGGCCTAAGAGAATACCTTTTCTACATTCTTTCCTGTTCTACCTCGAAGAGCTCTCTCTTTGTAGAAGATGTTCCTGCCACATTGGTCTTCTCTCTAGAGATAATAGCTCCGCCAGATGATGTGTCCCAGGATTTTTGTTGTTACTGTTTCTTTGAAGATACTTTCTTCCCTCTGATAGTCCCTGACTGACTGACTGACTCCTAATCACTCTAGTCAAAGTAGCCATGTTATCATGCTTTGTCCTATTTCCCTGGTCTGATTGCTCCAGTCCTCATTATTACTATCTAATATTTTATTGTTTGTTTTCTCATTGTCTTCCCTGCTCACTAAAATAAAACTTCTCTCAGCTTATTGACCTTGTTGAGGACTATATTCTCAGAATGGTGCTTGGCATATTGTAGACACTTTTAAATATTGGCTATAAACAAACACATGAAAGTATAAATGAATTATTATTTTCTAAGTCACAGAAGATTAAAAGGCAGAGATGTTTACATTTGTGGAAAGTTTAAAGGGTTTAGTTAAATTTGTTTATTAAGCATGTTTATTTCTTTTTCTTTCCTTTTTACTACTTAGAAGACAGCAAAGAGAATAGGAAACAGGTGGGAATATTCAATGTATTTTGAAGCAGAGAAATCCAAAGGAAAAGTGGTAACTGACAATTCAGAGGAAGTTTGTGCAAGTTGAGTACCAATGGGAATAAGCCATTTGGGCCAATACAAAATTTATAGATTCAATGTTGGAAGCAAAGTGTACAACAGATGGTAGGTCATTGCTATGGCTTGAATGTGTCCTTCAGAATTCATGTGCTGGAAACTTAATCCTCAAGGTCATATGCTAATGTATGTGGAGGCAGAACATTTGGGAGGTAATTAAGATTAGATGAGGTCATGAGGGTGGATGCCCATGATGCAATTAGTGTTTTATGTGAAAAGGAAGAAAGACCCAAGCTATCAAGTTTTATACCATGTGATACCCTGTACCGCCTTGGACTCTAGAAAATCCCCACCAGTGGGAATGCTCTCACCAGATGCAGCCCCTTGACCTTGCACTTCACAGACTCCAGGACTTTAAGAAATAGGTTTATTTTCTCTATGAATTACCCAGTATGTGGTATTCAATTATAGTGATATAAAACAGACAGGATGGTTATTAAAGCCACAAAAACAGGGAAATGGAGATTGACGGAAAGTCTTGGGCTTATAAGTTCCCTTCTCTTCCCTCTTTCATTCACCATTCCTTCCAACCTTTTCATCAGAAAGTGACCCCCATAAGATCTTAGCTCAGGATCTTTAAGCAGCACAAGGCAGAGGCGAAGCTGAGGCAGAAAACAAGAATTACATCAGGCCCCCATTTCCTTTTTCATTTCCTAGTTTGTTGTTGTTATAGACTATTTCTGTAATGCAGAAACAGACTGGAAAAGGGTATCCCCACTTCTGGTCAGTGCCACATCACCTCCAAATTTTGCTCCCTTCTATTAAGGGGTCATGGAAAGAGATTATTCTCAGGAAACACTGAACAGCCCTAGACCAGCTATGTATATTGACACGTGTGGATCCTTCTATAAAACTTCCAGGACCCCAGACAATCACTCAATTGAAAGTTCAACTTTGATAAATATTTTCTATGCAACTTCTGATCAGCTTTATCATCAATCATTCAGAAGCAAACTTTGGCAAAATTGAGTGGGTAAAAAATTAGTAACCACTTTGAAAAATAGAACAAGAGAGAAGAACAACCAAAAAACAGATAATTTGATCAATACTATGTACCAATGGGTGGAATAAACACACATAGAACACTCAACAAAATCAGAATATATATTCTTCTCAAATTGACATTCAGTAGGGGCTGGGGTTGTGCCACACATTCGAGGCACTGTATTCAAACCTCAGCACCACATAAAAATAAACAAATAAAAATAAAGGTATTATGTCCATTTAAAACTAAAATTTTTTTTAAAAAAATGGACATAGAATATTCTCCAGAATAGACCATATTAAAGTCAAACAGGAGTCTTAACAATGTAAGGAAGATTTGAATCATGCAAAGTACCTTCTCTGATTATAATGGAATAAAACTAGAAATCAATAGCATAAGAAAATTGAAAAGTCCACAGACATTTGTAAATTAACAGTTTTGAACAACAAATGGGACAAAGAAAGTCACAAGAGAAATCAGAAAACACCTTGAGACAAATGAAAATGGAAATTCAGCATATTAAAATTTATGGAGTACAGTGAGAACACCTCCAAGAGGGAAAGCTGTTGATGCATACATTAAAAATGCAGAAAGATCTTAAATCAGCATTACTTTATACCTCAATAAACTGGACAAAAAGAGAATAGATATAGATTAGAACAAACTAATTAGGGTGGTGGGAAAATGTCCTAGAACTTCAAGAAAGGAGAAAAAAAAAGATTTACATTAAAAGAATGGGAATAATAATTGTTGAGACTTCTCAACAGTAACTTTGATTATAATACCTTCCAAACTTGGAGGAAAATGATTCAGCCAAGAATTCCATCTCAAACTAAGCTTCAAATCACCTAGAATTATAAATTTGGGGATTTAAAATGTTCTTGAGCAAACTTGGGAGACAAGTAGAAACATGGAAACAAAAACAAAGAAAAGTAGGATTTAAGAAATCACAGATCACAGATCAAACCACCCAGGAATATGGGACATATGAGTGCTCTAATTGTGCTTCTGGTTAGAGGCCAGGTTAGACATCATAGATTGTTGTCAGCTACTCAGTATTTGGAAAAGTCATTCATCTGCTGCAAAACCTGTGTGGTCAACTGGAAAAATAGCAATAGAGATAAAACAAGAACAATAAATAAAAGCAAAAATAAAATAGCCATTATTCACTCTTAAGACATATATCTTAAATTACTCCATGGCTCAACAATGATCAATTTTGACAGAATTTCAATAATGTCATCCTGGACTTTTCATTTAGCAAAACTTGTGGTAAAACTATATTGAGACACTGGAGATAAGAAAGGAAAGTGGATGTGAATATATCGACATCTATCCTAGCTGGTGACCTAATGCTGGGTTCACAAAATCTAACTATTCCAATAACATAAGAAAATGACAAAGAAAGCACACAAACACACAGAACTATCTTTTCAAAATCCGTGATGGCTCTCTGACCATAAGGGTCAGTGGAAAGAGAGAGAGCCACTAGAATTCTTTATTCTTCTATAAGGGACACACAAGGGGAGGTTCTATGGAACATTCTATCCCCCAAAGGGCAAAAGGATAGGGATTACAAAGGAACAGGTGAGTGGAACTCAACCCCACCAGATGAGGCCTACTCCTGGAGCCTTTTTAATCCCATTCTAGGGTAATGCCCATGTTACTGTGACCTGGCACTGCCTTGCCACACTGAACACAATTATTGTTCAGCACCCTGGTGCATCAGGACTTGAAGGCGCCTGCATTCAGACAATCCTGGACTTTCCATTTAGCAAAACTTGTGATAAAACTATATTGAGAAACTGAAGATAAGAAAGGAAAGTGAATGTGAATGGGTGAGAAATACAATTCCTCAATTACTGTAATGAAATGCCAAGATACAATAATTGAAATTGATAAATGAAGAAAGAACAGTATGCACACATTATTGAAGGAATGGAATAAGAATCAGAAGAAACTAGCTCAAGGAAGTGAATAATTACATTTAGAGGTCAGAGGCAACAGTGAATACAGATAAAAAAAAAACCAAGAAATGCTGTTTTGTACTACACATCTTTTAGTAATATTTGATTTAAAAAAATTACTCCCACCCTCTCCAAACACACACGGATGTATATGAGTCATGAAGTTGGAAGTGTGGCTATGAATTCTCATACCAAAAAGTGGATTAAAAAACTCTGGGTTCCTGGCAGGGTGTTAAAAAGTAAAATTCATGGGGCGTACATAGTGATGGTATATTGGTTGTAGTATGAATCTCAAATGTGATAATCTTCATGTCTGATCAAAAATGGCACTGGAGAGACACCAACTTCAGTGAGTCTTTGGGAAGTAACTTTTATAGAGATCATAAGATTTAAGAAATAGAAGCTCATAAAATTCTTTCTTGGTTCAATATGTGGAAAATGCTTTCACAGGGTTTTATATGAAAATTTCAAATGGGAATTATCAAATTCAAGATATTTTTATACACTTTGATTAAAAAATATTTAAGTGTTTTATCTCATCAATGTTATTATCATGTTATGGCAAAAAGCCTATTGTATAAAAACTATCACCATGATGTGTGAGCTATCAGACGACAGATGTGTGACTGTGTGAATACAAATTCCAGGCCCTTCTGGCTGGGAGTTTAGAACCCATTGACATCTCACAGCAAAGAATTTTGAATTCAAGAAGCCATTTTTCAATTTGCCTCTGGGGAAAATAATGGCAATACCAGAATATGAAAGACAAAGGCTGTTTTCAAAGTACAGGAGATACTTTTTTAAATCAAATTGGTTTGTAACTATTCCAACAGAATCCATGAAAATATTGTTAACATTAAAAAAGATCTATGATAATCAGTCATGAAAAACAAAATAAAAATGGTTGACCACCACTAAATTTTAAAGAAGTATAATCAAAATGAACTGGAAATAACAAAGAGAATAAAGTTGTTAGAATTTTTAGTGAATTGCTATTATCTGTGTTCCTAGGAATTCCATGTTCATTTCCAATTATACCTCTGACCTATGATATAGATAGAACGACACAGAGTTTTTGCTTTGTATTGGTTTTGGTGATTGCAATTATCCATTTTTCCCCACATCAATATAAAGCAGCTTAGCTACATTTATCTGAACACTGGGCACTTATTAATACCTAGTGGTAGCAAAACAAAGTTCAGGTGAAATTTCCTACTGAAGACAATCTTAAAAGTCAAGTTAAATATTAAAAACACAAAGCATTAATTATGATGAACTGAAATAAGAAATCCTATTCTGTGAGTCAAATAAGCTCTCAATTTTAATTGCAATTTTAATTAAAAACTCTAAAACTAAGTGGGTCTGAACAAATATATACACATATAATAAGACTTTAAAAGGACTCATTAATTTTAAGCATTAATTGTAATTTCTGCTCTTAACAAGTGTTCACTTGGAACTCCAAACAGCAACAACAACAACAAAAAAAACTCCCTGAGCTTAAAGGGAATGGTAGAAGAAAATAATAGTTAGAACAAAGTCCTAAAATAATAGCTAAGATTAGGGATTTAGGATGCATTAACTCATTTAATCTTCGTAACAATGTCATATGAGGCAATTCCTATGAATATCCTTATTTTCAGCTCAGCAAATCAAAGTGCAACCAAATTACGTGACTTGCTTGGGGCCATCAATTTCAGTGTGGTTCCTCCTTCCTGGGATCTTTTAAGCTTTATGAAAAAGAGACCATGGACTCCCCCTTCCAACTCCTATTTATATCTACCTCTCTTCTGGGGTCTCTCTCATCTTTAACACTGAATCTGCACTGCCCTGATGACCTGGCACTACACAGATATTTGCAGGTACTTTTATCTGCTTGTTCACACAGCCTCATCCTGTATCTCATGCAGGATTAATGCCAGGATTTAAAAGGGAATGTAGACAAGTGTGCATATTCTGGATAAACCTGACCTGGATTGGGCTGCCTATCTAGTGTGATAAGATGCTGAATAACACCAAAATAAGAAAAATCTATTCAACAGTCTCTTCAAAGCAGTGAAGAGCTTCTATTTTTACAAGTAGTAGTTGTTACTTATTGTTCACTGTACAGTGTTTTCACAGGAGAAAAACTACCTGGGTAGTGTTATAGAGCTGTAGGGAACCTAAGATATTAGTCAAACTCCTCATTTTCTAGAAGAAGAACCTGAAGCTCTAGGGAATATGGGATTTGCCTAGAATCTTAATCCTTTAGAGGCAGGATCAAGAGTGAAACATGGTCTCCAATCTTCTATGGAAGCATTCCTTTCTTGTTTTTAAGAGCGAGCTAAGTCGATTGTATAAAAATTTGAAACTTAATCAATTATTTAAATGATGGATAATGCTGAAAACAAACACAATGTTCTTACCTGTAAGAGCCATACATCACTTTCTGGCAATCAACTAACAAAAATTTCTGTTCCAGTTTTCCATGGAATTTTGCCCCAGTTTTTGAAAGATAATCTTGACCTTTTACTGTCCGCACTCGAATATTCTAGAATTATATGTAAATATAAATTTTAAATTATGGCTAGAAAGGAGATATTTTGAAAAGTCAAATATATATCAATAGAAAATCTTAATAACAAAAACATTTATTTAAATTCAACTTTTAAAACACATAAAAAATTTTGAAAAAATCTCTCAAAAATTACTCAAGAAAAATGATCACTTATAAAATACATTTCAACAAAGCTTAAAGAAGCCATAGATGGTGCTTTATATTTATACAGAATGATTTTATTAATTACTTAGGATCCTATTGTGACAAATCCTTTTGAATTATAGCATCATGAAGATAAAATAACAAATTAAAATCGGTCTTCCTTTCAAAAGTCAAACATAACTGATAACTGTATGCCAAATGATCTTGACAAGCAATGCGTGCTGAATCATAGCCACTGCTCCTGTCAGTGGATCAAGGTTGTACCTGCAAAATGGAAGCATTAAATATACTAGCTAAGTTAACTAAGAAAAGCCTTATATAAGGATGTGTATTTAGGCATATTCTGAAAAGCTCCAGGGGGCCTGTCTGTGATCAATCATTGTATCACCTTCAGTATACATACATTTTTTTTTTCTTTTTACTTTTGGAATGATTAATCTTAGCATGACTTAAACTGAAGGAGAAGAAAATGATGCACAAAAATGCCTGAGAAAAAATAGAATTCTTACCCTGAGACGTTGAATTTGACAACTCTGCTTTTCAGTCATATTTAGAAAATGATTAAAATTGGACTCGTCGAGTAAAATATATACAGATATCCCCCGAGTTGATGCCTCCACTATTTCTTTGAAAATGTCCACATCTGTAAACATATCCATCACTAAAGCAATCACCTGTTAAAGAAAGGATAGGAAGCAATTTCAGATATATAATAAAAATTAAGAAATTCCTTAGTTTCAGTAAAAACTGGACAAAATGGAAAACAATTAAATATGTACATATATACATATACATAAATCATATACTAATAAGTATGCCACTTTATATAGATAAAAGATATATTAAAAATAAGCAAAAACATATATGCTGATTTGTTACAATAATAGTCTATGTTTTAAATCCATAGTTCTGGATACTGTGTTAAGAATAGACTTTAGAGCCAGGTGCAGTGGCATGCCCGTAATCCCAGCAGCTTGGGAAGCTGAGGCAGGAGGACTGAAAGTTCAAAGCCAGCCTCAGCAAAATCAAAGCACTAAGCAACTCAGTGAGACCCTGTCTCTAAATAAAACAAATAATAGGGCTGGGGATGTGGCTCAGTGGTCAAGTGCCCCTGAGTCTGATCCCCGGTACCCCTCCTACCCCCAAAAAAAAGAACAGACTTTAGGAGTGGGAGCAAAGTTTGAAATAGAACAACTGTAACAGGAGGTGATGGTGAGGACCAAGATGGTGGTGTCTGTGATGGGCGATGCTGGGTATTTGAGCCAAAAGGACTTGTGAATGGAGTACACGTAAAGAGGAGAAAAAAAAGGCAAAGGAGGTCAACTCTAAAACTTTTTGCCTCACAAAGACAGGACTGACAGCAGGTACAGTAAGTTTTAGGTTCAATATTAAGAAGGAAATTTAGGTTTGAGGGGTCTGGATATCCAAATAGAATGCTGAGTAGAGAGGTCTGGGCCAGAAATGTAAATTAGGTGTCAATGGTGTGAAGATAATTGAATTCCAGTCATCAAGGGAGAGAGGATAAATAGAAGATCAAGGAATGAATCCTGTGACACTCTAAAGTTAAAATGGGCTAAAACAAGAGAAGGTAACAACAAGGAGGCATCTTGAAATCCAAGCACAGTATCAAGGAGGAGGGTATTTGGAGCACCAAATCAGATATAGTGAAAAGTAAGAGCAAAAGCCTTAGTGGAAGGTGTCTGGGAGAGAATGGGAGGACAGACACTGGATATAACTGCAAAAGACAACTATGTTTTTTATAATTTGGCTATAAACAGGAAGCAGAGAAATGAAGCAAGACTGCAGGTCAAGTTGTGTCAGGAGGAGTTGTACTTGTTTTAAGGTGAGAAAAATAATAGCATGTATATACTACTAAAATGTTCCAGTAAAGAGCGGAAATAAATGATGCAAGAGAATGTGGGAGGGGAGGTGGGAAGAGGAGAGTTCCTGGAGCAAGGCCTTTGGGTCTGAGTGGTTAATGAGGGATAGAACCTAGTGCAAAAACAAAGGAATTATAGCATTTATTGTACAAACCAGCAAATGATCCTATGAAGTCTAAAGGCCACATACAAACATGCGGTTTCTGGTAGGAGACAGGATGTGCTGGAGACACTGGAGAAAGTGGATTTTCTTGATGTTGTGGGAAATGTGGTCCTCAACTGAGAGTGAAGCTTTAGAAAGATATTTTAGAGGTCTGAGGAAAGGATACCAAGAAGTCATCTAGAAGGGTAGGAAAGGAAATCGACTAAGAAAATAGAGTCTGGCTGCTGATTAGCATAAGGACTCACCAGGTAATAAACTTGTTATGGGAACAGTATATAAATAATGATTGTGACTTATTCTCCGGCCTTGTTCAGCTGCAGGTGTGCAGGCACGGAATAGCCAGAGAGTTTGATTTAACAATGGCTGTGGTCCTGCCATACAGTGTAACAACTTGAGAAAGGACAGAGGAATTGAAGGTATGCATAAATGACTAATCATTTAGTTAGTCATTTGGGCTGGAAATACAGTGGAAACAAGATGCTATGACTATGTTAGACAGAGAAATGGGGACGAGATCAATGAGTTGAATGTTTTTCTGGTTTTAAAGGACAGGTAGATGTTAAGGAATTGTGTGTGTTTAGGTTTAGTGTGTATCTTATCTTTTAAATATACATGTTAATATGGCCGCAGAGGAAAAAAATCTTGACTTGTATTTACTTCACATTATAGGAAATGAAATAAAATTCGCCATAAATTCATAATTTTTGAGAATGGTTTACTGTATACAGGAGGTCTCTTTGTATTATTCTTTCTACTTTTGAAACTTTCCATAAAGTGAGGTTAAAAAATAAAAAGACAAATGTTTGATAAAAGCATACACCAGAGTCAAGAAGGCAGAAATAGAAGCAGAAGATATTGTCAGATAGGGATACATAAATTAGATTAGGGAGGATCTGCAGGTTACCTTCAAGGATATGACTGGGAGTCAATGGCTAAGGTATTTTAGGAAAAGATCATCAGGAAAAGACAAGGAGGGAGGTTTATAGAAAGATCTCTTACATTATATATTTCAAATGCCAGGAATTGAGGCAAGATAAGTGTCAAAAAGAGTAATAGGAAGTAGGGTCCAAAGCCATCAAAAAATGAAAGGGAATGAATAGCATGGGAACAGGCACATGACAACATCAGGATATGTTAGAAGAGGATTGAGTCATTGGTAATATTAAGACATTTTTATTTACTATATTTAAACAAAATATTGGACCATGGTCGTATCAGGAGATGACCTTCTTCACACTACCTGTGAAAAATTTCAGGCAGACTGTCTGCAGGAAGAACAATTTCTACCAAGCTAAGTGGTGTCTCTCATTTCTTTTTTATTAATGAATTGGTATGAGGCACCAGAAGGCAGAAACTAATGAAAAAAATCTCACCTACATCGTGAAAATATCCTCAATAATATCAAATATGTGAAGTTTCAAAACACATCTACAATTATTAATCTAATGTAATTTCTATGCATTAATGAGTAGTGTAATAATATATGAGCAATAACATAAAGAAAACATTCAACACACATTTATATATATATATATTTTTTTTTCAAAACA
Source organism: Urocitellus parryii (assembly GCF_045843805.1). Taxonomy (NCBI): domain Eukaryota; kingdom Metazoa; phylum Chordata; class Mammalia; order Rodentia; family Sciuridae; genus Urocitellus; species Urocitellus parryii. The sequence goes on from NC_135538.1 coordinate 96,985,864, forward strand.
ACTTCTATTGCTATACAACATGATATTCTTTAATCTGTGTATCTAAGAATTCCTTTTTAATTTACCAGATAGTCTCCTGCAACAAATTATTTTAGACTTTAGGAATGAACAAAAACATATTACCAGGATACATAAAGATTTTTGCTTATAAAAAAGTAACTGAAGTCACTCAGCCATTGAATGATTCACATCAAAGGTAAAACAAATGACAGTCATTCTTGCATGCAGATAATACACTAAATCAGCATCCAGGAGATTTGATAATACATTTTCAACAAGTTTATCTAATGTTAACCAAGCCAGGCTGCTTTGTGGGGCTTCTATTTCTTTTTTTCCTTTTAAAAAATTTATTCTATTTTAATTATCACAAAAGCATGGAACATACCTAACTCCAATTCAGTTCCTAGCTCTTCCATTCTGCACCCCCACCACCTCTGCTCCCCTAACTCTACTCCACTGAGCCCTCTTCAATCCATTTACAGGTTTTTTTTTTTTTTATTAGTGTTCTGTGGATACAGCTGATGCCAAGACTCACCATGTAATATCCATGCATATGACAATATGGTCAGATTCACTCTATTGTACTTCCTTTTCCCCATCCTTCTTCCTCCTCCTTAATCCTCTTTGTCTACTGATCTTTCTTCTATTTTATTAAAATTATGCTTCCTTTTTTTCCTCTCTGCATTTTTTTTTATTTCCCTTTCCCCTTATTTTGGATTAGCTTCTGCTAACCAGAGAAAACATTTGACCTTTGACTTTTGGGGACTGGCTTATTTTACTTAGTATGATAATTTCCACTAAATGCCATATTAGTCTTTATTATGGCTGAATAATATTCCATTTGTATACACACCATATTATCCATTCATTTGTTGAAGGGCACCTACATTGGTTCCATAGCTTGGCTATGTAAATTGTGCTGCTATAAACATTGATGTGGCTGTATCATGGTAGCATGCTGATTTTAAATCTTTTGGAAGTGTACTGAGGAGTGGAATAGCTAGGCCACATAGTGGTTCTATTACTAGAGTTTTCAGGAATCTCCATACTACTTTCCAAAGTGGTTGCACTAATTTGCAGTCCCACCAACAATGTATGAGTGTATCTTTTCCCCACATCCTCACCAATACTTATTACTATTCATATTCTTGATAATTGTCAGGGTTTCATTCAATGTAGTGAAAAGTTACAAAAGAACTACAGAACATTTCAGGTAACATAAGATGCAGCTCTTCTTTATGGTGGATTACATTCTGGGAAGAGTAATTATTAGAAATAATGTATTCAAAATTTTATCTGAAATTACTACTTGCCCAGCTAGTTATTTAAATTACACTGTGCAGTAGACATGACCATAATGACTATTTGTAATCAAAGAAAAATATATGCCAGATTAGAATAAATGCTCTCAAAAGGTACATTGACTGATTATATATCAACACAAAACCCATTTATGTTGAATGGTTTTCATTAAACTACCACAACAGTATATAGTCCTTAAATTCTTCTCTTGATTCTATATTCTTATTTTGTTCTTGCCTGATATATTGAAATAAGTCTATTCATCATGAGACTTGGAAATTTTTTAAAAAAGATATCCTGCATCGCTTTTAACATTTGAAAGAAACATGATATTTTTAGGTAGTTTCAGAGAACGTGATTCAAGGACATTAGTTTTTACTTATTTTTCTCACAGTACAGTATTAAATTTAAAAATTCAGTCTGTATGTGCACGGTTGTTAGGAGTAGGAACACAGGAAAATGAAACAGACAACAGGGCTTCAAGGATAAGCCTTAAATAATGAATAAAGATTATTTTTAGCTATCTAAGCTGGAAGACTAGCATTGCAAAGACACACAGGCAAAGATGAGAATGAAGATGATGATAATATTTTAACAAATGTGTACTGAATTCACCTAAAGTTAAATCCAAAGATCATAATGCTTATAAGCATAAAATAAATGTAATCAGAGAATTATATAGGTTACAAAAGATCTTGAAAATATGATACATGTTTAGATTTGACCCATAGAACAATATAAATCCTGAAAAAGAAAAAATCTGGTCAAAACAGTGTCTTGGAAAAATGTGTCTAATAATAATATGCATACTGAAAATATCTAAGTTCTACTGGCTCACAAATACATTGTGAGATTGTCTAATGACATTTATTATAATGTTCATATTTGTAAGTACACTGGAAAAAAACCATTGTGGTAGAAACCAGTGATAAGAAACATGAACAGTAGCAAGGCCTTGGGTTCAGTCCCCAGCAAGATATACACTTGCACAAATGGAAACTGGATGACAAATTTGATAGAAAATGTTCATTAAATGTTGATGCTGAATACTTGCATTTCCTTAGAAATACACTGCATTATCTTCAGCATTTTATTTTCAAATCTTACATTGCTTTTCTCTTTGTAATCTATTAGGACACAAAGCTATTAGCAATATGATTTTGTATGACCTAGATATTTAATGAAATGTAGGTGTACCTCAGGTTAATGTTCTGTAGTCACACAACTGTCATTATCATCCTCAAAAAGGGATATTATATCTTTTATGCTTCATTTGAAGGGATTCAGTTTTCCTTGGTTATTGAATAGAGACAGGAGAATTTATTTTTCTCATCATAAGAAAAACTAATAGGGAATTTAAATTAAAAAATGATTAATGGAGCCTTACAATAACTGTATTTATAACTAAATTGAACGCAACTGGAAAGCTTCTAAGAATTGAGTAATAGAAAAGGGGAAATGAGGGGCTTGGGTTGTGGCTCAGTGGTAGAGCACTTGCCTAGCATATGTGAGGCATGGAGTTCGATTCTCAGCACCACATAGAAATAAGTAAAATAAAGGTCCATTGACAACTAAAAAATATTTTTAAAAAGGGGAAATTATCATTTTTAAATCTATAAAAACTGTCAAAAATAATGTGCAAAATGGGTTTCAAAAAACAAACAAACAAAAAAAGAGACTGAGACAAAGAATAAGTATCTTTGGCCTTAATTCTTGTGCAGCCTAAGTAAGACCTGATAGTTCGGTGTGCCATAAATTAAGTGGTCTTGGAGAAATCACTGGAACAGCTCTGTATATAATGAATTGATTAAAACAGAGAAGATCTCACTCTGAAATTCTACATTGCAACTGATTATGACAGCTAAAATAATATGAACAGTAAAGATTACAAACCACCATGAAAATGTATTACAGAGCTTCATTTTTATATATTAAACTATGAAAACTGATTCACCCACGACATGTTGGGGCTCATCATTCAAAACTGATTTATATATTACTAGTGGGCAACAACAAAGTTTTGATACCTGTAAGTCACAAATATCTAGGACACATAAATAATCAGCTTTCACTATTAAACAAGCAGATTAGTGCATTATTCATAACTTGCAAAAATCTGATCAATCACTACTTGGTAAAAGTGGGGAAAAATCTAGAGTATTATAATAAAAGCCAAAAGATGTAAAGAGGTATGTTTGGACAGTGGCACTAATTTATAGAACTGATACATATGGATGCAACTCAGAGAGAAACTGATGTCATTTCCCACATTCTTCGCATGACATTAGTGACCAATTATACTTCAAAATAAAGTACTTAAAAATAAAATATGCTTTTATTTTTATTCTATTTAAGTAAACTTTTATATCAGCACTGTGCAAGTAGGCTCCTTTGCTTTTGAAAATGATGTTTAGTGAAGAAGTCTAAAAGAAATTGGGAGGAAAGAAAAACAGGCTTAAGTGAAACTGTAAAGAGAGTCAGTTCTACTAATTTCAGCAATTTAACCTTCTTACATGTAATCATTTTCCCATTACTTCCCCCAAAGTGACTTTTACTGAAACTTGATCTGAGAAGTGTCTCAAAAGCTCAGGTATCAGAGGATCTAGATAAAGTAGGTAGTGTTGGTAAGAACTGAGCTCAGGAGTCCCCAAGTTTCCTTGCATTGGGATGATCAAGCTGTGTGATCACAGGAACAGTCCACCTTCCAGAGTCTCCTCAGAGCTCCATCATTTGAGGCTGGAAAGGAGAGGAGGGGTAACAAAGCAGATTCTGTCCAACCAGCTAACAATTATAATGCCTCTAACTTTGTGCAGGACTCAACTCTAGGAGTATCATAGCCACGCTCTTTAAAATAAACATTGTTCACTCACGAGTTTCAAAATTCAAATCAAAATGGATGAAAGACTTAAATCTAAGAGCCCAAACAATGAAACTGCTAGAAGAAAACAGAAAACAACTACTCAGCACAATGGAATAGGCATGAATTTTTTGGACAAAATCTCAAAAGCAAAGGAAAAAGAAAATATAAACAGGTTGACATTATATCAAACTTGAACACTTTTGCACAGCAAAAGAAACAACCAGAGTGAAGAGATAACCTACGGAATGGGAGAAAATATTAGTAAAGTGTACAGCTGGCAGGTCAGTATTCAGAATATGAAAGGAACTCCAAAACTCAATAGCAAAAAGACCAATAACTTGATTTAAAAGTGGTCAATACAAGGCTAGGGATGTGGGTCAGTGGTCAAGCACTTGACTAGTGTATGTGAGGCACTGGGTTCAATCCCCAGTACCACAACAATAAAAAATGGTCAATATAACTAGATAATCATTTTTCAAAGGAAGCCATAAAAATGACCAATAGCTATATGAAAAATGCTTAACATCCCTAATAATCAGTGAAATGCAAATCAAAAGCACTCTTGAGTTATCACCTCACTCAAGGAGAAACTGCTATTATCAAAAGACTAAAGATAACAATTACTGGTTGAGTGTGGAGAAAAAGAAACTCATACACACTATTGATGGACATAAATCATTCCAGCCATTACTAAATTGGGGTTTCTTAAAAATTAAAAACAGAATGGCCATATAATCCAGCAATCTCACTACTGTGTAGGTATACAAAGGAAAGTGAAATCAGTAAGTTGAGGAGACACCTGTATGCCTATGTTTACTGCAGCACTTTTCAAAATAGCCAGAAAAGTAAATAATCTACATGTCCCTTAACTGAAAACATATAAGTAAAACATGGTGCATATACACAATCGAATATTATTTAGCCATAAAAAGAAAGAAACCTCATCATTTGCAACAAGAGGGATGGAACAAGAGATCTTTATTTTAAGTGAAGTAAGACAGGCACAGAAAGACAAGCACCACTTGATCTCACACATATGTGGAATCTAAAAAATGTTGACCTCATAGAAGCTGACAGTAATGGTAGTGATCAGAGGCTGGTAAAAGTGGAGAGAGGATGGGGAAATGTTGATCAGTGGACACTAAGTTGCAGTTAGATAGGAGTATGACATGCTATTGCATAATAGAGAAACTATACATAGAGAATATGTACTGTGCATTCAAAATGATAGAAGGAAATTTTGAATGTTTTGAATATTTTGAGTGTTTTTTCCATAAAGAAATAAATGTTAGAAGAGAAAAATCTAATATAATTATACTATGTGTACATGTATCAAATACTTGGTATCCCATTTAAGATGCAAAATTTTGGGGTTTTTATGTATCAATTAAAGAATAAACTTATTTAAAAATTTATAAAATAGAGATAGCTGATGTAACATTAGAGAACTAGAAATGCTAATATTTTCTCAAGTGCTGCTACTAAAGAATCAGGGCTATATTTTAGTAAAATTCTAGAAACATTTGTAAAAACAGAAAGTTAAGTTTATATATTCATCAAAAGCAATCACAGACTGCTGAGAAATCATGATACATTCATAATGTTTTGAAGACAACATGCATGCTACATATTTAATATTTCAGGGCATATAGAATAGAAGGTTACAGGGTAGTATTACTTCACTAGGAATGAAGTATAAAAGTATAATATTTATTGATGTCTTCTAACTTCACTTTCACTTTATTATAAAAGTCAAATTTATAGAAAAATTAAAATGATATAAGTTTTTACAATCTATTGTCAGTATTTTAAAAATTAAAATTTTGTTATTTCTTTTATAATTTTACAGATAAATATCTATAATTTTGGATCAAAATTTAGAGTAAAAAAACTTAAATAAATTTAATTATGACTACATTTTCAGCACGTTTAGCGAGTGAGCAGTCATGCTGAGAGCCATGGCCCAGTCTGTATGGCCCCTGGCATTTTGCTAACAGTATTGGTTGACAGGCAAGGCATTACCATCGGCCTTGGCCCCTACTTCTGAGTTCCCAGGCTACTTTGGAGTTTTCGTGGGGATTCCCCAAGAGTTCCCATTGGTTGGGGAAGTGCAGGAGGAGGGATTTCCGGAGGAGATTTCCGGTGGCTGGTTCCTGGATGAGCGGCGTGGATTCAGGAGAATTCCCCGGGAGCATGTGTGAAATGTTTTCTTGCAGTTCAAAAATAAAGTTTGTTCCTGCTTCAGTGGCTCGTGGTTTGTGCCCAGCCAGACTGCGGTACAGTCATATACAAGGCAACTTGCTAAAACAGAGGTGTGTGTGTGTGTGTGTGTGTGTGTGTGTGTGTGTGTGTAAAACCACCAAAGGCCATATATTAAAAGTAATAAACATTGGTCTACTTAATTTCTTAATAGTTTGCTATTAACCTTTAAGTTTTGCATTATACTAATGCATGTAACTGTTTATTTTAACTAGTGATAGTTACAAGAAAACTTTAGAGAAAATAAATGTATGATAACTATTATTTTAAATCATCAATTTGAACCAAAAAAAACTTCTCAAAATTCTGACCAAGAACATAAAAATACTTCAAAAGAGTAGATCATTATTATATTATTTTATCCGGCTTTTAAATTTTCATTAACCATATATATAGCATATGACACTGAAATGAAAAAACAACTCAAATATAGGAAGAAATCATTAGGAAGAGAATATTCAAAAGTGGAAATTTTTAAAAAATCATTTTAGAATTATGTGAAAACTTTCTACACAAACTATTAGTGTTAAAATTAAAACAACTGAATTTTTAGAATGTACATTTTATTATTATTGGGCTAGTTAGAGCTTTCCACAACTGAGTTTATATAACCTGAGTGTATTTCCTTCTGAGGTAGGCATGGTAGACAAATATCAGATGTTCAGTAAATTTTTGTTGGGGTGGAATGCAGTGCTTACATGCAGCCTGTCCTCAAGGAGCACATCATTTTGTGAATCATTCATTCATAAAACTATAAATCAGCATAACTGGTTATAAAAAATATGACCAAACTTAGGGAACAATTACATCTAACTAAGAATTTTGTATCACTAGTACCTGAGAATAAGAAGCATCCCCACACATCTTATGAATGAAGGAAATGACACTTCTAAGAATTCAAGGTCAATGCATAGTGGATCAAAACTCTGGAGTAAAAAGTCCCTTGGAAGAGAGAATGTGCAGGATGTGATAAGAGCCAAATGAATAAGAGGGACACATACAAAAGTAGGTATGTCAGTATGAGAATATGGCAGTTGGTTCGTAAGCCAGGGAAATAAAGTAGAATCACCAATACAAACAAACAGTGCCCATATTCATCTAAGTACTATCCAGAAGAAAGTGTGGGTATCCAAAGGCATGAACTTGATCTTTCTGTAATACTGGCTTGATAAACTTGGTTTAGTTATGGCATTTGAGCCAGAAGCATTTTAAACATCACATGAGTTTTTCTTGTTCTGATTTTATGCCTTCAATTATTCTGGGGCTAACTGTGTACATATTGCTCCAAAGAGAAAATAAGCCAGCTGGATAAAACAAATCTATTAGGACACTGCGCCACTGCAATTGGTACTGTAATATGGCATTTTGTTGTCAGACATCAATGTTCCAAGCTTAGTCAAAGTGAATTTATGAATCAGGCTTTCAATTCTCAAGCCTAAGGTCCAGAATCTAGATCTTGGCAAACTGGCTATGGTATTTTGTATTTTTCCTGGCACCTCTTGGGAGATAGCCTTTTTTCAGTAACAGTAAACAGATTAAGAACCTGTCCCTCCTGCTTGGAAGTGCAAAGTGAGAATTCCAATCATCAGGGGCTTGGGACAGTTGTTGCCTTACTTGATATTTAGTGATATAAAGGAGTACCTGTTATAATAAAAAAAAAAAATAGTGAAGGACACTAAAGGCAAGAAAAAGACTCAGGTCATGAGTCCAGATGCATTAGGAAAGCTGTAGATTAGTGTTTGAGATGAGCAGTTTGGGTAACAGGAGCTGAGCCTTCAGGAAGGCTCGGAGGCAAAGCAGCCCGGAAGCTAGGGAACTGATTTTAGTAGGAAATGGAATTATATTGAGGAGGAGTTAGCAATAGAGCTAGAAAGATTATGAAGGCAAATCTGGCCCAGACAACAAAGAAGTCCTTCAATGCCAGGCTAACTACAAATTCCCAAAGGCACAATAGGGACCACTTGAAACTTTACAGCTAAAGAATAATGTCGTTAAAACACTTAAGAAGATCAATATATATGTTTGTATATATAGGATAAGTAAAATAGCTAATAGCAGGCAGAGGAATGAGATTTTAGTCCCCATCTCTATAAAAATCCCAATGTGGACAGTGGTAGCAGTAATAAAAGGGATGGAGGTGAATTAGCATCCACATATAAGAGAAAACATTCAGCCTTTGGTTCTCTGGGATTGGCTTATTTCGCTTAGTATAATATTCTTCAACTCCATCGTAATTAGAACAAATTCCTTAAATTTTTTTTAATAAAACAATTAAAAATAAGAAATGGAAAAAATACCTACTGGGAACAAAAAAAAAGGGATGGTGGTGACATACAAGATGATTTGACAAGACTTACTGGCTGACTGATGGTGAAGGAAAAAAGAGAAAGATTAAAAAGATCTTTAGGACCTAGAGACCTATATCACACAGCAAATTACTGTACCGTGATAAGAAAACTTAACATTCAACTACTAGTCCATTCATCCACCCACCCATTTACCCATCCAACTATGCATATTTCTTTTTTTTTTTTTTTTTGTGTGTGTGTGTGTGTGTGTGTGTGTGTGTGCTAATTACTGAAATTTAAACATGTTTAGGCATACAGGAAAAAATGCATGGACACCAAAATAATAAAGCAGGAAAGAAATATAGCATTTGATGCTATAAGATCGTACAAATATGCTAAGACTATGGGGATAGGAAAGTACATTATAATGGAAACATTTTGGTAGTATGTAGGGCACAGGGGAAAAAGGGAAACAGATTAAGGGACTGGCCCTGAATGCCCTTAACATACCTCCTGCTTGGAAGTGCACAGTGAGAATTTCAAGAGTGGGCTTGTATATAAATGAAAGAGACTCAGAAAAACTGCTCCATGGAATTTAGTAAGAATTTAGTGAGACATTAAGAGATCAGCAGAGTTAATAATAAGTGCCCAATCCAGGTTAAAAAGTATAACGTTAACATTTTAACATGTTGTTGAGACATTTTCCAGTAATGTTCAACAATCCCTGTGTAGAAGAAAAGGGAACAGATGGTGGGGCTAACTTCATATTGATAGAGGTGGGTCCTGACGTCAAGTACTAAGCAATGTCCAAACATACTGAAGGATTGATGCAAAGAATGTGGAGAGACAAGAAATCACCATGAGGGAAAAATTCAAGTCCAGTGGGTCTGATGAAAAGTGACCTTTTAAGGTGAGACTGGTAAGTGCTAGATTTGAAATATAATATGTTATTATGTTATTTCATACAAAATGAACTTTAAGATATGTTCTTCCCTATGGCAAGAGTTATATGGCATATGCCTTGTGAATGAATTCTAATGTGAAACATTACTTTGCTAATGTTAATATGAACATACTTGTTGGTTTCTTTCATTTGAAAGATACCTAGGAAATGTTTAGTAAATAAGTGCCCAACCACTACTTAAAAAAATTTAAAAGGTAGAAAATGCATAGATTAAAAGACAATTAAAGGACACATCAACCAAATGCAATACGGAGCCTGGACCTTGTTTGAACTTTAACGAAATGTCTGTGAAAAGATGTGTATGTAACAATCAGGGAATTTGCAACATTAACTTGTTATTTGAAAATATGAATGACATTTTCATTGTTGCTTAGGTTTAATACTCAGATGTAAGTTATGTTTTCAAAAAGCCCCATTTTTTTTCTTCCAGACAATCATATTAAGTCAGTTCAGATGAAATTAAATGATCTGAAGCACAAAATTTGCTTTAAGCCAGTTTGGGGGACATGGAGGCAGCAAAATTGACCACAAGATGAAATTATGTTCACCTTAACCAAATATCCTCCCAACAATTAAAACAATAAATAGAACAAAGAAAAACTTTCTGTTCTCATTTTAAGAGGCTGCATCCTTTACTTGGGCAACAACCATTCCAATTTGACATAAAGTATAAAATGACATAAACTATAAAGAATTAATTAACCTGACTTAAAAAAAATCCAACCTGCCACATGGCAACAAAAAGATTATTATTTATTCCATATTCATTTCCATTTGAATAAGAAATTTAAATATAAAGGAGTTTCATTAAGGTCATGAAATATTAAATAAGCAGTTTATTTTAATGAAATGAATTCATAACACCTGTACCCAATGGTCAATTTACATGTATTTAGTTTTTTATTTCACTCTTCTTTCCTCTCTAGGATTATTTCACACCACCAGCTTTTATAAATTATGTATTTTTTTAATGTGCACCATGAAACTTGAAAAGATAGCATATATTTGGTGGTAGGGAACAGTTGTCCTAAAAACTCAGAAGTATTGGAAATAATTTTCAGGAGACCATCAAACTAAAGTGAACAACTTTAGCCATATTATTTAGGATATTCACTGGATAATTACACCCCACACTTCAAGTTTCTTGAGTATTTTTAACACTTACTGATAGTTTCTCTATACAGATTAATAAAATATAAAACAGAACATAGCAAATGTTTTTCAGTTGGGCTGAAAGTTGCAGATTCTGTATTTTATTGGCAGCTTTTATTCTCAAATCTTCTAATACATGATGAAAATTTCATTGATATAATCATGTTTTTTCTGCTGGTAAAATTATAAAGTATCATTTACTTACTTTCCCATAGCAGGTTCATAAAAAGGACCTTAGTCTTCTGTGTTAAAAGGCTGTTTTGTTTATTACAGATTTCACATCTAAAAATTGACATTTTATCAAAATTGAGATTGGCCCTGTCAAATGTAGAAACAACCACATTTATCTCAAATATTTTCATTAGATTAAACCAAATTGTTTTATCATAAAAATCAAGGAATTTCCATGTCTGTATGTATCACACTTCACTGATATTCTAAATAAATGTTATTTGAAAATAAAATGTTCCATATAAATGTGTCCTCCAGCAGACAGTTAAACTATAAATCTAGGGGAATTGGAAGTTAATGATTAAAGAAGAGGAACAGAATGAGATGTGGAGAACAAAATGGAGGAGAAAAACTATATAAAAATTCCCTTGGAGCAATTCATTAAATTTGGTTATTGCAGCAAAAATACAAAATGATATTTTAGAACTTAAAGTATTTCCACACTGAATAATTTCATTTTTCATCTTCCATATGTAGGGACACAAAAAACATTAAAAAGGTACATTGATTCTGACAAGTAATATTCAAGTTGGAATTTCATGTTTGGGGGCAATTTCATGTTTGGGCCCTTCAATTTAGGTTATTTGAGAATTCCTTTTTGAAATAAATTAAATGGCATAAGAGAATTATATGTAGATGGGCATTAAAACATTTTAGATAAGTCATAGTTGAGGAAAAATTTATCCAAATTATTAAAATGTGAAGCAGTTCAATAAATCTAACTTTTAGCTTTTTTAATTGAGCTGATCAAATCAAATGCAACACTAAGCCTGACAACTGATAAGGGGCCCAAAATAATCTGTCCTCTGAGAAGAGGAGGAAAATGGTTATGTAAAATACTCTGGTAAATTTTTAATTTTAAGCTAAATTATAATTCATGAGCATCTAAAACAGACTCCAGCCTCACTTCTTACAACCGCCTTATCACTAATAATGCAGTTAAAAGATCATCTCAGTTTTTTTTTAGACTTTATGTCAAATAGCCTTTTTGCAAATTAAATTCAAACTTCTTAAGTAAATTTTAGGCATCTGTATGAATTCTAAGCACCTTGGTAAAAAAGAAACACAAGGTTAGTAATATTCTTAAAATATGAAAAAAATCTATAAAATATCTATTAAAAACAGAAAAGGGTCTGGGTTTGTGGCTGTGTGGTAGATAGAGCATTTGCCCAGCACGAGTGAGGCACTGGATTTGATCCTCAGCACCACATAAAAATAAATAAATAAGATTAAGGTAAATTGTGTCCATTCACAACTAAAAAACAAAAACAGGGGTTGAGGTTGTGGCTCAGTGGTAAAGTGCTTGCCTAGCACTACTGAGGCACTGGGTTTCATCCTCAGCACCACATAAAAATGAAAGAAAGATATTGTGTGTCCACCTACAACTAAAAATTATTTAAAAACAAAAAAAACAAACAGAGTTGGATAATCTGTTTCCTTCTTTTGTTCTTGTTCTCTCTCTCTGCAGAGGAAAATTATAGGCAAACTTCTAAGAAAAAACAGCACTAATTTCACAACCAAGAACAATACTTCTTTTCCTTTCATCTTGGTATTTGTATATTTTCACAAAGCTGAGATTATCTTATTTATATAATGTTCCAATTTATAAATAAATTGTATATTTATCATTTTAGAATAAGTATTTTCCTATTATTGCACACTGTTGTAATATCACATTTGGAAAAAAATAGTACTGCAAAACAGTGTAAAATATGTAGTTTATAGTCAGGCGTGGTGGTGCACACCTGCAATTAATGACTTGGGAGGCTGAGGTGGGAGAATCATAAGTTCTGAGAGCATCAAACCTAATTGGCACAGGAAACTGTATCATTCTGGGTCCTGGAAGGAGTCCAAATTTTCCTAAGAACTTTCATTGGTGGGACATTTATGAAAATGCTGTTTTCAGAAGTGTTAAAGAAACCAGCAAGGGAGCCAGGACTCCTCTTCCTTCAGTGTTCCATGATTCTCTGGGTAGCTCCCATGAGGCAATAGGCTCCTCACCAGAAATATAAGCAAAAGGAAGAGCAAGTGATGCCTTCTATGGCACCAGTCTGAGAAAACCAGAGAAGAGCAGAAAAGGATGAACAATACATCTACAAGGGTTGGGGCAGAGGGAAACATGCTCAACAATGTAGATCAGAGGACAAATTTACAGATATTGAGAACTAGATGAAAAAAAATAAAATCTGACAGCCAATGGGATGCAAGAATACATGAAGATGATGTAGTCCCAGTAACTGCCAAATTTCTGCACTGGGTAACTAAGTGACTGCTGCTATCAAGAACACACATAGACAGAGTGATGGTTGGAATGAATGGGTTTGACTTAGTTCTGTTGAGTTTCTGCTATCTATAGATAGAAATTTTGATGATCAGTTGGTTATCAGGGCTTGGAACTGGGGAGATAGAGCTTGGCCTCCCATTTCTAGATTTCAGATAAACTGTTTAAAAATAATTTATAGAATCCAATGTAAATCCCTTGCTACCAATTTCTTATCTTTCAGAGAAGCCCTTTTAAAACATTTTATAGAATCAATGTAAATTCTTTACAATGGCATTCAGGATCTATTGCAATTTGATTACCTTTTCTTAATTTTATTACTCACTGCATATTCCATGCATTCTGTTTGGCTAAGCATGCACATTCAAAACACCATGCTTGTGTGGTTCCTTTTATCTTAAATCCCCATCTCTCTTTGCCTATGAAAATCAAACTTATCTTTAAGGATACAGCTTACTTGCAGGTTCAGGCACCTTCCCAAAGCCTTTGCCAATTTTATTAACCTAAATTAATTGTATCCTTACTTGTGCTCCATCTACAGTATACTTGTACTTCAGTGTTTATTTCATTCAGCTTTGTTGCTTACATCCTGCATTCTCAGGGGCAATAAGCTATTTGAGAGTTAGAGTGTATGCTGGTCGTTTTTGTATCAAAATGTAACAATAAAATTTTCTAAATCATTCATTGTTGTTTCTCCAAAGCATCAACTGTAGATATTTTCAAACTATGCACAAGCACACACACACACACACACACACACACATTTTTAAATAAATATTTATGTTACATTTTGAATTTCTTGAAATTCTAGAGAGATTTCTTTTCTTTCTTTTTTAAAAATATAGTGTATTGGGGATCAAACCCAGGCCTTGCACATGCTGACAAGTGCTCTGTCACTGAGTTACATTCTTAACCATGATTTTTCTTTTCTTTTCTTTTTAAATTATTTCTTAGATAGGGAATAGGGGTGGTAGGGAAAGGGAGGGAGAAGGGGAATAGCAAGGATGATTTTTCTTAATAAAGCACCATCTCAGAATTATATGTTTCATTTGAAACCCATGGAGTTCTGGGAAGGAGCTAGGATGGAATAGACAGACATTACTGCCCTATTGACTGGTCCTCTGGTTCTAGGAATATTTTATGTATCAACACATGTATAAGACAGCTAGAAGACCCCTAAAGGTCATCTGCCTGATATTTAAAATGGCAGTATATCCTGAAATATATTCTAAATGCCAAACTTAAAAACTGTAAATAGCATGGATCCTAGTAAGTTTGGAATAATAACACTTGCATAGTGGAAAGTCAAATTATAAGATCAAACTTCTCAAGAACAGTCCTGTGTGTTGGGTTAAACATGTACTGTTATTTCTGTGAATACAAATACACATAAATGACATAAATGACAAAAAGCAAAATATACAGAAACTAATATTTGTATAAAATCACATAGTAAGTGATAAAGCTATGATTCAACCTACTTTTCTTGTAGCTCAGTACTCAACTACTGTTCCACATGACCCCAGTCCCCTGCCTGAATCAGGGGGATAATGCATATATAACAGGGTTTCTAGAATATAGTGGCCATCTTTATTGGTAGAATATGACTCTAGATGTATGGTTAATGCCCCATTAATAATAAGTGGCAAAGAATAGTTGAATGCAGTGTTCCAGTCTTAAAATATACCTTTACCATGTTCTAAGCCCTGTTTCAAAGTTCTGGCCATCTTCATGAGATTGTCAATGAGTGAAACTAATATTAAATACTATTTTTTCCCTATAGCCTATGGTGAACAAATCTGAAGCCAGTCTAGGCAGAATTTTAGTCTGTAAGGCTCAATTTCAAATGCATTAAAATTCATTATAGATGTGTTTCAATGTGTGCATAAATTATATGATATATCAAAGCTATAATTAAGATTTTTTCTAAAAATATATACCTAAAAAGTGATTACTTGAAAAATCTCATTAATTTAAAAATTCTAAATTCAATAATCACAATAAATAAAATGTTCAACAAACTCTAGATAGGGCAGAAGGGTGGGAGGGAAAAGGAGGGGGCAGGGGGTTAGCAAGGATGGTGGAATGTGATGGACATCATTACCCAAAGTACATGTATGAAGACACAAATTGGTGTGAACATACTTTATATAAAACAGAGATATGAAAAATTGTGCTGTATATGTGTAATAAGAATTGTAATGCATTCCACTGTCATTTATTTTTTAAAAAAATCAATTAAAATTTTTAAAAAGTGTTCAACAATGGTAATATGTATAGGGCACTGAAACAAGATATATTTCAGAGTTCTTAAAGGAGCTTTTCTCCTTGGAGGAAAAACCACACTTAAGAAGCAATATTCTGGGCTGGGGATGTGGCTTAAGTGGTAGCACGCTCGCCTGGCATGCATGTGGCCCAGGTTCGATCCTCAGCACCACATACGAACAAAGATGTTGTGTCTGCCGAAAAAAACTGAAAAATAAATATTAAAATATTCTCTCTCTCTCTCTTTAAAAAAAAAAAAAAGAACCAATATTCACAATGAAAGAACCTTGCTTATCAAGGGGTCAGAACTCCAACATAATGGTGCATAAAAGAAATTCCTCAGTTGTTAATAATGAAATTGAGGACAGGCTGGGGATATAGCTCAGTGACAGAGAGCCTGCCTAGCATGTGCAAGGCTCTGGGTTTGATCATTTGCATCACACACACACACACACACACACACACACACACACACACACACAAAACAAAGAGAAAGAATTTGAGGGGCTGGGGATGTGGCTCAAGCGGTAACATGCTCGCCTGGCATACGCAGGGCACTGGGTTCGATCCTCAGCACCACATAAAATAAAATAAAGATGTTGTGTCCACCGAAAACTGAAAAATAAATATTAAAAAATTCTCTCTCTCTCTTCTCTCTCTTAAAAAAAAAGAATTTGAGAGTTGATGTGTCACTAAATACAATTCCCATTTGTAGAATACTCTTCGTCAGCATTTGCCAGACTACTTTCACATCCACAAAAACCTAACAAGGAAGAGATCTTCATTTGGTCAACAAATGAGGGGGTAATAGATGTGTTTTATTTCCCAAGTATTATGCCCACTTACTGTTTTCATCTATTTTTGGTCAAGGAGAGCCTTAAATAAGTAATTTTTATTTTGTATTTCTTGGATGAATATTTTTCTACAATAGTGACCTATATCACATCTGTTTCCTGCCCTTCCTTAAAGAAAAATCATATGGTGACTTATTCATGCTAAATGTGTTAAAAAATATGCATGGCCTTTGGTCTCTTACCAAGCCAATATAAAAATTGTTTCATTAAATGTTAGCATTAGGGCTGGAAATGTAGCTCAGTGGTATAGTGCCTACTTAGCATGTGTGAGGTCCTGGGTTGTATCCCCATCACTACATTATAGATTGAGTTATTTCAAATCTTGACATATAATCTAAAATTTGGTTAAAACTATATTGTTTATATGGAAACTTATATGAAATAGAAGAAATTCTTATACTGAGTGAAGATATAAATTAAATCAACTCTGATCTTGGAGATGCCATCAAACTTTGATATTCTATGATTTTGTTTTTTTCAAAAAATTCTTAAGACATTCCCCATGAAAATATTATTAAGACCTCTTTTCAACATTAGTTAGCTCTTTATGAGAAAGCTAAAGAAATGTTATATAGAATTTTGAGAACAAAACTCAGTTTAAAGCCAAGAGAATAAAGAACTGAAGAGTAACAGTGTTGGACTTATCAGAATGACTACTAGCATTGTTCAAAAATTTAGGCCTTCTGATTTCTTTTACACTTGCATTTTAGCAATAGTGAATAGTTCTTTATGATTCTTTGTTATTTTTCCATAGTATTTCCAAACCATTGAGATGTATAAGTAATATCTATAAAATGACACAAATTCTTAAATACTATTTGACTGGATCAACAATGATAGGAAAATATTCTTTGGTTTAATTTAAAATATAATGATTAATACAGATAATAGCTTTTCTATACTAAACAACAAAAAGGCTGCAAAATGTTTCTAGTATTTGTATTTTTTTTACAGTTAACTGCTGTTCATAGAGAGGTACATGGAACAATGGATTCAGAGCACATATTTTAAAGTAGGCTTTCTCCATATAACTGTAAGGAAGTTTAACTTTGATGGTAGTGTTCATCTTGAACACATTACAATAATAAAACAAAATGAATTGAATTTCACTGCAATCAAGGAAGAATGTCAAACTAAAAGTTTCACATTTATATGTTGGAAGAAAAATACTATATCTGGCTGCACCTATGAATGTAGACTCCTATGTGTTGTTATTCAGTTGCAATATATTACCAGGATTTAAATATAATTCTTAGCCACATCCTCTATCCATCAAATCACCATTTTTAAAATCACCTGTTAACTTAAGGAATACTCAAAATTTTGTCTTGGTGTAACTAAACACTATATTATACTGGACTGAGATCTAAGTTGAGAAAAATAATTAAAGTTTTCTTAATTTTGATGATAAAATATGAAAAACATGGATACCAAAGCACCAACTTAATTTAGCCCATGTATGTTATCTGTGGAGAATCACTGTTACAGATTCTAGTTCTTTTATCTGTTCTTAGTGGAATAAATGACCTACTTTATTTCTAAATTGAACAAGACATTTTGTATGTTATGCGCTTTTGAAAACTCCATTTAAACAGAATTTAGATTCTCTATAGAGGCAGAACAGGATGATTGGTTAAAACAAAGAATTTTCTTCATTTGTGATTTTAACAAGGATTTCTTTTCTTTCTTCTTCTTCTTTTTTTAAAGAATAGTAACTGCACTGGGATGAATGTAAAAGAAGGGAGACTAGGAAAATACATTTAAATGACATGATATGGAGACTTTTATTCATAAAATAAAAGAAGAAAGATCACAGCTAATGTAAATAGGGTAAGCAGAGGCATATGGTTATTACACAGTGGAGAAAAAATCCTGTTTATGAATGCAAATTGGGGAAAAAACAGAAATGGACAATTCACAAGACACAGAGAATAATGCATGATGAAAGATCATGATTCTATGGCCAAAGCCTGTTTTTATTTTCATTTTATTCAATTTTCTCAAGTCCACCTCTATTGTTTATATTCTTACAAATGTTGAATAGAAATGAATGCATTCCTCTGGCTAATATGAAAGCCACTATAGAGGTATAGAAAGAATCTAGCATGGCTTCAAACTACTGGACAGTTTTAACTTTTTCTACAGCAAATAAATGCCCCCTGGCTCCTCTTCTTCACCTCTTCCTCTCTGAAGAATGGAAACAGCAACAGCGAAGACTTCCCTTGGAGAAGCACCATACTCCTCCTCCTGTCTGCCTCAACCACCATGGCCGAGGCCTTGGGAAGCACTTCCATGCCCAGCCAGAATAGAATATCTTTCTTTTGCTTTACACATAATTGACCTTCCATTCTTTCTCTCCTTTTTCCTCTGCTCTCTTCTCTTTTCTCTTCCCTCCCTATCATATTCTCTGTCTCTCTTCCCCTCCCTCCTACCCTCCCTCTCCCCCTCATTTTCCTTTTTTGGTCCTTGTTATATATATTTCCCTTAATCTCTCTTTTCTCAGTATTTGCCACCCAACCTTACCTGCCAACCATGGCTGGCATGGCTGCAGCCAAACTATGCTTCTAACTATTTCCTGGTTATATGGTTCTAGCACTACTGTCATCAAACTGACCTCAGTCTCTGACTCTTAGTCTAATCTCTTTGGAGCACTCATAGAATAAACAGTCAAGACCAGGGTAGGCAGAGGTGGGGCTATATTACTCTCTATTTAAAAAGCACGTATCTTGAGTTTACATTCTATGCTAGGCATAAGGAGAAGTATTCACCAGGGCTGCAGAGGAGGGCAGGGCATATGGAAGACTGTTTATCTTAAATGCCTTTAGAAAGGGGTGGAGTGACAGTGATATAGATTAGAAGAGTACTTAATATTTGGACAATAGTACTTGTAGATAGAAATGGTAGTATCTATGGATTCCCTCAACAGTGTACCTTAGGACTCTTGGAAGATAATGGTACTCACAGTTTTTGAACAAGTTTTTTGCTAAGGTGGACTTATCTGCCTGCATGTCAGCATCCGTATAAGCATCACCTCCAAACATCATTAAACCTGTGAAAACCAACTACTTTGTAGAGTTTTCTAGAACAGAAAAATAGTATTTCATTTGTAATTTTTAAAAAACACTTACTCATTATTTAATCAAGCATTAGACAATATCTAAGCAAACACATAAAACTATTTGGGATTAGTCCAAGGAGACAAAGTTAGCAGCAAATAGTCTTAACCAAAATGAGAAGGACAAAAACAATCTAGGACATACAGGACAGTTTTCAATCTAACAAAAAATGCTTCCTCTAGTCATTTCCAGATAAATCCTGACTCAACTCTTCAGTAAGAAGGAGCTGGCCAGTGAGGTAAGAACCTACCCCTGTGTGTGTAATATAGAGGCATATAGAAGAGCCAGGGGCAGTAGTGCATTTGTATAATTCCAGCAACTCCAGAGGCTGAGGCAGGAGGATTGTAAGTTCAAAGCCAGTCTCAGCAATATAGTGAGGCCCTAAGCAACTTAGGAAGACCCTACCTCAAATTAAAAAAAAAAAAGGCTGGGGATGTGGCTCAAGTGGTAGCGTGCTCGCCTGGCATGAGTGCGGCCTGGGTTCAATCTTCAGTACCACATACAAACAAAGATGTTGTGTCTGCCGAAAACTGAAAAATTTTTTTAAAATTCTCTCTCTCTCTCTCTTTAAAAAAAAAAAAAAAACAGGAAATAAAAAGGAGTGGGGATGTGGCTCAGTGATTAAGTATCACTGGGTTCAATAGCCGGTATACTTCTCCCCCCCCAAAAAAAAAAAAAAAACAGAAAATAAAAAACAAACAACAAGAGGATGAGTGAAAAACTCATTCAAGGTGCTTTTTGAAGGATGACTTTAGAATGGTTAAGAAGGAATGATTACATTAATGGAGTTAGAAAATGAGAAAATAAAGACTAATATCCAATAGAAAAATGATTAAGACACATATATGTAGCCGTTAAACATATAAAAAGATGTAGAAGACCTCAAAGCAGAAAACTGAAATTCAAACTATCGTGTTTTACCTACCATCTTTTCCAAAAAGCAATGGACAACACTCAATGTTAGCAGGTGGTGAGAGAAATGGGCACTTACAGGAAAGCTCAGTAGCAGTATAAATTGAGTCAATGCTCTTGGATGTCAGTCCAGCAATGTTTTTTACATATAATAGGTGAATAAACCATATCCTTCAATAATACCAGCCAGTTCTCTGGACTTACCCTGAGGAGAAAACCTTACTCAAATATATAGAGATATATGTGTTTTCTGTAATTGCATACATTTGTAAAAAAAAAAAAAATGGGATTGTCCAGTAAATAACAGGGCATCACTGTTATGGCACACAATGTAGAATTGAAATAGGCCCAGTTTAAAAAACTATGTTAAATGTGAAACCATTTATTGAAATAAAAATAGAAAAAAACTGTAATAATGAAATTATCATTTTTATTATCTTCTATATATTGCCTTGTGATGTAAGAGTATTCGAAGTATAATTAGTTCTACTTTTCTGATTACCCAAATAAGTTGTTCTAAATATTTTGAAAATAAACTGCAAAAATCTCATCTTTCACATTGGGGGGTCAAGTCACTTTAAGTCATTTTTATTTTATTTCAAAAGCTGAAGTTAAAGAACCACTGAGGTGCTTGTTCACAGAGAGAGGAAAAAGGAAATAATTAGCACTCCTCAAAATTTCTTAATAGGAATTCTTTTTGCCTTAGTTATAGGTATATAAAATGTTGGGCATTACTTGTGGAATATTAGACATAAAATGAGAAGAACAATCTGATTCATATAGAATAAGTGGTGGATTTTTCCTGGTATTCTATAGTCCTTTTCTTTTAGGACAAACACTAAATTGTGGGAAAATGTCAAAAATAAGAACAGTAAGACAATTGAGAAGGGCATGAGTTGTTCCTGCCCCTCTATCCACACTGAAGAAAAAACACACTGGAAACACTATGATCTCAGTAGAGTTGAAGACGGAAACAGGAGAACTGGACAATTTGTAATAATGTATTTCCCCAAAAGAAGAAATCCATGTAGTACATGGTGGACCTGCAACAGCTCTCTCTGTGGAAGCTGGCAGAGTCAAAACAATGGAAACACAACAAAAGATGACTAAAAACAAAGGCATCATTTATAGATCTGCAAGTGCTTCTTAAATGGATCTTGGGGCATTTGGGGACAGAGCTTTACTTTTCCCAATTCACATCATGAATTATCATTGCTCTCCCTTCTCAATACATTGCAGCTAATTACCAATGTCAGAAACAAAACACTCAAGTTTAGGAAATAATATTTAACCCAATAAGTCAATCCCTGTGCTACAAGTTAGATAAGAAATAACTGCTGAAAGTGACTCAGTTTTATGATAGCAAATCCACAAATTATAACTGAAAATGAAATCAGTCTTATCGTCCCTACATAGGGAGGACTTAGAGATGGGGACACATCTGACTTCAAATGGCTTGAAAAGAAGCAAAGAAGGAAAAAACAAACATTCAAACTAGCTACCTGTCATACAAATGCTACATCTGTCACTAAATAACATTCACCTGTCAGAGTTACAGTGCTTAATCACCTAAAATTACTGCTCTGTAAGTCTGGTTAATAAAAATGATGTGTATGTTAAATACTAAAATATCTTCAAGGACATCCCAAGGAAGAATTTAGAAACGCTGCCACATAATTTTAACCAGAAACTGTTATTTCTTTTATGTTTCAACATTAAAGGAATGAATAAAGGAAGCAACACTATTTTTAATAATAATCTCTATAATATTTGATTAGATTTTTATATTATAGCAATGCTATGTCACAAAATTTTAAAATTTTTCTTTCAATAAAGATGTGATTTGTTATATATTCTTTCATATGACAGGAAATTCTTTAACACAGTGGCTTCAGGGAATAAGATTATGGCTTCTATTTGCCTTATTAATAACAGGCATTTACCACATTTGTTCAATAGGGTAACAATATATGATTTTTTTACAATCATGAGAAACAAGGTAAGCCTGATACAATTTTACTTATTGATATTCATTATGGAGCTAGGTATGTATCAAATTCCCCTATTTCAGTGTTTATAGTGTAGGAACACATGGTCAATCTATTAGGAGGGAACAATAGCACTCAAGGATAACAGTGCAAAAGTAAAATTAGCTTAAAGTGTATTCTAAAATGCATTATCTTTAACCTCCAGGCTTTTCTAGACTATTAAGAATCGTCATTTTGCTAGACAGACAGATAACCAGCTATTTGCACACATGTCAACAACAATCTATATAGTTCACAACACAGTAAAGTATTCCAGTATCAGAGTAGTTATGTTTATTGAAAAAAATTGAATTTTGATTTATGATCACTTTAATGTCTATATAGACAATTATAGTTGCTTTAAATGTTGAGCATTCCACTGGAAGCAATCACTTATTAACTATACATGAATATCTAGTTCTTGTGGGTCTGTAGCCACATAGCCCAGCATTTTTAAGTGGAATGGGATGGTCCATCACACTCCAGTTTTGGCATTTCTCACTTTCCTGTTAAATGACATTATTTGAAGCAGGCCATCATTTGACTGTGAGTTGTAGAGTCGACTGAATATTCCTAAGTAAGGCAGTGGATATCTCTTTCGTGCATATTTACTCTGTGTGTGTGTGTATATATGTGTGTATTCTGTCATTAACAAAATCATACCTGTAGCTGATCTTGATTTATTTTTACTCATTGGTCACCAACAATTAACATAAAAAATAGAATCTTTGGCACCAAAATTATTTCTAATAAGTGCTTCATTTTGGATATTTAAAAATATAAAAGTCATTTTATTTTTGATATTTTTGAACCTGAAACAGAAATCAGCTCAAATAACTCTGTCCTTCAATGGTACATACTTTGATGCCTCCCTATTCTTCAGAGATAGCACAGTCCCATCAAGTAAAAGCCCACATGACACCTGGTGCTTCCTACTGGGGAAAAAGAGAATGAGCATCTGAAAAGGACCCCCAGAGATTCTGACATGCTGGTATGGAGTTGGGTGCCTGACTGCTCACTCTTTTTTCACTCCATCCTACTGAAGACAATGGTCTCAAATTAGATCTAAAAATGGCTCTTTGTTCTTGCTTTCATGTTTGTGTCTTGCTTTCATGTTTGTGTTTTTATTTATAAAAAGTTATTAAAACCAGGAAAGTCCAACCAGTAAGTGCAAGTGTGCTACAATAATAAAAAATCCACTAATAATTTCAAATACATAATTATATTGTATATATCTAACATGAGTTCTGGCAAAATCTTAGGTGCTAAATGTAATGCTACATTTTCATTCACCTATTCTATGATATAAACTATGTAACTTAAGTCAAATTATTCTAATTTACTTCATCGTTTCTGTTTCTTTTTGTCTGTTTTAATGTGAATCCTTTCATTTATTTAGGATTAAAATGTAAGTTCTGGATCATTTGTACTCCAGGAGCCCAGCTGAACTTCAGTCACCAAAATGTGAAACTGAGCATCTGAGAAGCGTTCTTCTTGACCACATCTCCTAGCTACTCTACTGCTCTGGTCATATCATGTTCATGCATCCCTTACCACTGAATCCACAAGAGGACTACATTCAGATTGGCCTTTGGGAACGATTAGGTCATGAGGAAAGAGCCTTCATAAGTGGGCACAGTGCCCTAACAAAGGCTCCAGAGAACTAGTTGGTCACTTGAACACTGTGAGGACACAAAGAGAGGGTGGCAGTCTGTGAACCAGGAATGGATACTTACCAGACACCAAATGTGCCAGTGCCTTCATCTTGAACTGTCCTGCCTCTAGAACTATAAGCAATACATTTCTGCTGTTTATAAGCTTCCTGGTTTATGGTATGTTGTTATAGCTAACTATACAGACTAAGAAAATGCCTATTTTGAATCAGGCATAGAGTTGCTGCATTGACTACAATAAAGAATCATAAAACTAAATAGAAAATTATCTTTGCTTGTGGTTTTCTATTTTATTTTGTTTTATGTAATTTTATTTATTTATGATGTTGCTGGGATTGAACCCAAGGCCCCACACATGCTAAGCAAGCACTTTACCACTGAGATACACCTTCAGCTCTTGAATTTCTTAAAGTAAATGCTTAAGAAAACCTTGAACTTATAGTCACACAAATGTTATATGTATAATGCCCTTTTAAAAAGTATAAGAAAGCCTTTCCAATTCCTATTTTATCAATTTACACCACTAATTTTGTACTTCACAACATAGAAGACTCCACATTTGTATTTATCATTTTTATTTAAGAAATAAGCTGGGTACTTACTGTGTGCTAGGAATTTTAATGTGTACAAAATTAAGCACCTCTCTTGAGGACTTCTTAGTTAGAAAGATAGGCAGACACAAAAACGAGACTCACTGCACGATTGAGTGCTACACAAAACATGCCTGGAGAGGAGGAATGCTAAAGCTGAGCTCACTGAAAAAGTTCAGGGAATGTCCAACAGCAAAGACATGAGACCTAAATCCCCAAGAGGAAAACACAGCAACACTGCAAGAGAATGGAGGATGAGTCACAAGGTCCATGAAGCAGTCTAGAGGAGACTATGCAAGCCTTAAGTAACGCTGCAGATAGAGAAGATAGGACCAATTTGACATGCTGGTGACCAAATCAACAAGTCTTGACAAATATGGGACTAGGGCAAGGTAGAGGGGAGAGGAAGGACTCACTCCTTTGAATGAATGGTTAAATGGTGATACTATTATCTTGGTGGGAACATATAAATGCTAGTCCATGGAAAGCAGAGTAGCCATGGGAGTTCAGCTGGGGAAACATTAGTGTGGGGTCTCTGGGGCACTCTGGAAGGGATGTCAGAGCTGGTGATGCTCAGTTGGTAGAGCACTTGCCTAGCATGTGTGAGGCTCTGGATTCAGTCACTAGTAATATAAAGCACATGCGTACACACATAAGACAGTAATAACAACAACCAACAACATACAACCCTACAACTGGAAAACAGTAGTCATTAACTGGCGGCAATCAGCAGTACTTCATTCTTTCTGGCCTTTGTTTGAATTTTCAACACATATCAAATGACAAAAAGGCCAGCCATTTCCACCTCTGAGTCCCCAAAGAGTGTGGAGAGTACCCAATCTGCTTCACACAGCACAGACCTAGAGAAAAATCTCCTGAGAGATCCTGTTATACCTGTACTAATGCTGGGGCTGGTGGAGAATTGCTGTCTGAGCTAGAGATAGTTCGTGGGGAGAAAAGCACCCAAAAGCAGCAATGG
This sequence comes from Urocitellus parryii, assembly GCF_045843805.1. NCBI lineage: Eukaryota > Metazoa > Chordata > Mammalia > Rodentia > Sciuridae > Urocitellus > Urocitellus parryii. The sequence continues at coordinate 97,011,617 of NC_135538.1, forward strand.
GTAGGATTCAAGGGTGCCAGATGTGCCTTCCTCCTCTCAGGCGTCAATTCTAAGGGTGACGGCAAAGAAAACTATATTAGATCCTTGGAAACCCCATATAAGCTAAAATTTAAGCTTAATCAGCCAAAAACAGGAGGAAGAATATATCATTAGGCATTCCAAGAAAATCTGAGCAAAAGAGGAAATATGTTAGTTATATACAAGCAAGAAGTATAAGTGTTAGAATCTTAAAAATTTTGATGGTGCTAACTAAAAACATAATAATTCAGTTATTTTCCTTATGCATTCAGGTCTTCTCTTTGGCCTGAATAATTGATTGAAAGAACAACAAATTTCTTTCAATCTTAAGATTGCTGATTAGGAAATAGTTCAGTTACTACTCCTATTTTATAGTAGTCTAACCTCTACCTCCTTGCTAAAAAGCAAGATGGTTATGAACTGGCATGTGGCCTGTTTCATTCCTGTACTGGATCTTACTGCTGCTCACATTTCTGTTTTTACGGTTTCATTATCGTATCAGTCTAGACAAAAGTAAAGAGAGTGACAAAGAAATTCTATGATATGAATCTACCAAATCAAAGACTGAACTTTTGGCCTGATTTTCATAGCTAGAAATTCAGGTTTTTGTGTTGTTTTGCCATTTTTCCAGACATCTGCAGAATTTTTCAGATGAAAATTATTAGGATTTCTGTCAAAAACTCTGATAAAACTATTTTGATTCCCCTGTCCTTATAACCTAATTCTAAGGAATAAAATAAAATAACATATAATTAGCATTAGAATGTTTGACCTTATTTAAGGGCTTTCCTATTTGTGACATTTAAGCTACTCAGTGCAATTAAGACTTTGGTTATCAGCACAGAGATTATAAATACTATTAAGATTAATCATCATGCCCTTGAGTGTTTTCCATCTGTAGTGTCCCCACTCTCCAGATGACTTGGTTTTTGGTTTTTTGTTTGTTTGTGTTTTTCTATTAGGCCATAACCACTAGCTGGTAAAGCAGTACTCAATATACTAGAAAGTAGTAAGCAGTTTAATGGATCTCAGAGAAAATATATAGGAAGGAATGTAGCAATGAAAACAGGATCCCAAAAGGAAATACAGAGATAACTTCTAGCTAACTAATAAGAAGACTGCATGAAAATGTATTTTCATACTATTTTGCATTCCTATTTCATAATGGCCTCCAAGAAACCTGACTTGGCTCTACTATCCAATTATATTTAGTTTTCAACAAATATAATTTGATTTTTATTATACAAGTTCCTTCCAAGAATTCTCGATAATAACACGTATAAACTTAAATCAGGTAAATTTTCCTGACAGTTATAAAAATATGACTTTAAGTACCGAAATGTTTTTTTTTTTCATTTCATTTTGTGAATTTTAAAAAGAAAACACTTTAAAATATAGAATATCCTTTCCTGACTTCTAAAAAACACTATACAGAAATCACTGAAACTTGATGTTATTTAAACATATTGGAAGACAATGGTGAAGACTGTTGACAATGACAGTCACTCTATACTAGGGTCTTATCAGCAGAAACAAACATTATGAACAATACGTGCAGAGTGAACACTAGGAACATGAATTTCATGGTTATTTTTGAATTTGTGATGTCGTGATATGTGACTCTGTGTTAAACTCACAAGTGGAACAACTGCTTATAGAGGTAAAAATATAGAAAAGGAAAAAAACAAGGTAGTAAACGCCAGAATCATAAATTGGTGTTATTTTCCCAAATGTGAAAAAAAGATACAGTTAAGAAGGGAAAGGGCATAGAGGAAGGGGGAAGGAATGGGAAAAGGGAGGGACTGCAGAATGAAACTGACCAAATTATGCTATGTTCCTATATGAACATACCACAGTGAATTTCAACTTTATGTAAAAGGATAAAGCACCAATAAAAAATAAATAAATAGGGAGAAGGAAGACCAGTAGAGTAGAGGATGGGAAATAGGGAGAGAGAAAAGGAGTGGGAAAAAAGGAAATACTGGGGACTGAAATGGAGCAAACTATATTCCATGCATGAATGTCAAAATGAATCTCATTATTATGTATAATTATAACATACTAAAAAAGAATTAGGGCTGGGGTTGTGGCTCAGTGGTAGCGCACTTGCCTAGCATGTATGAGGCACTAGGTTTGATTCTCAGCACCACATATAAATAAATGAATAAAAAAAGGTCCATCAACATCTAAAAAATTAAAAGCATTAAAAAACTTGTATTACAAAAATAAATGCATACATTTCAAAGAAGTAAAAAATGTATAATACAACTTCATGCAAGACTAAAATGACAGACTGAAGCACTTTGAAGTGGCATTGAATCTACCTCTCCCTCCACTGGACCAAGAACACAGCTGTTCAAGCTAAGCCAACCTTGTTCTATCCAGGTTCGACAGTGATGATTTATTCCAGATCTCCTTGTAGTGTTCCTTTCTCACTGATTCAAGTTTGGGATGTTACTCTTTCATTTCCTTTCTGAATTATAAAATCTTTAAAGTCCCTGGCCATAAATGAGTTAAAACCTAAGCTTTGGAGTCAGAGACATTGGTTGTAGGCATGGCTGCATCACACTCTGACCTTGATCCAATTACTTAACTTGGTGAAATCGAATTTTCTCTATCAGGGGGAAAATAAAAGGAAAAAATAATACTGATCCCACAGTGGGTTTTCTTTGGGGGTGGAGGGGGTGGGGGAGTTGGGATTAAACTCAGGGACACTTAGCCACTAAGCCACATCCCCAGCCCTTTTTTAATATTTTATTTAGAGACAGGGTCTCATTGAGTTGCTTAGTGCCTCAATTTTGCAGAGGCTGGCTATAAATTCAAGATCCTCCTGCCTCTGCCTACTGAGCTGCTAGGATTACAGGCATGAACCACTGCACCCAGCTTATAGTGTTTTCAAACATCACCTGAAATACTCTTTTCGGCAGGTTGCACCATACCTAGTCCATAGTAAAAGTAAAGCAGTAGAGCTGAGATTCAAAGCCAGGTAATTTGGATCTATAGTTCTTGTTCACTGCTACTGACCTATATTATCCTGCTTCATTCATTTCTGCATTCTGAAGGCATGATATTAGATTTGTATCCACTTATTCTAATATTTTTCTAAACAAAGTCATCCTATATCTGTATTCTGAATCCCAAAGGACCTGTTACTCTTTCCACTATGTTCTCTACTAAACTAAAAATTAAGAATCTAGCTTTGTAGTCTACTCCAGTAAGAAAAATGCTAACTTAAACACCAGATGGTTGAGGACAAACCCCTGTAGAGTTCTATTTCTTAGGTTCCCTAAGACGACACATATTCTTAATTCAAATCTCTTCAAATATGTTCTCTCAAATACAGGACACCTGCATGGGCTAGATTGTGTTTGTGTATTTTGTATGGCATGTGCATGAATTTTCTTGGCAGACTACATGCACATGTTAAATTACAGAATGGAGATCAAATTTTCCCCATTTATCTATGAGACTGTCATTCTAAACAAAATTCCTCAGAATTCAAACAGACCACACAGAACATATGACCACTTCCTATTGGCAAAGTTAAAAAAAAAAAAAGAAAAAGTTCCTAGGAATTACATTTGCAAATTCTTGGTAGATTCACTGCTTCCTGTATTCAAATATGGAACACTGGGGAGAGCCACTTAAATCAACAGACATTACAGTTATCAAAAACTATGCTACCTATATAGTACTTGTGAGATTAAAGCACAAAAGACAAATAGATTTTAAAATCTCTGAAATATTCACTTTCAGGAGATGAGTCAATAAAGGCATTTGAGCAGCAATTGTTAGAGATGGGAAGAAAAAAAAGAGAGAGAAATTAAACCAATGGTAAGAGAACTAAAGGGGGACACTACTGAGAGAGGTAGAGGGATGAAGGGATACAGAAGGGCTGCTGGTGTGGCTTTGCCATGTACAGAAGAATAGCGTGGGCGACACCAGGTTAGAAGAGGAATAAGTGAAATTCAGACTGCAGGGTTGGGAGGAAGGAGAAAAAATAGTGACACTTGATGGAAGGCGCCTGTTAAAGACATGTAATGGTTAAAAGGTTAAGAAAGAATGGTGGCACAAGAAGATGACAGACGGGATGGAGGCAAGAGACTCTCTAGAGGAATGTCATGTTGAAGCAGAGAAGAAAACATAAATACAAACTAGAGGCATAAGGTTAAAAGAAACAGAACTGCAGGGAGCTCAAGATCACAGATTCTTTCCCTTCTTCAAAGGAAAAAAAGAAAAAAAAATTACAAGAAAAAGCAGCAAAAACCAAGCATCTGAGGAGAAAGGATGGGGAAGTTTAAAGGAAACCACCCTGACTAGCCTCAATCGGGATTTACCCAGAGAAAGAGAATGAAGAGGTGCTGTCTTCATGTTACACCACAGGACAGGATTCGGAAGGCACTTTTAGGGGGCCTTTGTCACCTTCTCCTTGGTAGTATCAAGAGAACACAGTGAACCAGGGGTTACAGCAACTCAGCGGCTTCTTCGGTAGTAACCAGGAAAAACAAAACAAACAAACAAACAACAACAACAACAAAACCCAAAGGGATATTTTCTACTTCTCGAGTTGAGAGGGAGATTTTCACATGTGCGTACACTCTTTGGGCCACATTTTCTGCAGTGTTATTTTTAAATAATTATTTGCGTCCTCAACTTCTTTGATCTTACCCTAAAAAATAAAACAGTGTGGACATATGCACTAAGGTGAAACTAAGCCCTTGGATATCTGTGACTCTGAGCCCTAGGGATTTGGCTGCTGTGAAACTATGTAAACAAACCCTGAAAACTCTTGATAGAATCCAAATTGGTCTACTTTTACAAAAATATCAAAGGCAGCAGACAAAGCAATCTTTTATTTTGGGAATGAATTGCACATATTTTTTTGAATAGGGTTATTAACAACTGAAATAAAGTATTTTGAAGACTTAACTTAGAAATAAGAGGACTCAAGGAGCACCTATATTGTTTCAACTTGATAATGATTTTGAAGGAAAAAAGATCTAATGAATGCAAGCTAAAAAATTTCAATATTACACTTTCCCAAATCTGTTTTCTAGAAGGAAATTATTTTGAAAAAAGCAATCATATATGATGCTATAAAGTTCTTATATTTAGTTCCATTTATGATTGTTTTCATCTTTATATTCTAAAACTAACACGGCATTATTTACTGTTGGTTTTTTCCCTCACTATTCCATAAGGAAAAGCACTACAAGTTAGAAAAAAATCTTTTGAAGGCCACCAAATTTAAGTTGTCTAAGTGACATAAGTTCAAGTAAGGTGAATGTGTAATTAAAACATGCTGACTTCATAAAACCATTCAGAGGAAATTCTGCCAAAAACAAAGCCACCAATCCCTGGGAATGTCACCTCAGGCTGCTATAAACCTGCTGGCCTTGCTCACTAGCAGGGACAAAGCAGTGGCAGTGAGGGTTGCAGGGCACCAACTGGTTTTAACAGTTAAGTTTAACATAAATAGCTAAAATGTAAAAATTCTTTATACATAAAACTTTTTATACATAAAAGTTTTACATATATATTACATATACACTAAACTATTAAATTATACATGGTTGTGTGATACTTAAAATGCCATTTAAAAATGTACACAAAGAATTAAGACTTTAAAAGTAGGAACGCATAAACCTTGTTAAGTTTCTCATAGAGTCAAACATTGCAAAGTGAGGAACAGAAGCTGGTTACGTTTCTTTACACATGCAGACATTCCTCCATTCTTACAGGTATAAAGCTAGTTACACGCACATATTCCTACATGTACATAATTTTTAAGTAGTCATATTTTAAACTCAGGGATTTAACATATATAGCTTAGACAGAAACGACTTCAACAGGATAATGTTTGAAATAATAAGTTTCATAATGTGCTCTGAATGGAGAAATGTTGGAAAATAAGACACAGGAAGCAAAAAATGAAATACAAGACAGTTTCTACTCATGAAAATATCTGAAATGTGCAAAACATAATAGCCTTATCTGCTTCACTGAATGAGTAATAGCTGTATTTTAGTAATTAAAAATAAATTTGAATAATTTGTCTGAACATTAAAATATTGGTGGTTTATTATTTCTGTGTATTTTAACTCCTTTAATACATACGTGAGATGTATAATTTTTCTTGTTGATTTTATAAATATTTTCTCATATTAATTCATTCAAAATGAAATGAAATGATCTCCTGCTTCAGACCATAATAGCTTGTACTAGATCAACTCTTTCACTTAAAATAATAAGGACAGAAAAATACCTTAAATAAAGATAGCCAGGACTTGTAGGGACAAGATCACAGATAAAGTCAGATTTTTTCTTGGCCATATTTTTACTCACAAGTTTACATTTGCAAATTCACAGTGCAAGACACTGAGGTGAAACAGTAAACCGTAGTCAAGAGCTTTTCATAAATCTCAAAAAGCTAAAGAAGACAGGCCAGGCACAGTGGTGCATGCTTGTAATGCCAGAGGCTTGAGAGGCTGAGGCAGGAGGATCGCAAGTTCAAAGCCAGCCTCAGCAATTTAGCGAGGTGCTAAGGAACTCAGTGAGACCCTGTCTCTAAATAAAATACAAAATAGGGTTGAGGATGTGGATCAGTGGTAGAGTACTCCTGAGTTCAGTCGCTGGTACCCCCCACCAAAATAAAAGGAAAGATAAAGACAATAAAAATTGGAGTCTAGAGCCACCAAACAAAAAGTACCTAAGGATCCCTAATTACAGAGAAAAGGAAAGCAAGATAAAGTACCACCAAGAAACTGTGCAGTTACTGCTCTTATGGCATTTGCCAAAGTTTGAATTGTTCAATGAGCAAAAAGCAAGAAAAAAGAATAAAAGGAAGTCACTGAGAGGGTAAGAAGCTTATGAAAATCTTTGACTTTCAACACCAGAGAGATAATACTGGAGTTTAGATTCTCCCTAGAAAGACAGACCCCAGTACACAGTTCAGGCTTTTATATGAGACCCCAGAAGAGTTACATGCATATAGAATAAATGGAAGCTCGGAAAAGACCACTATCCCAACATTAAATATCTTCCTCATGAAATCTCACTCCTTCCCTTCCTATTAAATATCCAACATTCATTCATTCATTCAGAATATTCCAGGCTTATGAGAGGACTAAACCAAACCACCAAAAACTTACCAAGAAAAGTAGAGGGAGGTGGAAAGAGATAAAGCAAAAAGCCTCCTGTGTCCTGCTTGTGGGTCAAAGTTCTCTCCCTCACATTCCTAGGATCAACCCTAATAGTGCCTGTGGTGGTGGGAGAATTCAGCTGGTTGGCACAGTGCCAGTCCAAGTGTTCTAACAGGAAACACACCTTGCAGTTTAAAGTCCAGGCTCTTCTGAGCCCAATGCCTGGGCTCAAATTCCAAGCCCCCCATTTCCTACTTCCAAAACTCTGGATAAATTACTTAACCTTTTTGTTCTTTGCCTCTGAAGGTGGAAGTAACATGATATAACAGAGTCTTGGAATAGAAGTCGAAACACCTATCAGTCCTTAAGGTTACTAATCAGTTGGGTGACTATGCATGGACTTTTGACTTTGTCAATTTCTCTCTGCTCATGTGTAAAAAGACAAACCACAATACTTTCTTGCTGTTTGTTTGTGCATTGGTTTTGTTTTTCAGTAACTGCTCTAAAATTTCAGCCAGTTTAAATATGACTATTATGACTCAGATACTGATTTTTTTTCATGATTATGGATTTTCTTCTATGACACATATTGGATTGATATTTAGCCAAATGGCAATGTTTTGCCTTTCACATTTATTTACAAGTTTAAAATATTTCCTGTGTTTGAATTCATGGGGTGAAAATAAAAAGGTGATTATTATAAGAAATTAATATAGCCTAAAGGAAAGTTTTGGCATGTGAAGGAAAATGTAGACTTAACCATATTTTTCTCCCTTTTAAAGTTTCAAAAGCCCACAAATTAGTTGGTAGCTAATACATATGGAAAAACAGTTCTGAAGGAATACAACCATGAGATTTTCATCATATCAGCACTGGTATACCAATGGGTAAGAGATAGGTGGAGGCAGCAGTAATCATGAGGATTATGTTGTCACTGATAATATTGACAGTTGCCAGCCTATGCTGCAATAAAGCACAGATAGCCTTCTGGTCAACTTTATTATTGTTTTAAATCTCCTACAGAACAAGAATCTCCCTTTATTACTTGCTTTAAGGAAGGCAGCTCCCACTGCCCTATTTTGGTATATCATCACATTTCACTACAGAAAACCAATTATTTTACTATGGGAAAAATCATAAATGAAAAAAAGTCAGGAGGCATTTTTTTATATTATACACAATATGTATATATCAAGTACATTACATATTATCGTTATTTTTTCAGAGACTTACATAGAACCTTAATATAAAGACATAACCAACAAATTTGGGTGCACACAAATTTCTCTATCCATCTACTCTCTCCATCTAGTTAACTAATATGGAAGAAAATTTCTAAGATTAGCAGTAGTTATTATTTCCACTGGGGACTGTAATTGAATTTTATTTTCTTAAAATTTTTCTGTTTTTTTTTTCATGTTTTCCACAAGGAGTATAATTTCTCTGATAACAAAAAGTAAACCTTAGATATATAATAGATTTGTTGGACTAATAAGTAGATCAATAACTACTATGAAGATACTTTATATGTAACATATTTTTTCTATTTTGAATTTCAAGAGGTGTCTCTATCATCCTCTGATACCTAATGAGCAAAATGATGGAAAAAAATTTAGACCTTTTTAATATGACAATCACTTGAATGATACTAATATATTCATAGCACCCATTTGTATGATCAAAGAGTATCTTTCATAAAACAGGGACTTTGTAGGCATATAGAGAATAAAAGCCAGTGTATACCATTCAATAATATTGTAAAAAAATATTTTTGGATTTAAAAATCAGACAATTATATCTTAAAAATAGCTGTAACACCAAAAAAAAAAAAAAAAAGACACGTTCCTTGAGACATGGGACTAAGCAGTTACATTTCCCTGTGGTGGTAATAAACTGAAGACATCTTCATACTCCAGGAAGACATTGGTTTTCTATTGAACTTCAGCTGGCTCCAGCCCATTAGTTTGTTGGTGATTATTATCCCAGCACTTGTTATAACCTATTTTGTATTTTTCTCAACTTTTAACTAATCAAAATATTAATTTGTCCAAGGACAGGTTTGATGAGATCATTGTCACTCAAACACAATTCATGACTTTCTGATCTCTACTTTCACAAAGTTATATCAAGGAATTTTCATAATTTTTCCCTAATCCACCTGTTATAGCATCCCTTGAATTTTCTTTTTTGTTTTTTCCTACCTGATTGTACTTTTTTCATATTCTCTGTGGTCTGAAAATGCTAAGATCTCCACCAAGCTCGTACTTTTCAAAATTTCTTCACCAAAGCATGTGTGAGGCCCTGGGTTCATTACCAAGGAAGGCAGGGGGGGGGGGGTGCGCGGTGATGGTGGATCCCAAAAGGGCCTCTTAAAAATGTGACCTTCTATGTGACACCTTCCCAGTTCAAATACTTTTACTCTACTGGCCCAGAACATAGGAATTTTTAAATTATTGTCTGTAAAATTGCTTAAAAAGACTAAGTGATGGTTCTACTTCTCAGCAGGGCATATGATCATTTTTATCATAAGTCCTGGGTCAGCATCTAGTCACACTGTTTATCCATTCCACTGAACCTGAATCTTATGCAAGTTATTTCCAACTCTGTCTCTTACCTAGGCCCACATGGTCAGGACTATTCTCCAAGTTAGTCACTGTGTTTATGTTCTAACGTGAACCCTTTTCTCTTTATCTAGACATGTCTACAGCCCAGGTCACAGAGCCTGAGATTATGTGGCAGCTACTCCAAGGATGTGATGAAGTGCCGACTTGAAGGTCTCTCCAACCCAGTCTCTTGTCTTCCTGATCCCATCTCTCCGAGGCCTCTAATGCCAACTTCAAATGACAAAATAATCATTCCCAGGTGTTCCTGCCAAAAATGTTGGAGACATCTTGTATTTTTCAAGTTAATTCATATCCCACAATTCACTACCTTCAAATTATATCCCAAACCTGGCTATCACTACAACTATCTTTACTAAGACATTACCCTCTTCACTTGAATTATTTTAGTAGCCTCTAATATGCTGCTGACATATGCCTCTACAGTTCATTTTTAATCCCACAGCCAGAGGCATCCTTTTAAAAATACAGCACAATTAAAATTGACCATGACTCTCTTTTGCCCAAAACTGTTCAGTGGATTCCCAATTTACACAGTTCATAAGCCAAGTTCTTCCTAATGGCCCATGAGGTCTCCAAAGTCTGGCCTCCTGATAACCTCTTTGAACTCATTCACCCTGTTGCTCTATTTGTTCCAGCAATTGACCTCTTTGCTCTTTCTTTATCAAAAAAGAATCCATATTTCTGCCCTAAAGCTTCACCTATGTCTGGTCTGTTCTGACCAGAATATATGCATGGCTCATTCCTTCTTTCTTCAAATCTTGGCTCACATGCCACTTTCTTAAGGCCTATGCTGATCACACTATTAAAAATGGCAAACTACCCCCACCACCTCTCCAAATTTCCCTTACCCAACCATATTTCTATTTTGATTCGTTTTTCTCCACAGCACTCCTCATTTACCATGCTTATTATCTCTCTTCCCCATTTGTGTGTAAGATCCAGTTGAGAGCTCTTGGGAATTTCCAGAACTTAGAACAGTACCTGATATATAATGGGCACTAAACAAATATTTGGTGAATGAATGAATGGCCTGGGCCATTTAAAGCTCTTAAGTCTAGCCAAAGCCTAGCCAAAGTTCAAATGAACTCATCAGAGGTTAAAGGACAACGTCATTGTTTGGCTGGGTTTTTCTTCCCTCTTCAAATCTCCCCTATATTTTGAACTCACAATACCTGTTTCATTTTAAAGTACCTCCTGACATTCTGTCTGCATTCTGGGTGTTGATGTTATCTACTTAACATAATCTTCTTCCAGTTCAGATCAATTATATCTGAGTTTTTCAAGATCATTTGAAGACTGACCAGTTAAGACTCCAGTAACTGATATAAAGGTATATACCACAAGATGCTTCTGTGGTAACTGCGGAGACCAGGCAGAACCCTTCAAATACAAAATGTCAGTCTAGTGTTGCAGCTTCCATTAACTCAACAAGGCTCCCATGGCAACCTCATTACCTAACTCTCATCAAGAGGACCATCAGGTGAAGGAAACCAACATCCTCATATTCCCATGAAAATGAATTTTTGACAAGATGCCTCCAAGTGTACTGAAAGTCTTAAGCTTATCATCTCTATAATATTTTTATCAAAAATGCCCACCCATCAGGTAAAGTGTTCTCCTTTTTGTCCATTTTCCTTCACTCACTGTTGGACAACACCTGCCCTCTTTCCCTTTGCAGTTATTTTTTTCTGACTTAGACCTGAAAACACCTGAGATTGAAAAACTGGAAAATTCTGTTCCTATGGAATTTAGATGTTATAAAGGCAACATGAAAGCTCAGGGTTTTATGATAATGTTTGAGATAACAATTAGCTTTGCCATTTCAACAAACTACTATAGGTACATCATCAGAAAATTATTTCACATTTCAATTAGTAACTGGTTTTTATTTTAAGCCTGAGACAGGAAAGAAAATGAGCAAACATAAATAATCATAAAAAACAGACTTTCTACTTCAGAGATTCCTTCAGAGACCTACCACAGAAGATACAGCTAAATTTTGACCATCATCAATAACATTCCCACAGAGTCCAAAAGAAAGATTGCATACAGGACTATTTTGACAAAAAAAAACAAACAAACAAAAAAAAATTTTGAAGAACCAAAATTGTGAATACATAAAATGGTCTTAAAAACATTTCTCTTAGTCAGACAAATCATATGCATTCCTAAATAAGTCCAATATTTGTTTCTTTCTAAGTATTAACTAGAGCTATGGATTAATATTAGCAAGGGAAAGTTTCCCCTGTCATCTGTAAATAACTCTAAAGCTAAGATGCCATTTTATTTTATTTACTTATTTATGTATTTTATCTTTTGGTACTGGGGGGTCTGAACATAGGGGAACTCTACCACTAAGTTACAACCTTTTAATTTTTATTTTTCCTGAAACAGGGTCTTGCTTAGTTGCCCAAGCTGGCCTTGAACTTGCAATTCTCCTGCTTCAGCCTCCTGAATGGTCTATACCACTGTGCCCAGGTAAGTTGCCATTTTTTAAATGAAAACCTATTGAAAATAAAAGCCATAGTTGATTTTTATATATTACTTAAAAAGTACTGCCTGAAACATATGAAGCTCATAAGTTACTGATGATTTTGATATGCAATTAAATTGAAGATTTTATGTAATTTTATCTTCATTTTTTATACCATTCCAAAGTTTTGCTTCAACAAGCCTGAAAACAGGAAGAATATTACAAAAGCAGAATTTTTTTTAAGGTAAGAAGGCTAAATAGGGCAGGCCATAAATAATATTCTTCATGGCCTTTTGAATTCTATTAGAAATTTTCAGTAAATAATACATTATATAAACTAAGAGATACTTAAATGAACTTTTACCACCAAGATAGCAAGGCTATAATTACTAAGAACTTCAGAAATTCACAAAACCTTGAAATCTTTCATAAAAATAGAACTCTTGCTACATTATCTTTACTTTAAAAAATAATAAATTTTGTCATTTTTAAAGTACTATTTAAAAAAAAAAAAGATTTTTTTTTCTCCTACTCTGTAAAGTATGCACTACTCCTTTAGCTTTCTGCCAGAATTACGGATCTTTCCTGGTCTTCAGATCTTTAGGTAAGAAAGTAGGTTTGGCAAGTTTTTTCTTCAATACCACTTCTTTTACAAAGGAAGAAATCTTTTTGCACAATCTGAATATAAAATAGATATACTGAAGCTATCTTCATAGTAGGTCTTATTTTCAAATGTAATTGTGTTGGATCAATTATTCCCCCAGTTTGAACCTTCTAAGCAACAATGTTTGAAAAATGTTGTGCTGTTCTGCAATTAATATACTGTACCTAATCGTTCAGATACTTTCAGACATATTTGTTTAAATCATTTCAGGAATGTTCACATCATAAATGTAGCTGGCATTCCTAGTAAATCCTGAAGTTCGTCAAAGATTGTTCTCATTTTAGAAGATGAAATTCCAATTCAGTGAAGCAAAAATATAAGCTGATGCAAAGATAAGGGTTGCAAAAACAACTTTAATTTGACAGAATTGAGAAATAAGGTCAAAGAAATAGGAGGCAGTGGAAGGGATGGAAAGAGAGGTCAGTGCCATCTAGGATGCTAAATATGTGGCAGGTGTCATGTTGGAAAAGTCAGCCATTTCATCCAGTCCTCACATGGATTCTTTGGAGTACTAGCATCTCCATGTAACATGTGGGAAAAAATAACTCAGAGGCTGTATTTGCCAAGTCTAATAAAATGAGCTGAGATTTAAGCTGAGTCCAATATTCTGAGCCTTCAAATCATTGCAGCATGTATTTATTAAATAAGAGTATTATTTAAATTGGGGTAATTAAAATTTTAAAAATACTATTTTTCCCCATAAAAGTTATCAAGTAAGTCAAGGAAGCATTAAAAACTGTCTTACAATAAGGTTAAAATTTCTCTTAATGGTACCTTTTATATTCTCTTCTCCCCTTAAGTAAGTGCATTGAAAATAACATACTTAGTATCACCAGAGTGAGTGAAAATAGTAGAAGTAGCAAGTGAGGGTACCCCTAGAATAATGTGGAATGTGTTATCTCTCTGGATAGCACCGGAAGTTTTGCATAGAAAGATTTTTCCCATATAGGCAGAGCAACAGTTGGCAGTACAATTTCAACACGTTGTCTCTCTTCTCTCTCTCCCCTCTCCTCTGAGTCCATCCCTCTATTTTTCCCTTCCTCCCTAATCTCCACTACCTCATCACCCTCCCACCTTTCCTTCTCAGACACACATACTCAAAAGTAAATATGCATTAACATATAATGCACTTTATTCAGAGAAAAGATGTTCAATTTAATACCACAGGATAGTGATGTCATTAAATCTGACTAGGTGAAATATACTTCCTGGAAGAAACTAATTTTGACTGAAATTCGAAGAAGGAAAGGGGAGAGAGATGATCCTGGCCTAATGAAGGCAGTGATGCAAAACACATAAATGACACTTAGCTGGCCAGGACATGGTTGCAAAGTGATGTGGATGGAAGTAACACAATGCCACAATGAAAATCATTCAGACAACAAACTGATTCACCAAGGTGTAAAACATTATTTTAAGCATGATTAGAGATTTGGATAAAGATGCTAGATTTTTTTTTTAAAAAAAGAAAACACCAGATGACTACTACTTCCTATCTTTTATTAAATTAATAAAAATACTTGGGATGGCACAAAGACTTGTTCAATGCTACTACTTATTGTAGAGTTCTGGTGAACAAGCCTATAGCTCAGTACTACTTTTATACTACCAGCTGAGACCCCCACATCTTCTATTCACCTTCTCTTTTGCAGCTACGGGCCCAACAGATGGTTAATATTGGCTGTATTACTAATAACTCCCAAGGCCAAACAGACACACCCAGGAACAGTGAGTCAGGGATGAACCAAGACCTGAATGGGAGTGATGTGGTATACAACACCTCAGGAATCACTCTGCCCTAATTCTCACTAGACTTTTGCTTATGTGTCTCCTTGATTCCATATTTCACAAGAGTAAGATTCACATCTCAGAGAAGAAGCCAGGTTAGAATTAGGAAACAGAAATGCAAATAACATTCTGGTTAAACATCACATACTCAAAATTACCAGAAGTTATAACTTTGCAAATATATGCCACTGAGTGGCTAAAAAAAATTACTTTAATGAAAGATGACTTTTTAAAGTAATTAGAGGGGATGTTTTCATAAGAGGAGTTCACAGTAATTAAGAATATATGCATACATCATCTTGGGAACACTTCTTGAGAGACAAGTAATTACCTGGGAAAACTCTTGCAAGACACTTTCAGACTTTATGAAGCTGACCCAAATGCAACTGTCAACCACACAGTGAAAAATAGAAAGGGGTTAACAAATTTCCAGTAAATTAAGATATGTTCCTTTAGGGCAGAAGTAAGATAGTATCTATAATTGAATTTTTTTCTAAGGAAAATTCTCAAACTAAGCAAATTCACCAAAAAGAAAAAAAAGAAAAGAAAAAAAATTCTTTTCTAAATAATTTCTAAGTAAAAGCTGACAAAAATACATAAATTTTTAAAATTTAGATTTTTAACTTATAATAAAATCATTTATAATTGTAAAAGGAAAATGATTCAGAGGTCACATAACTCAAGCTAGAGATAAGAGTATACTAGTGAAATTAAGAAACAGAATACTGACAGTGTAGCTCCATGATGGAGCACATGACCCGGGGTTCAATCCCCATCAATGAAGGGGAAAAATAATTAAATATTCTCAGTACAGACAGAAGAGATACTTTTCCTCCTTTTCTCAAGGAACTAGAAGGGTAACTTGGTGTTTATGATTGACCAGATTTCCATTGTTGGACCTAAGCAGATTGCATTTGGATCTTTTCATTACATTTTTTCCCATAATATGGCATTTATTGTCATAAATGCCTGATCTCAATCGCAATCAGAGCAGCAGCGACAGTGTGTTTAAGTTCTTTTCTAAGATTGCTTCCGGGGTTCTGCTTTGCTGTTTGCTAGCCCTACTTGTTTGGCCTCCTATCTACAGTTTTACAATGTTGATTACCAAAAATATCTCCCTGAGAAATCTAGTTTATCCATTAGACTCTACCTTATTTAAATACTTTTTGAAAAAAAGATCAACCTTTTATATGGCCATGATAATTCACTGAGTTGCCAATGAAAAGAATTTATCCTCTGAAAATGATTTAAAACCAGAAAGTTTATTCTGATGACTAACAACAGGCTTCTAACAATTATGAGAGATTAGAACAGACTATGACTTTCTGTTGAATAAATGGCAGTAATGAAAATCACTTAATCTTAAAAGTAATGTGTTCTGACAAGCTTTTATTCCATACTGTTTGCTTTTATTATTTAAAAAAAAATTATAGACTTTGTCCAGATGTAGGATAAATAATCTGAATTTTTTAAAAATTGAGTCAATAATTTCCCCTAAAATACTTTATCCTGTAAAAATATTTAATACACATAGTGACATATGAAGAAACCTGCAAAATACTTGAGAAATAAGCATTACATGTGTATACAGCCAATTTGACTTTAATATTTACTGCATCTGGGTAGATACTCGCATATTCCCCAATACTTTTGAAAAACAGCAATAACAACAAAGTGATGATCTATTATGATTTCAACTGTGATATACTTGATTTATAAGACCAAATAATATTCTTTTTAATTCAGCTTGGATATGTATATATAAAATGAATAAAATAAAATTCTCTTTCCTCTTTTATGCACTCTAATTTTATAGAAGAGAAGCAGAACACTACATTGTTTTATAGTATGGAACTTCAATTTCCTCTGTTGCTAATTTAAGTAGGAGTTCTCAGTAGAAAATGACCAGGTAGAGGATATTACTTTTAGAGGCTTATTAATACACAGGGCCACATTAGAAAGAAAAACACATAAAAAGGTCATAACTAATATTTAGTTTTAAGTGAGTGTTATCCTCAAAATATGATATCTCCTGCATTATGTCAACTAGACATCATAAAAATGCAGTGTCCTAAAGGAGACTAGCTCTGGTGTAGGCTGATATGTGCATACCTACTAAGTCACCTGAGTGCAGTCTTAAACTGTACGGGTAGGTTTCCAATTTTCCCTCAACATTGAGATTGAAATGCATATTATGTCCCTAACAGAAGTTAACAAAGTTTGCCCTCAATATGTATTTTGTATTTAGAAGTACTCATATGCATTCTTGAATTTTCTGTTTTTAAAAAACTACAATTGTATACTTGGTTCACAGAACACAAGATAGTTTTAAAAATATTAAAGATTCAATTTAGAAAATTGAACTGACAGTTTACTTCATTCAAACAATATCTGGTCATCTTCTGTATGTCTGATTCTATAGCTAACTTTTAACAACTAAAAATAGATTAGTCATTTCATTAAGAAAATACTGCTCAAGGAGTTAACCTAGCTAAAAGACACATTATCTGAGTTCAAAAAATCTGGAGGAAATATCACTTTACTTTTGTGAAGCCTACCTTTGACATTAGCCTCAGAACACTGTGTCTCCAGAAACTGATAGAATTTTAGCAGTCTGTCTTGCAAACTGTCATGTTATTGAGGACTCCAAGGGCCCTCTATTTCCATACTCCATAAACTATATTTTTTCAAACATTTCTGTGTCTTTCTGAGTAGAAGAAAGCAGTGATATATATGTGCCCCTTCTAAGGTCCCTTTCAGATCTAAGCTTTCATATCCAAGTCTCTGTAACTAATATGTACTTTGTGATTTTAAATCATCATTTTTTTGTTAAAACACTTTAAAACTTTAGTTGTGCTTGGGAAATCTGCTGGATTCTTCAAAGTGCCTTTATATGGTGCTCAGTACAAACAAGAAAAAGAAAACCACTGAAAACAAAATCAACTTCCAATAACTTTTACTGATAAACTGAGTATTTCTACAGCTTCTTCGGAGCTCTAAAAAAGGATCTGTGAGATTTATAAGCCAATATAAATATTTGATAAAGAGCACTAAGGACCTGAAAAGCTAAGTACCTCAGAATATTACTTTAGAATATCACATTATCATGTTGATTTTTATATTGTTTCCATATAACTCAGAAAACAGATAAGTGAAATTATAGTTTATATAATAGCATAAGCCATATCCAGAGCAACAATCAGTATTTAGTCTACTTTGTCACAATAAAAAACTTGACCGTATCCACCAATATATTTCTTTTTTCAAAAGTTAAGAAATCTTTAAGTGCTTTAGACTTATAAAAGTGTCAAATTATCTTATTCCCAGTCCCCAAACCTTAATATTCAAGGGCAGAAGGCTTCTTGAGTATGTTATGAAGAGAAGGAAATTACCCCGTTAGCTGGGCCCTATTGCCTCTCTCCCAAATGCATGCATTAAATGGGAAGTGTATTCGTAGGTACACTTCCTGAAAATAATCGCCATGGCCTGTATGTACAGAAATCCCTTTATTAACATACATATCTATGTACTCACTGTGTTTTTCTACATATCAATTTTTTTCATTTCAAAATAAAAATATGATTACCTTTCTTGCTTCTTTTATCATCTTCCTAATAGTTTCCTTTATTGTAAGCAGGTGTGCTCTTGGCGGATGAAAGAGGAGATCTATATGGGTGCCCCCTAAGAGTCCAGGCATAACATATGGCCAGCCTAAATCAAGATTTGGAGCTTCCACATCAGACTCAATGGGCCAGTAAGTCCCTGAAGATGAGGTATCATCATAGGAATTATCAGTACCATGCGCTGCACTTTGTGCCACCTTCTGAACATTTTTCAAAATGTAATTGATTTCTTCCTCAGCTAGGAAGTCTGCAACTCGTTCCTTTGAAAGAAATTCTTGGTATGCTTCTAATCCATGTTCAATCAGGGTATCAACGGCCACTCTATACCATTCCTTATAGTGAGGTTCAATGTAGTTGTCAGATTTACACTCCTCATTCAGTGAGGAGAGCATCGATGAGGTCTCCATGCTTGCAAGAATATGACAATGGCACTTTCAAATGTCCATTTGCGAGAGGTTTCTGAGTGTTTGAAAAAAAGAAAATCAAGATCAGTCAGAACTCTGTATTCAAATACCTTATTAAACATGTCGACTACTATTTTTACATCTATTCATTTACATTACCAGCAGCTCAAACTGCCATGCATTTCATCTCCAAAATGACATTAATAGCACTGCAATTCATATATCCCTTACAGTTAAACACATTTCTTTTAAAAACTGTCATTTCATTTTCCTTTTTCAAGGCATCTCTACTTCCAGTTTCTCATCTAAGATAATACACCTGTTTTCTCAATACACTCAGAAATTCTCAACTTAAATCTGGGACCATACATGGTAGTTATCAGTTTCTACAAGCCCCTTTAAAATAGAATTAAAATACAGTCCATGTCTGAATAGCCATTAGTGTAAGTCACTACTGAATACTTGTTATGCATATAATAATATGCTAAAAAATGTAAAAAGCACAAAACACCTGTCTTCCAGGAATTTTACTAATTAGGTGAGGTGGGCTGGCAAAATGCACACAAAAAAAACATTAGTTATCATCTTGAACAAAGTCACTTATTACTAAGAACCAAAATGAGTATGCATTCATATTAATTAATTAATGCCTATATCAGTGCTTTAAGAACAAAAAGCAAGTAGAGATAAGTATGGAGTATAGGAGGTATGAATAGCCTTGTGCCAGAGGGAATTTCAGTTCAACCAAGAGCTATGAGTAAGAAGACGATCAGGTGACAGGAAGAAACATTTTCATTCCATGTAAGGCTAAAAACATAAGCAACCGCAGAAAACAGAATTGAGCATGTGCATTAAGGAATCAGGGGGGAAATCTGGTATGCTGAATAGCTTTCTTTTACCAGGAGTAAGAGATAAAGTTTAACAGATAAGATGGAGACAGGTATAGAGGGACTAGGAGATCTTTCAATTCAGCAAAATTTATTTTTCAAACAATTAGTCTGGCAGTGGCTGGGGACTGGAGCAGAGATACTTAGCTCAGTCAGTGTTCAAATACCTGGTAGAAAGTGACACAAATATTCAAGAGAAGGTTTAAACGAAAAAAACAAATCTGAAATATAGTGACTGAACAGTGTACAGGTGGGAACTTTAGGACATCAAAGATAAATCAGAAATTTCTCTTAGGAATCAAAATCTACCTATCCAAACTCATGCTCAATCCCATACAACGCTCACAAAATGTTTTTCATCCAATCATTCACTGAGGACTTCACTGTGTGAGATACTGGAGTGGACATTATCTCAGATAAGAGAATTTTCAATCTTTTGAAGTCATGATTTCCATTATGAGGTTCAAACAAAATATAACTCTATGATGTACTACAAACACTGATTTGACAAAAATTGGCAGAACCAGGCTGGCCTCCAAGGGCAAGAGGAGGAGCACCTAGCTCATCTGTTAGTGTGTAAGCTCTGGTGTAGAAAGATAAAATTTATTTTATTACCTAATTAAAATTAGCGTAATCTGTTGACAACCACCAGGGAAACATGCTGAAACATGTACGGGTTTCTCTGGCATTGCAAGAGGTGCTAACTTGTTCCAAACCACATTTCATTCAAATTCAGTGGTTTTTCTACAGGGGAGATTTGCCCCCAGGGGGCAATACCTGAAGGTGTTTTAAAATGTAAACACTTGCAGGGAGGGGTACTCCTGGTAAAACTCCTGTCCCAGGAATGTTGCTGGTGTACAGGACAGACACCCACAATTAGGAATTATCTGGCCCAAAATGTCAACACAGTCAATGATGAGGACTCATCACATGGCTCACCTCACACACATGTGCTATGGTGTTTGTCAAATGTTCATGCTGGAAACTTGTCGTAGCTATTACAGTATTGGCAGGTGTTGGGTACTGTGTGAGGTAAAGCCTGGGGAAGGTGATTACAGCACAGTTGAACTACCCTCATGAATGGATTGAGGTCTTTCTCTAGAGACTGGGTTATTTCTCTTGAGATGGGATGACATGCCATGGGAATGAGTTAGTTTTTGTGGAATTGAATTCCTTACCACTAGCCTGGATTGTTATAAAGCAGGTCAGCCTCCCCTCTGCCTCTCACTCCCACACATGCTGACTTTCCCTTTCCACTTCATCATGAAGGGACACAGCATGAAGAGCTCAGCAGAGCAGGTACCAATGCCATGCTTTTGGATCTTCCAAACTGTGAGCTAAATAACCTATTTTCTTATTAAAATACCCAATTTGGGGTATTTTATGATAGCAACAGAAAATGGACTAAGACAACATGATATCTTACTAATTCATAACATTTTCAACATTAAAGTTCTCTTCTGCACGTAATGCTCATTGTTAACAAAGTTCATGATCATTTGACAGAATCAATCCATATACTTATTTACCTTCCTAAGATTTAGTGTAGTTTTCCTTTGATAATTCCATCCCAAACTGGAAGAACAATCGTTACATACAAAAATAAATAAATACATAAAAAAACACACTATTATTTGTAATTATTAAAAGTGGTAGGTTACTTACTGGTCATTCATTTTTTAAAAAATCCAAATTTTCTGACTGAGCACTTATTTCTTAACTTTTATATTTTAACTATTGATTTCCCATAATATGTAATGTTAAATGCCTGTTACCTAATTGGAAGTTAAAGTATATACAATGATTTAAAAATTATTTTCATTTATGAACATTACTTACGCAAATAAATATTCTGCAACTCTAAAAAATGCACTCTTAAACTATGTGTAAAATCTAATAGTCAATGCAGGTGCCATTAAACACAATATAGGAAAATCATAGCAACACTGAGCATTGAGTTAAGACATTATGTACAAGAGTTAAGAAATAAACACATATGGTATTGGTCCTGTTGGTAAGGCTGTACTCTAGACATTGTGTAGAGACACCCATTTACCATAAGAGCTGTTTACAAGGGATTCTTGTGAAGGGAACATCCAAAAATTAATTTTAATGGAGAACAAGAAAGTAATAGAACTTGTGTACTTTCACTGAAAATTTAGAAGGCTTATTATAGGACAAAATTAGGTGTTGCTTTGAACTTAGAAAACTAAAGTATCAGTTTACTAATAACTATTTAAATCATAAGTAGAAAATATATTTTCTTTTAACACAGAGTTAATGACTAAAGAAAAATATTACCTCACTATGATAAATAGTTGAACAGACCACTGGGCTTATCCACAAAAAAAGTGATATATTCTGGGTTGGAGGAGGAGGAAAACAGTCTTAAGAAGACATGCCTCAAAAACATTGTAAACTGAATTTGATACAGTATCTTTAGGGTCACTTTTGGCAAGTAGAAATTCCAAAAACTACATTCTTTAAATACAAATAATAAAGAATGAGTCCTAGAAAAAAAGAAAAACATGCACTTCAATTCAACTCAGGGACTTCATTGAAAAACACTTTGGCAGTTTCATTTATAAAACTAAACAAGAAACTCCACAAACATTATAGCAATCTCATTCTTAGGATTCACTAAACTTATCTTTACTCAAAAATTTATCCAGTGATTTCACTGAAACTCTATTTGTAACGGCAAAAACCTGGAAACAAGTTAGAAGTCCCTTAATATTAAACAGTGGTATACGCATATTTTAATATACCATTCAGGAATAAAACAGACTGCTGATCTGCTGATCCATCCAACAGTCTGGATTAACCCAGATTAACCTCCCTCTGGGGAACACAGTGATTAAAAACAAACAAACAAACAAACAAAAACACAAATCCCAAAGGCTATGTGTTGCATGCTCCATTCTTGAGATCACAGCAGTACAGAATGGAGATCAGATTAGTGGTTGCCAAGGAAGAAGGGAGGGCTGTGGCGGGGGAGAGATACGTGTGGCTGCAAAAGGGCCACAAGAGCAATTTTTGTTGCATTTTTTGATGGTATCAATGCAAATATACTGGCTGGGATACCATATTACCATTTTGCATGATGTTATCAGTGAGAGTAACAAAGAATAAAAGGAATCTTTCTCTATTATTCCCCTCAACTGTGAATCCACAAGTATCTCAAAAAATTTAAGTAAAATATCATATAGATACAAAATTTCACAAAGATTGGGGGTGGGGGAAGAGGCAGAGACACAGACCAGCATAGAGGATGACAGCTTATGTAGGGTAGAACTGTCAGATTCAAATCCTTCTTCACCAGTTACCATGAAGCTCTCAGATAAAATACCTACACTTCAACAAGACTCAGTTTGGAGGAAGAAGAGTAATAGTCTTCACCTCACTGGATCATTCTATGGTATAAATGAAGGAATGCAGTTCAGGTGCTTAACTTTTAATATTACTATTCTGCTGTTATAACTATTTTACATTTTCACAATGTTACATTATAATTACTATGAAGATTTTCACAATGTTATAGTACAATTGCTTTGCAAATAGAAGAAATTTTTTTTAAATTCAAAAAAGGTAAAATTTTTGTGTCATACCCTTAGCAATGGCATACAATTTGGAACTACTTTTTTATCTGCAAATGCCATAAAACAAAACTAGTTATGGGTTTGTTTGTTTGTTTAGTTTCTGGTCTGAGAAGATATACTGAGAAGACTTCTGAAATAATAAGTTAGTGGAAAAATGCTCCAAAGAGAAGCTACAAATTTCTCACAAATAGCCTGAGGCAGGTCTTTGAAAACAATGGCAAAAAGGATAAAAAAGATACAAATATTGTTGCAGTCCCTTCCTCAATCTATCTTAGGCTGTTTCTCTTCCACTACTGAATCCTATTAGGACTCCGAATTGTGCCCCAGCAAGAGGCACTGAAGTCATTCGCTACCTGCAACGCTGACCTTATTTGGGAACAGGGTCTTTTGCAGATATAATCAAGTTAAGATTAAGTCATAATAAACTAGAAAAAGCATTTCAAATAAGAAAAAGTCAGTTTCACACTTTTGCTTTGCTTCAAAACAACTGCCTTATAAAATCATAACCTATGACCCACAACAGTTGAAAGTCACAGATCTCTTCTATTTTCAATTTTTTTAGCTGCCAAGATAGTGTTTGTCTTCAAATTTGATTACCAGAAATTTAAAATGACAATTAAAACATGAAAGAAGATACAACTAAATTAAAAATTTACTATAATACTCTAGCTGTCAAGTACAAATTGATATCTAATTTTGACTTCCAAACTCATTAAGAGTCTAAGCTGGCATGAGATGCATGAGAAAATGTTCCAAGAACAGAGATGACAGTCATCCCCAGCACAATTGTCAGCAGACTGAAGAATGCATGACTACAAGTCTACATGGTGCACTCTGTCACCTGGTGCTGGGTACAAACTCATGCATGGATGGATCACCAAAAGAATGTTATGGTACAATTGCCTTAAAAATAGAAGTAAGCTCATGGAAAAAAAAAACAGACCTATATTTCTCCAATTCATTTTACAAATCCCAAGTGGGAAATCCATTTGCTCAAGATTTATTGTTTCTTAATTTCCTAGATTTTTAAATTGTAAAATGATAGATTAGCAATATCACTTTCACACCAATATAATTTCAGGGTTTGTCTATATTGGCTGTCATTCAATACATTTACCATCCCTAAACAAAACTCCAGAAATTTCTGGTATCACATGGAAAAGGTCTCAAATAAATGTTAATGACATTAAAACATAATATTTCACTGTCATTTGGAAGTATATTCCTATAAACAAATTCTTGAGAAAATCTGTTTACTGACTGGGAAAGCTAATGTTGGATGGTCAAATTATAAAGGATTTCTCAATGCATGGTTTAAAATGCAAGTGAAAGTAAGGTAAATTACTCTTTTACTGACACTTAAATTATTCTTGAATTACATTTTATCATAATATCAGCATTCCGGAAGCGACAGTGAATGGGACATGGGCATCCTGATAGAGCTGCTGAGCTAACGTGTGCCATTCTGAGTCTGAGCTTGATCAGTATAGATAATAATTGTTTGGATGAATAAATGGAAATGCACTGGTAAATGTGTAGAAGAACAAATATTTCTTATATATCAGAATAATCAAAATGATGTTAATGTAGTGAGATAATAAACAAACATAAACAGCATTAAATTCAGCTAGGAGAAATTTAAAGGTAAACTATCCACCAGGTGTGGTGGCTCACGCCTGTAATCCCAGTGGCTCCATAGGCTGCAACAGGAGAATTGTTAGTTCAAAGCCAGCATAAGCAACAGTGAGGCTCTAAACAACTCAGTAAGACCCTGTCTCTAAACAGAAAAAGAAAAAATACAAAATAGATCTAAGGGTGTGGCTCTGTGATTGAGTGCCCCTGAGTTCAAAGCCCAGTAACATGCCCCACCCCCCCCCAAAAAAAACCTTAACTATCCAAGTACAGGATTATGCAGGTATGGAGCCCATTATGCAATGACACTGAGAAATCCAAATGTTTAAGGCAGAAAGAACACTAAGAGATATGCATTACAGTAGTTTTCAATTATATAAAGTAGAGAGTAGATTTTTAAGGACCCAATGAAAAATTGCAGGTTGGCTCAGTGACACTGTGGGTAAAACAGCATAGCATTTGACTTCTGTTTTGCCTATTACTGATTGTAAGACCTCTCAGTCCTGTTATATAAGGGTTTTAAATCTCATGTTCCTCATCAGGAAAACGGTAACACTATTGACCTCAAGGGTTTCTATGGATACTAAATGAGATGTAACTACTCAACTTTGCATTGGTTATTTTAAAAAAATGCAAAAACAAAAAACAAACAACAACAACAACAACAAAAACTTGTGAGGTACTAAGCCAAGCTAGTTTTATTGAATAAAATAAAAAAGACCCTGTTCTTTTTTGCTTAAAGATGCTGGGTTTTTTTTGTTGTTGTTGTTTGTTTGTTTGTTTGTTTTGTTTTGTTTTTGTCTGCCAAAAGAGATGTTCAGAAACTTCAGTTGGAGATGAGGAGGTAGTTAGGGGTGTGACAACAAACTGCCCATGAACCCTCTCCCAATTTTTTCCCAGTTGACTTTCAAAGTTCACCTTCATTTTTGTTTTTTTTTTCTTTTTTGCATTTAATAAAAAAAACCATTTAATTAATGAAACAATATATTAGGTTATAAAAAATGAAGAAAGGAAGAAAAAACAATGTAAATTTAAGATATTAAACATTTACAGGTGAGGAAGCTGATGTCCAGCAGGGGACAGACTTAAAGTAAGATAATGGCCCATCCTGGGTAAGAATTCAGGTCCAATAACTGCCATTCAGAGTTCTTCCAATAATCCCAACTCATGGCAGGGTCCAGTTGCCTCCCTATTATTAGGGTATAAACTGTGAAGCTGCTCAGTGGCAGGGCTAAACCTTCTTAGGTTATTGCCCTTCTCCAGTGTCACTCTGTGCTCAGCCTAGAATGGCCATGTGATCGAAACAGAACGAACAAGTTAACATGTTACTAACCTGTAAATGCCTGCTGTACATTTGTTTGTTTTTGAAATTAACTAAACGACATTATACACACCATATTCAAATCATACAAACCAAGAATAGCAGAGGAGAGTGGCATATGCCTGTAATTCCAGCATCTTGGGAGGCTTAGGCAGGAGGATAACAAGTTCAGAGCCAGCTTCAGCAATTTAGTGAGGCCCTAAGCAACTTAGAAAACCTTGTCTCTAAATAAAATATAAAAAATGGCTAGAGATGTGGCTCAGTGGGTAAGTACCGCTGGGCTCAATTGCCAGTAACAAATAATAATAATAATAATAATAATAATTATTATTATTATTATTATTATTTAAAAATAAATAAAAACCAGGAATGTCAAAGCTTCCCTAGTAGTTTCACTAGCATTTATAAATGCTTGTTATGATGCTGTCTGTGTAACAAGCAGGCTACAATACTACAAAAAAGCAAATTATAATGGGAGAAAATTCATCCAAAACAAAAGGAAAACATGCACACAGAGAATGAGGGTGTTCTATTCCAATGCTGGTTCTACAGGAGACTTTTAAAACTTCTTTTTCACTTTTCTATATTTTACAAGTATTTATCAATTTATTTCCTTAGTTTGCAAACGGAAAAATATTTTTTTTTTCAAAAAGTACCTGAATAGTTAATTTTGACTTTAGAATAGTCACCTCTCTTTATGCATTAAATTGATGGTAATTGGTGATCTGAAATCCTATATGTAAAACAGTTTAATACTCTTACAGAGCAGCACACAAACACATACAGAATATGAAGAAAGTAATGCTATTTAGTATTTTCTCATAAAAAGAAAAAAAAATTAAGACTTTGTACATAGCTGACACAGTGTCCACCCACCTTGAGGGGTCTTACTGAAGCCATTGTAAGGAGATGCTGCAGTCATCCCAGCTCCTGTCATCAATCTTTATTTAGAAGCTTTTATTTAGATGCACCATTTACTCTCCCCACTAGACTATGAGCTCTGGGAAGGCAGTGATTGTGTCTATTTAGCACAATCCTGAATATTTAGCCCATAATTGGTAAGTGATAAGCTACAGTACTGCCTTAATAACTCAAGGTAACAGAATAAGAGGTGATTAAAGTATGATAGCCAGAAAATGTTGAAGCATCCATTTAAACAAAATTAAAATATCTGAACTTTTTAGGATTTTAGCACATATTTGTTTAGGTTAAATGGAGGTTAGTTTTTTGGTGATAAAAAATGCTACCCCTTTATCAAAGGCAAATGAAGGAATAATTAGAAATGCATTGAGTACTGTAAAAGTAATTCAGTAAGTTGATAGATCTATATTTAAAAAAACAAATATTAATTTCAAATGGGAACTTTGTCAAAAGAATAGAGATATCAAGTATCTTTAGGGGATTTCCCCTGAAAATTAGTTATTTTTCATTTCTTAATTATGTTAAAGTAATTTCACACTCTCTGTACATTTAAATTAATCATAATGAAATAAGGCTCTAAGTCTTATTGTTTCAACAAGAGAAGTGATACAAATTAGCTGTGAAGCACGACTCATTTTTCTTGTGCTTCTGGTGTTGGTTTTGTTTTTACATATACTTATTTCAACGGGAAGCAAGGATTAGTTGGGTGTTCAATAATGATTATGGAAGTTTGATGTTTCATTAAGGTGAAATTAGAGTG
Source organism: Urocitellus parryii (assembly GCF_045843805.1). Lineage (NCBI taxonomy): Eukaryota > Metazoa > Chordata > Mammalia > Rodentia > Sciuridae > Urocitellus > Urocitellus parryii. The sequence continues at coordinate 97,039,473 of NC_135538.1, forward strand.
AACTCCTCATTCCAGAGCAGCCCCTGGGAAGTTGACAAGACTATATTTTACAACTTGACCAAACAGAGCAGAGTGGAGAGTTAACTTTATCTAATAAATCACACAGCTATGAACCCAGATTATGATTTCAAAAAGAATATATTATCTCCCTACTCAAAAAAATAGGAAAACCTGCAACGGGATGATGTTCTTTTCTTAAAAACACTACCTGGTAAGGAAGTGATTTTTACATAGTAACTCTTGTTAGTGCCAATGGTGTCTGAAAATCATTGCTGAGATAGTCTGAGTGCTGGGGTCTTCGAAAGGCTAAGAATTTCCCTCAAATGTCATGAAAGCATTTAAAATTTCCTCACTGTCAAGGTTTGAACATGGGAGCCTTGCTCTTGTCTGTCTTCACTCTTCCCCAGAAGTCTCTCCTCTAGTCTAAGATCCATGGAGGCTCACAAATCTCCAGATCCAGCTGGTTCCCTAAACTCTGGACTCACATATCCAGCCAGCTGGTGGATACCTTCCCTAGATATCAAGAGAGCTTCCTTATTTACATTTAACATCCCCAGTTAATTCCTACCCCAGGATCTTCCCACTGGAAGTTCCATCTGCCTGGAATGCTCCTTGTTTCCATTCCTTTCTGACCTCCCAAGATTACTCCTGTCATCTCCTTAGAGAGGTCTTCCAGATCACCTATCTTAAAGAGCACTCACCCTCACTGTGGTGCTTACTCCTCCCATCACTTCACTTTATTTAAATGACAATCTTCCTATGTGAAATAATAAAGGTATTGATTGCTTGCTCGAATTACCTCACTAGAATGGAAGCTCCTTAAAGCTTCAATTGGTTGGTGCATTCTAATTTATCTGTGCCCTCTCACTGCTATCCTGATAAAGCCTATTCTCTCATAGGGCAAGTACATTCAGTTCTGCTCTCAGCATGTACTTATAAAGCAGAGGTAATCAGGGATCTGTCTTTCTGGCCTTTCCTCTGCTTCTCCTTAGTTCACAACACCCATCCACAGTTTCCCAAATGCCATAGTAAATAGGGTTAATGATCTTTCAACTTCAGTTTCAGAAACTTAGTAAAAGTTTATTGCAAAGATATATTTAGACAAAAACACCCCAGGTAACAAGTACCTCATGGAGTTAAATGTTAAACATGTGCACTTTTGTCCCACCTTTTGCATCTATTTAAGAAAATAACAAAGTCATTCTTGGTGCATGTTGACATTTGTAGAACAAATGCTATAGGGAAACATAATAAATATAGACTCCAATATGAACCCTTAAAATGGTTTTCCACTTTTAACAAGAGCAGTGTACTCATCTATTAAAAAAAAAGTGAATATGTGTAAATAATAAGCCTTAAGAAAATACACTTTGCTTAATTATGCTGGTGATATCCATCAAAAGTCAAGGTGCTATATTTGTAGTGAAAGAAAAGTAATCTCAGACTATTAAAATAACTTTAAAAACAAAATAATTTTGTGGAAATTGTATAGGTAGAAATAATTTATGTAATTAGAATACCAAAAAATATTAAATGTTACAATATATCTAGCCTTGAAAGACTTTTGTTGTAACTTGTGTAAAGAAGCCAATAAATAATCAGAATACCTAAAACAACTCCAGTGTCTACCAGTTCTTTATTAAACATTTCCCTGAGGGCTCCCTCTTAATCAAGTTTGCAGACACAGCTGTCATAACTGAAATAAAGTGTTTTCATTTTCTCCTCAGAAGCTCCCCCCCCAAAAAAAAAAAAAATCTGACTGGGAACTAGCCCATTCTTGTTCAATCTTTCATTCTTCTCCAAATAATCTTCTTCATTGGCTCCTCTCCTGTGTTTATAGGGTCCTTGCACACATGGTAATTAATAGACATAGGACAAATCCATCTTTTAAATGTATAAAATGTTGCTGGATTTATATAAATGTATTTCTGCAGTTTGTGGATTATGATGAACAGCAACCTGGGATCCTGAGAGTGGGGCTACCCTGGGAGACTGGAAGGTAATGTTGAAACAAAGCTGATGCTAGTCACAGATGCCTAAACCACACCTACACCAGAGAGTGCACCTGGAGCTCCCTTGTTTCACTTTCATTTATCCTCAAGGCCTATGTCAGTGTTACAGTGAGGGAAAAGGGAATGGTTTGGCCACACAATAGTGTACCTAACACTGGCTGTTTTCTGCTCTGCACATTTTACCTATGTGTGTGTAAATCTTGCTCTTTTTTTCACTCCTTTGCAGCTCAAAGCTTTAAATGATTTCAAACGCAAGCCTCTTCTCTTTGTATTTCAATTTAGCTTACCCCAAAGACATGTGGCTAACACTTCTCAGTTCCTACCACATTACATATGCTTATGTGAAAACCCCCCTTGGCACCCTTCCCATGGTGTCATGATTGATTATGTCATCTAAATTAATCAGCCTTTGCTTCAGTTTTAACAATCCACTATACAAATAAGAAACTTACCCATTCAAAATGTACACAAAATAAACTGAATTATTTGGGGGAGAATGGCATGAATGTGCTATTACATTAAAATAAAAATGCTGATTAGTCTAACTCAGATGATCAATGATTTTATCAAGTTGTGTGTATGTGGTACCTCCATACACCTATTTCGCATGTTCAGGGGCCCATGTCTCAACTTTCTTGAATCACAATTTGGATCCAATGATGCTGGAGAGGTTTTACTCTTTTTCTAAAATTTATTGTTCGAAGTCTTCTACATACAAGGTTTAACAAGATAAATGGGAGTAATTTTACTCTATAAACAAAATATAGAATTTCAGTGTAAAGACCCTGCATTAATAACAGGACTCTGAGTCATGGTTCTGAGAACAAACCTAAGGTGACTGACATCTCAGATAATATATTTGGATCTGAGCACACATGAATTGGCCTACTATTGCATAAATCAATGCTTTTGCAAATAAAGCACTTTCTATGTTACTTTCAATGTATATAGACTTTGGTGGGGTTTTTTTTGTATGTGTGTTTTGGGGTTTTGTTTGTTTGTTTGCTTGACATGAACAGAAAGTATAGATACACACTATAATTTTAATTTTGTTCAGTACTCTTTTCCTACTGACACATTTTAAAAAGAAAGGTTAAATTATATGTACAAGTGTCCTTGTACTCATTTCTTTTGACCTTTGAATAGCCTGGACTTTTTTACATAGACACTGACACTCAGAATGCTTTTCTCTTGATAATTTCTGTTTAATCCATCAATTATCAAACATTTCTACTTACTGCATACTGGAGCTGTCAGCTTATCATATCCTTTCTATAGTATCATTTTTTTTCTTTTCACTGCCTTATTTATACATTTACTTGAATATAATAATATAACTTGAACTTATAAGTTCCAGGAAAATGGAAAAATTATAGAGTCCTGACTTTACAGATATTTATCTCATAATGTGAATATAACTGAAGCAAAGATGGAACCCACTGAACATGTCCAAAGAAGCAAATCTTTAGTCTCCACCAGTTGATCATTGTAATCATGTTCTATTGTGAAATAAAGAAATAATTCTTAAATATATAAAATGCTAGAAGTATATTACTGAATACTATAATTCATTGATAATATATTTTATTTATTAAGGAATAAAATCCCCCATATAATATATGTTTATTATTTAACTTTCCATTGTTTTAGTTTTATAGATTTTTTTAGAAGCGTACAATATTTTAAGGTAGAACTTTTGTCCATGTGGGTGGGGGGTGGGTGCTAGGGATTGAAGCTAGGGTTTTGTGCATTTGAGACATGAACTCTACCAACTGAGCTATAATCCCAGAAATTGAAATGACAAAAATAAAGAACTATAAATAGGTGAGCAGAAAAACAGACATGGGAAAGAAGGAAAAAAGAAATGAATGAATAGAAAAATAAAAATGAATGAAAAGGGAGGAAAATGAAGTTAAAAGAAAGTAATAAAAGAGAAGCATCAAGGGGATATAGAAAGGAGGAGAATGAACAAGAAGGATCAACTAGGGGATGGATACAAAGAATAAGCAAGGTCACGAAATATGAAAAGAAAGAAAGGGCTGAGAATGAGGGGAAAAAATTCACAGGGGGACACTGTCAATTGCTACTATAAAAACAACTTGGCTATTCTGCACCCTTTTGTAGCAAATAATTCAGAAGTTATGTTATTTGAGGAAAATACAATTATTTTAAAACATCAGGAAACAGCTGCTGAATGAGTCAGATGAGACCAAATATTTGGGGCAACGTGCTGTTAAGAATTAAAGTCATCATCGTTTGCACATGTATATATATATATGACAGCCCAGACAAACACCCCAGGTTGAATGGTTCTATCACAGCCACTGGGATGGAAGATGTCATTCTTTAGTGTTTTGAAAATTGCCTTTTCTGCCCCCAGTGGATAATGTTTATACATTCAGAGAAACAGCCTGATATTAACTAGAGAACTAAAACGCTTTGAAATGAAAATACGACAATAGAAGTGAAAATAATGAGCTTCCCAGTGATACTATGGGGAGACCTTAGTTAACATTATGTTATGGTACCCTCAATAAGAAGTGATCACAGAGAATTTCAGAGCAGAGTGGGACAATGTAGCTATTGCATACTCCAAACTTTTCACAATAAGAGTGGAAAACCTGAGAGGCTGACAGAAGTATTTTGTCCAAAATCATGACTAACCCAGATCTGCTAATATCCAATTTCATAAATAATTAATAAGCATACAAAACATAGGATAGGGCCTTCAGAAAATATGAAGGAAATAATAAATCTGAGAACCTGCTGTATTTATTTCTGTATATATTTATAATTATTTTTAGGTCTATAAATTGGGATCTTCCTGAGGTCCAGGAACAGAATCTTGTTAGCTTCCTAACCATAGTGGGAAACACACTGCTTGGCATCTCATGGTGAATTACTCTGTTTAATGAATAACTCTGTTTAACGAATTCAACTGTTCAATGCATAAAAGAACACAAGTTATAGCTATTAGACATCGTTATTACAACACTTCTATAAAACTCTCTTTAAAATAGGTTCCTGCCAGTAAGACAGAGAATACACTTTACCCTACACCAGTATGCATGAGAGGCAGATCATTACTAGTTTATCTTCCCCAGAGATGGGGAGTCCATAGAAAACTGGACACACAGTTCAAAATATAAATTGCACAAGCCCGTAGGGCATGTCTGATCCCACATATGAGGACAGTGCAAAAATAAAACAAAATACAAATTGGGTAGTAATTAGATGTTCCCAGAGGAAAAGTTTCCTCCTATCAACCACAATCATGTAATTCAAGAACTTCCCTACACAGACTGCCCCACAAATATCCCTTATATCATCTCTCTAACCCAAACCATCCTCCATAGCATCAAACCAATAAAAAACATCTTTGACTTCCCCAATCCCACAGCTCCACTTCCAGTGTATGTTAGTCCTCTGACTCCTTAAGGCACCCTTCTCCCTGATCTCGAGCAAACAGACCCCACTCTACTCCATCTCCACACATATTCTTTTTGCTGGAGTCTCCCATTTCCCCTAGCTCCTGTCTCAGCAGATTACAGCACTCAGCCTGCCAAAGACTAGCAGGGCTCACCTTCCTGGGAATCTTTTTCTACCCTGTGTTCTGGGATCTCTCAATATAGTGTTCATGCCTGCCAGCCCACCTCAAAAGGAAGTAAGTTCCCTCTGAAGGCTCCAACATATTTTCTCAGAGAAATGTTAGTGGTTTTGATTTTGATGGAGTTTAGGTGCTATTTGAACAAAATTTTATCCAGGGTATCCTTAAAGATAGGCTCTACCTAGAACTGATTCCATGAGGAGGGATATATTCTGATTTTCAAATGATAAGTTCACCAACAAAGTTCTAAAACACATCCCACTTTCAGATTATAAATCAAGTGAACACATAAACATTTAGAATTAACACTAGCATTGTGTTTAACAGACCTGAATTGTGAAACACGCCTGGGACACTCACATTTTGCAAAGGGATAAACATGTAAACTTACCTAACTAGATAGACAAGGAAAACTTGTAATTTTACAAATAATTAGTTAAATTAAGTGGGGCCTTTTTAAAAGATGTAAGTTTTAGAAGAGATCTCCCTCACTGGGATCACAGTTTCACCACAAAATTCTGCAGAGGCAAATGTACAACGATGTTACACCTTGGAAACTCAGTATGGTTTAATGTAATTGAATGGGACGCTAGTAGTTCGGTTGCAACAGGTTAAGATTGGTCAAGAAAACACTCAATGAAAGAACCTCCACTGTAAATTGTGAGGGGATGTGGTAGCAGGAAGGCATATAATAGAAATAATAAAATTAATTAATCCACCCCAAAGTTAGTTATAAAGTAATAAACTCGAGAGCATAATCACAAAAGACATCACTGAGTCAGCATCAGAGGTGTGGTTTGTCTCCATCGCAATCCCTTTCAGCAATTGTTCAATTGGTGATGCTTCCCACAATAAATTCTGAGCATCTGCGGTCTAGGGCCTGCCAGCTTTAAAAGAGGTTCCACCCATTCCCTCAGGCAGGCTCTGCAGGGTGCAGCCAACACCCTTAATGGATGTATACACCACGTGTGCCCTAACCCCAAAAGCTAGGGAGTGGAAATGGTTGGCAATCTGCAAGCGTGGGGACTTCTACCATTCTGGGAACTACAAGAAGGCAAGAAAACACCTCCCTACCCTTGTTTCATCCTGTTTCAGGTCATTCTCCTTAGTCATTTTGAAAAACCAAAATATCAGGCCCTCTCTTCTAAGTTTCTTTCATCACCTGTCCCCTTTCCCACTGCTTGTCAGCACTGATTCAGCATCAGTCATAGATTTCCTTGGGGCCCTTGTGCTTGTTGGGATGAGAAAGGGAAAGAAGGGAGGTGCCTGCCAGTAAGGAGGCAAGATATTTAGCAAGGAGAATTTGGAAAGGAGTTGTTGGACATTATAATCTAACTCTGACTGGTTTCCAGGGGCATGTCTTTTACTTCATGTTCTGATCACTTGAGTTTTCATCCCCATTTCTGGGTCACAGACCTGAAAACCTACAACCTAATCATACCAAGAATAGTCAACATGCTGTCCAGTGCTCCACAACTCCCAGTATCACTCCTATAAAGCACTATTGTCTCTTCACATACCCATGATTCCAAGCAATAAACACAGGCACATTCTCTGCCTGCTTGTACACCACACACCATATACAGGCAACAACACACAGAAGAGGCTAAAGTCTCCATGAACCTCTCCAGGAGTAACCTTCTATAGTCACACTCTCCCCTTAAGGTCACCACAACCTACAGCAGTGGTTCTTAGATATGGTGTGGTTTGTCTCCATGTGCACAATCTGCTCAATTCCTTTCAGCAATTTTTCAGTGATGAACTGATAGCTCTCCAGAATCACCAGGAGAGCTAGTTGAGACTCCAGACCCTGACTTAACCAACTCCAGTTGGAAAAGCATAGATCTCTACCAAGCTGTGGATAGGAATGGGATCTTATGCAAATAAGAGATTTTGTGTAGAAAAACTCTGTTTTCCTTCTCAAGTTCTGCTCTGCACTGGAGATCTAAAGAACACCTAACACAGCTCTGCAGCTCAAGCGTCCCACTTTTTCCTGTACCCCTCAACCTTCCCACTTCCACCCTCTATTTTCTTGCACAAGGCTCTTCCCGCACCCTCTCTTCCCACTTCCTCTCCCGGTCCTTCTTGCAGGAGAAAAAAAGAGGAAACCAAGCCTGCGTCCACCGTGGGCGGCGCCTGTCCCCGGAGACCCAAACCTACCGCGCCAGAGACAACTTTCCAAACTTTCCAACTCACTCCCTCCCGCACGGTAATGAAAGCAAAGTAGAAAGGACACGCTGCACCCTAATGAATTTCCAATCCCGTGCGCGCTCCCCAGGGAGAGGCCTCTTTTCTCTTCCCTTTGGATCGGTGGGCAGACCCGGGTCCCAGGGTCACCCGAGCCTCCCGCCCCCGAGGCCCGCGGGGGAGCCCGAGCCCCACTTACCGCCAGGAGCGCCCCAAGCGCGCGCCGCCGCGCCTGCCGCACCGCGCCCGCCACCGCCTCCACCGCCACCGCCTCCACCGCCACCGCCACCGCCACCGCCGAAGGTTCACCTCCCAGGAAGCGGAGAGGGCCCGGGAGGGGCCGGCAGGGGGAGTTACCTGAGAGCGTCAGGTCGGCGGAGGGAAGCTTATCCTGACCACGCCTTCTGGGGGATAGGTGCGGAGCTGAGACCGGGCGGGTGTGCGGACCAGTTGCAACAAGTCCAAAGTCACGTCACACCACAGCCCGCACAGCCAGAAAGCGCTTCGGAACCTGTCTGAACTCAAAAACCCAATCCTCTACCCACAAGTAAAAAACAGTCTTTCTTTCCTGCTCGCCCGCGGGACTACGAGGCCCTTGCAAGTCCCCACACTTGGACTAAGGCAGGCAGAGAACAGAGAACATTCACCTGGGAATAAGGTGAACCTTGGAGCAGGGCTGTGGTGCTGCCTGTGGTCCAGCCTGAGTTTGGGAATGCCCTGGAGGAGACCCGCAGGTCCTAGGGTTAGAGCAAGGGACAGACTATCCTCAAGAGACTGGGGCAATTCAGCCCTCTACAGATAATCCCAGTTACCAATTCCCAATGCAATCCCTTCAGAAGGACTTGAGGGTTCCCCGATTTGAAAAGAAAAGGAGGGAGAAAAGTGCAGGGAAGAGTGCTTGTACCTTCACTTTTTTATATATGAGATGAACTTCAAATATCAAAGATTTGGTACCAACTTTCAACTTTGCTGGGAGGACTTGGGAGGAAAGTGGCACCATTTAAAATAAGGAAGCTTGAGTGGAAATCAGCTCACTTCAGATGGACTATTGTGGAGCAATGTTATGGAAGTAGAGACATTACAATTTTTTTAAAAATACAGAATAAATAATTATTTCCTTGCCCACCTCTCAATAAATGTCATGTTTTAATAATTTGTATAATCAGTCTTCAAGATACACTCATTTGCAGCAAATATTTTAAAATGCACCCTAGTACCAGAATGTATGAAATGTAGGGTCATAATAAGCATATCTTAAGCTTCTGGTAGGATTTTTAAATTATCATAAAATAAAATTGACCCTTAAAATTACTTTTAGAAATATTTTTCTCAGAATAAAACACTTGGAGAAAATGCTAAACTGTAAGGATTTAAGTTAGGTCCTAACAATGAGCTGATTTAGACTGTAGGATGAAATTTACAGTCTAGATACTGAAACATCTGAGCCAAGAATGCAATAAGGAAAAGTAAAAGCAAGTTTGAAAATAGTGCACATCTAAGCTTTCAGGTTGCAGTATTGTGAGCTCTAGTTTCCTTTCTCCAAAAATAAATAAATAAATAAAAATGTAGAGAAAATTGTATTTTTCTACATACCTAATTTTTTGTTTGTTTCTGGTGATTTCCATTTCTCGAATCTTGATATTTTGACAATTCTGGTCTTCACTGTTGATATGCCATCATTTGACTCAGTTTTTGTTCTGTGTGACAACTCATTTACTGTTATGCTTCTTCAGCCTTCAAAAATAATTTTCAATGTTTCTTAAAGATGCAATATTTATAAACATTTGAGACTGCCTTTGTAAATGTATGCTTATCCTACTTTAAAAATAACAGCAAAGATATTTAGACCAAACAAAAAAAAATTAATGGACCACAGGAAGTCTAATTTTATTAATATTTACATTTGTGGTTAAGTCAAGTGAAATCACAAAGAAGGATATCTATTAGAATAGCCATTATTAAAAATAAGTAAACGAGAGGAAAATATAAGTGAAAAGGGAGAAGGCTCTGTACCATTTGTTGTCCATTTTTGGTGAGATGGAGAAATATATAAAATTGACCTCAAGTCTTACAGAACTCACAAAGTAGCTGAAAAATGCTGACCGAATTCATAAAACTCTTGGAACTTGAGTTTGTCCCTGATTGATGAAAATACTTATCTGGAGAATTAAATGGACGTGATTAGATACTGAAAGAGTAAAGCTAGAGGCAGGAAAATAAAACTTGCAAATCCATTACTAGATTTGGACCTGATCATAGCATGTTTGTGGTGGAAGTTTAAATTTAAAAATAACATTTGGAATGATTTTCTCATCTACAGTATTATTTATAATCTAAGATTGTTGTGAAAATTATGGATTAGAAATACCATATATAAAACATACCAACTCCAGATATGTGTTAGTATCATAGTATATGGCCACTACTATTATACTAAAAGTCAGGTTGTGAAGAAGAACCTTTATTTCAAGCTGAAGAATACGGACTGTGTCTACTGACACTGATACAATGACTTATCTAATATTTGGTGCCCTTTGGCATTAAATTCTAAGGAGTCACTAATAGTGTTTATGCCCAGCTATGATATGAATAGTATAACAAGGGTGGGAATAGTACAATTGGAAAGGAGGAGAACAAATTTGAGGACCAATTAGAGTGAAAATTAATATTACTTGAGTCAGATTTGATGTGGAAGATAAATGAAAAGAAACGTATTTTAAAAGTGGGTTTTTAATCTGTCAAAAGTTAGCAGTAGAAATAAAGTGGCCATACTTCTGAAAAAAAAATAAAATGAATTACAGTAGATGGGATAGAAAGAGAAGATGGGGGGGAGGGGGATAGTAGAGGATAGGAAAGGTAGCAGAATACAACAATCATTAGTATGGCATTATGTAAAAATGTGAATGTGTAACGGATGTGATTCTGCAATCTGTATTTGGGGTAAAAATGGGAGTTCATAACTCACTTGAAACTAATGTTTGAAATATGATATGTCAAGAGCTTTGTAAGGTTTTGAACAACCAATAAAAAATAAATTAAAAAAAAAGAAGAAGGAGGAAGAGGAGGAGAAGGAGGAGGAGGCAGGATGGGGGACATGTAAAAGATTGTTTTCAAATGTTAGGAAGTTCTCAGTAACTATACTTACTCAGAAAAAGATGGTAGAAAGGAAATGTTAGAGAATAGAAAGAACAGTGTGAAACCAGCAAGGTCTAGATAGGATAAGAAGGGAGATGCAAAACTCTAGTATATTCATATGAAAAAACTATACCTGATACATTCTTATGCTATGAGTTTCATTTTTAAAACAGATAGATTATACTGAATCAGGAATTAGGATTTTGCAGGAGATTCTCAAAAAGCAATTAACAGAATGAGTGAAAAGATTGTATTTATGGTTACAGTTCTCCCAAGACTGTCTATAAAGAAAACAAGGCAATCTTCATTGCACTTTTACCCTATTCACACAATTTAGTATGAAGTCAAAGAACAAATCAGTAAAAGTATAAAAATTATATTCAGCAGAACTTTATTTACCTTGAAGGTGGTTCAAAAGGGTAATTTATGTGCTTAAATTACATAACCTTTAATTGAGAAACAAAACCTTTATGGAATAGTATAGTATAGAGAAAATGACCAGCTGTTCCTCGCCCCACATTCTTACCATATTACCTCTGAAAAAAGCAACTGGGGGGAGCTCAGCTGTCAACAGAGAGGAGCAGAGTCTTTACAGAAACTCCCATGAATTAAGACTTTCGTTCCGTTTTATCTAAGTGCATATATGTTGTACTTGAGGAAAAGTAAAACAGTCGTTTGCAAAAGTCAACCTGTATCTAAATATTTTAACAAAAACAAAAACAAAATCCAGAGAATAATATGCATATGCACAAAAATACAGATAAAAATAAAAGAGAACTCAGAAGATAGAGTCTAAAACTTGTTAGGAAGGAAGCAAGTTGTATTCTCTTTAAGCTTTTTTTTTTTTTTTTTTTTTTTTTGGTTTTAGCTGCTTATTTTGTTTTTTAACAAAAATATCTTCCTTCAAAATTTCTTAGAAATATGATTGGATTCTAGACTTCACAAAAGAACTGGTTCCTTTAAGAGCTCTAAAACATGTATGTTTTTAATGCAATACAGGCAATAGCTTCTAGGCATGCAAATAAATCTATGGATAGAGGAAAAATGTCACATTTAACATAAGAAAATCGATTTTTCCCAAGTACTCTGAAGAATTTAAGCAAAATATTTGGTAGTGTTGGCAAAACCTGTATTGGATGAATCATCACATTGGTGAATAGTCTTATTATGACAATTCATGTAAAACTTCCATGAAAATTATTGAATGAACATCATAATCATTTTTATATCTACATATTTAAATTGTTGCATAAAGTATTATATAAGTTTCATTAGTTCAACATATATATTGAGACTTTTTCTGTAGGGAAGGCATCATGTCCGACACTGACTGCTTAGGACAGAGGATAAAAAGATTAATATAGCAAATCAGATAATGTGGCTAAAAATCTTGTGTGTATCTGATTTTGTGTATGTAGGTGTTCATGTGTGTGTAAAGATGGGACAACAAATACTCTTTAAAAGTCCAGAAAGATGATATGAGCATTTGTGCAAAGAGATGTAGAAACAAATATAATTACCTAGACTTCAGTACACATGTAGATGGAGACCTTTTCTCTAGTGTTTCCCCCTATCATTGTTTCTTTAAAAGGACAAGAAATACATAATTACATTTAGTCCTTCCTCCAATCTTCAAATTTATGGTGTAGTGGTGGGCAAAATTTTCTTAATCTGCAAGCATCTGTTAAAGTTTAGGTAATTACAACAAATTATTTTAGGTAAAGAGGAATAAAGTGACTTAATTAAAAGAGCAGAAAATCATGGTCCTTCATTTTTAATAGCTTAAACTAGATAGATCTCATAAATGCATTTTCTCCTCTCTTTCTTATGGGCAGATCAAACATTAAAGCATTAGGTTGCTTATAGTTTTTATAAAACACAAAAGTTTTTATCAGTTTAATGCATAGTAATGCAACTAGGTAGAGGGACTGGACATGGAGTGAGTTAATAGAAGACATTTGATAGGATGTACTGATTATTTTAATTATTTAATGTAAAACATACCTATTAGTCTTTTGTTACCAGTATTTGATAAGACATGAAAATTGTCACCTTTAAATATCTTTTCTGGGCTGGGGATGTGGCTCAAGTGGTAATGTGCTAGCCTGGCATGTGTGGGGCACTGGGTTCAATCCTCAGCACCATATAAAAATAAAATAAAGATGTTGTGTCCACTGAAAACTAAAAAATAAATATTAAAAAATTCTCTCTCTCTCTCTCTCTCTCTCTCTCTAAAAATAAATAAATAAATAAATAAATATCATTTATATTTTAAATATTAAGTGTAGCATCTGAAAAGACATTAACTATTTACCATGGTTATGGATTTGGATGAATAGCTATCTTCAAGATATTTTGTCACAGTGATACACAGAAGTTATGATTGCCAACATCATTGACATAATCATAGGCCCCTTTGCTACCCTGTATTGTATTAATTATGTAGAAATACATCAGCAGTGATCACTCTCCTTGTCGTTAGAATCACTCACAATCTGGACTACATTTCAAAGAGGTCAGCCAAGGTCTGGGATATAAATTGTACTTTTATAATTAAGAGAAAGAGAGGCAGAAACAGGGACAGGGCACACAAACAAAGAAAACAGAGCAGCCGTGAACAGCCAGCACCAAATGCTTTTTCTGGGAGGCCTAATTAGAGATGTTGCAACTCTGCATCACAGTCTTCCAGAGGTAGTGTGTTTATTTCACATCACACCTTTACGCACCTCTTCTCAGTGCATCTTCAGCCTGTGATGTTCCTGTGTTCCTTCTCTGTCTTCTCTCTTCCGGTTAACCACCATTCAAGACCCTTTTCAACTCCTTCACAGTCTAATTCCAGCTTTGAGTGGTGTGGGCTCTTTAAAATGCATGTCTTAATCCCCTTACTAACTCTTTGCCAACAATATGTGACCTTATTACAAACCCTTTTACTGTTTTTCTGATCTATGATGGAAGTTTTCTGCTATATCTTAATCTCTTCAGGGTCTTATCTTCCAATCAGATCAGTGGTTCTCTCAGTGTACCAACCCATAGGGGACACTTGGAAATTATTACAATGATGGAGGCCTTCAATAGTATTTACAAGACAGAGAATGACAATGACCTATAATGTGCCCTTCACAATGGAGAAGTATTTGATGTCTGGGGTAAATAGCAGCTCTTCCAGATATAATAAAGTTTATAAAACATCCATTTATAATTATCTAAGTCTAGATCTTCATTCTGTTTTACAGATGTATAAAGACATTTTAAGCAGTTTAAACAAACTGAATTATAGGAACCCTATTACAATATATTGTGCTTACTTTAAACATTCATTAACAATCATTCATCCATTTGTATAGTATATCATTAACAGAAATGGCTTCAGAGCTACCAAGTTAGCTCATCAGTTTCTATTTGCATCCATAGATCAAACATCTGATAATTTTTTCATGTCTTTTGGTAGTTGTAGGTGAATATTTAGAAACTACAATTAAAATTGTTTAAGTTACTTTTATTTCTGTTACACTTAGGGCATGACATTTGTTTTAAAATGTCATGTTTCAAATATATATGTAGATTAAATTATATTATCAGTAAGCTCCATTGAACCACTATTTAATAAGAGGTCACGAGAAAATATTTTTTTTAAACCAATAAGGGGCATCATAGTCTGAGAGTTGAAAACTATTGAATGAATTACATGCGTTCATGGGAAAGAAAGACTGAAAAGGAAGGAAAAATGAAGTGAAAAATTCGAATTTATTGAGTATTTCTGTTTTGCTAGAAATAGTGTTTGAGATTCTAACATATATTGAATACTCTGCAGGACTAGCCCAATGATTAACACAATCACTAAATAATGAAAGAAGAAATAGTTCAAGAGTCTAAAACATTTATACCCTAAGTCCTCAATATGTCCTTCTCTTAGGTGGGCTGGCTACCTACCTAATTTTCTACTTCCCCTGTTCTCTCTCTCACCTCCCTTCCCCAGCATCCCCTTCTCTTGCTTTCTAAACTCCTGCACAATCAACGTCCTGTAAGTTGATCTGTTTGGCCAGGATATTTTCTTCCTCAGGGCAATTGTACATGTGGTCCCTTCTGCCTAGAAAATTTGCCTTTACCTTCTTTTCTCCTCTCTCTCCCTGAAGAAAACCTCTCTCTGGAACTGTTTCCTGTGATTTTCTAAATATATGTTCCTCTATTTTGCTCCATATTACTTTCACTCAACAACACTTCATGGAAACCCCTCCATATGAAAATGGAGAGATCTAATTGATTATTTTAATGTGTGCATAATAGTCTTTTGTGAGGACTTACTATACTGTATACGTGTCATTCCCTTATTGACTAAAATTTTCTATGCAGACTACTTTTGTACTATTCACAATATTGCAATAAATATGTCTGATTAAAAATACATATCTAGGGCTGGGGTTGTGGCTCAGTGTTAGAGCATTGCCTCACGTGTGTGTGTGGCACTGGGTTCAATCCTCAGCACCACATAAATAAACAAAATAAAGGTATTGTGTCCATCTACAACTAAACATTAAAAAGAATACACATCTACTATGAACTAACTCTTCCTTCAGAGATAACTATCCTTTTCACAGGAAAGCTTCCTGACTTTTCAGACCAAGTCAGCTCTAGATTTATAAGCTTTCATGTATTTTTTCTTCCTTAAAATTATTATAATTCTAATTTTAGGTTTATTTGTGCAAAAGACCAACTCTTCTGCTTCCCAAAGAACACCCCAGGGAACAAGCATCTGTTTCTGTTCACCTCTGTACCTTTACTGCACAGTAGGTACATAGTTGGGCTTGCTATATATTTGAAGAATGAAAAAGGGAATGAATGAAATAAATTAATTCATAAAATGTTATATAACTAAGAGTATTCTTTCTTTTACTCTTACCAAATAACATTTGCATTCTCTTTCTCCTTCCTTCTCTCCCTCTCTCTGTCTGTCATCCTTCAGTGGCTGTAGTATTCAAAAGTGCAAATGTAACAGACTGTGAGCTTCAATGGATTCAACATCTACATTTCTAAATATTAATTTTCCAACACAAAGATGGCATCTCCTAATTACTACTCTAATCATTATAGTGAAGTTGCTCATATTTAAACTAAAAACAAAAACACTTTTGAACAAGGATTTTTCTGTCCCATATTCTAATCAAAATTATATTTCTCTAATGGAGATTCTATGGGAATCCCCACTAAACACTAAAGTTCATTTAAGCTGATATTCTCTAAAACTCTAATTCTGCTTGAAAATGTAGGCAAAAATAAGATCCATACTCAGTAGGATTATTAGTTGGGGGGAAAAAAAGAAATTAAGGGAGAGTGTTCAACCAATGGGGGAAAATATAAAATCTTATAGGATGCTACTGCTAAAATAGGTTTCATTGCTACTTGTCAGTAATAATGAATATATTTTTCTAATTTAAACAATCTATTATGAAAAGTATTGGGGAAATTAGATTATCTGGAATGAAACATAAGAAGAAAATAAAAATCTAGATAGAATAGAGCTTGGAATATAATACAATAACTAAGTTTTGTCCCATGTTTAAAGCCAGGTGATTTTAATTCAAACCCTAGTTTTATTTTGGATTGGCCATGACCCTTTAGCATAGCTACTTAAATTCCTGTGTCTCCATTGCTATATCCCTAAATCTGACATAATTATAATAATACCGACCTTCCTCAAAGAGAGGTTGTGTAGCTTAGAAAACCTGCAATTATCATACAACAGTCCAATATTACTATGGTTATCATTACTGCAGACATTCCACACCTATTTCAGGCATCAAAGCTAAGACAAGTTTTAGGATGACTTTGGTCATTTAAGAGGCAAAATTCCATTCTGGTGGCTTACCTTGGATGATAATGCTCCAAAGAGATTTCAAATAACAACCCCAAATTAAGTTTTTACTAGCACCACCTATGAACTAGGGGAAAGAGTTTGTCTTAAAATAAGCCAATAAGATTCCTTCTTGGAATTTACAGACAAGTTCTGCATATGTTTAGCCATATAAAATCGACCTGGGGAGTAGCCATACTTAGTTACGTACAGGAGTCAACTGGTCTACTAAAGAGGAAGAGAACACAAAAACAAAGGGAAAAGTAGAGATAAAAGAGGAAACTGAGCCTTCATTGCCTTCTGCTTCCTAGGTCCAGTTTCTGTTGGGGACTTGAATGTCAGCTTGTCCTTAGGCTCTGGGAAATGCATATTATACCCTTTCAGCATGTTTCTCCCTTCCTACACTTGTAAATATCAGCTGTTTTCTGTTACTTTTGGTCTAAAGAATTTTGTCTACTAACCTATTTAGTTAGTAGCTAATAATAACCCCTCAGAGAATGAGGAAGTGGCTGTCAGGTAAGGATCAGGTCCGTGGAAGGTTTTCCCATCCCAGAGGGGGAAATTGGTAGTCCCTGCCACACCACAAAGAAGCACATAAAGCTATTATCTGTTGGCTCTTGAGACTTAGGCAGGGTGATTACCAGGATGAAACTTCAATGAAAACAGCAACAAATGTCTGTACAGTGGGAGTATGCTGTCTGCACCACTAGATTTTTAGTTTCACACCAGGTCATGCTCCTTTTCTGAGCTCAATTGTAAGCATATAAAGAAAAAGCAGAGGCACTGATTGGAAACACTTCAGGCTAGGAAAAAAGATTTCACCATGAACCAAATGAATTGAAGTACATGGGTTCTACAGTTGCTATAGGTAAGATAGATGAGGACCGAAAGCTCCAGGATTCTAATAACAAACCTGATCATCCTCTCTATCCCAACCCCAATATCTTTAAAACAGTTGTCTAACTTTTGTTCTGGGAAGTAGTCTGGTCATTACATTATAAAGCACATTCCTTCACTGCATTTTAAGGAGGAAGGGCAGGATAGGGTTATTGTAATAAAGGCTCCTTCCCCATCCATTGTTACCCATCAGCAGTGTGTGGCTGACTTCAATCAGTAGAGGAAAATGGGAAAGATTGAACACTAGCAATAGATCATCACACTACAGGCAGGGAAGCTTCATGTAAAATAGGACTTGGGGAGTGTCCTCACCGGCAGTGTTATAGTGTCTTTTTATTTTAATAGCAAACTGAATCACCCAAAATGAAATCAAGAGCAGCTCATGAGTTTTAAAACAGCATGAAACTCTAAAGAACAATGACTCATGATAACCATTAGTGGGGAGAGTATTAGCTACTTGGGTCATCTTCCTATGCAAATTGAAACATGACAGGAAGTAGAGTGATGTTTGCGTACTCATGCTTGTGTGCAAGCACACACTCACAGAACCTTCCTCATACTCTTCTTGGGGATGGCTTTTAATGGCACTGCACAAGGAAAAGGTTGAAATTTATTTGATAAATGAATCATCCTTTTCTTCCTCCACATTGTTTGTCCATGTGATAGCTATGGTTAAATCTATAATCACAGTATATGATGCGGTAAGAATCCATGCCCGAACAAATGGAGGATGAACTATATAAAGAACAAGCATCATTGAGGGAAAATAAGCCCAGATTAAAATGTTCCTCCATTGTTTTGGCTGGCCAGTATCTTTTTCCTTGAATGCCATATTTTCCTTAGGTCTTCTGGATGCAATGGGGATGGGGACTATAATACTCTACCCACAGAAACAAAGATTCAAGCATGTGCTATAGCCTACCACATTTTACTTGGAAAAATAAATAAATAAATAAAAGAGCAGACAGGTTTCTCAAACCATCCAATAGGGCCAAGCAGAGATTGTGTCTGAATTACAAATCCCGACACTAGTAATACTATTTTTTTCTTTTTAAACTTATCATGGCCATGCTAAATATATAATGGATAGTACAATAAGTATCCATACAAATACCAACTAGTTTAATAGAGAACTACCAGTGGAGACAAAGTTCCTATGTACCCCACTGCAGCTCATTCTCCTATGGTCCTACAGAGGTCATTTAGTCACCCCAATTTGGTGTTTTTCATCCTTATCTGTCCTGATATATATTTTTTGCATACATATATCTCTAAATGATAGGATTAGTTTGTAGTCTTTGAAACTACATTAATATACCACACATTACAATTACAGAAATCGAAACATCTTTGCATAAAGATCCCTAATTTGGAGTAGGGCTCAATTCCTAACTGTATGGAAGAATGGTATTTAAAGGAAAGTGAAGTGAAATGAAGTTATGAAGAAAAATAAAGTGTGAGTGTGGGGGATGGAAGGGAAGAAGGAAGGCAAGAAGGAGAGAGATAAAGGGGTGGGGAGAGAAAGATAAATTACTTGAGTTCTGGGTTCAGCCAGGTCTAAAACCATCAATCCGGTTTCCATTTTAAATTTAATGTGACATAAAATGGACTTAGTCTTTGTGGCCCATGTTTTAGCTTTTCATTGCTCTGATCAAAACACCTAACTTGAATAACTTAAAGGAGGAAAGATGTATTTTGGCTCATAGTTTTAGAGGTTTCATTCTATGGTCAATTGACCAGCTCCATTGTTTCTAAGCTCATAGTGAGGCAGAAACATCATGGCAGGATGACATATCAGAGGAAAACTGTTCACCTCATGTCAGCCAGGAAGCAGAAAGGGAGAGTGAAAGCTGTAGGGACAAAATAATAGTCCTCAAGGACACAATTCAAGGAACCACCCATTTCAACTAGGTCTCACTTTCCACACCCTTCACCAGCTCTCAGTACTCCATGCAGCTAGCAATCACTTCTCTGATAAGATCAAAGTCTTCAGGATCCAACCACTTCTCAAAGCCTCACCTTTGAACATGACTGTGTTGGAGACCAAGCCCTCAACACATGAGCCTTTGGGAGACAATTCAGATCCAAACCAATATACCCATAGTACTAATACATAAAATGGTATTTTGGAAGGGAATACTGCAGATAATAAAATCCTGAAATAAGAAATTGTCTGAATCCCGATGTAATTGTAAGAAGTTATGATCTCTGTATCTCTGGAAGAAAAGTTGGAGGTGTAAGTGTGTGTTCCACAGGTGGAACTTTGGAGATCTCACAAATAGATGAGAATGTGGGCAAATATTGGCCTCCAGAAAGAACCTACAAGAAAAGAACATGCTTAAATTTTCAATAAAACAAGTTGAAAGCAGAAAGAACAATACTTAGATTTTCGAATAAAGCACAATACAGGATTCTGAGATGCCTGAGAGCTAAAAAATGGTGCCTTGCAAATCCTAAAATGAAACAAATGATTTCTTTCAAAGGAAAATTTGGAGTAAGTGAAAACATGGAGTCGAAATAAATTAAATCAAGTAAGTAAAAAACTCCACAGTGAAAATTACAAAAAAATTAAAAGTTGGTCTACCATATATGATACAGCAATCCCACCACTGGGTGTATATCCAAAGGAAATGAAATTAGTATGTCAAAGAGACATCTGCACTCCCATGTTTATTGCAACACAGTCCATAACAGACATGATAAGGAATCAACCTACATGTTCATCAGCAGATGAATAGATAAAGAGTACATGAATCAGCCACAAAAAAAGAACTAAATCCTGTCATTTGCAGCAAAATGGATGGAACTAGAGACCAGACCTAAATAAATACCACATGTGTTTCTCTCATACATAGAAGCTAAAACATTTGATCTGAAATACAGTAGTGATTACTAGAGGCTGAGAAGTGTGGGATGGAGGAGGGATAGTGGGAGACTAGAAAAGTAGTAGCAAAACACAAATGCAAGTATGAGTTCTAATATTCTGTAATTGGGGTGCTTATAGTCCACAATAACAATAATGTACGTAGTTATGTATAAATATAAAGAAGACGAGCTTAAAAACGCCACAGGTGAAGAAATGATAAGGAGATAAAAATGCTAACTACCCAGATGGGATTAGTACACATTGTATACATGCATTAAACATAGCATTTTACACTATAAATATATATAATTATTGTGTATCAATTGAAAGAAAAAACTAAGAATTGTACTCAGGAGTAGTTTAAGACCTGGACTTCATATTCTAAATACTTCTTTTTAGAAAGTATTTATTTTTTTTAGGTGTAGAAGGACACAACCCAATACTTTTATTTTTATGTGGTGCTGAGGATCGAACCCGGGCCCCGCCAGTCCTAGGTGAGTGCTCTAACGCTGAGCCAAATTCCAGCCTCTAAATACTTCTTAATGTCTGTTCCCAGACTGACAAAGGCAATTCTATTTCAGGTCATAGAATAAAACACTACCTACTAGGAGGTGTAGCAGGACAGAGCAGGGATGAACTCACCTTACTGTCATCAGTAGAGGGTTCAGTGGAAGCCACTTATTGGCCTCAAGAGATCAGCAGAGGACTCAGGGCAATTATTAAGTGAAAAACAATGGAGTTAGGTTTAACTGCTCTTGATCTAGGATATATTAGGATATATACTGCTGATTATTATCCTGTGGAGATTTCATAAATAAATTTACAAGTAAGAGAGTGGGCATTTTAAGAAATTTAATTGTCAGAGAAATTCTCAAACCTGGAAAATAGAGATCTGTTATTGCTCAACCATTAATTCAACATTCAGTTTATTATAACTACATCTACAGAAAACAGGCAGTCTTAGTAATTACAGTCCTGCAGAGGAAATCCTGCCAAGTGCTCCTTATAGACATAGCCATAGAGGAAAATGGTCCCTGGCAATTCTCCCAGCACTCAAAGCAGTGAGGTAGATACATGACATGAAATTTACTCTACAAGTGAAGTGGATATTCTTAATGCCCCTTCCTGTAGAGTTTGACTTATGCTAAGGTTCACATAGTTATTTGTTAGTTTTTATTCTCTACCTTTTCATAAGTACATTTTATTGTGTTTATTGTATTTATCTTTTTATTGTAGTTATCTTTTTCTCCCATCCACCATCTTGGTAGAATGTAAGTGCCAGGAAAGTTAAATAAATCATGGTAACCCACATCCGGATGTGATCAAGGAGAATGCATATCAGCAGATGTGTCATCTGGAGATAATAGGAATTTACTGCCTTTTGGAGAGGAACTGAGTATATATTTGGTGATGTTTGGAATTATTATGCTAGGTAGAGACATAAAACAAGTGCTTATCATGTGAATGCTGGGCAGGTGGGATTGAAATATAACAGTGGATTGAAAAATATTCTATTACATCTTCCACTTTTGTGGAAGTCTTTCCCCATTCATGTGGTTGCAGTAGAGGTGTTGATCACAGAGCACATACTTAGCCCACCTACATGTCTTAGCTCAGATCTATGCCTTAGCTACCTATATACCCCAGCCTTAAATGTAAACATGTGACATGGGCTTGGCTTCAGATAGGGTTATCTTTTTCTTAAATAGAACAATTGGTTTTGGTGGGCCTAAAACCCAAAGATCAGGCTCCTTCAATTATGGAATAAGTATATATGTTTGTTGTTATGCTTAACTTAGTTGGATCATGGATAGTATAGGATAGCTGTGAGCTGTGGATATATGAAAAGAAATCCTGCTGAGAGATCAAGAATAGGATGTAATCAATCTTTTTTGCAGTCCTAACAGTAATCGTCCTTTCTCTGGAAACTCTCAAGCATCATGAGGAAGGGATGGCCATCATTTTAAAATTATTAACAACTCCTCCCTCCTCAATGCTAGCAAGATGAGGAGAAGATTTCTGAACAAAGGTTATATGATCACATATTCTCTCCTATGTAGAAATGGGATTAAGAATGAGTGAGTTACTTGTGGCTTGCAACTGGAACTACCACAATTAAATTAAGGGGCTGTGACAATGTTATTCCACCTTAGGGACAAAAAGCAGGAAAACAATTTACGCAGAGATGAAAAAGTGATGCAGGTGTGCATAATACACAGAAGAAACTTAAAAAGAATTTTGATGACCCTCCTGGTTCTAATCTCATTGTCTTCTGGAGCCCAGTGCCATTCCAGCCTTATGTCTCTATAAATTCAATGACACTCCCTTGTGTGCTTATACTATTACTAGGGGGTTTCTGTTTACTCATAACTAGATGTTTCTAAATAAAACATCTGTGTAGTTACAGTAGTAATTATGATGGAGTTAATGAAATAATGTTAGCTAATATATACTGAATGTTTTTGTACACGAAACATTTAATGTTCACTCACTATAACCTCCTGATGTTAAGTGAAAGTTAATATTATATATGGCAACTTAAATAAAAATTACTCACGTAAGTTATTACAGTGAAATAAAGAATTGATAAACATTGAGTTACTTTAAATTAACTGTAATATTATAATAAACTTGTAATCAGAAAAGTTAGGAATAATACCAGGAAGGTAGCAAGTTCTCTTCTTTGTACTGGTTAGTCACCATTGTGATATGATTGTGATAAAGAGGTGAATATCAGCCATCAGGTGGCATTTTGAACCAGTCTGCAGATATTATTTCATCAAAAAAATTTTCTAAAGATTAAAAAAGTGTAAAACAACAATGAAATACCCAGTAGCCCACGGATACTGCCCGTTTTAAGTTCTCAGAGAAAATCTTGTGAACATGTTCAAAGGGATAACAGTTAGTGTACTCTGTCTTCAGTACTCAGATTTTGTTTCCCCTGATATTTTTCTTAGTGGAAGTTCTTACTTTAAACTTTAAACAAATGCTTACATGACTCAGACAATTTGATGTAACATGAAAGAACAACTTTGCTCCTAGCTGAACAGAACCCAGGTGGCTGCCTAAATAAAACATGCGGAAAAATATTAACCACAGGGAGTCTTGCCTATGACAGACATGACCTACCATAATGCAATTTAACAGACAGGGCAGGGTTAGAAAGTGCTGAATCATGGGATCTCCCACTGTACTCTGTGTACTCTTATGTACTGCTGAACTCACCAGGGATTTTCAAGTAAACCCATGTAAGGTGGATCCAAGTTTGAACTGTGTCCAGGGATGACTTGTCTATGATTCAGAAGGCTTTCCTTTCAATGACTCTTCACTTGCATAATTTCTTGTTAATGTGTCACAGATGGTTGAAATGCATTTTCACTGCATTGCCATTTGTTTTGGGGCTTCTCTATAAGACTGATTTCCTTAATATCTGAGAATGTGCCAGGTTTATGCGCATAAATCCATGTATGTACTGGATTCCATCTCCTATCACCCACTCAAAGAGAGGACATGGTTTCCTCTCCCCAATGATTCAGACTTTCTACTGATCCTCAAAACTGAATCTTACTCATGAACGTATAAACATGGTATCACATTTCCCATCCAAGGAAAATGAAAAACTCCCATTGTCTTCTGAGGCCCTCATGTCACTCTCTGTCTCTGTAATTCAACAAAGATTCATTGTGTGCTCATACTATTGCTACCTAGGTTCTACTGACACACATCGGAATATTTCAGAATAAAATAGCTGTATGGTTATAATAATTATTATTTTCTTTCTCATTGTTCTGATGTTCTTTACAAGGAAGGCACCAAAAAGAACTGTCTATTCCAAGAGTCTCTAACACCTATCTTTTCCTTTATTAAGTCCATTCTATTGAAGTTATTTTTCTCACCACTCATTAGAACAAGCTCTTGACAACGCTATCCATGTCATTCACATTGCTAAACCCAATGCTCGATTCTTGGGTGTTATTTAACTTTACTCATTGGCAGCATCCTTCACCAGCGATCACTTCATTCTTCTGTACTTGAAAACTCAAGAGAACTCTCACCTCAGTCTTGTGATCTCTTCCCTATCTATGCTTTGTCCCTTGGTGATCTCAGATAAGTCCATAATTGTAATTCAAGCCCAGTTTTCTCCCTTAAACTGTGGAAGCATTTTTCGAATGTTTCCACTTTATCTCAATTTGAAAACGTGATACCATCCAAAACTAAGAGAACAAAAATGAAATTTTGTTTAGGCCCACCTGCCCTTCAAAATCCAAATAAAACAAAAGGCTGTCCCACCTACAATCTTCCTCAACTCAATAACAATGACTCCATTTTTTAGAAAATTCAGATAAAAACAGGGACACCTGCTGAATTCTTACTTTATATTTAATCTACATTTAATTCACAAATCTTGGATTATTTTCTAAAATATATTTTGAATCTCACCATTTATCATTATTCCATTACTTCTTATTCCTGGTCACTTCTTACTTGGACTATTGCAGAAGTTTTCTAACTCATCAACCTGCTTTCAGCTTTGCTTCTATGTTCATTAAACCTAGGTTTTGCTCTGCTTAATTAGAATGCACAGTAGTGAACAAAGAAGATAGAAATTTCTTGGAGATTCCATAGTCATTAGTGACATAGGTGTCTTCTATCTCACTGTTTTATCATATTAAGAGAATTTTTTGCGGGGCACACCTATAATCCCAGTGGCTCAGGAAGCTGAGGCAGGAGGATCGTGAGTTCAAAGCCAGCCTCAGCAATGGTGAGGCACTAAGCAACTCAGTGAGACCCTGTCTCTAAATAAAATACAAAGTAGGGCTGAGGATGTGGCTCAGTGGTCAACTGTCCCTGTCATCAACCCGCATTACACCCCCCAAAAAATTTACTTCACAACCTATGTTGACTCTAGCTGGGCACCCATCCAAGGGACAAGGAGGGAGGAGGGCATAAAGAAGAAATCGATCTCACTTTCTAGGGCCTATTCCTGAAAAACTTCGAATAAAATTTCTACCACATCTTATTAATCAGAATTTTGTGTAACTAGATTATACCCAAATAAAAGAGAAGTGGAGAAGTATGGAAATCTTCCCATCCATGTGTCAAGTGAAGAATTTTATACTGATACCAGAGAATAAAAAGAAGGGAGACATTGAGAAGTATTTAGCAGTTTCCATCACACTTTCCTATAGTGTGTTCTTCATCATGTTCTGTTATTTCAGCAGGAACAACCATCCAGAAGCTTAGTTCCCACATGACTGAAAAGAGGCCCTCAACTTAATTATTGGAAGATCCTCTTAGTTGGTCTCCTTGCCTTCATCTATTTTCATAGAGAATCCATGACAAATATTTAAAAATATATCTGGTCATATCATTCTTCATCATAAAACCTTTTAATATATCATCCCACTCAGAGTTATATATTAAATTTCCTTAAAATAGCCTACATGGTTGTACACAAATTCACCTTTGGCTATCTCTCTGATTTTATTGCACTTACCTCCAATTACAAAATCACATTTTCCCTCTTGTAGTTACTCATATATTTCGATCCCACCTGGGTGCCTTTGCCTTGCCATTCCTTCTACTGGAATAATCTTTCCTCAAGTATTCATATGGTTTATAGATGTGACCTTATCAGTGAGATACCATTCTTAACCACTACTGTAAACAGTACCTCTGATCCTTACAATTTTCAAAGAAAGGATGAATTCCTCAAATTGCTTGTGTCTAAAAATTAGCTTCAAATAGTTTATGAAGCAACTTAGTTTCACTTTTGCTACCTTCCCCACATCAAACATCGTTACTGTCAATTCATCAGATCCTCAATCACATTATATGATAAACACATTCTAGTCACTTATTTAAGTGATCTCTCATTAATAAATGTGTTAAATCCAGCTGTCCCACAATAAACAATGCTTCAATAAATAACCTTGAACTTAGTAAATTTCACTTATGTGTATGTCCTAAAACAAAAACAAATTTATAATTATAAACACTGAAGAGGAGGCAAAAAAAAAAAAAAACAACAACTGGAACTATTGGACATTGCTGATGGGAAAGTCAAATGTGCAGCTACTGTGGAAAACAATATGGAAATTTCTCAAAAAATTAAACATAGAAGTATCATATGATCCAAGAATTGTGCTTTGTTCTAGGTACACACACACACATACACACACACACACAAAATTAAAATTGGGGATTCAAACAGATTTGTATACTAATTTTCATAGCAATGTCATTCACAATAGCCAAAAAGAGGAAGTAATTCAAATGTTGACAGATGAGTAAAGAAAATGCTATTTAAATTGGACAATCTTACTATAATAAAAAATAATTTTAAACCATATATTTGTATTCATAATCTCTTTTTCTTTAGAAGTATCAATATATTATTGTCTTATGTTATACACTTCATCAGTGGTACATTATGTCTACCTTAAATGATTTTTTTTTCAAAACTATTAAGAATCCATGACAAATATTTTAGTTCCTGTTTTGTTCAGATATAGCAATGCATTTTTTTTCAAAAAGCTATATTTTTTTCAGAGACTACTATTCCAACTATAATGGCCACTATTTTTTATCCACAAGAATATTGACAAACATTTTTTTGTGAAACTCAAGCTTTCCATCTTTTATCTTAATGTTCCAGAAAGTGATACCTGGAAACTATTTGTATATTTTAGAAATTATTCCTGGATAATTTTACTAAAAATGACATGCACCAATGTATCTAGTACAAAGTGATCAAATAAAAGAGTAGAAAGTGCTTGGAAATTAAGAGAAAGTCAGGGAGATTGATGGTGTCAAATTATAAATCTTGTAATTTCTCTGGATATTTTGTCCCTCGTGATATAGGGAGATGCTAGAGAGATTTAGCAAAGTACTTTCTGTGAAAAGAATGTTTGACTGCACTGCTGGAAGATTCTATGGAAGGATAAATGTGAAAGCAGTTGAACCAGTTAGTCAGCTCATTCATTGTTTCAAAAAGGTGGGATAGTTATGTGCTGCATAGTGGTAGCAGCAAAGATATTGAGAAATGGTTGGATTTGGAATGTTTCAAAGTCAGAGTCGGTGGGATTTTCTGATAGATCGTCTATAAGATGTTAGAGAAAGAGGAGTCAGGACCACTTCAAGGTTTTGCAATAGATCTATGTTTGGAAGAAGTGGAGATTAGGTAAATATGGTGGAGCCAAATAAAAGACTCTTGAGTGCCAGGTGGAAGAGTTTGGACTTGCTCCTGTAAGAATAACAAAGTCACTTTAGGTTCCTGAGTAGGAGAATAACATGATGCAAGATGTGCTATTGGACAAATTGCCTGTCAGCTGTGTCTAACTAGACTGAAAGGAATGACAAGGCAGGACTGAGGAAACAGGACCTTGCTGGTTTCTACATGAGTGTGGGAGAACTTACTCCTACTCTCTTCTCCTTTGGTAATGGAAGCCTTTATAAGCAGCAATTTCTTTTCTCTTTCAAACAAGCTATTCAGTTCTCTATGGAATCTGCAAACATAAGAACATACTAGAGTTAGCCTGTTTGATCACACACACCCCAGAAAACACAAATGTATGTGCACCTCTAAATTGTCCACATAAGGCGATGAGCAGTTTGGTATAAACTCTCAGCCCAGACCTTGGTGGAAATGGATCCTGGCTTAACTACTTGTACTTGTCCAACCTTGGGTATATTAATTAATTTTCTCATGTCTCAGTTTTCTCATCTGTGAAACTAGTTTAAAGATAGTACTGATCTCATAGAGTCAAATTGAGAACTAAATCAATATTAAATTTTAAATATTTATAATTCTACCTAAGATATAGCAAGTTGTTCAATAAATGTGAGTTCATTTTTCCAGTACAGTAGAGAAGCAGGATCTGGGGAGGATGGAAAGAGATAAAGAGGAAGGACTGGAGAAGGTCATCAAATTATGGTTTTGAGTACATATGAATATGTCACAATGAGTCCCACTATTATGTATAACTATAACACACCAATAAAACATATATAAAAACAAATTAAAAATCAGTGTAGACTAAATTTTTAAAATGTGTTTTTATTTAATCTTGGTATGAATTGATTAGGGCCTATTGTAGGCAATAGAGGAAATATAATTTTAAAAGAATAACAAAATTTGATATCTGGAAAGAGGAAGAAAAGTGAATGATAACAGTAGGAGTCTAGAATATGGGTATTAATGATTAGGAAAAGAAAGCATCCTTATTTTTAATATTTTACATAGGCAAATTCCTATGAAAATATTTTTTAAAAAATGATGACATAAATTATATTTATAATTAACATGATTTTTTCTGTAACAAAATTTATGTGATTTCTGTGCTTATTGTTAAAAGAGAACAAAACCTTCAAGGAGCACAAACTATGTGTGATCACTTTCAAATGTAAATTTCTAGGAAGAGAACTGCTCACCATTGTTATGAGACTCTGCTTTCTCTTCAAAATGTCCCAAATAATTTCTCTTAGATTGAGTTCCCATTCTTAAAACCAAGCAGATTTACAAATTCTCAGAATTTGTGCTGGCTTAATGATGTTGTTTGGGTTAGACATAATTACATGATTTAATTCTTTGTATGATTTTCAAATAATTGCTGACCATGAATATTTTAATCTTCATTAATAAGAAGAAAAAACAATAATAGAGGCAAAATCCTTGATTTTTGAAAAAAAAAAAGTTTCCTAATGAATTAAAACATTTAGACATGATAAAGGAAATTATAACTTTTGAGAGTTTCATATGCTTACTATTCACTTGAAAGTCTTTCTTTCTTTCTCTCTTTCTCTCTTTTTGGTGGTGCTGGGGATTCAACCCAGGGCATTGTGCATGCAAGACAAGCACTCTACCAACTGAGCTATATCCCCAGCCCCTGAAAGCATTTATTTCTTGCTGTTTGTATTTGGCAAAAATAATGACCCTCAAAGACATCCATCCATGCCCTTATCCCCACAATCTGATTATGTGTTACCTTATGTCCCAAAGAAGTGATAAAGAAGCAGATGGAATTAAGACAGTGGATTTTCTGACTTTGAGATGTGGAGTTTATCCTGCATTATCTTGGTGGGGGTGACAACATACTCATGAGGTTTAGTATAAGAGGGAGAGGAAAGAGAAACACAGAGTAATTGCAATGTGAGAAATACCAGACCTGACATTGCTGGATTTGAATACAAAGGGGAGGATGGGCCAAGGAATGTGGGCAACTTCTGGAAGCCAGAAAACAGATTCTTCCCTGGAGCTTCCAAAAGACACAGCCCTGCTGATACTTTGATTACAGCCCATGAAACCCATTTAAAACTTCTGTGTACCAGTGACTTTCTATGCTACCCACATCTATACCACGTTTTATGATCATTAGATGACCTTTTTAACATTGCAATATTACTTTTAGCACCTACTTTAACCTTATTATTCCTTAGATTCCAGGACCACAAAGAAATATTTAGACACTTAGCCCAAGAGTAAAATTAGATTTTGTTTGCCAAATGAACATGTTTCATAAATTAGAATATTTCTGTAAAATATTCTACACATCAAATTATGTGGTTCATCTGAGTGTCCCAAAGCACAGTCTATAAACATTAGTGAGCATTAGTATCTCAACTTTACAAAGAAAGAAGAAAAGGGATTATTTACTATATTAGAAAAGACTTTCTAGGCTATGTTTGCTATCTGCATACCAGCATTTTAACCCCTATTCTATATCACTATTCTATACCAAAATATACAGAATATGTTAAGCCCTAAAACTCATAGGACATGATCAAGAAAGCCTAACCACTGTTTCTCATATAGACAGGGTTATTTATCTCTGGAATGTTTCCAGGCTTATTTTTCATATACTTAAACATATCATAAAGAGAAAATAGCTTCCAATGTTTGAGTCATTAGTCATAATAGCACCACTAGTATCATGGAAAGGTCTCATAGCTTAGATTATGTACACCAGTTGAACCTTCATCTAAACGCTTCTAGTAATTGAGAGATTTTGGCTAGCGTACAAACTTGTTCTTAGACAAAACTACCAAATAAATCAGAAGGGACTTATCTTTGACAGGCAAGTGGTGCAAATACTTAAGAACAAAGAGAGACTGATGTCTATTAGTGTATTTGTGTACATATATATAAATTTTTAGTTAAGGAGAATTTCTCTCAGTACCTTTGGTGAGAATACAGACCTATATATAACCATGAAACATCAGGACTAATAATTGGGAGAAATCTAGTATTTTCAGAATAAAACTTGAAAAAGTAATTTAACCATTTATGCAGTTAGACACATGTTTTATATGTGCACATCCATCCTACTGCCAATCACTTCAAAATATTTCTGTATGAGATTTGTAATTTAGTTCATTGTGAGAAGAATATTTTTAGACAAACTGATCTTATATAATGTAACTGAATAGGAAAAATAAAAATCTCAGGGACCCTATTCCAATACATTTTAAATAACTCATGATGAAATATCCATTGCCAAACTGAATTCTAAGATTTCTATGCCATAATTTAATTATCTATAATGTTTTTTTGCTTATAAGTGAAACTCAATCAGAACCATGTTTTAAAGAAGTTGAACTTATCCATTACGGAACAAAATATGTAAATAACAATATCTTAATTTTTTACCGTATGCAAGCTTTATTAATAATAAAAAAGAATAAATGGGAAAAATACCCTGTATCTTTGCTGATATAACAATATTTAATGTGATAGGTATCATTTTCTCCCCTATACCATATGAAGACCACAAAAGTGGTGCTATTTTTTTTCTTTTCCTTGCTTCCTTCCTGTGCCTGGGAATTCCAATACTTCCATTGAATAGACGTGGCAAGAGTGGACACCACTGCTTTTTTCCTGGTTATAGAGGAAAGGTACCAGGCATGGTGATGCACATCTATACTCCCAACTACTTGGGGGTCTGAGACTGAGGACTGTGAGCTCAAGCCCAGCCTTGGCAAAAAAAGAAAAAAAAATAGAGGACAAATTTTCATTTATTTTTACTGTCAAGTTTGATATTACCTGTGAGATTTTCCTATTTGGTCATTATTATGTTAAGGTAATTTCCTTTTATTCTTAGTTTGTTAAAAAACCTTATCATGAAAAGTTGAATTTTAGCAATTTTTTTTTTTCTGTATTCACTGGAATGATCCTATGGGTTTTATCCTTTGTTTTGTTGATGTTGTGTTTCACATTCATTGATGTTTCATGTTGAATCATTCCTGTATCCCATAAATAAATCTCACTAGGACATGGCATGTAATTCTTTTCATGTGCTGTTTAATTCATGATAATGTATGTAGAAAAACCCAAAGCTTCCACTTATATAAAAACAACAACAACAACAACTGAGAATCTGGGCATCATGGTACACACCTGGAGTCCCAGATACTCAGAAGACTGAGACAGATCCTGGCTCAAGCTCAAGTTCAAGACCAGTTTCAGATTTTACTTCATAATATAGTGAGAGTACATCTCAAACCAAAACACAAAACCCCGAACAACAACAAAAACCCAACAAACAGAATAAATGAATTCAGTAAAATTGCAGGATGCAAATCAATGTAAAATGTTGCTAATAACATGAGATGCATTTTTTCAAAAATTCCTTCTTCAAAAGCATAAAAAAGAATGCAGTACTTAATAAGCCTAATTGAAAATATAAAATACTTCTGCACTGAAAACTGCAAAACACAGATAGATGAAAAGCACTAATAAATGGAAACAAATTCTCTTTTCCTATTTCAGAACAATAAATATTGTTAAAATGACCATACTCACCCAAAGTATTTTATAGATTCAGCAAAATCCTACCAAAACCCCATTGGCATTTTTATAAATATTTAAATAATCTTAAATTCATATGAAACCACAAGGACTATGAACTATCAAATCTTGAAAAGAAAACTAAAAGTATCACAATTTTTGATTTCTAAATATTTTACAAAGTTACAGTAATCAAAACATTCTGATTTGGGCATAAAGACAGACATTGCAGACAAATTGAACAGAAAAAAGTCCAAAAATAAGCTCACAAATATACAGCCAACTGATTTTCAGTAAAGATGTCAATAATACACATGAGAAAATATATTCATAAAACTAGCTATCCACATACAAAAATATGAAATTAAATTCTTATGTTTAAAAATTAAACTAAGAATGTATGGAAGACTTAATCATAGTTCTTACACCCTGTAAAACTAGAAGAAGACTTAGGGAAAATGGTCCATGACATTTAACAATAATAATAATTTCTTTGGAATGATACCAAAACATAGGCAATAAAAGGAAAAATAAACAAGTGGAACTACATAAAACAAAACTCTTTATGTACAACAAAGGTAACTGGAACAGAATGGAAAGGAAACCTATGGAATAGAAGAAAATATTCACAAACTATGTCTGATAAAAGGTTAATACTATATATATATATATATATATATATATATATATATATATATATATATTTATATTCCAGGGCAATTCACACACGCACATGTACATACTCAATCTAATTTTTGAAATGTGCAAAAGCCTTGAGTAAACATTTTCCAAAGAAGACATATGAAAGAATGATAAAATGACCCTCAATCTTACTAGTCAAGGAAAGTGCAAATTTTAACCAAAATAAGATATCATTTTACACCAATAGGGTGGCTATTGACAAGCAAATTAATGGGTTCTAACAAGGCTGTGCAGAAAATTGAACCTGCATAGACTGATGGTAGGAAGATAAAGTGGTATTAGTGCTATGGCAAAGTGTGGTGTTTCCTCAAAATTTAACAAGAGAAAAATAATTTAACCCACACACTCAACTTCTGGTTGTTAATCCCAAAGAATTTAAACTTGGATCTCATCTCAAAGAGATATTTGCATTTCCACATTTGTTTTAAGATTGCTCACAGCAGCCAAAAATGTGGAAATTATCTAAATGTTTATGGATGGATGAATAAAGAAAATAATATAATAATATAACATGGGTGAAGCTGGAGGACATTGTAACAAGTGAGATGAGCCCATCACAAGAGGACACATATTACAACTCTATTAAGATGATGCATATAAAATAGTCAAATACATAGAAGCAGAGAATAGAATGGAAGTTGGTAGTAGTTGGGTTGTTATGAGGGGGAAATTGGCAGTTGCTCTCCAGGAGATATAAAATTTTTGTTGTGAACAATGAATAAGCTCTAGAGATATTGTATAATGTACAACATTGTGCCTACAGTTAACAATACTGTATTGAACTTTCAAAAACTTGTTAGGAGAATAGATCTCATGTTAAGTGTTCTTACTAAAATTAAATAAAAAATAGTGTTACATGTTTTTGAGTTACCTAAATCAAGCTAAATACAGCTGAAGCCACCACTATTAACATTTTCTGGAAGCTCCTTCTCTGTCTCTGAATTTTGTACTCATGTTAGAGTCATATATTTATTTAATTCAGAAAAAAAGGTCAGTGGTTTCCATAGCAACCTCATTTCCTACTCGATGCGGAATATCTTGACAGACTGTCTGTTGGCTCTTTTCAATGTTGAAGTTGCATCTAAATGGGGAGACTTTCCTGGTTTCCCACCAAAACAATAGAACCAATTTATTTGGATAGCTCTACCTGTGGCTTTTATCCCTTAAGTCCACGCTCCACATTGGAACCCATTGCTTAGGCTTCCAGGTCATGCTGTTTACTTAGGTTCCCCAGTGCTCACACATACCCAGGCAGCTACTTTTTTGTTTGTTTGTTTGTTTTAAGATCTTGATTCCTATAAGATACGTTGGAAATAAGCTTTCTAGAATTATTTATGCCCCTAACAGAACTTTGTGTCTGGGTACTCTTTTCTGCCCTCGAGGGACCCTCTTCCTATGCCATTCCCCATATATATTCCTCAATTACAAATACTATGCTGAAATCACAATTTCCTTCTGGACACTATACTTGCTCAAAGGCTGTTAAGAATTACCATCAGGAATTTAATATACGTTTGCAACCTTTTCCCAGGACTAAAGCATAGAAAGTCTTTTTCCCCTGACATCCTCATCCAAAAGAGAACCCACATTTTGAAAACAATAACTGGATACTCTCTTGAGAAACTAGGGTGACTGATTTATTTTTGAACAGCCCATAGCAATGAGAATTAAACTTTCAATGCATTATCAGAAGAACTTGCTGTGTAAAATTCTCAATAAATCATTATGTTATAATCACCTTATAAATTGTCTGTCACCTCTTGATGTCATATATTGAAATATTTTTTTCCAAGTATCATTTCTAACAGGAATGGACAACCTGTTTTCAGTCTTTTAATATAATAAATAAAAGGGTGATTTAAATTAAGATGTTGATAGGAAGAAATGAAGAGGCCATTTAAGAGAGAATGAAATGCATATAGAAAAGTCTCAGGACCTGTTTAAGAAAAACAAGTAATACAATATAATAGTGTAAAAGTTGTATAGGTAAATAGGTGGAAAGGAAATAAAGTATGTTTTTCCAAAAGTATATTTAATCTCATGTGCCTAGAAAAAGAATAAAATCTTGTGTTTTGAGATTATTAATGTTAGATCTTTATTTTCAGATGGTTATCTAATTGGTACATGTAGCACTCATGTTTCCTAAGTGAACTGGTTGAACCAATAAATAAAGCCTTTCATAAGTGTTCAATTTCCCAGAATGTAATTTTTTTCCTTTATCATACTAGAAAATTTTCTTGGAATATTTTAGTTAGCTCTTCATCATTGTGACAGAAAAACATGACAAAATCAGTTTGGAGGAAGAAAAAATTATTTTAGCTTACAGTTTCAGAGATTCCATTCATGGTTGGCCAACTCCATAGCCTTGGGTTTGAGATGAAGCAGAACATCATAGTGGAAGGATATAATGAAGGAAAGCAGTTCAGGACTTGGCAGCAAGGAAACACACACACACACACACACACACACACACACATACACACACACACACACAGAGAGAGAGAGAGAGAGAGAGAGAGAGAGAGAGAGAGAGAAACTCTGCTCACCAAGGACAAAATATAAACCCCAAAGGCAAATTCCTAGTGATCTACTTTCTCCTGCTACACCTTACCTTCCAATAGTTACCACCCACCTAATCCACATAAGTGGATTATATTTTACCTTTCATAATCAAATTATTTCACCTCTGAAAATTTTTAAATTGTCTCACACATGAGCTTTCATGGAACATATCTTTTCAACCATAACATGCTAATCATAACATGGAATAATTATTGTAAAATAAATATAAAAAGTATTCTAAAGGCTACTTTTAAATGCAGTAGGAGGATTAGTCCAGGTGATTGTAATTTCATTTCATCAGTAACTGGGTTACAGTAACAAAACCATTGCTTTGAAATAAAAAAATTTCGGGAATAGAAAATGAGCTTATTTTGTTACTTTGGAATATAGGATATTGAGAAGCTATTTAAGACCAGTCAAGCCAGCAATAAATTCCTATGTTTCAAAAAAAGTGAAATAAGGTTAAATTATTTAAAAAGTATTCTATATTTTAAGTAGAATTTACACTAACATGATAATAGAAAAATGGCTTATATTTACAATGCTTAAGAGGTCACAAAACATTTTCATATAATGTTCTTGCATCATAGTCATATAATTTTGAAAAATGAACAGAGATATCTTTTATAGATGAATAAAAGAAATCTCAATAAATAGAAAATGCCTTAACAAAGGTCATATACTCAACTAGGGCAAAAGCTTGGTATTTAGTCTAGGATCTTGACCATTTGAGCATATTTTGTTGTTCTTTTAGACAGACATCGTATATGCTCGATTCAAATGTAATTAAATTTAATGTGATGCATTTAATGACAACAAATAAGAGCTACTTAATTATAAATTATTGACCATTTAAAATTATTATCTAAAGAATATTGATATTTTACTTGTATTAATATTACTGAATTTACCTTTATTATAGTGTTATATGATGGTAAATTAAGAAGCTAGATAATTAGTATCTCCTGATAAATAGTAGTATCCCTTCACTAGTTCTTCAACATATTCACTCACATTACACAGTTCATTAGTGGAAAAAAAATTCTCTTAGATGATATAGCATCCAGATGGGGTATAAAAAGCTGTACCAGACAATTTTTTTAAATCTCAAGTTCAAAACTCTTATTGTTATCTATAGAGGAATCATCTAGATTGGGAATGAAGAGTGATTTTTATGTAACATTCAGTTCATGCCGCTAATAGTTTTTGTTGTTCTTTTGTCTATCTCTTTTTGAATTTGTGGGAAGCCATTTTGTAGTGTCTCCTCTTCCTTCATAAATGACTCTGTTTGCTTCCAAATATGCCATTCTCTGGGTCTAGTTCAGACCTTTTACGAGAGTTGTCAACCATTCAGTTTCTTCAAATATTACATCATGAAGGTGAAAGGGGTTTGATGTAACAAATGAATGCCAGTAAAGTTGAAAGTAGCTCTTAAGGTGAAGCAAGAAGATCTTCAGGTGTTTTATCTCAGTGAAAGTGAAAGATTATTACTCAATTACTTTCTCATGAAGTAGCCTCTATATCTTTTTGGCTTTCATTTGTATTTTAAAAGTCAGGCTGGGGATTCAAGATGGTGGACTCGAGGAAGGTGACATTTCCAGTGCTCCATTGCCACATCTATAAGAAAGCTACTCTTTTGAGACCTACAGGGAAAATGAAATCCTCAAGATCTAACACAATTATATATGTTGTGTGATATGCTAACCATCACCAACCAGAAAACTAGTGGAGAAAAATAATAAAAAAAAACTCATTTGGATAAAATATTTAAGAAATTCATAACACACTGATATCCCAGAAAAGTTTTCCAAGAGAAGGTTGTGTCCTAAAATGCTCTCAAAGAATGGAAGAGATATTCATTCCAATAGATGCATAAGAACCAGAACAGCAATACAAGAAATATGGAAAAACAAGGTAACATTATCCTTCCTTAAATTCATATGTTATCAGCACCTGACTCCAAAGATAATGGAGAAAATACCAATAAAGAATTCAAAAAATATATAAAATAATGGATGAATTGCATGAAAACAACTGAATTAATTAAGGAAGTCAGTATAGGGTATTAATGAGAAATACAATAAGGAGGTAGAGATATTGATAAAGAAACAAATTGAGATCTTGAAAATTAAAAGCAGAATAAAGCAAACAAATGTTCAGTTGAAGGTCTCACTAGTGGAATAGAACATGTTAAAGACAGAATCTCAGAGCTAGAAGGCAGTCTTAAACGTTCAGGCAATATCAATGAAAGAATAAAATTAACCATGATTAGAATATGTATGAATTCGGGGACAACATTAAGATAACTAAATTAAAGAATCATTGGAATTGGAGATGGTTGTGAAATTAGGCTAATAGCATGGGTAACTTCTTCAGGAAAATAAAAACAGAAAAATTTTCAAACCTTGAAAATGAGATGGACATTCAGGTACAGGAGGTATTCAAACCCTAAATAGACAAGATTAAAAAAAAATCTCTCTGTGAAACAATGAAAATGCCTAACATACCAAACAAGGATATAACTTTTAAAATGAAAACATCAAATCACACAAATCACATTTAGAGGCAAGCCAATCCAAATTACTTCCAATTTCTAAAATGGAGGAGGAAAATAATTGTCCACCAACATTGCTATATCCAATGAGTCTATCCTTCAGAATTGAAAAGGCAAGGAAAATATTTCAAGATAAGCAGAAACAAAGAATTTATGAGTACTCACCTGGCACTACAGAAAAAAAATTAAGAAATATTCTACACAGAAGAAATCAAAAACAAATTCCATGCTGAAGTGGTGGCACATGCCTGTAATTCCAGTGAGTCAGGAGGCTGAGGCAGGAGGATTGCAAGTTCAAAGCCAGCCCTAGCAACTTAATAAAGCCCTAAGCAATTTGGTGAGACCCTGTCTTTAAATAAAATATAAAAAGGGCTGGGGATGTGGCTCAGTGGTTAAGTGCCTCTAGGTTCAAAAATATGCAAATTACCATCAGGACTTTAATACACACTTGCAACCTCTTCCCAGGACAAAATCCTCTAGGTTCAAAAATACCCTGGTACAAAAATAAAATAAAATAAACAAATTCTGAAGCTCACAAATTGACAAATCTCTTTTTTTTTATTGTTGGTCGTTCAAAACATTACATAGTTCTTAATACATCATATTTCACAATTTGATTCAAGTGGGTTATGAACTCCCAATTTTACCCCGTATACAGATTGCTGTATCACATCAGTTACCCTTCCATTGATTGACAAATTGCCTTTCTAGTGTCTGATGTATTCTGCTATCTGTCCTATTCTCTACTATCCCCCCTCCCCTCCCCTCCCCTTCCCTCCCCTCCCCTCCCCTCCCCTCCCCTTTTCTCTCTCTACCCCTTCTACTGTAAATCATTTCTTCGACAAATCTCTTTAGAAGGATAGTTGGAAGGATAGCAACAGGAACAAATTAAACATTAGGATAAATTTAAATGACAGTGATTTTAAATATCTCTCATAATAACATTGAAAATAAATGGTTACAGTTCTCCCACTTAAAAATATAGACTGGCCAAAAATATTAAAAACAAGATCCAACTGGAGGCATCAAAATATCTGACTTAAAATTATTGCAGAGCCTTAGTAACAAAAACTGCATGGTACTGGCATAAAAACAGACACATAGACCAATGGTACAGAATGGAAGACACACAGAGACAAATCTACACAAAGTCATCTAACTCTTGAGAAAAGTGCCAAAAATATATATTGGAAGAAAAACAACCTTTTTAAACAAATAGTGATGGAAAAAAATTGTTATTCATATGTTGAAGAACGAAAATAGTCCTAGTACAAAAATCAGCTTAGAATGGATCAAAGACCTAAAAATTAGGCCAGAAAATATGCAAATCCTAGAAGAAAATGTAGGGTCAACACAGCAGCACTTAGGCACAGGCAACAACTTTCTCAACAGAATGCCTAAACCTCACTAAATAATGCCAAAATTAATAAGTAGGATGGTGTCAAATTAAAAAGCTTCTGCTAGCAAAGGAAGCAAATAAAAAAAATGTAAAAAGAACCTACAGAATTGGAGAAAATCTTCGCTGGCTACTCTTCTGACAGAGGATTAATATATAGAATAAAAAATAAAAAAGTCAAATAACCAAAAAAGTCAAATAACCCAATTAATAAATGGGCAAATTAATTAAGTACACTTCTCTAAAGAAGAAATACAAATGATGAACCAATACATGAAAAAAGTTAAATAGCATTAGCAATTAGAAAAACACAAATGAAAACTATATTGAAAATTGCAGTAATCAAGAATACAGGTAATAATAAATGCTAGAAAAAGGAACACTTTCACTGTTGGTGAAATTGTAAATTACTACAACCTCTATGGAAGTCACTATAGAGTTTTCTCAAAAGACTAGACATGGAACTATCATATGATCCAGCAATAGCACTTGTCCATGTTTATCCTAAAAAAATTAAAGTCATTATACTATAGTAATTCAGGCATAATCATGTTTATAGTAGCTGAATTCAGAAGAGCCAAACTATAGAGTAAGCTTAGGTGTCCGTCAACACATGATTGGATAAAGGAAATACACACACACACACACACACACACACACACACAATGGAGTTTTATTCAGTCATAAAGAAAAATGAAATTCTGTAATTTGCAAGAAAATGAATGGAACTAAAGACCATTACATTAAGTGAAATAAGCCAAATTTTGAAAGTCGATTGTCTTGTGTGTAAAAAGTAGACAGAAATAAGAAAAAGAAAGGTGGGCTTTGGGGATTTCATTCAAATCAAAGAGAGTTTAATAGAATACAGGGACCAGGGGTGCTAGGAAGTAATATTTGCCAAATTTTACTGTTATATTATGTGCATTTATGGATATTCAACAACAAATCACATCATTATGTATAACTATAATGCACCAATAAAAAATGTGGATAAAATAAACAGACTCACCTTACAGACAAAGATATACACAAAAGCTAAAAGTAAAAGAGTGGAAATTAAAATATTAAACAAATGGAGACCTTAAATGAGCAGGAGTAGCTACATTTTATCAGAAAAAGCAGACTTCAAACCAAAATTCATAAGAGAAGAGAAAGAAGGACACTTCATATTGTTAAAAGAGAAATCCAACAAGAAAATATAATGATAGAAAATACTTATTCCACAAACACTGGCATACCTGATTACAAAAATTAGACATTACTCAACTTAAAGAATCAGGTAGACCCCAGACCCCAGTACAATAATACTGGGTTATATCGACATACCTCTTGCATCAATAGATAAGTCAGGTCATCCAGACATAAACTCAGTAATGACAACTTAGAGCTAAAAATATAAATCAAATGGACTTAACAAAAGTTTATAGAAAATTTAATTAAACAGAGGCCAAGTTCATCTTATTCTTGGCTGTTTATGTAGACATCTCCAAATATACCATATTTTAGAACACAAAACAAACTTACCTATGCAAATAAATCAGAGGGAGACAGAAGCGAGGTGCAGAGGCAGAATGGCTAGATGGATAAATGGTTGCTCATCTGAGTTGCTAGCTTTATTTATATCAATAGGTTATATTTGGTCACAATATAAGATGTTTTGCTTATGATTAGACATGTGATCTGGCACACTGCAAAATATTTCAACCATGGGAAACAGGGCTCCTTTTACCCCTTGGGAGTTTGCTCACTGGAGGAATGCTGCCTTATGCATTTCCATGGTCAGAACCTCTGCATACTTAGTAAAAAATAATTGAAATAAAATAATTTATTGTATCTGATCTGATCATAATAAAATGAAATTAGGCATCACACACACACACACACACACACACACACACAGAGAGAGAGAGAGAGAGAGAGAGAGAGAGCCTCCAAAAACTGTATAAATACATACAGATGAAACAAGGCTTGTTTGAATGATGAATGAGTGATAGAAGAAATCATGAGGGAAATTTAAAATTTTTTAGAACAAAATGAGAATAGTGATACAACAAATCAGAACTTCTGAGACACTGTGAAGGCAGTTCTAAGAAGAAAGTCTGTAGAGTAACTATATAAGAAAATCACTATGATCCCAAATGAACACCTAAGGAAACATCTCAAGCCCATTTGGTAAACAAGAACAAGCCAATTCCAAAACTAATATGAGGAAGGATATAATTCAAATCAAAGCTGAAATAAATGTATAAACAATAAAATGATTGATAAAATAGTTAATTCTCTGAAAAATGAAAAGAGATCAATAAATCCTCAGCCAATGTAACCAAAAATAAAAAAGTGAAAACACACAAATTAATACAATTAGAGATGAAAAAGGAAAAAAGCGACCATCAACATCAAATAAATCCACAGGGTCATTAAGGACTATTATTCAACTGGAAAACCTAGAAAAAAAATGAAAATAATTTCTAACTATACATGGCCTTCAAAATTGACTCAAGAGGAATTAAAAAACTGAAACAGATCAATAAATAGCAATGTGATAAAAGCAACAATGAGAATCCTGACAAAAACAGCAACAAAAAGCCTAGAACCAATGGATTTTTAGACTTTTAAAGAATAATTATTATCAATGCACCTTAAATTATTCCAGGAAATAGAAAGTGGTAGAACATTTCCAAATTAATTCCACAAAACCAGGATCACCCCAATCTCTAAACCAAATAAGGACAGAGCAAGGAGAGAAGTGTACAGACCAATATCCTTGATGAACTTAGGCGCACAATTCCTTAGTAAAATATTAACAAATTATATTCAACAACATATTAAGAAAATTATACATCATGACCAAGTTGTTTTTTCCCAGGGACACAAGGATGTTTTAACATACACAAATCACATATTCATCTCAATAAATGAAGAGAAAGTCTTTGAATAAATTCAGCATCCATTCATAATAAAAACATGGAAGACTAGTGATAGAAGAAACCCATTTCAACATCATAAAGAGTAAATTAAGTCAGCCAAAGTGCAGTGAAAAATTAGGAGGCAGTGAGAGTTGAGATTAACATACGTACTACGTGAGCATAGGTGTTGAAGCTAAGATATATCAATTAAACAGTACTTAATATGAAAGAGATAGCTACACACTAAAGAACACTCTCATAAAAGAAGGAAATGCTTAAATACATCAACTCAGCAAATGTGTGAATACAAGCCCCCTGAAAACATGAGAAAAGAGGCAAACAAGTGTCCTCCCAAATTAATAATCCCCCAACAACAGCAACAACTAAAAATAAGGTATTGAAGGTTATGAAATTTCAGAGAAAGATTAAAAGCAATTGATTATTAAAATGATTCATGAACTCTAAAAAGATCTAAGAAATAAATATAGAAAGCCAATACCAATGTTAAAAGTCCATTTCAATAAATAGAGACTCTTAAAAAATATAAACAGAACTCTGGTAATGAATGACAGGATGAATCGACTTCACTAAAAAGTTAAACAGATTAAATTATTTAAAAACAATACTTCAACTCTCAAAGATGGTGTTTATAAACTTGAGCACTCAGTATGAAACAAAGAAAACAGAAAGAAAAGACCATGAGCAGAAAATATATAAATATTCTGGAATAACATCAAGAGCCCAAACTTAACAGACATTGGGGCAGAAGAGGGCATGGATATAGAGACTAATGGCATTAAGATCTTTTTAAGTGAAATAATAGCAGAAAAAATTTTCAACCCTTAGGAATGATGTTGACATCACATTACAGAATGCATATAAAATCCCAAATGGAAAAGATAAAAAGGAAACTCTCTAATATAATCAAAATGATTAACATAGAGAACAAGAATAGAATATTCAAAATCACAAGAGAAACATATGAGATCACATTAAGCTGTAAACCAATAAGGCTTACTTTTGAATTTTCACTTTGGAATCGGAAATTCAGGAGAATTTAGAATTAATTAATTCAAGCTCTGAAAGAAAATAATTGCCAACAAAGATTGACATACCTGGCAAAGCTGTCATTGAGGCTCAAAATGGAAAGAAAATCTTTCAATAATAAGATGAAATTAAAAGATTTCAGGATCACTAACCGATCAGTGAAGAAAATACATAAAGAAATACTACATTGCAAAAACTCAAAATTAAACCCAGAGCTTTTTAATGAATGAAGCATACTAGAATAGCAGTTAAGTAAATGGAAATTAAGACCAAGTATAAAAAATAAAGCAAAATGGCAAGAAAAAGTGAACTTTTTTTATAACAATTCTAAATGTAAATATTTGCAACTTTTCAATTAAGACATAAACTGGAAAAGTGTATAAAAAAAAAAGACCCAATTATGTGCTATTTTCAAAAGACTCATCTTATAAAGACATCCAAAGCCTGAAAATGAAAGGATGAAAAAAGATGTTCCATAGAAGTGGAGTCCATAAACAAACAAGAAGTAACTTTTTAAAAAATTTCTAACAAAGCAAAAAGTAATTGGAAGTAAGGTCACTACATACTGGCAAGGAGAATGATCAAACAAGAAGATATAATTTATGGCCCTATGTAAGTATACCTAATTACACAAAATGTTTCTTGAGTTTAAGTTCCA
Source organism: Urocitellus parryii (assembly GCF_045843805.1). Lineage (NCBI taxonomy): Eukaryota > Metazoa > Chordata > Mammalia > Rodentia > Sciuridae > Urocitellus > Urocitellus parryii. The sequence goes on from NC_135538.1 coordinate 97,083,635, forward strand.
GATAGTCCCCGGTACACTAACACTGGGTGATTTAACTACACCCTTCTCACCAATAGACAGTTTATGCAGACATAAAATCAATAAAGATACACCTGACCTAAATAATACTATATATCAAATGGACCTAACAGATATCTATTGAATATTTTATCCATCAAGAGCTGACTTAACTTTATTCACTGCAGTATATGGGACATTTTTCAAGACATACCATATTTTAGGTCACAAAATAACTTTTAGTAGAAACAAATGATATGTATTCTCTATGTCTTATCAAATCATAATTGAATTAAATTAGAAATTGATAGCAACAAAAATCATAAAAAAACATAAAACTATGGACATTGTGTTTTAAATGATAAATGGATCATAGAAGAATTGAGAGGAGAAATTTAAGAATTCTTAGAATCAAATAAAAATCATGATAAAATGTATCAAACCTTTGGGACATTATAAAGGTGGTTCTAAAATGAAAGTTTATAACATTTATGCCTGCATTTTTAAAAAATAATGCCAAATAAACAATCTAATGCTACATACCAAGCCCCTATTAACTCATCAAAAGAGAAGCCACAAGTCAACAAAATTAGAGCTGAAAAAGGAAATACAACTGGAGATATTTCTGCAATCCAGGGAATAGTTAGGAACTATTTTGAAAACTTACATTCTAGTATATTGGAAAATCTAGAAGATATTGATATATTTCTAGAAAAATACAACCTACATCAATTAAACCAAGAGATTATAGAAAATCTAAGCAAACCAATACAAATCAATGAGATTGAATCAGAAATATAAAGATTTCCAACAAATAAAACTCAGGGCCAATGAATTCTCAGCTAATTTCTGAAAGATCTTTTTTTAAAATGATAATACTCTTTAAATTATTTCATACAATAAAAAGTTGGGGAAAATTCCTGAATTCATTCTATAAAGCCAATATCACACTGATACTAAATCCAGATAAGTACATATTAAGGAAACAAACAAACAAAACAAACTACATATCAAAATCCCAAATGCAAAATTCCTGCATTTGTCAGCATTCCATCACTGTGACCAAAATACTTGACAAAAACAACATATAGGAGAGAAGGTTTTGGCTTATCGTTTCAGAGGTTCAGTCCATGGTTGGCAGACTCCATTGCTCTGGGCCCTCTTTTTGGCAAAAACTCATTTCAAAAAACTGTGGCACTGGAGTGCTGCTTTGTTCACGGTGACTGGGAAGTAGAGAGAGGAAAGCTCCAAGATGAACACTTTCAGGGCATGCCCTCAGTGACCCACTTCCTCCAGTCACAGCTTACCTATATATAGTTGCCACACAGTTCATCCACTCAAACTAGGATGGACTGATGAGCTTATATCTCATATGCAATCATTTCACCTCTGAATATTTCTGCCTCAACCAGGAGATTTGTGGGGACTTTTATATTCAAACTATAGAAAACACTGAATAAAATATTAACAATCCACATTCAAAAGCACATTAAGAAATTACATACCATGATCGAGTCGAATTAATCCCATCAATACAATGTTGGTTCAACACATATAAATCAATAAGTGTACTTAATTGAATTAATACAATCAAGCACAAAAATCACATTATCAAATCAATTTATATAGAAATAGCCTTCAACAAAATCCCAAACACATTCACGATTAAAAAACAAAACAAAACAAAATAGAAAACTAAACAACTGAAGAAAGAAATAATAGGAACTTTCTTCAACATCATAATTTCTATATATGGCAAACCCAAAGTCAACATCATACTGACTGAACAGAGAAAAACTGAACTCATTTGCTCTGAAATTAGTAAAAAGACAAGTATATCCCCTCTCACTCTCCTTATTTAATATAGTTCTTCAAGTTGTAATCAGGAAAAGAATAAAATTAAGGGAATAAAAATAGGAAAATATGAAGTTAAACTATCTGTTTGCTGATGACTTGATACATACATGGAAGATGCCAAAAATTCCACCAGAATACTTTTAGACTGGATATGCAAATCCAACAAAGTTGCAGGATACAATATTAGTATACACAAATTAATAGTTTTTCTATATTCCAATAATGAACCACTGAGAAATAAATTAAGAAAACCATAACCTTCAAAATAGTCTCAAAAATAAAATTAAATAAAATACCAGGGTATAAGTTGAACCTAGGAAGTGAAAGATCACTATAATGTAAATTATAGAACACTGAAGAAAGAAATTGAAGGGGACCTTACAAGATGAAAAGACCTCCTATGTTCATGGATAGCAGAATTAATATTGTTAAACTGACCATATTGCCAAAAGCATTATACAAATTCAATTTAATCCCCTTCAAATACCAATGACATTCTTCAAAAAAACTAGATAAAAGAACATTTCTAAAAATCATATAGAAGAATTAAAGACCCAGATAACCAAAGCAATCCAGAACAATAAGAGCAAGGTTAGAGGTATCACAATACCCAATATCAGCTATGGTGACAAAACAACATGGTATTGGCATAAAAACAGATATGAAGACCAATGGAATAGAAGACACAGAGACAAATGCACATACAAAGAATAATCTGATCCTTGAAAAGGCGTCAAAGATGTAGGTTAGAGGAAAGCAGGCCCTTTTAACTTATGATGCTGGGAAATCTGGATATCCATATGTAGAAGAATGAAATTTGACCCCTGTTTCTCATCCTGCACAACAATCAGTGCCAAGTGGGTCCAAGACTTAGGAATGTGATCAGAAACGATGAAATTTCTAGAAGAAAATATAAGGGCCACACTTCGACATTTTGATGCAGACACCATCTTCCTCCCAAAGCTCAAGAAATAAAACCAAAGTTAACAAGTAGGATGGCATAAAATTTAAAATTTTCACACCACAAAGGAAATAAATAAAAAATATTTTAAAAGAGCCTACAGAACTCGAGAATATCTTTTCAGCTACTCTTTTGACTGGGTATTAATAGCCAGAATATATAAAGAACCCAAACTTATTACCAAAATATCTAATAACCCAATCAATCAATCAATCAATGGACAAAATATTTAAAGACACATTTATCAAAAGAATAAATCCAAATAGGTTAAGTATATGAAACAATCTTCATAATCCTTAACAATAAAGATGATATAAATCAAAACTACACTGAGATTTACATTTTACTACAATTCAAATGTAAATTATCAGTAATACAAATAATAATAAATACTTCTGAGATTGTAGGGGAAAAGATACACTCATACAATGTTGATGGAACTGCGAATTATTACAACCACTTTGGAAAAAAGTATAGAGATTCTTTAAAAGACTAGGAATGGAACCACCATCGAAAAGATGTAAAATCAGTCAATTATGTGGATACATACATACCAATGTTTATAGCAGTGCCATTATTCACAATAGCCAAGTTATATAACCAGCCAAGCATTCCTAAATATACGAATGGATAAACAAAATGTGACACACACACACACACACACACACACACACACACACACACAATGGAGTTTTACTCAGACATAAAGAAAAGTGAAATTTTGCCATTTACAGGTAAATACATAAAATTGGAGAATGTGAGGCTAAATGAAATAAGCCAGACTCAAAAGTCAAAGGTCAGATGTTTTCTCTCACATGCAGAAGATAGAGAGTATGGTGGGGGTTTAAAAAAAAGTGGGGGAAGATGTCAGGAAAATAAATGAAAGATCAATAGGGTACAAGAAGGCGACCAAAAGGGAGGAGTGAGGGAAGAGCATGGACATGTACTGGGGAATGAAATATACTATTTTTTTTATGTCTGTGTACAAATATAACACAATGAATCCTATAATTATAAATAATTATAATATACTACTAACAATAAAAATGACAATAACAAATACTAGAAGGGAGATAGGAGTAGAATAGGCAGAAAGGGGAAGAAGAAGGAGTGTGTGGGGAATGTGATTGAACAGATTATTTTGTGTGCATGTACAAATGTCCCATAATGATCCCATTATTATATATAATGTATCAATTAACAAATAAAAATTACGTAAAAAATACATAAATAAAATATATTATCAACATCTTCTTTTATATTGCTTTCACAGGGAAGCATCCTGACTTCTGTACTGAAGATATTTTACAGACACAGTTCATTTTTATAGAGCTATGTTTCTCAAAGGTGATGAGAAAACCACTCAGACAGTGGCTATATGTTGAGTGATTTGTGCTTGTTGAAATATATTGCTCACAGGTGGGAATGTAGCTCAATGATGGAGTGCTTGCCTAGCATGTCTGAGGCCCTAGTTTCAATCCCTGGCACCTCAAAAAGAAGAAAGAAAAAATACAGTAACCTAGGCATCATCCCCAGGCTGAATGAATCAAAATTCATAAAAAGCATCTGCATATTCACAATGTCCAACTTGTGTGCATTGACCTGAGAGATCCTCTTCTGCCTCTAGCAAATATAAATATAGTGAATATCAATAGGTAAAGATTGTTATTCCTATAATTTAAGGATATTACATTAGATTTTCTCAATATATTCCAAGTGTACAAAAATTCATCTAATTTTCCATGTTAATAAATTCAAGTAAGAAATTGATTTTTATATGAGGAGTTACAACCATTTTACTTTCAGGTGATAAAATCTTTAGTAATGAAGTGAACAAAAATAGTGTATTGATTACTGTGGCAGAAATCTGCCTAATGAATAAAAATTCTTATTTAGTAAATTTCTGTTATAAATGGGCTAATATGTGTACCTTATTCATATTTGACTGGGATAAAAGGTCAACTAAAAGGGAAGCTTCATTAAAAGTTAATGATTTGTGCCAATCTTTTTTAGACAAGGTAATAAATAACTTGGTCTAAACAACTACTTTTATTTTACATGAAAAATGATCCAGTGCTTTTAAATGTATGCAATTCTAGATGCTCAATAATGAAGTTGTTAAATTATTGAATGCCTTTCTTTCAATTACATAATATATTTGATATTCAACTTCAGCCTTTTTAGTAAAATCACTAATAAATATTTATTTTATAAGCAAATGTACAAAGGTATACTTTTTAATGAGTTTAAAATACCATTCAAATATCTAGACTTCTAGTTAACATTCTCCTGTAAACAATACCATTGACCTGGATTTTTTTTATACTTTGAAAACATGTTTAGTAACTGCTTTTGTAAAATTCATGTAACATCTCATTCTAAATCTTTTTATTATAATTTGAGGATTCCATAATAATATTTGTATATTTACTTCAAACAGGTATACTTGATATTTAATTTATTTAATTATACTTGATATTTAATTTATCAAGTATTTGTGGGATATTAGAGTTAGTAAGAAATTTGACATTGCTAACAATATATAAATCAGCCATTTTTTTTGTTTATTAATTTTTGTATTATTAAACCTCTGCCTATATTTCCTAAAAATAGCTATTCCCAAAAATCCATAGAAAATGATGAGGCAAAGTAAAAATGTCTAAAATAACACATGAAGATATCGAGAAGCAGGTAAAATAAACACAGAAGATAAACTATACAAACCAGGAATGAAGTTGTCTAATTTGTTTTTGTATATTCTTACAGGAAATACATTAAATAATTTCCCCTAAGTTCTAATAAGTTAAGGATTTAAAGAAAAATCAGATACAGAATTTATAACCGTATACTTAATGGTGAGATGTAAGAATATGTAGAAGTGAGACTTGAGAGAATTTTCTCACACAACAGCTTTTAACAGCAGGAACAATCTAATATTTTTCTCATAAAGTACCTCAATATAGAGCAATACTCTAAAGAGAAATGTATTTGTTTTACTTTACAAAGAGTCAAATGATATGATTTTGTAATAAACTTTCATCTATTTAGCAAATAAAAATATAGAATTTACAGTTCAATTTAAATTTCAGATAGAAAATAAGATATTTTTAATATATGTTTATCTCAAATACTGGTATTGATTTGATTCACTTGAACATTGATTGAATGACTGATGGACTGAATGGCCTTCATTGCATCCTTTATATAAATTACTGCTTTTAGATGAGTTTTTGGTGATCATGGACATATGATCTGTTCAGTCCTATAGCTCTCCAAGTTTGTTTAACACTTTGCTATAGCCATCTTAAAGTTCTTAACAATTCTTGGAAAAGACACTTACCGTGTTTTCATTTTTTAATGGGACTTACAAATGCTATTAAGTTATCTAGTGACAGTGAATTGAGGCTATAGTTCTTGAACTGCAGCTCTTTTAAGTTGCTTGTTAAGTGAAGTACCAAACTGCATCCACAGTTAATGAATCTTCAGGAAGATTTTCAGTCTTCATAGGAAATTGCCAGCTTGAGAAAGACTACTAGCTGAATGAAGAGCTTTTCCAAATACATATGGAGGTTGGGCCAGGAATTATCACAAAGCCAAAAGAAAGAAGGAAAAGAAGTGATTTTTGGAAAACAAATTTAAACAGAGGAATTGTTACCAAAATTTTGATCCTTGTCCCAGATGCCAATCTAATAAGAGGATATTATAGTTTTGAGAACAAGGGAAAAGATGTTTCATTGCTTTGCTAGCAAAGCAGACACACAGGGAACTCCTATATCAGAGGCTGTGATTCTGCTCAACAGGGGGAACAAGGGGTTTTTAAAGAAGTGATTCAAAGGCTGCATTTCAAGTGTTCTCTGGAGTTGTAATTTCACTTGTTAATTTGGGAGATAGTCATTTCTGGTATCTTCTGTTGCCATCCACAAAGTTTGAATAACTTCCTTCTTTGGTGCGTTTGTGCTCAAGAGCAGATAATTCTTCCTAGGATGGGGAAGAAAGGTACTTCTGTTTCCCCTGAGACTAGTGGGGAGAGGAGAGAGGAAGAAAAAGAAGCATGTCCTTTTAAAAATAAATCACACTGGCAGTGCAGCAAGGGCTGTTTTCAATAAAGCATAAAGTGGACCACTGTTACAAAATTAAGAGAGGAATAGAAGTCACATGCAAATTTCACAGAAATATTCCTACTTTGAGAAATCTATTTCTAACATTCCCAGATTAAAAGAACTACTTTAAAACTATGCTGTTTCCTCCAGACAATTTCCATCATTTTTTAACTTCCCTGATGTTCTCTACCTTGTTAACAAATTGCTTTTCCTTCTCCAGCTTCTTAAAGTGAGTGTTCCTAGTGCCCAGATATTAGCCCTGTGCTATGGTAATAGTAAGTCTCTGCCTGAGAGAATCCATTCCCACCATTCTAGTCCTTATTAGAATGTACAATAAGACAGAGCCATCCAAGCATGTTTTTCCTTTTTATCCCTCACACAAAGCACTGTGCCTGGCTGAGTGCAGTGGCACACACCTGTAATCCCAACGGTTTTTAACACTGAGGCAGGAGGATTCCAGTTCAAAGTTCAAAGTTCACTCAGCAAAAAGTGATACACTAAACAATTCAGCAATGTCTAAATAAAAAAAAAAAATAGATCAGGGGATGTGGCTCAGTGGTCGAGTGTCCTGAAATTCAACCCTGCCATACACACAAAGCACTGTGCCTTTGCATATGGCTGTACTGAATAAAATTGTTGAGTAAATGGATATACTCCAACTGTTTCTACTAATATGCATAAGTGTTGAATTTTAGTTCTCTAGCCCTGATCTCTCTAAAATCTTCAAAAATGGGTTTCTAAACATTTATAGGATATATTTAAATGAGCATCCAACCATCTCTTCAAACTTAAAATATCTTCAATTAACTTTGGGAATTCTACCAATAATTTTTACAGTTCCCTAAAGAAAACTTGATTTTCCCTCGATTTCTCTCCCTTTCTGGCTACTTGAAGTCAGAGAAAAGCCTAGGGAGACAAACATGAATAAAACAATTAAAATTCAATATGATAAATTTAATTCTGGGAATATTTTCAAAATATTAGAGAAATAGAATAAATAATTGTTTTCTAGGCACAAAAGGGCAGAAAGTTACTTTTAGGAAATTGATCTCAATAACTCAATTCATGAGGTATAAAACTATTTTTTTCCAGTTATAAGGAGGAAATCAGTGACCATAAGAATGAGTGATTATGGGGGGATGAGCAGAGAGTGATGGGGCACATTTGGGACTGACATGAGGCTGTAATACTATTTTGAGTTTTCATTTTTTTATAGTTCTGGCTAATTTAAAATAACCACTTTTTTCTTGATTATAAAAGCAATGCACATTCCTCATAAGAGGCTCCATTATCTGGCAGATGGACTCACAGCATCCTCCTTCCTTGTCTCAGTTGTCTTTGAACAAGATAACCCCAATCCTTTCTATAAAACATTTCATGATTGACCTTGCTGAAAGTCATTCTTTGTGTCTGTCTCTGGTTTAATTTTACAGATAGGGTAGATGCTATGGGAGAACCAGATTGACCTTAGCTAAGGTCTTGATTCACAGTCCTGCTGCTTTACTAAACTGTCAATGCCCATAGAATTTGCCACCAAAGTTTCTGCTAAATTGATGTAAAGAGGGGCTTGGTGTTACTACAAATTTTAGAAAATCCCTCTGGTTATGTTAATATGCAAAGCATCTGAAAAGAATTCCTGAATATTTAACTGACAGTTCCTTCTTGCCTCAGAAACAACAGATCATTTTTTTTCAAGAAGCAGACTATTTTTAGACAAATTCTATAAAATATTTTCTTCCTAAAAGTTAAAATTGGCCTTTTACACACAGAACAACTTCTACTCTGTGGCATTAGAATCAGTCTACATTTTTGTTTGATTTTTTTTTCACATGATAATCTATTAATTACTTGAACATTTGCTAATATAGTCTCCCTGAGTATTTGTTTCCTGTACATATGGAATTTTAAAAAAAAAGTAGAACTGTCTTGTTTTTAGCCTAGCACATCTCTGGGTTGAGACTGAGCCTGAAACATTCCACAGCTCTGACAAATTTACATTTCTAAATGCCTTACATTACTGAAAGGCATGGATTGCAAACAGACTCAGATAGTTTTGGATCACGCTACAAGTCAGAAAATGTATTTTTAAAAATTTATTTATTTATTTTTTAATTAAATACAGAAACATTTGGCCTATATAAAAGTGACTGAAATGTTTTCCAATTGGAATTATTGGTTTTTTTTTTCACTTTACATGAGTATTTGAAGTAAAAATACAGAGTAGAACTACTATAATATACTACACTGTAAGCTAGTGTAGTAAATATGAAATACAACATTTGTGCTATATATTATCATGTAAGTACTACAAATACTTGTCTATTTTGGGACACTATTTTTATGTTAGCTGGATTCAATTGCAATTACTATAGGAACATTAAAAAATCCTCAGTTATCAAACAACATATATTAACATTTTCTTTGATAATGCCAACCCTTCCCACCAACCTTTTGATAGGTTTTCTAGTTTAGTAATTACATGTTCAGTCATATGTGGACATGCCCCTTACTTTAAGAATGAAGAATAGAAAGGGTCTCAGTTATCTGAGTGTGAAAAGTCTGACTACTTATTCTAGATCTTCAATAACCTGTTTAAAATGCCAGAGCTGAGTAGAGCCCTATGAACTACAATCACAGTCCTCTTCTGATTTACAGTAGCTGCATTGATCATAACACAACTTGTTCTCAATTATCTGCACAAAAAAGCCAAAGGGATGTCAAATATTCAATACTATATATGATCAGCTACCAATTTATCTTTCTTTATTACACATGTCTCCATAAAACAGATTGCTTATTAGATCAGTATACCAGTATCTTTTTAAATGAAGGCTAATTCTTTATTTTTATTTTTTAAAATTTTTAAAATTTGTTCTAATTAGTTATACATGACAGTAGAACACATTTTGACACATTTAACACACATGGAGTTCATAAATGAAGGATATTTCTGCCGGTATACTAGACCATTTCCTCTTTCATGGTACAAAGAAGCCTCTGTTTAATCACAGAATCTTTTTTTCTTCCTACATAAATAATCTTCTCAAATATTCAGCACAAGCCCTCCCTGTCTCTTCTATGAAACTTTCCTTGAATGCTAAACTTCATAAAAACTTGCACTTTCTTAGGATATATGTTGCCTTTATTTTCTGTAGTGGTAGCATTAGCAGCAAAAAACCAAATAAATAAGTAACAACAACAACAACAGCAATAGTTGTATAATAACAACGATCATTTTACCAAGCACACAACTAGGCTTATTTTTAACCTGCATTAACAGATGAAGAAACTAAGACTTAAATAGGCTCAGCTACTTGCCCAGTATGACTGCACTGGTATGGAGTGAATTCAGGTTTCCTGATCTGTCTGACTCTGTAATACCAGGCCACCTTATCTCTATGATCTTCTTGATCCTGAATACATCCACTGTCATTTAACTCTTTCTTTCTTTCCTTCTTTCTTTCTCTTTCCTTCTTTCTTTCTCTTTCTTTCTTTCTTTCTTCCTTCCTTTCTTTCTCTCTGTCTCTTTTTCTTTATTTATTTCTTTTTTCTTTCTGTTATGGTACTTGGGATTGAACCCAGGGTCTCATGCATGCTACCACAGAGCTACATTCCCAGCTCCCAGCTTTTGCTATGTTTGTTAGAGTTCACTTTTAACTTGCAAAGTAGTAATTTAGAGCAATTCATCCTCATAGTAACATATATTAAAATTAACTATATAATCCAAAGACTACTTAAAAACCTAAAAGAACTCTAAGAATGCTGTAACATTTGCTACTAAAGCCAATTTACATGTGTTTGTATTCAAACAGTGTCTCCCTTTCTTTGCTGGAATTTAATCACATCCATTCTAATTAAGGGATTGCAACCAGATTAAGTCTACATCCTTGAGAAAGTGAGAATTGGACACAAATGAGTGTCACATGAGTTGGCATATTTCTCCAGGCTACTTCCTATGGAAGTTTCTACTTCCTATGCAAAGCTCTTTCCAGAGCCTTCTGTGAATGGTTTGGCTTTCTTACCATTATAGTTTCCAAGTGACCCTCATGTCTGCCAATGGCCAATCTATATTGTGCCTCTGTATACCTTGCCCTTTTCATGTAGACTTTGTTCATTAGTCCTTATAAATATAGTCTTTCTGTGCTATTGTGCATTTGGGAATGTACTCTTTTATCAAAGGTATGATTAAGGTATATGTTAGTCACTGTGGCCAAAATACCCTATTGGAACAAATTAGGAGAGTAAAAGTTTATTTTGGGTTCATGATTTTAGAGGTTCAGTGCCCAGTCAACTGACTCCAAGGCAAAAATATCATGGTGGAAAGGTATGGTGGAGGAAAGCTGCTCAGCTCATGGTACCTAGGAAGCAGAGAGTGAAGGAGGAGCAAGGGACAAAAGTTAATCCCTAATGGCATGCCCCCAGTGACCTGCTTCATCCAGCCATGCCCTACTTCTCTGTAGCTACCAGAGAAGTAGGACATGGCTGTAGTTCATTCAAATTATTAGTCCATCAAATGAATTAATCCACTGATGAGGAAACAGTTTTCATTATCCAATCATTTTACCTCTCAACATTATTATACTATATATCATGTTTCTAACACATGAGCTTTACAGGGGACATTTTATACTCAAACTATGATGAGATATTTACTAATGTGTGGTCTGTCTTCGGGCTCCTCATCCTTATTGTGGCAACATGACTGAATTTTATCAGAAGCCAGATGGAGAGAGTGATTAAGCCAAAGAGGAGACCTAGATGTAAGCATTTCTGACACTGTAACAATATTTCTGAATATTTTTGACCTTCTTAAAGAAAATCCTTCTTAAAAATATTTCTGTACTTTTACATCTTCTTCAGTCAAACAAACTGTTTAGCTTTAGTAAGGGCCCAACCATGTTGACTCCAAGTCAAGGCTTTTGATAGTGAGCAAAGAAAGAAAGGAGCCTATCTCAGCAGTATTGAAGATATGAAAGAAGCAGTAGGAAGGCACCAAGGACAGAGTTAGCTAGAGTCTTTGCACTCAGCATTGTGCAAAATGTGCATCAACTTTTCCTCCTCCGATCCCTTGTCAAGTGAGACAAGCTAGAGATACTGATATTAACAATTATATATAAATATTATATTTGAAATTATATGCCTGTCATTTTACCTGTGGTTTCCAAATTATGCTACAGTTATAACCTCGTTTATTTAAAATAGCATATGAATTTTGAGACAAATAATTCACCAATCTGGAGCATTTCTATTAGGCAATGCTATACATATTATTACACACATTTTACCAAAGATAGATTTTGTTGACTTACTCTTTAGACTCACCGAAAGACCACGAAGAATTGAAGAATTAGAACATTTATAGTCATAATGTTACATTTGAAAAAAAAAAGATAGCTCTAAATCTCTTAGTAAGGGAAGAGGGTAAAAAGTCTATACTTAGGGTCAGAGAAGTTCTAGAATGCAATATTATTGCCAAGTATTAATCTAGATATCACAGGTTCCTGTAGTGATCCATTTACCTTATCTTCCAGAATAATATATTTGAGAATATAATTGACACATTGTTACTCCATTTAAACTTTGCATCTTCTTCTTCTTTTTTTTTTTTTTTTTGTATCAGGGATTGAATTTGGGCACTTGACCACTGAGCCACATCCCCAGCCCTATTTTGTATCTTATTTGGAGACAGGGTCTCACTGAATTATTTAGCACCTTGCTGAAGCTGAAGCTGACTTTGAACTTGTCTCAGCCTCCCAAGCAACTAGGATTACAGGTATGTGCCACTGTACCTGGAAACCTTTGCATCATCCAGTTTTACTTCTATTGTTATCAATTACTTTATGGGGAAAGTACTAATTTGGGGGACTAATATTGTTGCTTTCATTTATTATATATGTTTAAAAGAAAAAAAACATTAAAAACTCAGTCCCTCAACTCCATTTAGCTGTTAATTAATATATGTTCATCTTAGGTACATGCGTTTTAGAGCAGTGAATGTATTAATGGAAACTATGTACAACACATATGAGATGCATATGCTTCAGAAACATTCGGCAATGAAGAAAGAAATCTTTTGATTTAAATGACTACCAAATAGCCCTGCCTGCCTGATTCATTATAGATTTCTAGCATGAGTCATATGTACTAAAGCTCAGTTACAACTACATGACATCATGGTATCATATGACTGTGCTGGCAGGTATAGCTTCTTAAGCTCTAATGTCATAATTACCTTTGTTCAAGAAAGATGAATTGGGGCATCAGTGCTTATAGGGGCTTTCAGAAAAAACCTGGAAATACATGAAATATTTTTAAGGTGATGAGAGTCAATCGAATATAAGTTACCTAAGGATAATTCAAAGCTGAGTGGAATATCACTTTATTTTTAAGATGCTGAGATCATGGCAATGGTGTGATCTTTTCAACTCTTGTGCTAGTTTTTTTTTTATTTCTTTTTTTTCATGACTGATAACATTCCAATAAAGAATTACATTGTAGTAACTTTCCATTTGGAAAATACATAAAATTTCAGTGATGCCAGTAGAAGAGGAGAGTTTTGCCCATACTGTATGAGCTCCATAAACACTTCAGTTGATTGATTAATTGATGTTCATGGAAGACAGGGAACATATTTTCTCATGAAATAAAATGCATTTGACTGAAAGGTTTTTCAATTCCTTTATTTACAGCACATGACTGAGGATTTCCTGCAAGATAGATATTTTCAGTGATAATTAAATTAACATTTTAGTAATCATCTTGTCTATTGTATGTAATAACATTTGACTTGATATCTATTTATTTCTTCCTCAATCGCTTTGAACAGTTTTCAGTACCAATGTAACAAAATGATGATATAGATAATCTGAAACAAAAGATAATTTTTGAATATGTATTTTTATATTCATGATTAATTCTGAAACTCAAATTCTGCTCCATTTCAGATCTTCTGGGCAGATCCTTTGCTAGTTGACTGTATTGCTATACATTACTTGGTGTCTAGCATATAGCAGATATTTAAAAATATACATTGAGCAAAAAAATTAATTCACCATAGTTGTAAATAGTCATGCTAACGAGGTCTGTGTTGGCAGAGCAGGAGAGTTATCCAGTCAATTTTATGCAGCTAAGAGAGTCTCTGTAGTTCACTCTGTGCTAGAAACTGAATAGTAAGTATTGGAACTTAACTGCTGTGATTATTTGTATGTTTTGAATATTTTACCTTTAAATTTGCAACTAGAGTTAAGAAAAGTATCAAGATGCTTTTATGTTGCTAAAGACTGTCTGGTTTACAGCACTTTATAGGACTAATTCTCTTCTTAGTTGTATGGGAATTTTCACAGGACAATTTTAGTTTAAATCTTTTGTTGCTTTCACTCACAAAATTTTCTACTTTGAAAGACCTACTCTATGTTGCCCCTGTGTGCGAACCTGAAAGTTACCTATCTTCAGCTCCTAAGGATAAGGGAATTATTGACTAGAAGTAAACTCACATAGTCCAGGCATCACAACCAATATTATTTCTTCATTTCCTTTCCTGTGTTTTGTCTTTGTCAGATACACACTGAGTGCTCCTGAATTACATATGATCCTGTATTCTAGATACAATGAATGATAAGCAAAAGGATAATAAAACAAGGTTATGATATTGGATTGAAAATTTATGAACATATACTTTAACCCTTGAGAAATCAAACTGACCATGTTGGCTTTATTGGTTTGTTGTGAAGCCAAGTTTCAGTCACCTCTAAATTATTTTCTTTGCATCTATCTTATTTATATTTGGAGCGCAAGTGGTTTCTTCCACCCAGGAGAAAAGGAACTCATCACCTAACAGCCATATATTTGGCTGAGAAAGAACTTCAGGTTTGGTCCTGTGCAAGTCATGTTTTCCTAATTAGCCCCCAGACTTCCCACTTTAATACAAGTTTTATAGCACTTCAGTGGTCAATTAATGGATTAATGAGCATTCTATATGACTTTCATGAACAAGGCAGTTTGGAAAGAAGAACAAAGATCTAAAAGAAGAAAATTTTCATTTGTATATAACCCAGTGGTGGAAATAAAATAAACAAACATGGGCCAAACTAAAAGATTGTTCAAAATGATAGTTAAATCCAGGTGCTGTCTGCTTCTCTTTATATTTGTAAAAAATGAGGCTTATAGGTAATAATATTCATGTTACAAATTCTTACACTCAGGTATTTCAGATTTTAGATCTTTGGCCCCGTTACAATGAGTTGCACTGTCCAGACCCTAATGAAATAGTGAGATAGAGATGGTTGAAATGAGGTATCATTGCTGTTATTAGATGAAGGGAGACCTCTATGCTGATGGGAAAGGAACTTTGATTATGAAAGCAATAGAAGAAATAATTCTATTCCTTGGAACAAATAATTTACATAGGAACTGAGAAGAATAAAATCGGTATTTACTACAAGTGAGATGGCTTTAGATAAGAAGTAGAATCTTTCTCAGTCCAAAAGGAAAAGATGAATATAGATACAGTCACAGAAGAATGGTGGCTAGAATTAAGAGAAATTTGATAATGCACCTCTGGATAGACTTTTAAAATATTGGCTGAGATGGATAGAGAATGAGATTGACAGGAGACATGAGAAAGAAGGTCTAGGAAATTATCATGATGTTTTCACTAAGAATTATCAACAGATCTATGAAATAAATGCACAGGAATGGAAAAGACCCACCTGAAGTTTGGCCTGTTATTTCTGAATTCGCTTTAATACTGTTCAGTAGCCAGAGTAAAAGCTGAAGAAGCAAATTTGGGGATGGTGCAAGATTGGGATTGACAGGACAGGCTGAAAGGGCATGAAGGTAGTGAGCTTGGTCTAGTGGAAGCTTTGGAGACTGCCCACAGCCTGCTGCTGCTGGAGAGTCCAGTGTGACTGCTGCTCCCTGCTCACCAGCAAGGCTGATCAAAAGCTGCCAGTGGCATTTCCTCTCTGTCCTAGCCAAGGATAAAAATGAGTAATTTCTTCTCTCCTGAGCATAACAAACTCAGGCTTATTAAGAGTTCATACTTCTTTCATTTAAATTCTCGGCAGCATGATATTTATCTTTTATAAATAAGGTCACAAGAAACGTAAAATAATCTAGCAGAACTCAGTGAGTTTTTTGTACAGAAGAAATCTATCTATTCTATGCCCAAAGGATAAGAATAAACAACAGATCAGTGGTAACACTGATAGAATCCTATGTAGCCTCTAAGAAGGGTTGCTCTTAAGGCACTAATTCCAGAGAACAGCTCATTTCAGGGAAATTTGAGGGGCATGGGATGTTGTTCTAAATTAGAAATGATAAAGTGTTGTGTTTTAATAAAAGAGAAAGACTCAACAAGTTTGACTTTTCAAGGCTTCTATATATACATATATAATATACACACAATGCCATCTTCCTTCACTGAAGGTAGTGACTCAGTGTGATTACAGGGTTTCTATGACGTTGCTTCTGAGTTGCTTCTGAGTTGATCTTTTTCCAGTGGCATCTGCCCTGAAGGTTTCCAATACCACTGTACTTGAAAACGAATGTACATCAGGCCATATGGCAATAAGGAATCTTCTATAGAAAATATCACTAGCAAAAATAAATCTCCACAAAAAAAATACATCTGGCTAGCATCACTATTAAAATAGCAATTTGAACTTCTTCCCAGCTTAGAAAAGGAGAAAAAGAAGAGTATGAACTGATTCATGATACTATCTGTGGACTATTCGAATGTTTATAAATTAGTATACAAATTAAGAGTAAGCAGAGTCAAGAGTGTATGACATATCTTAGTACTTTTATGTTTTAGAGATAAAAGAAAAATTTGAGGGACTTCTTACCTTCCAGTTTAGCCAGTAGAGTTTTCACTGTTCTTTTATGTCTGGAGACAATGTCTTGAAAAAACATCCCACTTGGAACCAGATTTACCTGTATTCAACTCTGATAACTGTGAACTTGGGCACATTATTTAGTTTCTCCTCCCACATTTTTTCTTTAAGGACAAAGTAAGTACAACAACATTTGCACTATTGATTTCATGTAGTTGTTGGAAGAATCAGACAAGGTAATGGGAAAAAAGGGCTCTGAGCCTGCAGTCATTATGCATTATTATCAACCAAAAAAAATGATGGTAACATGTATTTCATAAATGAGTTGATCCAAATAAAGTGATTTCCATTACAAGTAAAATGTTTTGTATATAAACTCCTTGAGCAATCTGAAAGCTAAAGAAATATTGAAGTCTGCTGTATCAAATAATGTTGGGAATAAATTAACTGAAACACCTTTTTGGAAAGGCACCATTTGTTGCATTAATTGATCTAAGATTGATACAAACCCACAAATAAAACATGCAGAGCAATTTTTTCCTCATAGTTAGTGTTAAAATACATCTTATTTCAAAAGTATATAAATAATATTAAGTTTATTAGCACATTCAATATTTTTACAACTTTGTAAATATTTTGGTAGACCTTCCCATATTAAAGTGACACTGTAATAGATGGGTCCCAAGTTAACTGAAATGATAATATGGATGCTGCTACTTTTATTTTCTAATCTAAGTTTTATGTCCTGTTTATTAAAATGCTTTAAAATTTGTATGTAAACTAACCAATATGTATAAAAATAAGTCAAAATCAAAGTCAACTAAGTCCTAAGAATGACAAGGATTTTAAGAATCTCCTTCCATCTGTGCTGTTTTACTCTATCCTACAGTGAGTGTATTTTATTGTTTTGTTTATTTACTTGTTGTGGATCTTTCTTTTTAAACCAGTTTCTCTTTCAATATTGAGACTCCTTAAAAAAAAAAAAAAAACACACGACCTCTTTTTTTTTTTCAGTGTAGAAATTGAACCCAATTTCTCTTCACATGAGAGACAAACACTCTACCTCTGAGATGTATCCTCACCCCACAACTTTATTTTGGATTGGAGGTAATAGAAAATACATTATTATTCAGCATATTTAACTGATATTCAAAATGAATTATGACCTCAGTACATAAAATGAACTGTTTAAGTCTTAAGATTAATAATGTACTGGAGAAATTAATTTAGATATTTGTATTCTGGTAGTTTAAAATTTTAAGATCTAAACAAAAACGATAAAATTGATAAAACTAAACAAAAATGTAATGAATGTATCATAGCAAGTTATTCTGTAGGTGCTAACAGATTCTAAAGATTACATGCAATAACTATAATTAATTAATTATAGTTATTAATTGATGCTATTAATAATTATTAATCAAAATTATTAGTGTTATTCATTAATGATACAGTAAAATATGTTTCAAATGAGGGAGAGAGAGTAAAATAATTTTAGTCCTATCCTAATCAACTCTACATTACTTTTAGTGGGTATCCATCATGGACAGCAGTTCTCTGTCACAAACATCATAAAACACTAGTCAATTTCTGTTTCTCCTTAGAAATCAACTCATAGGAGAAGCCAAAGACCCAGAATAACCAACAGGTTCCTGAGGAAGAACAAATAAGGAAGACTGACACTACAAGACTTTGAAACTTACCATAAAGAAACTGTAATCAAGACAGTTTGATATTGGTGCAAAGATAGACAAATTGATCCCTGGATCAGAATAAAGAGTACAGAAAAAGACACACATAAATATAGTAACTGATCTTGAACAAATAATCTTTTCAACAAATTGTGCTGGAACAATAGGATATCCACATTCCAGGAAATGAAATTAAACACAGACCCTACACTTTGCACAAATATTAAATCAAGTGAATCACAGACGTAAAACAGTCATACTCCTTGGCATTTACCCAATGGAATTAAATGAACACTCATGCTTATGCAAAAACCTGCATATGGAAGTTTATAGTAGCTTTGCCAAAACTTGGAAGTAACCAAGATAATCTTCCATGTGTAAATAGTAAATAATAAACTGATGCATATTCATATAATAAATAGAAGTGAGCTATCAGGCCATAAAATGCATGGAGAAACTATAAGCATATTGCTAATTGAAAGAGGCCCATTTTAAAATGCCATATACTGTATAATGTCAACTATATAACAGCCTGGAGAGGCAAAACCATGGACAAAGTAAAAATATCTGTGGTTTCTAGGGACTTTGGGGGTGGGGAGTTATTAATAGGCAAAACACAGAGGGTTTTTAGGGGAGCAAAACTATTGTGTATAATTCTTTTTAAATGTTTTAAAATTTGTTCCAATTAGTTATACATGACAGTAGAGTGCACTTATTCACTTTGATACATTATATATAGATGGCATATAACTCTTCATTTTTTTTAAAGAGAGAAAAGAGAGAGAGAGAGAGAGAGAGAGAGAGAGAGAGAGAGAGAGAGAGAGAGAATTTTCAATATTTATTTTCTTGTTCTCGGCGGACACAACATTCTTGTTGGTATGTGGTGCTGAGGATCGAACCCTGGCCGCACCCATGCCAGGCGAGCGTGCTACCGCTTGAGCCACATCCCCAGCCCAACTCTTCATTTTTTCTAATTATCATATTATAGCATCACATGGAGTTGGGGAATATCATGCTAAGCCAATCCCAAAACACCAAAGGTCAAATTTATTCTGTATAATTCTTAATGATGGATGCACACCATAATTTACCAAAACCTGTGAATGTACAACACAAAGAGTGAACCCTAATATAGGCTACATATTTTGGTTAATTATTATCTGTTACCATTGCTCATCAATTGAACCAAGTATGTCCTACTAATAATGTACAATGTTAATAAAGGAAACTGCATAAATGGATTGATACATTTGATGGATTAATAATTTTAAAGGATTGCTCTACTGGGTGGTAACTGTAGGCAGGTGAAACATGGTTGAAGGAAGTAGATCACTCAGGGGTGGCCTTGAGGATTATGTCTTGTTCCCCTTGCTCCTCCTTTCCTCTCTCTCTTCTTCCTAGCTACTATGAGCTGAGTAACTCTTCTCTGCCACTCCTTTCAGCCATAGGTTGTTTCTGACCTTGGGCCCAGAACAGTGGAATCATCTCTGGGCCCAACAACTGAACCTCTGAAATCATGAGCCCCAAATAAACTTTTTCTTCTCTAAGTTGTTATTTTCATGTATTTTGGTCACAGTGATGAAAAACTGACCAACACACCATGCTTTCTAAAATTTTTTTTTGGGAGGCATGGGTGAAGAACATCCCAGGTTCAAACCAAATAATATCTAAGAGAAATGAGATTACATTTTCATTAAATAAGAAAAACATTTGCCAATACTTAGATCTTATTAATAAATTGATTTGTTAGATATGATACTTTTTTATTTGACTTTTTTAGTTATATATGACAGTAGAGTATATTTTGACATATTTATGTAAACATGGACTACATCTTATTCTAATTAGGATGATATGATACATTTGTACACTAGTTCATAATGCCCATTGAAAATGAGGCTCTAAAATTTCAGTTCTACTTGCACTATTCTGAAAAAAAAGTTTCTGGGATACTGTTAATAGCATGTTCTGTTGTCAAAATCCTTACTGATTATTGGTATGGGGAAGGGAATGGTTAAGGAATCTTAAGTCATCTGTCATAAAAATGGCAAAGAAAAGCCACCACATTTTTGTTTTAGGTGATTTTTAAATAATAGGTTTACCAAAATGTTTATTTTTTCAGTTTTAATATAGAATAAATATTAATTAGAATATTAACTTTCTTTTACAATTCTACAAAGAAATGATGGAAAGATATACCAAAAAACATGGGCAGATTGAGGGTTTTTTTCCCTGTATAATTATGACTATAAGAAAGAGTTGGAAAAATTTTTAAAAATTATTAAATATGTTTAAATACAATTTACATTGCTATTCCTTATACAAATAGAAAGGTATTTTTGCATGGCATAAAATTTAGTCTTAGGAATTACTTTGTTAACTCATATGTATCTTAAATAATTGAACACATGAATGACATTTAACAGCATAATTAGATTTGAAAGTTTTGTTTAAAAATTCTATTATTCATTATTGAGCAGATATATTGTTAAGAGTTTCAAAGTTTACTCAAGGATAGATTTGTGATTCCAAAAAACTTCATTTAATCATTATGTTAAGTCAACAGTGAATAATTTGCTTTATGGCAGTAATACTTTTCTTTAAGCACCTTTTCTAATTATCAGAGTACTTATTACTGCATCATGCTTTAGTTTGTGTGTGTGTGTGTGTCTGTCTGTCTGTGTGTGTGTGTGTGTGTCTGTGTCTGTGTTTTGTAGTGTCCTTGGGAGAGTTTAAGTCATTTGTGAAGATTTTTCTCTACATGAATAACCAATACTATTTAATAAATCATCTAAGTGTTTGAGACTTGAAGAACCAAACTGCTGAACAATTTCAAAGGCATTTACTCTTAATCAACACAAACCAAATCTTTACTGAGTTCTCATGCACTTCCATCCATTGCACAGGAGACAACCCTGTGAAGACACGGTCTCCACACTGGCAAGCATCAATTCAGGGTACATTCTTTAGTTTGTTGGGCCAAAGCCCTTGTTCTCATTGTCCACAGTCCTTGGAGTCCCCTCTCCCTGAATATTTTTTATTGAATATATGCATGTGGTATTGTATATATCTCATAATTTATTTTCTTCATAACTGTATGTAAGGAAGAAATTCTCTTCATTTTCAGGTGGAGAAATAAAGGTACAATGCAATTCAGAATTATGTCTCAGATTGTCAGACAAATCTTTCTGAAGGCAGAACTACTACAATAAATGATATCAATATCCTCGTAACTTAAAAGATCTTGTTCGCGTGAAAAATACGTGTCAGAAAAGAGTACAAGTGAACCGTGGACCAGGACTTACAAAGTGAAGCCCTAGGTCCTGCGCTGTCTCAATATAGCCAACGGCTGCTGATTCCTCTTGGAGATTTGGTGTCCTCACATATAAAATGAGGGTAATGGAAAAGGAATTCTCAGGCATCAACCAACTCTGTATTTCTGTGATTCTATTGCTTGATAAATATTTTCAAAAATATATGCAAAAATATATGTGTTTAGAGATAAAAACAATTGGGAATAGTCTTGAAATAAACATATTTATTACTCAACTTTTACTTGGAGAAGGAAGAGAGAGTTTTCTTACATAAATTTTTCAGTTGAAGAGTTGGCTTTTCAATACAGTGGAACATATGAAGACTGCTGCATTTTTAGTGATAATGAAATTTGAATTTAGCCAAATTACTTTTATATTTACATACTGCCTCATGTTAATAATTTAAACGAACTGTGGTAAAATTTAAGGACTAAAAATATTACTCTCGGGTGTTCATATTATTTCAAACTATAATCAGCATATTTTGAAGATTAAAATTAATGAAGTTAATGGGAAGAGGATTTATTATGGCATTGCAGACATGTTTATATGATTTTAAATCAAAAGTTACACACATACACACCCACATATACATTACAACCAATGTAATTTTGATTTCATATTAGAATCCATTTATTAGAATGTCATTAATTTGCAGTTAGTTAGTTTTCTGTCTACAAGTTAAAGGGAACCAGTATGAATACAAAAGGGGATTGGTGCTTCTAATCAGGATAGCTGAAATGTAAATCATTGAATGTATATGCAAATCGTTTTCAGTTTTGTCTTCCCTTAAAACTACATTGATGAATTGTTGTTTCCATGTGACTGTTAAATTCATTTTACAAACTTTTTTAAAGACATAAAACAAGAATATTACAGGTAATATATATTGTTTTTTTGTAGACATTTATCTCACACTATAGTATTTTTACCCAACGGGAATGACATCATATCCCCATTATTTGTTGAATATGGCAGGAATAAGAATGAGTAATTGTAAATCAACCTGAACTTATTGTCTTTTATCTAAACAGCTCCTTATTTTGTGCACATTTAATTTTAAATCTCTGACTCTGTGACTCCTTAAGTACTGAGTCTAGACTTGCCTCAGTATTCTAAATGCACCAAAATTCCCACCCTTCCCCAGAGCACTTTGAAACTAGGAACTCACTCTACACATTAATAAAGAAATAATAAGGATCAAGTTTGTATACTTTTAAGAAATAAATTTGTATAAATGTGACTGGGGCATTTAATATCATAGTAGAAAAGGTAAATCAAAATGTTAAACAAAATGTTTTCTTCTTCAAATATGTTAATATA
Source organism: Urocitellus parryii (assembly GCF_045843805.1). Classification (NCBI taxonomy): domain Eukaryota; kingdom Metazoa; phylum Chordata; class Mammalia; order Rodentia; family Sciuridae; genus Urocitellus; species Urocitellus parryii. The sequence continues at coordinate 97,106,711 of NC_135538.1, forward strand.
TATTGAAATTTTGTTTTGTGTTTTGGTACAAGGGATTTAAACCAGAGGCACTTAACCACTGAACTACATCCTCACTAGATATTTTTTTTTTTTTTGAGAGAGGGTGTCACTGAGTTGTTTAGGGCCTTGATAAGTTGCTGAGACTGGCTTTGAACTTGGTGTCTTCCTGCCTTAGCCTCCGGAGCCACTGGGATTACAGGCATGTGCTACCTTACCTGGTCTTAAAGTAGTTTTTTGAGCAGATTGTGCCATATAGACATCTAATTAACATGGCATGCTACTTAGATTTTGTTAAATTAATTTTTCTTGAACACATTTCTTCTGTGACACTTATTTTGCTCATAAGCTTTAATATCTGTCTCTCTCTTAGTATGTCCAATAATTAAACCCTTGTGCTTGGGTTTCCTCCTATTGAGGCCCATCCACTTTCACAACTGATAACTCCAACACTGCACCTTCATGGTGGTCAGACTGGATTTATTCTTCTTTTTGATATTTTTAGTTGTAGATGGACACTATACTTTTAATTTTTAAATTTATTTTTATGTGGTGTTGAGGATTGAACCCAGTGCTTTAAGCCTGCTAGGCAGGTGCTCTACCATTAAACCCTACATCTCCAGATTCCACATTCTTTATTCCTCACCCCACACACATAGATGGACTCTGGCCAATGCTTATTATTGTCCTCAATATATATATATATATATATATATTTTTTTTTTTTTTTCTGTTTTGTGCGTGAATGGACTCCTGTCTTTCACTCCTACCATTGTGCTCCATCCACAGGAATCTGGACCATACTGACCTTGATTACTTTCAGCTTTTTCCTTGATAAGATATTTTTTTTAAAGTTGGTGTACGAACATGGAACCATTTAGTGCTATATATTTTGTTTTATGCATTTAAAACTATTATCTTATGAATAAAATTTTAAGATTTCGTGTGATTGTATTTGCAATTGCTGCAACGAAATTTGTCTCTCCACCTGAATGGGAAGAACCATGTGGACAGCTATTATAATCTTATATTTGTCAAACAGAAGTGTTTTGGTAATGGGGATATTTTTTTTTAATTCCTGTCTTGAAGTCTATCTTGATTTAGTTTTTTATTCAAATGAACTTGTACAAAACATTTTGCTGACACAAGTTTATCAGTGTATAAGGGTAAGGAAGACTATTAGTCTAGGAAAAACAAGGAAATAGCATGTATAAACTTAAAAAAAGTTGAATAGATTTTGTATTTTGTATAGAAAATAATAATTCCTTAAAAATAAAGATGTGTGTGCGCGTGTGTGTGTGTGTGTGTGCGTGTGTGTTAACTTTTCATTACACTAACAAATACCTGAGAATAATCAACTTCAAAGAAAAAAAAAGTTTTACTTTGGCTCAGTTTTGAAGGTTTCAGTTTCATTTCTTTGAGCCTATGGCAGACACTACATTATGGCAGGTGTGTGGGGGAAAGGAAGTTGATTGACTTCTTGGTAGTGTGTGGAAGAGAGGAAGTCTAAGGATGGAGACCCTTTAAGAGCATGTCCCCAGTAACCAAAAGCCCTCCCACTGGACCCCACCTCTTCAAGAGGTTCCACTTTGCAATAATATTGAGCTGGTGACTAAGCTTTGAACACATGGGTCTTTGTGGGACATTTCCTTCCAAACTATAGTTCTATGTGTGTGTGTGTGTGTCTGTGTGTATTATGCAGTGTTATCTTTGGTATGTGGCATGAATAACTATATAGTTTGGTTTCTCGGTATGTGCTCTTTGAACCAGAATCATCATTATCACTTGGGAGATTATGAGAAATGCAGAACCTTTTGCTACGCCCAGGATGTACTGAATCAGAATTTTAATTTTTAACAAGACCTTCCACTACTCCTTCTCTCAACCTGGTGATTCATAAGCACATTAAAGTTTGTAAAGCTTTGATCTATGGTAGCTATATTGTAATGTCTGATGTAGGTCATATGGTAGTTGCTATAGATAAGTCCAGAAGTATAAATTTGAGCACAGCATAAGACACATATTTGCTGTACTAAGCAGTTTGATAAAGTAAAGGATCCAGAAAAATGTATAAATCTGCACAATTTGACAGAAAAAGTTCAGGAAGTTTCACTGATCTTTTAGAGCCCCAAAAGGTAATTTAATGGTCATTACACAAGTATGTAACAAGATCAGATATGTGCTGTTCAAAAATAAATGGAAGCAGTTTGAAGGAATGAAAAAAAAAAACAGAGACAAAGTAGTTGGAGATTATTTCTAGGATCTGGAAAGGAGAAGAGTAGTTTCCCTACAGGAATTATTACCCTAGTATGTAAAACCCTAAAATTTAAATTTTAGGTTTCAATGCAAGTGCTAAACATTCAAATAATGACTGAGGCTCAAAAATATTTAGACAACCACAAAGTAGAAACCTGCATATTTAATCTCATCCATTTCTTGCTCCCAGGCTTGAATATAATACTTTTTCCTTGACTCTACAGAAGTCTTCATGAGTTATTGTGGTACTCTAGAGATTTGCAACTTTGCTTGGTATCAAATCCTCTACAGCTGTTCTTTCATAACAGGCATCCATTCTACTGCAAGTGTCTCATACCACCACAAGTTGTTCACTCTGCTCAGCTCTGCCTTCCATCTCCTCTTTACCCTTACAGGGTAAAGAAACTGCCTTTCCCATTGCCAGGCTTTGCTTCATGTCCTGAAGGATGAAACCTCCTTTTTATTTTCTCAGGAAAGTTTCTAATCACTCTTCCTTTTCCATATGAAAATTTTATGTGACCTCTTTCAATCCTTTCCTTTGCAGCTACCCAGTCGGATCCAAAAAGCACTTAAAATGAAAGTTATAAAGTAACTCCTAAAGTGGCATCTGAACAATCTCTCCTCAGGCAATTTTACAGCCCACAAAAGCTGCAGTTGTTACCTATATCTCACATCTTATGTTCTTTTGCCCAATAAACTTAAATCTCGAAGTGATTTTTGGTGTCCATTCATGTTCTTCAGTGGTTGGTCAATTCTCGTATTCTTCTTAAGTACTTTAATGAATTCATTTATTTGGTCCTAATAACAATTTTGATAAATACAATTACTATCTTCATCTCAGCTGAAAGCCCAGAGATGATAACTGTTTCATTAACAAAGACAGATTTGGGGAGCCAATATTTGAATGAAAGCAATGTGGTTCAAGTGCCCAAGCCTTAGACATCCCATCTCATCACATCATCTATGAGGTATGTCATAGAGCATGTCCAAAGCTTCACTGTTGTCTTACTGTCTTTCCACACCACTTCACAATAATCCTGCTCCTCCTTCTTTGTTTTTACTTTCTCACAATGACATCACTATCTATCCAGTTATCCAAACCAAAAGACATAAATGCCTATCAAATCCTCCCTCTCCCTCCCAACTCCTTCCCAACACTCTGCCTCAGCAACATTTACTCATCCGTCCTCAACAAAATTATTTACATTTATTTTAATTATGTTTACCTCTTCTATAAAAAGTCTATCATAAATAACAGAGGAAAGAGGAGATACATTATAGTAGGTTTTATTCCTTTTATTCTTCGAAAGTTGCTTCGTATAAACAGTAAAGGAAAGATTGAAAACAAACAAACAAAAACACAATGCATTAGACTTTTCCACAACAGTGTTATAAGGGAACAAATTGTAGCCACATACTACTTCACGTAGTGTCCTTAATGATAATAAAATGTCTCTAGAGGACATTGGTTTCTTCAAATGATAATACTTCCAAGTTCTCAGATTAAAGTAGTGGAAGGTCATTCTGTTTCGTTGGACAGGAATTTGTGATGCAGGACAATGTCAAGCACCTAAAATTGATTTTATTGAAAGGATTGAGCAAACTTCAGTGGATCTAAACCCACAGACAATACTAAGTAGAAGATCTTGCCTCTTCTTAGAGTTGTTTCCTAAATTGCAGTGAAGCCGAGGAAAATCATCTGCAAATAAGAATGACATTGTGAATCTTATTTAAAGTTTCAGGTCAGTTTCACCACGATGCATCCTCCATCATCTGTCAGGTTGTCAACATGTGAAAGGTCTCCAGAGAATAAAGAATATTTTGTTGAAAATAGTCTTTTCCAATTTTCTCTTTAAATAATGACTTGAGTCAAAATCATTCTTACTAGGTCATTGCTAAACAATATTTCTGATTTGTTTGGCATGTTACTCTGCATTACATCAAACCAATTTTTGGTCACACTTTATAAAATTACTGATATGTCTAATGGAATGAATTTCTTCTACTGTGCACTCAAATGTGGTAATTAATGATGTCTAGGACATATCTTACATCATTTTAATTTGATTTGAATTGTTATTTGCTGAAAATATTTTTCTAGACCTTGACACTTCTCTACAACTCACTGGTTACTGTGATCACTTCCTAGTTTCCTCACTAGTAAAATAGTGATATTGTAATATGTGCATTATAGGGTTATTTTGAGAATAAAATGAGTTATTAAGTGTAAGGGTTTATAGCAATATTATTCTTAAAAACTGAGATTTAAATGAATTTGTTTCTTTGAGTAGGATGAAGATGTTAACTCGAGGGCAATTATTTAAGTTGCTTACTCTCTTCTATTGACAAACTGCAAGAAAATATATGCATGTTCAAATATAACCATAATTTAATTCATTAATGTGCTTACATACATGATGATCTTCAGGGTGTCAAGAATGTATTCAACTTTGCTGATATGCTTTTTCATATTTATAGAATTCATTTTCTCTTTTTTCATAACTACTTGTATATTTTTCACACTATAAGCCTTATGTATTAAAAATGTAAAGGTTTTTGCTCTTTCAAGAAATCAGTCCAACAAAGTTTTATATGAAAAATTAATAGGTAATCACTTATGAGTATAGATACTAAACAACATCATAGGCAAATCACCCATCCAGCACCCTCTGTCCCCAAACAGGATAAGTAATCAATCCTTTTTCTAATCTCTTTTGTGCTTTCTCTCAGTGGTGGAGTGTTCTAGATCATATCAGTCTAGTTTGTTTCTCTGATTTCCATCTGGAACAGAATCAATCCTTGCTGATGCCCAGAGAGGTGACATCATAGAAATAAATTGTATTAGTCTGACATAATAGTTTTCCATGCAACATTGGCGTTTATGGGGAAAGGTAGTTTTCATTAGTGCACTGATCCAAGGCTCCCTTCCTCCCCTCAATGTAAAGGGCAGTAATTTGAGGCACTGCATTAGTGCTAGCCGTGGTATGATGTATTGTAAATGATACAGCTCTTACAGTGCCCTCATTTTCTTATTTGAGGGGCCTTATGTAATAAAAGAACCAGGCTGCTACAACTTCAGTGAGGATTCTAAAAGTCAAATCTGATCATCTTCTTCCGTCCTTAAAATCCTTTGATTTTTTTTTTTTTTTTGCTGCTTTCAGAACAGGGTCAACTGTCCTTCATGTGACAACGCAGCCTTCCCTGATATTGCTGTTGCCTGCCTCACCTGACATGCATCTTGGGCTCCTCTGCATTATGGTATTCAGATATTTTGAAATGCAGAATATATTTTCTGCATTTTTCTGCTATTCTTTTTACCTCCCTTGGCTTCCTGGAGTAATAATTACATACATATGTCTCTAATCCTCTGGAGGAAGAAAACTTTATTGACCTTTCAGGTTAGAGAACATTGTCATATTTTTGCTGCAGTAAAATATGTCACTCTCCTCTTCTAATGAACTAATAATCATGGTAGTAATGTTGGAAGAGTAAAGGTCCATTAAAAAATTAGAAAATGTCATTTTTTGAACCAGATAGACCACACTATAATAGCTATACAAACAATAAAAAAATGGGTTAAAGTGAAGATTACCATTCAGTGAGCAGAAAACAATTTTTCAAGTGTTTATTTTAACTTCAGCCTTTAAAAAAGTCATTCATACTCATCCTAAGCAAAATAAACTACTCTCAGAAGGTCAAGTGTTCATATTTGGAAACCAGAGAGGTAAAATGAGAGGAAAGGGTAGGGGTGTCTTATGAAACTTGAAGGGAGATGGGTGGAGTAGAGAAAATGGACCAAAGGGAGGGAAAAGGGAAGGAAGTAGGGAATACTGGGATATGATACTGGCCGAATTATACAGTTATATTGTGTGCATGAATGACTATGTAACAATAAATCTCATGAGTATTCACAACTTTAACGCATCAATGAAAATATGGAAGAAAATATGCCACTCTCTGGTACTAACTGGGCATGCCTATAGATAGAGCTTAAGCTCTCTATCATCATTGTTAAAATTGATAATTTTTTCTATAAATCGGTTCAAAGAAAAATGGATTTTAAAGAATTTTAGAAGGGTCTAAAATAAAAACACTTAAGGATTTTTGTCATTATTAAATGGGCCAGTAATAAAGATGAGCAAAATTAAGGGAGTAATAAGGTGAAATAATACAGGGTCTCAGGTCATTAGTTGAGTATCATAGGGATTTTGTATGTGTCAGTCATTTTACTGGACTCTTTTTATGTGTCAATTCACACAAATAGAGTTGTAGAAGAACTTAGAAAATAATAATCAATTTTTTACTATAAAATAAAAGAAAAATAGTTCTAGTTATTGATTTCCTAATGAGAAAACTTATAACTGTATTATATCTATATTCATCAGATACTCAAGTAAACAATGCAAAGAAAGAAACAGATTAAACAGATTATGTTTGGTCCCCAAACTAGCCTAACAATTGTGAATTTCATGTTGATTTGTGTAGAGAAGCAGTAGCAAATGTATATGGATTATGGAATCTTTGGTTATAATGAACTAAGTTATATTATAATTAAGTTTTCTTGAATAAATTTAGTATAAGTAACTAATATTTTTGGGCCTCTTTCTAAAATAATACCATTGATAATGTGTTAAAAATTATTAATAAATTTGGATTTTTATTTCTCTATGTGAACATAAGAAAATTTAAACTGTGAATTCTTGAATATAATATTTTTATCCCAATATAATATTATTGACTAATAAATGAGCCTAAAATTCACACTAATTTTGTGTGTATATATTATCTGAATATGATTGTGAATGAGTTTACTTTCAACTGATATATACATTGTGTATATGTGTATATATACACATACATATATATATTTGTACATATTTATATACATTATAATATAATATATATTGCATATATAAATAAAATAAGGCTTGAGTATTGCAAATTATACACATATTTTACAAACCAGTGTGTGTATGTATATATACCCAGCGTTCAGTAATATCCACGGTATGAACCATGGGTACTTAGCCAGTAAATTATACTTGAAAGAATGGATAAATATATTGCTAGGGTATCATCATTTATAAGATCAGAAAAATAGATATCTGTTTAAATTATCAGAAGTGTAATTTTAGATTTAAGTTGTATAGACTTGTGTTAAGATATAAAGAAGAATTATGTGGTAAGAATATCATCTTAGATTCAAAATCAAGAAGATTTTGCAGGTGGAATTCACTTAAAAACCAGTGGCTTGAATGTGGAAATTGATGAGATCTAGTTTGCCCCTATGACTTGAGTTTTTAACATAACATGTAAAGTTTTAATATACTTGAGTGGTAAGTTATGTGAGAAGACAGAAAAATTACTGTCCTTCAGAGTTTCCTGTTTACACGGTGCTAAATAATAGAAATTTTACTGGATAGAAATAAAACTACTGTCAATCATGAAGAATTAGTTTCCATCCCCTACACTCAAAACTAAGAATATGTGAAAATTTACCAAATAGTTATATCTCTAAATCCATAGTAAATATCTCACAACAATTTATGTGTAATGTTAGATTCCTTTGATAAATTATAATATTAATAAGCAGTAAAATATTTTTGCCTAAAGAAACAAAAATCATTCATGAAATGAGAAATTCTTTATATTGAACAAAATTTAATTAGATTTTGTCATGTATAAAACATTTGTACTTTAAGCTATATTATGTGTAGAAATTGAATAATTTTAAATAAATTAACACATCATCTCAATTTAGCTGATCTGACACGTGTAAATACCAGTTTATTTTTTCTATCCTTGAAATATTCCCTCTACTATTAATTAAGGCATGATTAAATTAAATTGTATACAGGTATATAAATAGAGAATGCTATAATAAGTCATTTGTTACTTTAGAAATTATTTTCCCAGATGCCAGTAATCAAGAATTTACTATTCTAATCTAATTGTTCCAAGACTCTTGGAGATAAATGATACATATTTGAACCAGGTCAGTATGTACAATATAGCTATGCTAATGTTGAATTTTCTAGAAATTTTAGTGTTTATGCAGATTTGCACCATGAGGGAAATTTATGAATCTATTAACTGCAACTAATTATATTTGAAAATTATTATTTTGTAAACAGCTTGAAAAATATTATATGTATATCAATTCCTCTGATATAATTTGACTGACTGTTTTCATGTCTGTTTAAGTGTATATGTATACTTGACTATATTCTGTAAAATTAAAAACATATATATTGGTAGTATCTTGCAGAAGAACAGCTGTTCTAGTTAAGATAGATATTATGATTGAGTTAAAGTTGAATTTCTAAGGGAAAACTGATAAATTACAAAGTTCATTTCATAGAAAAAAAATGCAAGAAGTTCCTTGTGGAAATAAAGCTTTCATTGCATTAAATCATGGAAGAAATTTTGCCATGAGATACTATATACAATTTTTCGTGGACAATCACATTTCTTTTACATCAAATGTAGAAGATGTTTGCCATTGTTGTACAGTACAAAGAGTATGGCCTTAGATTTGATTTAGGGTTCTGATATATCCAAACACCATAATTTTGGAAAACAATACTTAATAATCTTTTTTGCTTCTGTTTCTCTAATTATAAAATAGGAATATTAATACTTACCCAAAGAATTCAGATTTAAATGAGGCAAAATATATCAGGCACCTGTCTCATTCTGTGTTTAGGCAAATACTGATTCACATTAATTATTTTCTCATTTTTTAAATGTAAAACATGGGGACATACCATTCAGGTTATTTCAGTAAAAGTAATTCTACAAGGAGCAAGCATATATAGTCCATACTGTTCTATGAGTTTGGAATAAAACATAGCAAGCACTTAAGTAGCTAGAAGTAGTTGCATGGAAAACATGTACTTTAAAATATCTTCCCTTAACATTGTTTGTTAGTGATATTATGCTAAAGTCTGGATAGCAATATAAAATTGTTGTATTCATTTCCTAATGCTACCATAACAAAATATACAAGGCTAGGTGCCTTAAACAACAGAAATTTATTTTCTCAAAATTCTGTTGGCTCTAAATTGGACATCAAAGTGTCAACAGGGTTGATTTTTATGAGGTTGTCTCCATGGCTTAGAGATGGTGTTATAGTCTAAATATAGTTTGTCTCCTCCAAAAACTTCTGCTGGGACTTAATCTCCATTGCGAGTTACTAAAGCAGCAGAAACTTAATTCAACTCTGGTGTTTACTGGAAGGTTTTTGGTGATGTAATTAGGCAGATAGAGTCATCAGGGTGGAACCCACGATTGAATATTGGTGGCTTTATTCTTATAACTGGGGAGAGATCAGAGAATATACCCATGTGCATTCCCTATTTCTCACATTATGATGGACTGCACCACCTTAGAATTCTGCCATCCAGAAACCATTACCAGATGGGGCTTATTGACCTGAGACCAGAACTGTGAGCCACCATGGACTTATTTTCTTTATAATTTATTGACAACAGAAAATGGACTATTGTATTTATCTATTGTCTATGTCTTCACATGATCGTCATTTTATGACTGGTTCCCAATCTTCTCTTCTTATATAAATACTAGTCATATTAGATTATAGTTCACCCCAAATGACCTCATTTCACCTTTTGCCTCTTTGATAATTTTATCTTCAAGCACAGTCATATTTTGTAACACTGGACATTAATAATTCAACATAAGAAATCTAGAGGCTATATTTACTTAAAATTCCAGCTCATGTTCAATCTTTGTGCCCAACTTTGTTATTACATGTATATTATCTAATATCATTCCCACATATACCTATGAGGAAAATAACAAAATCTTACTTATTATTTATACAAGAAAACTGAGGTCTGGAAAGAAAATTGACTTTGTTGCTACGTGTAAAAGTCAGGAATTGAACTGCAGGAATCTATTCCCATGTCTGTGTTTGTAATCAGAATGTCCTACTGCTTCTTGGTTAAAGCCTCTGATGTTGGGATTTCCTTGAGTGGAGGATTTTGATGTCTTAATATCTTGTAATTTATTATTTCTTATATTAATTCATCATCCATTCATTCAGTAATAAATATACTAAGCAATTTATAACATAGTTCTATAGCAATCACTTAAAATGTACTCCATAAATTAATGAATAATAGGTATACAAACACATAAGTTTGATCTGACTTATACAAAGCCCAGGGTCATATCTCTTCTAGCCTATAGGCACAAAGGCAATTAAAATATCAGATGAAAACCTACTACTATCTTTCATACGGTGGAAACTTAATGGCAATCCAAAGACTTTTCATCCTTAATTTCAGACAGCTTATAATTGAAGGGGTGACATTAATTAAAAAATCACAATAATGCATGAATAATCCCAAACAGTCATAATTACTCTGCAAAAACAAAAGGAATATGGTTATGAAAGCTTCTAATACATGTAACCTACAGTGATGTTTCAGGGTCATTTTCCCTGATGAACTTTCTTGTATTGATATCTACTACAGAAAGAATAATAGCTAATTTGAGTTCCAGAAGGAGAAGGAACTATAGGCTTAAGATTTTGTACATGTAGATAAATCAGGTGTATGAAAGTTTTGTGAGAATTTTATAAAGAAAGCTGACATGGCTAGAATGCAAATTGTTGGGGTGGAATGTTTCAAGATGAGGTTGGAGACTTAGAATCTTTTATGCTGCATTGACTTCTTCATTTTTTTTTTTAATTCAAAGACCAATGTAAGAGTTTTGAAGGATTTCAGTGGAGATGACATGATTATATTTGCCTTCTTAAAGATCATTCTGATTGTGGTATGCAGACCATAGATTGGTGGTGGGCAGAATATATAAGAAGAGAAAACTAGACTATTAACAATAATCTAGATAGGACATGGCTGTAATTTCTACTTAAAGATCAGTGAAAATGAAAATACAGTATATAATAAGGAGATAACATAAATATTAAAGATAAAAATAGAGACATATGAATATACTATCTAATAAATAAATTGATGACTGAGAGACAAAATATCAAGTTTTAGTTATAGGTTGATAGAGGTTTGTGGAAAGCAGATGCTTGGGTATATAAATCCATGGATACTTAAGCTACTCACTGAGATCAGAAACTCTGGCAAAGAACCAGCTCAGTAACGTGAGAGTCATAAATTTGATTTTAGGTACATTGAATTTAATATGATTTTATTAGTGGATTAATAAAGTACATGATTTTTCTAGATTACAGTGGTAGAACTATAGTCATCAGTGCTATATTGTCTTTTACTTGTTCTGATTTGCTCAGGGGAAGAGTAGAGGAAAGTAATAATAAAGGAAGAGGGATGGAGATCAAAGTTTGAATAACTCAAATATTTAATGGCTGAAATAAAAGAATAAATTTGCACAGGAAACTATTAGAAAAATACCAGAGAAATGATTAAGAAATCATGAAAAATAGATGTTACAGGTAGTAAGACAGCAGAATATTGCAAGAAAGTAGCAAAGGTTCCACCAGGTGAATTGTAACAGATTGGTCAGGTAAGACTAAGATAAAAGTTAGCATTATCAAAGATTAAATAGTACATCTTAGACAGAACATTTTGGTCTTTGCTAACAGGGGACGAATTCTGAAATCATAGATATAATCTCTACCCCAAAAGGTAGATTCTGCCGGGCATGATGGTGCACTCCTGTAATACCACTTTCTCAGGAGGCTGTTACAGGGAGGATTCCAAGTTTAAGGTTAGCTTTGGCAAGGAAGAAAAACCCTTTTTCAAAATAAAAAAGTAAAAAGGCCTAAGAATGTATTTCAGTGTTAAAGTACCTCTGGGTTCAATTTCCCGTACTGGAGGGTGGAAGGTCAGAAAGAAAATGCAGATTTTTTTGTAATTATAATTCAATATAAAGTCCAGTTCTGCAAACAGATTAAGTGAGTCAAGGAAACATAACAGAATGTTAAACTCTTTAATCGTGTCTATAACCACTATTAATGGTATGCTGACTCTTGTTAGAAAGGTGTAGGGTTCTAGAGTCCACAAAACAGTCAATATTAGGAATCCTATAAGAAATAGATATTTTTTTAGATATATACTTACAGAGTCATGCATTAGTGTCCTGAAGTATCAATATAAGATTCAGCTTTCATAAAAATGATTTGATAAGATGTAGATTGGTGGTAGTGGAAGAGCCTACCATGTTGAGATAAAAATATCATTTAGATATTTAAACTATAGAGTACCCAAATATTCTTGAAATTTACTCCTTCCTTGGTTTCTACAATAACATTCTTTTTTCCATCTTCTTTCTAATCTGTTTCTGTTAAATTCCAGATCTTTATATCTTCTGATTTTTGCTAGATATTTCCTTCAGTATTTCACAGAAACCTAAAACTCAGTATGTCCAACTTAAATCCTATTGTTTACCTCTGTTTACTCTGAATGACACACACCAATCCTTTGCATTGATAAAGCATTGTCATCCCCTGCATCCTGCATGAGTGTTTTTCCTGCTCTGGCACACTTTGCCTTTCAGTCTCAGTAAAGAAAAAGTACAATAATTATGAAAACTGTTTTTTTTTTTTTAATGAAAGTTAGCCTGTATTTAATGGGAGGGCAGGGGCTTGCTGTTTAAGACTTACTAAGAGGATGTATAAATTTAGACCCCCTTTCATTCTGAAACTCTATAATCAGTCTTTCAAATATTCTTTTTTCTTTTTTTACTGGGGATTGAACCCAGAGGGGGCTCAACCACTGAGTCACATCTCCAGTCCTTTTTATATTTTATTCAGAGACAGAGTCTTATTAAGATGCTTAGGATTTCGCTAAGTTGCTGAGGCTGGCTTTCAACTCACAATCCTCCTGCCTTAGCCAACCGAGCTGCTGGGATTACAGGTCTATGCCACCTCACCTGGCTCTCAAATCTTCTTGTTGTCTTTCTTCTTCATTTGTGATGCCCCATGGTCAATATTTTACTTTTTATCTTTCCTGTTATTTCCAAGATCTTACAAGTTACTATTCTCCATTCTCTCACAAAACTTCTACAATCATCTTTGCAGATTCAGCCTATAGTATCTGTGGAGTCTGGAAGAAACCTCCCTATCTGTTTGCAAGTGGAAAAACAGCCCACCTGCCTGTCCAAGCCAAATTGCTCATGGCCGTCAGAAGGTTTGAGCTCTATTATTGGTCATGTAAATCAAAGTTTATAAAAATTTCTTTCTGGGCCATCAGAATCAAAGTATGTTACACTGGCACTAATAAAGATATTGTTAAATAAAGATATTAACAAATATATTTTTAAACAGTGTTTGAAAAAATAAAGCTAGGACTTCAAGTGAAAGAAACATTTCATATTCTTCTCTATTTTTTTTAACGCAGGGTGGTTCACCACTGAGTCACATCCCTAGTCCTTTTTAATATTTTATTTAGAGACAGGGTCTCACTGAGTTGCTTAGGGCCTTACTCAGTTGTTCAGGCTGGCTTTTAATTATCGATTCTCCTGCCTCAGTCTCCAGAGTCACTGGGATTATGGGCACGCACTACCTGAAGCTCTTAATATTCTTTACTTTCTCACAGGATTTTCTAAGGAGAAAAAGCCCAGTAATCCATGAAATGGAATGAACAGAAGTGCCTTTACCTGCACCATGCATGGAGTTTCTTCTATCATTATTTTATTGTAGATCTCAAATATTTTCCCTTTTCCAAAAGCTGGAATGGAATGATTACTTTCAATTTGAATAAAGGAAAAAAAATATAGGAGAAGAGGGAAGGTTGGCTATGTTCTGGATTGGACTGAATCCCTTCACAACCACAAACTGGAGGAAGAGCTGTGCTCTCCTCATGTGTGTGCTCTGAAACAGGAAAGAGCATCAGAGCTAGAACCTAGGTTCTCCACAGACACACCCTTACTGATGTCACTGTACTTGGTTTTGCAAGTATGGACTAAAGAGAAAATCCTTTGGTTCTGCAAACAGGGTCCTCCTTATTCAGATCTCTTGGGTCTCTTTGTATTTTTGTCAATTATATCAAAACAAAACTACTCTGTAGCAATGATGAAGCTCCAAGAGACCCTCATACTTGTAAGAAGGAACAGACTAGAAATTATGGAATTCTGTTTGTGGTAACTGGCATAAGCTACAGGGTGGCCAACTCAGAAAGCTGTCATCTAGATAATTCCTTTTGTCTTGTGAACTGCATTCTCCCATTCCCATTTTAATCCACCCTAAATCATCCCTGATTGCTGAACGTTTTGGTGACATGTATAATGTCACCAAAATGCACTGAGTTTCTATCTCAACCTTTCCCTCTTTTTTATTCTTACTGATATTGACTTTTTATGTTCTCATCATTTTTCACCTGAAATATTTCAAATGCTTCATAAATGTTCTCTCTACATCGTATCTTGTGCTTATATAATCCGTTCTTCATACAGTCTTGCCAGATTGATCTTTCTGAGATATAAGTTGAATCAATCACTCCTTTTCTTAAAAATTTGAATGGCTCCACAGTATAATATATAATCTAAACTCCATTTCATGGCCCACACATCTCTTACATTGTAAACCATGTTCTTCAAAGTCACCTTTTATTATTCCCTTTGGTCTTCTTACTACTTTCTGTTAACCAAATATATTATGTGATATCTCAGAGTTTTGCTGTTTCCTTACTTTGGACATTTTTGTCTTCAACTCTGTTCTTCTAGTTTATTGCAAGTTTGTGCTCATCATTTTAGATAGAACTCAAATATACTCTCAGTAAAGTATGAAGACCCTCACTGTTATCAGTTTTATCCTCTGTGCCACCATGGAGGCATGTTATTAAATACTATAATCATTTTAACTGGATTCAAATCTTGTAATCTGCTCTGATTGAACCTTCTCCTTAATTTGGGTGTTCAATTAAGAAATATGCTCACATACTAGCAAACAAAATGCAGAGCCTTTAGGGTTTTCCTGTCAAAGGAGAGTCTCCTGGGGGCATCTCCAAAGATCTCTGAGGTTTACTTTAACTTGCTTCAGTTAACACAGAAAACATAATGTTGCTTACCACAGCAGGGAGCGTTCTGCTCCTAGTTAGCACTGTGGCCTGGACATTAACCTGCTTTCTCCCAATTCCAGTGCATATTTCTAATGCTTTTTAGCTAATTTGTTTCTTGGAGTTATTTGTTCTGTCATCTTCTATAGTCAGCCTTTTTTTGTTAGGAGGTACTGGGGATTCAACTCAATGGCACTCAACACCCAGCTATATTTTGTATTTTATTTAGAGACAGGGTCTCACTGAGTTGCTTAGGGCCATGCTTTTGCTGAGGCTGGCTTTGAACTTGCAATCCTCCTGCCTCAGGCTCCCAAGCTGCTGGGATTGCAGGCATGCACCACTGCACCAGGTTTTATAGTCAGTCTTGAAACATCTAAATCAGTTCCCAAACAGCTTGTATCACTGTGTAGGATTTTTTGTCTTGAGTGGCTTGTTTCTGTGTTCCAACCTGCCTTGGTGAATCAGAATTGATTCTTGGTGAGACAGAATCTTATCACACACTAAGAGGTGCTATTAGTTATTTTGACCAAGCAGACTTCTCCACTGTATATTTAGGTCTTTTTTTGCACACTCCACTTCTTATCAGGAAGATCCCTTTTCTCCAGACACTACAAGTGGTAAATGTGCTCTATTTGAGATCCTGATGCTTTTGATACATCTCTTTTGCTCACATTCCATTGATCTAAAATGTCATATGATCTCACATTACTACAAGGCAGCTACTAGGTTGTCTAATCTTGTTGTGTACTTAGGAGGAAGAGAAGCTATGTGCTTAGAAGGCAGAGAAGAACCAAATGTGAGCCCACCCTAGTGAATTCTCTAATAGACTGCATTGACAAAAGAAAATTTATTTTTCTAATTATATTTCTACAAGAAAAACACACTTTGAGCTCTAAACAGAGGACTCATTTGACCCTTTTCATTCAATCTTTTCAGGATAGAACACTGGGTGCATCTTTTACCTAGTGCGATTCTTAAGTCTTTTAAAGGCAGACTTTCCTTGCACTTCCATTATGTATTTAGGAAAGTTTTCATGTACAAGGAAGATGCTCAATTGTTAAATAACTACATAAATCGATACATTCTGAATACATAAGTGCCTGAGAAAATCTGTATATGAGAAAAATTTCCAAAATGTTGCATTGATCATTTGCAACAACATGAATGGAACTGGAGATTATTGTGTTAAGTGAAATAAGTCACAGAAAGACAAGTGCTGCATGATCTCACTCAGATATGGGATCTAAAAAAGTTGTTCTCATAGAAGTGGAGAGTAGAATGGTGGTTAGGAGAGTCTGGGGAGACTGGGAGGTTCAGGGAGAAATTAGAAGAGGTTGTTCAGTGTGTATAAAGTTATAATTAGAGAGAAGCAAGTATTTCTGGATTGCTATTGTACAGTAGGGTGACTATAGAAAACAAAAACAATGAGGATTTCAAAAAGACAGAAAATATTTTGAATGTCTCTACCATAAAGAAGTGATCAAGGCCAGGTGCAGTAGTGCATGCTTGTATCCCAGTGGCTCCAGAGACTGAAGTAGGAGGATGATGAGTTCGAAGCCAGCCTCAGCAACAGTAACGTGCTAAGCAACTTAGAGAGACCCTGTCTCTAAATAAACTTCAAAATAGGGCTTAGGATGTGGCTCTGTGGTTGGGTGCCCCTTAGTTTAATCCTCTGCATTTCCCTCACAATAAAACAAAGATGAGATCAATGTTTGAGAAGATAGATGTGTTTAAACTGATTCAAATTTTACATAATAAATACATGCATTGAAACATTACATGGTACCTTGTAAATATATATGATTTTATGTTTTTATGTATCAGTTAAAAATGAATTAAGTAAATCAATAAAATAAAAGAGGAATACCTGGAAAGGTTGGGGGCCAAATAATGGTATTTTTTTAAACAAAGCTACTTAAAACCTAACTGATTTTGAATGTTTAAAGCTTTCTCTCTCTATATGCTTACTCCATGTTTTTAGAAGCTTTTCCCATTTTTCTCCTCTTCTTTCCCCCCCTTGAATCATGCTAAATTTAAGAGTTTTCTTTTTAAGATTAAAATAAGTCAAGCTGAATGTAGTGGTGCAGGACTGTAATCCCAGTGTCTTGGGAAGCTGAGGCAGGAGGATCACATATTTAGGCTAGCCTGAACAACCAAGCAAGGTCTTATGCAACTTAGCAAGACCCTCTCTAAAACTAAAATATAAAGAGGATTGGGGATGTTGCTCAGTGGTTAAGCACTCAAATCTCTAATATTAAAAAAATAAATAAACAAAAAGTACATAAGGTTTTAAAAGTGTCTGAATTATAAGAGACATAAAATCATCTAAATTATGCTCGTTCAATTTCCCCCAAGATTGTATAATAAAATGCTTTAGGAAAAGTGTATTCTATATGTGATTTTATGAGGAAAGGTTTGGGTATGTGTAGTAAGAATTCTTTTTAGCAATATTGTTTGGTTAGCAAAAAAAAAAGTCTTAATAAATACTATGTAGTATTTAACTTAGAAATTTCATGAGCTTTATCAATACAGCTATTCTACATGAAACTGCGTGGTCTGGTGTAGCTTTTATGACAGAAATAAAAAAGCTCGAATAAAAGCCAGCTCTATCTCTGTAGAGAATAACAATTCTCAGAACACACTTTTCAGTATATATTTTTTAAATGGTTCACAGTTTTATGTTTGGCTTATTCAATATTAGCAATGTTAGCATCACTATCAGCAATAGTAGTTCTCACTAACAGGCTAGAAAATCTGAAATTCATCATAGAATTAATTTATTCTCTTGGTTTTTGACTCCGAAGTAGAAACATGAAATATTCAACTGTAATTGTGTGATCTCTTTTGTTTGCTGGGAGGCTGTGGTATCAGAGTTTTTTCTTCATTTTTTTTGAATACTCGGAAATCCCATGGCATGCCAGGTAGTAGTCTGCAGTTCATTCACTCAAGAAACAGTCACCAAAAGCAATGGTACTACAACTGAAATGTTTATTCTTTCTTGCTTAGAACATTTCTAGAATGACATCATAAATAAGATCAAAAAGTATGATGTACCCCTGTTTTTTATACATATGTAAATGAATGATATCTATTTTATAAATAAATTTGAGATGATTTGTGACTATGTGGTCTTAAGATATCATGTAAAAAGTTTTATCTATAATATGATATTCTGAAAAAAAATACTAACTCAGCTTAATAAATTAATATTTTTTATCCCATGATTAATTTTCTAAATGGAGCATAATGACCTCCCATCCTGGCAAGAGATCTGAAAGGATATTGCTTGACCTGAAAGTCACTGACTGGAGAGTACAAGTTTTATTAAGATTTGTACCTAATTTATTATATGAACAAATAATACTCAGTGTGTTTTTAATTAACTGCAATGGTATAGCATCAAGGTGGATAGATAAATATTCCTTTTTCAATGCAAAATTATGTATGTCATTTTCAAAAAGAAAAGTAAGATATTAAAGAAATGCTATGATAGTTTACGGTAATTTTAAAACATTTCTGTTTATTTACTTAAGTATTTTAGTTAAGGCAAAATTTAAATGTGTCTAAGGATGACTTTAGTGCTTAGTTAAAATAAAATCCTACAATACAATACGTTGTGTTAGTAAATGACTATTTACAGAAAGTCTTATTTATTTATTTAAATATATGTTGATTTATTTATCTACTGATATGCAGTCAAGGAATGGGAATGTAGCTTAGCAGTATAGCTCTTGCCTAGCATGTACCAGGCCCTGGTTTTAATCCCTGTTACAGAGAGTGGGAGAGAGAGAGAGAGGGAAAGAGAGAGACAGAGAGAGAGAGAGAAGACACTATCAAAAACACTTGAAAGTTTATGATAGTTATTTTCTATGAAATATTTCTGGCAAATTATGTTTTAAGTCATTTTTTAAAGTTAAAAAATGCATATAATAGAAGTCTTTTCCGAAGAAAAAAGAAATCTCGGTCGTTGTTGGCATTGGTAGAGATAAAAGCAATTTTATTGACACTTCAATTTATTTTAAATAATTTTTATATTACTTTCAAACACAATTTCTTTTTTATGCTTGTAATAGCATTATTGTAACATTTAGGTAAAAGCGTTTCACTTAGATAAAAGCTGAGTGGGCACTTCTTCTAGAATATCTAATTTTAAATTTTTAAAAATTTAAAAATTTTGCCCAGGGCCTGTACATGCTAATCAAGTCTTCCACCACTGAGCTATATCCCACCCCTGATGATATCTAGTTCTTAAAATTAAAACTTGCCTTTGCTATTTGTATCTTCTTTTTTCCTGACTCTTCTCTTTGAATGTGGTCAGCTAGCTACTAGCCACTAAGGATATTTTGTGTTTTATTAGACTTTACAGTTTATTATGTACTTTTACATGCATTATCTCTTTTCATCTTCATAGAAACTGATGAAGAACTAGGAAAATGTTACTTTTCCAAGGGGCTCATTTCCTCCTGAGGGAGACAGGTTAAGCTGGTGCTTGAAACTGTGTCTAAAAATACAGAGTCCTAAGTCCTAGAATTTGAGATTTCAGAAAGATATTGCATTTCCCAGGCAACTTACCTCAGTAGTTCCTCAACTTACTGGAAATAAACTTGGGGGCTCAAATTTCTCTAGGAGTTTTGTATTTTAGTGAAACAAACAAAAATGAAGGTATTCTGAACTATTTTTATGCTAACTTTACCCAAGTATAGTTGTTTTTGTTTGTATAACTAGTAACAACTCTAATATCACAAATTAGTAATTTTCTAATGGCCCCAGACAAATTAAAGAAGTATAAATAATGTATTGCCGCTAAACAAAGGTCACATGGCATCAAAGTACATTGTATAAACAAGTTTTGCCACAATTCAAATGGAGAGTAACAGAGTGTTGAGGCATCTGCAAGCACATGAAGTGTAAGTGATAAAACATAGAACTTGCGTTGCGGTGGCCAAAATCATATTTACACTGCAAAAGAAGACATCATGTCAGAAAAAAAGCCACCTGTTATATTAAATCACCATGCATTTCAATTTTAAAAATGTTTTAATTTGTGGATTTATTTTGGTGTTAGTACTTAACACAAGCTTAAATATATTTATTCTCTTTCTTTGTCAACTTTACATTGCTGAGATAAACATATCTGAGAGTAAAAAAAATTAAAGGAGAAAATATTTATTTTGACTCATTGTTTTTGAGAATTTAGTCCACTGTCAGCTGGCTCTGTTGCTTCAAATATGGCAGAGAGGACCTGGAAGAGCAGAACTGCTTGCTTTATGGCAACTGACCTAGAAGCAGAAAAAAAAGTGAGAGACCTGTATGAAGATGTGAACAAGGGACCTACTTTTTCAACTAGGCCCCACCCCCTAAAGCTTCCACCAACTCTTTATAATGCCTCAATGGATTAATCCATAGATAAGGTCAAAGTCCTGATGATCCAATCAATTCCCAAAGCTCCACCTCTGAATATTGCTGGACTAGGAACAAAGCCTCCAACACATGAGCCTTTGGGAGACATTCCATATTGGACCTATAAGATTCTCTTTCTGTATGTATGTATATATATACATATATATAAAATATATGCAACAAAGAGAATAAATATGGATTTATTCTTTCTCTCTTAATACATACTGGGAAAAGAGAGAGACTAAATTTATCAGTTAAGTTTATAAGAACTCAGTGATAATACCAAAATAAGCCTTGGTGTCAAAAAGAATAAACACTTTATTATGAAAGAGGAAACAGTTTCTCTTGTGAAAGTTCATCAATGTCTATCAAATTCTATCAAATACACACACACACACAAACACACACACATACACACACACACATTCCTGCTTCAAGTTGAGTGTTGTTTCTGAAACAAATTTCATCATTTATATAAATGAGAGGATATATATAAAGAATAGACCCACACCTGTAATCCCAGTGACTAGGGAGGATGAGGCAGAAGGATCACAAGTTCAAGGTAAGTTTCAGCAACTTAGTGAAACCCTGTCTAAAAATTAAAATTAAAAGGGCTGGAGGTATACTTTAGTGGTAGAGACCTCTGGACTCAATCTACAGATTTAAAATAAATAAATAAAAGAAGAATGAAAGGAAAAAGAAAGGAAGGAAGGAAGGAAGGAAGGAAGGAAGGAAGGAAGGAAGGAAGAAAGAAAGAAAGAAAGAAAGAAAGAAAGAAAGAAAGAAAGAAAGAAAGAAAAGGAAAATTAAGATCACAGGATAAACTATTGACTGAAAAAGAATAATACTTTTTTTCCAAAATTTCTAACTCCCAATTTGATGACTAATTCAATCATTATTTTTGTTCCTCAGTAACCTACTGATATCTTAAGACATCATATCTATGGGAACATCACTATCTTAGAAGCATCTAGTATCATGATTTTCAAAAGTCTCAGGTTAGATCAGACATACTTAACTGTGTTGCTTAGAAAGACCTCTTCTAAATTTTAAGATTCTCCTTTAGAAGAGCATAGAAGGGAATCTGTAATAGGAGTCCTGTGCCCTCTGTTTAATCACACAAGTTTTACTACTACATGTGCTTTATATATGGGACTTACACCCAAGAACTCATTTGACTAAAATATTCTGAATTTATTGATATTTGCAAACTATTGCCTTAGGATATTACATTTTTGGAGACATTTTACATGAGGCAAAAAATCCAATATCAATTTATTGGTGTCCAGCAAAAATCTTTGTTGCATACCTGATATATTGAAATGTTAATAGTCTTGGGTCTTTTGATGAATCACAGTGAACTAAAGGCTAAGACATAGGGAAATATTCAATTTGCATCTATGCACCAAGTTGTGGGATAAAAGATATCACCTTCTGGTGGTTTTCATATAACACATGTTTAGATTTGCTTTCTATAGAATTAAATTAGAAAACCCTATATTTAAGGAATATTCAGATGACTTAAAAATAAAGAGAGCAATATGATAGGATTAGATAGATGTTCTTTTAATGAAATAATAATGGGAGTACTATCAGATTAAAGATACATGAACACTTTGCTTCAGGTACAACTGGCTTGTGGAAGTAACAAGGTCACAAAGTCACTCTAATGCTTCACATAATTTATGGATCTTTTTCAAGGAGCTTTCTTCTAGTTCAGAGTGGGTTGTTAAACTGGCCCTCAAGTGCTGTTGGAATGCAAGTATGTTGTTGTCATTCTGTTTCCATTTGCACCACTATTTCCAACATGTAACTTTTAGATTTTTCATTGACACTAATGGTACCTGATGATCTGGTAGAAAATGGATAATGTTGGTGTCATTGTAGATTTTCCTCATTCCATTCACTCTTTTCATCACTACTCTTTCTGGGTGCCAAGCTTTCCTCCATCTCCTGTATTAAGTCACTTGTTTGAGCAACACTGCATAGTGATTAAGACAAGACAAGATCAAATACACAGAGGATTAAATTTATACCGTCATTATTATCCAACCTCCAACAAATCACACAATCTCTCCCAATCTGAAATTTTGGAATGCTACTATCTCACAAAATATTTAAAAGTTAAATGAATTAATGTACAATAATAACACAGAATTTACTACACCAATGATGATTATGATTATTTTCATTAACGTTAAATTGTACATTACCTTGGGATATCTATTGCCTTTTGCTCATTCAGTAAGAGAGTCCTCAAGTTGCTCTTTGTTACAGACCCTTTCTCTAACCCCCTTGGAAATAAATCCTGAAGGAATTGGTTCAATAAACAACGTGAGACAATAGTGTCTCTGCTCTAACTCTGACCATTATTTCAAGACTTTGATTCTCCCTGTACACTCACAGATATATTCCCTATCAGGGACAAACAGTGATATAAGAGCAGCATGTTAGGCTCAGAAGTATTTTTCTTTTTGTTTCTTCTTTGAGGCTCCTCAGGCTTCATGTGTAATTCATGTATAATGATGAACTATACATGAATACATATATGAATTGTGTCCAGTTCTTATGCTGAGGCCATGGTCCCTAATAGGAATGCATAGGAGAAGTGATGGGAGGGGAGGGTTGGGGAAGGGGAGATAGGAAGGGCAGCAGAATAAAATAGACACTAGTATTGCTGTACGTATATACGTGACTGTATGACCAATGTGATTCTGAAACCTGTACACTCAGAAAAATGAGAAATTATACCCCATTTGATTCAAATGTAAAAAGAGAGATAACTAAGGTTAAATAAGGTCATAAGGGTAGGGTCATAATCCAATAGAGCTAGTGCCCTTATAAGAAGATAAAGAGACCAGAGTTCTTTTTCTCTACCATGTCAGGACACCACAGCAAGAAGCCAATACTCTGTAAGCTGGACATAGGGGATACACTGGAATAGAATCAGCTAACACCTTACTCTTGAACATTTCAGCCTTCAGAACTGTGAAAAATAAATACCTGTTGTTTAACCAACCCAGTCGAGATGACTAAGACTAAGACATTTGCTAAAGTCCTCACAGGATGGGTCTTGCATTGTTTTTCAAAAGTTTTTTCTAACAGATCCAAGTTCTATACACACACACACACACACACACACACACACAGTGGGCTAAGTAGTAGATTCAGGTCAATACAATACTTCTGTCTTTATGGAATTATTTTCTTATTTACCCAAGAATCATAGGTAAAGTAGAGCTTATTCAACTTATAGGGTTTTCTACTTTCAAAGTCTCCCTCTCCAATATCTCTGCACTCCTGACTATGCTGAAGACTATTACTAGATTAAATTTTCTTAAATGATCATTTCCATTAGTCATTACATTATCTCTAGTGAATTCTTAAACATAGATTCTTGACTGTGACACTCAAGATCTTCCATGAAATGGCTTTTCCTAAATAGCTAGCAGTATTTATGATGTTCTCCCATATACAGTTCTTCATTAAAATTAAAATCAGTGGTCTCACCATCTCAATTCATATTTTAAATATTTGTTTATAATGTTGTTGTGAAGATCAAGTGAGTTATTAAACAGAATATTCATTAGGCAGTTCTGGAATACAGTGAGTAATTAGTTAATAGTTGTATTCATACTGATTTCCATACATGTATTTTTCCCTAATAACATACATTTCTTGAACATTTAATATGTAGTCAAATTTACTTTCAATTTTGATAATGTGAAAAAGTAGGTAACAGGTAATCTTCCCTGCTTATTTTATATATTAAGAAAGCTGAACTGAAGAAAGACTATGTAACTTGTCCACAGTCACAGAAAGGAAAAGTAGAACAAAAATTTGAGACAAAGCTATGTTTCTTTCTTCTATCTACATAGTCTTTGTGCCCTGTTACATTTTCTGGAGTACTCCTGAATATTCTATCTTTTTTTTGGTACAAAACCACATTTTAAAATATCTTTTGTTGTAGATTAAAACATCTTTCATAATATCTCAACACAACATTTTCCCATTTTGCCTTTGATAGCATATGAACATAAATGCTATGCAGTCAGTCATCTATCTATCTATCCATTCATATAACTATCTTCCTCTATCAGTATCAGTCAATCATATTCTTACAGTATATCATTAAAGTTACCTCAGTTTGAATATAAACTCCTAGTGACATGGGCTATTTTTTGTTTCCAAAGTTTAAAAAAAACTCAAAAGATGCATACAACTATAGCCCTAACAACATTATTAATAATATCTCCAAATCAAAACCAACCCAAAAGCCTATTAATAGTAGAATGAATGAATTATTTGTGGTACATCTGACTTTCAAACAGAAATGAACAAAGGAATGAGAATAAATGAATCAAAACTTTATATAAGAGCAAAATTAATTTTGCAAATATCATATATAAAGAAGCCTACTCTTAAGGAATATATCCCACTTGATTCCATTTATACCAATTATTTTATAAATGATTGAATCAACCTATTTTGAGAGTCAAGATGCTGTTTTTTGGGGGGAGGTAGAGTCAGTTTTTTTGGGATGGGACATATAGGGTTCTCTGTGGTAATGGTAGTATTTCCTTTTTTCACCTGGGTGATATTTATTTGGGTGTTTGTTCTTGGAGCTGTGCATTTATGCTTTGTGTATATATACTGCAAATAGTTTAAAAGTAGCACAAGAATAAAATCAAGTTCATGAAGAGATAAGACAAAATTTACAGCTCTAAAATCATATGATTAAAAAAAATCTACTGAGTTGCATAAAGAAGGAAGCAAACTCTAAGTAATTCTTAGAAGTACAGATTTACATGGAAGCATGATTATTTAGAATCTTATCCAAACAGGATACTTTACATTAAGAATATAAAAATCTAACAACAATTTGGACTAAAATACTGAACTGAATAAAACAAGACATGGAAATTAGTCATAAGTGGGAAATTTAAAATATTCTACATGAAAAATTCTTCAACATACTTATCATGAATTTCTGGATGAGGTGAGTTCAAAATGTTATTCTTTTTTTAACTAATTACTATATGCTAAATAATTATCCTGATAAACATGAAAAAAAAGATAACAGAATTTTCAAATGTATTTATCCATAATGAATTATTAAGGAAGATAAACTATAATCACAAAAATCTATTACTCTTTATTTAAAATATGAGGGGAGAGTACCTGAAAGAAAAATAAAGGTAAGAAGGACTTTTAAAAGATTAGTATTACCAAAAACATAAAGCAGCACAGGGCCAAGTGTAGAAGAATAAAAGGCAGATTATAGCCAGTCTTTTTTGAGGCTGTGTACACAAGGGTAGATTCATATATAAATGCAAAGATATTCAGGTCCTATTAACAAAAGAACTATTTAATATAATCATCTACTAATTACAAGACTCACATGAAACAGAATAAAACAGAACCATAAGGACAAAGATCTTTAACCCAAAGAAATGAAAACAAAGTTTGTGTGGTTATATCTGTTTTATAAAATATTACATTCAGAACAAATAATTTAGAGGAACTCACAGAAATGCCCTTTAAATTAGTAAAACAGACTATGCCAAAAGGATATGAATGAGATATGAATTTTATTTACATACCAACATGTCATTAATAAGTACAGTGTCACAACTTGAGAAATGAAATAAAAAGAAACCTCGAAGAAACACAGTTTTTAAAATAGATTGTAGATTTTGTCTTTTAATTATAAAAGAGCAAAAAGGAGTATTGTAATAATATAAATGAAGTTAAATTAATGGATGTATAACAAATGTTGTGGAAAAAAACATATAGGACACTAAATATCACTAAAGATATCAAAGTATAATCAGACTCTTCATCCTATGCCACAAACGTCAGCATGCCTAGAGAATTTAGAGGTAAGTTTTACTAACTTTCATGGGCTCCAGTCTTGTTCAAAATTCTCTCATGAGCTTGAACAAAAACACACAAAAATTATAGATCAGGTTTATGTATGTAAAATATACGTTACACTATAAAGTTTTGTCATTTTCATTCTAGGACGTGTACTAAGGTAATGCATCAACAAAAATAAAACCCTATGCCCACTGGTCATAAAAATTGCTATTAAATTAGTAAAAGCTCATTAGATAAAGGCTATTTATAAGGAACATAAGCAATCATCATTCACATTTATAGAACTTTAGTCATGTTTTTATTAAGTTAAGATACAAGGATGCCAATTAAAATTACTCCTCAACATCATTATGTTGTTTGAAATAGGTCATGGAATAAAATAAGAAAAATGAGCTATAAATCTCTCCTTAGTTACAGATGACATAATTGTCTACATAAAAATAATACAAGTGAATTTATAAGCAATTGAAAGAGCTATCATTGAGCATTCATTAATATTACTTCCAATAAGAACTTTATGCTAAAACAAAAGATGGTATAAAAAATTACAATGAGGGTGAGGCCGAGCAGCCAATTTAGAGAAAAGAAAATAGGAGTGGTTTTCATATTTATTCTTCTCTGGATATATTGCTATGTGAAAACATAATAAGAGAAAGGCAAATACAGGCAATAGTAAAAATCAATATTACCACATCCAATTAGCAAAAATTAAATGGTATTACAGTATTAATCTTGATGAGGATATGGAGAAACTGGCACTCTAAAATACTATTGGTGGGATGTTAATTAGTACAATCATTTTAAAGAGGCATTTTATAAATTTGAAGATTTGTAAATCCTAAATTTATAAATTTAGGGAATTGATCCCACAAGTGAATCTACAAAGATAAGTAGCATCGTTTATTAGCCCAGATGAGAAATGACTTAATATCTATTAGTAGGAAAGTAAGCAAACTTTTAGTATAGTTTAAAGACTACTATGATAGCTAATAATAATAAATTAGAGCTATATTTAAATTAGATTGTTTTGGTAAGAACAATTATCATGAAACCTACACTTTGGACAGATTTTAGTTGTAGAATAAAATATTATAATCTACAAGCACAGTGTTATAAAATAGATATCTTGTAACTTAGACTTATGTCAATAGATAAATTACATTCATAATTTTGAATAAGAACTTATTTTATCATTGAACATAAAGTTTAAAAATATATAAAACCATTAGCATAAAAATTGCTATATTTGGTCTATATAAATTTACACACAGAATAAATTTAGAAAAACATGCATGGTAATGATAAACTTCAAACACAGGATATTGGTTATGTATACAGAGGGAGTAAAAGAGAAAGGGGAATGGAATTGGGGAGGTACATGCAGTGGGCTCCAGATAAAATTTTAGTGATTTTTTTTTAAAAAAACCTAAAATATGTGAAAAAAATTGAGAAAGATTTGAGAAGTATTAAAACCTTGTTAGGCACATGTTGTTATCATTCTGTCTACTTTTTCATACTATACAGGGCTGGGGATATAGTTCAGTTGGTAGGGTGCTTGCCTTGCATGCACAAGGTTCAATCCCCAGCACCAAACAAACAAACAAAATACTATACAATACTTTGGAATAGCTTAATTATATGAAATGAACTAATTTGTTTTAATCATTGATTTCCACTTTTCATGAATAAGGAAACAAAATTTATACCATAGTTTCAGATAAAACTGTCACCATTTTGAAATATTCCTAAATTCTCACTTTTAATTTTTTTACACAAAAAATGTTTAGATATATATATATCTATGGCTTTGAACTCATGATCTTTCTGCCTCAACCTCCAGAGCCACTGGTATTATACACATGTACCACCATGCCCAGCCTGACAATGAATATTGATGTTAATAAAATACTCTGTACTTAACAATACCTGATAAAAATCAAATTATGAATTTTTAAAATTTAATTGCTTTAACAGGTGTGTAAGGACATCTCATTATGACTATTTATAGTTTCCTGTTAGTAATAATGAACATCTTTTCATGTGCTCATCTATATATAAAATCTATATCTCCCTATTAGTGAAATAGGTTTTGTTTTTCCCCTGATTTTAAATTGGGCTCCTTGTATTTTTTACCACTTAGTTTTAAGATTTCTTAACATATCCTAGATATAAATCCACTGTTTGACACTTGATACACATTTTTTTTCCAGTATTCACTTCATCTTTTCATTCTGTTAATGGGGTACTTTAAATAACAAATATTTTTAATTTGGATGAGGTCCAATGTGTGAGTTTTTTTCCTTTAATCGATTATACTTTTGATCAAATCTTACTTCTAGATTCCTAAGATATTATTTCGTGTCTTTTTAAAAAAAAATTATGGCTTTCTGTACTACATTTAAGTTCATGGTCAATTTTGAGTTGACTTTTATAGAAGGTACATGTATTAAGTGGAATCTAGCTTTTGTTCATATGGACATCCAATTGTGACAGCACGATATGTTAAAAACACTTTCTTCCTATTTAATTGCTGGCCAATTCACCAAAATAATGCTCTCCATGTTGAGAAACACAGAGGGCAATTTTTGATCCGCATCTTACCATTCAGCTACATATGAGATGATCACTCCTGTCCTTTTTCCTGAAATACTCCATTTTTCTTATCTATCATTAACCTTTGTAGATTTCACCCTGAAAAAAAAATCTGTTTTTATTCTTTCAATCTCTGTTTCCTGTATATCATTCTTTACTTGTCTTTTAAATATTTGAGTCTCTCCTTGTCTAGACGATGAAACTCAAGGCTTCCATCACCATCTGTCTACCGACACGGTGGAAAATTCTCATTGCTTACCAACCTTGCTTGGCTCACTCTTGTCTAGTCACACTGTTTTGCTTCTTGAGGATGTCAAGCTCATTCTTGCCTCCCTGCCTTTGCACTTACTGTTCCATCTGCTTGGAATGCATTTCTGGCAGGGCTGTGTCTCACTTCCTCCCTTCTCTCAGATCTCTGAAATGTCACTTCTCACAGAGGACTTGCCTGCCTAGCATTCTTATAATAGCACCTCCACCACATCCTTAATCTTGTTGCTGCTTCCTTTTAACCTTGCTTTTAGTTCTTCATAGCAGTTTTCTCTAGTTCATATTTGATCACAGACGTATTTTTCTAGCATGTAAACCCTGCCGTGTCAGGGAGATTGTTGCCCTGTTCACTGGTGTGTTGCCAGTGTATGGTAGGTACAAAATAGAGACTCAATAAATATTTTTTTGAATATATACTGAAACAATAGTTTAAAAAGAACATCTTTAGACAAATCTTGGATCTGCTTCTTCATCTTGTGTCTACTTGGGTAAATTACCTATTTTTACATTTTATATCTTCAAGAGTTACTATGAACAATACAGGAAATGACTCTGAAACCCCTAGGGTAATCAACTAGAACACAGAAGGCAAAAGATAATCTTCTGTGTTTATGTTTTTTTTTTCCTTCTCGCTAAATGTATGTTCTTTCCTTCTTTCTATTAACAGTGGGTCCAAGAAAGATGAACAGGGTATGGCTTCTCACACACCAAAAAAAAAAAAAAATCTTACCTGGGATTAATGGTGTATTATAGCTCTGCCATCTACACATTTTTATTTAACATTTTCCATGAGGCTCTTAATCTTGTCAGTCTGTGACTATCAGGGTGTAGAGAGCTCTCCCTCTGTCTGAAATAATCCCTCTTCTTACTTGTTCTAATCCTTCCCTTTTAAAGCTTTGGAAGAGTACTCTAGTTATTGATTCTGGAAGGCAAGTGAACAAGTCTTGCATGTTATCCATTTCCTTCAGAATTCTGTAAGATTAAACTAATATCTTTTTATTCTCCATTTCTAAGATTGAAAATTTTTGATTCTTTTTAGTCCTTTTTATATCTGTCCATCTATGGAAACTACTTTTTTCCTGCTTTCAAATATATTTCTTGTGCTGTGACCAGAGCTGCTTTTGAGCTATTCTGGAATGGAGGCATTTGCTTTTATATCAATTATTCTCAAACAAATGTGAAGAGGAAATGAGGGATAAGGGGACCTTCCGGGGAGATTGACATAGATCATTACAATGCAGTTTAGGAATCTCTGGGCTAGGGGGGACACACTTCATATAAAAGGTGATGCAGGTGCTGAGCTTAAAGAATGAGTTAAAATGTATCAGATTAAGAAGGAAACAGGACATTCTAAGAGAAGGAACAGCTAGGAGAATGTACAGGAAATGAGTGATAGGAAGCAGGTGATTACAAATAAATTATATGAAGATGAAGACTAAAGATCTTTATTCTTTCCAAGAAATGATTTGCAGTTTATGAAAAATGGCATTTCCCCTGAAGGATGGTAGTTTCAGGTACTGTACTCAATTCCTCTGTAGTCATACTACATATTTATACCAAAGCCATGGCCTCAAGGTGGGCAGAGTGTCCTTCCCTGCTCCTTGACTGTGGGCCTAGCACCAGACTAGATTTGGATAATGTAAAGTAGTATAAATAAAATAATAAAAGGCGTGGAGTATATGTGCATCCTTCTCTGCTTTATCACAAGAAATAGGGGATGGTTCTCTTTTAATTTTTATAAATATTATTTTCTCTTACTACACCCCGACTTATTATCCTTTGAGAATCTCTGTTTTTGAAATGAATGCTGTGTTTTACTGTATTGTTTCCATGTCCTTTCTCTAACAAGGATTTGTGTAAGACTTCTATGATTTGGATGTTGGTGGTCTCCCATAGCATCGTGAGTTGGGAGCCTGGTCCTCAGCATGACAATGTTGATAGGTGGAACCTTTAAGAGTTGGAACCAAGTGGGAGGTGTGTAGTAAATGAAGGTGTATGCTTGAAAAGAATTTTCAGATCCCAGTCTCTTTCTGACTTCCTGTACTGAAATGTAATCTTCTCCCCCTATATACTCTCTAGCCAGTGCCCTCCACCATGAAGTGAGGCAGCCAAGGGGGACTCTTCACTAGAATTTGTACCAACTGTGTAAACATTCAGAATGTAAAACTATGAGGTAAATAAGTGGGGTTTTTGTTATAAAATTAGAATGACCCAAGTATTTCATTACCATAATGACAAATATCTAATATAATGATCTTTGGGTTCAAATAATCTATTTGCTCATTGACTTCAAGTCATTTTCTCCAGGTAGCAATAGGAATCTCAGGGCCTTAATCAAACAGATGAAGTTTCAATTATATTCCTCATAATAAAATTATGTGCTATTTTTCTTCCCCACTCAAAATCACATAACATCTTTCCACTATAGGAATAGAGATCAGGGCCTAGCCTATAGACCACTGTTAATCTCTCTAATCTGGAAATGCCATAATTTGTTTCTCTCAAGACTATGGTTAGACAGCTCCAGGATTTTCCATTTCATTTTTGTTCATGTGCATTCGATAGACTTACATTTCATAACTACAGCAAACTATGGACTCAACTGACCAAACTCATGCTCTTGTTTTTCTGCTCCTTGTTACTGTGTACTCTGGCAAAACTGGATGAGTCTTTATTCAGGAACAACACCATGCCTTCCTTCTCTTCTAGCCCTTCATGTAAATTTTCTAAACATACGTTTTGTTTTCCTTCATCTTCACTTATCAAGTCCTATCCATTCTTTGAGGCTCAATGCAAATGCTACCATATTTGAAGACTCATACTCTCTTTAATCCATTTCATCACTTTGTAATTCTTTAGTGGTATATATAACCTGCTCTTTTCATCCTTATATAGGTTTCCTATTCAATTTGGAACTTTCAAGAATATATCTGTACACAGTTATATGGTAGATATTTAAGAAAATAATGAATTAGCCCTCACAGTTGGAATTGTATCAAAGTAAAGACAGAAGGAAATAATTGAGAAATAGCTTGCTAGCCGGGCACAGTGGCACACATCTGTAATCTCAGTGGGGAGGCTGAGGCAGGAGGATCACAAGTTTGAAGCCAGACTCAGAAGAAAACAAAAAACAAACAAACAAACAAAAAACATGAGGTCATAAGCATCTCAAGAGAGACTCTGTCTCTAAATACAGTTTGAAAAATAGGATTGGGGATGTGGTTCAGTAGTCGAGTGCCCTTGAGTTCAATCCCCTGTAAACACTCCCCCGTCTCAAAAAAAAAAAAAAAGGATTTTTTTTTTTTTTTTTTATTGAGCTTGCTAATCACTTAGGTCTTACCACCAGTATGCTGTCCTATAACACATAGGCATCCTCCCTATTGCTAGCAGGCACATGCTAGAGGAGGAGAGCTGAGTGGATATACAAGCCTTAGGAGAAACCCCCATCTACATGAACTTTACAAGGGGAGAGACCTACTTTAAGCCTAGGGATAAATTTGATCACATTCCTTCATATCATGAAGTAACTTTCCATTCTTCTGATAAGTTCACAGAACTACAGTTCTCTGCATTCTTTCACTTGTGTTTGAATGAGTAACGTTTAATATGTTCTATTTTTAAAAAAATTATAGACTAAGTATTTCCAGGGGACTACAATCTTTCCTGTTAGTAGAATAATATCAATAGAATCAATCAATCAAATAGAAATATTAATATCATTTTTTATTCGGGTAGCAAATGATGTATTCTGTGCATTATTTATTTGGGTAACATAAAAGATTTTCATGGAAGTTGAAAGGTATTTTAAGAATAGTAATGAAGTTCTTCAAGGTGTCCAGGGAAGATATCAAAATAAAACCTCAAAGAAATATTTTTACTATTGTGGATGAAAAATAAAATATTAAATTAGAATGTGGATTTTCCTAAAGACAGAGATATTTCGGCATTAAATTGAAAGTATGTTTCATTTGATCCTCAAGTATCCTTAAGAGACAGGTAAGAAAAGTATCATCCTCATGTTTCGGCTGAAGAAATTGAAGTTGTGAAATACTTAACTATTTTCAAATGCCTCATATAGTCACTTAGTGGCAGAATTATACTTGGGTTGAAATAGTTGTTTATAGACACCCACTAGATATGAAAAATACTACATAAAACATGAACAAAAAAATAGAAAATGCATTTTTTGCCACATAATTCCTTTTATCAGTGACAGGAATAATTTAATCTAAAATTTTAATTGCTTTGGAAAATTTCAAGGGAAGATAAAAACACAGATTCTTTAAAGCTGCTCTAAAATTGAACTTGCTACAAAATCACATCAGGATTTATCAACAAGAATGATTAAATAACAAAATTAACTAAAGTAAAATTATAAATAGCTTATTATAATAGTATAGCAAAAGAACTTGTAGGTATTGAAAAGACAGTGAATATAAATAATCCAATGAATATACAAACAGATAATTAGGAAAGTAAATAGATTTTAAGATTACCAACATGTATCAAAGAATATGTAGATGATTGTAATGATTACACAGGTATTTTCTCATTTTGTTATATAATTTCTCTAAGAAATGGTTAACAATCTCTACAGTTTGCACTTATGGAAACCAATACTCAGAAAGAAATGATAGAACTTGTTGAAAATGTCATAAGGCTCATGTTCAAAGCCAGAACTAACTCCAAATCCATGCACCCCTGCTGTCCATATCACAACATTACATCTCTTAATTAAGCGATTTGAATTTTATCATATTCCACTCAAAAGATATCCTTGATTTTGATGGTTCATATTTAGTCCCACAATATGGCCCCCATTTGAATCCCTCATTAAAGAACATAATCTCCATCACCTTCACAATGACTAAAACATCTTTAGGCACTCTTCTCGAACAAATGAGTAATTGTCTTCCCCTCTCTGGCTCCCCAGTAAGTCTTGGATCATACAGAACTTCCAAGGATTCTCAGTTCTCCCACCTCAAGGAACTTGGTACCAGGTCTTTAGAGACATGAGAACTAATTCACTCCTGTAATGTCACTCAGAGAACAACTATAGATTTATATAACCCAGGGCCCAGGTCTGCAGACCTTTCAACCCTTCATCACCCCTTTATGGGACAGCCTTGACATTGACACTTTTGCTGGTCAATAGAGCATGATTTATTGAATGAAAATCTAATAGGTTATGATAAATAAATAAGTCTAGCTTTGCAAATATGTATTCATCTATTTCACCAATTTAATTTGGAATCTCAGGTTTTAGTTCTAGACTTTCCTACCAATTTTTCTTGGCTTCATTTTTCTCATCTTTTGTCTAAGGAGTTTGACCCTTCTAATAATTAAAGAACTTAACTGTTTTGGTTTCCAAAACATTGTATCATGGGCTATCCATAATAAGTGTATGAGGTCGATGAAATTTATAAATTACACTTGACAGAAGAAGAAAATTAAACTTAGGTTTATATGACTACTCAAGGTCATGCAACTAATAAATTGAGACGCGATGTCAAGTCAGAGATTTCTAATATATATTTTTATGTCAAAAATCTCAAAACTACTTAGATCTATAATTTTCCATTAGTACAATTATAAAATGTAACACATTTTTTTCATCCTCTTTGGAAATTTTGGCTAATGAAAGCCTACGACTTATAGGTTATTAACTGAACACAAAGGTATTGAGCCAAAGATTTTCTATTTTTCTCACATGGTGTCCTTGCAGCCTATTTTTAATTTCATATGCAATTGCCTGGTAGTCACTGGAAAAAGCAGGCAAGATCCTTCAGAATTGAATAAAATGTTTTGGTATAGAAGATAACTGGATGAGACCAGAGGACTGGTTTGGTGCATTTGAGATAAAACTCTAAACATGTCTTTGCAGATCTTCATTATTAATGTTCATTTAAAAAAGTAATTACTTGCCCTCAAAGGAATGAACCTACATAGAAAGAAAATTATCCACTAGGTCAAGAATCTCTCATGTAAATACTTGTTTGAACAATTTTACAAATAGGCATTATTTGTTCCATGTAATATACCCCTCTTCAGAGGTTTTTCATTTTGAGTACTAGGTTGAAATTGGTTAATGGACTTATATTTAGATAGCTAGAGAAGCTTAAGGCTTAAGGAGGTTGCCAATATATGATCTGACTTTAGGTCAGTGGGAATCATAAATATTATCATTTAGCAGATGTTCTATCAGTGGTTGCTACAGTCCACTTTCTTTGGATATTTGAAAGTTATTTGAAAGGCAATTGTCCATAACTGACAGAAACACCAATTTGACAACCCCCTGGTTGTCTAAGTATTATATGAATGTAGAAACTCAGAGATTGCTGAAGGGATCCCCTATGAATTTGGTTTGAGACACCTCAGTAGGGTAGGGTGATGGAAGTTTAGTGGCTGCTATACATGCTGGGTTTGTGTTATGGAAAAAAAAATCAGCATTTCATACATTGATTTAATGCCAGCCACAATCATGCTACTCGGCTTGTGAAAAGCAGGCTTTTGATTCAAAAGATGTCAAAACACTTTTTAAGGAGTTTAATGTAGTTGCTGCTTTCTATTAGTGTGCCAAGTTCAATTTTAAACTGAGAGGAAAGGGGAGAAGCAATATTGTACTGTAGATTGGTAAATCTGCTACAGTCTCATTTATTCATGAAAGATACGAGGCTTTGCCATATAAACCTACCCATTCCTAGAAGTAGGGTTTGGAGAATCTTGTGTTAAATATATCTAACATATTTCAATTCAAGGTAAAGATACTAAGTAGAAAATAAGAAATTCAACAACGGATAGTCTTTTTCCTTGAGAAATGTTTAGAATTAATGACTAACTGTCCTGAGAAGTTGTCCTTTGAGAGTTTCCAATTCTAAATTTCCACAACATTTCAGAGAAAATAAGTTATGTTTTCCTAAATTGATGAAACTTCTGACATTAGCATGGTGGCATATTCTACAAATGATGCTCTTAAAATAAGCCAGACATTTCTGATGTGTGGTTTTGCAAGAGTCCTCAGTGAAATTGGCATCTTTCCCTCATTCTTTTATAAGCAGGCAAGAAAGCCCAGCTTCAGTGCTCCACCTCTCTTGATGTTGGCTCCAGACTGCAGAAATCATCAAAACCTCACCCAGATATATCACTTGTTCAGTCATGTAGAGAACTTGAAAGGAGGTGGGGGTGGGTGGCTCCTGCACTAGTCAAATGACTCAGAGTGGAATTCCAAATTCCAACTTAAGCATATCATATTGATATGGACTTCAAGAATCCCAGCTCAGATGGGGGAAATCCTCCCTAAGACTTTTTCTTTTTCCTTTTTTGGAAGTAATGCCAAGAAAAACAAGATACAGTACTTGTGGCAATTTAGATTATGATTGCTGAGAAATTCACTCAGGTGCAGAGATCCTTCATATTATATCAATATTCTCCCAACATTCTTGCTTATGTAATGCATTACTGAATTTATGCAAATAAGTTTAGATAGTTAACTATCAGGTTGGTTCTGTTGAACCATTCTTGTTCTTATAAAATATATGTTATGATATTCTGGATTTACCTTTAGGAGGTGCTGGGAAAAGAGAAGGCACTTTCTGCTTTCACTTTAGGGGGTAGGAATGATAGCAATTTTTCCTCTACTG
Source organism: Urocitellus parryii (assembly GCF_045843805.1). NCBI lineage: Eukaryota > Metazoa > Chordata > Mammalia > Rodentia > Sciuridae > Urocitellus > Urocitellus parryii. The sequence goes on from NC_135538.1 coordinate 97,143,756, forward strand.
GAGTCTCAGCTTATGATGATATTAAGATAAGGAATAAGGTGAAGAAGAAGAAGACATCATATTGGAGAGTAGTAAAGGTGACAGTGGGACTTAGTAAGAAAATGACAAAGTTTGGAGTGGCTGTTGCTGCTATGGTGTTTCAATTCAATTTATTACTAGTGCTGCATTGTTCAACTACTTAAGCCTCTTAAGCCTGCATATTTTCCTCCGACATGTGGACCTTACCGTATTATTGTAAGGACTAGACACAGCACATGTTGAGTGCCTACCATAGAGCTGGACCCAGAATAGACAATAAATAGCAATTTCTTGCCACTTCATTCTCACATTACTCATAAAAACTTACTTCCAGATAACTTAAAATAAATCATAGTTAATTTTTATTGAGCTTGTGTGTAAGAAATTTTGCAAACTACATATTTTGCCTCATGTAATCCCTACCATATTGTCTGAATATTTCTAATTTTACATATGTAAAAATTTAAGCCAGTCCCAATCAGATCAAGTTACACGTTCAAGGTAGGTCGGTCAAAGAGCTGAAATGGATGAATGAGAATTCAAACTCAAGTCTGACCCCAAATCCCATTTCATTAAGCAGGAACCCCATATGGGATCTATGCTTGAGAGAAACCCAAGTATTTGCTGAATTTTAACTGCCAGACCCCACCCAAACAACAGAGTAGGTCAAAGTGTTCAGTGCTTTGTTTTTGTTGAAGGTGATTATCAGCAATGTAGAAATGAAGATTTACAAAGTCAAAATCTTTAAAAGTGAGAGATACAGAATGAGAAATTGTCCCTTGGGGAGCTCACTTCTACCTGGGAGAACCCTGTTCCTCCTTGTCTTTCTGGCTCCAGAGAGAGATCACTTTGCTTATATCCACCATTTGTCTAATCTGCAGTTTTCTCTAAATGTCATTCTATGCCCCAAAAGTCATTCTTATCACTTGTCATAAGACTCACTTATGTTTATACATGATCTCGCCTCATAGAGATACAAATACTGGGCACCACGTAAGACTGACTCAGTTTCTGAGCCGGTGCTGACCTCTATAGGAGACAGTACATTCTTGGTGTTAGAGGCATCTTCTGTAGGGTGAGCTTTGTAATCAAGGGCCCAGCATCCCATGTGCCTAGTAATCCTTGAGCACATATTCCCACTGAAATTTATTTATTTTTTTCAAAACTTACAGGATTGGCCAAGTCCTTATCAGGTGTCTACTTTTATTACTTCCCTATCTCTATTTGGATTTTGCTCCAAAGACTAAAGCAACATTTCTCAAGGCATAGCTGCGCCCTTGTGACAAAGCCTGGGTCCCTATAGAATTGAAATTTCTGGAGTGATACTCAAGATTCTGAATGTTAAACAATTTCATCAGGTAGTTAATATATATTCCACAGTTTAATTTCCAGTTCATAGGTGACTTCATGGTTACTTTGGAACCACAATTTCAAGTTTGTCTAATACTGAACATTACCCCTTTATGAAGTCTCCCTTTGCTGGGATCCATCAGAAGGATTTCTTGGATTGTGGATCTGGACATTCATCAGAATCAATCTCAAATTAACCATACTCCTCTGTATAATCCATAATCTATTTGTTGATCTACTGACTGTTGCTCCAGAGCCTGCCCAATTTTTCCTCTGGTGCAGGTTTTCAAACCTCTGCAGACTCCCATGGATTCTCTTTTCCACACTCCACTTTATGTATTCCTCTTGCCATTATGATGTTTTGATTCCTGCTGCTTCTGAGTCTATCCTCTAGTTATCATGTTGTCATGGTTTTGGGTTGCCCATTACCAAAGAAACACATGATAATATTTATATATTTTCATAGGAAAATTCATATATGATCAAAAATATCATCCTAGAGAATATCCTGCATTTAATCACATGTAGGAGAAGCTATCAAACAGAATGGTAAAAAAATTAATGTAACTCTTCACAACTATTTGGATCCCAATATTATTTACCCTATGTACAAAGCAACTTATTTCTTAAAATTCAGGTTATATATTGTGCAGTGTGAAGAGGTATCAACACATCATATGGTACCCCAATATATGTACATTTCTAATATTTAATGTATCATTTAAAATCAAATTTAAAACATGCTGTTCACAACCCATGGGTGTTTTATGTTTTGGGCACTGGGGATTGAACCCAGGAGCACTCTACCAGTGAGTTAAATCTGCAGTTCTTTTTAATTTTTTGTTTTCAGACAGGGTCTTGCTAGTCACTTAGGTGCCATGGCTGACCTCAAACTTATGATCCTCCTATTTTAGCCTCCTAAGTCTCTGGGTTATAGATGTACTCCACCATGTCCAGCCTTAAGTAATCAATTTTTAGGTCTCTTACTACACTTAAAAAATAGAATTTTTTTAAAATCAGAGTTTATCACATGTAATTACAGTATTATAAAATGAATTTTTAATGAAAATGTATATATTTATATGAATATTTGGCCACGATGGAGAGTGTTGTAATTTTTAGTTATGACTCATAGTTATTAAAAATTCAAAGCCACTTCTCTAAATTTTAGAAGATCATGATGGTCTTCTGCAAGCTGTGAAGTCAGTGTATCTGTTTATATAAAATGTGTCTCTCTAGGGAATTAGACTTTTCTATTTTCTTTTCCAAGTGAAGCATGCAGTTTTCTCAGTTCTACAAATCAATCAGAGCTTTAAGTTCTCCATTCTGATGATGCTTCATCTAACTTAAGATAAATATGAAATGTTGCTACACATTGTATTTAGTCTTCTATTTTCTGAACTGTTGTAGTCTCATTTTTTGTTGTTGATAAAACTAGAGATCCTAACATTAGGATTTCGTAATGAGATTACTGATATAAAGTGCTTAGAACAAGTGTTGACATACAGAAAGTCATCAATGAATGCCAGCCATCATTAGCATATTCATAGCTACAAAGTAGATATAATTTTTTTAGCATAGATCAATGGAAATAGGGGAAAAAAAAGAAAGCATATGGCTTCAAGATCTTGGAGACTAAAACTGTTGTAAGTTTCTCCAAACAGTTTTGGAAAAACTGGGTCTTATGAAGCCTCAGATGGAGTTTTAAGGAAAGAAAGCCTCTGTTCAAACTCTTTGCCAGATTGTTTAAGACTAATTAGCTATTGAGTGTCAGCCCAAACAAATACGATTTCCCTTGAGATCTAAGAACATATGATCCTATAAATTGAATACTTTTTTCTTCTAACAAGCATGAAATGGAAAAAGAGAAACATGAAGAAGTAAGAGAGAATCTAGTTAGCTTTCAAAATTGATTTACTTCATGAACCCATTGTTGTGTGTCTCTCTGCATCTCTCTCCTCCATTCAACCTGCATCAAAGAGCAAAGTTAGTTTCCATGCAAAGGAATGAGCCAGCATCTGTCCTCAGCTACCACTGCCCATGATTGTTTGTTGTAACTTAGCCATTGTTTTTGAAGTGCTTATGAATCACCATCGGTACAATTAAACATTGTACAGTAGTGGGTGAATTTAAAAGGCCATCCCTCCTCTACTGCTCTGTTATTTGCTTTATGTGAACTGGATGCATGACATCTAAGAAAATCTGGAATTATTCTCAAGGCCTGTCCTCTCAGAAATAGTATGTATCAAAAAATAGTTCATTGGTCTTTTAAAATAATCTGTTGGTCTTTGTTAATGTGTAGAGAGTTTTAGAGGATGAGATTTCAATATGATCTTTGAAAGTCAAGTTGACTGACAGCTTTTGATTGCCCAGTGGTAAAGCTTATTCAACAATTATCCTTTTGTGTTCTCCATAAGCCTGTTAAACTGCCTAGGCATGTTCTAGTCAGATGGGAATCTCACTCAATAAATAGCTTCTTCTGATTGGACCATTCAAGTGGAGAAAGAGAGAAGTAATGATTATTTTATAATTATTTGGTTCAATTTCATTAAAGATTGCATATAGCATTAAGGTAGGGAGAAGAGGTAGAGTTTTAAGAAGGAGCTGAGAAAAATGTGCTACCGCAAAAAGTGGCAGATGTAGCTTACTTCTACTCTTAGAAATAATTCTAGCTGTGTTTCTAGTATGTTTTTTATGGGATGTGGCTACAAAACACAGCAGAAAGACACAAAAAGATACAGACATCAACACAAAAATGAATATGGTAGCTGTGAGTATATAATGAAATCATAATTTTTTTATTATTTGTTAAAACAGTATTAATTAGAGATGCTGCCATAAATGAGCAGGTACTTTTAAATTGGTATTTAATTAATCTTGAAAAAACAATGACAATTTTATGTATTTAGTTTTTGATGGGGACCTAGGTGTGATGGTTAACTCCTGTAATACCAACAGCTTGGGAGGCTGAGGCAGGAGAATGGCAAAATCAAAGCCAGCCTCAGCAACTTAGCAGGGCCTTAAGCAACTTAGTGAGCCCGTCTCAATATTTTTTTTTTCAAAAATGTCTGAGGATATGGCTCGAAGGTAAGAACTTCTAGGTTGAATCCCCAGAATCTCTGCCAAATTATGTTGGGATGATCAGATACCTTTGAATTTCTGAAAGGTACCTGTTTGATCCAATACTGATCAGCTATAAATTACCAACAGTGACACCTAGTGCTAGAATTCTCACACTGCAGCTATGCATGGCATGTATGTAAGTACATGCCATGTTCCTGAGTCTATTCTGGATCCTTGAGCTAACAATACAAGGATGATGAGATGATAAGTAAGGTTACATACAATAGCTATTATGGAAAAATTGCTAAGTTAAATTTTGCTACCTGACATCAATAATTCTTTTAGTTTTAACCTCTCTACTGGTCACTATTGAAATTTCAAATAACTGAATTGAACCAATAAATATCAATGAAGAGATCTAACCTATAAAAAACTAGGTTGAGAATAAAAATATTCAAATACATGAATCTGAAGGTCAGACATATTAGCCACATGTTTATTCCTTACCTATTCTCAAAATTATAAACACAATCTGAAATCCCCTTAACACAGATGGAGTTTTGTGTTGTATTGTAGGGGAAAAAGGCAGAAAATTAGACTATTTAGCATAAGACAATTTAATATCAATGTAAAAAATAAACAAATAAGAGGAAATAGCCAAATGCTTAAGAATATCAGCTATTGAAGTGATTACGATCTTTAGTAAACATCTTGTATTTCATATCATGCTCCCTATTGTAAAATATAAGAACTATACAGCTGAAGGACCAGAGAATACAGACCAATTATGTGAAAGAATAAAATGAAATGTTGCCCACCTCTTAGTCATATAGCATTTTCTATAAACTAATAGCTGAGGTTGCTACATATACAGGATTGGAAAATGTTTAATTTTTACTGGTGAGAAGGGGTGCACTACAATGTATGATGCTCCTCAGAGATGGAGACCAGATGCTTCTGTTTTGCTTCATTACTCATATGCTTCTCATTTACCGTCCTAACTTTCTCCTCACTCAGAGAGACGACAACTCGCTCCAAGGACTGAAATACCAGTGTGTTTTATATTCCAGGGAAAATGAGAAAAGAAAGAATAGGAGCCAATGGTGAATCTCAGACAGAGGGGAATAAACAGCTTCCCCATTTGTGTACAACCAGAGATATGAAAAATTGAGTTCTATATGTGTAATACGAACTGCAATGAATTCTGCTGTCATATATAACAAATTAGAATTTTAAAAAAAGAGTGAATATGATAACCTTAGGAACAGCATTCCTGGCTAGAGGCAGTTATAGATAGTGAGTTCAGAGATAGGCAGTGACAGGTACAGCAGAAAATGTGTGTGTGAAGGCTGAGAAGAGAAAGCCACTTGACTGCAGAGGCAAAAGGGGCAGCTATTAAGAGAAGTCAAAGCTGAAGGAAAGAGATACACAGGAGTGTGTATTGAGGTGCCCACAGAAAGAGAACCAGGCAAAGGGCTCAAAAAGGGGAAGTCACAGGATTTGGAGAGGGGATCACAAAGCATTGGCAGAAATAATTGTTATCTTATACTGAATCATTAGGAAGAACCTAATGACCTGTGCAGCCTTTTAAAAAGACTAACAGACAAGGAATAATGATAAATGATAGAAGCAGTAAATAGAGATATCTTATCATTCACATCTAGAGTCCTGGCTTTCTCAGGGATTGTTTATTTACACTTAATTCACATGAATCTGACATGTTTTAAATAATTATGATTTTAAGACCATAGGCTTAATGACTATGACCTCAAGATTTATGTAAGATATTTTCAAGTCTTAGGAGTTTTAATATAATATTTAGCATATATATTTAAAAGATTATTATTTTCAAGTAAATATTTTGTTCATAAATCTCTGTGTAAGACATTTAACTATTTTGATGTTAATAAACATTATTTAAAGGCAAAAGATCAAAATATCTTAGGAACTTGGAAGAGGCTATACAAAATGCCTCTTCCAAGTAGCTGGGTTTAAAAAAATGTTGGGAATGAAGGGAAGAGTATTATGAGGTCATTCCTGAAAAAGGTATTCATATTGGTTGAAAATTGAGATTTCCATAATCCAAATAGCAGCAATAACTAAAGCCCTCTAGATTAGTCAAAAAAAAATAAATAAAATAAAATAAAGTAGTATAATTGACCACTAAATTGGCCGTGAACTGCTCTGATCTTATTTTTAAATTTTTTAATTTTTTTTTTTTTTTTTTTTTTTTGGTAGGGGAGATACTGGGGCACTCGGGGGCACTCAACCACTGAGCACATCCCCAGCCCTATTTTGTATTTTATTTAGAGAAGCTGCTGGGATTACAGGTATGCTGGGCCTGCTCTGATCTTACTACCAGGGTTAAAGCCTTAATTGATCTGTTTGCCAAACACTAGCAACTCTGACCTAGTTTATCAGTAACCTGAACTAATTAGTGGAGAGGGACTGAAGCGATCTGGCAAACCCAAACAACAAGAAGTGGTGGGAGGACCCCGTTTCCAGGCAGGCCCATTCTAACGTGAACTGAAACCACAAACACATTCTTTGGCTTGGTATCTTATTTTGCTTTTGTGTACACATTAATACAGAGTTGAGACTTCTCTTCTCAGCCTTTACTTTGTAACCTAGTAAAAAACTACACAGGAAGAAAGATAACATGGTATCATCTCCAGTTTTAATAAGCTTGTCCTTAACTCCCAACCTTTCTCATTCTCATTTCACTCGACTTCACAGTTCATTAGTAGCAAAAAGAGCCATAAAAACTAAATGAACTATCATAGTATAGGGACCTTTTCTATGTAGCACAGTTTTTCCACTTCAGATACTAATTGTGGGGGAAAAAAGACAAATGAAATCTAAGTTACAAAATACTCCTTAAAAATCAAGCTCTGTTCAAATGGACTACTTATTATGCATCAAGGGGCGGTAGAAGGTCAGCCTTAGAGAAGAAAGTTACGGAAAGCAAAGCACTGTTAGCAGCAGTAGCAGGACATGTTTTATTTGGTTTTATGCTCCTTGGTTTCCTAAATAAGAAACTGTGACAGTACCACCTCATGGCTAAATCTTCCTTGTTTATCCATTGTATAGCTTCTTAAACTTAGTTTAGAGCAATGTCTTTAATTTAGAACCCTTTCAGATTAACTATTTTTTGATGAAATTCTAATACCGAGGACATAATACTGTTTTTCCACCAAATTGAAATGTATAGCAGGGTCTGCTTTTGTACTGCACCATAATCTCAGTATGAAAAATTATATTGCAATGCAAATTGCCTATATCTGAATTCTACCATGTATCTTCCTTTTCTTTTGAGTCATGATATTTACCCATGTCATTCTTTACTACAGTGTTGAAGTTGAAGGTGTAATAGACATGGTGAAATTTCAACCTAGCAAAGACAGAATGTCTTTCATCAATTGTGTCATATCAAAAATCACTGTACTAGATTTTCTCAAAGTTAATTAAGCAGATTCTGACTATACTAGTACTAATGGAATGTTCTGTTATGATGGAAACACTTTGCACTGTCAATTTTAACCCCTGGCATAAATCTCTGTTTTATTAAAAAAAAACTTAAAAATTTGTTTTAATTAGTCATATATGACAGTAAAATGCATTTATGTACTTTGATATATGGATATAATTTCTCATTTTTCTGAGTGTATATGTTCAAAACCATATTGGCCATGCAGTCACATATATACATAAAGTAATAATGTCTATTTCATTCTACTATCTTTCCTATCCTCATACCTCCTCCCCTTCCGTCCCATCATTTCCCTCTACCTAATCTAAGGTAACGCTATTCTTCTCTAGTGCTGCCCCCACTTATTGTGAATTAATATCCATAAATTAGAGAAAACATTCAGCCTTTGATTTTGTGAGAGTGGCTTATTTTGCTTACCATGATATTTTCTAACGCCATCCATTTACTGGTGAATTGCTATAATTTCACTCTCTTTAAGGCTGAGTAATATTCCATTGAGTATATGTACCATATTTCCTTTATCCATTCTTCTATTGAAGGACACCTAGGTTGGTTCCATAGTTCAGCTGTCGTGAATTGAGCTGCTATAAACAGTGACACGACTGCATTACTGTGGTATGCTGATTTTAAGTCCTTTGGGTATAAACCAAGGAGTAGGATAGCTGGGTCAAATAAATGGTGGTTCCATTTCCAGTTTTCTGAGGAATCTCCATACTGCTTTCCATAGTGGTTGCACCAATTTTCAGTCCCACCAGCAATGTATGAGTGTACCCTTTTCACCATATCCTTGCCAACATTTATTGTTTCCTGTATTCTGTATGATTGCCATTCTAACAGGAGTGAGATGAAATCTTAGTGTAGTTTTGATTTGCATTTCTCTAATTGCTAGAGATGTTGAACAGTCTTTCATATGTTTGTTAATCAATTGTGTTTCTTCTTCTGTGAAATGTCTGTTCAGTTTCTTAGCCCATTTGTTGATTGGGTTATTTGTTTTTTTGGTGTTTTTTGAGGTCTTTATATATCCTAGAGATTAATGCTTTGTTGGAGGGGCATATGTTAAAGATTTTCTCCCAATCTGTAGGCTCTCTCCTTACATTATTGATTGTTTCCTTTGCTGAGAAGAAGCTTTTTAATTTGAATCCATCTCATTTATTGATTCTTGATTTTACTTCTTGTGCCTTAGGAGTCTTGTTAAGTAAGTCAGATCCTAGGCCGACATGGGGAAGATTTGGGTCCATTTTTCCTTCTATTAGGTGTAGGATCTCTGTTCTAGTGCCAAAGTCTTTGATCCACTTTGAGTTGATTTTTGTGCAGGGTGAGAGATAGAGGTTTGATTTCATTTTGCTACATATGGATTTCCAGTTTTGCCAGCACCATTTGTTGAATAGGCTGTCATTTCTCCAGTAAATGTTTTTGGCACCTTTGTCTAATATGACATAACCATATTTATGTGGGTTTGTCTCTGTGTCCTCTATTCCGTTCCACTGGTCTAAAAGTCTATTTTGGTGCCAATACTATGCCATTTTTGTTACTATAGCTCTGTAATATAGTTTGAGGTCTGGTATTGTGATGTCTCCGGCTTCACTTTTCTTGCTAAGGATTGCTTTAGCTATTCTGGGTGTTTTATTTTTCCAAATAAATTTAATGGTTGCTTTTTCTATTTCTATGAAGAATGTCATTGGGATTTTAATAAGAATTGCATTAAATTTGTATAAGGCTTTTGGTAGTATGGCCATTATGACAATTTTAATTCTGCCTAAAAGCAAAACCAGACAAAGACACATCAAAGAAACAAAACTTCAGACCAACATCCCTGATGAACATAGAGGTAAAAATTCTCTATAAAATTCTGATAAACTGCATAAAAACATATTAAAAAGGCAGTGCACTTCTCTCAAGTGGGGTTCATCCCAGTGACGCAAGGGTTGGTTAAACATACAAAAATCAATAAATGTAATTCATCATATTAATAGACTTAAAAACAAGAATCATATGATCATCTCAATAGATGCAGGAAAAGCATTTGACAAAATACAGCATACCTTCATGTTCAAAACACTAGAAAGACTAGGGCTAGTAAGAACATTCCTCAACACTGTAAAAACTATATATGCTAAACCCAAAGCCAGCATCATTGTAAATGGAAAAATATTGAAAGCATTCCCTCTAAAAACTGGAACAAGACAAGGATGTCCTCTTTCACCACTTCTATTCAACATCATCCTTGAAACTCTAGCCAGAGCAATTAGACAAAAGAAAGAAATCAAAGGGATACAAATAGATAAGAAGAACTCAAGCTATCACTATTTACTGATGACATGATTCTATTTCTAGAAGATTCAAAACTTTCCACCAGGAAACTTCTAGAACTAATAAATGAACCCAGCAAAGTAGCAGGATATAAAATCAATGTCCATATATCAAACACATTCCTATACAGCAGCAATAAATTCACTGAAAAGAATTTAGGGAAACTACCCATTCACAATAGCCTCAAAACAAAACAAAACAAACAAACAAACAAACAAAACCCCCAAAACAAAATACCTGTTAATCAATCTAACAAAAGAGGTGAAAAACCTCTACAATGAAAACTACAGAATACTAAAGGAAGAAATTGAAGAAAATCTCAGAAAATGGAGAGATCTCCCATGTCTCCTCTTTGAACATTTAAATGTAGCTAGTCTGACTCTGGAACTGAATTTTAAATTTTACTAATTGTAATTAACTCAAATCTCAATAGCCACAGGTAACCAGTGGTAATCATATTGAACTGCACAGTTCTAGATCAAAAACATTTTGAGGGGTGAGATCTTGTTGTTCTTGAATCTCTTATTTATATGTTATAGAGTAAATGCCTGAGCCATGCTGATTACTTTAGAATAATAAATTATGGAAAAATTGTCACTGACCCTTATTATTTTCTAGATTATTCATCTTCAAATTGTATCACTCAACAGCATCTGGAATGGATAACACAGCAATTGTGAACTACACTGAATTTGTGTGAAATAGAGTTAGTTTCAGTTAGTAAGTAAGTCACTTAGTGTCTCACCTTGTGACAGCTGCTAAATGGTAACTCTCAGAATCCTGGTTCACTCGTCTGTGAAACAGACTTCAGCTATATTGTACGTATGATTGCATGAGTTTGTGTTCAATAACTATAGCTATTACTCCTCTGCCACACAAATGGAATCTAGAAAAGAAATGCGTTTGTATTCATTAGGAACTAAGTGGAAATCAGCATTAGTTTCATACAGATTTACACAAACCAGACTAAATGTAAGGGAATCTCTTAAGTTTGGGAATCAATGTAATCATTAAATGTTCAGAGGCATAGCACAGCAAAAGAAGAGCTAGTTATTTTTTAAAATAGTGTTAATTTATTTTGAGTTCTCTGTGAACAACTCTTGAAGCAAGCACAGCATAATTAATTCCAAAAAAGTCATATAGGACAACGAAAGGAAGTGGAAGGTTAATGTCTTCTCCCTTCAAGTCTCATTTCTCATACTGTCATGGTGTATAAACCTTCACACTTGTGAAGGTACATTTATTCTTTTTAATGGCTGTAAGACACACTTGATTTCAAACCATGGTGGGAAGAAATCTTCCTAATAAAGTCAACATGATAATATGGGCTTTTAACTTTTGAGCAGAACAATTATCAAATAAATCATTATTTTAAAACCTCAACTTATAAAACTGATAAAAGATAAAAGTTATTTGGGTTGTTCATGTTTTTGGTTTGAGTGCATGACATCATTTCCTTGCCTGTGGGTATAATCCTGTGGGCTTTGGTGCTAGGATAGAGAGATACATTGTTTAAAAAGCACTAATCTTCAAGGAATGACTTCCACTGCCTCTACTCCAGACCCTGATTTGTTATCAACTAAATATGTTGATAAGGCAGCATGACTTTCTTTCTGTGCCTTATTTTTAAAAGTACAATGTGTGTGTGTGTGTGTGTGTGTGTGTGTTTGAGAGAATATCCTACAAATACATTATGAAACTTTTATTAAATAAAAGGCTATGCACTTTAAAAAATATGAACTCTCATACAGTCTTGTTTTGTGTTTGTTTGTTTGGCACTGGGCTTAATGGAACTCAGTGGAATTGGGCTTAATGGTACAGGGCACTCTTACCACTGAGCTACACTTCCAGCCTTCTTCTTCTTTCTTTTTTTTTTTTTTTAAATTTCATTGTGAGACAAGGGCTCACTAAGTTTCCCAGGCTGGCTCTAAACTTGTGATCCTATTGCCTCATCGTCTTGGGTCTCTGGGATTATAGGTTGGTGCCAATATGCCTAGGTTGTATATAGTCTTATTGACAAAGCTATGTGTAGTGTAGTCCCATGTGTGAGTTCTTGGATACTGCTTTTTCCCATTATAAGCTGGAAAAGAGTTTCGTCCTCCCCTTAGAAAATGATGGTTTTTAGGTAAATGTTATAGTGGAATAATTTTTGTGTTAGGTTGCTCATTCTGTTAGTTGGTCCCACTCTCAATTTCTAGTTTTAATCTTAGGGGCAGTGTTAGAATCAATTTAGCATAGTTTGGGCCTTAGAACAACCCTTTGGAAAGGATTTATTTTAACTTCTTTTCTTTTTGTAACATCTTGATGTCCTTAGCAGGGGCCATCTGATAGTAGAAATTCATGATATTAATGAATGATCAAAATAACTTGTCAATAGTTATTTCACTATGTCAGTGGTCCTCATACTGGAGTGTTCATTGGAATTATCCAGAGAGCTTGTTACATCAGAATTCACTGAGCCCTAAACCCCACCCAGAGTCTCTGATTCAGTACATCCTGTGTTAGGCTCAATAATTTATATTTCTAAAATGTTTCCAGTTCCCACTGATACTGCTGATTCAGGCACATGCTTTGAGAGTTTTTGCCTATGCAATGTGAACTAGCTTGTGGAAGGGTCAATTCTTTTTTAATACCACCATATTATAATTAATTGAGTCAAAGAGTCATTATAAGTGGAACAGTTGCTCAAGTTCCCTCCCATTGGAGAATTATTGATATGGCATAGGGCTGACCAACAGAATATTGGATTAAGTGTTGAAAGGTTAATAAAATAGGTACTTGTCACTCTGTTTTTCTATATGCTTAACAAAACACTGTTGAAATCTTAAGAAATGTTTGCTAATCTTCTTCCCAGAATGTGCTGTCCCCAACTGCCAAACTGCAAAATGTAACTTCCCTCCCTGCCCTCTCCAAGGAAAGTATATAAGCTCTGCTTAAGCTGTTCTCAGGGCTCTCTCTCTCTTTGGTCTATTCAAGTGAGCTCTGAACCCCAGCATGCTGGTCCCCAAATAAACCCTTTGCTGTTGCATGAGACAGTCTCTTGGTGGTCTTCCTCCGACGCTCGCCCGACCTTTACATTGTGGAAGAAAAATAGAGGCTAGCATGAGTAGAAGGGGACTGGGAGGCAGAATTGCTTATTATGAAGCTCAGTGATTATTTGCCAAAATGAAGAGCTGGCTAGACAGTAAACAAGCATAGTTGAAGGCCAGATCTTGCCATGTGTGGTGGTGCATGCCTGTAATCCCAGCATCTCTGGAGGCTGAGGAAGGAGGATCTCTAGTTCAGAGCCAGCCTCAGCAAAAAGCAAGGCACTAAGCAACTCTGTGAGACCCTGTCTCTAAATAAAATACAAAACAGGGCTGGAGATGTGGCTCAGTGGTTGGAGTCCAATCCCTGGTACAAAAAAAAAAAAAAAAAAAAAAAAAAAAAGATCTTTTGAAAAGGAGACACCACCTGCCACACAACAATCCTCACAAAATATCTTAGGCTTCTACACCTGCCAAGCATTTGTGCCTTTGCTTGTAGACCTGAGGAACAATAGTACCTTACATTGCATACAAACTGACATTACAAAGAAATCCTGTTTGATAACAAACTTGCCAAAAGATGTTGAGAACACTTGTTGAAATTCATTAGAACACCTGGCTTGAGCCCCAAAAGTTCACTGGCCACTGCAAACCAGTGAAGGTAGCAAAACTGCTCCAGTTGTCTCACATGGGTGATGTCAAGTGTGTTAAGTGTGGTTCAGGATGATGGCATGGCTTGATATTGCTTCAGAAATCAAGACCAATAATTCCCATAAAGTTTTGATAATGAGTTTTAGGCATTTCTATTTGTTTACTTGGAAGGAAATTCTGTTTCATTCACAAACCTCTAAGATATTAAAACAGTATAATTATCTCTATAAATGGTAAAAACATTTTTAATGTACTTATTTTACATTAGACCAACTTTATAATAAAAATTTAATTCCTGGTCAGAGTGAAGGGGCCTCCAGTACTTGTAGTATCAAGTAGTGGTATCAAGCGGTCACTCATCTCATGAGCTAATAGCCATTGTTGGACTGGACTGCCATAATTTTTGTCAGTTTCTAGTTTGTGTCTAAATTTTCCTTTTATTGACAAAATGTTAGTTATTATGTTTAGTTGCCCTATGTTGGGTAACAGAGCAAGATAGAGAAGATTTCTTAATAATTGCCTTCAACATTTAGACTTTGAATCTTCCTTAATAATAGATATTCTTATCTGCAAAATTGGATATTTCAATAGACACAACCATTGCCATACTTTAGGATCCTCTAAGGAATATTTTATTTTTTAAACATAAATTCTAGGTTCCTATTTCTGGACTTCTGGAATTAATATCTGCAGCAGGGCCAAGTCTCAAATGAACCTGGATTTCTTGAAAGCCCTATTTGAGTAATTTTCTGCCTTGTGTACCTAATGATTAACTACCCTCTCACCTAACAAAGATGAGCTCAACTATGTGAATATTCAGAATATTCATTGATTAGCAATTAACTAAGTTTTAAATTGTGTTTGACCTATAGAACTACCAATTGTTGAATGTAACTCACTTTCATTTCTGATATCTCACACTTACTAACATTAATAACATTAAATAAAGCTTATATAAAATATGATGGTTTGTCTTTCATGCAGTTAGAGATGTAGACACTTTGGAACTTCATTCTGAAAGTGATAATAGAGCTGTGATGTAAAGGGCTTGGTGGCTTTTCTAAGCATAGGTTAAGAAGAGACTATAAGAAATTTGAAGAAGAGAATTGTAAGCAAGAAAACTACGAAATATTACACAAATATGAAATATTACAAACCAAGTGGAGAAAGCTTCCTGAAGGAAGCATAATAAGATTTATGCATCAAAATAAGTTCAATGGGTATAAATCTAAGAGAAAACCAAACGATTTTGCCGACAGAGAGATAATTACAAGGTGAGCAGTATAACTGCCTGATGTTTTTTTTTCCACCAATTATTATCAGAATTCAGAAAATGGTAGGAAGCACATGATGACAAAGATTTTGGAACCATGGTAGCTCAGAGTAACTATCAGAAATAGAAACTGGTGCCTGTGTTTGCTGCATTTATTAAGGGCTAAATGCATGGGATCATGACCAAATGTTTAAGCTGTTGTCACATTTCACTGAACAGAGCAGAGAATGGATTAATTTGTTCGGTAAATATTTATTGAGCACCTTGCAATATGCCAGGCACCAGAAATAGAGCAATGAAAATGAAATAGAATCATAACAGTTCAAGCTTGGGAAGGATTGTTCAGATAATATAGTTCAAGAAAAGGCTTCTCAATTTTTCATGTGCATAAAAAAATCCTGGGACTCTTGTAAAACTACAAATCCTAATTTAGTTCTTCTAGGACAGGGTCAAGGATTCTACATTTCTAGTAAGCTCCCAAGTACTGTGATGCTGCTAGAAGGCAGACCTCACTTTGAGTTGCAAGGACAAGAGGGGGAGAATCTTCAGATTTTTAACACATGAGTCACTTTGGCATAATGCAGATTTGTGGACCCCACTGCTAGAGATTTTGATTCAAAGACATGAAGAAGCAAGTCATTCTAAAGCTCATTAGGTTTGGAAACCAGAGGCATCATAAAACCATCTCAATTAACAGAGGAGAAAATTGAGCAAATGAAAATCTGAACCAAAGCTCAGGTCTACTGAAGCTAGGTCTGAATAAAATGTAAAACAAGATAAAGAGTAAACCACCTATCTTACTGATTATGGTTAAATAGAAGAATATAGTTTACCAAGAGCCTTACAACTTAACTAAGGATTAGGTGGGCTAAAGAAGCAAGTCAGAGGTGCAGACAATGTTGGACCAGAGGAGGTTTTCCCACAAGAACAGTGCAGAAAGCATGTTCATTGTGGGCTGCTAACTTCCCAAAGAAAGGCAGCAAAAATTAGCTAAGAATTCCCAGTTTTTCTTTTAATATTAATCAGTGAGTATTACTCCTGGATTGAAGTAAAGGAGCACTGGCTGCTCCAACAGACACCTGAAAATGGATCTGGCCCTGAAAAACAAGAATAGTGATAAGCTGAAGTGAGATGTGGAGGTTTTCTATATTACTTATGATTCAGGACAGTGTTTCTTAAACATTATTCTTTACTACACAAATCACGCTGGGATCTTGTTAGAATCCAGAGGCTGGTTCCTTAAGTCTAGGAAAGGCCTGTGATTCCAGATTCTTCTTTCCTTTTTTGTTTTTTATTTTTTGGTGGTACCAGGGATGAACCCAGAGGTGCTTTACCACTGAGCCACAACCCCAATCCTTTTTATTTTGAGACAGGGTCTCTCTAAGTTGCCAAGGCTGCCTCAAGCTTGGAATCCTCCTACACCATCCCCCTCCCAGCCCTGCCCAAGTCACTGGGAATATAGGCAGGTGTTACTGGATTTCTAAGAAGATTGCAGGGATGTTGACCAGCCTCAGATTTGAGAAGGAAGAATATCTGTTGATTGATACTCTGCTTACTGTGGGATCCCTATTTAACATTACACCTCTATGCATTGCCACCATCATGTAATATTTACAGGCAAAGAACCTTGCTGCTAATAAGAAAGGCAAAGTAAAGTTGGTCAAAGTACAGTTTGTTGTGTTACTCATGAAGAGGTGAGGGTCAGAAAGGAAAATTGACTAGCTTAGCCACATAAATAGTGGATGTCAAAGCCTGGAATAAAATCCTCCTCTTTTTCATTTTACTGCACTGTTTTCTATCAGCAAACTGTGACTTCTTTACACAATTACTCAATGATGTACAATCATACTTACTCTGGTTATCTCTCTATATTGCACATGGATGTCTAAACATGTGCAATATGGATGTTCTACACATCCCCCACATTGCTACAACTTAGCCCAATGTGTCTTTTATCACTATTCAGGTCAAGGTTTGAGTTCTTTTCTTTTCTTCTCATTAATCATCTTTATATTAAAAAAGTCAAAGGTTGAGATGTACTGAAGTTTAATTTGGTCATCCCATTTCTCCTTTTTCTCCATCTGTCTCTCTAGGTATAAACTGCTAGGTAGCTAACCACTTATAACATACTAGCACAGGTCAATGCCTACCAACCAAAGATACTTGAGCACCCAACTGGCTGAAGTCAGCAAGCTTGAGTTCATCTGTACTTGTTGTGCTGAGGGAAAATACACACTATTGTGGTCTTTCATTGGTGGGCCTCAGTACCAACACCTGGCATAATAGTTTATTGCATGCTAATAAGTATGCAAAAGCCATTCTTTATTGATAATGGGAATATTGATGGGGGCCAGAAGTTTTGTCTCAAGGCTTTCAAAACCATCTAAGCAAGCACTTATTGAATTTATTTGGTTTTAAAGATTATCATGCATTTAAATATTAAACATCTCTGAAGGAAATGTCAGGGAGCTTTAGGAAAAGATGTGCAAGACATTCACTTTATCCTATTTTAATCAGAAATTCTGTACAAAAAATAAATATTATTCAATTAAAGGTAAATATATGAATTGTGGCACTATTGATTAAATTTAGATATAGAGATTTTGTATTTCTTGTTGAAATGTTAACTCTATACTGAATGGTAGACTACAGCAATATTCTGTATTATCTCTTATAAGTTAATATTTAATAGGAAGTCAAATTATAATATTTAGAAATTCAATGATTAATAATACAGCATAAGAGATAATGTATTATAGAATAGAGATAATTTGCTTCAATGACTTGAAATAAAGGTCATAGAATTTTAACTAAAGATTAAGCTTAGAATAATAGGTTTTGAATAGCTATCCCAGAGTCTATGTCTTTCTGAAAGTTGGGTGACATTACAAATTTATGATCTATAATATGAAAAGTGGTGGTCAAAGATAAGTAATATTATTAAATGTACCTCATCTACGTAAAGGGCACTTGTCTGTTATTATTTCATCTATCTACATTCAGTTATTATAAAAAGTAGGTAATTTTCAGGATATACTGTCAAATTCAAATGATTACAGATCTATTTCCAGAACTTACCTTCATCTGGCTTCCTAGCTTGTTAAAAGTCATATTTTTAAATATTCACCATTTCACGTTGAAACAAATATTTTTTCTGTATAGTCTTGTTTTTAGAGTTCTAGCCCCATTTATAACCATCCTCTGGCATCCATTTTTTAAAAATCACAAATATTTTGCTAAATATTGAGAGAATCAGGGAGATAAATAACTGGAGACAAACCTTCAGTTCATCATCTATGAACTGAAATGCAGACTCTTTATTTTAAGGCCCACTAATCCCAACGTGACCACTTCTTACCATTTTGGCCTGATCAGAGGTTTTATCTTCAGAGAACCCTCTTTCTTGCAAAAATACAGCAAAAAGTTTCTGTATACTATGCATTTTTATACCTTTCCTAATGTAAACATCTTTCATAACTATAGTACTATTATCTAAATCAATGTTTGTATGATCCTATTAACCCATTAGCAGATTATATTTGAAGTTCAGCAATTGTATTGCTAATGTCCCTTTTCTGTTCAAGAACTGAATCCAGAATTTATATTGTAGTAGTTATCATTATTTGTCAGTCTCTGACAATACCCCAACCTTTCTTCTTTATTTGTGAATCCAACAGCTTAAAGAATATTAAATGTCTCTCTGTGTGTGTATGTGTGTGTGTAGTCCTTCAGAGTCTGATGTTTCCTCATGATTTGATTGAAGTTAAGCATTGAGAGGTAAATGATGCCAATATTGTCTTTAATATTTTATATAAATAGCCACAGAAATGCTTGCAGTATAATTTTAAGTAAATTAAGAAAATATAAAATTGTGTATTGCATATTCTGGTAATTTTGATGAAACTTGTACGTATATAGGGAAAATGTAAGTTTTTAAAATATGAAAAAATTGTTATCTCTAAGTGACAATAATTAAATTACTTTTAAAATTGCTTTTTGCATTTTTAAAGTTCTATGTAATGAGCACGCACTGCTTTTGTAATCAGACAAACATGAGTTTGACTTGAATGATGCCCCTTCTGTGACATTTTCTTATCCCTATTGCTAAAATCTCTCTTCTATTCTCTATATGATCTACATCATATATTTTCTGTCATGTTGGTATTTGTGTACTTCTTTAATCTATCAGAATGTAAGTTCCTCAAAGTCAGGGAACATGCACATACTATCATCCACAGCACATTACGTATAAAAATCTTAAGAACTTTTGATCGAATACATGCTTTACTTCTGTAATTTCCCTTTGGAATATCTCTTCTAGTACCCCACCACATATTGAGAAAAACAATTGGGAAAACTTTTTTCCCTTTTAGATCCAATATGTTCTTTTCTTATATACCAGCAACAAATTTTAAGATTTTTTAAGCTCCTCTTAGTTAGATTTTTTTTTTTCCTTTAGAGAACAAAATAGAAGAATAAAACTTAAATATTTAAGGGCTTGGGGTATTCAATGGTAGACCAATTGCCTACCCTTCTTGTCAGGCCCTGGGTTTGATCCCTAGCACTGCAAAACCGAAACGAAAAAAATAAAGTTAAATTCAGAGATGTGATTGTCAGCATTTTTCTGTTAACATGGTCTTGACTTTAAGAATTTGAACTGGATCAGCATTAAAACAAGTAATTGTGACATGAAATTAGTTCATTCGTATTAGGTTCCAATGTATTACACTCAAGTTTTTTGCAATTTTACCTATCAGAAAAACTTAAGGCTAAGCTTTAAAACTTATTTGAAAAACACTGTAATTTCATTACATTGAAAATCTTATCCCTCCAAGTTAGTCTCTTCCAAATTTATTAATCAAATTTGATCATATGTGTCAATGAACTTGACAGTAATGGAAACCAGGATAAGAGAATTAGGTGCTAAAACCTAATTTACTTCACATAAAGAGTCATATTTTAAAACCTTACAAAGTTGGATTTATTATCTTTTAGAGAGAGAAGATGGGAGGGGAGGGGAGGGGAGGCTTCTTTTACAGATAAGAAAACAGAAGTTCAGGCAAGTTAATCACAAGTAAAATAATAAAATGCAAAAAATGCATATTTATTATATTCATTATCTTACATATAAATTCATGGAAACAAAGATTGGGATCAAAGTCCTCAAAAGAAAAACTGTTAGTACTTGGGAGATTTGGATATCAAGATATGTCCAACTAAATAAAAAACTAAGTCTCTTTTTTCCTACGATATGGTTTCTAAGTATTATAATGTACTCTTTGAAATATAGAATCATGTGAAAATTACTAACATTAGTGTTTGTTGGGTTCATTATGATAGACCTGTGGTTGAGTTTAAATTTCCTGCTCAGGACATTGGTGAAGTGGGCTTTGATGCAACACCATAGGGAGTGGGGTGGCAGCTGAGAACTGGAGATAACTTACCAGTCTGGTCCTAAGGGAGAATCACCCATGCAGATTCAGCCCACATCAACATCTGGAACTATGGGATAAGGCTGTTTATACTTCTGATTTTTCAAAGGTTGCTAGAAATTAAGATCTCCATAATGAAAATATTATGTTAGTTTTGGGAAACCAATTCAAACTATTTACGACACAATGTATATCCAATAAAACATGTTTACTGGTCATATCTTATTGACTATATACTCTCTGAATATTATGAGAAAAACAAGCTTACTTTGAATCATTAAAATCCAATTATATATAGGGAAACATTATTAAATGGTCCACCCCATACTAATTTAACATAGTATATTCTCTTGTCAACATAAAGAAACCTAAATAGCTATTTGGAATTTATTATTCCTTAAGTGTTTGATAAGATTCATTTTATCACTTTATCCATGAGTTGGCTAATAAATACCAAGGATACCCCTAAAATCCAACCAATTGTTTTCTTCATGCTGAGTTGACTCCATTCCATACCATTTCAACCACACAGGGCATGAGGCTTTATCTTTGCTTTCCATCTCAAACTCCCAACTCATTTTCCTCAAACACAAACATCTAGATATATTGGAACACACAAACTATTGACTTTATTGAAGGTTAACGAGGTTAAATGTTTGACATTCTTGGTTCTAAATGGCTTTTTGCCATTTCTTGCTGAACATTTTCACGGAAGGCTCCATCCTTAGTAGTTTTGCTGCCTCAAGCTGTATCAGTGAGTATTATCATCCCTCCTTTCTTTCTCTGTTCTTATCTCTCTGTTTTCCTCTAAGACCCAAACTGCTATCATGCAGATCCCTTACCTCTTTTTTGTTGGCTTGACTCTGCTCTTAGGCTCTCTCCTAAGAAACTTATCAAGGTGTATTTTTAAACAAAGAGAATGCTCTTCGTAAGAGAGATTATGGTGCCAAAGACAAAATTACCTACCTTCCCCGATCTCTTTGGGTTTAAAATATGATACTTAATCCAAGGTAATTTTTTAGGTTATTTTATATAATATGCTTGCTCATATTTAATCCACTGGAAAGAAGAAACTATGATTCCCAGAATCACTAAAAGGAAACTAAAACTTCTCTTCTACTATTTAAATTTCTAAAAACAAACTACATTTTATTTTTGGAAAATGTAATTAGTAGAAGATTTAAAACAATATAGATTTTATGTGTACTCTTCAACTATCTTCTTTTAATGTTAGCATATTTCCTGATCATGGCATACTCTTTCCAAATCAAGAAAGTAGTATTATTATAATACTATAAATTTAACTTCAGGCTTTAATTTGTATCCTACCTGTGTTTTGTCCACTACTGTCTTTAGGATCCAAAACAGAATATTTTACTGCTTTCAAAGAGTTATTTTAAAGGACATAGATGATTCATAAAATTTATGTCATCATAGGACCCTTAAAATAAAATGCATCATTATTTCTACTTTATGACTAGAACAACGGTCACCATCACTCATGAGTAGCTGTAAGATAATGGGGTGTGTGGTTGCTTTGAAACATATCACCCCTCCCTTCTCCCAGGTGCAATGATTCTGGACAAGTAATAACATCACTCTCTCTTTCTCACTCTGAGCAAAGTATTTAGCCATACTCCAGGCCTCAGAAAGTTACAGACTTTATGGTAAAGGATTTTGAAGTATGCATCAGAACTTAGAAGACAAATAATATGAGATATTGTTCTAAAAAGAAGACATGGTAACTTTATATCATTTTAAAAGTCATATTTTAAGAGATAATTTTATGTTTTCTGATGATTAGGTACAAAATTTACCATAGTGCTTAGAATATATGCATTATTCAGGTAACATTATTAAAATATGCAATATTCAGATATCATTATTCAGGTGATATGTATCTATAATGCTTACTTACCAAGTTAACCAGAATTTAAAGAAGAATAAAATTTCCTTTGGGAAGCCTTGAAAACATAATATACCACAAGCCAGTTCTGTCAATAGAAACATTTTGAAACATGTAATTAAAACATAGAAGATTTAATATAATAATGTGTACCAATGTGTAAAATCAGTGAATAGAGGTTGCAATGTTTCTCATAATAAGTTGACTCAAGAATCATGTTTTTAAAACTCATTCTACCATTTCTCATAAAAAATAAAACTTGAATTACTTACTTATTCATTCTAAACTGGGCAGCAATTTAGGAGTATTTTATTTGAAACTTCTACTCTCATGGGAATTATTCCACAGGGGTTGTCAGATCTTATTTCCAAAGACATCAGCTGTATTCCATCCCCAGCTAGAAAGTTCTAATTACAAGACAAAGATATCATTTTATTCCAAAATTGTCCTTTTTGTAACATTCTTCAATCATTCCAAAGTTGCTTTTGCATGGGGACAAGAACTTTTGGTGGGATGGCACCTCATATGGCAAGTCAAAACTCTGGTTAAAGTCATCATTTCTGCATTCTGCCAATACATTGGTCAGATACATCAAAGACTTAGAGGATTTATAACAATTTCTTCATGGACTTCTAATAAAATTTCCAGTAATACCGAGTGTAGCTTTTTGTCACATGCTTGCATTTTTGTGTGGTATTTTACAGAGGATGGTTTGAAGAGGAAAGGAGGACACCCTCCCTAAGTGTGAGAATGTAGGCAGGAAGAGCAGGTTTGACAGCTGTCTCACTCATTCTGAGTTGAGCAAAGGAAATTCCTGCCCTGCCCACATCTGATGTAATCACAGATTTAGAAGACAGTTCAGATGGACTGCCTTGTCTTTGAAAAAAGTCCCTTCTTACTAAGGGGAAAGCCATAGTGAATCTCCACAGTGATGTTGATACTGTGTATTGCTAAAATATCACCCACTTCAGGGAATTCTATAAGGGAATTCAGAAGATGTTGTGACTAATATTTTGAGTTTAAGAAATTTCTACCATCTATTGACATGATAGCCACCGTAAGTTCATAGCACAATGCTTTCCTCATGTGTTTTTGATGAAGCTTGTATAAACCTACTGCACTTTTATTGTCTAGTCCTATAAAACTACATGATGTTTACAATAGGTATAGTGCGTAGGTATAGTATATAATACTTGATAAAGACAGTGAAAGACTGTTACTCAGGTATTTACTATACTATATTTTTATTATTTTAGAGTGTACTTCCACTTATAAAAGTTTTATAATTTCATAATCTTCAGTTATTATTTGAATGTACTTCTACTTATTAAAAAGAGTTTATGGTAAGACAATATGCAGTGTTATACTAGCACAGCCTCATAAATCTCATGGTTACCACATCTCTTGGTTGCATGGAGAGGCAACAATGAATAATTGACCTTCACCATCTAGGTTAATGTGAGTACACTGTGATGTTCACACAGCAAAGAAATCGCCTAAGGATGCATTTCTCAGAACTTACCCTTGGCCTGAAGGAAGCGGAGAGTCGATTTGAGTAAAAAGAGAATTTCCTTACTTGCCATAGACTTTGAATACTCTTGAAGCTGATTTTTTCCCTTTTATATTGCTTCAAATACTAATCATTTTAGCATAATAAAATATGTAACAACTTTCTTCCAAAGTTAAAATAGCTGTTTAATGAAAATCTCACTTTAGTATAGTTTCTCTCTACACTGAGATCAAATCGATAAGTTAGAAACAGTGAAGTGCATGTACGGATATGTGTCATATATATTATAAAAATATAAAAATAATATTATTTATTCTAATCCAATAAAACTTTGAAATATCTCCAAGTGCCTAAAATGGAACATATCTTACTGGTGTATTTACTATACTTTTTATTATTATATAGTCCTTGTACTCATATAAAAAAATGTTTATCATAGTACAGTATGTGGTGAAGCTGCAAACATGAGGTGTTTCTAGGTATATGATAAAGTTACTGCTGGCTTGTGTGACTCTGGGATCCGGAGTAGATAACAAAATGGCAAGAGCTAAAGTCAAATGTGATAAAAGGCTCACTACGTTCTTGATCAGTCATTCCCTCCTAAGGCGAAGCAGTCAGAGTTGCTTTCCTCTACTCCCCATGCCCCACAATGCCCCTCTCCCACACCTGCTTCCTCCAGCCCACTCAGGCTCTCTGTCTTTCTTCTGTAACTTCTTCATTCCATTCAAATTTACCTCATCACTTATAAATATTTCATTTTATAAAAAATGTGAGTTTCTGCAAATGAAGAGAAGCCATACACAGTGAACTCTCCAAGCCCACACTTGCACAGAAACACATGGCTGTTAGTCTCTGGAGTCTAGATATAACTGAAGAACCAACAGCTCATGGTCTTAGCTGGATGTTCAACTCACATTTGCAATCATTTACTGAACTCTTCATTGTTCCTTGTCCAATCTCATTCCTTTAATTTGATATTCCAAACCCCTACCGACTTCTAAAATCCTGTACCTTACAAATTTCCATTTGCTCTGAGGAGAAGCTAATTAAACTTTTTTTTTTCTACTGAGGATTATAACCCAAGGAAGGTTTAACACTGAGCTACATCCTTAGTCCTTTTAAAAATATTTTTATTTATTAACAGGATGTCTCTAGGTTGCTGAGGGTTGCACCAAGTTGCTGGCTTTGAACTTGCGATCCTTTTGCTCAGCCTCCCAAGCCAGTGGGATAACAGGTGTATGCTTCAGTGCTGAGCTTGAATACACCTTTTAACAAAGGGGAAAAATGTATTAATAGTGATTTCCCTCTGTATCCCCTTTTTATTTTCACACAGCTTATTCACATCCTTCCTTTCTTTTCCAAAGGACATGGATACCCCTCCTTTATGGGGAAACCCTCTGATAACAGCTGCTTGATGTTTATCTTCAACTCCATGTCTAGCTTCATGCTTGAGAATGTTATTCTCTCTATTGACACTTTCTCATAAAGTTCCATCCTAAAGCTAAAGAAAATTCTCAGTAGTTCACTAACAAATACTGTCTTATGTCATCTTCCCCTTTATATCTACCTTTAGCATTCTATTCTGTTTCCACATTTCCCATTTCCTTGCAATCAGTCAGTCATCCTCAAAACTCCACGAAATCTATTCTCCAAAACATTAAAGCCCTAATGGCCAAGTCCAATACACCATTTTCACTTTTATCCATATTTTAGAATAAATAAAATTTGAACACTTACCCTATGAGCACTCATATCTTCTTCTTCTTTTATTTTATTTTTTTCCACAAAATAACTTTCATGAACTTTCTCTTTCAATCTATCTGGGAACTTCTCAGATCCTATTGGCTGCATTGACCTTGCAATCTCTTAATTTAGGTTTTTTCTTTATGTCTGCTTTTTTTCCCTCTACATTACAATATATTTTTCATAAATGCTGTTTTATCTTATGAAGTAATTAAAAAGGTTCATCTTCAAAGGAGAAGGCCCAATAAACTATAGGGATTCCGCTAAATAGATGTTTACCTCTCTTGCAAAAGGAGTAAGTCAGGTAGAGAGTTACTGAGATTTGAGATGGCTAAATGCATTGATACATTGGTATTTGTTCTAATGGTAGCTAAGATGACCAGAGCAGTATGGTCACCATTTCCACAATCTAGACCAGGCGTATAATGAAGCAGAAGAGGAAATAGGGAAACAGACATAAGTGTGAGAGTCAAGAGCTTTTTATAAATTTTCATTGGCCTTCCAATGGTTTCATTGGCTCTAATTGTTACTAGCCACACGTAGCTGGGAAAGTAACTCTGGTAATAAATGTGGAAATGGGTAGGGGGTGAATAAATTCATCATCCTTAAGAATGTAATTCAGGTGGAACATGCACTGTAAAACCTGATCCTTTATGTGTGAAAACAGCATTTTAGACATATCTCTTTCAGAGCATAAATCACATTATGCTTAAGTTTCTTAACTTGTTCATTACCAAGGCACTTACCCTCAATCCCTCAACCAGATTATGGATGTCCTTTACTACAAACAATATTAAATATATCCATGGACTTGTGACCCATCGGCCCAGCATGAAATATATATATATATATATATATATATATATATATACACAAATATATATATATATATACTATATAGTATATATTTGTGTATCCAATATTTATACATAATTTTGTAAGAAAAATTGAGTACAGGATGATAAATACTACTTACGTCCTACTTACAGATGTTGGTTTTGATTTTTATTATCTTTATTCAGATATAAAAAAATATTTAGCTTGAATTGAACCAATGCCTGAATTATTTGATGTTATGTTCTAACACTGCCCCTTTTGAACTCTTGGTGTGTGGTGGCATAATATTTAGTAAAGTCAGGTGTATATATTTTTCTATGTTCATTTTGTATTTGATTTTTCCTTTTCTTGTTTTCATGACAGCTGCTTTGTCTTTTTGATCCACTTACTCCTTCCAGCTTACAGCAACTACACAATAAATCTAGCTCCCACTGTCTGTGATAGAAGAACTGTAATATCTATTGCCTTTGTTTTTGATGAATTTATGTTTCTGCTATAGGCAGATGCTTGGAGACTTTGGAGCTTTTATGGAGAGAAAAAACTGTAAGTTTTTTTTTAGAAAGAGAAATAAGAAACAGGGAAAGAAATAAGATTTTCAACTAGAAATTTGCAAAGAGGGCCTGACAATATAGCTCAGTAGTAGAGCCCTTACTTAGCATGTGCAAGGCCCTAGGTTTAGTACCCAGCACTGGAAACAGAAAAGAGAGGGGAAGAGGGGAAGGAAGAAAAGGGAATGTGCAAAGGGAAGATAAATATTTATATATTTATTTATTGCATTTAATCAACCAGATATATCCCTTTACAACATTGACATGATGATGATAGAAAATTATTAAATTTCATAATTATTAATAAATGTCATAACAAATTAATAAATGTCATATCTGATGGATTATGACATATTCAGCTTTGTTTTATCTGTTTTAGTATCAAAATCAATTGAAAGTGAAGCATTAGGTGCTCTTTCTGTATTTCCCAGTCTCTGTTTTCGGCTTATGTCTACTTAATGACTTGTTCAAGACTATCTGTACCAGTTGGTGTTTTATATTGCTTGAATTTTTCTTGAGATGAGTGATTACTCATTTTAAAATATTGGTGAAAATTTAAATGCCTTTAGTTTTAAAGAATGAGAAAAATTAAAATATATTGTCCTTAATCTATGTGAAGACTGAGTGAAAAGAAATACCTTTTCAACTATTTGAAGCCATATATGCCATTTTACATACAGTTCAAACTAACATAGTGAACTAGAATTTACTAAGCAAAGGTTATTCATACAGATTTCTACACTCTTGTAAATAATCACTTTATCCTTTTAGAAACAGTCAGTGCAAGAAAATTAGATAAGTCATTAATATATCCTAGTTAATGTTTTCAAAGCTAATTGAACATAGGTTTTGCCTACTGAAAATTGTAAAATTTAAAGTATCATTGAGTTGATAAGATTGATATTATATACATACTTATGATGGTATAAAATAGAATGAAGAAAATCAGTATTTCCACACCACAACAAATTATGAATATACTAGGCACAAGGCTAATTACTTCCACTGGTCTCTGAAATCTTCACTATGGAAGCTATGATATTTAGCTTTATGTGTCCACTTGATTGGGCTATGATATCTGGTTATTTATATAATATCTGGTTATTCAACTAATCTTGGTATTGCTATGAAGAGTTTTTACAGATGTTGTTAGCATCTATAATCAGTTTACTTTTTTTGTGTGTGTGTGGTATTGGTAATTGAAACCAGGGCCTTGTCCATGTGAGGCAAGTACTCTACCAACTAAGGTATATCCCCTACTTTTAATAAAGGAGATTATTCTTGATTATGTGGATAGATCTCAACCAATCTGGTGAAAGGCCTTGAAAACAATAGCAGATTTTTCTGCCTTAGGGCTGTAACATCAATACCTACCCCAAAGCTTCCAGGATGCTTGCCTGCCCTACAGACTTTGTACCTGTTAGCATTATAATTGCATGAGTCAACTTCCCATCTTCTCTCCCCTCCTGTCTCTCTCTGTGTATGTGTGTGTGCATGTGTGTATGTAAAACTAAGACTGACACACTGGCTAAGTTTGGTTTCTACAGAAAATCTTGACTAATGTAGAGGCTAATTTGTTCTTTATGAACAAATTTTGAATCTTTTCATGTTCTGACATATTTTCTCTATTGAGCAAAATGAAAATCCCTTTACTAAATTTTTATATGGTGGTCTCCAAATCATGTAAGTCTTTATACAACTATCACTGCATTGCCAAGGGCCTTTTAAATAAGTTACCACCAATATTAGTTGTTCTCTATCCCATTATTCTGTATATTTTCTTCATAAGACTTAACTGAAATGTAATCAAAAGAGAAAGAATAACAAAACAGTGGCTATTACTCAGTCTCATTTTCTCTTTCTGACCTCACTGCAGATATTCGAAAGTATATAGTTAGTTTTCTGTTCTTGGTGGGTTTTGCATCCACGAATTCAGGCAACTTCAGATCAAACACATTCAAAGAATAAAAGGATTATGTCTCTAAGAACACGTATAGTCTTTTTTTCTTGTCCTTATTTGCTAAACAATATAGTAAAACAGCTATTGTGAATCATTTACATGTGCAAAGCATTATAAACTATCT
Source organism: Urocitellus parryii (assembly GCF_045843805.1). Lineage (NCBI taxonomy): Eukaryota > Metazoa > Chordata > Mammalia > Rodentia > Sciuridae > Urocitellus > Urocitellus parryii. The sequence goes on from NC_135538.1 coordinate 97,172,997, forward strand.
AGAACTGATATGAAGTATTTGGAAATTTGTAGTGACATTGGAGATGACTGACATTTCTTTCTCAGACTCCCTCACAGCAAGGCATGTTCATGTGACCCAGTTAAGTCCAATAAGAGGAAGAATGGCTGAGGACACCTGGGAAAGATTTTCAACTACTGTTAAAAGGAAAAATCATGGCCAGAGAGTTCTTTCTTGATCTTAATGAGATACTTGAAGTGGAACCATCATCATAAACACTAGAGAGAAAATCATCCAAATTAAACCCATCATAATAAGAAAAGATGTGAAGCGTGGACTATAGGTCATTGTTTGATTGCCTGATTCCACCTGAAGCTGTTTTTCTCTGAATTCTGTGTTCTATAAACACTGTGACTTAAAGTGACTATTTGAACATTCTGTTATTTGTGGTCAAAAGCAACTCTTAAAAAATCATGAAATGATCTTATTTATTCATTTGTTTGTTTGATTCTTGTTTATTTCCCACCATTTATAATTTAAGTTACATGAGAACAGGGATCTGGTTTGCTTATTTCCATGTGGTACCTTCTACTGGTGGAATAGTCACTGGTACATTAAAAAAAAAAATCTTTCAACAGAATGTAAATGAATGAAGTTGATTGTACTTTTTGTCTTCAGGACACATGGGATTTGGGTGATAAAATGATGAGGATGGAATATTATAATAATATAATATATTATAAACCCCATGCACTGCATTCACTGAGAACTATGATATCTCTTAAAAGGTTTAGCCTATTTAATCTATAAAGTGATTTCTATAATGTTTTCCCAGGAGAAGCTAATCCCCCCCCCCCAGGTTTAATATTCTAAGAATCTAATGAAATCCTGAGTGTTTGGTCCAGCAACCATTGTCTATAGAATGAGAGATATTAGAACACAACTGTATATTTTTGGGGTATTTCATGCATATTGATTCCACAGATTCTATTTTGTATACAGCGTATACAGCGTTGTGCTTTTTTTTTTTGTGGCACTGGGAAATGAACGCAGGAACACTTTTTTACTGAGCTACATTCCTGCCCTTTTTTATTTTTTGATTTTGAAACAGTCCCTTTAAGTTGCTCAGGCTAGTTTCAAACTTGCAATCCTCCTGCCTCGGTCTTCCCAGTAGCTGGGACTTACAGGAGTGTGCCACTATGCCTGTTTTATTGCTGTATTTTAGTGTATTTAGACTACTGCTGTCCAATAGAAATACAATGGAGTCATATAAATAACTTTACATTTTCTCTAAACCACATTTAAAAAGTGAGAAGAAATCTTAATACTTTATTTTGTTTATATGAATAAATCTATCCAAAAGTCCATTATATTATATATGTCAACATATTATCCATCTACTGAGATATTTAATTTTTGTACTTAGTAATTTAGTATGTATTTTACACTTTTAGTACATCTTAATTTAGATTAGTCACATTTCAAGTGCTCAATGATCATATGTGCCTAACCTCTTCTACATTGGACAGCATAGATTTAGATTAAATCATTCTTCACAATAAATTTCATTCTTTCAGGACCTCCTGATGCTGACATCTTTAATGGACTAATTAAATGAGTTCAATATTGATAAATCACACACACACACACACAAAATCACTATAAAATCCTAGGAATTATTGTGAAGGAAAGATGCAAAGGGTATTATGTATTATGTGCAGACAGGGACTGGGGAGCAAATGCTCCAACCACCCAGGAGAGGAGGAAAGTGCTGCAGGAAGCCTGCCAGAGGGCAAGGTGCCTATGCTTAGCCCAAAGCAGTGCAAAGAGCTTATCTTGCAGAAGGAAAGAGGAAAAGGAGTAGTGTCGCTGAGATTGGAGCAAACACACTCTAAATATATGGTGACTATAGGAGTTGAAAGTTGAGACAAAGGGAGTGGCTGGTGAGGTGACAAGAGGACCTGTCTTGGGAACTCTGAGCAGTTGAATATACTCATCATAAAATGTTTCCCATCCTCCTCTTATATATTGTCTAGAAGGTGCTTGTACCTGAACAAGGTTTCCATTCCTAATGCTTCTCCACTTCTTCAACTCTACAACCCTAATGCTATATAAAATTTAGACCTACTCCCTACTTGTTCTTATTTTCATCATTAACTATTCTCACTTTCATCATGTTTCACCTGATTCTATAATAATAACTTTCTTTTCCCCGTTGGTACTGGGGGATTTTTCCACTGATTTACCTCCCCAGTTCTATTTTTCATTTTATATTTTAAGGTGGGTACTCACTGATTGGCCAAGACTCCTTTGTTGCTGGGATTGCAAGTGTGCACCAGGGTACCCTGCTCTCTAATAGCTTAATAGCCCTTATTTTTGCTCTAAATATCATGTGTTGGGAAAACATAATTGAAACCAAAAGTTTTCTTTCTCTCAAGCTGGAAAATGTCTCCACAAAGATAAAGGAGAAAGAAAACAATTTTTCTGTTGAGTACATATTAAGCCAGAATGTAATATCAGTCACAGACAATCTGATAAGGAATTTTAGAGAGAGAAAAAAATCTTGTTGCCATAGCCTGGTCATGTCCTGCCTAGGTGGGCATGCTGAATTTTTATCTCATCAATCTTGCTTTCTTTGAGGACAGACTCTCCAAAGACCAGAAGTTCCTCTTTAGGTAGACTAGCTGAAACTTGTTGGATCTAAACTAGCAGTCAGAATACTCTTCAGACAACCTCTGATTTCATTATAATAAAAGACATGACTACTCCTTCCCCTTTCTGGCCTATTGTGTCCAATCATTTATTTTACCCTAGACCTATACCTTCCTGCCCCTCAAGGGGTAAGAAGATGATTTGTGAGTTTATCTATTTTTGGCCAAGAATAAAAGTCTCCTTTGCTGCACAGTCAGTACTCAGTGTTGTTTTCAGTCCCACAATTCTAAGAGGGAAAAAGAGGCCAGCATTTGGCTTCAAAAACTGTAACAATTGAGACCCAGTGGCTCACACCTATAATCCCAGCTACTCAGGAGGCTGAAGATAGCAAGTTTGAGGCCAGCCTTGGCAACTTATCGAGACCTGTCTCAAAATGTGATCAAAAAGGTCTGGAGATATACTCAGTGGTAGAACAATCCTGGGTTCAGTTTCTACACTGGGTGGAGATGGATAGAGGAGAGCACATACAACCCATCATTATCATGTTTTCAAGATAAACATTAACTAATCCTCCAGTAAAAAGACTTGACAACACCATTCATTATACATAATTCATCCTAAATGAACCTAATGATTGAGGAGACTATCTGGACTATTCTACTCCAAGTGGTAAAACCACCTTCCCACAGCAACTGGGAGACTGGCAGATAGGGGTGATATCTTCCTGGGTGTGTACATTCAAAGACATGACTTCTGGGAACTTGGGAATTATCAACATGGGTCATAAAGCTGACAAGGGTCTATCTAGTGTGCAGAAAGGCTTATATATATTTCAGTGAGACAAAAAATACTAACAAATTAAAACTTTCCTAAGGTATATACTGTGAAAAGACAGAAGGGAGGAGAATCTCTTTCCAATTTTCAACAAGAACTAAACCACTCATTTTTAATTCTCCATGGTATTAATACTTGTATATTTCCACATCCCTTCAAATAAAAATACAAGAAAATTTATTTTATTATCTTATCTCCTACTTCAATTTTATTTATTTCCAACTTATATAACTAACTTATTTATTTTAAAACTGGGTCTCACTATATTGCCCAGATTGTCTCAAATTCCTGGATTCAACCGATCCTCTAACCTCAGTCTCTGGAGTGCTGGGATTAAGGGTGCATGCCAGCATACCCAGCTTCCCATTTATTTATATTTAAGTTGACACATAATTTCATTATTTCTATTAAGAATGCTATTTCATTTCCAACTACACAAGTTGGAAGTTTTGGAGCCATTATCAAAATAGTCTTCTTCTCTGGTTCTATCTACCAAAATAATGTCAGTTATTCTCATGGTTCATTTTGAAATTTTTAGAGTGGAATAGTTTATTATTTACACAGATAAAATGAGAATAGAAATTGGGCATGGGGCAAGGTCAGGAAGATGACTCCAACTCCGGCGAGCTGATGATGAGCTCATCCAGTCCCTAGTCTTCATCGCTTCTATCCAGCAGGTAACAGCAAACAATGGTGGGAGTCTTCTAGGCCTCAAATTCCTCCATGGCAGTCAGCAATGGATCTACAATACTTGGAACGCTATGCATTCTTTTTTTTTTCTTCCTTCCAATGTTTAACTTCTACAGCTGCAAACTCACTCCAGCCCTAGATGATATAACTATATACTAATTTGGTGTTCTGGTTGCATTTTCTTCCCATCTCATTTTAATCTGTACATTTCTGCTCCCTTAACTGATCCTCATATTGAACCATTCTTATTCAAAACATCTTACTTGCTTTTAAGCACTATTCGGAAAAGATCATCTACATTTTGACACTTTCCTACCAACCCAACTTGGTCTTTCTGGATGGTTCATTGCAACATAAGCCCTCAGCTCAAGTCTAACTCTTTACTGTACTGCAGACAAACCAGATTTTTGAGCTCCAGGTTTTTATTCACATACTTAATAAATGCTAAATTGTCTTTTCTTCTCATTGCCTAATTACTCCCTCTATCCAGTCAGCACTGCTGTTACAGAATCTCTGTCTCATTCTAATTGATATTAAATTTTTACCTCCCTGATCATGGCACATACAGTGTGCTCCCTTGAGACATTATCCCATTGTTCGTGATCATTTGGAGTTCCTCAAAGCACAAAGGAATGGAAACTTCCTCCTATTATCACTTACTATTTTATAGTCACTACAATGAAAGTATAAAATTAAGTATTCTGAATTTTATTGTCTTTTGTTTTCATGTCAAACTCTTATGCCTTCTCTCAAGCTGTTTACATAGAAATAACATACCTCACAGACAGCTGAAATTACACGACTGAATGCTGCTTTTATGGATTGTCTCCATAAAAATCATTTACAATCCTGATATTCGGGATTGTATATGCATCAGGCACAAATACTCTTTGTTAACTCTGCAAATGGTTATTTAGCCTTTGTCAATAGTAAAGCCCAATTCTCTTCCTGGTTATATCTGCAGTTTAATCTAAAATGTTGAATTCCTTAGTCATTTATTTGTAAACCAGCATGAAGTGTTTCATAAATGTATCATAATGCATGGACAATGTCAATGATGGTTCAGTCTATAGAGAGGAATAATATGTCAATAACCATATAGCTTAAATCCAAGTGAATAAAAATCATGTTTTGACATAAATGCATTACAGTGCCCCCCAGATCATCTGTAAATCTCTTAACTGATTAAAAAACACTATATAAGAGTTACTGTTCAATTATTTCTTTTTTTAGTGAAATAAAATTGATCAATTTTGTTCTGTCCTCAATGAGACCTTCTCTTTCTGAGCCAACTAGATTCATAGAAGTTTCTTCTTTATATCAATATCCTGATGTTGATAGTTGGCATTTTCTATCATTCTAGCTTGTAAAAGTAGCATGAAAATGAATAAATGAATAATGATAAGATAGAAAAATTTCACATTTAAAGAACACAATCCCATCCATATCTACCCCAGCTCTGATCATGACATTAAAGCGGTAAAGGCGAGTCAGCCTTCAATGCAAAGGCAACCAAATGACTTCACATTCTAATCTGCCCGTGGGCCCAGCTGCTGTCAGCAGCTGTGAAGAGAAGCTTCACTTCTGGCAGATTTGTGGGAATTTATTCCTTGGGAATAGAAAATGTACAAATGAAGACTCAGGTTTTCAAAGGCAATTGAATAAATGTCAAAGATCAGCCTTGGAGATACAAGAAAGATAGAGGATTCAGAATTCATCTTGTCGGTCTGCACTGCATTTCCTTTGATAATCACTCGGGGCTGCTTTGTTGAAAAGTGCACCTCACCCTTTAAATGGGGACATACTACACAAGCAATAAATCATTAGAAGACTAGGGTGTGTTCAGACAGCAGGTAAAAATTGAATGTTATCAGTTACCCAGAGAGGGATTTCAGTAAGTCATGCCCAATTTATTTCTCAGTACATTTTTGATGTTATTTTTTTTTTTGTATTGAGATAGAATTAATTAAATATCACAAACTTACTTTTTTCTAGTGTAAGTTAATAGCTTCTTGTGAAGAAAATAAGCCATATGCAGTGTTGTAACACATGTTTCTAAAAAGAAGGTATCTAACTGGAATATAAAGTTGAAGGATAAATTTTCAATAAACTTTCATGTGTTAGTAACAAGCCAAATGTAAGCACTTTCCTACAAGCACATAAAAACACCTATTTAATTTCAGCATCTTAGGGAACCACCTGTTAGGGAAGCTATATTGAGACTCATTTCAATGATAATGTACAGGAAAGCTAATTAAAGAGTATCTTTTGAAAAACTAGAGTGAATTTACAATCTCTCCCCCAGTTATAAAGATAATAATAACATAACAGCAATGACTTGAAGTGGTTAGGTAAAAATCACTACCTATAAGTACTTTGAGACCTATTTATAACTTACACTCTGTGTCAGAGTTCAGTTTGATGATATAACGTAGCGTTTATTGAACTTCTGTTATATATCAAGGATTGTGTCAGCCACTGAGGTAATAAAAGTAAAACATCACCATAGACCAGGAAGAGAAGTATAAAGATTTTAAGTTGATATGATAAGGAAGGATTAAGTAAGCCATGAAGGCCTGGGAGAAGGGCATTTTCTTTAATAATAAGAGGACAGATGGCATTTCAGTTGCTTAAGCCTTATAAAGTGACTAAGATTTGAGGAAGTAAAATATTAGAGGAGGTATTTGAGAGAGAGGTAAGACAGGACCAAAAGCACAGACGTGTGGAAGAGTGTGCACCAGGATATCATATTGATTCACTGTGGCTTTGGAGACCCATGAGGAAAAAATGAAAGGAGCAGCAGGACAGGAAGATGAAAGGTAGTTTAGAGCCCAATTGATAGTTTAAATTTATTTCAGCAATTATTAGATGAGGCATGCGTGTGGGATATAATGTAATCTGAATATCTTTTTAGACTCAAACCCCAAATTTAGGTCTCTAGGAGGTCCTTTTGGAGTAACTGTTCAGGGTCATTGTACCCTGCTTCTCTAAAGATCAAGGAGTCCACAGGACCTGTCTCAACCTGTTACAAACTATCTGTGGGCATGAGATGAATAAGTCTGGTCCTAAGAATGCTTTGTTTCCTGCTGTTCTTCCTGTGGAAGCCAAGAGTGCTCCCACAGCAATGGGTGGCACCAGCAGAGGGATGTGGAGTGTTATTAGAATAGGGACTTCTAACCTAGGTTTGAAGGAAGACTTGTGGCCAGAAAAAAAAAAAATACCTGGTAAAATTGATGCTGACATTTCTTATAAGAATAAAAAGGAACCAGGTGTGATGATGCACACCTGTAATATCAACAGGGATTCATAAAGTAAGACAAAGAAAACAGAACATTTTTGACAGAGATTCAAATATTTAAATCCTTCAAAATCATACTGAAAGTGCATAGATTTTATTCTGTAACCACAAAGGAGTCTTTGGAGAGATTTCTACATCAACAATTGAAGGATTAGATCCAAATTTTAAACAGAAACAAAAATTGACAGTTTGAAAAAAAATGTTTGAACCTGGGACTAAACTGGAGAGGTGACCAAAGCCAAGCCAGTGAAAGAGTAAGAAACAGATTTGAGGGAAACCAGCATATTAATTGTCAAGGAAAAGATCAGGGGTGAAGGAGAGTGAGCAAGCTGGCAGCTGAATTTTCTCTCTTGACTGTGTGATGGTTTCTCTCTTGACTATGGAAGATGTGATGCCTTTATGATAAGAATTATTAGAAAAATGAAATTTCTTTGGAAAGTCAAAGAGTAAAAATAGCACATTTAAGCCAGGTGCGGTCATGCCTGCCTGTAATCCCAGTGGCTCGGGAGGCTGACATAGGAGGATCTCAAGTTCAAAAGCAACCTCAGCAACTGAGAGGAGCTAAGCCATTCAATGAGACCCTGTCTCTAAATAAAATACAAAATAGTGCTGGAGATGTGACTCAGTGGTTGACGGCCCCTGAGTTCAATCCCTGGTACAAAAAAAAAAAAAAAAAGATAGCACATTTAACTTTTTTATTTTAGAATGCCTTGGTAGACTGAGTGTAAGAAATGAGAGGGGGAACAGAAAAATAATACTTTATTATGTCAAAATACTATTATCATATTTGTTTTTAGGGTAGAACTTTGACTAACCCCTGGATATCTTAATGAATTGTTAATTGTTACCTAAAAAAGTTTGGGCTACATCTTATTTACAAATGGGAATTAAAAATAGAAAAATCTTGAGTATCCTTCACTCATGGTTCATAATAATTTTATTAGTAATTTTAGCAGCATTGGAAGAGAGAAGATTCCTAGGACTTTGCATCTGTCTATGGATATAACACTAAGTCTTCCAGTCTCCTGTCATAAGAGAAAACAGCATTCTGAGCCAAGGGTCAGCAAACTTTCTGTAAAGATCCAGATAATAAAAATTTTAGGTTTTGTGGGATATACAATCTCTATCACAACCACCCAATACAGTGCTTGAAAAAAAAAAAAAAACTAGTAGAAGAAAATATGTGGCTGCATTTCAACAAAATTCTATTTATGAAAATGTGGTAGGCTTTGTGTGAACATAGGCTATAAATTGCTGACCCCTTTTCTGAGCTATTAAGTTCTCTTTATACATCCAGTTCTTTCTTAGACACAACTTTGAGAAGCAAAGTATTCATGTATGGGTATCTAGATGTACAGATTTAATTTAGAGATAGATTTTTTTAGCTTAGGGTGTTCCAAATTGATTGTTAAAATAAAAAAAAGAAAACAACCTATTTCCTTTTTATTTCCTCATGATTCTTAGTTTTATTTTTCACTACCTCACTGAAGCTCTCAGACAGTCGCATTAGACTGGATCTTAATGGAAAATAGAATATTTTTTTTTAAATGAAATCAAAAGTGTGCCAAGAATTTATGGAGGGACTGCACTTCTGGGAACCCATCAGTGTGTTCTTATCCTGAAGGCCACCTTGGATATGACACCAATATCTTTTTAAAGCCCATTAGTGCTCACCGGAAATTCAGAGTCACCAAAGATGAATCAAAGGCCACAGAGACCTAGAAACACATAGGTAATGGTTAGTTTCTGCCATCCAAAGTCAATCACCCCTTTGTGGCAGTTGTCTAAACTTTTTCAACATCGAAGAATGAGGTCTCTGTAAATCAAGGCCTGAGGAAGAACTAATGCTTCACAGAAAATGAGAAATTTCTAGTATATTCTAGGTCCTCACTAAAAATATCTCTCTGGAAATGCAATTTACGTCTCAAAATTAATACAGAAATGGGAGAGACATTAAAGATCACCTAATCCAATCAACTCATTTGACTCCCAGGGAAACCGAGTTTGCGGCCTGAAGGGACTTGAATAATTTCATGGTTAATCCATAGTTAAGTCAAAAGTGCTCACTAATGCTGTTATATGACTGGCTGCCATTTTAGGATTTTTAAATTCGGCATCAGAATGCCCACAAATGAAGCAACACAGGAAATCACAGGCTTCTCTAGGCCCGATGCGTGTACAGTGTCTGAGTATCACCTTAGATTTGAAAACACAGTGAAACATAAAGTTGTTCCTGTCATGCAAGTTATACAGGCAACATTAAGCAGTACGGTATTTTCCACGTGGTGGGCACTGTTTCAGATGCTTAATGGATTGCAAGTAACCTATCTTTACCATAAACATCTGTGTAAGAGATGGTTCCAGTCCAAAGGAAACTGAAACGAAAAAAGGGGAAAAATAATTTTAAAATAAGAATTAAATAGTTTCCCTCAGGGGAATAATACCAAAAGATTCCATTTGCAAGGAATCTCTGAGATCTGTAATCTGTAACAACGTTTTAAAGCCAAAACTACAGAGTTAGTGGGGGAACCAGGGACTTTCACTCTGCTGCTCTTCCAGTAATATTTAACTTTTATAAACACACTCCTTCCACAACAAAGTCTCCACTATTTTTGAATGGAGTCTGTAATGTTTTTAATAGAAAAATATTACTCATTTGTCAAAGGTCTGTTTCCCTCAGCACGTTAGATTACATGTGACAAATTTCAAGGAACCTAGGAAGGTGGCTATAGAGGAAATGTCTTATCATTCCATTGGAGTGAGCTGTTCTCTACCTGGAAAAAAGAGACTACGGAGTGTATTTTGGGACACTGAAGGATGTTTACTGGTAGCCCTAAAACCATGTATGCATAGTTTTCTCTCTTAAAAGCATGACTAAAAATGATAAGAAATATAAAACTAAGATTATGAAAAGTCCTCTACAATTCCAAAAACAACTAAAATGCAAGTTCTTTCCCCATTTTTTTGGTTCCCTCAGGGAAAGGATATATTTACTAAATACCATACTCCTCAGGCCCAGTATAATTCTCAATGCTGATTAAAAAAATGCTACAGGTAGAAGGCATATGTGTTAACCAAATTTGTTAGGAAAAAGAGAATTATTATATCATAAAATTTATCTGCAGGTTTTATAACATTTTATAGATTATTCAATTAACATTTTCAAAAGTTAAAGGACAAATAGCAATGTTTCAGGAATGCTAGAATTTTATGACACTAATATTGTATTATTGTTAAATGAAATATTTTTGAAAGGATTCAAACACTCCATAAATTCTAAATGCAATAATAGATTGTCTTTTGTCAATGCAGTAGTTTAAGGCAATTGGAGGTTTTTATAATATCCTCCCCGGACCTTGTATCTAAATCCAACTTTCACACTGATCATCAGATCAAACTATTATGCCAATATACTTGTTTTGTACAATCATTACCTTTGAGTGGCGAAATAATATAATACAAATACTATAAATAAAATCTAATACTACTTGGAATGAGCTTCATTGATTTGCTCATGAAACAAATGAGCCCCTTCCTGCAACTTCCTCTTTGCTGATTTCTGTAAATCCTGTAGAACTTGTCTCCTTTTTGAAAAAAAAAAATTTAAAAACTAAGTGGCAAGAACAATTTAAGCATTTTAAATAGGCTTTACTTATCCCAATACCTTCAGAAATGGGAACATCAGACTAATGCAGGATAAATAAGAGGACAGACTTTGTTCTGTTAGCCATTCGGTCATTTCTGGGTGTGCTTAGTGCTGCGTGTTTCTTTCTCATTTGGCATTGGTTCAAGTGTCTGCTTCTTGCAAAATGCCTTGTAAAGTCCTTGGTTTTGTTTTGATTTCCCCTAATTTCTCTTCTTCCTTTTCTTGACGACTACTTCTATTTTTCTCTGTCTTTAACTGCCATTTCTTTATAAATTTGAAAATTTAACTCCATTTTTCTTGAAAAATTTATGAAATGTCATAGCTTAAACTGGAAAAAAAGTAAATTTAAGACTTAGAATGAGGTCTGAGTGAAAACCAGGTAGGGAATGCAAATATCCCAGATACATTGGTCAATGAGATTCTGCTCACGGTCACTTCTCCAGCCATCCACATATCTTTCTGCTCAGGTGGGGTTTGAGAGTATTATTTATTTAGAACAGTCACTTCTGGCCACAGAGAAGTAGGAAGCAGCTTTGGTGGTCTTTTCCATGGATTGTCCTCCAAATTTCATATTTCTATTTTTTTTTATAATAAGTGTACAAATTCATGGGGTAAAAATGATGACTTGATACACTTTTATACCCTTTATATTGCTCAAGTCAGGATAATTATCATATCCATCACATTATGTTTATCATCTGTTTGTGGTGCAGCATTCAAAGTACTCTCTCCCAGCTAATTGAAATATGCAATACATTATATACAGTCACCGTACTGTGCCGTGGAGTACCAAAATTATTCCTTGTTCCTAAGCACCTTTGTACTAGTAACGAATCTTTCTCTATCCCCACCTTCCCCTCTCCAGCTTCTGGTAACCATTCTACTTTCTACTTCTATGAGATTGACATTTTTAGATTCTACAAATGAGTGAGATCATACATTACATGCCTAGTTTATTCTATTTAACATAATGTCTTCCAGGTTCATCCATGTTGTTGCGAATGGCAGGGTTTTATTTATTTATTTTTTAAAAAATAATGGCTTAACAGAATTTGGTTGTGGGTATATACTGCTGTTTCTTATGTATTCATCCACTGGAGGAGATTTCACTCCATATCTTGGCTGTTATGAGCAAGCAGTGCTATAATAAATATGAAAATGTATGTATTTCTCTTTCAGGCTGAATTTGTTTCCTTTTGGCATGTATTTAGTAGTAAAAGTTTGATAAAACTTCCATACTGTTTTCCATAATAGCTGCACTAATTAACACTTCCATCAACAGTGTGACAAGTTTCCCTTCTCCACATCCTCGCCAACACTATTATCTTTTGCTCACTTTTTCTAATTCTTTTGGACAATGTTTGCTTTCAATCTCTCCAAAGCTTAATAAGAATCAATAGGATGGGCTGTCATTCAACATGGATCTTGTTTGAACTTTAAAACTCATTGGGTATAATGACATTGCCCTTTAATTTTTGAACTTCTATTTAGTTTCAATTGTTTTAAATTTAAATTTATTTTTTAACCAATACAAGAGACATGAATATTGTATATACCCATTGAGTAATGTGATGTTTTGATACATGCATATATTGTGTAATGTTCAAATCAGAATAAATATGTCTAGCTCAATAAATATTTATAATTTCTTTATTGTGTAAACATTCAAAATCCTTTCACCTAGATTTTGAAATATACAGTCATGTCTTTAGTAACCCTTTTATAACTGCAGTTATTTGAATGAATCTTCGCATATTTACTCTCTTCTCCTTGTAACCTATACTTCCTCCCAAGCTTTAACCTAGGTATATAACTTATTGATCTAAAATTAGAAAAATATTGCATGTTTTCAAGGGCCATTATATCTTACTAGTACAATAGTTACTGTTGCAATGTCTTTTATAACATCATTTCAGTTGTCACTATGACAGACCTGTGTATAATTATTAATATAACTATTCTTTTTATATCAATAACTTATTTCCTATGTCTACATATATATTTTCATCAGTCTTCTACATCTTTTATTTTATCATTTGTGGGAGAAAAGTGTGTTTTAGCCTGTAAAGCTTCATTTTTGTGATTTTCCTATTGAAGTTTTGTCCTTTGCCAATTTTCTTTCCTTTCTTCTTTCTTTCTTTCTTTTTTTTTTTTGCACTTTCAAGAATGCAATACATTGTCATTATCTATAGTCTCCATGTTATACAATTTTGAGTTTCTTTTTCTTACCTGAAGTTTTCTATCTGTTAACTAACATCTAAGTTGAATTGGGAAAGCTCTTAAGCACAAGTATCATTTATTTTTTATTGGTATTTCAACACATTAATTCTAAACTAGGATTTGGTAGTAAGGTATTAAAAAAGAACACTCCAAAATCAAGTAATTTCCTCCTTTCTAGTTCAGCCTTTGGGTAAAAGACATATTTGATTATTTTTGTGATACTGGGAACATAACCCAGAGGCCCTTTAACACTGAGTAAACTCACCAGCCTTTTTATTTTTTATTTTGACACATGGTCTTTCTAAATTGCCCAGGCTGAACTCAAAGTTGCAATCCTCCTGCCTCATTCTCCTGGGCTGCTGGGATTACAGGTGTGCTCCACCATATCTAGCAAGACATATTTATGTGCACTGAATTAACTGATTTAGAGACTGAGTTTCCACATTGCATGGGAAACAGCTCCTTAATATTTCAACACAGAAGTCTGGTAATAATTAACTTATAAAATAATGTTTTATTGTTCTCAGAGTCCCCCCCCCCTTCATCCGAGGAAGACAGAATAACTTTCATGCATAAAGTGAGCATCTGAAGAACTGAGTAGGGACTGTCACCCAGCTTGGCAGGATACTTGTATTAGTTAGCTAACAATGCCCTTAAATCCCTGATTTGGATGAAGGTAATGTCTGAAAAAAATCATGTAAAACACTGGGAAAGAAATAGCAACAAGCCAGCATTTGAGTGTCACTTTACAGATTACAAATTGCTTTGACATATGTGATCTCCTGTGAGTCACCCTATGAACAGCTGGTATCACTGTGTCCAATATAAAATGGAAAAACTTGTGTCTCATAGAAGCATGGTAATTTTTCCAAGGTCACACAGGTAGTAGGTGGAAATGTCAATATTCATAACCAATGACTGTAAATTCCATGCTATTTCTAAGATAGCAAGCTGTTTCCTAACATAAGTGGGTACACACTCAGCAGGAATCACCCATATTTTCTTGATCCAGCTATCCAAATAGTTTCTATCATTCATTGCTTGCTGTGTGGCTTTTTGTAATTTGCATATTTTAACTAATCAGATTCTAGGTGGACTATGTGGTGATTTATACTGAAGGTTCTTTACCATCAGTCTTTACTTTAGCACCCCAGTCATTCGCTAACTTTTGATTGCTTACTTGGGTTTTGTTTACTTCTAATTAAGTTGATCTTAACAATTGAAGCAATTATCTTGAGGACAATGTCAACCTTTTTCTTTACAAAGCCAACAGTATTGACTGATGATATAAAATGCTTTTGGCATCCAGAGTTGCTATCCTAATTTAACATTCCAACCAATTTCAATTACACAGGTTCTGACACTACCTATTAATTTATAATCTTAGAATAACAATGTTGTAGTCATGGATGATTTGGGCAACGTGTGATATGCAGGCATTTTGGGATAATTATCTATTCTAATTCAGTGCTTTTACTCTGCTGCTTCTGAGGACGTTTTGAGTCATATATTTACTGAACCACAATGTTATCTTATTCTATTGATTTTGCTCCAGCATTGTGTTTCTTTGATATCATTGCTTTTTATAATGAGTGGTGTTAAATTTTAATTAAACTTATTCATTAGGCATTAGTTTTCATATCAAATGAATTCATCTGGAGTCTAAATGTGCTTTTCTCTCCTGTGGTCAGATATTCTGAATACTAACATTGTTGTTTTGGAAAAGTTCTGCGTGTGGGGATGCTTAAAGGGACTCTCTCTCTCTCTCTCATAAACAAATGGTATCTTAAAAACTTGTCTCACTAAATGGCTAAAATTATGCATCTATAAAACATTGATTTTTAAATTTTTATTATTTATCTTAATTTGGGGAAATAAATTTTATTAAGAATACAAATTTTTGTAACTGAAAAATCTTATTCCCAGTTTTGATTACTGCATTATAGGTTGGCCTGAATATACTTTCAAACTCCATAAACATAACACCTTATCAGAGTCATCAGTCCTCCTCAGAGACCTATGATGTTGCTATAAGATCACTTAGTTCAATGTGTTCAAATTGTAGTTTGGAAAACTGAGTCATGGAAATATTCTGTTGTTTTGCTTTTTGCTTATTTCATTTCTTTTGCTAACATTAAGCATACATATCAACTACTTCTAACTTTTGGAAGGTGTTTTGTATGTTGAAAAAAAAAGTAGAATATGAAACGTTGAAGTTACATTATTCAAGGAAGAAGTACGATTATTAAGGAACATAACTGTTCAACAAGGAGTTAGTCAACAGACCATCTTTACCATCTTCTCTTGCTACAATACCTTGTTTCTGAGCTCTCGCCCTCAGACAAAAGGCCAGAGAAGCACCATAGAACAATATGGATGGATTGGCAAGGACCATGAGAGAAGGAGTGTTGTTAATATCAATCAGACCTCTCCAAAATGCCTGGAAGAGCCAGCCAGGAAATAGCAAACAGGTCTTATTCCACTGGGGAAAAGGACGCACAACCAATAGCCTCAGTGGAGCAACTTGAAAGAACACAGAACTCTAAATCAGGAGGTACCTTTTATTCATAGTTGTGACTCTCAGAAAATTAACTCCTGGGATCCTCTTTCTCATTAGGGATTATTAGATAATAACATGAAAAAATTAGAAAGTTTAAATGAGATCCTGAATATGGGAGGATCTATGATCTGTAAAGCACTATGAAGCCAGAATTTATTTACAACATTTGATAACTAAGAATTAACCCTAACTTCAATTTTTGTTTTGTTTTGTTTTGTTTGTTTGTTTGTTTTTGTTTGTTTTTGTTTTGAGTGAGGTAGGTATTACTTTGTTTTTGTTGTTTTAATTTTGAGGTGGGTCTCACTAAGTTTTGTGGACTGGCCTTGAACTTAGAATCCATCTGCTTCATATTCTCCAGTCTCTGTGATTACAGGTGTGTGCCACAGCACAAAGATTTTTCAAATTTCATCTACTTTAATTTAGATTAAAAATGAAACTAGGTGCTACTTGAATTAATTAATATGGTAAGAATACTCAGAAGAAGAATTGGTTGCTCTTTAGATACTGAGTTGATGAAACTACAATAAAGATATAGGTAATGATAAAATCAGAAAATTGTCAAGAAACCATTAATATGATCTAAATTTGGTGAGAAAAATAATTTTGGATTTTGTAAAGTAATATTTTCAGTATCAGTGAGAAAACTTTCAAATTACTAAAAACCCCACCTCAAGCTGAAGCGGATAAAGAGAAATTATTGTCAAGAGTCATTTTTTTCAAACGAGTAGATGACTCTCATTTTAGGATGGCAAAGTATTACAAAATATTTGCTTTGAATGGGTGGCTGGCACTGAGACTAAATTGAGACCTACTGTCTCATACAAATTCATGTTAACCACTGAATATATAGCAGCCACACAGCAGAACAGCATAGAGATAGGAGGATGGCAAGTTTTAGTACATGGATACTTGCGATTCTACTCCATCTTAATAAAGAACAGTTATATCACATAAATATTTTCTTGTGAAAGCTAAGATTGGTTGTTCATAATCAATATGCATCTCAGGATATGGCCTAAAAAAGAACTTACATTGTATCATAATACTTTGAAGCTATGAACAATATTTAAGAATTGAAGAGTCTATTTCATTTTCTAAATCCTAGTCTGATACATTGTGTTTTAAAGGAGTCCTCTTCATACATTGTAGCAGATTGAAGTTATAAGCAAACTCCATCCCTTTGGAAATTCACATGGTTTTTCCTATGCAAATATAAAGCTAATGAAATGTTGGTTTACATCTGTCTCTATATATGTTTTGGTCCACTTGTGCTTCTACAATAAAATACATGAGACTTGAGTAATTTATAAAAAAAAGATTTTTTCCCTCATATTTCTGAAGGCTTGGAAGTCTAAGAAAACAAGCCCTGTAACAAGGTGAGGACCTTTCTGCTGCATCTTATCATGCTGGGCAAGGCTCATCCTTTCCTTCTTAATGACATTAATCTCTGCAATGAAGGCAGAGCAGTGGTGATCTAATCACCTTTCAAAGTTTCCACATCTTAATACTGCTACAATGGCCACTAAATTTTAACCTGAGATTTGGAGGGGACAAACATTCAAACCTTAGCACCATGTATCTACATAGTCATTTTAAATTTTGTTTCTTAAAAAAATTATTTATTAATGATAGTACTGGAGACTGAACCCAGAGTGCTCTTATACTGAACTGCATCCTCAGGCCTTTTTATTTTTACTTCGAGATATTATCTTTCTAAGTTGCCCATTCTGGCCTGAAACTTGTATTTCTCCTGCTTCAGTGGTACCTGGAATTTAATGTCACTCAAAAATGTATTTGTGCATACACAAATGGAAGCATTCCTGAAGGGGGACTGTTATCATGTCAGAACTGATATTAGGTTCAACTTAGGAGAATATGAAATGATTTAGATGATGTGCTGACCAACTAGAGTATACCTGGGAAAGAGGAAGCAGAAAAATGAGGAGGTTGGGGCTGGGGATATAGCTCAGTTGGTAGAGTGCTTACCTGGCATGAAGAAGGCCCTGGGTTCAATTCCCAGCACCACCACACACACACAAAAAAAAAAAAAAAAAAAAATTAGGAGGCTTAGATAGATATGCTGTAAAGAAAGTTTAAACAAACTTGAGGCAAAGTTAAAGGAGAAAAGAAGCACAGGTTTCACGAGTTGTATGATTGTCTTATTCCAGAATTATATGAGGACAGACTTGTTCTTCTTTCTTCTAGAACCAGGGAAAAAAAAGGGAGAATGTTATTTAGGTTGACATTTCAGTTAAACATAAGGAAGAACTTTCTAGCACTCAACCCTACCCTTCACCTTCCTCCCCCAAATATATCACCTACTCTATTGACTGAGTTGATATAATCTATAATACAGTCTGATAGGAACAGAAGGGAAGGGAATTCTGCATGGATAAAATGATTCAATCAGAGCCTTTCCTGATCCGAATGCTTCTAACTCACAGTGTGGAGAGCGGTGACAGTGCCTGGGAGACCAGTGTCTGAGATTGGGGTCCCTGATGACTTCATGGCTATGGCATACTTGGTGTCTAGGAAAGTTTCTGTGTAAAGGCATAGGATGCCTGGTTGCTATGGAGATGTCCTCCATGCTAGAGTCTTATCAGCTTCAAACTTATTCTCAGGCGAAGCAGCTCCTGGGAATGAAGGAATTTCTTTGCTAAAATAACCACAATGCTTCACTAGTTCTGCTGCTCCTCAGTCTGCCCAAATTAGCAACTGTAAACAATGGACTTTCTTGAGAGCTGCACAATGCTCCCAACATTGTAAATTGAAACTATAGAGTGTAATTGAGGAAATAGCTGCATACTGTTGCTAACTCTGTAACTTTCATGAATACAAAGAATAATGCTTTCATAGTTTTTAATCTGATTTAGAGACATATATAATAAAGATTGCTGGTGTAATTCTTTAGATCTGCTTCTCCATCTGATAGCAGAGCTCCACCCTACCTCAGCTGTTTTATCTTCAAGATCTGTGTGTGTAACTCTTTATTTCTTCCTATCACCCTTCACAGAAACCTGCTAGTTTGGCCATGATGGTCGCAGCACACAGGTTTGAAAGGTTTATCTACTAGGTATGTAAATGTTTAGGTTCAGAATCTCTCAAGGGATTATGTTAATTCCAGTCATGCTCACTTTATAAATTATTGGCATATAAAGTGTTACTGCACATGCTGATGACTTTGCTACTACTGACTTGCAGAGGATACAATACAGTGAAATGAGACTCTCTTTGCTTCCCGCAATCCATGATAGTCAGAATTAGGAAATCACTATTTCTCTGGAGGGGTTTTTTAAAAATCCACATTAAAGTTCTTCTTTTAAAAGATGTGCATTAAATTTTCATTATTAGTGTAGCTTTTGCGAATGACAGATCCTATTTTTCTTCTTTGTTTCCTTTAAGAAAACTCATTACTATCTAGAAACAACAAGCAAGGATGGAAAGAAAAATGTTTCTGTGCCATTCAGAATGTCATAACATACCAAAGCCATATGTCAGGAGAAATATCTGCATTTAAAAAAAGTTCTAGGGGAATTTCATGGTTTGACATCTTTTCCTGTCTCCATGGGGAGCACATAATATGATTTCCTGAAAGAGCAATCTGGAATGAATATTTTAATCCTCCTCAGGAGGGCAGAATTTATAGTGTTACTGATAAAATGATCAGCATCCTAATGGTTTCAGTTTTTTTTCTTATTTTTAACCTATAAAGCATGACTTTAAAGACTTTCACAAATGTCTTAAAATTCTACTTGTTGAAAAAATGGTTAGAAAAGAAAATTATATACATCTGCTTGTTGTAGAGAACTATCTACTGTCTCTTCATAAGAATCTCAATAACCAATAGTCATTTTTATACTGAAGTTTTATTAGTAAAGGAAACAGCTATATTGAGTTTTTAATTTAACAGTATTCCTAGAAAATGGCATATAGCACTCTCCTTCTGGCTTTTGGGAAATGCATATGCTGTGCATAATTAATTGCCATAAAAGAAGATTAATAACTTTATATTCACTGCCACAATCTCTCTTGGCTCCACAGATCTTTTGTCTGAAATTGAAATTTAGAGCTGACTTGGATCAGTGTAAAAATGAGAGCTCCTCATGGCCTGACACATAGGAAGCACTAAATACACACACACACACACACACACACACACACACACACACTGATTAATTTAATTAATGATTCTGCTTTATTTATTTATTTTTCCTTCTCAGTGGAACTCTCAGAAGACTCCTACGATCTCACCCACATATGAAAAGCTGCTGATCACTGGACTGAAACTTTCATACCCAGATCCGGTCCATCAAGAACCTAACAAATCTTGCCCTTTTTGTTATGCGGATGATATATCTTTCTTTAAATCTTAGGAGCTAGATGGACCCAAGTACTACCTACGTGTCCAATAAAAAGGCAGGGATGGATTGTAGGGACCGTTCTTACCTTTATTATTACAGTTCTCTTATTTCACATATTCTACTCCAGTCCCAATGGCCATTTATAAGTTACCCCCAAAGTACTCTATCACTGAATCTCTAGGTTAGTCTCAAGGTTAGATATACAGAAACCACTTTCATATTCATATCTATTCCAGAACTCGAGCTTTAGTTTTACTTGCTTCATCCTTTGAATATATTACAGAGAATTTACTCTGTGATGTACAAATGTCTGATAATATTCTATGTCTTCCACCTGTTGTGGCTAAATACCTAGGTCTATGGAGAATATTAGCTGCTAAAAGAAGATTACCACTTTTGTATTTGTCATCTAATACATTGTATTGAGTCACTTTCCCAATTTTTCTGAGAAAAATCTAATGATAATGGGTAAACAATTCAAAATTCAAATTATATATTTTGCCTGTTATGGTTTAGATAGGTGGTGTCCCTCAAAAGCTCATGTGTGAGACAATGCAAGAATGTTTAGAGGTGAAATGATTGGGTTATGACAGTCTTAACCCAATCAGTGAATTAATCCCCTGATAAAGATGAATTGGATGGTAATTGTAGGCAAGTAGGGTGTGGCTGGAGGAGGCAGGTCCCTGGGGACATGCCATAGGAGCTTATACTTTGTTGGGGTGGGGGTGGTGTAGGGTGAGGAGAGGTCTTTGCCACTGTTTCTTGGTGTTATGTCCCGAGCTGCTTCCCCTACCATTCTCTTCTACCGTGATGTTCAACCTCACCAGGAGCCCTGACAATTGGAGCTGGCTGTCTCTGAACTGAGACCTCTGAAACTGTGAGTCCCCAAATAAACTTTCTCCTCTAATTGTTCCTGTCAGTTCTTTTGTTTGCAGCAGTGAAAAAGCTGACTAAAATGCTAACTATAGGAAAAATATTTTTACCAAGTCTTAACAGCTTTATATTTAAATAATGGACTTAATTCACTTTCTTAGTCAATAAAAATCGATTACAAGTTCTTTACTCTGTCTAGAGCCCTATAAGGCATGATATATTCCTAGCTGCTGAATCTATGCTTAAAATTCTGGAAAACAAAAGTGAATTAATAGTAACTATTCTGTAGGTCTCAGATTTCTGACCTGTAAAAAATGAAGATTAAAGAAAAATAGTCTTGCAGTTTAGTGAGAGCAGCATATGGTAAATGCCCAGCATGCAAAGATTCCCTTGGATGATCCATGTTCTTTTGCCTGGACACATCTGCTTATGTTTTAACCAGTACTTGCAATATCTTCCCTCCTTTCACTCAGCCCAAACCTCTCTGTGTATCAGCATCCTTGGCATCTCTTAATTTCTCCTGTTCCTAAAGACCTGCCCTTTCTCCTTTCTCCACACTCACTTAATTCTTTATTCCTATTGCTGTCACAGTATGGATCACTTATTAGAAAAATGATATGCATTTGTGTAATTTTATCAGTGAGCACAAGGACTGTGATGAATTAGTTTTCATATCTCCTAAGTTCCTAACAGAAACACAACTATTTTATAAGTCAATGAATCAATTAATAAACTATTTTTCCCAAGCTATTACAAATATCAATTCAAAATAATGTCCTAGAAATACCAAAAACTTTAGTTTCTGTTTACTCTTGATTACCAAATATTATATATATTTTGTTTTTATTAGTAAAATATTCACAAGAATTTTTTTTTAACTTGAAGTGAATAAAAGTCTAAGTTTTCTTTTTTTCTAAATATGATTGTTCCTGTGTGTTTGTGTGGACAGAGAAAAAAAAAGAAACAACATTTTCAAATTACTGAATTTTGGTAACTTTTTGTCTCATGTGTGACTGAATATAAAGACAATGGGTTCCAATAATTCCACAGGCAAATAAAAGTGTTGATCATCTATGCAAGACTTGTCGAAAAGTGTGTTAAACTCATTCTTTTAAATTCTTGAAAGATTATCCATCTTGAGAGTATAAAAGACTTGGAATTTTGCGGTGTTGAGTTCTTTAGAAAGAGTTGCCAGTATCTTAGATGTATTAGGCCTTCTCCCTGGAAGAAAGAAAAATAGTTTTTCTTAACCACAAACTCAAAATGAAAGGGGAGACAATTCAGAGAACTTGTTGGGGTTTTGATGTTCATTTGGTGGGCATAGTATACTGATATCTGGTGTACACCTAGGGAAAAAAAAGACAACAAGAGAGACTGAGCTTTCTAGTGGGTGGTTAAATAAAGTGGCTTCATTAGGAGCACTGTGTGCAACCGTGATTGTCCAGGTGAAGGATACTTGCAGAGCTACTGTGGACCAGATGTGAGCTGTGCTGTTCCAGCCAAGAACCATTTTAAAGGGGTTTTGCTCAAGAAGGGTGATGAGTCTCTAAAGCAAAGAGAGGCTATATGGGTTGGGTTGCCAGAGATAAGGAGAAGCATGGGCTGTAAACTAAATAAAGCAAATTTGACAGTAAGAAAAATGAAAAAGATCTTAAACACAGAAAGACTAAACTTCAAACTTCCCACACAGCCAAAGAGATTTAGCAGATTACCTTCCATCCAGCTAAGTAAAACCTTGAAGAATGATTTGATTTCTTCCCTCAAATCTGGAAGGAGTCAAATCAATGTTATCAGTATGATCCACTCCCATCTCTTAAAAACCATCTTAGAGATGAAAAGTGTTAGCTGTAAGTGAGGCCCAGAGATGTGAAGCCTAGATTATCATACTATTGTAGATAGTGTTTACTATACATTTTGTTGTTAGTGTAGATTCTTATAATTAAATTGACCAGAAGACTTTTTGTTGTCCTATTGTAACGATGAAAATTATGAGTCATGACTGTAATTTCATTCAAAGAGGCCGAGAGAAAGATCCCAATAGAATAGGTTTGTGGGTAGTCCTACAAGGAAAGGGCAAGTTGAATGAGGACTGAAGCTATTGAATTCCACTTGTTCAGTAGAAGGCATTTATATGACTACAAAGTAAAATTATTTGAAAAATAGGAGAGGGGAAAAAAAAAGAAAGGAGAAAGAAGGTAGGGTTATTTGAGTTTAAAAGAGGCTTGTGTTCTGAATTTTTTAAGAAAATTGTATGGTACTTCTGTACAGAGATGATACCCATTACGACAGTGGAGTGAGACACTCCTATAATTTTTAAATGCCTTTCCTGGGTGCATACGTATTTGTTTGTGTCTATATAAAGTTCTTCACTTAAAACTTTATTACTAGAGCTATTTCAAAAAGTACACATTTTTCAGCTTTTAAAAAGGTAAAAACAAACAAACCAAAACTATAATGTTACATATTACAGACACATCTATAATCAGAGATCATTATATATTCTTGGTAGTGAAACATGAATATTTTCCTTAATAGACTACATACATTCAAGACAAATTTGGTGTGTAAATGAATCAAGAAACCTTTTCATTTTCAGAATTGTTGAATAAGTATTGTACAACTGTTGTAGTATACCCACCAGTGAAATGACTTGTATTTCAACTCTCCTGTTGTCTTCAACAGGATAACCTTGAAAACATGTTTTCTCTAAACCTTGGTTACTTCAATTAACCAAGAGGGTTGGGACAAATTTTAAAAAATCACAAACTTTCATCAGAAAATAGGTTATAAAAATGCGACCAGGGTGCAGTGGAATGCATGAGCTACAAGAACTTAGACAGGAAGGTCATTTGAACCCAAGAGTTTGAGATTAGCCTGGGCAACATAGTGAGTCTCAGAGTCAAAAATGAAATTTTAAAAGGTGAATAGCCCGCTGGATATGGAATTACTCATGCCAGTGGGGACCAGACTGGCATACTCTCATCTTATCATTAACATTCAGAAAAAATTCAGAGATTGATGAAGATCAAATCCACCACATCTATAGATATAGATAGCCATCTGTGGTCTCTGAAATAACTGACCTTGAATATCTGTCCCAGTGCCTTGGTTCTCCCACTGTGAATAACTTGGCTGGTGCAGTTTCTCATGTTGCACCTCTTAACACTTCTGTCACACCCTGACACAGTGGTTGTATATCCCATATGGTTATCAACATTGAACAGCTTCCTCTATACTTACTCCTTCTTTTTTTCTCTAATTCCTTACTCTTTCCCCTTCACTCATTCTTCTATTCTTTTTTGTTTTCCAGTAGGATTAAGTGTTTAGAGACTACTTTCATTCCAAAGAACTAGGAGTTTAATAAAAAATACTTGAAGAATTCCAAAATGGGTTAAAGCAAACTCAAAGGGAAAAGTGAAAAAAAAGTCTAGGATGATTAAATCATTTTCCTCTACATTAAGGCAGTAGACTTGCCAGACCATAAAAAGCAAGCTTTGGTAAGTATTCCTCTCTTCTCCAATATCATATAAATAATAAAGCATTGCATCACATATGCTGCTAATTCATCCTTCTTTTTTTAAAAAAGGTGCCTTTCTACTTTCTCCGTCAATATTCATAGCATTCTATTGGAGAAGAAGTTGCTATTTCACAGTTCAATGAAAGTTTGATTTCTCTTTTCTTCATTGGAGTTTGACACTTCAGGGGACAAAATTCAGTTAAGTGATTTGAAAAATCCCTGGTATTCAATAAATGCTCCTTTTCTTATATTTCTCATGGCTCTTTCTCTCTGAATCTGCTTCATATGTGAACTGCCAAAGAAAAGGCAGTTCTGAATTAAATTATCAGGCACCATTCCCTTTCTGAAACCTTTTCCCCCTACAGTTTCCAATTTCTCCCAGCACAGTGGTGTTTCTATTGATGTTTGGGACTTGCTCAAGTTTTCTGACCTGTTTTTGTGAAACTGGCTTTAAGCTAAGTGGTGTAAATCTTTTCTCTTTGCAATGAATATTGAATTAGTTTCTCTCTATGGCATATGACTAAGGGGCAATACAATTCCATGTTTGAGATAAAGAAGACAGGACAGAAGTCTGATGGTACTGAAGGAAAATATACTATTTGTCTAAAGATATAATATAGCTTTTTACTCTCCTCAGACACATTTCTCTTATGTTGGTCTGTCACCAGAAATAAAAAGTTTATAAATTATCACTGTGCCATAGATAATGTTAATAAAGCTGCTCAATTTTACTTTGTAAGACATTTCTTTGTGTTCACTGGTATTGCTTATAGGATAAGTTTCTCATTCATTTATCCATGTGCTAACTCAGTGCTTGATATTAAAAATGATCAGCAGAGTTCCTGATTAATATCAATAAAGTATCTACAACGTATCTAATGCCAAATAGAAGGGTACTCAAAATACTTCTAAAATTTTTGAGTACAAAGGGTACTCAAAATACTTCTAAAATTCATAGATGAGGGAAGAAATAGAGGTGGCAAACCCAGGTCTGTGTGATCATTTCTCTCTTGATCTATCATGACCTTTGGCAAGATGGAAGATTTTTATGCTGGTTAAAACTGCTTAAAGGGGAAAAATGTGGGGTGGAGGGCAAAGGAAGATAGGGCAATAATTTCTGAGAGAATATGGCATTAAAATTTTGCATGAATTGAGTTTGTATGTATTAGTTTTCTTTTCTTTTTTCACATTTTTATTGGCACATTACAATTATACAAAGTAGAAGGATTGGTTACTATATGTATGTACATATATACACACAAGTATTATATTATTTTGATATATGAAGATATTTAATGATATTATTTATAAGTAATCTGAGACAAAATCCTGAGCTGGTTACTCCTTTCAGTGGAAACTCAATGAGTTTGTATATTCTTCTTCATATGTATCTCATTATTTTTATGTTCTTCTTCATATGTATCTCATTATTTTTCATTTTGGGAGAATAAGCCTACACCAGGAAGTTAAAGAAGCCTACATAGGGTAGTAAAGTGAATATAGACATTTCAAGAGTCAAAGCACATGTATGGTCAGGGCCTTAAATTCTGTGTTTTAGAAAAAGGAAAGACAGTGTTGTATCCTGCATACTTGAAGCTCTGGTATTGATAGACACAAGCTAGAGACCTCCATACTTATGCAAGTACCCAATAAAAAAATAAGTAGAGGACCTGATGTATGAGTGCTTTATTTATACATTCACATTATTCTTCCTCCAGCCCAAGATGGTATTTTTTTTTGATCCATTGTTCTTCAAAACATTGAGTTTCCTGGTCTTCCTGTGAAAGCTATTGCTAACAATTTCCTCCACAGTAATTGTAATGATTACAAGATTTTTAAAGAGCGGTCAGCATAGGAACAGCATAGGAGACTCTTAGCTTTTTGGGATGAAGTCACAACTTCAGGGTTTCTCCCAGATGTGCAGAGGAGGATGGAAAGAAAGAGAAACAACTCAGAGGCATATAGGCTCTCATGTGTAATCTGAGTTTAAGACAGAATATTTGGTCATGTCAGGCCTACATGCCCTTTATCCTAACAAGAAAAAGAAGTGACATGTTTATCCATTACAACAGTATCTTAATTAAGGATATTCTGGTTTCAGGTATCAAAAACATACTTCAAATATGCATAAATTCATTTATTGGAAAACAATCGAAATATCTCTGAATCCAAGGGGGAACATGAACAATCAATACAGAGTGGGGAACCCTACAAAGCAAAGTTGTCAGAAACAGAAAAAAAATATTTTTTATTCTTTCTCTGTATACCATAAGACCTGTTTCCTAGATGCTAAGTTAATGTTTTCCAAAACCATTCAATTTATAATTCATAGCCTACCCATTTTTTTTTTATCATTCTTGACTTTATAACCTATAAAATATGGATTTAATTCTACTTTTCAGGAAGTATGTCAGAGAGTCTACACTTTTCTGATCATTGCAATGGTATTCCTAATAGCCATCTTGCAAGATCATCCTAAGTGTTCATCAATAAATGAATAGGTGATAAAATTATATATATATATACATATATATGTATATATATATATATATATATATATATATATATATATATATGATTCAATGAAATACAATTCAGCCTTAAAAAAAGAAATTTTGTGATTCATAAAGTGGGTAAAACTGGATAAAATTATGCAAAATAAAATAATCTAGACACAAAAAGGTAAATATGTCATATTCTAACTTGTATGTGAAATCTGATATAAAGCAAATTCAAAGAAGTTGAAAGTAGAATGGTAGGTGCAAAGACCACCAGTGTGTGCATGTGTGTGTGTGGGGGGGTGTAGGAAATGGGAAAATTGTGGTCAAAGTGTATGAAGTCTCAATTATCCAGGAAGAATAAAGAATTTGTCTCTAAGATACAGGAGGTAAATAGAGTATATTATAATTTCTTGTACATTTCAATATCCTTAAGCGGTTACATTTCAAATGTCCTTACCACAGGAAACAAGTTTTGAGGTGATAGATATGTTAATCAGCTTGATTTAATTATATTGCATTGTAATATTCATAAATAATGGCATCATTTTACAACAAATAAACATACAGAATTATATTTTGTAAGCTTACAAGTAAAAATAAACAACAGTCAAATTTTTGAAATTCTTCATTATGCAAATTTTAATCAGTTTTTTAAATTACTGTGACCAAAATGCTGGACAAAAACAACTTAGAAGAGGGAAAGTTTATTTGAGACTCAGTTTCAGAGGTCGCAGTCCACTGACAGCTATCTCCATTGCTCTGGTTTTCAAGGTGAGGCAACACATCATGGGGCAAGGACACAGCAGAGCAAAGATGCTCCCTTCATGAGGTTCAGAAAACAAAGAGAGAGGAAGAGGCCGCAGGAAAGATGCATGCCACTGACCTACCTCCTCCAACCACACCCCATCTGCCTGGAGTTACCACCCAGACAATCCATTAAAACTACAAGGGACTGTTTAGGTTATAGCTTTAATTATTCAATCATTTCACCTCTGAATATTATTGAATTGACAGGAACTTTGGGGGGATGCCTCATATCTGAAGCATAACAATTCAACTTAAATTAAAATCAATCAATAAATAGTATATTAAAGACTCTGAGAAAGCTTCAGTAAACATGGCACAGATTATTTAATCCAAAACACCTCAAATATATTTGATGATGAGAGCAATTTGGGGGAATATCCAACAAATTTCTGAAACTAGTGTTCTAAAGAACTATTTGGGAAACATTGACTTAGATTCATACTTTTTCCGATTTAAGTTTTTCTTTTTGTTTTTTAGTTCAGTCCAGATAACATTTTCAAAGTCAAAGTCCACCACAGAGATCATACCTCAACATTATAAAAGCTATTTGTAATAAGCACAAGGCCAACATTATTCTAAATAGAGAAAAATTAGAAGCATTCCCACTAGGAACTGGAACAAGACAGGGATGCCTTCTCTCACTACTCCTAATCAACATAGTCCTTGAAACTCCAGCCAGAGCAATTGAGAGATGAAAGAAATTAAAGGAATATGAATAGAAAAACAAGAACTCAAATTATCACTATTTACTGATGACATGATTCTATATTTAGAGGATACAAAAAAACTTCCACCAGAAAACTTCTAGTATTAATAAACGAATTCAACAAAAAATCAGGATACAAAATCAACACCCATAAATCAAATGCATTTCTATACATTAGTGATGAACCCTCAGAAAGAGAAATTAGGAAAACTACCCCATTTACAATAGCCTCAAAACCCCCCAAAAAACAACAAACAAAACTTGAGAATCAATCTAACAAAAGAGTGAAGGATCTATACAACAAAAACTACAGAACACTAAAGAAAGACATTATAGAAGACCTCAGAACATGGATCAATCTCCCATGTTCTTGTATAGGAAGAATTAATATTGTCAAAATGGCCATACTACCAAATGCATTATACATATTTAATGTAATTCCAATTAAAATCCCAACAATGTCCCTCATAGAAGCAGAAAAAACAATCATGAAATTCATCTGGAAAAATAAGAGACCCAGAATAGACAAAAGAATCCTCAGCAAGAAGAGAAAAGCAGGAGGCATCAAAATACCAGACCTTAAACTATACTACAGAGCTATAGAAACAAAAACAACATGGTATTGGCATCAAAATAGACATGTAGACCAATGGTACAGAATAAAAGACAAAGAGACAAGCTCTCATAAATATAGTTATCTCATACCAGACAAAGGCACTGAAAATATACATTGGTGAAAGATAGCCTCTTTAACAAATGGTGCTGGGAAAACTGGAAATCCATATGTAGCAAAAAAAAAACACTCTCTCACTATGTACAAAGCTCAACTCAAAGTGCATCAAAGACCTAGCAATTAGGCCAGAGACCCTTCACCTAATAAAATAAAGAGTAGACCTAAATATTAATCATGTCAGATTAAGTTCTGACTTCCTCAACCAGACTCATAAAGCAGAAGAAATAAAATCAAGAATTAATAAATGTAGTGGATTCAAACTAAAAATCTTCTTCTCAGCAAAGGAAACAACCAATAACATGTAGAGAGTGCCCACAGAGTGGGAGAACATCTTTACTACATGCACATCAGACACAGCACTAATCTCCGGGATGAAGAAAGAACTCAAAATATTTAACACAATAAATAAATAAATAAATAACCCAATCAATAAATGGGTTAAGGAACTGAGCAGGCACTTCTCAGAAGATATAAAGTTGAATAACAAATATATGAAAAAAATGTTCAACATCTCTAGTCTAGTAATCAGAGAAATGCACATCAGAACTTCTCTAAGATTTCATCTCATTCCAATCAGAATGGCAATTATCAAGAATACAAGCCATAATAGACGTTGGTGAGCATGTGTAGAAAAACGCAATTCATACATTGCTGTTGGCATTGCAAATTGGTGCAACCAATATGGAAAGCAGTATGGAGATTCCTTGGAAAACTTGGACTAGAACCCCCATTTGACCCAGTTATCCCACCCCATGGTCAAACAGTCAAAGGACTTGAAGTCAACATAGTCACAGTCATGTCAAGGTTCATAGCAGCCCTATTCATATTAGTTAAACTGTGGAACCATCCTAGATGCCCATGAACAGATAAATGGATAAAGAAACTTTGGTATATATACACAATGGAATATTACTCAGCATTAAAAGAGAAAAATTATGGCATTTGCAAGTAAATGAATGAAGTTGGAGAATTTCATGCTAAGCAAAGTAAGTCAATCCCCAAAACCAAAGGCCAAATGTTTTCTCTGATAAGTGGATGCTGATCCATAATGGGGGCGGGGTTTGGGAAGAGAGGGAAGAGGAAGGGGCATAGGGGCAGGAATGATGGTGGAATGAAATGGACATCATCGCCCTAGGTACATGTATGACTGTACATATGGTGTGATGCTACATCATGTACAACCACAGAATTGAAAGGTGCTCCATTGGTGTACAGTAAATTCAAATGCATTTTGCTACCATATATAACTAATTTGAACAAATTAAAAAAGAATACCCAACAAATTTCTGAAGCTAGTGTTCTAAAGACCTATTTGGGATACATGGACTTAGATTCATACTTTCTCAGATTGTTTTTCTTTTTGTTTTTTTAGTTTGGTCCAAATAACCCTTTCAAAGTCAAAGTCAGCCACAGAGAAGGGTAAAGAAAGTACAAGACCAAGGTGATTGTAGTACCCCCCCTTTTTTTGTTCTTTTCTTTTTTAAAAAATATTTATTTATTTTAATTAGGTATATATGACAGAAGAATGCATTTTAATTCATTGTACATGATTGCAACACAACTTTTCATTTCTATGGTGGTGCATGATGTAGTGTCACACCATATATGCAGTCATATATGTGCCTAGGGTAATGATGTCCATCTTATTCTACTATCTTTCCTGCCATGATACACCATCCCTCCCCTCCCTCCACTTTGCCCAAAGTTCCTCCATTTTTCCCATGCCTCTCTTCTCCCTGTTATGGATCAGCATCCACTTATCAGAGAAAACATTGGCCTATGTTTTTTTTTTTTTTTTTTTTTGGAATTAGCTTACTTTGCTTAGCATAATATTCTCCAATTCCATTCATTTACCTGCAAATGCCCTAATTTTATTATCTTTTAATGCTGAGTAATATTCCATTGTGTATATATACCAAAGTTTCTTTATATAATCATCTATTAAATGGCATCTAGGTTGCTTTCACAGTTTAGCTATTGTGAATTAAGCTGCTATGGACATTGATGTGGCTGTGTTACTATAGTATGCTGATTTAAGTCCTTTGGGTATAGACTGGGGGGTGGGATAGCTGGGTCAAATGATGGCTCCAGTCCAAGTTTTCCAAGGAATCTCCATACTGCTTTCTATATTGGTTGCACCAATTTGCAGTGCCACCAGCAATGTATGAGTGTACCTTTTTCTACACATGCTCACCAACATCTATTATGGCTTATATTCTCGATAATTGCCATTCTGACCAGAATGAGATGAAATCTTAGTTTTGATTTGCATTTATCTAATTACTAGAGATGTTGAACATTTTTTCATATATTTGTTGATCAAGTGTATATCTTCTTAGAAGTGTCTGTTCATCTCCTTAGTCCTTTTATTGATTGGGTTGTTTGGTTTTTGGTGTTAAGTTTTTTGGGTTTTTTATATATCCTTTTTATGTATCCTTTTTATATATCCTGTATCTGACATGTATGTGGCGAAAATTTGCTCCTAAAATGTAAGCTTTCTGTTCACCTCATTGATTGTTTCTTTTGCTAAGAATCTTTTCAGTTTGAATGCATCCCATTTATTAATTCTTGATTTTATTTCCTGTGCTTTAGGAGTCTTATTATAGAAGTTGTGGCCTAATCTGACATAATGAAGATTTGCACCTACATTTTCCAATATTATGCACAGGGTCTCTGGACTAATTCCTCGGTTCTTAAGCTACTTTGAGTTGAGTTTTGTTCATGGTGAGAGATTGGAGATTATTTTCATTTTGCTGCATATGGATTTTCAGTTTTCCAGCACCATTTGTTGAAGAGGTTATCTTATTGCTAATGTATATTTTCAGTGCCTTTGTATGAGTTAACTATTCATTTGAATGTGTCTCTATTTCTTCTATTCTGTACCACTGGTCTACATGTCTGTTTTGGTGCCAATACCATGCCATTTTTGTTACTGTTGCTTTGTATTATAGTTTAAGGTCTGGTATTTTAATGCCTCCTACTTTTCTTTTCTTGGTAAGGATTGCTTTGGATATTCTGGGTCTCTTATTTATCCGAATGATTTTCATGATTTTTTTTCTATTTCAATAAGGAATGACATTGGGATTTTAATTGGAATCACATTGAATCTATATAGCACTTTGGGTAGTATGGCCATTTTTAAAATATTAATCTTGCCTATTCAAGAACTTGGGAGATCTTTCCATCTTCGAAGGTCTTCTTCAATTTCTCTCTTTAGTATTCTGTATTTTTCATTGTAGAGGTCTTTCATCTCTTTTGTTAAGTTGGTTCCCAAATATTTTATTCTATTTTTTCAAGGTTATTGTGAATGTAGTAGTTTTACTCACTTTTCTTACAGAGGATTTATTACTGATTTATAGAAATGCATTTTATTTGTGGGTATTAATTTTATATCCTGCTACTTTGCTGAATTTATTCATCAATGATAGAAGTTTTCTGTTGGAGTATTTTTGGATACTCTAAGTATATAATCATGTCATCAGCAAATAACGATATTTTGATTTCCTTTTTTTCCCTTTCATATCCCTTTAATTTCTTTTGTCTTTCTAATTGTTCTGGCTATAATTTAAAGGAATATGTTGAATAGAAGTGGTGAAAGAGGGAATCACTCTCTTGTTCCAGATTGTAGAGGTAATGCTTTCAGTTTTTCTCCATTTAGAATGATATTGGCCTTAGGTTGAGCATAGACAGCTTTTATAATGTTAAGGTATATTCCTATTATCCCTTGTTTTTCTAGAGATTTGAACATAGAAGCGTGCTTTATTTTGTCAAATGCTTTCTCTGCATCGATTGATATAAGCATATGACTCTTAACTTTAAGTTTATTGATGTGATGAATTATATTTATTGATTTCCATATGTTGTAGCAATTTTGCATCCCTGGAATGAACTCCACTTGATCTTGGTGCACTGTTTTTAAAATATATTTTTGCATGCAATTTGCAGGATTTTATTGAGAATTTTGGCATCGATGTTCATCAGGGATATTGGTCTGAAATCTCTCCTTCATGTGTCTCTTCCTGGTTTTGGTTATCAAGATGATACTGGCTTTGTAGAATGAGTTTGGAAAGGTTCCTTCCATCTTTATTTCATGGAACAATTTGGGGAATATTGGTATTAATTTTTCTTTGTAGGTCTTGTAGAACTCAGCTCTGAGTCCTTCTGGTCCTGGGCTTTTCTTGGTTGGTAGGCTTTTGATAGCATCTTTTATTTCCTTGCTTGAAATTGATCTGTTTAAATTATATATGTACTCTTGACACAGTTAGCATTGATCATGTGCCTGTAGAAATTTGTTGCTTATTTTGAGGTTTTCTATTTTACTGGAGTATAAATTTTAAAAAGAGTTTCTAGGGGCTGGGGATGTGGCTCAAGTGGTAGCGCGCTCGTCTGGCATGCGTGCGGCCCGGGTTCGATCCTCAGCACCACATACCAACAAAGATGTTGTGTCCACCGAGAACTAAAAAATAAATATTAAAAAAATTCTCTCTCTCTCTCTCTCTCTCTCTCTCTCTCTCTCTCTCCTCTCTCACTCTCTCTAAAAAAAAAAGAGTTTCTAAATGTTTTCTGTATTTCAGTCATGTCTATCATGATATTTCCTTTTACATCACAAATTTTAGTAATTTGAGTATTCTCTCTCCTTCATTTAGTTAGGATGGCTAAGGGTGTGTCAATATTATTTATTTTTCAAAGCACAAGCTTTTTATTTTGTCAATTTTTGAATTATTTCCTTAGTTTCATTTTCATTGATTTCTGCTCTGATTTTAATTATTTCATGACTTCTACTACTTTTGGTGTTGGTTTGTTCTTCCTTTTCTAGGGCTTTGAGCTGTAATGTCAGGTCATTTATTTGCTTTGTGGCATAACATATGATCTATTTTTGGAGAAGGATCCATGTGCTATTGAGAAGAAAGTGTATTCACTTGTTGATGGATGGAACATTCTACATATGTCTGTTAAGTCCAAATTATCGATTGTATGATTGTATGATAGATTGTTTGTTTAGTTTTTGTTTGGACAATCTATCCAGTGGTGAGAAAGGTATATTAAAATCACCCAGTATTATTGTGTTGTGGTGTATTTGGTTCTTTTATTTTAGAAGGGTTTGTTTGACATACATAGATGCACCTTTGTTTGGGACATAGACACTTATGACTGTTATGTCTTGTTGATGTATGAATCCCTTAAGCAGTGTAAAATGTCCTTTTTTATCCCTTTTCACTAGCTTTGGTTTAAGTCCACTTTATCTGACATGAGGATGGAAACTCCTACTTGTTTACATGGTCCATGTGAGTGGTAGGTTTTTTTCACCTTTAGTCTGTGGATGTCTTTTCCTGTGAGATGAAACTCTTGAAGGTCATATATTTTGGGGTCTTTTTTAATCCAATCTGTCAGTCTATGTCTTTTAATTGATGAGTTTAGGCCATTTTCATTTCAGGGTTATTATTGAATATGATTTGAATTCCCAGACATTTTGGGTTATTTTTGGTTTTTTATTTAACTTAGTTTCTCCTTTAATTGTCCTTTCCTTTAGTGTAATCCCTCCCTTTGCTGATTTTTAATATTGTCTTTCATTTCCTCCTCCTGGTATATTTTGCTGAGGATGCTCTCTAATGCAGGCTTTTTCACTGTAAACTCTTTTAATTTGTTTTTATTTCATCATCAAATCTGAAGCTTAATTTATTTTGGATATAGGATTCTTGGTTGGCACCCATCTTCTTTCAGAGCTTGGTATATGTTGGTCCAGGATCTCCTGACTTTCAGGGTCTGGGCTAAAAAAAATTGCTGAGATATGAATTGGTCTCCCCCTATATGTGATCTGATTACTGTCTTTTGAATCTTTTAACCTTCTATCCTTATTCTGTATGGTAGACATTTTCATTATAATGTGTCTTGGTGTAGATCTGTTTTAATTTTGTATATTTGGTATTCTGTAAGCCTATTGTATTTGATTTTCCAATTCATTCTTCATGTTTGGGAAATTTTCTGAAATTATCTCATTGAAGAGATTGTGCATTCCTTTGGTTTGAAACTCTGTGCCTTCCTCTATCCCAATAACTCTTAGATTTGGTCTTTTGATGCTGTCCCATAATTCTTGGATGTTCTGTTCATGGTTTCTTACTATCTTCACTGTGTGGTCAACTTTATTTTCCAGATTGTATACTTTGTCTTTATTATCTGACATTCTGTCTTCCAAGTGATCTAGTCTATTGGTGATGCATTCTATTGAGTTTTTTAATTTGGTTTATTGTTTTCTTCATTTCAAGGATTTCTGATTGCATTTTTTCAGAATCTTTCTCTCTTTCTTGAAGTAATCTTTTGCTACCTGTATCTGCTTCCTTATCTCTTTGTTGGTGTTATTAATGGGTGCCTGTATTTGCTCTCTTATATTAATTAGAATGATCAATTTCGTCTGTATTTTATCACTTAAGACATTCTTCAATTCACAGATCATTTTAATTATGAACCTTCTGAACTCCTTCTCTGACATTTCATCAACTGCACTGTCTATGGATTCTATTACTGTAGTATCCTGGTTTGTTTTGGGGCATTTTTTTTCAGGTTGTCTATGTGTCTTCCTTTCTTGAAGTGTGGATCTGAAGTATTACAGTTTCTATCCTATAATTTTATTTATTTATTTATTTATTATATACATGACAATAGTGGATTGCATTACATTCATAATTAACCATTCACAGCAATCTTATAGTGTCCATGCAGATTATCTGTACCTCACCTTGGTTTTGGGCTTCCAGTCCCTGGTGGTGACCTGTGATGGATGCTACTACAAGTATAGGTGGTGGTGGCAATAGGGAGGTAACTCGTGATAGAACTGGGGTTGTCCCAAGATGGATGCAACTTCTTTCAGAGATTGGGCTGCAAGGGTGGGCCTTACAATGTCATTGGGCTTCCTGTTCTAAGATGCAGCTGCTTCTAGACCCTTCTGTTATCACAAGATGGAGATTACTGCATGGGGAGGGCTATGGCAATGGCTGCAGTGTCCCATGATGGAGGTGTGTTTGGCCTGGGCTCCAATAGGCTCCTGTGCCCATTGACTGAGGAAGTCCTGGGCTGGTTCTGAGCATCAGCATGGGTCTTCTGGTCAGCTGGGTTCACTAGGCCTATGCTGGGCCTTCGTTGTTCCCTTCTTATCTGGAAAAGGTCAACACAAACATATAAATCAAGCAGCCCATGAAGAAGCCAAATTACCTCATGGTAAGATTTCACTCTTTTCCTTATCCCTCTTCCAGAGAAGAGTTACTTTTTGCATCAGTTTGAATTACTTTTCCCAGTTTATTTTCACTTTGGGGACTCGAATTGACAGTGGTCCACAAGATATCAAAAAATCCTCAAATGGTGTGCCATGTATTGAATCATAGTAATTATGCTTACAGTTTGTCAGTTTTGCACACACCAACATGGTGACACATGCAAAGGCTCTTTGTACCTGTTTGATGTATGGACAACTGTGAATATCAATTTTTCTGAAAGCCCAATTCAATCCAAGCAAAAAGGATCATGAGTCAGTGGTTTCAATGAACTAAGGTTATTGAAATATCAGAGAAAAATTTAAGAGGACAGATGGGCCAAGCCCTCTGAATTAGAAGTTTTTACCAAACATTTAATTTGTAAATGAGTGTGTAGTTGCAACCTCTCCAGAATCCTCACCATAGCTAATGTGGTTTTTAAAAAGACTGCTGTCATTATATATAACCTAGTACCACTAGACAGCAGGAATTGCTGGGGTCTTTGAGTCTTATTAAAGTGTGGCAAAGCAGGTACATTGATAGATATAACTCAAATTTCACTAATGCAAATATTCTACTACATGAATTAGGATCTATGATTATTTCTAAAGTGCCCATGCAAACACATATGAGCACAAGTGTATAAATTTAGATGAAAGGGGTAGATTTTTGCAGGTGTTATATATATATTCACAAATAAGCCACTTTGACTGAGTGCCTGATGTTTCTATAAGCTCTATAGTAACTGTACTGGCCCATGATTCTCCTCAGTCTCTCATGCAGCTCACTACCATCTCTGCAAGACAGCAAATCTGAAGTACTTGAGCTGTCATTTTGCCCATATACATGTGTCTAAGAGGTGGGAGGAAATTCTACCCTTCATTTTGAAAAATATCCTTTTAAAATACTTATCAAGCCTCAATATATTACAGGATTTTATTGAAATATCTCCTTTATTTAGGATTTTGTTTTTGAATTACCACTTTCCACCAATCACTAGTTTTAATAAATGACATCTTCACTAGGAATGAGTTATCTCTCAGAAGACTCCTCAGTCTTGAAGAGTGTTCTCTTAAGTCAATAGTTCTCCAAGCACACTTATGTCTAAATTCTTACAATTGACATAGTTAAGGATGTTTTTTATAAAGTGTTTAAACCCTCATTCAAATAGTCTTATGTTGGACCACTCCACTCTTTTATCAATTTCCCAGCCATGTACATAGCCATGGAGAAATGCTGGACTAAAACTGGGATCATGAGTCAAAATTCATGTAATAAATATGGAGGAATTTTTATCTACAATAGGAATATTTACTCTCCTTATCAGGACTTCTTTAAAGATTCTCTCCTTGCCCAAGGTCATAATTCCAAGTGCTTTTAAAAACTAACCTTTGTGTTCAAGCCAATTTCCTGATTCTGAACTATCCTGCATTTAATTCTCCATTATCTTGTGTTTGAATTCTCTACTTCAATTTAACAGGTTGGATGGAAACATCAATAGATAGTTCTGTCTGAAGTTGTCCTAAATTGCTCATTCTATTTCCACACTCATTTGGTGCTCTAGACTTTCTTCTTATCTAGGAAAAGGGCAGGTGATAAACACTTAAGCTAATGGTTATATTCTTGGTTTCCCTCTTCCTCAACAACTCTTTGAGAGTTCTACATTGTTGATGAGCTACCTAGTCCATAAGCTCCTTTCTTGGCAAGAGTGACACTGTACTTGTCTTATTGTACCCTAAAGGCTGGACTACTAATTTGCACTCTCATGCTCCATTGCTTCATACATGTAGTTACTTCCTGTGACTGGCTCTAGCCTTATCTTCTCCATAGTTTTCCCCTAAAAATCTTTTTCATCATTAATTCAGGTCTTGCT
Source organism: Urocitellus parryii (assembly GCF_045843805.1). Lineage (NCBI taxonomy): Eukaryota > Metazoa > Chordata > Mammalia > Rodentia > Sciuridae > Urocitellus > Urocitellus parryii. The sequence continues at coordinate 97,211,470 of NC_135538.1, forward strand.
GTCTTTAGAAGACTTTAAGACTCACATCTTTACTTTTGTCCTTCACTTTATATTTCAGATCTTACTAGTTATTAAATGTCTCTGATCTGTGCCTGATGCACCAAACCAGCTTGTCAAACAACTCTTTAGTCTCCTTTTCAAATGGCCCTTCCTTAATGTTCTCACTAAAATTTCATTTCCCAGACTTAAAGTGTCAGACATCATTGAATCCTTCCCTTTACCTCATCTTGCACATGCTGGCAGTTTCTAAAACTCATTGATTTCACCTTTATTTTCCATTGTTGCTTCTAAAGACTTAATTCAAACTCTCCTGTCTTATAAATTAAGATACTGTCTTGTATGGTCATTATACTTCTAGTCTCCCCCATGTACCAGCTACCCTAGATGTGATTCTTGAAAATTTTCTTCAATTGCAACAGATTCTTTTCACTATAAAATCCAAACTTTGCTGCTAAGGTGCTGAAACATATACCATCCAAAATTTTTCATCTTTATTTAATAGTCCTTTCATTTAAACAGTATAAAACCTGTGACTACTTCCTTTGTTTCATGTAAGTACCAAATTTTCTGTCTTGATAGGTTCCTTATAATATTTCTCTGTATGGAATGCCTTTTCTCTTACCAGATCATATCCTTGTGTCCAAAAGTCTTTTTTTCCTTCAAGGAAATCTTTGAAAACTATCTTTCATTAAGGGTTTCCACACTGTAATTCATCTAGAAATAATTGTTGCTTCTACTCACTTCATCATAGTACTTTGTGGAAACTTCCCTATACTACATATTTTTCTTCCCTTTATTATAATTTTAAATGTGGATATGTATTTTCCCCTACAGAGGCTAAAGTATTTGAGGAAACATTCCACAAACCTTATTTATATTTCCTTTGTAATAGTTAATAAATGATTCAATTTTCCTATGTATTAACCCGTCATTTTTAATGTTTTAGGGGGATTTATATGTTGTAGTTCTCTTACTTATAACCTAACTTGCAAGTTTTTGGTATCAAAGCTTTCTGCTATAAGGTTTAGATTAATGTTGTTTTGCTTAATGTATTCAATTATCTGAATCTGTTGAATGTGATAAAAGAATGAGTATTGGCCCTGTCAAATTGTCTTACAAATTAAATTACCTCCACAAGGTCTAAATAATAAGATGAGCTGAAGAATAGGATATAAAGAAAAGGAAGCCAGATTCTTCTAAAGTAACTTATATCACAACCAAGTGAATAAAAGAATAGAGTGTCAAATTGAGAGATATGCTGAAGCTCCTGATAAAGAGAGGAGTTACCATTACAATGATAAATGCTTAGAGACCCAGACAAAAAAAAAAGTCTAAGGAAGAAGATTTAAAATATATGCTGTTATCTTTCAACTAGAAATATTAATACCACATGTCTATAATCAGCACTCTGAAAAGACAGGATGATGAAAAATAAGAGGAAATAATTAACATATACTTAAGACTTAGTATGTGCCAGACACTATTCTAAATGCTCTAGATGTAGCCCTCAATTAGTTCTCATGACTCTCTGTGGAGGTGTAACTATTAACCCATATTTTTTTTTACTTTGGAAAAGAACTGAGGCACAGGCAGTTTAAGTAATTGTTAAAGATCATATAGGATCACATCTGAGGGATTTTGGACTTGCGTTCAGGCAGTTAAATTTCAGGGCATATATTTTCAATCATACTATATGTTACTTTGTTGCTTTATGAATAAATCTCTCTTTCCCAGCTTATGAGATAGCATGCAAGAAAATGCATATTTATTCTTATTAATTTATTGAGCAAACATCTACTAAGCACTTACATTGTACTAAGTACTGTTCTAGTCACTGGAAACACAGTGAAGAGCAAGGCAGAAGAAGCACCCACTGAAACAGCCTCCATGCTGGTTTGATATACAGAAAGGAAATAAATGAAATAATGCAGAGGTAATACAAACTCAAATGACAGCTCTAAGGAATAAACAAAGCAAAAAGAAAATCAAGAAGGTACATAGAATTGAAAGACTGTTTAATTCAGGTAGTTTGGTTTGGAAAGGCTGACCTAAGAAAGGCTCCTTTGTCTTCAAGTAGAAAGCCATTTGAAGATGTCATTGAGAGATGTGTAAACATCATGAGGTGTGTAAAAGCACAATAATGTCAATGTACCTGAAATTCAGCAAGCAAGAGGACTATTATAAGGTAGAGAGGAGCCAAGTGATGCCAAGGTTCAGAGCTTTGAGTTTTTGTTTTAAAGCTAAGATAAGGAGATTGAGTTTTATTCTATGTCATGTGAAACAATTGATTCTCTACATTGTAAAAGAAGTTATTGTGACTACTGCATGGAAAGTAAACTGTAGTGACCGGATTATAAACAAATGGAAACAGAGAGAATTTTAGAAGCTTATTGTAGTTTTCTTTACTCTAGAGAAGACAGAGAAGTAGGAATGATGGGAATGGTGAGAAATAATCATATTCCATGTACATGTTGAAAGTAAACAAGATTGACTAATGGATTAATTATGGGCTTTAAGGGAAACAGGTAGAACTTGACTCCTGTTTTTTATTGGCTTGGCTGGATGAATAGTTGCAGTCTCTAACAAGAAGAATACTTAGCAAAATTAAATCTTGGTGGGTAGTGTAACTAGAAATCAAGGATTATATTCAGAACACATTAAGTTTGAAGTCCATGTAAGTCTTGCAACTAGAATGATAAAATGATGGGATACACAAACACAAATACAAATACACAAATACACGAATATTACAAACCTATTTATAAGCACAAACACATGCCCCCCCACACACAAATGAAAGAGTCAGGATAGGAATAATATCTGAAAATTATCAGGCCAAAGATATTATTTAAGGCCACAAAGGCCACAAATCTGGAGGAACTCACCTAGCAATTGAAAAAATAAATAGAGAGAGAGAGAGAGAGAGAGAGAGAGAGAGAGAGAGAGAGAGAGATGAAAAGAAATGAAAGAAAGCCAGTAAGACAATGAAATCATAGTTTGAATTCTTTCAGTCACTGGAATATGAATTCTTTCAGTTACTGGAATGTGTTCTAGTTCATTTTTTATTAAGTTGGAAAAATTTTCCAGAAATTTTAGAAATTTGAAGTCTCATATAAAAAAATTTTAAACATATTTATTCTAATTTTGTTATACATGATAGCAGGATCCATTTCAATTCATAGTGCACATATAGAGCATGATTTTTCTTGTCTCTGGTTGTACACAAAGTAGAGTCACACCATTTTTGTCTTCATACATGTACTTAGGTTAATGATGACTATCTCATTCTCTTCCCTACCCCCACACCCCCTCCCTTTCCCTTTCTCCCCTTTGCCCTATCAATACTTCCTCCATTCCTCCCATGCTCAACCCCCCCAGCCCCCTACCCCGCCTCACCCCATCCCCATTTTGGAGCAGCATTCACATTGGAGAAAACATTGGCCTTTGTTTTTAGGGGATTGGCTTACTTCACTTAGCATAATATTCTTCAACTCCATCCATTTACCTGCAAATGCCATGGCTTTATTCTCTTTTAATGCTGGGTAATATTCCATTGTGTATACATACCTACAGTTTCTATATCCATTCATCTACTTCTGAGAAATGTCTGTTCAATTCCTTAGCCCATTTACTGATTGGGTTATTTATTTGTTTATTTATTTATTTAGTTGGTGTTAAGTTTTTTGAGTTCTTTATATATCCTGGAGATTAATGCTCTATCTGATGTGTGGTGTGGTAAAAATTTGATCCCAAAATGTATGCTCTCTCTTTACTTCACTGATTGTTTCTTTTGCTGAGAAGAATTCAGTTTGAATCCATCTCATTTATTGATTCTTAATTTTATTTCTTGCACTATTGGAGTCTTCTTAAGGAAGTTAGGGACTAATATGACAAGATAAAGATTTGGGCTTACTTTTTCTTCTATAAGGCCCAGGGTCTCTGGTTTAATTCCTAGGTCCTTGATCCACTTTGACTTCAGTTTTGTGCATGCTGAGAGATAAGGACTTAATTTAATTTTGCTGCATATGGATTTCCAGTTCTCCTAGCCCCATTTATTGAAGAGAATATCTTTTCTTCAATCTGTGTTTTTGGTGCCTTTGTCTAGTATGAGATAACTTTATTTATATGGGTTTGTCTCTGTGTCTTCTATGCTGTACCATTGATCTACATGTCTATTTTGGTGCCAATACCATGCTGTTTTTGTTACTAATGCTCTGTAGTATAGCTTAAGGACTGGTATACTGATGCCACCTGCTTCACTTTTCTTGCTAAGAATTGCTTTGACTATTATGGGTTTCTTATTTTTCCAGATGAATTTCATGATTGATTTTTCTATTTCTATGAGGAATATGTCATTGGAATTTAACAGAATCACGAAAATAGATACATAGAAATTAATTTAAGTGAAAAAATGTCTAAATACCTTTTGTGGTTAAAGCTATGAAGTAAGCTTGAATCAGAATAATCCCTGAAAGTGAGAACATGGGAAGTGAAAGCATGCTTTCTGTAGCAGTGAAAAACCATTAATGTGTAGGTCACATAGCATTAATAAAATTCATGTGCATTTTCTGTACTTCCTCTTCTCTTTCATGGATCTTCTCAGATTTGACATGTTGGTGTGGAAGATTTTCACATCAGTTAAGCATAGCCATCCTTAACTTCCATGACCCCAAGTATACATATATATATAAAATTCTTTCTGCAAAACTATGAAAAAGTTGTGATTTTAATTTTGCTTGTTTCCTTTTAAAGTCTCTAACAATTCCTTAATATCAACTTCTTTAAAAATTTTAAATAAGAAATGAATTATTCATAGAATAATTGTTTTTTAGTTTAATTACTTGTAATACTGAAAATGCATTATAATGTGTAATTATATTTTTCCAACATAATTACTAAGTATAATGACAATGAATAATTCTTTATAAGATCACATGAAGAAAATTGTGCTGTTCATGCATAATGTTACACTTTGTTATTCCAAGGAGTTATTATGATTTGTTATTTTAAATAGATGGATCATTTCACAGGCAAGAAAAACAAGGATTTGCTGTTTATGGTGAATGTGATAGCAGTTTGAAAGTAAAAATATTTAAAAATATTAATATTATAATGTATCTTTAAACATGTTTGCTTATTAATGCTATAGCATAATTTACAACAAACAAAATTTGGTTTGCATGGAAGGTCATGATATAAAATTTTTTGATCATGGAAAATTTTCATGTGCAAATCAAAAAAATAATATAATAAATACCAAATTATATTGTCTAAAACCAAATTAATGTTAGTGATATGTATGGATTTTGAAGCAGCTATATATCCTACTTTTGAATATTGGTGCTCTTTCACTAAGTGATTATTTTAGTGAATTCAAGTATACCAAATTATTCTTCATCTCGTGGTCTTATCTATAGGATTGTTAGCAGAGTAAGAAATATGAGACCTTCTAGTATTGGTGAAGTTTATAATTAAGAAGCAGCTAACATTGGGCTAGGGGGTGTGTCTCAGGTGTAAAGCAATTTCTTAGTTTATAGGAGGTTCTGGGTTTTGTCCCTAGAACTACTAAGGGAAAAAAAAGTTACTCTTCATTTCACCTAATAATTTAAAAAAAAGTCATGTCAAGGAAGAAACATAATATGTTCTTAAATTTATTCAACAATAGAAGTGTCATATATATGGCTCAACTATGTATTAAAGGTAAATCAACTTGAATTGTTACACCTGACTTTTTATGTAATAAAAGTGCAAATTGAAATTTACAAACAAAAAAGAAGTAATAGTCTTATGAAACATTTTATTCACTTCATATTTATATAACAAACATAGTTGAAAGATTTCTATGTGGCTATAGGTCAAATATATTTGCTGCATTCAGTTTCAAGTGATCCTGAGAAAGTTCATAATCTTGGCTTTATCCATTCATTTCTGGTATCATGTTCTCCCCAAAATAACTCTCTCCTTGCATAACCTAATTTTACTTCTCTTTCAATCATTACTTCATTTCCCATGTGATCCCCTGCCACATCTTTTCCTAAACAAACTTGTCATGTATTCATATTGATAAAATAGCTTTTATAAGTAGGCAACATGCTTATTTTTGTTGATTTAGTCACTTTAAATAGATTATAAATGCTTCTGAAGGAAAAGATCAAATAATTAAACCATAGTTTCCTTTGTTCTTTTAATTTGTTTTGATATTGTTACAATGACAATTTGACATCTATTCATATTTTAGTGTTACAAGTGGTTTTCATAACTATAAATTCCAATAATTCCAAGTGTAAGTGCCATGAGTTTTACCAAAGTGAGCTCCCAAATTTGAGGAAAATTAATGATATATACTCATACTATAAGCCCTACTAGCTAAATCATCCCTCCAATTTACTTGTTCTGAATTAGGATTATATCATATTGATATGACTTTAAAGCTTGTTATCTCATGACAATTGTAAATTATGATTATTAATTAGTTATAAGCTATTAATTGTTATGGTTTTAATTTGGAATGGCTTCTAAAACCTCATATGTCAGAGGTGGGATCATTTGGAGTTGATTGGATCATGAAAGTGCTGACTTCACCAGTGGATCCATCCATTGATGGCTGAAAGGATTATTGGGAGGCAGGACCTAGTTAGAGAAAGTAGGTCATAGGAGGATAACCTGAAGGGTTTATCATTTACCTGGTCTCTCTCCCCAACCCCATTTCCTGGCTGCCATGAGCTAAGCAGCTTTTCTCTGCCTCATCTTTTCACCATGATACTCTGCATTACCTCAGCACCCCCGCCCCCCAAAAAAACCATGTACTTAAACCTCTCAAACTGTGAGTAAAAACTAATCTTTCTTCCTCCAAGTTGTTCTTGTAAGGTATTTCTTGTGTTAGATTTTCAGAAAAGAAAAATCTAACACATTGATACAAGAATTATTTTCAACAAATGTCATTTTGTAGAACAACTTTTCAAAACAAAGTTTGTCAGGATATAAAAACAAAACAACACTGAATGTTTGTGAATCACTTAGATATTTAGACCAATAATGCTTGAGATGGGAAGACCCGTCGAAAGAACTTAAAGATAGGCATTTCTTTGGAGTTACATTGCAGCAAACAAAAAACAAACAAACAAAAAAGGATATTTTACAGTGGACTCCATGAATGCTCTAGGCCTGAAATAGTGAGAAAATCAGGGTGAGAAATTCATCAAGAAAGGGCAAGATGAGAAATAAATTATAAAAAAAGTTGAAGAATCACCACTTTCACCACTTTTATTCAACATAGTACTGGAAGTCTTATAAAGAGTAATAATGCAATAATGGTATCTAAATTGAAAAAGAGAAAATAAAATTGCTGCTTTAGACAAAATAATCTTATATTTATAAAACTCCAAATACTATCAAAAAACGATTAGAACCAATAAATTAATTTAGCAAAGTCACAAGTCACAAAATCAAAATAAAAATCAGTAGCCTTGTTATGTGCCAATAGCAAACCATCTGAAATAGAGATCAAGAATGTAATCCCATGTAAGTAACTAACAGAAAAACAAATGCCTGCAACAAATGTAACCGAAGAGATGAAAAATCTCTACTGAGAAACTGAAGAAAGAAATTAAACAAAACACAACACAAAAACAAACAAACAAACAACTGGAAAGACATTTCCTATATATAGATTAGAAGAATCAATATTGTTAAAATGTCCATAGTACTCAAAAGACAACACTATCAAAATACCAATGCATTCCTCATAGAACTAGAAAAAAAATCCTAAAATTCTTAAAGTCTCCAGGAAGTCCCAAGTAGCCAAAGTTATTTTAAGCAAAATTAACAAAGCAGGGAGTATTTCACTACTTGACTTTAAAACACACAAGAGGTGCTGAGGATGTGGCTCTTGGTTGTGTGTACCTTGCATATATTAAACTCAAGGTTTGATCCCTAGCACCATAAAACAAACAAACAAATTTGCTAAAATGATTTAGTAATGATGAAAAAAGCATGATACTGGGATAAAAACAGACACATTGATGAGTGGAAAAGAAAAGAATCTAGAATTAAGCTCACACATCTCTAGCCAACCGATGTCTCACATAGGTGCTAAAAAATACACAGCAGAGAAAGAAAAAGTATTTCCCACAAATGGTGCAGGAGAAATTGTGTATCCACATATAGAGGAATTAAACTGGACCCCTATCTCTCACCAGTTACAAAAACCAACTCACAATTGATGAGAATTCAATGTAAGTCCTGAAACTATAATGACCAGATGAAAATTTAGGGGAAATACTTGTGAACATTAGAATCGATGAAGTTGTTTTAGAGAACACACAAAAGCACAGAAAAAAAATATAGACAAATGAAATTACATTAAACTAAAAATTTTCTAGACAGCAAAGAAAAAAATCATTAGAGAGAAAAAACCCCAAATAATGAGAAAATATTTGAAAAATGTAACTTGACAAGAGGCTAATATACAGAATATAAAAGAAACTCCAAAAATTCAGTACTACTATGATTAAATATTGTTAAGATGTCAGTTCTTCCCAAGTTAGTCTACAGATTCAAAATAATCCCAATCAAAATTACAAGTTATTTTTATATATAAACAAATAGATTATGAAGTTTATCCAGAACAGAAGAAGACCCACACAATACTGAAGGAAAAGAAGAAAGTTAGAAGAACAACACTAACCAATTTAAAGACTCTCTATAAAATAGCAGTAATCAGGACAGCATAGTATTAAAGAATAGACAATTAATGAAACAGAATAGAGTCCATAAATAGACCCTTGTGTATATGGACAGCTCATTTTTGACAATGGAACAAAGTCAATAAGGAAGCAAAGATAATCTTTCCAATGAAGAATACTGTGACAACTGAACATTAACATGCAACAAAAATTAATTCAAACAAAAACATTGTGCCTTTCACAAAAATCAAATGAAAAGCAGATCAAACTAAGAACAGGTCTATAAAATTTTAATCTAGAAAATCTCTCCAAGATGATATAAGACTAGATCTAAATGACTTTGGGTTTTGACATGGCTTTTTAGGCATGAGCCATGAAAGAAAGAACTGATAAACTGGAATTCATTAAATTACACACACACACACACACACACACACACACATATATATGTATGTGTGTGTGTGTGTGTGTGTCTGTGTGTGTGTGTAGTGTGAACAATAAAAGTTATAGAAATAAAAATAATAGATTAAGCTGTCATTACAGATGAATGATTGTGACATGGAATCAAAAGAATCAGAGGTAAACTTAGAATTAATGTATGAAAATAGATTGAATACTCAATAATGTAAATATGTTAAATTCTTCTCAAATTAAAATATATGGATGAATTAATTCCTATAAAAATACTAATGTTTTTTTTTTATTTTTGGGAAAAATAAGCTGTAAATCATATGGAAGGGCATAGGTTAAAAATACTTGAGATATTATTTGAATAAACTAAAATTCGGACATTGAATTCACTGGCAACTGAGAGATTTATTATAAGGTTATAATGATATATTATCATTATTTTATATATACTCAATATTTTATCAGCAAGGAGTAGACAAACAATACAATGAAACTCATTAGAGTGTCAAAATTAGACACACACATATATTGTCACTTGATTTATGACAAAACTTCCACTTCAGAGCTATGTGCAAAGATTGTATTTTCAATGATTTTTTCTTAGTCAAGTGGAGATCCCATGGAGAAAGGATGAATTTAATGCCTATTTTTCACCACACACAAAACTTTGATTTTAAGTAGATAGAATATTTAAATGTAAAAGTAAAATAAAACATTTTCCAGGAGAAAATTATGCTTATGAATTTTAATGGTCATAAATTTATGGAACCAAAATAAATTTAATAACTTTGATTTATGAACAGTAGAAAGTGAGTTAAATACAAATGACCAAAAAAAAAACAAGACAAATTTTGGGAGAACATATTTTCTTCTTTTTTTTCAACAACCATCGTCATTAGAAAAGTTGATTTTTATTGTTAACAAATACCGATGATACTTGTAGAGAGTTATTTTAACTATTTAACAGGTTCTTTACATGTACACATAAGAAAACAGGTTACGCATTGACTCAAGACCTCAAGTAAGTGACAAAGATGGGACCTGGACTCAGGGCTTCCTTTTTTTTTTTTTTTGTTTTTACTATTTTTTAAATTTAGTTTTGTATTCTGATTTGTTATATATGACAATGGAATGCATTACAATTCATATTACATACATAGAGCTCAATTTTTCATATCTCTGGTTGTATACAAAGTATATTGACAACATTCATGTATTTATACATGTACTTTGGATAATAATGATCATCACATTCCACCATCATTTCTAACTCCCTTCCCTCTCCCTTCCACTCCCACCTCTTTGTCCTATCTAGAGTTCATCTATTTCTCCCATGCTCCCCCTCCCTACCCCACTATGAAACAGCTTAATGCTGGTTGTTTTAATGAATCATAATAATTGCCATTATTTATCAGGTGGTTAGTATGTAGCCAATACTATTAAAATACTATAGGAACTAGATTTCTTTAAAAGTCATGTTTGTTTAGATATAATTTACATATGGTACAATTTGTACTATTTAGTTTTATAGTTATATGAATTTTGATAACACAAATATAAAATGATGACATATAAATATGGGTATATAGTACTACAGTGAAGATACAAAATATGTTACCTTGTTCTCCTTTACTTCTTTTTTTAAACAAATAGAGAAATTAATTTTAATATATTTTCATTTACCCCAATGGATATCAACATAATTTGCAAAGAAAATAATTGCTAGTAAGATATATCATGCTCATTTTCTTTGTCCTAGTAATTCTTTGGGATCTAATGTCTAACACATTGCACATCTCAATTCAGACTAGACACATTTTAAATACTCAGTAGCCTCATGTTACCAATGGCTACCATATTGGCTTCTTTCTTCCTCTTTCAACTTTTTGTGAGACCTATGCTGTATGCTGCATGATATGTCCCCTTGTATGTGGTTTCTTATTGAGTCCCATCAGAAAGGGACACCAAAGGGATGAACTTAGAATATACAAGAGTAGAGCAAGGTGTTTTATTCCTTCCTAAAAGACTCTATTAGACTGTGAGTTGGTTTTATGTCTGTGTACTGGTATTTTGAGTTTTATATATTGTATCTTTATTATCTGATTTTGATATCCAGGTAATGTTGACTTCATAGACTATGTTTAGAAAAATTTCTTACCCTTCTACCTTTTGGAATAAGCTCATCAGGATTGGTATTAGTTGTTCTTTAAATGTCTGGCAGAATTTGGTGTTTGGATCTTACTTGTCCAGTTTCTTATTCCATCTGGGTAAGAGGTATGTGTCTAGGAATTTCTTCTAGATTATCAAATTTGTTGGCATGTAATTGTAGATAATATTTATCTTTTGTGTTTCTGTGGTATCAGTTGTAATGTTTCCCTTTTGTTTTAAATTTCATTTATTTACACTTCACTAAGTGCATATTTTGTTTATCTTTCCTTTTTTTAAAATTTATTGTTTTTTTTTATTGGTTGTTCCAAACATTACAGAGCTCTTTATAAATCATCTTTCATACATTTGACTCCATTGGGTTTTGAACTCCCATTTCTACCCCAAATACAGATTGCAGAATCACATCTGTTACATACTCACATTTTTACATAACGGCATATTAGTGACTGTTGTAATCTGCTACCTTTCCTAACCCCTACTATCCCCCCTCCCCTCCCCTCCCACCTTCCCTCTCTGCCTCCTCTGCTGTTGTTCAATTCTCTCCCTTTTTTCCCCCTTCCCCTTGCCCCTTATAACCTCTTATAATTTTGTGTATCATTGAAGGTCTCCTACCATCTTTTAACAGGTTCTTTTTTCACAGCTCTTTTTTCCTTCCTTCCTTCCTTCCTTCCTTCCTTCCTTCCTTCCTTCCTTCCTTCCTTCTCTTTCTTTCTTTCTTTCTTTCTTTCTTTCTTTCTTTCTTTCTTTCTTCTTTCTTTCTTCTTCTCTTTTTGTCTCCTTTCCATTTATTTCTGCTCTGATCTTTATATCTTTCCTTCTACTAATTTTGGGTATAATTTGTTCTTTCTTTCCCTAGTTTGTTGGAATGCAGAGATAGGTCATTTATTCGAGATCATTAGATCAATTTTTTTTTTATAATAGGGTCATTGATTGCCACAAACTCGCCTCTTATTAATGCTTTTGCTGTATACCATAAGTTTGGTATCTGGTATCTACATTTACTTTTATTTAAAAAAATGTTAAATTTCCTTCCTAATTCACTTCCTTGATTTTGGTAATTTTTAAAATTCTTACTTATTGATGATTCTTTCTTTCAGTTTGAAGAACTTCTTTTAGCATTTCTTTTTTTTCTATTTTTGTTTATTTATTTTTATTTATTTTTCTTGTTTTCTTTAGCATTTCTCATAGAAGAAATGCTAAGCAATTCTCATGAATTCTTCCAGATTTTATATAAGAAAATATCCTTCTTTCCTTCCCTAAAGGCTACCTTTTCTGGGTAAGGTATTCTTGATTCACTTTTTTTTCCTTCAATACTCTAAAAATCTCATGCCACTTTCTCCAGGCCTACATGGATGTCTTGTGTCAGGTGAACTGAGACACTTCATTGTCTTTTCTCCTTCAACCTTCAGAGTCTTTTTTTTTTTTGTGATCTGTGAGTTTGCACAGACTTGTTTAATTTGGCTGGTGATTGCTGATCTTCCAGTACCTGGATATTTTTATTTTTCTCTAGGTTTGGAAAGTTTTCTGTTGATATTTTTTTTCAATAAGTTTTTGTTATCCTTTGTCATTCTCAATTCTCAAGTCCAAATAATCTGGATATTTGCTATTTTAACACTGTTTTAATATTCTTGCAAGTTTTTTTCCTTCCTCTTTATTTTCTCTTTTTTCTTCTCCAGCTGTGTATTTTCAAATAGCCACCTTTCAACTCTTTCTTTTGTTTTATAAATCCTGCTATTGATATCTTCTTCTATAGTATTTTTAATTTCACTAATTACATGCTAGCTCAAAAATTCTGGTTATCTAAAACTTGGTTTCATCTCTTTGTTGTTAAGTTTCTGTGTTTGAGTTTTGCTTTAAACTTATTGAATTTTCTTAAAATGCTTGTCTGAAGTTCTCTCTTTGAGGATTTTTCTATATTGATCATTGCCTGGTCAGTTTCTGCTAGCCTATTTTGAATGCTATGTGAGATCATGGTTTCCTGAAAGTTCTTGATGGTTGTTGGCATCAGCTGTCATATAGACAGGATCAGGAATTTATTCCAGTCTTTCTAATCTTACCTTGTTTGTGCCTATCTTTCCAAAAATTCAAAGCATGTTGCTCATTTTCTTGAATCTATACTCACTTTCCTTATTTCTCTACCAGAGCATACCCAGGTCTGGATTTACCAGGATACTGCATTGCTGTGCTATCAATATTTCAGTTCTAGAGTGCAATCAAATTGCAGATTCATTGCACATAATCTGTTGGTATATTTATTCAGAAAGAAACAGAAGCATTCTCAGAGCTGTCTTCTCCACTAGCTTATCTTTTGGGTCAGGGTAGTCCAGGATGCTTTATCCACAGTTGGTTCTTTGTGGTCAGGACTGCAGAGTCACCAAAGCCAGACACCTATCTTAAACCTGTAGTCATGTATACAGTTTTGATGAAGGCAGACCATTGGACACCAAGTCTTATACTAAAAGCTGAGTCATGGCTGCATCTCAAAGCTTCAAAGATCTGCATAGTCTCAGGCACACTATGAAATCCATGATGCAGGCCCAAATACAATTTTTTTTCCCCACTGGGTTTCAGTTATGCATCTGGAGCTAGGGCAGTTCTAGAACTCCATTTGTGAGCATTGGCCTAAGGATATCTGTGTTTCCTGAGGTTGGGGGATGGGTAATAGAAAAAGTCTTTTGGTCATAAAGGTTGATGCTAAAGTTGGATTTTCCTGAGTCTTATTGTCACAGAGGCCTGCAAAGACTTAGGAGTGTGATGGGTATTCCGTGGGGCTACTGCAATGTTGGTACTGATGTGGTCAAATTGGGACTCTTCCTGAGGTGTACAGTTCTCTTCCTGGTGCTGGACTTGGTCTAGAGGTTTCTTCTGTGTGCTTTAACCTCTGTACAGGGCCTTCAATTTCTACAGGGTGATTGGTCTCACTGTGGTAAGTCTGGCACGGGGCTCTGAGACAAAATCCTGTGCTAGTTTTTGTGACTTGCTCCCCAGAAATTTGAGTCTTATTCCCTGTTCTGCTCCCTGAAGTTGAAGGAGAGCTGGCAGAGGAAATATCTCTGCCACAGGGCCTAACGCATTTCTATGGCTTAGTACACAGGTACTGATTAGTGGTAGGGGTCATGGGGCTTTGCTCAGCACTGCATTTCTCTATCATGGGTCTGGTACTGGGTTTCAAGTAAAAGCATGATCTTAATTCTCTCTCCCTCTATCAAGTGGAAGGTAACTCCTGCTAGATAGCTTGGAGTTGGGAGAAAGTGACATAGGCAACAATTTTGTTCCTGCCTTCTTCAATACATCCTGTCATTTTCTTATACAAGAAAAAGACACTATGTTCTCTCATCTGATTTCCTCAGCTTTTGCCCTGTTTGTTAGGTATTTGAATACCGGTTTAAATTTAGTGAGTCTATGGGGAGAGATTCCTGGAGGAGCTTACTCAGCTTCCATCTTGTTTTGCTCCCTTTTATGACGTTTTTTGATGCATGTGGATTGCAACTTTTGTAGACCAAAATGTTCACATAGTAATTGTATTTGTTTAAATTTAAGTTGGGTGTTTCTAAGATGTTCAACTTGTTTTTGTTTTTGTTTTTCTTTGTTAATTTCTAATTTAGTGAATTTGGTAAGAGAATATAGTAACAAAATATATGATTTAAAGATATTATTGAATCATATGCAAGTATATTAAAAATAAATATTGAATTAATATACATTCTTTCTTTGGAAAAGACTCAGTATTTTGTGTGTGTGTGGGGAGGGGTGTATCTATCATTATTCAAGTCCTCTATAGCAGTGAGTTTTAAAACATTGATGTACTCTACGTATTTCTAGCAGCAGACAGTTTTAGTTTTGGCCAGCCAAGTGTTTAAATATTAAAATTTGAGTGTCTCTAAAGTTGATTATGCATTCTAGCTATTGTCTATACCACTCCCTGTTGTGTTATTACTACACAAATCCACAAAATTGTATGCCAACATCCTAAAGGCATTGAGTTCTCTTCCCCACTCCATATCTTTAATGGGATTTCCATGTCTTGGGGGTATTTTTGTTGTCTTGTTAGATAGTTCTTTCATTATTCTTTCAGACACTAAAACAATAATTCGCTTTTTCTATTCCTGTACAATGTTCTATATTTCAAATATAATGTTTCTTTGGTTCCAGAAAGCTCATTTTCTGCTCTAATTGTACTCTTTCAGAGACTGCATTGTTTTTTGTTCAAACTTTTTCCTTTTATATTTATTTGGCTTTAATATGAACCACCTGTTCTTATTCAATGGAATCTCATTCCTTGTTTGTAGTGAGATTTTTCAAGATGGATCATTGCTTCTCTTTGCCTTCTTAAGAGTTTGTGTTACCTCTTCATCCTTCTTGGCTAGGATGTTGGGGTTATTAGGCATTAGCAAAATGTGAGAAAAGGGAAAAATACCACAGTGTTTTCCTATGAGATAACATATAAAGTCAACTGACAAAATTGGGATTCTTTCCACTAAAGCATGTGAGAAAGCCTGATTAGTGTTTTAGACATCTCCAAATGCTCTGGGGAAAGAGATCTTCTTAGTCTCTTGCTCATGTATCTACTTTATCTACTCATGATATTCTATTATACTTTCTCATCTCTCAACTTCTTCAAGATAGGCTCCATTATTATAGCTTCCTTGAAACCTCCTTTTTTTTTTTTTTTTGCTAATTGCCCCTTCTCTGGTATCTGAAAGCATTTTCATAGAGCATATTTCACATCAGAGTTATTTTAATGCATTTGTCTCTGACAAAAACATATGTCTAGAAGAGCTAGAGTTCATCTTTCATCACTTACATAGCAAATATTAAACAAATGCTTTATTTAATGAATGATTGCAATGAACTGGATATTTGTGTCCCCAAAATTAGTCTATTAAAATCCTAACCCTCAATAGGATGGTAATAAGAAGAAGAGCCTTTGGGAAATAGCTATAACATGAAGGTGGAAACTTCATGAATGGGATTAGTGTCTTTATAAAGAAGACTCTGGGGAAACCCGTAGCCCTCTTTTTGCCAAATGAGGTTATAAAAAGAACATGGAAGTTTCCAAGAAGGAAGAGGACCTCTCAACACTTGACCATACTCACACCCTAATCCCAGACTATTAGCCTCCAGAACTATGAGAAATAAATTTATGTTGTTTACAAACACTCTAGCCTTTGGTACTTTGTTATGAAAGTATGAACTGAGTAACACAATGATGAATCTATTTATCAGGACTTTTTTGATCACAAGGACAAAAAAAAGGAAATTAACTTAATTAAAAAGTGAATTATGTGACTGGTATAATCAAAACATGGAAAGAAACCTTTCCTTTTTGCTTGCCTCTCTGTGATTATTTTCTCAAGTTAGTTATTTCTAAGTGGTTGAATTTTACCACAAAACATCTATAGAATCATAATTTCATGTCAGAATTAAAATAGAAATGGAAAACTCCAAGTAACTCAGTTTTTATATGTACACAAGCCAAAGTCAGAGGACAAAGGATTGTGGTAGACATCTTCAACAAAATTGCATATAGAGAAAATAGTGAAAGGAATTAATTCTCTGCTGTGAGAATTATACAAGTACTCTACCCATTGTGTAAATTTTATGAATATTAAAATCTAGTAATCAAACAAATTGTAAGTATAATACTTTCTACAAACATTGGCTTTATATGTGCTTGACTTATATATATGTGTGTGTATGTGTGTGTGTATATATATATATATATATATATATATATAGAGAGAGAGAGAGAGAGAGAGAGAATAAAAATATATATTTCTCTTCTCTCTCTCTGTATAGCATAACTAACTCTGGAGATAGAGAACCAATAGAATTGTTAGTGTTGCTATTATTCCATTTATATAACAAGAAATATGGATATTTCATGAGAACAAACTTTTCTTCATCTTTTCTTAAAAGAACATGGTTAGAGACATTAAAAATAAGTATATGTAAAGACATAACTCATTTAAGTACCTAACATAACTTTAAAAATGTGTTCATATCTGAGATTTCAATTAAATAACAGCAAAAATCAAGATTCCTGATTGAATGTATATGCATTATTGATTACACCTGCATCTATATTTAATCACATATTCTAAGGGAATCACACAGCAGTTCAAATCCTGATTGGACTATAATTTAATGCTTCTCCATACAACATTAAATGTAACTTTGATTTTAAAATGTTGTACAAATTATATATTTGAGATTTCTAAGTGTTCAAAGATAGCTAAATGATACTTTCCCTAGTAAAAAGATTAGAAAAAAAAAATACAAAAATTAACTTTTTTTGTACTTTGGAATGCAAGTGCTTTTTTTTGGACAGATAATTACATCCTAAATTTTCTTGCTCAAACAAAATTTACCTAGTATTGACTTAACATGCAGAGACTAAAGAAATAGGCATCTCAGTTGCATTGAGTGTCTATGGAACAAAATTGTATTTGCCTTCATAAAGCAGAAAAACAACTCTAATGGCTTAGCTTTGGTGTGTGTGTATGCATGCATGTTTTCCAAGCAACAAGAATCAAAAGGATAGATCAGAGTTTGCTCTGATGTAAAATAAGAGACCTAGATCCAGAGTCCTTCTTCTACTTTTTACCTGTGGCTTTCATACTCATGATTTCAATTTACTTACAATTCACTTTAGGGAAGAAGGTAGTAATGAGTGATTGACGCCTTTCTCAAGAAAGTAAAACTCTTAGAAATTCTCCACAACTGTGTGCTTATCTCATTGGCTGAAATTATGTAACATATCCAGCTGTAGCTGTAATGATGATTTAAATTTTAACAAAATTCTTTTCAAAGGAACTTTTTAATGAACTAAGCTAACTGATTACATAATTAGTTATTTTAACATTAGCATTTTAATTTTTCTTCTTATCAAAGTTCAAAACAAGGCTTCCTGATCAACTCATGTTATATCACTCGGAAACAATCTGACTTCTTTCTCACATTGCGTTCTTACTTTTACTTGTTCATCCTTTCTTATATTTCTGTGATTATTTTAAACATACTTATTGAGCCTATATTCTATATTTTCTGGAGCTCAGTTTCTCCTGTTTGTAACATCTTATTGAATCTATTGTAATATATGAGAGATCATCACACTTTTAATGGGAATCCCACATACTCCATTCTGTGGGGGGAAAATGGCACAAGGCTGTTCTTCTTGCAGTTCTGCAAGGCAGTGTCCATACAATTCATCACTTCTAGACATTTTTCATATTTATTTTTTTTTTACTTAGGGGCTTTCACAACTCATTAACATTATAAAATTGAATGTCAAGTCCATAGACTATATAAACATGAGGGTGCAAATTCTTGTGAGCTATACTTTTTCCAGTGAAAATCTCAGTCAGCAATTTCTGGTCTCTCAACTGTAGGTTATACCCAGATCTTACACAGATTTCCAATAATTCAGGAGTGAACACCCTTCTTATTCTTCTGGGTCTACTGTATAGATAAGAACTCTCACCAGTGTATTTGTGTTGTTTTTTATTACTCCCTCCTTTGGAGTATAAACTCCAAAGGAGGGAGTAATAATAAAAAAGATTTTCACTGGAAAAAAGTATAGCTCACAAGAATTTTCACCCTCATGTTTATATAGTCTATGGACTTGATATTCAATTTTACAATGTTAATGAATTGTGAGAGCCCCTAAGACAGAGATCTTGTCAGAATTACTCATCATTTAGTGATAGGCCAATATTTGGCCATTGCAAATTAATGAATAGGAGGATAAACATTGAGGCCATGGATTTGAGTACTCCCTGGCCCACTGTGTTTATGTCTTAGATGTAAGTTTACTTCATTGTGAGAAATGCAGCCTTAGTAAGCAATGTGAGTGTGGACATCCAGGCACTAGGGTGAACTCACAAGGAAGATACTCTTGCACAAAAAGGAAAAATTGCTGTTTCCTTGGAAATGGTACTTTCTTTAAAAGAGTGGATATTTAGGTGAATATGAAGAAAGAGAACACATGGCTCTGGTGGACTGATGTTTGCAAATTGCTCTCTTGCTCCCATTCAGTTTTTTTTTTTTTTGAGTCTCATTCATCTTTAAGAATATCATGTTCTAGAACTCTTTTCTTCCTTCACAAACAACATCTTAGCTGCACATTTTTCAATGATCCTTTTTTTCTTGTGTCAGGTCATTCTGTCAGTTTTGTTCTTAGCTACAGTCTCATTATCCATTCAAGCTTTTACATGTAATTTTTCCTTGGAAATATTTCAGCATTTATTTCTTAAGAGAATAATTGTCATAATACAGATTTTAAATGCAACGGTTGTATTTACTTGTATAGTTATTTTTATATTGGGTATCATTTTTATTTTAAAATATTTTTTTCTTTGATTTAGCTTTATTGGGTTAAAAGTAAAAACAAAGTAATATAAAATATATTAAAACTTAAAGAATACTGACACAATGAACACTTAGGTGTATACCCTACATCAACTTTGAAGTCCCATTGATGTTGTTTCTTTTTCTCATCCCATTCTATTCTTTCTCAGAAGGAACCAGCATAAAAATTTGTATTTATTTCTTCCTTTTTTTGTAATTTTTTTCCTTATATATAGTTCTATTTATTCCTGATTATTTACTTGCATAATGTATAATATGTATATTGTATTATACATGTTGAAGTAAATATCTGTGTGTTTAAATGTATGTAACTTAAATGTATTTATTGCTTAGTTTGTCTATAATGTGTTTATTTGTTCTGCATTATACTCTTCATCTATGTTAATACATGTGATTATAATTCATTCATTTTCAATGGATTAAACTATTCCATTGTCTCAGTTTTTATATAGATTTCTGAGCATATTGTCTGTTTCCTATATTTTTGACTTTTACAAATAGTATTTTGGTGAACCTGGAGCTATTAGACATTTTGCTTCAAATTTTACCTGCTTACTGCATTCTTCTTAGAGGACAGCCAAAGCAAAATCGAGTCTGATATGGTACTCCATGCTCTCCTCCAGATACGAACACAGCAAATGTCTTCAGATGCTCTATGACCTATCACAAAATATTCTGTCACTTTGACATGCACTTTAAAATCTGGCTATAGAGTGACCCATTACCAATCAGAGATAAAGAGTCGAAGGAGTAGCTTGAATTTGGGGATCCAGATGGCCAGAGAGCACAGCCCATAGTTTATGTGCAACTGGCTAAGAGTAGGGGGTTATGGGGACTCCAAGAGTCCCTATCTTCAAATATATTAGATAATTCTATTTACTTATGACTTATTAATAATAATAAGATTGTTACAATTGGACTTATATAAGTCAGGGTTTTTGCATTGTTTCAAAATAGATATTTAAAATGCCAACTAAATTCAAAATATGCTCAAATTTTATCAACAATTTTCAAATTTATCATTGGATGAAAAGGAATATCTTTTCTGTTTCTAAATTTAGCTTCAACTGCTATGCATGTATACTGATATTAAAAAAATAATTTTAAACTATAGTTATTTGAGTGAACAAAATTCCTTATTGAGGCTGATTTTTAAGAATGAGAAGAATTTATTATGTAAGAATATGATAAAGAATTATATATAGCAATTGCAAGAATAGGTCAGAATAATTTATAATCATAAAAACATTCCAACAAATATTTTGAAATATATTATTACAAAGTTTCATATAAATTTAGTATTGAACTTATTCCAAAGAATTTTAAATTACTGTTAAGATATTAAGTATGCAGCACATAGAGGATCTAGTGAGCTTTTTAAAATCTAAGCTTTATTATGGAATCTCTCATGAGCCTGAAATTTACACCAATGAACACCATTTTTATGCTTTCGTTGTTTTCAAGTGTCATAAATGGAAAAATTCTGAGAAAAGCTTTTCTAGAATATCTATTTAAATAGAAGTTTGCATTAAAATAGAATGAGCAGGCTGGGAATGTGGCTCAGGCGGTAGCACGCTCGCCTGGCATGCGTGCAGCCTGGGTTCGATCCTCAGCACCACATACCAACAAAGATGTTGTGTCCGCCGAGAACTAAGAAATAAATATTAAAAATTCTCTCTCTCTCTCTCTCTCTCTCTCTCTCTCTCTCTCTCTCTCTCCTCTCTCACTCTCTCTTTAAAAAAAAAATAGAATGAGCATATTTTTTTCCTAGAGAATAACGAATCATTTTCCTATTTACATGCCAAGTGAAAAGAGCAATTCCAAGTTGTTCCGAAACTTCACCAGCATTTAACATTGTCTCATTCTTAATTCTGACCATCTTTGAAATGTGTAGTTATCTAGTTACCAATGAGATTAAAGTCATCTCATATGTTTAGTTGGCTCTTCTAAAAGTCCATCCCAATATTTTGCCCATTTTGTTTTCAGTGCTGGGGATCCAGTCCAGGGCCCTGCATAAAGTAAGCAAGCACTCTACCATTGAGCTACATCTCCAGCCTGTTGTTCTCTTTTGAAGCCTATCTTTTTTTTTTTTAAATATATTTTTTTTGTGTGTTCATCCAATATAACTATCCTCTGTAAATAATTTGTACTGCTCCCTGGTACAAATACCAATAGATTGGCTGGGATATACTCTTTTCCTCATGTCTTCATTTGCATTTTATCAGTTATATAAAATTCCGATGGTTTATATTTTTTTATCTTATTTAAAGTATTATGTTCTGCACCAAGACTATTATCCTCATATGCCTGTTGAATGTTTTATGGTTTTGCCTTTTACGTTAGTTTCCAATCAATCATGAATTTATTTGGGGATAAATAAGTGGATATCAATTTATTTTATAGAAATATTTCCATTATTGATCTGCAGTATATTTCTGTTATAAGTAAAGTTTCTATGTATTTGGGGATTTTTTTAACCTCTTCAGTCTGCTTTTATTTATTTTTTTTATCATAGCACATATACTCTACAGGCTTAGTTGCTATGATTTTAAAATAATTCTAAGAAAGTTAGAATTTTGAGTACAATTACATTGAGTCTAGGAGGAAATTTTAAATTTTGCAGAATTGTTTTTGAATATGTGAACTTGTTAGCTTTCTTTATTATGTGTTCCTTAATGTATTTAAATGATGTATATTTTTCATAAAGTTCTTGAAATTTTATTTAGATTTGCTCCTTGATATTTTTTATCTTTATAGTAATTTAAATTATATATTTTCATAATTATATTTTCTACCTTTTTGTTGGGGTGAAATTCAGTTGATGTTTTTTTCAGTGATAATGTAGCCATTAAACTTGTTATACTCTCCACTAAGTGATGAAATTTTATATGTAGAGTTTTCATGATATATTATGTAGACAGCTATAACTTCCAAATACTAAACATTGTGATAATTTTTTCTTTCCAAATTATTATTATTATTTTTATTTCAGTTATTGCTCTTCTAGTGTTGGATACACCTTTCTCCCCACTCCCACAGGGCACCTTGAATAATACAAGGAATTAGGCTTCTTATATGAAGTGATTCCTGCTTTATGTTCATATTTTCTATTTGACTACCTATCAGGGGATTCTGGATGTTCATTGTCTTCTCTCCCTCAAGCATATTAAACCCTGGGTTTAATGAATCTCCAAGTAAACATCAATGTCAACATTCAGCTTTGGGCTTGGGTTGTAGCTCAGTGGCAGAGCACTTGCCCAGCATGTGTGAGGCACTGGGTTCAATCCTCAGCACCACATAAAAAAAAATAATAATAAAATAAATGAAATTAAAGGCATGCTGTCCATCTAAACTATGAAAACATTTTTTTAAAAAATCAGCTTTATCATCCTGGTTTTAATTCAGTTATAGGCCTTTGAGTATTTCTTATTACATTCATACCCGATTAATACATATGAGATATTTTCAAATATTGTGCATTTTAAGTGCCATTTTGGGGGGCAGTTAGGGGATTAGCTAGTGTAGCCAGTCAACCAGAAGTATAATGCCAATTTGTTTTCTGAGTGCTATTTCTCAGTTATCCTTCATCAGGATGGATCCCTGGTAATCAGCCAGTAAGACTATAGGACCACAGTGGTGCAGCCATAGGAAGTGGATTCTGCCAACTCTCCGTCACAGCTTTAATCCCTACTTAGACAAATCTCTAGCCACACCTGACTTTGTTTTAGGAAAGAGTGAATAGAGGGCCTCGTTAAAATGCTAGGCATATGACCAAGAGGAACAATGAGGTACTACATTAGTATTATGCCTTATAGGCGCTGAATGAATGGTGACCTTATGCAGTATTAGAGACAATTCAGAAGCAATCACACTGAGCTTCTGAGCTTCATTTATCTTTGTCCTTCTGCATAGCCCATTCCATTCCCTGCTTTAGTGGAGATGGAAAACACTAGCAACTATTCTCCAATACTAAAAATAAAGTTGGAGAACAAAACTTTTCCAGTTGTTTTAAACCAAAGAATGGGAGAGATTTTGGAAGGAATCGGAATTCCCTGTTGTAAATTGACACAAAGTCTTCAAATTAGCACAATAGCTTAGATGAAGTTTATTTTACTTTATAGGATATTCTTGGCATTTAAAAATATGGAACAAGTGTGTGAAGAAAACATAAATTATATTTTTAAAAGAAAAAAGTATAAAAATTAAGGGAAATTTATTTTTAAAGCCTATGAAATATTATTTAAAATAAATTTATACTGATGGTTTATATCATCACTGTACCTTAAGGGAAATAACAGATGATACCCCAGTGATTTATTCAGTGATTTATTCAGTGCAGTGTTTAAACCACCAATGTTCTTCCACATAAAATATTATTTTAAAGTGTAATATAGCCAGACTTAAATCTAGCAAACTGGTGTAATTTTATTTTCAAATTCATAGTTGACAAGAAAAGGTGCATATAAATTATAGTAGTTTTACTTTGATGTGGATAATTATTTTTTACCATTATACACTTATTATTATGTTATATCAAAAATGGCAGAAGTGTATTGGCCCAAGACAAATTCCTTACCCATTCAACTTGGTCAGAGAATGTGAAGAACTGGCTCATGGTGAAGAACAGTCTGATTCCAACTAGAAAAAAAAAAAAACTCCAGTCAAAATCTGGAATCCCAGTGTCTAACCAATTGGAGTAAGAGAAATGTGTCGTAGGCCACTTGATGACTTGTTTCCTCTCAAAAACTTAAAAGTAATTCCAAATCTCAGTAAGGGACTTCAGGAAAAGTAGTATACTATGTAGCATACTAGAACTACAGCTGAATGACTTCTCCTTGCAGACACATTTATTTTTTACTCTTCCATGGTGGGGGATATATATTATACAGGCCCGAGGGAACAGGGCAAAGCCAATAAAATAGAAAGACCTTCGACAAGAGGATAAACAATGAATCAACAAATATATGAAAAAAGTTCATCATCTCTAGAAATCAGAGAAATGCAAATCAAAACTACTCTAAGATATCATCTCACTCCAGTTAGAACGGCAGCTATTGTGAAGACAAACAATAAGTATTGGAGAGGATGTGGGGAAAAAGGTACACTCATACATTGCTGGTGGGACTGCAAATTCGTGCAGCCAATATGGAAAGCAGTATGGAGATTCCTTGGAAATCTGGAAATGGAACCACCATTTGACCCAGCTATCCCTCTCCTCGGACTATACCCAAAGGACTTAAAAACAGCATATTACAGGGACACAGCCATGTCAATGTTTATAGCAGCACAATTCACAATAGGTAACTGTGGAGCCAACCTAGATGCCCTTCAGTGGATAATTGGATAAAAAATGTGGCATATATACACAATGGAATTTTACTCAGCAATAAAAGAGAATAAAATGATGGCATTTGCAGGTAAATGGATGGCATTGGAGAAGATAATGCTAAGTAAAATTAGCCAAACCCCCCAAAAACAAATGTTGAATGTTTTCTCTGATATAAGGAGGCTGACTCATAATGGGGTAGGGAGGGAGAACATGGGGGAATTGATGAATCGGGAAGAAGGGAGGAAAGGAAAGGGAAGAGGCAAGGATGGTGAAATGTCATGGACATCATTACCCAAAGTACATGTATGAAGACATGAATTGGGTGTCAACCTACTTTATATACAATCAGAGATATGAAAAATTGTGCTCTATATGTGTAATAAGAATTGTGATACATTCTGCTGTTGTGTATTTAAATAAATAAATATATTTTTTTTAAAAAAAGACCTTCAACAGTCTTAGCTGAAACAAAATTGGTTACCAAAGGTACTAGCAGTGAAGTAAGGAGAAAGCTGACCTCTTGTTCTTTCTACTGCATGCACAAGCACGTACCACGGAGCCTCTAGATATCAAATTTCTACACTTAAACACAAGAACAAATCAGAAAAATGAAAACAGTCACTAATATGCCATTATGTAAAAATGTGAGTATGTAACAGATGTGATTCTGCAATCTGTATTTGGGGTAAAAAAGGGAGTTCAAAACCCAATTGAGTCAAATGTATGAAAGATGATATATCATGAGCTCTGTAATGTTTTGAACAATCAATAAAAAAAAGAAAAAAAAAACAAAGTATAACAAAATATCCACTCTGATGCATAGCTGAATTGGATAGCCCAGCAGCATATGCAAAACCCAGTGTCCAATCCCCAGCAGTGCAAATAAATAAAAAATAAATAAACAAATAAATAAAAAGAAAGAAAGAAAGAAAGAAAGAAAGAAAGAAAGAAAGAAAGAAAGAAACTTAACATTCACTTATTCATTGAGGAGAAACAAACTATGATAAACGAGGAAAATTTAAAATGTCTGATCAATGTGACCAAGAAGTGATAAAGTCAGTCTATGTTGGCCCCTCTAAGATTTCTCTGAGGTTGCTGTCCTGTTAGTAAACAGTGAGAATAAGGAAATGGATTGAAGACTGAAGCACACCCTCTAAATTCAGAGGTTAGACAGCATGGGGCCAAACAGCGAGACCAAGCCTAGGATGGAACAGAACAGAACACAAATCTCAACAACACCACTGCCTCTTAAGTAAGATATTAAAAACTTCAGTAGATATGCTTATGTGTTATAATTATACAAATTATATTTGTTATATATTTAGAAAAGTACATGTATATATTTATGTGTATGTATGTATACTTAAATAAACCCTTAAATATACATACTAGAATTCCCCTAAGCAAATATGTTGGTTTCCTAGGGCTGCCATAATGAAGTGCCATAAATGCAGTGGCTTAAAATAATAAAAAATTTAGTCTCTCAGAGTTCTGGAGGTAAAACTTTGAAATAAAGATGTCAGCAGTGCCCTGACTTATGTGACAATTGGTTCATGCTTTTATCTTAACTTCTGGGTTTGCCAGCAATCCTTGGCTTGTAGGTGCATTAGTCCAGTCTCTGTTTGCTCCATCCATACACCCTCTTCTACCTGTGTGTTTGCCTTCACATGGTGGTCTCCTCCCTCTGTCTGTCTGAGGCCCGATGTCATAGGACAGAAGAAGATGAATATTCCAGCTCAAGAGAAGTGAGCTGGCCCCTCTTTCACCTTTTAATTTTATTAAGGATCTTAATAGATTGAATAATGTCAGTAAATCCAGGGTCATCTTCTTTACTCATCTACTGATTCAAATGCTAATCTCCTCTGGAAACACTCTCACAGACCCCAGAAATTAGGTTTACCAGCTATCTAAGTATCTTTTAGCCCAGTCAAGTTGACATAAAACTAGCCATCACAAGTCCGAAAAGCATTTTTATTGCAAAAACATTAAATGTATATATAAAGAAATATTACTTAAAGCAGAAGTATGTAGGATAATTTATTTTTAGATTCACATTAAAAGAAATTTCTCTTCTAATTTATACATAATCATTTCATTTTTTACACAATTCTTTTTTTGCTATTTTTGCTATAAGAGACAAAGATAGACTTGAGCAAACAATAATGTCCAAGTCTCTACAATCCTCAGGAGCCTCCATTAATAAGATTCTAAGTTCTATTTACTAAAATGAAAGATGCATCTATTTATATAGAGATCAATAATAAGTGTTATTATCACTTTCTTTTTTATTAATATAGACTATAAAATTATATTTCATAAAGGAAGACAAAAATTTCTTCACATAATAGCAACTAAAATATCTGACATCTGGTTTTAAATTATTTAAAATTCTTAGAAAATATTGGAATTAAAACAATTAGGAATAGTGATTCCACCTTCTGGGTCCCCTTCTTCCTCCGGGAGAAGTCTTTTCTGCTGTCCTTTAATAAACTTCTAATTTCTACTCTGACCTTGCCTCGGCGTGCTTCTTTGGTGTTATTCTTCAACATCGGGGAAGCAAGAACTCGTCACCGGTCAACAGCGGTAACACATTGGAGGTCCCATTCCCTAATCCCGATCTGCCTTGGATGCGTGGAGGTGGAGGAAGGAGTTTGGAACAACTGCGGAATCCCGGTTTGGGCTACTCTCAGATGTTTCCAAAGGTTCCTTTCTCTTGAGCCCTCTCCCAACAGCCCTCAGGGGTATCTAGGGTGATCGGTAGATGAATGGCACTGAGGGAAAGCCCCAATCACATTTGCCTCCGTATGGGCCACGCAACACTCCCAACCCCGCATTCAATCCCTCCTGGATGCTCCCCTTCCTTCATGGGTCAGAAATGTTAGCAATTCAGGTTGTAGGACTGAGAAAAAGGCATGGGATAATTAGTAAGATCTGCCCAGGTTCCCTAAGGTGCATAGGTAACTTTCAATAGTCTGTTTACCACCCCAATGTTTAAAATGTGCTATGTTCTTTAAGCTACTAGAGAGGCATTTTAAGAATCAACTCCTTAATCTTATCAACTCTAAGGTAATCTGCTAGTCTACAGAGCAAAGGCGACAAAAGAGCACAGGATTCAATGGGTTTTTAGTGGTCGGGAGGAAAGCAGTAAGGCCCTTAAGTCTGAATCCTCCCAGGGTCTCTGGCATAGGGCAAACTGAGACCCTAGCAATTTGCTAAAGGGGACCAGAAACCCCTTGTCAAAAGCATGGCGAGAGACGGGTTTTCTGGACTGTTTAGGAAGCTCAAGGTTAGGGAGACGTCCCTAATGAGAACAGTTTTCTCTGGCGCGGCGTGGGCGCCTGAGTCCTGTTTTCTTCTCACTCAGACGGGAGCTTCTCTCTCTCCAATAAACCAGGTGGACCACTACCTGCGTATTGAAAAATTGGGATAAATTTGAACCTCAGACGCTCAAGAACAAGCGCCTCATTTTCTTGGCCTGGCCTCAATACAAACTCTCTGATGGATAAACCTGGCCACCAGAGGAAAATATCAATTTTAATACAATTTTACAGTTTGATAAAATTTACAAAAAAGGAAATGGTGTGAGGTGCTGTATGTTCAGATTTTCTTTGTTCTAAGGGAAAATCCTAAATTATGCCAACAGTGTAAAGTAGACTTAGTTATGATATCTGCCATAAAGAGAAAAAATCTTGGACTCACTGAGGAAAAAGAATCAAGAGAAAAATTTGGGCGGATCAAAGTACATACTCCCTTAAAGATTGCCTGTTAATGTTTTTCAGAGGTACTGATTTAAGAACACACAACCTGGGTTAATTTAAGATAATGAGTTATCACCTACAGGAGAGAGATAGACATTAGTCCAGTACTCTTAGTATAAGGCTGTTGAAACTTATTTGCTGGATGTTTAAGATTAAGTTTTAAAATTAAATTAAAGTTAAATTAAAGGGCCAAGAAAACCAATATTTGGCTTTTGCCCTCTGAGTCAGTCTGAATCAGGGGATAGGGGACTTCTCCAAAGGGCTCTGCAACTCTAGGCCACATAACCTCCGGATCAGGGAGATTAATGAGACCAGTGGAGGACAGAAAGCCAATCAGCGCATTTGCCGTGAAGAGGGAGACATCCTGGATGCTTCTGAGGGAAGCCACATGGTCAAGCAAGGCCTGGACCCATCCTAGCCCAAATGGCACTAGCAGAACTGAGAAGCTGCTGTGAAGTTTCCTGAGGACTCCCAGAGAAACTCAGCTGACTGTTAACAATAGATGGAAACAAAGTCAGTTTGACTTGCTTCATCTTAAACACTTAGCAACGACAGTCAAAGCCAAAACACTGCTATTCCTGGGCATTTTAAATGATAATAATAGTTAAATGTAACTTCCAAGAATAAGTAAACTGGAGGCTGCAAAAGAGATTCTCAGACAGGAATGCCTGATAACTATCAAAAGAAACTGCCAGAATAGTTTTTAGTTTAAGGCCCACAGATATTCCTAACCTACACAGGTAGGCTTAGTGTTTGCTAGCATGAGTATCCAGCCCTAAGTAACAGAATTAAAGATTTCTCTTAGACACAGAGGTCATACTAGTAAAAGGATTTTGCAAGATCAGATGACATTAAATTATTAAACTGTACCTTAAGGAAAGGACATCTGTAACCCTAAAAAGTTAAATGTTGTGTTGACATCGCTGACATTTCTGGTAATGTGACAAATATCCTTAAAGATTTACATGCTCAGATAGAAGCCATGTCCTCAACAATTTTGTCATGGAAACAATATCTTAGCTCCTGGTTCTTGGTACTTCCTGGTAGTAAACATTGTTAGTCTTTGCCATCATACTCATTGGCATATTCCTGTGCTATGGGATTTATTGCTGCATCAATATGGTTCCAGTACTAATGAATTCTTGTTTCTCTTATAGACCACCCATCACTCAATGGCCCTCCAGCCTATCATGGACCACTCGATAGACCCGATTTTTAAAGGGGACTCCAAACTGCTTGCCCTAACATCGCCCCTTTTGTCAGCCTGAAGAAGCCAGAAAGATCTTCTTTGCCCTCTTTCCTTACAGCAGTAAG
The DNA here is from genome assembly GCF_045843805.1 of Urocitellus parryii. Taxonomy (NCBI): domain Eukaryota; kingdom Metazoa; phylum Chordata; class Mammalia; order Rodentia; family Sciuridae; genus Urocitellus; species Urocitellus parryii. The sequence goes on from NC_135538.1 coordinate 97,241,505, forward strand.
GAGTTCCCAAATTAGAGGGGGGAATGAAGCCAGATTTAAAGTTAGGTAGTTAGTGCAGTTAGGTAAATTGGGTCTAATACCGAGTGAAATCTAAAATGGAGGCCATGCTGGGAATGACTCAGGGAAAACACAGAGGACAATTCATGGAATATTAATGAAGTCCTGAAGAGGCCCTAGGCCAAAGTCCACCTCAAAGAAGTGGTAATGAAGTCCTTCCTGCCCAGATTACTTCTTGGGCCCACCTGTGTCCCACCCCTCTGGCCTTCCAACCTACATTCCATCACCAAAACTATAAAAAGGGGAAACAACCGCACTTCCACGGATTCCACCTTCTGGGTCCCCTTCTTCCTCCGGGAGAAGTCTTTTCTGCTGTCCTTTAATAAACTTCTAATTTCTACTCTGAAAAAAAAAATTAGGAATAGAATTGAAAGCACACACGCACAAAGTCCCAAGACATATAATATACATTAAAATCTACATTTTTTGTAAATGGGGAAGCACCAATTATTTTATTAATATGTTAAGAAAATTTGGTAGCCAAAGGGGGAAAATTTAACTTGGAGAACTACCTTATTAACTAGTAATATCAAAATTAAATTCTAGTGGGTCATGACACAAATGATATGGTTTTTAAATGTCTCATAGTGTACATACAAGGGAAATGTAATTCAAAACCACATTGAGATTGCATCTTATTTGAGTCAGAATGGCAATCATCAAGCATGTAAATAACAATAAATGCTGGTGAGAAAGTGTGTCGGGGATGAACATTTGTATGCTGTTGCTGGAATATAAATTAGTACAGTCACTATGGAAATCAATATGGAGATTCCTCAAAAACCCAAAATAGAACTACCATAAGATCCAGCTATACCCCTCTTTGGTATCTATCTAAAAAATTAATGTCAACATACTTTGGAGATTCATGCACACCCAGGTTTATCACAGCACAATTCCCATAGCCACATTATGTAATTTGCCCAGGTGTTGTTCACTGGAAAAAGAAAATGTGCTATATATGCGCAATGGGGTTTATTCAGCCATGAAGAAGAACAGAAATATGTCATTTGAAGATAAGTGGATGGAACTGGAGAGCATTATGTTACGTGAAATTAGCCAGACACAGAAAGACAAAAGTCATGTGTTTTCCCTCACATGTGGAAGCTAAACAGAATAAAGGGAGAAAAGGGAGTGGAGGTTCTCATGGAAATGAAAGCATAGAAGGCACACAATTAGGGTAAATAAGGAAGTCAGGGGGACTGAGGAGAAGAGGGGAGGGGATGTATAGGGTAGTGAAGTTGATCAAAATATTATATATATATATATATATATATATATATATATATACACATGTATATATTTATGTGAATATGCCACAATGAAACCCATTATTCTGTATAATTAATATGCACCAATAAAAATATTACAGGAAGCATAGCATTGTGGTGTATAATTTGATATGCTTTGTAAATACAGAGTCATTTAACACCATATATACTCAACCACAATCAACAAGTCTTATTATAATAGATAATAACATGTGCTGCCTCTTGGAGTTTTCTCCCCACTGTTATTCCTTGGAAACTACTGATCCTTTCTTCAGACATACAGTTGTTTTTGTTTTTCATAATGTCATATGCATAGAATCAACCAATATACAGTGTTTAGATACTTTGAATGGACATAATATGTTAGTGATATATCCATGTTATTGAGTGTGTAAATAATCCATTCTTTTATAGTGTTGTATAGTAGTACATTGCAGAGATGTATCAGTCTATCAATTCAGGAGTTGAAGGACATTTGGGTTGTTTGAAGTTTTCGATAATTATGCTATAAAGTTGTTAAACATTCATGTTTAGTTTGTGTGCATGTGAAAATATTTTGTTTCTCTTGGATAACATACAGGAATAGGATTGCTGAATCACATGGTAATGGTATGTTTATATTTGTTGATATTATATGTTTATATTTGTTGATATTCTTAATATTTAAAAACTCTGAAGAATTCATTTGTAAAAGACAACCCAATAAAGTGCATAAACATGTAGCTGAAGAAAGAGAGATATTTTAAAACTGAGTAAAATTGTCCAAATTCACTAAACATCAATGAAACATGAATTAAAAAAAATGTCAGTTTTATTCTGTTAGATAGACAAATTGGAAAATGTGGGTTATGTACTATGTTGGTAAGAGTTCATACAGAAAACCTCAAACACTGCTACTCAATATATTCATTGATATTAACCCATTGGTGCATGGTTTACAGAATGCATAGGCAATAGGATTTAATGTATATATATATATATATATATATATTTTCTTCCTAATACTATAAATGTTAGCTATTGTATATACTTATTTTTAAATGGGAAAACTAACTGGACACGGTGGTACACAACTATTATTATGGCAACTGATACAGGAGAGTTGCAAGCTTACAACTAGCCTCAGCAACTTAGTGAGATCCTGTCTCAAAAAATAAAGGATAGACTTGGGATATAACTTAGTGATACAGCATTTCTGGGTTCAATTCCCAGTACTATAAAAATAAATAAATAAATAAATAAATAAATAAATAAATAAATACCCAAATTTAACTTGAATTTTAAAAATGAAAAACGTAAGATCAGAGAGATGTGATGTTTAGTTAAATTAAGCAAATAGCAAGTGGCATACCTCAGTTAAAAAGCCCATACCTTTCAATTTCAAGTTCAGTTACAATTCTACTAATCAGTGTTGATTTACCTTGAAATCAAGTGGTTTGTACAGTCAATTGTGTGACTATTTCATGCAATAAATATGAAAGACATTGCATTTTTTTTGAAATTGTAAGATAGTCAGTGTTCTGGAGTCATCCCATTTTCTAGCTGGTAGAATTGCCATAGCAAGAAAAGTAAAAAGAAGGCAAGTCAATATTAAATACATCCTTCTTTTTTTCTTTATTAAAACTTTTAAAAAGGGCTTTTATTTAAATTTATTTTTGTTTGTTTTAAGGATATATTTAAAATCTCTATCATTTGGAAGGTTTGGGCCAATGATTCTCAAAGGACAGGCTCCATGAAAATACTTTATTAACATGATAAATGGTTAGTTTAAATAAAATACAAGGAAAAAGAAAGTGTAGTTTTGATATAATTTATTATCTGGCATTGCACCAGCTTTTGAGAGAGGTCATTATTATGAATTGCCGAACTTTGCTGTAATATTTACATGGAAATATATTTTCTCCTATTTCCTCATGTCATTGAAGACATATTATGAAATCCATGATGTATCAGAAGATTGCAATTGGAACTCATTTGATTTAACTGATAGAAATCTTTTCATTTCATAAACATAACTTCACGCAGAAATATAAAACTGTTCCACTGTATTAAACAGTGAACAACAAAGCAGCAATATTAATTGGCTTTCTGACTGAAAGTGCCTGAGTCAGCTCTCTTCCCCATCATCTTTCCATTAGACTTTGCTCGAATGACTCAAAGACCAAGGTATTTATCCTGATTTATAACACAGCACAACATTTTTCTGATTAGTATTTTAGCATTTTTAGAAATGCTCTGTACTGAAGAACAAACAGCAACAAAAGACTAAAGCTAGTTTAGAATGTGTGTTTAGTTGAATAGCAAGTAAACACTGATTTAATATTCAATATTAATTTTCAAATAAAAAATATCAGGTAGAAATTTGGTTCTGTTGTGGCAAAATTAAAAGGATGCCTTTGGAAGCATCCTTTTAGGTTTGATACTGACTGCTTTTGCAATCTCTTTCCTAGCGTTAGAACAGGATCCTGGTTAATGATGCAGGTGCTACACTGAACCAACCTCTTTCTAGTTACCTTCTAGCTGTGTGATTTGGTGATGATTACTTTGCTTCTCTGAACCTGAATTTTCTCATCTGTGAAATAAAAGTAAATACACACACACAAAGTCATGACTTAAATGAGATAACTAAGTGTTCCCCATCCAGTGCTTGACATATAATAAATATCAAATAAGAGTTAATTTTCTTTTCTCTCTACTCCTTTGGCAGTTTTCTGCCTTCAGTCCACCCATGAAAATTTTCAGCAAGTAGGGCCTTTAACCCTTTCAAGGAGGTGCTTGTTTCCTCAGCTATGGGAATGTTGTTGCCGCCTTAAGGTATTGCTCCACCTGATACTAACTGCTTGAATAGGGCTTCTTCCTGGGGCATTCCACATCCATTGACAGACAGGACCTTACACGCTGACACCAGGCCATTCTGCCTCAATCCTCACAACCCTGAAGGGTCATCTAGACTCAGCTTCTCTGAGGCTGTCATGTGGCTCACCACAACTCACCTCCTTCCTCTGCCCCATATGGCTTCCTTCTCTTTTAGCAGAGATTGGTCTTAAGGACATTTTGATGAACATCATTCAGTTAAAATCCATCTCAGAATCTGTTCTCTAGAGAACCCAACTTGCAATCCAGCTCCACTCTGCTTCTTTTATGTCTTCAAGAACATTTTATTGAATGCATCACAAGGACACTCACTTAACTCCTTCACTTTATTTTCCCTACCCATTCCACATCACTCCCTGCACATGCCCAGACCAGGTAAGAAAAGAGTCAGCAATGAACAGAAAGCACTGACTATCGATAAAAAGTCCTTATCCAAAGTAAGAGTCATTTTGCTTAGGCTGAAAAATTTCAGTTCATGCTGGTCAGATTCAATTCTATGAATAATAATTGCAAAAGTGATGGGAATGGCACAGAGTGGTGAAGAAACGGTCTAGCATGTGCCCGGCCCTGGGTTTGCTCCTCAGGACAGAAAAAAATAAAAGACTGAAAAAACTTTAAGATGTTGAGATTAAAAGCAAATAATCAAATAATAAAGGGTTTTATTTTGTCCCAAAATAAGCTGAGTTCTTAATGATATAGTCCTATTTGCACAAAGCAAAATTTTTATCACCATTGTTCTACTATTAATCATTCCTATTTCTATTACTAACAAAAGCAACAAAATTAATAACACTGCCTAAAATTTACATACTATATTCAATACATAAAAATGAAATATGAAGGTTAAGAATACTGCTCTGATAGTCTGTATAAAGAAAATGAGGCCCAAACAGCTTACTGATTCATGGAAGGATATAGAACTAGCTGGTAAATTTGAGGATGATTTCAGACTTCTAATCTTAGATGTAATGATTTTCCTTCTAATTGTTATAAACCTCACATTACTTAAAACTATCAACTCTATTTGGAAACATCAATGCAATATAAATACCTCAATCTTTAATATCATATAACTGAGCATATGTGTATTAATAAATAGAGATGCTTTGCTGTGGAACACAGATTTGTAGCATCCTAGACTCAAAGAGCCAAACTTGCCTATGCATAACCATGAACAAATTATTAAAGCATATACACTGACAATGATTATTCACTATAGTTATTAACACAGGCCATGTCACAAAGATGGTTAGTGTATCTTTCTGAAGGATATATAAGACATCCATGGAGCTTGTGATAGGGTCATATGTGGAAAAGTTTAGCTGTGTGTTCTAAAGAAAGAGAACTTTCCGGGGAGGAAATGAAAGCTTGGAATTGGAAACTAGGCTTCATTGTTTCACCATGTGTTGACCTCTGCATACGGAACCAAAGGAAGCTACACAGTGATTTGTATGACAAGTGCTTCATAGAGTGTGGTACATTTCAAAATCACATTGAACACATTGTCAGAATTATAATGGCCTGATGTACTTTGTAGCATTACTTTGCTCAGATGAGTCTCTAATGATTGTTTGGTTGACATATATCAGATATCTTATCTGACATATGTTTAACATTAATAACAAAAGCATGCAGCAATTTCCATTTCATTCACGTAATCATTTTGATTGAGTGCCATTTTCTCAGCATCACCAATTAGTCATTCATGTTGTTTGCTGCAATTCATTTGCAAGATCAATTCAAGTGATTCCAAAGTATTGAACATAATTTTTTTTAAAAAAAATGAAAATTTATAAAGCCATGTTGGTAGATGAAAATTTTGCTTCAGGATGTTCATCGTCAGATGATAGCAGGTGTTGTTCAAAATAGAGCTATTTCTTATTGTCAATGTCTCATGCGAGAGCACAGGCAGCAATTACGGTCTGCTGGGGACTGGGCTAGAGACTTCTGTTGTGCATCGCAAAACATAATAACAGCTACAGTGAGTGGGAGTAATCCATCTTTCCTGAAGGAAAAATGTGGTATTTCTTTTAAGTTTGTGAAGATGACATGCTCTATTTTTAAGCATATGATAATTAATAAATAATTATATTATAAGGCATTATGTGATGCTCACGATGCTATAAATCTCCCACGTATACAAACAAGTAGTTAAATCTTACTAAATCAAGCATATATATCTTCTTCCTGTATGAGGAAGGAAAGCAATGGTTTTATCATTCTGGGACTTCATTCTGGCTAATTTCTAATGTAGCACATTAGATAGCTACAATTTGCTCACCATGCTACAGAGTTTTAACTTTACTCCTATTATGTAAAAATGTCCTGACCCCTCAGAAGGCACTGTTTATATTTTCACATAGTCAGATCAATGGAAGACCTAGCAATATCATATTCATTTTTTTTAATCCACATATGTAGCAGAGTACTGGAAGACTTCCAATGCTACTTACTGCAAGACTGCAAAGATGAATGAGACACATGTTCTTTGAACTCAAGAAATTTATTACAACTATAGGGAGGAACACATCATTTATTAACACACATTAGTTGTACATATTACTGAATTTCAGTGTGATATTTCTATACATACATATAGCATGCATTGATCATATCCAAACACCCTTTTCCATTCTTATCCCCACCACACCCTTCCCAATTTCTACTAATCACTATTTTTCTTTCAGATTGACATTTTTTAGTTTCCACAAATAAGATTTTTCTTTCTGTGTCTGGCTTATTTCATTTAGTATCATGTCCTCCATTTTGCTGCAAATGACATGATTTCATTCTTCTTTCTGGCTAAAATAATACTCCATTATGTGTATATACCACCTCTTCTTTATTCATCTGTCGATAGGCAGCTAATCTGATTCCATATCTTAGTTATTGTGAATAATGCCACAATAATCATGGCCAATCAGGTATCCTTTGTTTAAATTTAAACAAAGTGGTATAACTGTATCATGTAGTAGTTCTAATTTTACCTTTTTGTGGAAACTCTACTGATCTCCATTAGTGACTAAACTAATTTACGTTCCCAAGGAGTATAAATTTCTTATTCTCTACATTCTAGCTAGTATTTGTCATTTATTGCTTAGGGTTTTTTGTTTGTTTGTTTGTTTTGATGTTAGGCATTCTGAGTTAAGATGGTATTTTATTATGGTTGATTTGCATTTCCCTGATGGTTGGGATATTGAGCATTTTCATGTATTTATTGTGATGTGTATTACTTCTTTTAAGGTGTCTATTGGGATCATTTGCTCATCTAGATAATGAAAGAAAATATTTTTCAACTATTCATATGACATAGGATTAATATTCAGAATATATACACAACTAAAAAACACTAACAATAAAAAACATGGGGGAGTTTTTAATACAATTAGAGAGAGCTTTACATTGTTTAAGGATCCATTTAAGAATTTGTCTATATTCTATTAATGAAAGATTTTTTTCAAAAGAGCAGGAAAAGTGTAAAAATCTTACCAATCTTCCACCTTTTACTGATGTTCTGTTGAAAGTAGCAGAAACAAATTAATGATGACGGAAACTGTTTTTTGTTTTAAAGTGGAAATTATCTCATCCATAATCATTAAACCAGAACAGAGTTTTGGCCTGTGTTCTTTTCTGGTGAAAAATGTGTTTATGATTTCCAAGTTACTTAAGAAAGGCACGCTAGTTTCAATCCTTCATATACTGATCCATCCCAGAGTATAAGAAATGTGACTGGTTCTTAAGAAATCCGATAAAAAGAACTTTCTTTGGTCTTTCTTGTTTGTTGATCCTGTTTCTTTCCTTGCTCCTCCAACAGAGGTGGTCCTTGGATTACCTTTTATTACTCTTTTATTCTTCTTTAGATTCACCTTCAGCAATATTATTTATTCCTTTGCTTTCAACAATTAGCTATAGATCAGTGGAATCCATATCCAAAAAATCCAAGATTTCTAGTCCTAGATCTTCAAAGCAGTGCCATGCCCACCATTGTACCTTCTAACTCCCATGTAGAGCCAGAGGCCAGTGCACATACCTCCATGAAACCACTAAGTTAGTTCATACCTAGAATATTTTCATCAACCTAAAATATATCCTTATATTCCTTCCTATGTAATTCACTATAATCCCCACTCCAGGGAACTAATTATATGATTTCCACTATGGTGCATTAGTTTTGTTCATCCTAGAATTTCATATAAATGGGTTTATACAGAAATATACTCCTCTTTGTCTGACTTATTTCTCCCCACATAGTGTTGCTGAGATTCACCTAAGTTTTTACATCTATCAGTGGTTCATTTATTTTATTGCTGAGTAATTTCATTATATGAATAAATCACAGTTTTCACATCCATCCTCTTGTTGATAGATATCTTGGTTGATTCCAGGATTTCATTATTTTAAATAAAGCTGCCATGAAACTCCATATATATATATATATATATATATATATATATATATATATATATATCTTTTTGTGGACATGAACTTTCATACTTTTTCGAATTAATAATTGTAAACAGAATTGCAAGATCATGTAGTCAGTTGTATTTTAAATTTTGTAGTATATTTTAAAACTATGTTGCACAACTGATTTATCATTTTACAAATTAGCCACCAATAAAGGAGAGTTACAGTTCCTTCAAATCCTTACCTAAACTAGTTATTGTTAGTTGTTTTACCCATTCTAGTAAATGTGTAGCAATATTTCATTGTGATTTTTCACTTGCTTTTTGAAAAATTATTGTAGTCTTTTACTTTGACTTTTTTTGACATAAATCTTCCTTTATTAAGTGAACATTCACATCACTTGTGCATTTTCAAAATTAGAATTGTTTAGTGACTACAAGATTTATTTACAAATTTTGAATAAAAAATTTCATAAGCTTTATTAAATTGGAAATATTTTCTCTCAGTCTATGAATTGACTTTCATTTTCTCAAAAGTGCCTTTCAAAATTTTTAATTTTCACCATCTAATTTGTAATTATTCTTTCTTTTATGCTTTGATTTTTTCTGTCTTTTCTTATAAAACTTTACCTGTTATGAGATAGTAATTCTTCTCCTGCTTTCTTTTGGAGATATATAGTCTGTATATTTAAGTCCATGCTGCCTTTAACTTCATAAATGTGTTAGTGCGAAGTAGAGGCCTGGGTTACTTTTTTCCATGAGACTACACGTTTGTTCTGCATTATTTGTTAAAAATTCCTTTCTTCCCAAGGAAAAAAAGATGGTGGAAGGGAGCTACACAGCATCCTCATCTCCTCACAACACAGATTGGAGGAAGCAAGGAAAAGCAGAATTGACAGCTGGGTGACAAACTAAATGCTCTAAGATTCAATGTTACAATGTCTGAGACCTGGAGAGATTTAAGATAAGGTACCAGAGTATTGAATAAGCTAGAGTCCCCTAACTTCAACCTGGGAGTGGTGGAGGAGGGGGGAGGAGAGAGGGTAGAAGGGAGAGGGAAATCTCTTAAGTTCACTCACCTGAATATCTAGTGACAAAGATGTGGTTACCAGATGGTGACAGCTATGGAGAGAAGGCTGCTATGATAAGTTCACTAAATATCCAAGGAAACAAATAGAAGGCATCTGCAAAAATATCCAGAGGGAGATGACTTAAGGTGGAAAATTACCAGTCAAGGCAACCGAAAGTGGCTGCTCCCAGTCCTAATTGTTGCGTGGTAGCCTGACCCATGATCAAAAGTGGCAAGTGAAAGGGCATTGTTTAAATATTGGCAGGACCTTGCATCAGATATACTTAACAGAGAAAATCAATGTCCACCATTCACAACTTGGGACAGTGGAAACTAGAGGCCAGGTGAACCACCTGAATCCCTTCACTACAGTATCCCAGAGAGCAGCCTTGGCTAGAGTAATACTTCTGCACCCCAGAATATTCAGAGAAAACCCATGACCGGAGTACTTGTACTCAAAGACAGCCACTGGATCTTTGCCACCATGAAACAGGATCCTGTAGAGGGAAGCATTTTACCAGTGATCCACAGCAATCACAGGGACACTCCAGAACCTGCATCCTACACTACTGTACACCATAGAAATACCTGTGTGCCACAGCACTGCACCCTCTGAGAAGTCAGCTTTAGGCTCCTGAGCTTACAAACCAGAAGCCACAGGTGGAATGTCCATAGCAGCTTGGGGATTGGTTCCTGTGCCCTAGTAACTTTGGAGAGATCCACAGTCAAATTCTGGTAGACATCCACTAACTGTCCAAACTCCAATGAAATCCAACAAGATTCAACAAGAATTTGCTTCACCTTGTCTTGATTTCCTATAATGAAGTCTAATGTCAACTTTGATCACATAAATAACTCTTAGGTTGAATGATAATTGTTATCTCAATAGCCAACATTGTACTTCCAAACCATTTGATATATTTCACTTAATGGTTTGAAGCATTAATTGGAATTGGAATCAATCTTTCTATCTTTGTCTTACTAGCTCTAGTTTATAACTGCCCCTCTTATCTCTATACATCTTCTTGCATTATCTGCTATACTACCTCAAATACCCACCACTAATCTATTTCTTTTTTTTTAACCTTGGTGTGAATTATTACTTTATGTAATTTTCTTTATTTCTCTTTTTTTCATTCTCCTTTTTTTTTTGCCCAATCATTCTTCCCCCACTTTAGCCCTAATTTAAGTTATAGTACATTTACTAAATCTAATAATTAATTATTTTACCTATTCCAGAACTTTATTACAAAGTTATTGCCTGGGATTGAGGAATCCTGGGGAATAATAACAACAAGTTTTTGTTTTTTATAAGGTTGAATAAAACAGATCTTGTCTCTGAAGTGATCATAGTAAATAGGGTTCAATGGCATCTCTTAAAGTGGTGCTGATCAGCAGAAGTCAAGGACTTAAAATGTCATTATTTGAATTCATCCACCCCATAGCTCCTAAAAGGAAGAAACTCACAAAGTAGTCTCTCATTTAAAAGAAGAGGTGAGAACTATACAAATAGATGGGTAGACACACTAACAATATGAGGAGACATGGGAAAAAAAACATCTCAAATAGCCTATAATTCTTCACCAACTGATTCAATCAATATCACAGTGGGAAATGTCAGAGAAGAAATTTAGAAAATTTGTAGTTAAAATGTTCTGTGATCTAAAGGAAGACATAAATAGTAAAATCAGAGAGAAAAATGGTAGTGAAGTTAACATCAATAAAGAGAGATTCTGAAAAAGAACCAAACAGAAATCCTGAAAATGAGAGACTCAAAAAACTTTAATGGAAAGCATTACCAATAGATAAGACTGCTTTGAATATAGATTTTTCAGTCCATAAAGACAAAGTATATAATCTTGAAAATCAAGTGACAACAGTAAAAAGATGTTAAGAGACCATGAAGAGATTATTCAAGAAATTTGGTATAATATTAAAAGGCCAAATTTAAGTATCATTGGGTTAGATGAAGAATCTGAAATATACGCTAAAGGAATGAACAATCTTTTCAATGAAATATTACCAGAAAAATTTCTAAACCTTAAAAGAATGAGATGGAAATTGAAATGTAGTCGGCATAGAGAACTCTGAATATACAAAATAGAAATAGATCCACTCCAAGACACATTATAATAAAAATGCCAAAGCATAAGGAAAAATTTTTTAAAGTCACAAGAAAAAAACAACTATAACATTTAGAGGTAAACCAAATCAGATTTCAACTCATTTCTCAACCCAGACCCTGTAAGCCAGGAGGATTTGGAATAATATATACCAAGCCCTGAAAGAAAATATATGTCAACCAAGAATACTCTACCCAGCAAAATTAAGCTTCAAAATTGAAAATGAAATACAAAACATTCAAAAAAACAGAAGTTAAAAGAATTTATAACTAGAAAGCCTGAACTATAAAATATACTCAATAAAATATTTAATGAAGAAGAAATAAAAAATAAATATAAAAATTAGCATAGGGAGGAATTACACTAGAATAATAGCAATTTAAGGAGGGTTGGAGATGTGGCTCAGTGGTAGAACACTTGTCTAGCATGTGTGAGTCACTGGGTTTGATCATCAGCATCATATATAAATAAATAAATAAATAAATAAATAAATAAAATGAAGGTGTTGTGTTCATCTACAACTAAAAAAATTTAAAATAGTCAAAGAGAATCAAGTATAATTTAAAGAGTAGAAATAAAATGGCACTCAATAATGACACCAAATGTAAACAAATTAAACTCTTTAATCAAAAGATATAGGTTGGCAGATTGAATAATAAAAAAAACAATAAGACACAATATGCTATCTGTAAGAGACTTGCTTCACAGGCAAAGACATCCACAGACTGAAGATAAAATGGTGGGGGGAAAAACATGCCATTTACATGGATCCATAAACAAGCTGACATAGCTATTTTCATATCAGTTAAGTGGACTTCAAGCCAATATTAATCAGAAGAGACAAAGGAGGTAACTTCATACTGCTTAAGAGCATACATCCAACAAGACATAATAATTGTAAATATTTATGCCCCAAACATAGAACATCTATATACATAAAAAAGACCCTTCTCAATACTGTGAACCAAATAGACCACAAGGTAATAATACTGGGTGACATTAACATGCTTCTCTCACCACTAGATGGATCATTCAAACATAAACTGAATAAAGATTCTATAGGACTAAAAAAATACTATTAATAATATGGAACTAACTGACATCTACAGAGTTGTTTATCCACCAATGACTGAATTTATATTCTTCTCAATATGTAATGGAAATTTTCTAAAGTGGGCCATATTTTAGGTCACACAGCAAATCTCAGCAAATACAAAAAACATAGCGATAATACATTGAATTCTATAATATCATAATCAAATAAAATTAGAAATCAATGATAAGATAAAAAAATAGAAACCATCCTAATACCTAGATATAAATAATACACTTTTGACTAATGAATGGATAGCAGAAAAAAATCAGGTAAAAATTTTTAAAAATCTTAGAAGTAAATGAGAATATTGATAGAACACATAAAAAAATTGGGAAAGTATGAAGGCAATGCTCTTTAGCAATGAACTCACATATTTAAAGAATAGGAAGGTACCAAATAAATAATCTAACACATTACAACTCAAGGTCCTAGAAATAGAAGAATAAGCAAACAATAAAATCAGTAGAAAACAGAAAATAATTAAAATCAGAATTTAAGTCAATGAAATTGAGAGTAAAATAATATTAATGATCAACAAAACAAGGAGTTGGTTTTTGAAAGTCTAAATAAAATTGAAAAATGCTTAGTCAAACTAACCAAAAAAGAGAAAAACTCAAATTAATAAAATTTGATATGGGAAAGGAAATATCACAAACATTACTGGAATCCAGAGGATCGTCAGGAACTATTTTGAAAATCTATATTCCAAATAGGTAGAAAATCTTAAGGCTACTGACTAATTCCTAGAGACATATGACCTATCCAAATTGAACCATGGAGATATAGAAAACTTAAAACAGATCAATATCAAGTAATACAATTGAAGTAGCTATCAAAAACCTTGAATCAAAGAAAAGCCTAGCACCAGATGGATTCTCAGCTAAATTCTCCAGACCTTTCCTTTAAGGAAGAATGCCAACACTTCTCAAATTGTTCCATGAAATAGAAGAGGAAGTAACTTTACCAAGGTCATTCCATGAAGCCAATATCCCATTGACATCCAAACCAGACAAAGACATATCAAAGAAAAAAAACTTAGAACAATATCCTTGATGAACATACATGTGAATGTTCTTATAATAAAATATTGGCAAACTGCATTAAAAAACATTAAAAAGATAGTGCACAATGATCAAGTGGATTTCTTCTTGAGGATTCAGGCTTTGTTTAATATATAGAAATCAATAAATGTACTAATTCACACATTATTATTAAAATAGTTGTAGAAAAAGCATTTAAGACAATGTAGCATCTATTCATGTTTAAAACATAGGGATAGAAGGAACACACCTCAAAATTGTAAAAGCTATGTATGACAAACCCAAGGCCAATATTATCTGAAACTGAAAGCCTTTCCTTTAAAAATAGTAACAAGACAAGGATGTTCACATTCACCACTTCAGTTCAGAAGTCCTTCAATCTCTAGCCAGAGCACTCAGATGAAAGAACAAAATTAAAGAGATACAAATAGGAAAAGAAGAGCTCAAATTATCTCCGCTCACTAATGACATAATCCTACATTTAGAAGATACAAAAACTCCACCAGAAGGTATCTGGAACTCATAAACAAATTCAGCTAAGTAGAAGTTTATAAAATTAACACTCGTAAATCAATTGTGTTCTTATAAACCAATGATGGAAATAAGAAATAAGGAAAACTATCCCATTTGCAATAGCCTCAAAAAAAAATACTTGGGAATCAATCTAGCAAAAGAGGTGAATGACTTTTCCAATGAAAACTAGACAACACTAAAGAAAGAAATTGAGGAACTCCTCAGAAGATGGAAAGACCTCCCATGTTTTTGGATAGGCAGAATTAATATCGCCAAAATGGTCATTCTACCAAAAGCAATAGACATATTCAATGCAATTCCCATAAAATGTCAATGATGTTCTTCATAGAATTAGAGAAAGCAGTTATAAAATCCATATGGAAAAATAAGAAACCCAGAATCGCCAAAGCAATCCTTAGTGAGACAAGTAAAGCAGAAGGCATCACAATACTGACCTCAAATTATATTACAGAGTTACAGTAACATAAACAGCAAGATCTTGATACAAAGACAGATATGAAGACCAATAAAACAAAATAGAAGGCTCAGATACAAACCCACATAAATACCACAAGCGTACAATGGAGAAAAAAGGTGCTGGAAAAACTGGAAATTCATATGTAAAAGAATGACATTTAACCCCATCTTGCAGTCTGCACAAAAGTCAAATCAAATACCTATGAAATTAGACCAGAATTCCTGCAACTGTTGTAAAAAAAAATGTATTCCTAACATTCCAACAGTTTGGTACAGAAACAGATTTTCTTAACAAGACTCCTAAAAAGCAATAAATAAAATTAAAAAATCAATAAGTGGATGGCAGCAAATTAATATTTCTTCACAGCAAAGGAAACAAGAGTGTGAAGATAAAGCCAAAAGAATGGGAGAAAATCCTGTCACCTGCTCCTCAGATATTACATTAATATCCAGAATATATAAATAACATGAAAAATTTTAACACCCAAACAACAAATAAACCAGTCAATAAATGGGCAAGAGAAATAAACAGATGTTTCTCAAAAGAAGAAATACAAATGATTGACAAATACATAAAAAATTAAACATATCTAGCACTCATGGAAATACAAATTAAAACTATATTAAGATTAAGATTTCTTTCTTTTTTGTAGCTTATTTTTTATTATAAGATTAAAAAATTGTGTAGTTTTAAGTCAGTAAGCTTGATATAATTTGTTAAAGAAGCAAAAAGAAACTAATAATACAAGAAAAAAGTAACTTCATAATAGAGAAATCTGACAAAAAAGATTAAGATTTCATTGAATTCCAGTCATAATGACAATTATCAAGAATATAAGTAAAAATAAATGTTGGTGAGTGTTGCGACCCCTTGCCCGCAAGGAAGACGCAACTCAGGAATCTTCTTTCAGCAGTTTATTCAGGTCCTTGATACTTTTTCTTCTTTCAGCTGTTTATTCAGGCCTTTGTATTGATATGTCTTTTAGCTTCTACTGCTACTCCTACTACTACTTCTACTGTTACTCCTACTGCCACTACTACTACTGCTACTACTACTGCCACTACTACTACTCCCGTGTGCCCCAGCCTTAATAAAGCAGATAAAGCCCCAATGCACAACTGCCACGTGGACTTTTCTCATAGGGTGCCAAGTCACAGCGTGCCAACTCATTCTGATAAGGAGTTGTTTGTCACAGACTACAGGGGAAACCAGCGCCATCTTGTAATGGCGGCCACAGTTCACAGAAACGGCTCACCACAGGTGAGTATGTGGGGAAAAGGGTCCATTCATGCATTGTTAGTAGGATTGCAATTAGGAGAACCATTCTGGAAAGCAGTATGGAGATTCCTTAGAAAACTAGAAATTGAACCAACATATGACCCACTATCTAACTCCACATTATATATACAAAAGATTTAAAATGAGTATATAACAATGACAGCATATAACAGCCACATAAATGTTTATAGTAGCATAATTCACAATAACAAAGCTATGGAGCCAACCTAAGTGCCCTTCAAAAGATGAATGGATAAAGAAAGTGTGGCAGGTATACACAGTAGAATATTACTCAGCGATAAAGATGAATGATATTGTGGCATTTCCTGGTAAATGCATTGAACTGGAGTGTATCATACTAAGTGAAATGAGTCAGTCACGAAAAGTCAAAAGTTAAATATTTTTTTCATCCAAAATAAGGAGGAGAGCTTAAAAAAATAGAAGATCAATAGCATAGATGAAGGGCATGAAGAAAAGAGAGGAAGGATGGGATTAAAAAAGAACATTGGAATGAATCTGATATAACTTTCCTATGTACATATATGAATATGCCATAGTGAATCTCACCATTTTATATTTGTGTGTGTGTGCATGCATGCATGTGTGTGTGTATGTGTGTATATCCACATATTCACAAGACACTAATTGTTTAAGAAAAGGTATAAGTAAATAGCAGAAATATCCACAAAGTAGAGAGAAGGCAACAGGGGGCAGGGGAGGAGTGGAGGCAAAGGGGAAATATTGAGGACTGAATAAGAAAATAATTATATTCCATGCTTTTAAAATTTTGTCACAATAAATCCTAATTTGTGTATAATTAAAAATAACAAATGAAAATGTAAAAACATTTTTTCTCTCACTGAATTACATTGTCATAATTGCCAAATATCAATAAACATACATTTATACATATATACATTTGCTTATTTTTTGAGTCTCATCACAGGGCAATATTTATCAGGGAACCTATTGGTTGGATGTTAATGATTGCTATGGCCAAAGATGCATAGACAATGCCAGATTAAACAGATTTTCTTGAAGTAGAACATTCAGAGATCTGAGCATTTGACCTATATGTCTATCACCAGAAATTATTCTATTTATTTATTTTTATCCCCATGCTATTTAAAAAAATTTATAGTTGTAGATGACAGTGTGCCTTTATTTTATTCATTCTTTTATGTGGTGCTAAGGATTGAACCCAATGCCTCACACATGTTAGGCAAGTCCTCTGTCACTGACGCACAGCCCCAACCCTCTTAGGGTCTATTTGAAAGGCTTTTTCTATAGGTTATGATAACATTTACCTCACATTCCTCTATTAATTTGGCTCAGTTTTTGTCATCAGACATATAGTTCAAAGGAATAGTATATTATATTGATATACTGCAAACTTTTATTAAATCAATCAGGTAGTATAAACAGTTCTATTCATACTTTGTCTTCATAATTGCTACGTAGGTTCTTAGTCATTTCATTTTAATACAAATTGATCAGGATTGGAGGCATATGTTCTCTTTTCATTTATCTGGAACTTTTAAAATTTAATTTGGTCCTAAATATATTTTATTAAATCATTTCTAGTTTTTATTTTTGTAATTATATATGATGTGTGAATTTCATTTTTCTTTTCTAAGTATAAAGATGAAAATTTTACAAAATATACAACTTTTATCATATGGTTTTACTAAATAACTTTTATTATTTCTAGAAAAATAATTCATAGATTATTTGAGTCTTTTCAAATAAAAAATATTCTGTATTATAAATATCTTAATATATATTACATGCAGACAAAATATATACATTATTTTCTGCTTGTCTCATTATACTGCCCTGAATCTCTGTTATGGTGTTGTATAGAAGTGGTGAGATAAAACATCTTTGTTATTATTTCTTATCATAAGTACAAAGTATTTTTCTATGCTTGTTATCAGTTTCCCTAGTTCTGAGTTTTCTGAGGGTTTTTTGAATGAATGGATGTTGGATTTTGTCAAATGTTTTCCTGCATCTACGAAAACATCACATAATTTCTTGTTATTTAGTTTGTCAGTATGCTTAATTATACTGATTTTCAAAGGTTAAACCAAATTTTGCATTTCTCAAACAAATTTCACTTGGTAATAATGTATTAGTCCTTTGAAAATGTTCTAGAAATTGTTGGTGATATTAAGGAATTTTGTGTCTATGTTGATGAGCAATAGTAGTATGTAGGTTTATTAGGTTATTTTATCATTTTTCAGTTTTTGTGTCAGGGTTATACAAGATCAAAATGAGTTAGGAAATGCTTTAGTTTTATTGTTTAAGGTTAGAACTATTTCTTTTCTTAAATGTTTAAGGAAACTCACCAGTGAAATTATCTGGCACTGATTACTTTAATGAAAAGATTTTTAGATTAATGATTCAATATCTGTCTGGTGATATGGCTTGGTCATAGAATTCTTGCCCACTCACTCTAAGCCCTGAGTTCAATCATGAGCACTAAAAAAATTCAATACATTATAGATTTGGGTCAGAAAATATTCTATTTATTTATTTTTACCTCTTATGCTATTTTTTTAAAAAATTATAGTTATAGATGGACAGTATGTCTTAATTTTATTCATTTTTTAATGTGGTGCTGAGGATTAAATCCAGTGCCTCACACATATTAGGCAAGTGCTATGTCACTGACCTACACCCCAGACATCTTTTTTGAAAGGCTTTTTCTACAGGTTATGATAATATTTACCTAGCATTTCTCTATTATTTTGGCTCAATTTTTGTTAGTTTCTAATTTTTAAATTTCAGGTGTTCTTACATATGTTTTCAAATAAGGATTTAGGTAAGGATGCAGTATTTCTTTTTAATGGCTATCCATATTTTGCAATTACATTTGCGACAAAATAATTGAAATGTCAGGGATATTACTTACTAAATTCCCAAATGACTTTATATCTGTGGTCTGATAAGATTCTATATGTGTGTGTTATCATTGTCAATATTATGATTTTAATAACCATAGCTACATAATATGTCTATTTTTAAAGTGTGTGTTTGTTTGTGTGTGTGTGTGTGTGTGTGTGTGTGTGTGTGTGTGTGTTTCTTTTTCAAATATGTGCTGAGACCTGGAACTCACTGTGCTAGGAAAAACTGGTCTCACCTGAACAAACCCCACAGTCCAACTTTTCTTTCAGGTTTGTATTTAGTGTGACAGACTATGAAATTCTTCTGATGTGGATGGAGCTAGGCCATTTAATACTGCTCAGATCTCTGAATGTTCTACAGCAAGAAAATCTGTTTAATCCGGCATTTTCTATACATCTTTGACGATAGCAATCATTAACATCCAACCAATAGGTTCTCTGAGAAATATTGCCCTGTGATTGTTAGCCCATCCCTTTGTTAGAAGTTTTCTTGTGTTGTTTAGCAGTCACTAAAAGAAAAATAAAAGAAATTGTTCCTTCTTTCTTTATAATGATAATGATGATGTTTTGATTTTCACTTATAAAATAATTAGCATTTGTATTCAATATAGTAACCATGAACATTTCACTTATTTATATCTATTTTTTTGAATGGAGTAGAGTTCACAGCCAATTTTTTCATGATACAGTTTTATCATTTATTTATTTTTAAATTAACATGGAACATGAATGTTTGATATACATTACTAAAGTCTTTCTTACTTGAAAAAATGTATTTACCTTCACATATGAATAATAATTAGGTTTGTAGAACAGATGCTGTTGATTGAGTAATGATATTTATTCGCTCTTTCTAAATTGCTACCAAAATGTCAAAATCCTATCAGACTGCAGATAGATATAAGTTCACTTGGGAATTTAGTATGTGATATCTCTGGCACTTCAATTATTTTGGAAAAGATGGATTTGTTGCAAATTTTATTGCAGAATATGGATAGCCATTAAAAAGAAAAATTAGATCCTTACCAAAATCCTTATGTGTAAAAAATTCGTAAGAACACCTGAAATTTAAAGATTAGAAACTAACAAAAATTGAGACAAAATTCTTTAGTCATTGGGAAAGTTTGTAGCCTTAGTAACAAGATTGAGATTGAAATGTTTAAAGGGTTGAAACTATTCTTGGCAGAATTTGGGCTTGGCATTTGAAGGGAGTTCAAGGAGTAGAAATGTGGATTGTAGTCCCCAATTTATTTCTTAACTATTATTGTATGCAAATTTGTAAAGAAAAATTATAACCATTATCCATGATTTGTTAACATAATATTCTATGAAGCATTTTTGTCATATGTTACAAAAAACATTTATTTTCTTATTTTTTTAAATGTATAGATGATTGGTACTTAAATATTTTTTAGTTTTAATGTTTTTAATTTTTGTTTTCTGGTATCCTCTATATCCTGCATTAAGTTTTATTTGATATTTTCCCTTTTTCCAAAGATGGAACTATTTAAAATATGTATCTAGCTTTTAATTTTTGTGTTCTAATTTATTCATTTTTTACACTTTTGTATCCTATTTAGATGTTTTCTGCCTTCTTTTACTTTTACTTTTTGTTCTTTATGCATTCTTAAATTGAGCACTGAATGCATTTAAAATTTTGTTCTCATTTGTAATAAAAGTATATATAGCTACTCATTTTTCCTAACAATAAATTCTTCATTTTATCTTATAAACTTGTTATATTACGATCTTAATATTAAGATTTTTAATATACTTCACAAAATTGAAATTTTATTTTGGACATTAAATGGAGTTTTTCCCCAAGGAAATTTTGTAATTTTCAGTTGTTGAGAGACTTTTATTTTAATATTTATTATTTTGAATGTATTTTTATTAAATTAAGGTGTAAATGATCTATTTTAGTGTTTCAATATTATTGTTGTTTTATTGTCCATAAATATGGTCAACTTAAATTTATGCTTCAAATTTCCTATAAAATGCTATTTGTTTTAAGGATTAATATATACATTAAGTCATCAATTAGAATATTGGGGACTCCATTATGCTTGCTGACATTTACTCTATTAAGTTCATTAAAAACTAGGAAAACAATTTTTAAAATATTTCACTAAGAGACTGCCCACACCAGCTCACACATGATCTAGACTCTCAGTAGGCCCAGTTCACCCCTGCCCCAGCAGGACAGACACCACCAGAGTATAGCCCTTGGCACAGATCTGCACCTTCCAACCAGCTGACTACCTCAGGAAGTCAAGCCCAGTGACCAGATCCACTCACTCTAACTTACCCAGAACCCAGATCCAGGATGCAGTAGCATTCATTGAGGGACACCATCAGGGTCTGGAAGTCTAACATCAAGGTGAGGTACAGACAATCTGCACTGGTACTACAAGAATGTAGGAAAGAAACTGTAATATCTCAGATCCACACTGCAAGAAAGGAAGACACATAGACAACATGAAAAATCAAGGGAAGAAAGTGCCCCAAACAAATCAGGACACTATAATAACAGAACCCATGGACAGTGAAGTTGATGAAATATCAGAGAAGGAGTTTAGAAGGTTCATAATTAAAATCATCTGTGAATTAAAGAATGAGCTAAATGAGCAAATACAAGTAAAAATTGATCACTCCAACCATGAGATAAGAGAACAAATGCAGGTAGCAAAAGATTACTTCAAGAGAGAGAGACTCTGAAAAAAAAGTCAGAAATCCTTGAAATTAAGGATACAATAAAGCAAATAAAAAACTCAATAGAAAGCATAACCAACAGACTAGATCACTTGGAAGAAAGAACGTTAGATAATGAAGACAAAGTATACAATCAGGAAAATAAAGATGATCACACAGTGAACATGAACAGAACATCCAAGAATAATGGGACAGCATCAAAAAACCAAACCTAAGAGTTATTGGGATAGAGGAAGGTACAGAATTTCAAACCAAAGGAATACACAATCTCTTCAATGAGATAATACCATAAAATTTCCCAAGCATGAAGAACAAATTGGAAAACAAAATATAAGAGGCTTATAGGACACCAAATGTACAAAATTATAAGCAGATCTACACCAAGGCACAGTATAATAAAAATGCCTAGCATACAGAATAAGGATAGGATCTTAAAAGTCACAAGAGAGAGGAGTCAGATCACATGTGGGGGAGACCAATTCTTATCTCAGCAGAATTTTCAATCCAGACCCTCAAAGCCCCAGGAGATTGTGGAACAATATATATACCAAGCTCTGAAAGAAAATGGATGCCAACCAAGAATCTTATATCTAGCAAAACTAAACTTTGGATTTGATGATGAAATAAAAACCTTCCATGATAAACAAAAGTTAAAAGAATTTACAACGAGAAAGCCTGCACCACAGAACATCCTGAGCAAAGTATTTCAAGAAGAGGAAATGAAAAACAATGATGAAAATCAGCAGAGGGAGGGATTACACTAAAGGAAACTCTAATCAGAGGAGAAACCAAGTCACATTAAATAGCAAAAATGGCTGGGAATACAAATTATGTCTCAATAATAACCCTGAATGTTAATGGCCTAAACTCACCAATCAAAAGACATAGACTAGCAGATTGGATTAAAAAACAAAACAAAACAAAACAGTATGCTGCCTCCAAGGGACTTGTCTCATGTAAAAATATTTTCACAGACTGAAGGTGAAGAGTTGGGAAAAATCATACCACTCACATGGACTGCAGGAGCAAGCAGGAATTTCCATCCTAGTAGCAAATAAAGTAGACTTTAAACTAAAGTCAATCAAAAAGGATAAAGAAGGACACTACATACTGCTCAAGGGAACCATACTCCAATAAGACTTAACAATTATAAATATATATGCCCCAAACAATGGAGCAGCTATGCTCATCAAACAAATTCTTCTCAAGTTCAAGAGTCAAATAGACCAAAACACAATAATTTTGGGTGACTTTAACACACCTCTTTCATCACGAGACAGATCTTCCAAACAAAAGCTGAACAAAGAAACTATAGAACTCAATAATATAATCAATAACTTAGACTTAACTGATATATATAGAATATTCCAACCTTTAACAAGAGAATATAATTTCTTCTCAGCAGCACATGGATCCTTCTCTAAAATAGACCATGTACTATGCCACAAAGCATCTCTTAACAAATATAAAAAAGTAGAGATACTATCAGATACTATCAGATCATAATGTAATGAAATTAGTAATTAATGATACAATAAGAAATAAAATCCACTCCAACACTTGGAGTCTAAATAATATGCTACTGAATGAACAATGGGTTACAGGATACATCAAGGAGGAGATTAAAAAAAATTTAGAGGTGAATGAGAACACAGACACAACATATCAAAATCTGTGTGACAATATAAAAGCAGTTATAAGAGAAAAGTTCATTGCAAGGAGTTAATTTCTTTTTTTTTTTTTTCATTTTTTTTTATTGGTCGTTCATAACATTACATAGTTCTTAATACATCATATTACATGGTTTGATTCAAGTGGATTATGAACTCCCGCTTTTACCCCGTATACAAATTGCTGAATCACATCAGTTACCCTTCCATTGATTGACATATTGCCATTCTAGTGTCTGATGTATTCTGCTGTCCGTCCTATTGTCTACTATCCCCCCTCCCCTCCCCTCCCCTCCCCTCCCCTTTTCTCTCTCTACCCCTTCTACTGTAAATCATGTCTTCCATTTGTATTCTCTTGACTTACCCCTCCTTACCTCTTATATGACATTTTGTATAACCCTGAGGATCGCCTTCCATTTCCATTCGATTTCCCTTCTCACTCCCTTTCCCTCCCACCTCTCATCCCTGTTTACTGTAAATATTCTTCTCAAGCTCTTCGTCCCTACCCTGTCCTTGTTTACACCCCTTATATCAAAGGAGTCATTTGGTATTTGTTTTTTAAAGATTGACTAGCTTCACTTAGCATAATCTGCTCTAATGCCATCCATTTCCCTCCAAATTCTATAATTTTGTCATTTTTTAATGCAGAGTAATACTCCATAGTGTATAAATGCCACATTTTTTTTTATCCATTCATCTATTGAAGGGCATCTAGGCTGGTTCCACAGTCTTGCTATCGTGAATTGAGCTGCTATGAACATCGATGTAGCAGTGTCCCTGTAGCATGCTCTTGTTAGGGCTTTAGGGAATAGACCGAGAAGGGGAATAGCTGGGTCAAATGGTGGTTCCATTCCCAGCTTTCCGAGAAATCTCCATACTGCTTTCCAAATTGGCTGCACCAATTTGCAGTCCCACCAGCAATGAACAAGAGTGCCCTTTTCCCCGCATCCTCTCCAGCACTTATTGTTGTTTGACTTCCTAAAGGCTGCCAGTCTTACTGGAGTGAGATGGTATCTTAGGGTAGTTTTGATTTGCATTTCTCTGACTGCTAGCCATGGTGAGCATTTTTTCATGTACTTGTTGATTGATTGTATGTCCTCCTCTGAGAAGTGTCTGTTCAGGTCCTTGGCCCATTTATTGATTGGGTTATTTGTTATCTTATTGTCTAATTTTTTGAGTTCTTTGTATATTCTGGTTATTAGGGCTCTATCTGAAGTGTGTGGAGTAAAGATTTGTTCCCAGGATGTAGGCTCCCTATTTATCTCTCTTATTGTTTCTTTTGCTGAGAAAAAACTTTTTAGTTTGAGTAAGTCCCATTTGTTGATTCTATTTGTTAACTCTAGCGCTATGGGTGTCCTATTGAGGAATTTGGAGCCCGATCCCACAGCGTGTAGATCATAACCAACTTTTTCTTCTATCAGATGCCGTGTCTCTGATTTAATATCAAGCTCCTTGATCCGTTTTGAGTTAACTTTTGTGCACGGCGAGAGATAGGGATTCAGATTCATTTTGGTGCAAATGGATTTCCAGTTTTCCCAGCACCATTTGTTGAAGATGCTATCCTTCCTCCATTGCATGCTTTTAGCCCCTTTATCAAAAATAAGATAGTTGTAGTTTTGTGGATTGGTTACTGTGTCCTCTATTCTGTACCATTGGTCCACCCACCTGTTTTGGTACCAGTACCATGCTGTTTTTGTTACTATTGCTCTGTAGTATAGTTTGAAGTCTGGTATCGCTATACCGCCTGATTCACACTTCCTGCTTAGTATTGTTTTTGCTATTCTGGGTCTTTTATTATTCCATATGAATTTCATGATTCTTTTATCTATTTCTACAAGATATGCTGTTGGGATTTTGATTGGCATTGCATTGAACTTATAGAGAACTTTTGGTAATATCGCCATTTTGATGATGTTAGTTCTGCCTATCCATGAGCAGGGTATGTTTTTCCATCTTCTAAGGTCTTCTTCTATGTCTTTCTTTAGGGTTCTGTAATTTTCATTGTATAAATCTTTCACCTCTTTTGTTAGGTTGATTCCCAAGTATTTTATTTTTTGGGGGGATATTGTGAATGGAGTAGTTGTCCTCATTTCCGTTTCAGAGGATTTGTCGCTGATATACAGGAATGCCTTTGATTTATGCGTGTTGATCTTATATCCTGCCACTTTGCTGAATTCATTTATTAGCTCTAATAGCTTCTTTGTAGACCCTTTTGGGTCTGCTAGGTATAGAATCATATCATCTGCAAATAGTGATAATTTAAGTTCTTCTTTTCCTATTTTTATGCCTTTAATTTCTTTTGACTGTCTAATTGCTCTGGCCAGTGTTTCGAGGACTATGTTGAACAGAAGTGGTGAGAGAGGGCATCCCTGTCTTGTACCAGATCTTAGAGGGAATGCCTTCAATTTTTCTCCATTCAGAATGATGCTGGCCTGTGGCTTATCATAGATTGCTTTTACAATGTTGAGGTATGATCCTGTTATCCCTAATTTTTCTAGCGTTTTGAACATAAAGGGATGCTGTACTTTGTCGAATGCTTTTTCTGCATCTATTGAGATGATCATATGGTTCTTATTTTTAAGTCTATTGATGTGGTGAATAACGTTTATTGATTTCCGTATATTAAACCAGCCTTGCATCCCAGGAATGAATCCTACTTGATCATGATGTATAATTTTTTTGATATGTATTTGAATCCGATTCGCCAGAATTTTATTGAGGATTTTTGCGTCAAGGTTCATTAGAGATATTGGTCTGTAGTTTTCCTTCTTTGATGTGTCTTTGTCTGGTTTCGGAATCAGGGTGATGTTGGCCTCGTAGAATGAATTTGGAAGTTCTCCCTCTTTTTCTATTTCCTGAAATAGCTTGAAAAGTATTGGTGTTAGTTCCTCTTTAAAGGTTTTGTAAAACTCTGCTGTATACCCATCCGGTCCTGGGCTTTTCTTAGTTGGTAGTCTTTTGATGGTTTCTTCTATTTCCTCTATTGTTATTGGTCTGTTTAGGTTGTCTATATCCTCCTGGCTCAATCTGGGCAGATCATAGGACTCAAGGAATTTATCAATGCCTTCACTATCTTCTATTTTATTGGAGTATAAGGATTCAAAGTAATTTCTGATTATCTTCTGTATTTCTGAAGTGTCTGTTGTGATATTGCCTTTTTCATCCCGTATGCTAGTAATTTGGGTTCTCTCTCTTCTTCTCTTCGTTAGCATGGCTAAGGGTCTGTCAATTTTATTTATTTTTTCAAAGAACCAGCTTTTAGTTTTGTCAATTTTTTCAATTGTTTCTTTTGTTTCAATTTCATTAATTTCAGCTCTGATTTTAATTATTTCTTGCCTTCTACTTCTTTTGCTGTTGTTCTGCTCTTCTTTTTCTAGGATTTTGAGATGAAGTATGAGATCATTTATTTGTTGGTTT
Source organism: Urocitellus parryii (assembly GCF_045843805.1). Classification (NCBI taxonomy): domain Eukaryota; kingdom Metazoa; phylum Chordata; class Mammalia; order Rodentia; family Sciuridae; genus Urocitellus; species Urocitellus parryii. The sequence goes on from NC_135538.1 coordinate 97,268,415, forward strand.
TTTCTTTTTTTGAGGAATGAACTCCAAGCAATGAATTTTCCTCTTAGAACTGCTTTCAATGTGTCCCATAGATTCCGATATGTTGTGTCTGTGTTTTCATTTAACTCTAGGAATTTTTTAATTTCCTCCTTGATGTCTTCTAAAACCCATTGATCACTCAGCAACCTATTGTTCATTCTCCAGGTGATGCTTGCTTTTTCCTTTCTTCTTTTATCATTGATTTTCAGTTTCATTCCATTATGATCAGATAAGATGCATGGTATTATCTCTACCCCTTTGTATTGTCTAAGAGTTGCCCTGTGACATAGTATATGGTCTATTTTTGAGAAGGTTGCATGTGCTGCTGAGAAAAAAGTGTAGCTACTTGATGTTGGGTGGTATAGTCTATATATGTCAATTAAGTCTAGGTTGTTAATTGTGTTATTGAGTTCTATAGTTTCCTTATTTAACTTTTGTTTGGAAGATCTGTCCAGTGGTGAGAGAGGTGTGTTGAAGTCTCCCATGATTATTGTATGTTGGTCTATTAGACTCTTGAACTTGAGAAGAGTTTGCTTGATGAATACAGCTGCACCATTATTTGGGGCATATATATTTATGATTGTTATGTCTTGTTGGTGTATGGTTCCCTTGAGCAGTATGAAGTGTCCTTCTATATCCCTTTTGATTAGCTTTGGCTTGAAATCTATTTTATTAGATATGAGTATGGACACTCCTGCTTGTTTCCGCGGTCCATATGAGTGATATGATTTTTCCCAACCTTTCACCTTCAGTCTATGTATATCTTTTCCTATCAAATGCGTCTCCTGTAGACAGCATATTGTTGGGTCTTGTTTTTTGATCCATTCTACTAGCCTGTGTCTCTTAATTGGTGAGTTTAAGCCATTAACATTTAGGGTTATTATTGAGATATGGTTTGTTCTTCTATCAATATTTGTTTATTGATGTTACTAAACCTGATTTGTTATCCTCTTTGACTACTTTCCCCCCTTTACTGTCCTACCTCCCATTGTTGGTTTTCAATGTTGTTTTCCATTTCCTCTTCCTGTAATGTTTTGCCAAGGATTTTTTGAAGAGATGGTTTTCTAGCTGCGAATTCTTTTAACTTTTGTTTATTGTGGAAGGTTTTAATTTCATCTTCTAACCTGAAGCTTAATTTCGCCGGATACACGATTCTTGGTTGGAGCCCATTGTCTTTCAGTGTTTGAAATATGTTATTCCAGGATCTTCTAGCTTTCAGAGTCTGTGTTGAGAGATCAGCTGTTATCCTGATTGGTTTACCCCTAAATGTAATCTGCTTTCTTTCTCTTGCAGCTTTTAAAATTCTCTCCTTATTCTGTATGTTGGACATCTTCATTATAATGTGTCTAGGTGTGGATCTCTTATGATTTTGCACATTCGGCGTCCTGTAGGCTTCTAGGATTTGGGATTCTGTCTCAATCTTCAATTCTGGGAAGTTTTCTCGTATTATTTCACTGAATAGACTGTTTATTCCTTTGGAATGGAGCTCTGTGCCTTCCTGTATCCCAATGACTCTTAAATTTGGTCTTTTGATATTGTCCCATAATTCTTGGATGTTCTGCTCATGGTTTCTTAGCAGACTTGCTGAGCTGTCTATGTTCTTTTCCAGTTGAAATACTTTGTCTTCATTGTCTGATGTTCTCTCTTCTAAGTCATCTACTCTGCTGGTAGTATTCTCAATTGAGTTTTTAAGTTGGTTTATTGTTTCCTGCATTTCTAGAATTTCAATTTGTTTGTTTTTTATTACCTCTATCTCCCTGTGAAATTGATCTTTTACTTCCTGGATTTGTTTGTCAATGTGATCTTTCATTGTCTGATTTTGCTGTCTCATGTCTTCCTTGAGACTCCAGATCATCTGAAGCATATATATCCTGAACTCTTTATCTGATATTCCATCTGTTGCAGCTATTACCTCTTCTAAAGTTGAGTTGACCTGCACTGCTTGTGGTCCTTTCTTTCCTTGTCTTTTCATACTGCTCGCGTTTCTTTCTGCTTGGTGCAACTGTTGTGTTTTGAAATTTACCCCCTATTTAATTATGTTGCTCTTGTATACTTGAAAAGTCTCCCTTGCAGGTGCGGGCGGCGGCTATGCCCCTACTCCAATTGGGGTGACGTGTCTACCATGCTGGCGGCTCTCTGGGCCTGTTCCGGGAGTGGAAGGCGGCTCTGCTCTGTCCCTATTCCAATTGGGGTGTCGTGACTACAATGCTGGCAGGTCGCTGGGCCTGTTCCGGGTGTGGGCGGTGGGCTTGGCTGGCGGGATTCCACCTAATGGCAGTCCCTAACCTCCCTGCTTGCTAATTAATGGCTTCTCTGAGGCGCCACGCCTTCTGTAGCTGCGGGGCAGGCCGAGCGAATCAGTTGGTCTGGATCTCCGGGGTCCTGCTGCTGGCTGTTTTGATGTTGCAAGCTGTTGGAGAGTGGTGGTGTATTCTTCAGCTTTCCCGGATGGTGGCCGCTGACTGCCTGGATGGAGTGTCCGCTGTTTTAAAGTTGCACTCTGAAGGAGAGTGGCGGTGTATCCTTCAGCTTTCCCGGATGGTGGCCGCTGACTGCCTCGGTGGAGTGTCCGCTGTGGGGGATGGGACTGTACCGCTTCCTTCCCCTTCTGAGAACCCGTGCCCGGCCCAAGAGTCCGTGTGGGCTTGGCTGGTGGGATTCCACCTAATGGCCTTCCCTAACCTCCCTGCTTGCCAATTAATGGCTTCACTGAGGCGCCACGCCTTCTGTAGCCGCAGGGCAGGCCACGCGAATCAGTTGGCCTGGATCTCCGGGGCCCTGCTGCAGGCTGCTGGGATCCCTGGCACTCTATCACTTTGATTTTTTCTGCTTGCCCCACCCCCAGCGCTGGCTAGCCAGGTTTCCTTTTGGCTGCTACTGGGAGGAGGGGTTGGAGGTCAGGTGACTCTGGTTTCCCCCTAGTCTGTATGGAGGCTCAGCTTGATACTCCCTCTCCTGGCAAGCCTAGGAGAGATTTTATGCGAATTCCCGCTGTCTGGGGGGTGAGCTGAATGACACCGACCTGTTTTGATGTCGCACTCTGAAGGAGAGTGGCGGTGTATCCTTCAGCTTTCCCGGATGGTGGCCGCTGACTGCCTCAGCGGAGTGTCCGCTGTGGGGGATGGGACTGTACCGCTTCCTTCCCCTTCTGAGAACCCATGCTCGGCCCAAGGGTCCGTGTGGGCTTGGCTGGTGGGATTCCACCTAATGGCCTTCCCTAACCTCCCTGCTTGCCAATTAATGGCTTCACTCAGGAGTTAATTTCTTAAAAGAAAGAAAAAGTCTACAAATAAATGACTTAACACTACATCTCAAAACCATAGAAAAAGAACAAATCAACACCAAAAGCAGCAGAACATAGAAAATAATTAAAATCAGACATGAAATCAATGAAATTGAAACAAAAAGAAACAGTTGAAAAATTGACAGAACAAAGAGTTGGTTTTTGAAAAAAATAAATAAAATTTACAGACCCTTATCCATGCTAATGAAGAGGAGAGAGAAAACTCAAATCACTAACATAAATTATGAAAAAGGAAATATCACAACAGACACTACAGAAATACAGAAGATAATTAGAAATTGTTTTGAAAACTTGTACTACAATAAAATAGAAAATATCAAAGACATCAAAAAATTTCTAGAATCATATGATTTTCCCAAATTGAATCAGGATGATATACACAATTTAAATATATCAATTTCAAGTGACAAAACAGCAGACACCATCAAAAGTCTACCAACCAAGAAAAGCCCAGGACTGGATGGATACACAGCCGAGTTCTACAAGACCTTTAAAAAAGAACTAACACCACTACATTTCAATTTATTTCAGGAAATAGAAAAAGAGGGAGTACTTCCAAACTCATTCTATGAGGCCAATATCATCCTGATTCCAAAACCAGACAAAGACCTTCAAAGAAAGAAAACTTCAGACCAATATCTCTAATGAACATAGATGCAAAAATCCTCAAGAAAATTCTGCACCATGATCAGGTGGGTTTCATCCCAGGGATCCAAGGTTGGTTCAACATACGGAAATCAATAAATGTAATTCATCACATCCATACACTTAAAGATAAGAATCATGTGATCATTTCAATAGATGCAGAAAAAGCATTTGACAAAATATAGCATCTTTACATGTTCAAAACACTAGAAAAACTAGGGATGACAGGAACATATCTCAACATCATAAAGGCTATCTATGCTAAGCCCGAGGCCAACATCATTCTAAATAGAGAAAAATTGAAGGCATTCCCTCTAAAAACTGGAACAGGACAGGATGCCCTCTTTTACCAATTCTATTTAACATAGCTCTTGAAACACTGGCAAGAGCAATTAGACAAGATGAGGAAACTAAAGGAATACACATAGGAGAAGAAGAACTCAAATCGGCAGTATTTGCTGATGATATGATTCTATACCTGGAAGACCCTAAAAAGTTCCACCAGGAAACTTTTAGAACTAGTAAATGAATTCAGCAAAGTAGCAGAATATAAAATCAACATCCATAAATCAAAGACATTTCTCTATATCACTGACAAATCCTCAAATAGGTAAACAAGGAAAACTACCCCATTTTCAATAACCTGATAAAAAATACATGGAAATCAACTTAATGAAAGAGGTGAAAGATCTATATAATGAAAATTACAGAACCCTAAAAAAGAATCAAAGAAGACCTTAGAAAATGGAAAGATCTATCTTGCTCTTGTATAGGCAGAATTAATAGTATCAAAATGACCATACTTCCAAAAGCACTATACAGATTTAATACAATTTCAATCAAAATTCCAATGACACTCCTCATAGAAATAGAAAAAGAAATCATGAAATTCATCTGGAAAATTAATAGACCCAGAATGCCTAAAGCAATCTTTAGCAGGAAGAGTGAAGCAGGCGGCATCACCATACCAGCCCTTAAACTATACTACAGAAAATTAGTAACAAAAACAGCATGGTATGGGCACCAAAACAGACTGGTAAGCCAATGGTACAAAATAGAGGACCCAGAAACTAACACACAAAACTACAATTATCTTACATTAGACAAAGGTGCCAAGAACATGCATTGGAGAAAAGAGAGCCTCTTCAACAAATATTGCTGGGAAAACTGGAAATCCATATGCAACAAAATGAAATTAAAACCCTATCTCTCACCATGCACAAAAATCAACTCAAAATGGATCAAGGACTTAGGAATACAACCAGAGACACTATGTGTAATAGAAGAAAAAGTTGGCCCTAATCTCCATCATTTGGGATTAGGCCCCAACTTCTTTAATAAGACTCCTGTAGCACAAGAATTAAAATCAAGAATCAATAAATGGAATGGACTCAAACTAAAAAGCTTCTTCTCAGCAAAATAAACCATCTGTGAGGTGAATACAAAACCTACATCTTGGGAGCAAATCTTTACCCCTCACACATCAGATAGAGCACTAATATCTAGGGTATATAAAGAACACCATAAAAGCAAATAACCAATTACTAAATGGGCCAAGGACCTGAACAGACACTTCTCAGAAGATGATGTACAATCAATCGAGCTATTCATAAAAAAATGCTCATCATCACTAGCAATTAGAGAAATGCAAATCAAAACCACTCTAAGATTTCATCTCACTTTAGTCAGAATGTCAGCTATTATGAAGACAAAAAACAATAAGTGTTGGTGAGGATGTGGGGGAAAAGGTCCACTATACACAGCTGGTGGGACTGCAAATTGGTGCAGCCAATATGGAAAGCAGTATAGAGATTTCTTGGAAAATTGAGAATGAAACCACCATTTGACCCAGCTATCCCTCTCCTCAGGTCTATACCCAAAGGACTTAAAAACAGCATACTACAGGGACACAGCCACATCAATGTTTATTGCAGTACAATTCACAAAGCTAAACTGTGGAGCCAACCTAGATGCCCTTCAGTGGATGAATGGATAAAAAAAATGTGGCATATATACACAATGGAATATTACTCAACAATAAAAGAGAATAAAATCATGGCATTTGCAGGTAAATGGATGGAGTTGCAGAAGATGGTGCTAAATTAAAAGCCAATCCCCAAAAAACAAATGTTTTCTTGTTGTAAGGAGAATGATTCATAGTGGGATAGGGAGAGGGAGCATGGGAGGAAAAGACAAACTCTAGATAGGGCAGAAGGGCTGGAGGGGAAGGGAGGGGGCATGGGGTTAGAAATGTTGGTGGAATGTAATGATCATTATTATCCAAAGTACAGGTATGAAGACATGAGTTGGTGCATACTGTGTATACAATCAGAGATATGAAAAATTGTGCCCTATATGTGTAATAAGAATTGTAATTCATTATGCTATCATATATAAATAAAAAAAAGAAGACCCATGGGGGGAAAAAAAAGAGAAGAGCTTCAGATGATGACGCTGTGCTCCCAGTGTTCTCTAGTTTGAATTCTTCTGCTGAAAGCACTTGTCAAAAGCCAGAGAAAGAAAACAGGAACTGTATAAGATGTAGGTCCAAGGTTATTAAATGTCCAAGAAAGTGCTGTTTTGTGGGTTCAATAGCAGAAAGGAGCACAAATGAATAAGCTTATCACTTAGAGGGCACAAAACTTAAACACAGGCAAGAGCATCAATCCTAGAAAGGAACATGAGGGAGAAGATGACTTGACAGGAACCATGCTAATCTGCACCCAGAAGAGAAGCAAAATTGCAGAGATGTCCCTGAGCATGCCAGAGACCAAGTAGCTTTCCCGAGCACATATAAGATTAGTAAACATGGGGGCGAGGGGGTAATAAAAAAAAATATTTCACTAATATTGTTTTTGCTAAATTCTTATAATTCCAGTGTTGTCTAATCTATTTTCAATGTTATGCCACAGGGTACATACAATTTTAGGATTCTTTCAACGTTGGCAAAGTCATCTTAGAATTATTATACAATAGCTTTATTCTAGTTAATATTTTTATTATATAATATATTATATATTATGCATTATAAAGTATGTTGTTTTAGTAGTATTTTTATTTTTGTGTATAGCTTTGCCTGGCATCTCTTTGCTTATTCTTTTATCATCTGTATATTTAAACAATTGTGTGTGCAATGATTATTACATATAATATCCAAAAGAGTTTCAGTCTTGAACCAGACTGAGTTTTTCTCAATGTCTACTTTTCTACTATATTATTGTTATGATAGATGTGCTCGGCATATTATAATTTTTTTCAAGTGTTTGGATTAATGAATCCCTGATATTTCTTGTTTTTTTTTTTTTTGCTTTTTTGCTTTTTATTTTTAAAGCTCTTATTCATTTCCTTGAACCTGTATCTCAGCTGCTGCAATCCTTGCAATATTTAGAATGTACATAATGTTTTTAATTCCATCTGCTTTTCCTCCTTTAAAATAATTACTTAAACACAAACCATATTTCTCAACAGAATAGCAAGTTACAGTTTTTTTTTTCTATTGCTCTAACAATCTCCTTGTATTGGTTGGTTGGGTTTGTTGGGTTTTTAAATTCTCATTCTATTAATAGTGATTATCATTTGATGTTTTGATTCTAATTTATAAAATAATTAGCATTTGTATTCAATATAGTAACCATGAACATTTCACTTATTTATATCTATTTATTTTTCAAATGGAGTTAGAGCTTACTGCCAATTCTTTCATGCTACAGTTTTATCATTCATTTCTTTTTAAAATCACATTGAATATTAATGTTTGATATTAATTCCTAAATTTTTTCTTATTTGAAAAATGTATTTACCTTCACATATGAATAAAAATTAAGTTTGTATGGCAGATGCTGCTGATTGTGTAATGATATTTATTTGCTCCTTCTAAATTGCTACCAAAATTTCAGTTTTGTTTGGAATGATAATGCACTTAGCTAAATATTAATTGTTCTAGCTTCCCTAGACAATAGAATATAAATAGTCTGATAAAAGAATACACATGCAGGTTGACCAGCCTTCTCAGCTTTCTCTAGAATATGAGCTGATCCAGTGGTCTTCAGCTGTAAAACTTCAAGCTTGAAGTCAAATGCTAACTATTAAAAATGGTGATAGACCTGGCTCAATGGCCCATGCTTGTAATCCCAGAGGCTTCAAAGGCTTCAAAGGCTGAGGCAGGAGGATCATGCGTTCATAGCCTTCCTCAGGCACTAATCAACTCAGTGAGACCCTGTCTCTAATAAAAATACAAAATAGGACTGGGGATGTGTCTCAGTGGTCATCACTCCTGAGTTCAATCCCTGTTATTCCCTCCCTGACCTGAAAATGATGGTGATGAAAACAGCCCATGGGACCTCTGAATAATTAGACCAAACATCAGCACCTGCCTGCCTACCTCTGAAATGCTGATTTGATGCAGGTGGCAATGAAAATTTATCTGAAGAAGTCACAGTCATGTGAGTTTTCAGTTACCTAGAACTATAAGTAATCTCAATATAGCTTCATCAAAAACAGGAGTGAAGGGAGGTAGGAAGAATAGTAGAGTGAATCGAGCATGATTACCCTATGTGTATATATGACTACACAACTGGTATGATTCTATATCATCTATAACCAGAAGAATGAGAAGTTATACTACATTTATGTATGATGTGGCAAAGTTCATCCTACTGTAATGTATAACTAATTAGAACAAATTAAAAAACCCAGCTGTTTTCATATTATATTTTAGCTGTTCCCTATCATAGTCAGAAAAATGCCCATGGGTGTTAGAAATATATATGTTTATTAATTTCAGAATGAATACTTTCTACACTATTCAAGGTGACATCAGTTTTTATTCTTCCTGGTACCAATCTGTCTCTACAACTAACTCTTAAAAAAAAATCAATGACAGCTCCTCACTGGACTTTGTTATTTAGAAATTGGAGGCCAGTTATATAGCCTTGGGGTTTATTTTTGTTAACAAATGGTCACAATAGACATCTGCAGTATCACTGATGAATTATTTATTACTGATTTTTCTTGCAGACAGACTGGTTTGCAGTAATAGCTCATATGTATTACCCTTGGGTACTATAGTTCACAAAAGAGAGAGACAATCAGTTTTGTAACCTCAATAATTCCTTAATATTTAGAAATATTTATTAACATCTTTAATGTTAATAATAAAAAATAATTTCTATCAAGTTTGGCTTCTCATATTGTATTACTACTATGCAGTCATGTGCCACATAAGATATTTTGGTCAATGACAGGCTACATATGTTACAGTGGTCCCATAAGATTTTATCCCTTGGTGATGTCATAGATATCTCTTAGTTTATATAAGTGTACCTTATAATTTTCATAAAAATATGAAATTGCCCAATTATGTAGTTTTCAGGGATTTCCCCATCATTAAGTGACACATTACTGTATACTCATTTTATTTAGCAAATGTTAGTAGTTGCATCATGTGTAATCTGTTAATATTCACTTTATCAAAATTATTTTTATGGATATTCTGGAGAATCCATCTTAATTATGAATAGCTCATTACTAAATTGAATTCAGCTTACTGTTTCCAACAAAGTATTGAAAATTGCAATATCATCAAAACTCAATTTTCAATTAGTTTGAATATATAGGAATCATAATTGAGAGTAAAAATACATTTTTGTATTTGTCTTAAGATTGAAATATCAATTAGTTTTGGTGCATGCTAAGGTTTGCTTTACAGTTCATTTCAAAGGAAATAATATTCAAGAAATATATTTTTATTTAACTCATTTATGCCAGTGGTGATAATATGGTATTCACATTTTTCTTCTTTATATTATTGGTAGATGTGACCATAAACACAAACTTGATACTATCAAAAGATTTTATCAGTAAACATAACACTTCTACAGAAGCATACAATAAACAGATCTCAAGGATCTTGTTAATTTGAATGTTCATTGGAATCATTAAGGTTTCCACTTCTAAACTTACTTTCTTTATTCCTTTTTAATATCTATTCTTTTGTACTCTGTTTATTTTTGTTATCCATAAATAATTTAGAAAAGGAAGAGGGCTGGGAATGTAGCTCACAGAATATTTCTGTCATTCATGAGGTCCTGGGTTCAATCTCACTACCACAAGAAGACAAATAAAATAAATTATAAAATAAATAAAACAAATTAAAATAAAATCACAAGATGCTCATAATCAAAATGAAGAAAAAATAAACTGGGCTGGGGATGTGGCTTAAGTGGTAGCTCGCTCGCCTGGCATGCGTGCGGCCCAGGTTCGATCCTCAGCACCACATACAAACAAAGATGTTGTGTCCGCCAAAAACTAAAAAATAAATATTAAAAAAAAGAAAAAAGAACCTAACACATTACCTTGAGAGAAACCTATGGTCACTTTGCCATATTTCTTTCAAATATTTTTCTTTCAATTTTTGTGTAATTTCTTTTTAACATATCACTTACACTTACCCACATAATTTTAAACTTATTTTTGAAACTTATTTCTATAACATGTGGAAATTTTTCTCATTTTATTGAGTATTTTACCACAAAATATTTTTAATAACTACATTATATTAATTGTACAGGTACGCCATTGTTTTTTTCTTTTTAGAATTAGGTTGTGTGAATATAGATATAGTAACAATTAATAAAATAATAATTATTCACTATGTGACTCCAATATTTGTCTTTATAAACAATTTTGTGCTGAGCAGCATTGAAGCAAAACCTTGTCCACATTCTTGAGTATTTCTTTGGGATAAATTCCCAGAACAGTAATTCCTGGATCAATATATAAGAACATTTTTTCAAATTTTTCAATATATAGTGAGAAATTGTTCTTCATAAAAGTAGAACCAATTTACATTTTCACCAAAAATGTCTACAGATCCTCTTGTTCTTGAAAACACATAATCATTTACCCTCACTATAATCTTTTGTGCATATAATACAAAATAGAAACTGTATAATCAAGAATCAGGTGAGGATAAGAGTGGAAATTGGAAGAAAAAGAAAATAAGATCTCCAAATTGTGGATAAATCATAGTGAAGGAATTGCTGATGAATGAAGATAGGGTTCAGGCTAGAAATGATCAAAGTTTATGTTACAAGGTTTCTCCCAAAGGCTCAAACGTGAGAAAATGCAAGAATGTTCAGAGATGAAATGATTTGATTATGAAAGTGTAACCTAATTGTAGTGTAGGAAGACAGGGTGTGGCTGGAGGAAGTAGATCACCGGAGGTTTGTCTTTGGGGTTTATATTTTGTCCTTGGCAGCAGAGCTCTTTGCTTCCTAGTTGCTTTATCCTGAGCTGCATCCCTGCAATGTACTGTTTCATCATGATGTTCTGCCTCATCTCAGTCTCAAAACAATGAAGTTATCCCATCAGTGGACTGAACCTCTGAAACCAAGAACTAAAATAAGCTTTTCATCATCTCTGTTGTTCTTGTCGGGAGTTTTGGTTACAGTGACACAAGAGCTGACTAAAGCAGTATGTGTATATACCACAATAAAATCCACTATTCTGTGTAATTAATATGCACTGACAAAAAATAAAAATAAATTAATTAATAAAAGAATTTGACCTTCACTGTCATTTTACTACATAAATCCCTAAAGTCTCTTTTAGGATTTTACAGAAAATTTCCCATCTCTGGCTCTTTGAAGAAATTTTTTTCCTACATAATTTTGGATGGTCAGGGTTGATTTTTTCTACCAAGAAGGTTACTGTAAACATATATTAAGATTGTGCAGATTCGTGTGAATATAGTTACAAGTAATAAAATATTAGTTATTCACAGTGTGACTCTGATTTAGTTTTTTGGGTCTATGTCTCCTACTATTTATCCTCAACAGAATAGAACACACACTTACCCTATATTGCAAAATAATTTATAGAATACAGATTAAATAATCTACAGTCACCATATTCCTATATTTACTGGATATAGGTCAAGAGTCTTATTCAGTATCTAGATTACTATTTCATTCTTCCATATTTAGTTGGCTGCTTCCCAAACCCACATTATTGAGGTAATTAATGGTTTGATGCTAGTATTATGTTGTGTATAATATTATAGTATAATGACCCCTAAAGATACTCATGTCCTATTTCATACTTAAGATCATTTGGTAAAGAGAAATTAAGGTTGTAGGTAGAATAAAGATCGCCAATTAGTTGACATTAAAATGACAACTTGTGTGTGTGTGCATGTGTTGTTTGTGTGTGTGGTGAGAAAGAGGATGCTACTCAACTTTTGCCTAAGTGTCAAAAAATCTTTATTTTAGATCTTTTATATGAAAATTTAAGTTGACTTCTTAACTTACCATGAGAAATTGCTCTTTCTAAGGCCCTTCAACTGAAATAGTGTCTATAGTCTATTAGGCATTCTGTGAACCCCCAATTTTTTATTTTCTTGGATATACTGTGTTTTCTTCTCTCCTCTAAGCCATATTTTCAAATCTTAATTTTTGCATCTGATTTTAGCCAACATCATTTATAATCCCTAAATTATTTAATTGTTACTTCTACAGTTTTTCAGTCTGGCCTCCAATGTCCCTCAACAATTATAAACTCTTATTCATGAGATCATTCAGCTTAATTTTCCTTGGAATAAATTTAAATTATTTAAATATATCTTCAAAATCATTCTATTTGCTTATAGTTTGGGAATGGGTTCTTTTAGATAGAACTTCAAATTATAAAAGTGGAATTATTTTTCTCTTCATGCTGAAGTAAATATAAAAGTTTGATATTAAATTACTGTTTGATAATGGGTTAATTGAAATGGCTCCATTATACATTGTGTGAACCTAACTCATCTAATTGCCTATATTTTATCTAAATAAAAATAGATGACATTTTTATGGGATGAATTACTCAAAAGACATGTTAAACAAAGCCTCACATTTAATGTATGTTGCTCTGGTTTGGATCTAGAATGTGCCCCCAAAGCTCTTGTGTTGAAAGTATGGTTCCCCAAAACAACAAGGCTCAGAGGTGGACTTTTGAACAATGATTAGGTCATAAGGGTTCTAACTTCAATGCATTTAGTGGATTAATCCATTGATCTAAATGGACTGCTAGTTGGAGGAAGTAGGTCACAGGGACCCTGCCCTGGAACTACTTCCTCCAACTTTCTTTTTCCTCAGTTCTATCTAGTCCCTTCTCTCTCTCTCTTTTTTTTTTTTTCAAGCTTCCATGCCATTTGCTTACACCATGATGTTTTTAATGTTTCTGCCTTGGAGCCAGATGCCCACAGATTGAATCCTTTGAAACTGTAAGCCACCAAATAAATGCTTCTTCCTATAAGTTGTTTCTGTCAGATATTTTGTTGAAAGTGATGAAAAGCTGACTAACATGGGTGTCCAGGGTTGTAATTTGTTTTCTTTAATCCTTGTATTTTATTAACTGAAATGCTCATGTTGATGGAGAAATAGGTCTAACATTATAAAGTTCCTTCTTTCAGTGCTCACAGGATTTTATTTCTCTGTTCATTTTACATAGTTTTCAATGTATTGCTTTTAGAATCTTTGGAATAAAAGCAGCTTGGTTAGTTAAGATATTAAAGCTTTGAACACCTTTCAAAAACTCCAAAATCTTTATGCAATTTCATTTCTATGTCAACCTAATCCTGCCTTTTGCAGTTACTAGTTGATCAATTATCTTAAGTACTTGATATGTTTCACTTTTATAAAGAAGTCAGGCTTCTGGCTGGTTGTGGTACTTGCCTATAATACCAGGTACTCAGGAGACTCAGGCAGGAGGATCACATGTTTGAGACCAGCTTGTGTAACATAGTATGACCCTTTGTCAAAATTAAAGAAAATAATGAAGGGCTAGGTATGTAGCTCAATGATAGCACAATTGCCTAGCATAAAGTCTTGGATTCCATTCCAGTATCAAAAAAAGTAAATTAAAGTCAAATATTAAAATGAATGTCATCTTTGTATATTTAGTCTTTAGAATAATGGCCCTTAAAGATACTCATGTCCTAATTCATACTAAGGTCATTTGGGAAAGAGAAATTAAGGTTGTAGGTTGAATAAAGATGGCTAATTAGTTGACATTAAAATGACAAGATTATGTTGGATTATCTAGTAGTGCTCAATGTGATCACAAGAGTCCTAAGTGGGAAGTGAGAGGCAGAAGAGGAGAATCAGAAAATAAAACCATGATAAAGACTCAGCCCACTATGGCTGGAAGAAAAGGACCAGAGTCAAAGGAAATGGGTGCCCTCTAGAAGTTGGAAAAAGCACGGGAATAAATTCTTCAGAGTCTCCAGAGAGGAAGACAACCCATGATGCCTCAGTTCAGCCCAGTGAGGGTCATGTGATACTTCTGATCTACAGAACTGTAATACAAGTATATTGTTTCAAGCCACCAAATACCTGGTAATTTATTGCAACAGCAATGGAAAACTAATACAGTTGGCCATATGTTTGCCTGAATAAATGTTGATATTTGAATTCTACATTATAATTTAAATAAACTTATGATTTTCCAACTCTGAGTTTTTTTACTCTATATTTTTATTTTTCCCCATTTATATGGTATCAGTTCAAGTTATAGTGACATTTATTTCAATTTGCAAAAGCCTGAATGCCATCTTCCCTACTCTTGCATATCCTTATATTCAGTAGTGAAAACATTTTTCCAGTAGCAATTTTAATTTCATCACCCATTTTCTCACAACTCTGGAATGACTCTTAAATTTTCTTAGTATAATTATCTTTCTTTATTACGGGTTTCTCATTTCACATCCAATAAACTCCACCCTCTTGTGCAAGTATATTCCTGAGGGCTCCAAAGATGCTTTGTCTATACTTGTGTTTCAGTCCTGGGTTGTACTCTGAAATATCTGAACACATCCATCTACCTTCACTGGACTATCAGGTATTTGGGAGGTTGGTATAGTACATGGTACATACAAGATAGATTAAGCAATACTTAAATGTATGCATGAATTATTTATACAAGAATCAATATTACATATTAGCATTACTGTTATGCAATTCATGTCCATTACTGCTTCTAATTTTACTGCCACTGCACTACATAAGAAGTGTTTTCATTTTCTTATTTATTCTTATATGAATTAATTTCTTCAATACTGTTTTCTCTTTCCTCCAGAAAACATTCATTATACATCTCAGTAGGCAATGATGATGACACTTATTACCTTTGTGATTAAATTTTAGTGAGTTTTGGTGTCTGAGTATTCTGGGGTTGGACTGTGCTGCTATATATGCATGCCCATATTTTTTCCTATCTGTTATCATTCCACTCATTTCATTCAGCCCAAAGATTTTGGTAAGAAGGTAAGGAATCATTATCTCCTCCAAAGTATTCAGGATGGACCTCAAGATGACTTTTAAAACCATTTTATATTAGAAATAAATATACTGTGTTTACTTAGCTTATAAGTCCAGACATTTATGTATTCATCTAGAAATTGAAAGATGATCATAAAAAAGAAGAAGTATGTTTATTTCCTTTAATTGTCATTCCAGACACTAGAATTCAGTTCAATGAAAGGGAATTATGGAGAGGATCTAGCTTAAATCTTCAGTTAAATCTGTCAGTAGTGCCATGTAATTAGGTACACAGAGACTACTTCCTGAAAATTTTCTAATAAATGTTGAGCCATCGCCTAAAGTGAGAAGACCCTTCTTTGGGATGAGTATAGATACATCTTAACTCCCCCCCCCCTTTTTTATTCACTCTCAGTATTAGATACTTCTGCAGATTAAGAGCTCCTGGGCCAAACTGGCTGGATGCTGGCTCACATAGCTCATAGTAGCTTGATTAAGCAAGGTTTTCAAATTTTGTGTGAATCATTTTCCTCTTCTGAAACCTGGGGAGTTTACTCACAGTGCTATTGTGAGAAGTAAATGAGATTAAGCATGTATAACATTTGAGAAGAGTACTTAACAATTAAGTATCATAAATGTTAGCTCACATTATTCTCAGCAATTCTGCATTAATGAGTCAGAAAATAGGTCACTTTTGCAATAATTAGAATTTAAAACTTTTGTTTTGCTACTATAAATGTAAAACATTTTTTATGAAAACAAATAATACAGTAATATATTCCCCTAGCCCCCAAACAATGTAACTCTTCCCAGTCTGACACATAGTATAACAGAATGTTATACATATAAATATACTTATGACTTATCTATGAGTTTACGTTTATGCATACCTACTACACCTGTCAGATCTTATACCTTGATTTTGCCTTAATTAATTATTATACACATCTCTCTTTTTTTGGACCTTATTTTTCACAGGTGCAGATTATTTTTTTATTTAGGATATACCCTAAAATGCTTACTTTGCATATGATAGATGTTTAGAGTGTTTCACTACCACTATCAGTAAAAATGTGAATAATCCTGAGCATCTTTGGACATATTTTTTTAGTGTCCAAAAAAGAAATTTTTATATCTATAATAAATTAGGCACATTTAAACGTTTATACACTTATCAGAATTGTCCTTCAGAAAATTTTAGCCAGCTATACCCCTAGCCAACTGTGTGCACCAATTTTCCATCACCTTTAGTAATAGCTATCATCAACAATATTTTCAATTTTTACCAATTTTAAAGTCATATGTCCTTGCTTTTGGTAACTATTCATGTGTTAATTTGATATGTACACTTTATGTTATTTCTACTCATTGGTAGAAGAAAGAACTAACATCTCAAAAGTAAAATTTTTTTGTCCATTTTGTCTTCCAGCTTTCTTATTCTTTTACAAATTTTCAGACACTTTATTCTAAAGAGAGTCACTTTGTGTCACATTAAAACAAATGCTATTTTTCACTTCATTATTAGTTTTTCAAATATGCTCATGTCTTCTGAAAAATACAGTTTCAAAATATGAAACCAGGTACAGCATTTTAAAAATGATCTCTTACACTGAGGTCATGCTAAGAAAGCCTTTTCTGACCTAGGTTAGTAAATATATTTTTCAGCATGTCCCTTTTCTCCATTTAAACTTATACTTTTTACTTTAAATTAGAAAATTGACCTGAAACTTATTCTTTTCTTTTTTTTAACAAAGATTTTTTCCCCTTTTGGATAGTCAAATATCTCTATATTATTTATGTCCATCTTTGTCCCTCTGATTACTACATATGCCCAGCGCTAGGTTCTCACACCTGTGGTGGGTCTGTTCCTGAAATTAGTGTTTCATTTCCTATTTTTTTTTCCATTTCTGTGACTATATGAGGTAACAATTTATTCAATAGTATTTTATACTTTCTATGATTTACTTTCTAAAAATTATCTTGGTTATTTAAAAAATGTTTTCATCCAGATTAACAGAATAACCATTTTGTCAAGTCCCTCACATCAAAAAGAAGAAAAGAAAAAATATAGAAAAGTGAAGCTAAAAAGGAAAGAGAAATAAAAACTAAAGTCTTCTATCATTTGGGGAGAAATTTCATTTGGTTGATATTTTTATACACTTAACCTTTATTGTTTTCATTGTTGTTCTATTTTTTTATTATTATTTGCTTGGATATTGCAAAGTGTTTTTTTTCCCTATTTCCTAACATGTTATTGAGGGTATTTTCTGGTTTTGCTCTCAAATTTGGGCATTTTCACTTGAACTCCCACTGCAGATTGAATGCTGCTGCTGAGATCTCATTTTATGACTTTGCACATCAGTCACATGGCCACTTAATGTGTCATGGTCACATATTTGCTGTCTAACTCGAGTCAGCATCAAGCCAAGAATTGTTTCTCAACACATGATGATTATCATGATTTTTTTCCACACCCAAGGGCCTGTCCTATACCATGGTTCACCATTTTCAAGCTACATTTAGTTGAAGCCACCAGTGAGTGTAGGCTTCATTCAGCAAACAACACTTAGAGCCACTTTAAGCAGCTTGAACTAGCATAATTAATCCATTCTCTAACACATACTCCATAAAAACACACTGGTTCAATATCATCTAAACCCCTGTTCCTTTCTACTAGATCCAGCATCCTTAGAATCCATTCTCACAAATATTTCCCAGGTTTCTATTGATACAAATTAACAAGATCTTGCAATTCTTTGGGATGAAATTTGTATTTGGCCTTTGGGGCTTGAGAGGAAAGAGCACATTAGAGGCAATAAGTGACAAGAAATGGTATGAGAAAAAGGCATGTCTTACAAAGCAAAGGATAGCAGTTGATATCATTAAGGTGTCTTCAAACAAGGTAGGAGGAGCAAGCCAAGATAAGGGGGGAAAGATCTTGCAAGAAAAATGATTCAATAGAATGTTTGTGTTATTCAAGTTCCATCCCTCAGTATTTCTATCCCTCACAACTGATATCCCAGCATTCACATAAAAGATGTGGTGAAACTGTTAATTCAATTTACAATGTGTTTGATTAACCCATATGACTCATTTTTAGAAATATTAACTTTGAGATTACCATTGATCCTTCCTAGAAATACCTTAGTTCTTTCACCAGGCCTAGAGTTTAGAATTTATTTACTTATTCATTTTTCATTTATTTTGCTTTTAAATATATACTATATTTTATAGCAGTTTAAAGCTCAAAGCAAAATTGAATGGAAAGTAGTTTCCCTCTTCTCCCCTTCCCCTACACATGCATAGTGTTCCCCCCCAATGAACATCCTGAATGAGCGTGCCATACTTCCCTCAACTTATAAACTTAAATTGAAACGTCATTATCACCCAACATCTATAGTTATAATAGGGTGTACTTTTTATGATGTACCTTCTATGGTTTTGTACAAATGTATAATGATTATATTAATCTACCTTTACATCATACAGAGTGGTTTCACTGCCCTAAAATCCTCAATCCATCCCTACTACACCAAGACCTGGAAACCACTGATCTTATTACTGTTTCCGTAGTTTTACATTTTCCAGGAGGTTTGGAATCATATGAATGTAGCCTTTTCAGATTAGCTTCTTTCACTGCAGATGATATTCCTACTATAGCTTTCCACATCTTGATATTTGGTTGCTTTGTTGTTGTTGTGTTGTTTGTTTGTTTGTACTGAGCAATATTCCATTGTGTGGATGTACCACAGTTTAACTATTCATTCACTTACTGAAAGACATCTTGGTCACTTCCAAGTTTTCACAAAGATTAAAGAAAGGAGCTATAAACATCCATGTACAGGGTTTTGTGTGAACATGTAATTTCACTTCCTTTGGATAATAATACTAAGAAGAGTGGTTGCTGAATTATATGGTAAGACTGTATTGAGTTTTCTAAGAAACTGTCAAGCTATTTTCCAATGTGATTGTACCATTTGCATTTCTACCAGCAACGAATGACAATACCTATTGGTTCGCATCCTTTCCAGAATTTGTGGTTGTCGGCTTTCTGAAATTTTATCATTCTAAAGGATATGTAAGGATATTTTGTTGCAGTAATGTGTAGTTCACTGGTGATGTATTATGTGGAAAATCTTTCCATGTACTTACTTGCTATCTGTATATCTTTTTAAATTTCTTTATAGCTCTTACGTATTTCTTAATTGTTTTTACTGTTGAGTTTTAAGTGTTCTGTGTATATTTTGAATAACAGTTCCTTTATCAGGTGTATCTCTTGAGAATACTTGTTTCCCCCAGTCTGTGGCATTTCTTCTCATTCTTTGGAGAGATTTATTTTTAAAAATCTTTTGTTCTTTCCAGTGCTATGGGAAGTAGTCTGCCTACCCCATAGTTCCTGTGTTCCCCATTCACCTGGTGTCCTGTTTTAGCCCTCCTTTAGTCTACCAAACCTGCTTCTATGGACATGTTATTGCAGATAATCACTAGTGACAGTTTAAGTACATTTTTTGCCTTTGCATTCTAAGGG
Organism: Urocitellus parryii; assembly: GCF_045843805.1. Lineage (NCBI taxonomy): Eukaryota > Metazoa > Chordata > Mammalia > Rodentia > Sciuridae > Urocitellus > Urocitellus parryii. The sequence goes on from NC_135538.1 coordinate 97,288,207, forward strand.
ATGTCAATATTTTATTTGCTAGCTATATGCAGATCATCATTGTCTTCATATACCAGCAGGTTAGATAAGAATTACAGATTTCCCTCCTTGTAGGTCTATTGTGTAAAGGTATTTTTGCTACCAAATGTGTTATCAATTAAATCCTAATTAAAGAAAAGGCAGTACTCTGAATTTTTTTAAAGAAGAAATTCAGTAGAGAATAAGATAGTTTTATTTGCAGAACTAGAGGACTAGTAATCTGAGCGCTATCAATAAAATTATAAAATACCGAGAATCTCATTGTAGCAACAAATCAAATATCAACAGAAAATTTGTTATCTATATGTGAATCTCCACAACACAGTTTGATAGCAAAACCAGGACTTTACTTTCATTTTTCTTTCAAAATCTAATATAAATACTAATGAGTACTAATTGATGGAAACTAGTTCTCATCGAAAACCATAACTGTAATAAGAGTATGGAAAATGTCACTATTAGTTTTATGGATTCTTCAGTGCAGAAAGGCACAAAAAGGGAATAGGATGGATGCTGACTATAATAGTCTTAAACTATACAACTAGTTACAACCTATACACTTCACTGAAATCTAGATCTTTCTATTTGTTCTAGACCCCTAGTAATAGCTACCTATGTATTGACTATTATTATCACTATGTATAATATTTTTTGTTAGATCCAAATCCATATGATTTATTGCCATTGACTTATGATTGCCTTCATCATGTCTTGAGGTCTTTGGGGATCCCTAGAAGGCTCTGGGGTTCTGTAACATATATCAGCAGGTGGATGAGGGGCAGTGGAGATCCAATCCCCAGGCGAGGTGAGCAGTGGCAGGCAGTGAGGAGGTGGCTGTGCTCTCCAACACTCACCTGCACTAGCTCCAGGTTTCTTTGTGTTTTGCATTGTTGTGAGAAAGGACAGCTGAGCATCCTTAAAGAGGGTTGTCAGAAAACGAATTTTTGTGTTAACCCTAAATTACAGAAAGAAACTTAGCTGTAATTTAGTCAATGAGAAATTGGGGGCAGTGGGAGGTGGAGGTTGTGAAAGAAAGTCCAATGCTTATTTTTACATGTCACTTTAATTTTTTCTGTTAAATCTGCAGTCATTTTATATCATAATAGGAAATATTAGGGTTGTATCAGAATACTGAAACAGACTAAGATGATGATTGATACAAAAACTTATTTCAAACATTTGCAGTTATTATTTTCACAATCTCTTTATTTTAGAGCAGAATTAACTGCATGTAGGTGAAAATTAATTTATTTGTGATTCACATATTGAGGACTCAGGGAGGAAGAGAGGTTCCCTCATGTTTATTTTTCAGTTCCTTATGAAAATATGAGGACAATGGGATGGTTTCTCCAATACCTCTATCCCCTAACTCAGAATTGATTTCAGTTTTTCTAATGGAGATATTTCTTGGGTCCAAAAAGGTGGGTTTTAAGTGAGTACCATTGATTAGTCAGAAATTAGAAATGGAAACATTCTGGAACCGGAGATCACAGTTCTCTGATAAAGTCAGCCATTCTTTTGTGGATTGTATCTCTTTTGCATCATTCCTACGAAAAGTTAATATGTTGGGAAAAAAAAGAGATGGAAAAATCTGCGTCTTCTGAAATTTATTATGAAATGTGCCCCTAACAATTTTTTCTCCACCTAACACTATATCCAATTATCAACCAAAACGTATTTATTGCTTGGTTATCTTTCTGAGAATGAGATTCTATCCTGAAGAATCCCATCAGCTTTTGCCCTTTAACCTGGTTTCCTAATAGATTCTGCCTCTGGTTGCTGATATTCCTATAGAGGAAAAAGAATGGAATTTCCTTAGAGAAAACTCTTACACATAGGTAAAAAAAAAAAAAAAAATGGGAGAGGATTACTGAACAAAACTGCAGAAGGTAAGGATTTGAAACCTAATTCATCTTTAGAGTCTTTTAAAGTTGCTACAACAAATAAGAAATGAGAGACTATGTCTAAACTTTTTGGACTAAGTGTCCTATTTATGTACTCTATGTCTGATAAAGTGAAGCAGGATATGTTTCTGATAAGTTTATTTCAGATCTTCTCTAGTAAAATGTGCAGTAATGAATGTCTACAATCCCAGATAGTTGGGAGGCTAAGGCAGAAAGATTCTGAGCTTGAGCTTGAGGCCAACTTCAGAAATTTAGCAAGACTATGTCTCAGGGAAAAAAAAAAAAAAGAAAGAAAAGAAAACAGAACCCCACCCCCGCAAAAAACCCCAGCATGTTTCTGAGTTGACTCTTCAGTTTGCCTTTCTTGGAAGCATTAATCACTATCATTTTCAGAGATTTTCTTTCTTTCTCCAGGAAACTTAAATAGGGTACATAGGTTAGACATTTAAAGTAAATGGAGTTTTTAATTTTCTTCCCAGATTATCATAGACTGAAATGAGAAATGACCTTGAGAAACTATATTACACCTTATCACTGGACTTAGACATGGCATAAAAAGACATATTCATGCAAAGTGCTTCACTACTGGAAGATCAGACTAAAAGACACTTTTAAATTATTTATCAAGGAGAAAATATTTATGAAGAAATATTGCTTTATTAAAACTTATGATCTTTCAGCAAAAGGGCACAGAGACCCTTCTCATTTTAGACGTTTTTTTCCTCATTATCATGAATTTGTTTTTCAATAAAGATGACTTGGTGCTATTCATTGATATTTTACATGAAAGTAGAATTTTAGCTTATAGTGCCTCAGGAGCAAAAAGGCCAGACCGAGCCTTCCCTGCAGACCACACACACAAATGCTGTTCTCCTTCCCCATTACAGAATGTCCTAGGAAAAACAACTACTGGTGTTGGCTCATGGGGGTCTCACAACATTCTAAATAAATATTTTTGAAAATTATTTACCAAATATGAATTTGGCATATGAATCTAACCAACAAAAATGATTGACTACACCGAGCACCACACCAGGCACTGAGCAAATGTTAAGAGTAGCATCATATCACAACAGTAATGTGAATATGCTCTAGGGTCAAACCCACCTGGATATAAGTCCTGCTTGATCACGTCCTTGTTGCCTGTCCTAATCTGTTCTTAAGATATATGAGAAGAAAGAAGGAATTTATTGAAAAGACCATAAAATTCGAGAGCTCTGTTTGTTTCCCCCTCTAGGTTTTATTCAATTATTCTGGCTTGTGCCACACAGCTGAAAGCATTGCTACCAGAGGTAAGTTTGCTTCATTATCTCTGATCTCCCATTTTAAATCCTGGGAAAGGGTTTATAATTGGCTAATTTAAAATCAAGTGCTGATCTCAGAGACAATAGTCTTTGTCTGTGATGGGTGGTCAGATAGTAGGGCAGGGTATTTATAAGAATATGGCATTTTCAGTTGCTACCACATGGTTACAATGATTTCAGTATTAGAGAGTGGTCTGGTGGATGCATGCCTAAACCCATTTCGGTTAGCTGCCTTTACTGCAGATGAGAGAAACCCAACCTCAACTGGGCTTGGACAAAAAGATATTATGTCAGGCACGGTGGGTACATGCCTGTAATTCCAGCAACTTGGGAAGCTGATGCAGGAGGATCACGAGTTAAGATCAGTCTGGGCAACACAGCAAGATCCTGCCTCAGGAAGAATAAGCAAAACACCCCCCACACCCCAAAACAAAAAACAAACAAAAAACCCCCACAAGTAGGACATAAGTGAGAATCACTTTAGGCTCAGCTACATAAAGGTAGTAACATGGTATCATCAGTTCTTTAGTCCCTCCCCATCTTTCTTTCACATGACTTCATGTGTTTTTAGATGTCATCGTACTTAAATAAAAACTGTCATCCTGGTCCCCAAATGCCTAATGGGTCTCTATCTGTTTAGATTTAAATCCACTGAAAATCTACAAAGTCTGTGGAAGCCTACATGTACATTCAGCTTAGACTGACTTAAGTCACATTTTAGTATATGAAATAAGCAGTGTGTCTAGGAGGATATGGTGATGATGTAATGGTGGAGACTGGGTCGGGTTGTCCTGAGTCAGGTGCTCCACTATAGAGCAGAGGTGTGAAGCCCACACAGAAATTGGAGGTTTTTATTTTTTTAATGTTTTAATTAGTTATACATGACAGTAGAACACACTTTGATACAACATATATAACGGAGTGTAATTTCTCATTCTTTTGGTTATACATGATGCAGAATTCCAACAGTCATATAATTATATATGTACACAGAGTGATAATGTCTGATGCATTCAATTATCTTTCCTATCCCCATACCCCCTCCCTCCCTTTCTCCCCTCTACCTAAAGTAACTCTGTTCTTCCCTAGAAACCCCTCTTGTGAATTAGCACCAACGTATCAGAGAAAACATCTGGCCTTTGGTTTTGGGGATTTATTTATTTCACTTAGCATGATATTCTCCATCCATTTACCTGCACATGGCATCATTTCATTCTTTAAGGCTCAGTAATATACCAACACACACACAAACAAATATATATATATATATATATATATATATATATATATATATATATATATAACATTTTTTATCCATTTATCGGTTGAAGGGCACCTAGGTTGGTTCCATAGTTTTAGCTATTGTGAATTGTGCTGCTATAAACATTGATGTGGCTGCATCACCGTAATATGCTGATTTTAAGTGTTTTGTGTATAAACTTAGGAGTGGGATAGCTGGGTCAAATGCGGTTCCATTCCAACTTTTCTGAGGAATCTCCATACTGCTTTTCAGAGTGGTTGCACAAATTTCCATTCCCACCAGCAGTGTATAAGTGTACCTTTTTTCTTACATCCTCACCAAAACTTATTGTAGTTTATATTTTTGATAATTGCCATTCTGACTGGGATGAGATGAAATCTTTGAGTAGTTTTGATTTATATTTCTCTAATTGCTAAAGATGTTGAACATTTTTTTTTTTTGTAAACGTGTGGATCAATTGTATTTCTTCTACTGTGGAGTGTCTGTTCAGTTTCTTAGCCCATTTATTGAATGGATTATTTGTTCTTTTGGTGTTAACTTTTTTGAGTTCTTCACATATCCTGGAGATTAGTTCTCTAACTGATATGCTTGTGGTAAAGATTTTCTCCCATTCTGTAGGTTCTCTCTATACATTATTGATTATTTCCTTTGCTGAGAAGAAGCTTTTTTAGTTTGAATCTGTACCATTTATTGATTCTTCATTTTAATTCTTGTGCTTTAGGAGTGTAGTTGAGGATGTCAGATCCTAAACTGACATGGTGAAGATTTGAGCATACTTTTTCTTCTATTAGGCTTAGAGTCATGATCTAGTGCCTAAGTCTTTGATCTACTTTAAGTTGAGTTTTGTGAAGGGTGATATATAGGAGTTTAATTTCATTTTGTTGTATGTGGATTTCCAATTTTTCTAGCACCATCTATTGAATAGGCTATCTTTTCTTCACTAATGTTTTTGGCAACTTTGTCTAGTATTAAATAAATGTATTTATGTGGGTTGGTCTCTGTGTCTTCTGTTTTCATTGGTCTATGTGTCTGTTTTGGTGTCAATACCATGCCATTTTTCTTACTATGGCTCTCTAGTCCAGTTTAAGGTCTGCTGTTGTGATGACTGCTGCTTCACTGTTCTTGCTAAGGATTGCTTTGGCTATTCTGAGTCTTTTATTTTTCCAAATGAATTTCTCTGGAATGTCACTGGGATTTTAATTGAAATTTCATTAAATAGATATAATGCTTATGGTAGTAAGGCCATTTTAACAATAGTCATTCTGCCTATTCAGAATCATATGAATCTTTCCATCTTCTAAGGTCTTCAATTTCTTTCTTTAGTGTTCTGTAAGTTTCATTTAGAGGTCTTTTACCTCTTTTGTTAGATTGATTTCCAAGCATTTTATTTTATTATTTTTTGAAGCTAATATGAATGGGGTAATTTTTCTAATTTCTTTCAGTAGGTTCCTCACTGATGTATAGGAACACATTTGATTTATGGTTGTTCATTTTATAACCTCCTACTTTGCTGAAATCATTTATGAGTTTTAGAAGTTTTCTGATAAAGTTTTTTGGCTTTTCTAAATATAGAATCATGTCATCAGTAAATAGTGATAGTTCCTCTTTTCATATTCATATCCCCTTAATTTCTTTCTCCTGTCTAATTGCTCTGGCTAGTTAGAGTTCCAATGTTGAGTAACATTGCAGGTTTTGAAGAATTGATCCTCATCTAAAAAGAGAGGTTATTGCCATAAAACCTTACAATGAAGCTGAAAAAGCAAACAACAAATGTCTATAGTATCTCATGGGAAAGAAGCAATAGGTAGAAGACAATGTAATTCTCTATAGGATTTTTTTTTCTCAGAAGAAAAAGAAGTGTTCAAAAGTAACCAAGTAGGTCCTAACAGGTAGAGTACACACTCATCTCACGTTTAACCTCAGGACATCCAGCGATCCAAGAAATGCAGCCTTGTATTGGCAAAATGAAGATATGTGGTTTGTAAGCAACATCAGAAAATAAAATGTTCTGAAAGCATATGTAGTGGGAAGGTGCCCTTAAAAACCTTCAAGGAGTATAAATAAGGAGAACAAGAATGTACTATTCAAAAACTCAAGTCATGTCAGGCATTCCTGGAAATTAGTGACTTTAATCAAATGGTAATAGGAGCCAGTGACAAATGATCATTAGGCTCATCTTTACGTTTGCACTATAGATTGGAGAAGCCCCAGGGAAGTGTAACCAAAATTATCCCAGAACTGCAAACCATGAATGCAGTAGGGATAGAGGAAACACTTAGAGGGAGAAAAAGCAAAATGTAAGCAAGGAAAAGGAGGCAAATGATACTCAGTTCAGAAGTTGTATATTGTGTGGTACAGTGATATGGAGGGGGAAAAACTGTGTTTGACCTGAATCTTCCTCTGGAATAGCTTATAATTTAGATATAAGTATAGGACATTTACTTTAATAACTAACATATGATGTAAAAGATTAGAGGACTGTTTTGATAATTTAATGAAATAATAAAGTATGTGATACATTTAGCAAATTACCAGGAACACACTACAATGAAACTCAATAAAGAAAATAGTGAATGCCATAAATAAGTCATACTTAAAATTATCATAGGGCATTTTGCACAAGAAGCACATGGAAATAAAAACATTTCTGGCAAAGAAAAGTGTCAGGAATAGAAGTAAAATAGAAAAAAATCTGAGAGCACTGATACCAGTAAGCTAATCCATTTAATCAAGGCTGAATGGTAGTGAACATGCCTGATTAGTAGCTTATAAGGAGGTAAGAACTGCAGGCTAGTAATGATCTGGTACAAACTTCCACAGGGCAGGCCACACTGAAATAGGTAATACCTGCTCTAGGTGGCAAATATTAGAACCAATGACAGGTATACCAAGAGCATGCCAACCCAAATAGGACAAGCACAGAAGATGGGAGCTGAGTCTGAAAAGGATGTATGAGTGAGAGGAGAGATGGTTCAGATCTTAAATGCCATTTTTGAGAACTTGGTCTTTTTTTCTAAGTGACGGAGAAATAGCAAAGAGTTTTGTGCAAGATGATATTATAAACCTACTTTAGAAATGTAACTCTAGCAGCTTGCCTGAACATGGAGGTACAAATTTATTTAGGAGATTATTGATGTAATTCTGCTGGGAGTAATGATAAGGCCTAAAATAAGTTTTTGTCAATAGAAAGAGAAAAGAGAACAGATAAGAAAAATGATTTCAAAATGCAACAAATAAGTTTTATTGCAAGTGAGATGAAAAACTAGTTCTATGATTTCTACTTTTATATTCTAGGAAAAGATCATAGGAATGATAGGAAGAAAGGAAATTCTGGAGAGTAGAAAGAGGAAATGTTGGTTTGGGACTGTTGAATTAGTGTACAACATCCACTTGAGTTGTTCATCAGACATTAAGAAATCTCTTGTTTTCAGCTTTAGAGAAAGATGAGATATAGAGATTAAACATGAATTTTCCAATTACCAGTTATATCATTAAAAATAAAGTGTTTTTCCTCTACTCTCACACCACAGTCAACACAGACTTCAATGAAAACACTTCTGTGACTTCAAAAGGTGTGGGAGTTTCTCCCCACCAGCAGCAAGCAATTCATTCTTAGTAGACACCAGCTGGGTGTCCTCTAATACAGTTCAGTTCCCACACCTCCTACCTGAAGACAGTGTCAGATCTCACAGGTTGAAGGCTCATTCCCCAGGCTGTAAGTCTATATATTAGATGCCATTTGGAAGCCATATATATATATATGTATCAGAGTTCTCACAACCTCTTCCTTGGGTTTGATTAACTTGCTTAAGTGGCTCACAGAACTCAGAAAAATTCTCATGTTTACTGGTTTATTAAAAAAGTACTATAAGGGATACAGATAAAGAGTTGTATAAAGTATGTGGAAAGAATATGCCACCTCGAGGAACTTCCTCCTGTTTAACTATTTGGGAGGGCTCCATATTATGACTTTTCTTGGTTTTTATGAACATTTCAGTGCACAGAAATGATTGAAGCATGTACAACTATGTAATAAATATGTTTTGGACAAAAAGGGTGTCAAGTAATGCAAATGAACTGGGTAGTAAAACCTAGCAAGGTCTGCCTATTTATTCTTCTTAGCCTCTATGTAGAACACTTTTCTCTCCAGGGCATGAGACAAAACCTCTCTGGAATGAGAAGGATCATCTCTACTACCAGAGGTCAAAGGCTTCTTTATAGCCTGCTGCAAGACAGAAAGGCAGGGGAACAGTAGATCTTGGTATGGCTTGTCTTGGAGAGAGATTTATGAGTCAGGAACTATGGATGAAATCAATATATGATATATATTTTAGTATTAGTTAAAAACAAAAAATGAGTTCTACGTACTTTTGGTAAAATGAAGCACCCAAAATCATTGGCCATAGAGATGGAAAAATTACATTTATATTCTATACAGAGGTCCCTCTTGAATGGGTTAAATGCAGGCTCCCAAAACCAAAATTAATTTATTTCATAAAATTTTAAAATCAGTTAAAAAATTAGAGCAATCAATAAATAAAACAGGTAAAAAGCAATCCTTTGACTTGTAAGGAAAGTGTGAATACTTCAATGCAAGTACGCAATTAGTATTAAGGAGCTTTTGAAGACAATGAGCTTTGAGCTAAAGCCTTTAAGGTAAAGGTGTGGAAATATGTACTCTTTTAATTAGGATGTAGTTTATAAGTGAATGAGCAGTATATTAAAAAATCAGGGATTAGGTGAGCAATGTAAGAACAATCGTCAGAGCTTCTTAATAAATGTAGTTACAGTGAATGCTCATTGAAGGCTGGTTGCTTTCCTCTGGAGTCTGTGGTTGCAATTACAGCATTGATTCACTTAAAATGTTTACAATGTTGATTGACTTCTGTTTCTCACCAGGATGTAAAAACTGGTAAAGGGCTTATCCTTTCAGTGTTAAAAAAAAAAAAAAAAAAAAAAAAAACAAAACATAAAACTGAAAAAGTACTTGAGGCAAATACTTTTGAGGCTTTAAATATGAGCAGTTCAGAACATTCAGAGAGAAAGGAAGTCAGAAATAAGCCCTATCATTCACAGTCCCTAACTGAACTTAATTTCCCAAACTACACAATGGGAGGTGGGATCCAGGCAATAAATGTATCCCTTCATGATCAGGGGTGCTATTGGTGCAGGTCAGAGTTCAAGGTTATGGACCTTTCTAAAGATTTTTGGGATGTAAATCAAAGGGATACCGTCTTCATGGAATGCACCCCAGAAGTCTGGATATGAATTTCTTGTGGGTCTTTGACTAAGGATTAGATTAGACTGTACTTTTTTGGGACAAAACTCTACAGTGCCTCTCACAAAGTAGCTGCAGTGACCCTCAGAGCTAAATTATACCAGAAGACTTGTAGGAGGAGGCAACAGGACTCTGACCCAGGCTAGAGAAAACTCACTTAGCACCTGCGTATTTGTTGAAACCTGTCTGGAAAGATCATGTGTTAAGAATCATTTCTTAAAATTGGGCTAGCACCCTTTTACTAGGAAGAACCAAAATAGACTCACCTGATACCAAAAAAAAAAAAAAAAAAAAAAAAAAACCCAAACAGGGGATAAAAAACCTTTTACTAGTAATTTAAATGCAAATGCAGATCAGAGCAAAATTTAACACTAAAGGAAGTTACTACAATCCAGACTTCCTTCAATGAATCAGCTGCAAAGTTTGGTCTATAATAAAAATTGCCAGTCATGCAAAGAAAAAGGAAGAATTGTTTTCTGAAATGACTCTTACATGACAATTGACATACAAGTATTTTTAAAATGCTCTTATAAATATGGTCTAGGACGTTTCAAAAAAGGACAAAGTAAGTAAAGAGACAAACAATATTAGCAGAGGAAAAATATGGAAAGAAGAAGAAGGAGGAGGAGGAGGAAGAAGAAAAGGCTAACTAAAATAATTTAAATTTGAAATGAAAAGAATTTGAAGAATCACATTCTTTTTTTTCAAGGCTTACTATAAAACTATAGTAATCAAGACAGTGTTGTATTAGCAAAATAATAGATATATAGAGTTACAGAAGAGAAAAAAAATGTTCAATTAATTTTCAAAAAATGTACTGTCTCAAATTCAGAGAGGAAATGAAATTCATCAACAAATGGTAATGAAATAAGTTTGGTAATCTGTCTTTTTCTGTGGAAACACATATAGAAACTCCTAGAGACTCCCTGAAACCATGGATCAAACTGTATAGCGCATACCTGCGCGCGCACACAGACACACACACACACACACACACACACACACACACACACACACACTCACCTATGATGAAGTTTATAAGTTAGGCACAATAAGCACTAATAGTAAAATAGGCACTAATAGTAAAATAAGACAATAGGCACTAATAGTAAAATAAGACAAGTAAAACAATATATTAAAATTGATTCAGCATCGCTACTCTTGCATTTGGGGGCCATTATTGAGTAAAGTAAAGGCTACTTGAACCCAAGCATTAGGATACTATGACAATCAATTGGTAACCTATGACTACTAAGGGATTAGCTGTGAGTCAAACGTTCAGTCTGGCTATCCTGGAGAAAGCCTGATTTATGTCCTGGGCAGGACGAACTTACATGGTGCAAGGATTCATCAAGCAAATCAAACAGAAGCAAGTTGAAATTTATGAAGAGTTTATTTCTGAAACTTTACATTTAACATTTTCAGACTATGATTGACCATAGGTAATTGAAACTACAGTAGGCAAAACCACAGATAAGGAAGCTACTGTAAATATCTCTAGCTTATATCACCTATCAGAATAGTTCAGTGTAAAGTACAGATATAAAGATAAAAGTAGAAGCTGTAATTCTAGAAGAAAGCATAGATGAATCTCTGTGACTAGGAACTTCGTAAAGTTTTCTTAGGATATAAAAACAACTACAATAAAAGAAAATAACAGTTTAGATATCATCAAAACAAAAACCTCTGCATATCAAAAGAAGCATGAAGAAAATAAAAAAGGAAATGAAAGATCGGGGAAAACATTCTAAATATATATGACTAAAGATTGGCTTCCTAAGAATTTTCAAGTCAGTGATAGGACAACAAACAATGTCATTTAAAAGAAACAATGTAACAAGACACTTCACAGAACAATGTTTTCAAAATGTCTACTAAGCATGTGGAAAGGTGCTCAATATCTTTGGTCATGTATCTATACAAAATGACCCAAAATGAGATATCATTTCACATCACTAGGAGTGTCACCACCTCTCAGGAAGATGCTTTAAAAGTTTTCTATGAAATTAAACATACATCTACCCTAGTAACTAGCAATTTCACTAAAATATTTACCCCAATCAAGTGAAAACATGTATTCACAAAAAAGTAAAATTTATCTGTAGCAACTTTATTTAACATAGCGGCAATGGGAAACAACCTGGTGATATGATGATTTGCACAGAATGGACAAATAGACTGTGGCATATTCATACAAAAAATATGACTAGCAATAACAAACAATGAGCTAATAAAAGAAGTCACATGGATGTAGCTTGAAAACATTGAATAGAAAAAAAGTCAAACACACTATATTCCATTTAGATGACATCCACAAGCAGACAAAATTAAGATATGGCCATAGAAATCAGACCACTGTTGTGAACCATGCACAACAAGGACTGACTAGATGGCAGGGCCAGGAAGGAGCCTGGTAATGAAATTGTTCTATATCTTGATGGAGTGTTGGTCATGTGGATGTACACACTGAATTGTGTATAAGATCTACATATTTCACAATATGTAAAGTTTGCATGTATGCATATATAAGAAAGAAAGTGGACTACAAAGTGCAAAGCACTATAATAGTAACTGTATGTCCATAAGTAGCCAAGATATCAAAAGCCTTTGTTGCTCTTTTGCTATTAGCAAAGTTAGCCATATTATCATCATTACTATTATCCTTACTACAGATAGACCTTTATAATCTAAAACTCATTTTTAAAACAGATAATATAACAATATAATTATGTTTGGAGAAGTATATATTAGAACTATTCTTTTTTTATTCAATTCATTTTTTAACAAATTATTTTTTCCATGTTTAAATGCATTGCCTTTTAAAATTCATTGTTCCCTCTCCATGTTTTTCCTGTCTATCTTTTTTCAGGGACTACAGAACCTCTTTCCAGATATTTTCCTTCTATGCTTTACTCTTCATTCTAGGGAGAGAACTGATGGCTTTGATCCTAATCAGAAAGGAGGCATTAACTTGCCTTTTTAACATTCTCAAATAGATTGCTGAACACCAAACATCCCTGCTGTATTTCTTCTGACATCCCTGTTTCTTTCCTTACCTTTTGGCAAAACAGAGACAAAAATTATGCAGCACATGAAGCCTCTGTTCTCAATGGAAACCCCGAGATTGTTTTTTTCCAACATACAAGTTCTCAGGCAGCTTCTAAATTGCCCTAAGCTCCCCTCCCAGTGGACATGCTAGATGCTTACTAATTAATTTGAACTGAATGGGCCCTTAGCAATTCTCATTCACAGAATT